>NC_068935.1:83608290-84858290 GCF_023091745.1 Budorcas taxicolor | reverse complement strand
TAAAAGTAGAGGAAGAGACCAGTAAGTCAAGTGGTCTAATGGACTTAGATGGCTTTTCTAAGAAGGGCCTGCCTTTCCCTTTAAAAAAAATTATTATTATTACTGTAAAAATAGCATAAAATTTACCACCTTAATCATCTTTAGGTGTATAGTTCAGCAGTATTGAGTATATTCATATTGTTGTGCAACCAATCTCCAGAATTTTTTCGTCTTGCAAAACTGAACCTGTGTACCCATTAAACAACATCTCTTCATTCTCTCCCCACTCCACCTCCCAGACCTGGGCAACCACCATTCTACTGTCTGTCTCTATGAGTTTGACTACTGTAGATACCTCAGATAAGTGGAATCATCAGTATTTGTCTCTTTGTGTCTGGCTTATTTCCTTAGCATGATGTCCTCAGGGTTCATCTATGTTGTAACATGTGTCAGAATTTCCTTCCTTTTAAATCTGAATAATATTCCATTGTATGAATATACCATATTTTTGCTTATCTATTCACCTGCCAACAAGTGCTTGAGTTGTTTCCACCTGTGTTTCCTCCTTTTTGTCTTTCATTTTAGAATGTCTAATTTGGTCATAAGTTTTACACTTAGACTGTCTTTTTTTCTCAGTGTTATGCTTTTGCCTTCTTTTTAGGAGCATATAATTTGGTTTAAATAATATCTTTGCTTAGTAGAAATGTACACTAGTACTGTAGTGAATGTAATTTAATTTGTGAAGTCCTTTTGTGCAATGCTCCTATACACTGTGATGTGGTTCCTATTCATAAATCTCTTACCTTGTATTTTTCAAGTGTTATTTGAACCAGTTCTTAAAAGTGGAATTATTATATACCCTTCCTCCCCTGCAGCCCAGAACAAACAAATAGGCACTCCTCTTCAAGTTGGAACTCATAATTGATTTAGTTCACATAAAATAGTTACAGCTATTCTTTCCTCTAGTGTTAACTACTGAGCATACCAGTGTAGGGAAAGAATTTATGGAGAAAGAGCTAATCTTGTTCTCATAGTACAGATGGAAAGGTCTTTTCAGTGTCTATGATGCCTCTAACATTCTGGGCAGTGATGACCTCTAAGATACTAAAATTCCACCCCCCAAACAACTTCCCTATGCCTCTTGGGGGTCTTCTAAATCAGTGCTAGCCAGCAGACCTATCTGTAGTGATAGAAATGTTCCATAATCTTCCTAGTGCTTTACAGTAGCCAGTGGCTATGTGTGGCTATTGAACACTTGACATGTGAGGCAGTGCAACCAAAGAACTGATTTTTTTAAATTAATTTATTTTTATTGAGGGATAATTGCTTTACAGAATTTTGCTGTTTTCTGTCAAACCTCAACACATATCAGCCATAGGTATACATATATCCTCTCGCTTTTGGAACACCCTCCCACCTCCCTCCCCATCCTACATAGCTCCAAGTGGCTAGTGGCTACCACATTGGATAGCACAGCTCTAGACAGTTGTGTGGCTCTGAAAAATCTTGATGATCCGAAAAGCATTGGCCTCTTTCACCCCACTATTTTCTTACAAACACTCTAAGTAAACTGATACTGAAGACTTGGCTGGTTGAAGCACCTTTGTTTGTGACAAGAATGTGGGGTGTGGAGTTGCAAGTGGTGGTTTGAGTTCTAGCCCTGCCAGCTACTGACCGGGTATCCTGGGCACATTTTATCTCCTGAGTGCCAGTTTTCTCATTTATTAATTAGGACTAATGGTACCTATTTCCTATTATGAAGGGCTGGTGTGAAGATTTAAATGAGATAATGCATGTAAAGCATTGAGCGTAGCATCTGCTGATTATATTGGTCTCTATAAAAAGACCCTGATGCTGGGAAAGATTGAAGGCAGGAAGAGAAGGGGATGACAGAGGATAAGATGGTTGGATGGCATCACTGACTCAATGGACATGAGTTTGAGCAAACTCTGGGAGTTGGTGAAGGACAGGGAAGTCTGGCGTGCTGCAGTCTATAGGGTCACAAAGAGTCGGACACAACTGAGCAACTGATCTGAACTAATAAACATTTTCAGACTCAGGCAGAGATTTCTGTGTTTTCCCTGTGTGTATGTTTAATAATAGGTTACCATTTAACACAAGTACTCTGAAATGTAGCTTTATTATTCTAATACTACAATATCTGTAACATTTCAATAGATGTGTGTCTATTGAAAAATGATTCTTTAAAGTCTAAGAAAGATGTTTATTGTTTCTGAAAATATATTACTAATTATACTCATCTATAAGTTTATTACTAATATCTTACTGGTACCACTGATAAGCAAAGGCAAGTTAGCATAACATAAAGATTATTGATACTGTCTTCTGAACTATTAGTGTTGCTGCATTTAATTGGATAGAAAGGTTTATTTTTCCATATTATCTTTGTAATTATTTACTTCACTTTAATGTGTCCATAGTGTGGTAGAAAATAGTGGAAGGCATTACCATGACACACCATTTTTATTTGGCCTGTGAAGATTGGCACAGTAAGGGTTTTATATAAAATGAAGTTCTAGAAAATTGAAATTTGAAACTTACTAAACATCAGAACATGAACTTTAACTTCTTTTTAATGGAAATCTTTCTGAAATGTAGAATGCTTTTGTAAATTGAAACTGTTTTACCAGCTTCCTAAAAATCTGTTGTTTGAGAATTTGGGCCATAAAAGAAATAAAAACTTCAGTGTAGAGTTAGAGGGAAACATAAGACTAGATTGACTTCTTGGGCATGGTGTATCCAACAAAAATTCTGATTTGGGGTTATGTCGTGATATTGAGGGATATGAAAAAATAAAAGTCCTTGTTTGTGACTTCACTGTACTTGCTCCAGTCTTTGGTCTTCCTGTTGATGGGAACAGTGTATGTGTGGGGTGATGTAGGCTGCTCTGTAACCAGAAGCCCTCTCCATTCTGTACTTGTGTGCCACGAGTGCCACATGCCATCTTTGTGCACTGGACTAAAATTGGATCCACAATACAGGAAAGAAAAATGTTTCCAACCCATAGTACATAGCTGTAAACAGCTACCAGAGGAAATGAGCACCGTTCCTATGAACCATTATGTGGTGATTCCTCTCATTATAATCCTGACACCTTTACACCCCTCAAGACAACCGGACCCATTCATAGGTTTCAAAACCTGTGATCAGTGCTGTCAGAAAGTAATTCTCTAGTTGCACCACCCAGGCTGGTCAGTCTTTTGCTTAGTCTTTGAAACTGAATTCAAATCTGCCACTTGCCTAGTTATTCTTCCTTTACTGCTTCAGTTAGTAGCTCTTACAGCTCTAGAGTCAGGTCTGTTTCTTATGTAACATTACTTGCTGCTTTGTGCCGAGGGTTTACAGGTGCTCAGTGCTCTTTTGTATACAAATGGAGTCTTCAGGAAAAGTTAGTTGAATGAACAAAGTCAGGTTCTTGATATTTTGTCTTTCTTTGTTTTTCTGTTATTCTTTTATTTTTCCCCACGTTTTTAAGATACCTGTAACAGCAGTCTTCAGTCAGTGAATTGTAATTTCTCAGTCCATGTTCAGTTGGAAACAGCTGTTGTGACCCTGTTCTCTCTGATTCCAAGGGTTGGGCTGTGAGGGGAGCAGCCTGTTTACTCCCTGTCTTTAGAAGTCACCTGCCTAGTCTGTCATCCCCTGCCTATCTCTGCCACCCCGCCCACCGCCATCACCTGATTGTCCACACCTGTAGTCTTCATCTTGGTCAGACACAGAGTTGCCCAGGAGGGCCATGGGTGACTTCTTGCCTTGCTTTCTAAGGTGATGGGCAGGAAGAATGAGAGATTGAAAATCAGAACAGCCAAGTTTAGACTAGTGCAAAGTGTTAATTATTAAAATTAATTATAAAGCTAGTATTTATCATCATGGATAAATAAGCTAACTGTACATTATATTTTTACTATTGGTATGGTAGTATTTTGGACTTCCCTTGTGGCTCAGCTGGTAAATAATCTGCCTGCAATGTGGGAGACCAGGGTTCGATCCCTGGGTTGGGAAGATGCCCTGGAGAAGGGAAAGGCTGTCCATTCCAGTATTCCGGCCTGGAGAATTCCATGAACTGTATAGTTCATGGAGTCGCAAAGAGTCAGACACGTCTGAGTGACTTTCACTTTCACAGTAGTATTTTAGGAAAATAGTGTTTAAAAGTCAAAAGGGCTTTTGAAAATTATGTAGCTCAAGCCTTCACTTTATTAAGTCTTTGGACTTTGCTGTGCATTGTTGGATGGCTTCTAGTCGCCCCTCCAGGTTTACACACCATCCTTCTCCACTCTCTTCTTGGCGCTGGGAGGCTGACTTGTACAGAAGATTTCTACTTTCCCATTGGATTTGTCCATGGGGCAGCACCAGTAAGACACTTAAACAGGGGTAGACATGCAGGGTCCCTGTGGGCTGCCTGTGTTCCTTGATCAGAGGTCACAGCTCCTGTTGAGTGACCCTCTTCACACAGCTCCTGGTTCTGACAGTCACTCCTTCGGGCTCAGGGATGGCATAGAAGCTCCCTGTTTTCAGCTGCAGGTAACTGCCCTCCCCCTCTCCCATACTCTCTACGTGCTCGTGCTTAGTCGTTCAGTTGTGTCCGACTCTTTGCGACCCCATGGACTGTAGCCCGCCAGGCTCCTCCATCCATGGAATTTTCCAAGCAAGAATACTGGAGTGGGTTGCTATTTCCTTCTCCAGGGGATCTTCCCAACCCAGGGATCGAACCCGGGTCTCCTGCATTGCAGCCAGATTCTTTACCATCTGAGCCACCAGGGAAGCCCTGTGCTCTCTCTACACGTCTATAAATAATCCCTTTTTAAACACTCTTCAAATTGCTCATCTAGTTCTTGCCAGGAACCTTGCTGATAAAGTCCTAGAACCCAGGTTTCCTGGACTGCCAGCCCTATGCTCTGCTCACTGAGATTGACCTACACCAGTCTTCAGTTCCTGAGTGAGTGACTGACTGACTGTTGTGAACAGAGGCTTCTGGTGCCAACCCCCAGTAGACATACTGTATGAGTAATCAATAAAATTTCAGTCAGGTCCGACCACTGAGATTTTGGGAAGTTTGATACTGCAGCAGGAAAACAGCCCATCACACAGGGCCTGTTTTCTCATCTCTAAATTGGGGGATACGATAATACTATTCACTTAGGGTTTTCATGAGGACTAAACAAAATTGTAAAATGTTTATCATAGTGCCTGCTTCCTGGTAAAACCTTAATTATTGTTGTTGTTTTGATAATTTTTCTTCAACATTGGGTTCAAAACAAGACAGTTTTTATATAATAATAAACTAGAGTAACAATTTTGTATTAGGGTTTTTCAAAGAAACAGAATAAATAGATATGTGTGTGTGTACATAGCGGGGAGGAGGAGAGGGAACAAGATATTAATTGATTATAAGGCCTTGGCTCATGTGATTATGGAAACTGTAGAGGTCCCAAGATCTGCAGTGAAATCTTCAACCAATTTGATGAGTCCCACCCTCATTGAGGAGGGCCATCTGCTTTACTCAGTCTACTGATTCAAATGTTAATCTCATCCAAAACCTCAGACACATCTACAATAGTGTTTAATCAAATATCTGGGTACCCCATGGCCCAGTCAAGTTCACAAATAAAAGTAACCATCACAGGTCTTTTGTAAGGAGACACACATATTGTTCATGTAATATATAATCCACAAAACAAGAACTTTTTTTTTAGCCTAATCCCTAAAGATTTTTCTGGTTGTGTAACTTGCTTAACTGTTTTTAGGGGTGGAAGAAAGAGACTGACCTTGTATCTTGAAGATGTATTATGAAGAGGTGACATGTCTGTCTCTTAGAAAGTAGGCCTGCTGGTGATGCCTCATGTTGATGTCTGGCTCACATCTGAATGCTTACAGTAGTGATTTTATTGCCTAGATTTATGATTATCTAGATCTGCCTTGTGATATAGTTGACATTTTTCAAATCCAAATTACTTTTTGTTTACTCTCAAATAAATGAACTAAACTTTTTGTAAAGAAAGGCACAATGAGGGGTAGATTGGGAATCTCCCTTAATCTCTATCAAAAATAGAGCAAGCAGGACAGCAAAAGAGAAAACAGACTGAGCTAGCTGACAGAATATCTTGATGAATCCCCTGATATCAACTGGTGGGGTCAAACTACCCACAGCAGTGAGACTTTGGGATAAGAACAGCAGCTATGCTGGAGGAAGCAAAGGGAAGAGGGGACTGCTGGTTGTTTTGATTGTCAGGGCACCCAGAAATATCCCGTAAGTATTCACACTCAAAAGAACGGGTCCCTGCTGGGAGTCAAGAATTTTATGGTTCTGTCAGGTAACAATAGTTGATATTGAGAGGAGGCTTTTTAGGGTTCCATTTGTGGGTGAGGGCAAGGAGACTGGAGGAGGCGTGAGGCTGCTGAAGGGACCTGGATCCTCAGGGCTCTTAGGAAATCCCTTGTGGAAGATCTCTCTGCAACAACAGAGGTACTCCCTAAAAATGACCTGCTCGGACCACTGACCTTGATTGACAGGGCATTAAAGGAGAAAGAAAGCTCAGATTTTAATGGTAAGGGAGAGCAGAGGGAGTAGATCTCAGATTGAGGAGGTGGCTGGATTGAGGAGGTGGCTGCACCCAGAGGCCATATTTTTTAATATTTCAGTGTAAAACCAGAAGAGGGAGCCATAGAGCCATGAAACTAGGAAAGCTCTTCTGGGCTTCTACCACCTCACTGTGAGCAGCAGAAATGGATTGAAGTTGAATTTCATGTAAACAGAAGAAAAAGTGGGGATAACCCCTCTGAATAATAAAGTTACAGATAATGAAGTCATACCAGAAAAAGAGGCTCACAAAGGAGATGAAACTTTATTAATATGCCAACAGAAGCTAAAGGAAGTTAACAAAACGGTAGAAGTTAGAACTGTATACATCAGGATTGGACGGTTAAGAAAAGAGAAAAGTAAACAATAGGGCATTATGAAAAGAGAGCTAACAGAAAGGAATGAAAGGGGGAAGCCATAGAGTAAAAAACATGTCAGTTCAGTTCAGTGGCTCAGTTGTGTCTGACTCTTTGTGACCCAATGGACTGCAGCATGCCAGACCTCGCTGTCCATCACCAATTCCCGGAGTTTACTTAAACTCATGTCCATTGAGTCGGTAATGCCATCCAACCATCTCATCCTCTGTCTTCCCCTTCTCCTCCGACCTTCAATCTTTCCCAGCATCAGGGTCTTTTACAATGAGTCAGTTCTTCGCATCAGAGGGCCAAAGTATTGGAGTTCCAGCTTCAGCTTCAGTCCTTCCAATGAATATTCAGGACTGATTTCCTTGAGGATTGATTGGTTGGATCTCCTTGCAGTCCAAGGGACTCTCAAGAGTCTTAGCCAACACCACAGTTCAAAAGCATCAATTCTTTGGCACTTAACTTTCTTTATAATGCAACTCTCACATCCATACACGACTACTGGAAAAACCATAGCCTTAGCTAGACAGACCTTTGTCAGCAAAGTAATGTCTCTGCTATTTACTGTCCTGTCTAGGTTGGTCATAATTTTTCTTCTAAGGAGTAAGCATCTTTTAATTTCATGGCTGCACTCACTATCTGCAGTGATTTTGGAGCCCCCAAAATAAAGTCAGCCACTGTTTCCCCTGTTTCCCCATCTATTTGCCATGAAGTGATGGGACCAGATGCCATTATCTTAGTTTTCTGAATGTTGAATTTTAAGCCAACCTTTTCACTCTCCTCTTTAATCAAGAGGCTCTTTAGTTCTTCTTCACTTTCTGCCATAAGGGTGGTATCATCTGCATATCTGAGATTATTGATATTTCTCCTGGCAATCTTGATTCCAGCTTGTGCTTCTTCCAGCCCAGCGTTTCTCATGATGTACTATGTATAAGTTAAATGAGCAGGGTGACAATATACAGCCTTGATGCACTCTTTTTCCTATTTGGAACTAGTCTGTTGTTCCATGTCCAGTTCTAACTGTTGCTTCATGCCCTGCATACAGATTTCTTAAGAGGCAGGTCAGGAATTCCTGATGGTATTCCCATCTCTTTCAGAATTTTCCATAGTTTATTGTGATCCACATAGTCAAAGGCTTTGGGATAGTCAATAAAGCAGAAATAGATGTTTTTCTGGAACTCTCTTGCTTTTTCCATGATCCAGTGGATGTTGGCAATTTGATCTCTGGTTCCTCTGCCTTTTCTAAATCCAGCTTGAACATCTGGAAGTTCATGGTTCACGTACTGTTGAAGACTGGCTTGGAGAATTTTGACCATCACTTTGCTAGTGTGTGAGATGAGTGCAATTGTGTGGTAGTTAGCGCATTCTTTGGCATTGCCTTTCTTTGGGATTGGAATGAAAACTGGCCTTTTCCAGTCCTGTGGCCACTGCTGAGTTTTCCAAATTTGCTAGCATATTAAGTGCAGCACTTTCACAGCATTATCTTGTAGGATTTGAAATAGTTCCACTGGAATTCCATCACTTCCACTAGCTTTGTTCGTAGTGATGCTTCCAAAGGCCCTCTTGACTTCGCATTCCAGGATGTCTGGTTCTAGGTTGGTGATCACACCATCATGATTATCTGGGTCATGAAGATCTTTTTTGTAGGTCTTCTGTGTATTCTTGCCACCTATTCTTAATATCTTCTGTTTCTGTTAGGTCCATACCATTTCTGTCCTTTATCAAGCCCATCTTTACATGAAATGTTCCCTTGGTATCTCTAATTTTCTTGAAGAGATCTCTAGTAGTTCCCATTCTATTCTTTTCCTCTACTTCTTTGCATTGTTCATTTAAGAAGCCTTATCTCTCTTTGCTGTTCTTTGGAACTCTGCATTCGAATGGGTATATCTTTCCTTTTCTCCTTTGCCTTTTGCTTCTCCTTTATTCACAGCTGTCTGCCTCCTCAGACAACCATTTTGCCTTTTTTGCATTTCTTTTCCTTGGGGATAGTCTTGATCCCTGCCTCCTCTACAATGTCTCGAACCTCTGTCCATGGTTCTTCAGGCACTCTATCAGATCTAATCCCTTGAATCTATTTGTCACTTCCACTGTATAATTATAAGGGACTTGATTTAGGTTATACCTGAATGGTCTAGTGGTTTTCCCTACTTTCTTCGATTTAAGTCTGAATTTGGCAATGAGGAGTTCATGGTCTGAGCCACAGTCAGCTCCTGGTCTTGTTTTTGCTGTCTGTATAGAGCTTCTCCATTTTTGGCTGCAAAAAATATAATCAATCTGATTTTGGTATTGACCATCTAGTGATGTCCATGTGTAGAGTCTTCTCTTGTGTTGGAACAGGTGTTTTCTATGACCAGTGCGTTCTCTTGGCAAAACTCTATTAGCCTTTGCCCTGCTTCATTCTGTATTCCAGGGCCAAATTTGCCTGTTACTCCAGTTATTTCTTGAGTTCCTACTTTTGCATTCCAGTCCCCTATAATGAAAAGGACATCGTTTTTTAGTGTTAGTTCTAGAAGATCTTGTAGGTCTTCATAGAACCGTTCAACTTTAGCTTCTTCAGCATTACTGGTTGGGGCATAGACTTGGATTACTGTGATATTGAATGGTTTGCCTTGGAAACGAACAGAGATCATTCTGTCATTTTTGAGATTGCATCCAAGTACTGCATTTCAGACTCTCTTGTTGACAATGATGGCTACTCCATTTCTTCTAAAGGGATTCCTGCCCGCAGTAGTAGATATAATGGTCATCTGAGTTAAATTCACCCATTCCAGTCCATTTTAGTTCGCTGATTCCTAGAATGTCGACGTTCACTCTTGCCATCTCCTGTTTGACCGCTTCCAATTTGCCTTGATTCATAGACCTAACATTCCAGGTTCCTATGCAGTATTGCTCTTTACAGCATCAGGCTTTACTTCCATCACCAGTCACATCCACAACTGGGTGTTGTTTTTGCTTTGACTCCGTCTCTTCATTCTTTCTGTAGTTATTTCTCCACTGATCTCAGTAGCATATTGGGCCCCTACTGACCTGGGGAGTTCATCTTTCATTGTCTTATCTTTTTGCCTTTTCATACAGTTCATGGGGTTGTTCTCAAGGCAGGAATACTGAAGTGGTTTGCCATTCTCTTCTCCAGTGGACCACATTTTGTCAGACCTCTCCACCATGACCCATCCGTCTTGAGTGGCCCTACATGGCGTGGCTCATAGATTCATTGAGTTAGACAAGGCTGTGGTCCATGTGATCAGGTTGGTTAGTTTCCTGTGATTGTGGTTTTCAGTCTGTCTGGCCTCTGATGGAGAAGGATAAGAGACTTATGGAAGCTTCCTGATGGGAGGGACAGACTGAGGGGTAAACTGGGTCTTGTTCTGATGGACGGGGCCATGTTCAGTAAATCTTTAATCCACTTTTCTGTTGATGGATGGGGCTGTGTTCCCTCCCTGTTATTTATCTGGGCTAAACTATGGTGGAGGTAATGAATATAATGGCGACCTCCTTCACAAGGTCCCATGTATGCACTGCTACACTCAGTGCCCCCAGCCCTGCAGCAGGCCACCACTGACCCAGGCCTCTGCCAGAGACTCCTGGACACGTAAGGGCAAGTCTGGGTCAGTCTCTTGTGTGGTCACTCCT
This sequence comes from Budorcas taxicolor, assembly GCF_023091745.1. Classification (NCBI taxonomy): domain Eukaryota; kingdom Metazoa; phylum Chordata; class Mammalia; order Artiodactyla; family Bovidae; genus Budorcas; species Budorcas taxicolor. The sequence continues at coordinate 84,847,721 of NC_068935.1, read as the reverse complement.
CCTTTTTCCTGGGTCCTGGTGCACACAAGGTTCTGTTTTTGCCCACCAAGAGTCTGTTTCCCAGTCCTGTGTAAGTTCTGGCGGCTCTATGGTGTGGTTAATGGTGACCTCCTCCAAGAGGGCTTATGCCATACCCAAGTCTGCTGCACCCAGAGCCCCTGCCCCCACAGCAGTCCACTGCTGACCTGCACCTCCACAGGAGACACTCAAACACAGTTTTGTCTCAGTCTCTGTGGGGTCTCCGGGTCCTGGTGTGCACAAGGTTTGCTTGAGCCCTCTAAGCGTTTCTGGTAGGTATGGTGTTTGATTCTAAAGGTGATTTCACTCCTACCATTGTTCTGGGGCTTCTTCTTTGCTTTTGGACGTGGGGTATCTCCTCAGGGCCGCCTTAGGGCCATGCAGCCACTACGCAGCTGCTGCTCCAGCGCCTACCATCTTCCTGGGGCTTCTCTGCCCTTAGATGTGGGATATCTCCTCACTGCTGCCCTCACACCATGCAGCCACTGCTCCCACAGATGGTGAGTGCAGCCATGAAATTAAAAGATGCTTGCTCCTTGGAAGAAAAGTTATGACCAACCTAGACAGCATATTAAAAAGCAGAGACATTACTTTGGCAACAAAAGTCCATCTAGTCAAAGCTGTGGTTTTTCTGGTAGTCACATATGGATGTGAGAGTTGGACTGTAAAGCAAGCTGAGCACTGAAGAATTGATGCTTTTGAACTGTGGTGTTGGCTGAGACTCTTGAGAGTCCCTTGGACTGCAAGGAAATCCAACCAGTCCATCCTCAAGGAAATCAGCCCTGAATATTCAATGGAAGGACTGATGCTGACGCTGAAACTCCAATACTTTGGCCCTCTGATGCGAAGAACTGACTCGTTGTAAAAGACCCTGATGCTGGGAAAGATTGAAGGTGGGAGGAGAAGGGGATGACAGAGGATGAGATGGTTCGATGGCATTACCGACTCAATGGACATGAGTTTGAGTAAACTCTGGGAGTTGGTGGTGGACAGGGAGGTCTGGCATGCTGCAGTCCATGGGGTCACAAAGGGTTAGACATGACTGAGCGACTGAACTGAACTGAGATTGGGATGGAATATATTGTGAGGTGCTTCTGTGGGGGTTGGCAAAGTTACAGTTTCCTGTGCTGGATGATGGTTACGAAAGTGGTTGGTTTATAATACTGCTAAATAGTAATGTGTTTGGTTGCAAATAACAGGATGGTGTGGCTAATACTAACTTAAACAGAGAGCTGTTTATCTTGGCTAAGAGCTCCAGCTGGTGCCATGGTTCCCATGACAATCAGGCACTCAGTCTTTCTAGTGCACTACCTTTGGATTTCAGACACACCTTAACTGCCCCATGGAGGCAAGATGACCGCACTGTATCCAGGCTTCACCTTCTTCCAGGCAGCAAGAGGTGGCACTTACCACAAGGGAAGCTAAAGAAGTGAGTTTAGTTTCTCAGTTTCTTATGGCAGAAACTAACAAAACAAAAGGTAGTTGAATGTGAGTGTTGCAAGTGAACCCCACCTGCATGTACAGATTAGAGTGGTGGTTCTTGACTGGGAATGATTCTGCCCCACCACAGCAGATGTTCAGCAATGTATGGAGACATTTTTGGTTGCCAAAGCTTGGCAGGGGAGAGTGTGTGATGCTACTGGTATCTTGTGGGTAGAGGCCAAGGATACTGCTAAACTATCTTATGGCACACCAGGTGGCCCCCATGACAAAGAGGTATATGGCCCCAACTATCAGTAGAACCAAAGTCCAGAAACTCCAAAACCCTTTTGGGGTTCCATAAGGTCAAAACTGATTTAAGAGTGATAGTAGTATATCATTTGTCTTTTTTGCTTACATTCTTTCTTAGAAGTGTACTGTTGAGTGGAGTTTTCCAGGGCTTACATAACTGTAACACTGACTCCCTATTGATCAAATATAGAAACAGATGTGAAAACTATGTTCCATTACTTCAGATATTAAAAAGACCTGAGAAAATGTAAAACAGTAGTTGTCTTTACACTATTTTATGGAAAAATTATTATTTTTCAGTAAAAAATGTTCACATAGAATGGGTTTACTAGTAATTTAAATGAATAAATATTTAATTTTTTTGTTTTACTCAATACTGTAAATATTGAAAGCTATAATCCACAAAACTAAAACTCTTTGCCGGCCTCAGAATTTTTTAAGGATGTAAAGCAGTCCTGAGATCAAAAGTGTGAGAGCTGCTGGTCTGGAAAAAGTTGATTTTTAAATACCTGCGAAATGTGAAACCTGTGAGAAGTGTAATTATGTATAGCCTGTCATAAATGAGGACTTGCATTATTTTACATATCTTTAGTATAGCCTTGAGAAGGCAATGGCACCCCACTCCAGTACTCTTGCCTGGAAAATCCCATGGAAGGAGGAGCCTGGTAGGCTGCAGTCCATGGGGTCGCTAAGAGTTGGACACGACTGAGCGACTTCACTTTCACTTTTCACTTTCATTCATTGGAGAAGGAAATGGCACCCACTCCAGTGTTCTTGCCTGGAGAATCCCAAGGGCGGGGGAGCCTGGTGGGCTGCCGTCTATAGGGTCGCACAGAGTCAGACACGACTGAAGCGACTTAGCAGCAGCAGCAGCAGTAAAGCCTTCTCTGTGCCCTGACCCTATGCTGGAATCTGGGAGCACGATGATCAATAAAATAGGGTTTCATTGCAGCAATGATGATGGACCTAGAAATTATCATACTAAGTGAAATAAGACAATGGAAGACAGATAGCATATGATATAACTTTCATGTTAAACTTAAAATACAACAGAAATGAACCTATCTGTGAAACAGAAACAGACTCACATAGAGACATAGAAAACAGACTTGTGGTTGCCAAGATGGAGGAGGGTAGGGAAGCGATGGGTTGGAAATTTGGGATTAACAGATGTAAACCATTATATATAGAATAAATAAACAGCAAGGTCCTGCTGTATAGTACAGGGAACTATATTCAATATCCTGTGATAAACCATAATGGAAAATAATATGAAAAAGAATATATGTGTATAGCTGAATCACTTTGCTGTACAGCAGAAGTTAACACAACATAGTAAATCAACCATATGTCAATAAAATAAAAAATAAAATAGGGTTTCTGCCTTAAAAGAGATTTCAACTATCAGTAGAGCTAAGTCACATTAAATGTGATGATTTTTAAAATTCTGCAGTAGAAGTATTTTCAGAGTGTGATGGGATTACAGTGGAAAGCGCAGTGTTGTTAGAATCAAGCATCATATCACTCCTCATTCAGAAACTGCAACCAATTTATATGCTTTTGACCCATCTTTTAGTGACCGTACTGGCGATATTTAATGAATTGCATGCAGACGTGGACCTTTATGCACTTCTGTTTGGAGAAAGTGTCCTAAATGATGCTGTTGCCATTGTACTGTCCTCGTAAGTAACAATATTTCTGCCTGGGAAAAGAGACTCTGGCTTCCTGAATGCTCTGGGCTAAAATCAGAGGCCCACCTTAAAAGTGTTAAATTTTGAATTGGGTGCTTTTCTAAATGAGGTTTATAGACTTAGTTGATAAAGTTATGTTGCTTTGTCCAGTGGTATCAGAATGCTGATACCTTCATAATATGGCTCCTGCAGGTTAAATTAAATGAATACACCATGGGGAGTGCTCCGCAGAGTGTAGATATCTATGTTTGTCGATACTTGTAAGTACCATGGTATAAAACCAGCCCAGTATTTCCTAACTCTCTCTCTCTTTAAACTCCAGGTCTATTGTTGCCTACCAGCCAGCAGGGCTGAACACTCACGCCTTTGATGCTGCTGCCTTTTTTAAATCAGTTGGCATTTTTCTAGGTATATTTAGTGGCTCTTTTACCATGGGAGCTGTGACTGGTGTCGTGACTGCTCTAATATCCTTTCTGTGGTTTCTGCACCCACCTGAGTATGATTATGTGACCTTGCACTTGTGAAAAGAAAGTTCTCATTTCCTCCTTCCAGAAATGAATCTTAAATTGGTTGTTCCACTGGGGGCTGGGGGCCCCCAAAATGTCACCCTTTGGTGAAACTTGACAGCCGATGGCCTAGTTAAGAGTCAGAGAAAATGTTTGAGAGTGTAGCTCTGGGCTTAGCTCTGTCCTCACCTTTGTGTTTCTCTTCTTCCTATAAACAAGCTGGAGACAGGAACTTGGAGGAAGCATCATTTGGGGGGTGTGGGAGGCGGCACAGAAACAGTGGAAAAGCCAGGAGGCTGGGAATTGGAGACCACCTGTCAGGAGGCTGGAAGGAAGCAGGCTGTGAAGTACTTTAGCCCCAGACTGGCTGCTGTCATCCGCTGTTCCAGGCCATATGGGGCTAACATGGCCTTCACTAGCCAGGGGCTGTCTGTGGGAATTATAGCAAGGTGACCTTCCTTAAGCCGAGGACTGCATGATATTGAGTTGGAAACCAACAAGCCAGTCAACCAACCAGCATAAAAGCAAAGTGTGGAAATGAGCAGGCAAGCCTTCCACAGGTGCTCTGAGTTCTTCATCAAATCTTCCAATAGCATTTAGATCACCAGGGACCAATACAGATGTAATGGGAGCCACAAATGTGAGCCCCATCTTTTCAGCCTACAGTAGATACACAGATTATTAATAGAATTTATACAAGTTAGTAATGAGATTTTATCCCTTCAGGTTTTGTACCAAGTCTTTGAAATATGGTGTGTATTTTGCTCTTACAGGATAAATCAATTCAGACTAGCCATATTTAAGTGTTGGGTAGTTACATGGGGCTAGTGGCTATCATATTGGACTGTGCAGATGTAGATTGCTTTCTTCCTCAAGGCTCTCTGATGCTCTGAGGACTTATATTGCTCAGTGAAACCACTCAGGACATGGTTCTAAGCTGCACTGCCCCTCCACCACTCCATGGAATGGCAGTGTGAGGAAGGGAATTGCCAATCCCCAAAAGTGACAGCACTTTGTAGTTGCCGTTGGAGTTGTGCATTTCTCCCTCCCTCTCTCCCTCATGCATGCATTAGGCACCTGTGATGGACTCAGGCCTTAGTAGTCCACAGAGGTCAGAGTCTCCCTGCCTCATCTTCTGAGGCCTGCCTGAGGCACTCCCAGCACTGTCAGAACCCATCTGCCAGTCACACCTCAGGCCTCAACTGTGCATCTCAGAAATATGGGCATTGCCAGGAGCACAGAGAGCCCATCTCTAGTTCCATTGGAAAGCTTGATTAAAAAAACAAAACAAAACAGCTTTATTGAGAGGAAATCCACATGCTGTATAGTTCACCCATTTGGTTTTTGGTATATTACGTTATTATTATTTTTTTAATTGTGGTAAAATATGCCTAACATTAAGTTTGCCACTTTAACCATTTTAAATATACAATTCAGTGGCATTAGGTGCATCCACTGGTGTTGTGTGACCATTGCCACCATTTCCAGAACCTTTCTCATCATCTGCAACAGAAACTGTGTGCCTGTTGAATAGTATCCTCCCTATCCCCCCACTCCCAGCCCTCAGAAACCTCCATTCTACTGGAGAAGCTTCATTTTCTTTATATTCAAAACCATGCAGCAGCTTTGGGGCCCCAAAGGAAGAGTTGAAAGGAAAGAGTAGCCCTTTGGGGAAGGGTCCTGGGCTAACAGAGAATGATTCTCAGTGACCGTGATGTTTGTTGCTGGAGACAGTTCCTTGACAGGAGCTGACGTGACCAAGTTCACCAAGCTGCACTGCTTTCCCCTGCTGGAGACTGCACTCTTCTTTTTGATGTCGTGGAGCACGTTCCTCCTGGCGGAAGCTTGTGGGTTCACAGGTGGGTTTCCTCTGCCCTTGGGTTTCCCTTATACTCACTGTGGCTGGAGCTGTGGAAGCTTGAGGGGAGGGCAAAATTCTTAATAGCTGTGGCCTGGAGTTGATAGACCGCTCACAGAATGTCCATATGCAGGATTGCCAAGTGAGCCATGTGTGCTGCAGTAGGAATAGTTTAGTTTTCCCCAAAGCTATATATTTTTAAAAATATATAAAATGTTGAAGCTTTATTGTTTCAAACTCAGAGCTTTGAGTACTCATTCTGACCATAAATAGATGCCTAGCTGCAAAAGTTACCGAATATATTAATACCTTGTTTGTAAAGTGAAAATGAAAGTCGCTCAGTCGTGTCCAACTCTTTGCAACCCCATGGACTGTCCCTGGAATTCTCCAGGCCAGCATACTGGAGTGGGTATCCTTTCCCTACTCCAGGGCATCTTACCAACCCAGGGATCAAACACAGGTCTACCTGCATTTCAGGCAGATTCTTTACCAGCTGAGCCACAAGGGAAGCCCACCTTGTTTGTATCCTCCCCTGAATTGCTATGTTACTTTACAAACAGTAGTGATAACAAGCAAAATATATATCTTTTTAAAGATCATTTTGCATCTACTCAGATGAGTGTGAGCACAAGTTTTCCTTGTTTTGTGTCTGGTCTGTTTAATCACCGTTTTTCAAGACTGTGTTTTTATGGTGCTAGATTCATAGATTATTAGTGTGGGTGATTGTGTGTTGTTATTTCTTCACATTCTCTCATTAAAAAAAAACTTAATCATTGGATTTGTTCTGTTAGAAAACTCAAGTACAGTTGCTCTCCATGACCCAGGTAATTAGGAAGTGCTTTTTATCATCTTTTGTAAATACTGCAATGTATCTTTATGTGACCTACTTCCTTTAAAACTTGACAACCATCTGTAAATATATAGGCAAAGTCCCAGGTGTGTTAATTGTGTTGAACAACAAAATAATCACTATTAACCAGAAATCTAGATTTTTCAGGGCTGGGATAAATGGACTAGTACTCTGGATCCATTTTGTCTGAATCCCTGGACCATGCAAAAATACAAAGCATTGGTTTGAAATTAAATTCATTCATTCAGCAAACAGAGAGGAATATGACAGAAGTGTGTGACCAGTACATACTTCACAGTCTCTATGAGGGAGTGAATGCTGAATGCCACATCAAGATGGTCAATTCAGTAGGAGTTTAGAAGAGGGGAGAGAATACCCTTAAAACTGGAACAAGGTGGAAAATTGAGGGCCTTGGCTTTGAAGGAGAGCAGAGTTGGGAGAAGGCAAAGGTTGATATGAGAAGTGGGGGCGGGGACACTTTCAGTAATAGGCAAATTTCCAAAACTTTCAGGAAGTGGGATACGCTGGGCTTTCCTACCTTAACTTTTTGTTTTAGGGAGAGATTGTTTCCAGCTTCTTTCCCTGCCCCCTTTGTATTTTTCTTGAATTCTCTTGCCAGGTGTGGTAGCTGTCCTTTTCTGTGGAATCACACAAGCTCATTACACCTACAACAATCTGTCAGTGGAATCCAGAAGCCGAACGAAGCAGGTGAGGGAGAGTCGTGTGTCCTCACCAGTGATCTGGAATATGAGGGAGCGGACCCACGGGGTTTATGGTTTGCTTTTCCCTTTCTGTGCAGCTCTTTGAAGTATTACACTTCCTGGCAGAGAACTTCATCTTCTCCTACATGGGCCTGGCACTGTTTACCTTCCAGAAGCACGTTTTCAGCCCTGTTTTCATCATTGGAGCTTTTGTATCCTTTTTTGGTTCTACCATTTTCTACACAGAGAGATGACCGCTTCCAGGGAAGCCATAACAACAATAATCTCTGGTTTGGTGGGGAGGTGACTGAACCAGCACTGGTTCATGGTGTTTTTATGATGAGAAAGCGTAAGTGGTAAATGTATAAAGCTAAAAGTATTTGATTTCAAGGACTGATGTTGATTCTAGGTGCCCTTTCTGAGTTTTCTGTGTTGATGTTGTTGTTTAGTGACTAAGTCATGTCCTACTCTTTGTGACCCCCTGGATTGCAGCATGCCAGGCTTCTTTGTCCTTCACCATCTCCTGGAGTTTGCTTAAACTCATGTCCATTGAGTTGGTGATGCCATCCAACCATCTCATCCTCTGTCACCCTCTTTTCCTGTTGCCCTCAGTCTTTCTCAGCATCAGGGTTTTTTTTTTTTTTTCCAGTGAGTTGGCTCTTCACATCAAGTGGCCAAAGTATTGGAGCTTCAGCTTCAGCATCAGTCCTTCCAATGAATATTCAGGATGTTGTTTCTAGTTACCCTTTCTTCATTTTCTGTGTCAGATGGCCTTTCTGTTACACAGGTGGTTGGCAGGTGGTAGTTTGTTTTGTAAAGCATCCTTCCTAACAGATCTAAAAATCAGCAACCCATATCTGTCCCCCAAATTGTTTTTTCTCATTGGCACATGAATTCCAATCCAAGAGGTTAAGCTTCTGTGACCCTTGCTCTCAACTGCACGCAGGTACAGGCAGCCTGCATGTGGTGTGTGTGCTTTCACCCATGCCTCCCCATGGTGGAAAAGACCCCCCTTTTGTTTTTCAAAAATGGAAATGGAGAGGAATGGAAGATAAAATGGAGAAATGCTTGGTTCCTTGATTTAGTCCCATTGTGACAGCAGTTTTTTGGAAGAGAGACAGTTTGGGGTTGGCTCCTCTGAAGTGAGGAGATACATGAATGCCCAGCAGTGCATTGATAGATGAAGACTTTGCTCTCTTGGCCTCAGACCCTATTGTTTTCATTAAAGTGAACTCTTCTGGGCTTTGAAACTATAGCAGTTCAGCTCCAAACCCAGAGCAGGAGGCCACTATTGCTGCCTATTCCCTTTTGCCTTTTCTGAGGCCTCGTGCATATCCTTAGATTTTGGGATGCTGGTCCCCCAAAGAGGAGTGTTTTTCTTTTCTGAGCTTTTCACTTATTGTGGAGGAATAACTGATACTCACCAAGCAGCTAGAAAGAGAGACAGTGGCCTCATGCCATGCCAGACTCCTGCCTGTTAAGAGTAGTATCTGCTTCAACTGGGCTCATTTCCTAGGTTTACACACTCACCAGACAAAGAGCTAAAGATCTGGCAGATCAGTGTTTTTATTCTTAAGAAAGACCTTGCATGTCTCTGTGATTTGTATTCTTAGCATGGCATCCTGTGAGACATAGTGAAAGCGCTGTCCTTGTTTACAGTGGGGGCCTTGTTCAGCGGGGAGCCAGGGCCTCTGTGAATCCTGAAGGCCACTTCCGCTTGAGGACTCCTCTTCTCTCCTGTTAAAAACAAAACAAACACAACAGTAGCAAAAAGGAAAAGAGGGAGAGAGAGAGAGAGATAAAAGAAGCAGAGGAGAAGTTCGAATTATATCCTAGGGAAGGCAGAAGAGAGTCCCACCCTTGCTTCAGTCTGAAACAGCTGCAGCTCCGGCAGCTGGTGGTTGCTCTGCTGAAACGGAAGCTCGCTGTTCCTCTGGCTTGCACAGTGGTTTCCTGCTGTGAGCAGGGCAGTGTGCCTCTCTCTGTTGGGCTCTGTTCTAAACTCAGCAAGTGACGAATGACCAGTTTCCTTGAATTCTTTGGTTTGCACAGTGAGTTCCTCTTCCACACTCTACCTTTCCTCCATCTCTTACCTCCCCAAAGGCATGTTAGCCACTTTGGCAGAGAACTCTCCCCAGGCTGATCCTTGTGAGAAATATGAATGTGTATTCATTGTATAAATACTGTAAGCTTCCCCACCCCTTACTTGTAGGCTCTTCCTGGTCATACACACCCTGAATGTTTACCAAAGCTTACAACCTTACCCAGCAAACCTTCTGTTTATAGTTTGACACAGGTTAGTAATTTTTTTCTTCTGATGATTTTTTTTCCTCCCAGTAGAGTCCAAACACACTCTTTACTTCTCTTAACTCTGAACCCCAGCCATGGTACCTTAGCTTCTCTCTGGACTCATTTTTTTTAGATAGATCAAGAGACTTGGTCTGTATCAGTTTAATCAGATCAAAAAGTTACAACAGTGTGTTTAACAGGCCAGAAATTATCTCTGTGAGCAGGAGGTTGGGAAAATTGGCCAGTCGAATCCCACTTGCTGCTGAGACTTGTTTAGAGGCAAATGAGACAGCCTGCCTTCTCTGTGCAACTCTCCTGATCATAACAAGGTGTCACAGTGTTCCTGAAATTCTATGCCCAATCAGAGGTTGTGTGAAAATGCCATTTGGGAAACATGTTGAGCCCTTAACCTCCATCTGGTGGTCAGGTTGCCATCTTCTTGGGGAGAGCCGCCCACATCTACCCACTTTCCTTCTTCCTCAACTTGGGCAGAAGGCACAAGATTGGCTGGAATTTTCAACACATGATGATGTTTTCAGGTAAAAAAAAGGTCAATAAAGTGAGTTTTATTAAGCAGGCAGTGTAAGTATGATTAAAATGAAATCAATAAGGTTCATAAAAAGACAGAAATTCAAGTTTCTGGTTCTTTGGGATCCCCTGAAGTGCTGAGTAGACAGACAGACAGACATATTAAATAGAGCTGATATTGATTTTGTAAACCATACTACCAACATGTGAACATTTTCCTCTAAAATACTTGCATGTTTATCTCTATCATCCAAGGAGATATATACCTGGAGATATATATGTATTTAGAGTGCTTGATTGTTTTCTAGTAGGTGTTCATAACCCTTAATCTTCCAGAAGGGCTTCAGACCTATAATTAGAAGGAAAATAAGTCTTCAGTGATGAAGAGTACAGGCCAAATTATTTGACACCTCCCAGCTTCAGTGTCCTCTCCTAATGAAATTGAAATAATCAATTGAGATCCCTCCTAGCTCTAACTTTCTAAGAAATAAAATACACTCACATTAGCAAGATGAATCCCAGACTGGAAGATAAGAGCCATGATAGTTCTGCTTGACTTACACTGTCTCCCAGATGCCCCCTGTTCAGTATAAAGCTGAGAAAAGTGGAGAAGCCACTGAAAGGACAAAGGACAATAAAGAAATATGTGAAGGAAAAGAAAAGAGAGAACAATTGGCATGAGCAGATGGTTCAGTGAGAGTGGAAAACATCCGATTTTATAGACAAGACTCAAGTAAGAGCATCCCTGCAGAGCAGAGGGAGAAGATAGTGGGTTAAAAGGCCACTGTGACCCTTAGAGGTACCTCTGTCTGGGAAGGGGGAGGGGATGTACAAGAGGGACAGCAAGCAAGTGGCAGCCCTTTACTGCCACACAGTAGTTCTTGGAGGCCTCAGAGAGTCATACTAAAATCATATCATTAGGCACTGCTCAGCAAAGCAATTGTGTTGTCTTGTACTCCCTTGCATCTCCATTTAAGTACACAGCCAGCCCTAAAGATTTCCTTTCACTCTGACACACGTTTGTTGGGCATTCCCTTCATAAAAGCCATGCTTCTAGGTTGTGGAGGATATAGAAACCAGCCTTCTTCAGGGAGCTCACAGTCCACTGAGGGGAGACACTATATAAAAGCTAACTGTCTCCCAAGAGAGGGTGGTGAATTGCACAAAAGAGATGTGACATAAATGTGGGGAAAATCAGGGCCCAGGGCCATCATCATCCAGGGGGTAGCCTTCCAACTGGGCTTGGATTCAGTGGCATTTCAGGAGGCAGAAGGTCAAAAGGGCAGGAAAGCATTGCTGTGTGTGGCCTTTTTAGGGAAGAGTCCCTTGGACTGCAAGGAGATCCAACCAGTCCATTCTGAAGGAGATCAGCCCTGGGATTTCTTTGGAAGGAATGATGCTAAAGCTGAAACTCCAGTATTTTGGTCACCTCATGCGAAGAGTTGACTCATTGGAAAAGACTTTGGTGCTGGGAGGGATTGGGGGCAGGAGGAGAAGGGGACGACCGAGGATGAGATGGCTGGATGGCATCACTGACTTGATGGACGTGAGTCTGAGTGAACTCTGGGTGTTGGTGATGGACAGGGAGGCCTGGCGTGCTGCGATTCATGGGGTCGCAAAGAGTCAGACATGACTGAGCTGAACTGAACTGAATGGTCTGGTTTAAACATGAGACACACAGGCTAATGCAGAACGCGGGTGAGGTTGGAAAGGGAAATTTCATGTGAATTGGTGCAAACCTTCAAGTTGCATGTGAATCACCTATTGGGCTGGTTAAAACTGATTTCTAGGCCCTACCACCAGAGAGTGATCTGAGGGAATGGAGTGGGCCCCAATAATTTGCAGCTCTAATGTTTTCTCAGCTGTTGCTGCTGCTGATGGTGGTTTGAGGACCACACTTTGAGAATCATTGCTGGAGTCTAGACCACAGAGAAGCCCCAGTGCCATGCCAAAGAGTTGGGCTTTTATTCAAGAGCATCTAGGAAACATTAGAGGCTTCTCAGGAGGGCAAGACAGAGCAGAGCCTCCATACATATGAGAAAATGCCAGTGGAAAAGAGGAAGATGAATTGGAGATAACTTGGTCACCTAGATAAAGTGTGTTCATCATCTTCTGTGTTAAAAGACTGAGAGATACACAGTACTGTTTAAAGATATCTGCTATCAAAACTATCAAAATTATTTTCCTCAAGGCTATGAAAGAAATACCTGAGGTTCCACTTTCATATTGCTTACATTGTTTACCTAATAAAAAAAAAATGGAGCACACATTATCACTCTCTGACCCTCAGGTTTTCTTCTTTGAGATAGCATCCATTTAAAGGTTGAAATATTAAGCAATGTCATAGCTGGCTGTAGGATGATCTAGATGTGTGTCAGTATTTCAATAGGATAAATTAATAGAGTACATCAACCTTGCTCTGTTTTTTAATATAACTTTTATTAAGTTGCTCCAGTGAATTGCAGTGAAGTTCTCAGATGAATGAAATCATGAAATTGTTGGGAAAAGTGGAAAAATATACAAATAAATATAGTGAGTATAACTTTTCATTCTCATACGATACAGGCAGTCTTACCCATGGTGAATAGGAATTTACGCTGTGTACTGTGCTTAGTCGCTCAGTCATGTCTGACTCTTTGTGACCCCATGGACCCCGCCAGGCTCCTCTATCTATGGGGATTCTCCAGGCAAGAATACTGGAGTGTGTTGCCATGCCCTCCTCCAGGGGATCTTCCCAACTGAGGGATGGAATCCAGGTCTTCCACATTACAAGTGGGTTATTTACCATCTGAGCCACCAGGGAAGCCCAAGAATACTGGAGTGGGTAGCCTATCACTTCTCCAGTGGATCTTCCCAGCCCAGGAATTGAACTGGGGTCTCCTGCATTGCAGGTGGATTCTTTACCAGCTGAGCTACTAGGGAAGCTCTTATAATAGGGTACTTATATATTATACTTATTATATTTTTAGTTTTTATCAATAAAATTTTGTGGAAATTTGTTTTTTTTCTCTTTTATGTACATACCTAATATCCTTGATTTTTCCTCTTGGCCCACAAAGCCTAAAATATTTAGTATCTGACCCTTTATAGAAGAAGTCTTCATCTCCTGATATAGATCAGGTTATATTCTTACTTCTCTGCCTGGCTTTGCTAAGGAAATGCTGTTTTGTACATTTCACATATTCATACCTACCCTGTATCTTAAGTTTATAACGACTGTATAGCACTTGTGTAGTGCTTGAATCACAGACTTGGAAAGCTTATATTATTATTTATATTTCTTTTTATTTCATGTTACTAGCAAGGGAATTCTTTCAGTAATGAAAGAGTGTTATTATTCTAAGGGGCTTCCCTGGTGACTCAGTGGTAAAGAACCTGCCTGCCAATGCAGGAGATGGGTTCCTGGAGAAGGAAATGGCAACCCACTCCATATTCTTGCCTGGGAAATCCCATGGACAGAGGAGCCTGGCAGGCTACAGTTCATGGGGTCACAAAGTGTAGGACATGACTGAGCAACAAAACAACAATCAAGGCCATATGCACTTTTGGTTTGATGGGCAGTTGTATGTTTCTACTTTTTCTGATGAGTAGACTTTGGTGCTTGAGTTTCTTGCTGATTGCCAAATACTAGCATCAGTGTGATTCCATGGGTATGGGATAAGCTTCACAGGTACTCTCAGCAGATCTATAAAAGTTGTTTATTTAGCCACACACCAAGTTAGATCCCAAACTATGGGGTATTCACATATGGGATTCTCACAATGTGCTGTACAAAACAGGGCGGTGTTTTTCTTATTGCCTTTGGGCATTTTGCAAAAGAAGTCTTCAAATAGGAGGAAATTGTTGAAATTCCTTTAAGATTCTTTCTGTAGAAAACAACTTGACTCTTGAAGCATAAGCAGATACAATTTATTAGACTTGTGTGGCTAAGCAGTGGGTCTGGGGACAAATTGTTATTTATCCTTATGACAAGAGAGTTTCCTCTTTCATCCCCACAGGCCTCAGGGGAGCAATGGCATTTGCACTGGCCATCCGAGACACAGCATCCTACGCACGCCAGATGATGTTCACGACCACTCTCCTCATCGTCTTCTTCACTGTCTGGATCATTGGTGGAGGCACGACGCCCATGTTGTCATGGCTTAATATAAGGTTGGTTTGAAACAAGGCCAGTTTTGTGTCTAACTATGTCACTATTCCCATGCAGAGGCTGCTACATAGAGCTTAGCACATGGAAGCCTTTTATATATATTTTTTAGTTTTGTTTGGGGAAGGATTAACATTTTTTAAAAATTAATAAAAATTCAGAGTATTGAATTTTCCATGAAAAAAAAATCATTAAAATGTTTGTGGGTACAAAAGCAGAGTAAGAAACACCTGGACCTTGCTAATGCTGAGACATTAAGGCGAGAATTCAAAAAGTCTTAAAGCTACAGGACAGGGAATAGACATAGCTGCTAACAGTGTCTGGCATTTCATACTCCTCTGAAATCAAATCTACGGGCTTGAAAAATAAGCTCATCAGCTGGAAGTAAGGAGAAGCAATTAGAGTTTTGTTTTAGGAGGAAACTATGCTGCGCTTCTTCTTGCTTGCATGCACAGAAGAGGTGACATTTCCTGCATCACCCTCATTTCTTGCATCACCCTCATTTCTTGCAGCCTCATGGACATCCCCTGCCTGTGGTTTTGTTAGCTGTGTCAGGATGGAGGAGCACTGACCCAAGTTTAAGTTTTTTTTAAGAGCATTTGAATTCCAAGCTGTGCTTGTGAGCTGGTCCAGCATCTTACAGTAAAGAGGACATTGAAATGGGTTGAGAGACTTATACACTAACTCTGGCCCTGGTTTAAGACAAGTTCCTCATGCCTTTGGGCCTCCATATGTCTTCATGTTAAACGAAAGCGTGCTGTCAGCTTTTCTCCAGGTCCCTCTAGCTCTGAGTGTGCACTCTACGTCATTGGAGGTGCCCTCACCACCTGCCTCAGTTTCAGATCTGCAGAGGGTAAACATGCTGGGGATGAGAAGACTCTGGTGGCACATAGGTATGAAGAATTCTCTGAAAATCCACAAGATGGCAATGTTTTTTTCTTTTTTTCCTTTCTCTGCTGGCTGCTGGTTTGTGTGGAGCTGACAGCTGCGGAGCACACCTAGTTTGGAGAAGAAAGAACCAACAAGGATCTTGCAGTGATCCTTGGGGTCAGGGAGAAAACGGGTTTGAAAGAATAGTCTTTCCCCTCTGGAACTTTTATATTGGTGGGAGGCAGGGGTTGCTGGGCATGGCCACCATTGGTTGTCACCAGGAGTTGTTGGTGCTGGCTGCACCATTTCTGAGCTACCGTGTCTTAGCCTCAGATCTGGGTGGGTCTGCAGAACCTGGGTGGACTTATCAGTAAGAGTCTTCTAATAGCTAAAACTTGTGCTGCAGCTGTGTTTTGAGATGCTAACACTTACATTAAGTTCCTCATAGCATTCCTATAAGGGAGCTAATACTATTATGTTCATTTTAGAGCTGAGGAAACTGAGACATAGAGCAGTAACTTGCCCAAGGTCACAACGCTGTAAGTGAACAAGCTGGGATTTCAACCCTGGCATGCTCTTCACTACTGTACTATACTGCCCAAAAGACTTGCTGTGTTAGTGACTGTTTTTGTGTTGGAAAATCTGGGATGATTAAAATTTCAGTTTCTTTGTATGAATCTCAAGAGTCACATGAAGGAAAATAGTTCATCTATGGAAATAGAAATCTGAAGAAGAAAACGTACAAATTTTTGGCTTTAAACTTGAGACATAAGATGGTACCATCTCTGTTCTGTGTAGCAAAATAAGAGCAAAAAAGGTTTACCCTGCACACAGTTGAGAATCTGTATTTGGTGACCTCTCTGTGATTACTTCCTGCTCCAGTTTACCTTGTCACCCAGTAGATGCCCTGGATGCTCAGAGCCAGGTTAAATCGCATTTTTCAGGCTATTTCATAAGTTCCTTTTCTGATGACCCCACCTATCATTATCCAATGAGAGTAGAGAGTTGACTTTTGACATTTTGCCCATTCTCAAACCCACTTCAAAAAGTGGGTCATTGAAATAGTCCTGCCCAGAGCTGAGAGCATGGGTCTCTTTCCCTGATGCACACAAGCTGTATATGTACACATATAATAATTGGATTGTTGTGTAAATATTACAGCGATATATATAAATTAGCACTTAAAAATAACAGCTCCTACACGGTAAAAGGTCACAAAATGACTGTGAATATGAAAGATCCAATTTTTCTACATCCTTGCCAGCATTTGGTATTGATACGTTTTATTTTACCTGCTCTAATAGGTATGTGGGGATACCTCATTGTGGTCTTAATTTGCATTTCTCATGGCTAATGATGTTGAATATCTATGGTGAAATATCTGTTCAAGTTTTTTGTCTGTCTTCTAGTTGTATTGTTTGTTTTTTATTGAGTTTTGCATTTGTTCTAGAAACTAGTCTGTTTTCAGATGTGTGTTTTGTGAATATTTTCTACTCTGTAGCTTGTCTTTTAATCCTTTTAAAAGTCTGTCATAGAGCAAAACTTTAAATTTTGATGAGATGCAAGTTATCTTTTTTAAAATGCATCATGCTTTTGGTGTTAACGCCTAAGAACTCTTCATCAAGCACTAGTCCCAAAGATTTTCTTCTATGTTCTCTTCAAAAAGACTTTTTAGTTTTATGCTTTACATTTAAATCTGTGATCCATTTTGACTTAATTTTTAATATTAGACATGAGGTTCAGGTTGAAGTTTTATTTTGTCTGTGGCTATCCAGTTGTTCCGGGGTTCACTGGTGGCTGAGCTGGTAAAGAATTTGCCTGCAGTGTGAGAGACCTGGGTTCAATCCCTGGGTCAGGAGGGTCCCCTGGAGAAGGGAATGGCTACCCACTCCAGTATTCTGGCCTGGAGGATAGTCCATGGGGTTGCAAAGAGTCAGACATGACTGAACTTTTTTTTTCACTTTCATCCAGCTGTTCCAGCATAATTTGTTAGAAAGACTATCCTTACTCCATCGAATTGTTTTTGCTCCTTTGCCAGAAATCAGTTGGTGGTATGCATGAGAGTCTGTTTCTCTTTGCCCTGTTGATTTATATGTGTGTACCTCCAGCAGCACCATACTGTTTTGATAACTATGGTTATATGTTCAACTTGAGCATCAGGTAGAGTGGGTCCTCCCACTTTATCCTTATTTTTCAAAATTATCATAGCTCTTCTAGTTTCTTTCCATATATATTTTAGAATGAGCTTGTCCATATCCTAAAAAAAATTGTGCTGGGGTTTTCAAAGAAATTGTGTTAAACCTGATTTATCAGTTTGAGGAGAATTGACATCTTTACCTTGTTGAGTCTTCAAATCCATGAACATGGCATGTTTCTCTGTTTATTTAGATCTTCTTTGATTTCTTTTATCAATATTTTATAGTTTTCATTACACAATGTGCACATTTTGTTAGATTTACTTCTAAGTATTTCTTCTTCTTTTTGAGCTATTTTAAATGTTATTCTATCTTCAATTTCAGTTTCCTTGTGTTCATTGCCAAGATATAGAAATATAGTTGGTTTTTGTGGGTTGATCTTATATCCTGCCACCTTGCCAAATGTTGAATTTTATCAAATGCTTTTTCTATACTAGTTCATATCATTATATTTTGTTGTTGTTTAGCCTGTTAATATGGTAATTACATTGATTAATTTTAAAATTTCCAACCAGCATTGCTTCTTTAAAACGAGTCTTGCTTGTATAATGTTTTACATATTACTGAATTCTACTAGCTAATATTTTGTTAAGGATTTTTGTGTCTATGTTCATGAGGGATACTGGTCTGCAGTTTTCTGTTCTTGTATTGCCTTTGTCCGATTTGGTATCAGGCTAATCTCACCTCACAAAATGAGTTGGGGCAATTTTCTGAGTCTTCTGTTTTCTGGAATAGGTTGTGTAGAATTGGTGTTATTAATAATTCTTCTTGAAAGTTTTATGAAATTCTCCGGTGAAACCATCTGGTCCTTTAGTCTTCTTTTCCAGGAGTTTTGTTACATAAATTATGAAGCCAATATCTTTAATAGCTATAGGGATATTAAGATTATCTATTTCATATTGGTGAGTTGTGATAGTTTGTGAAATTGGTCCATCTCATCTAATTGTCATGTTTGTATTGTTCATAGCCTAACCGTATTGTTGTTTTGGTGTCTGTGAGATCTATAGCGATATCCCATGTTTCATTCATGATATTGGTAATTTGTATCTTCTCTGTATCTTTCAGTCTTGCTAGGGTTTTGTCAATTTTAATGATTCTTTTAAAGAACTAGCTTTTTACTTAATTGATTTTCTGTATTGTTTTTCTGTTTTCAATTTCATTGATTTCTGCTTCTATCTTTATTCGTTCCTTCTTTCTATCCAACTCTACCCAGACAGTGTAATGCAGCAAATTGTGCCATGGGTAAACAATACATATGGTGTCAGTTCATTACATTTTTCCAGATGTGTATAAATAGTGATTGTGTAGGAGACAGAAACTGACATTTACAGTGATTACATCAAAACAAAGTCCCCCAGACATAAGGTAATGAGACTGACTGGTTTTTCTGGCTTGTGGCTTATGGTGTTAATGACCACGAATCATTTATGTGAAGCAGGTTCTTATTCTAAAATAATTCAGAAATCCCCTGAAGTTCAGGGTGGTGTTTTGAGCTCTATGACCTCAGTGAAATCAATACCAAGTTGTTTCTTACTTCCCCAGGCTGTTGACAGAACCCTGATAAGGTACTTAGTGGCTTCTCAGAAGTTCAGAAGCCCAGGGTAGGACGTGGAGTTAACAATGACTTTTAACAAAGCTAGTGGAGGTGATGGAATTCCAGTTGAGCTATTTCAAATCCTGAAAGATGATGCTGTGAAAGTGCTGCACTCAATATGCCAGCACATTTGGAAAACTCAGCAGGGGCCACAGGACTGGAAAAGGTCAGTTTTCATCCCAATCCCAAAGAAAGGCAATGCCAAAAAATGCTCAAACTACCGTACCATTGCACTCATCTCACACACTAGTAAAGTAATGCTCAAAATTCTCCAAGCCAGGCTTCAGCAATACGTGAACCGTGAACTTCCAGATGTTCAAGCTGGTTTTAGAAAAGGGAGAGGAACCAGAGATCAAATTGCCAACATCCGATGGATCATCGAAAAAGCAAGAGAGTTCCAGAAAAACATCTATTTCTGCTTTATTGACTATGCCAAGCCTTTGACTGTGTGGATCACAATAAACTGTGGAGAATTCTGAAAGAGATGGGAATACCAGACCACCTGACCTGCCTCTTGAGAAACCTGTATGCAGGTCAGGAAGCAACAGTTAGCACTGGACATGGAACAACAGACTGGTTCCAAATAGGAAAAGGAGTATGTCAAGGCTGTATATTGTCACCCTGCTTATTTAACTTATATGCAGAGTACATCATGAGAAACACTGGGCTGGAAGAAACACAAGCTGGAATCAAGATTGCTGGAAAAAATATCAATAACCTCAGATATGCAGATGACACCACCCTTATGGCAGAAAGTGAAGAGGAACTCAAAAGCCTCTTGATGAAAGTGAAAGAGGAGAGTGAAAAAGTTGGCTTAAAGCTCAACATTCAGAAAACAAAGATCATGGCATCTGGTCCCATCATTTCATGGGAAATAGATGGGGAAACAGTGGAAACAGTGTCAGACTTTATTTTTGGGGGCTCCAAAATCACTGTAGATGGTGACTGCAGCCATGAAATGAAAAGACGCTTACTCCTTGGAAGGAAAGTTACGACCAACCTAGATAGCATATTCAAACGCAGAGATATTACTTTGTCAATAAAGGTCCGTCTCTTCAAGGCTATGGTTTTTCCAGTGGTCATGTATGGATGTGAGAGTTGGACTTTGAAGAAAGCTGAGCGCTGAAGAATTGATGCTTTTGAACTGTGGTGTTGAAGAAGACGCTTGAGAGTCCCTTGGACTGCGAGGAGATCCAACCAGTCCATTCTGAAGGAGATAAGCCCTGGGATTTCTTTGGAAGGAATGATGCTAAAGCTGAAGCTCCAGTACTTTGGCCACCTCATGCAAAGAGTTGACTCATTGGAAAAGACTCTGATGATGGGAGGGATTGAGGGCAGGAGGAGAAAGAGACGACAGAGGATGAGATGGCTGGATGGCATCACCGACTCAATGGATCTGAGTTTGAGTGAACTCCGGGAGTTGGTGATGGACAGGGAGGCCTGGTATGCTGCGATTCTTGGGGTCTCAAAGAGTCGGTAATGACTGAGTGATTGAACTGAACTGAACTGAATTTCTAGTCTGTGTATAATATAAAATGAATATAACCACAAATCCAGAACCAGGTCACTGCCTTCCAGAAATCCAACTTGTGTTTTTAAATTAGAATTTTATGATTGTTATTTTATTTTATTTTTATTTTAGACCAGTTTTAAAAATTGAAATATTGTTAATCTATCATGTGTTAGTTTCAAGTTCTTTTACATCATAGTTTGTTATAAGATACTGAATATAGTTCCCTGTACTATTCAGTAGGACCTTGTTGTTTATCTATTTTATATATAGTAGTGTGTATGTTAATCCCAAACTCCTATCCTCCCACCCCCACTGTCCCCTTTGGTAACCA
The DNA here is from genome assembly GCF_023091745.1 of Budorcas taxicolor. Classification (NCBI taxonomy): domain Eukaryota; kingdom Metazoa; phylum Chordata; class Mammalia; order Artiodactyla; family Bovidae; genus Budorcas; species Budorcas taxicolor. Next base: position 84,826,899 of record NC_068935.1, on the reverse strand, counting down.
TAAGTTTGTTTTCTATGTCTGTGAGTCTGTTTCTGTTCTGTAAATAAGTTCACTTATATCATTTTTTGAAATTCCACATATAAGTGGTATTATATGTTTGTCTGACTTCTCTTAATATGATAATCTCTATGTCCATCCATGTTGCCACAAATGGTATTTTTCATTCTTTTTTATGGCTGAGTAATATTTTCATGTGTGTGTGTGTGTGTGTGTGAGAGAGAGAGAGAGAGAGAGAGAGAGAGAGAGAGATCTTCTTTATCCATTCCTCTGTTGATGGACATTTAGGTCGCTTCCTTGTCTTGGCTATTGTAAATAGTGCTGTGTGAACACTGAGGTGCATGTATCTTTTCAAATTAGAGTTTTCTCTGAATATATGCCCAGGAGTGGGATTGCTGGATTATATGGTAGTTTTATTTTTAGCTTTTAAGGAACCTCCATACTGTTTTCCATAGTGGCTGCACCAATTAATATTCCCACCAACACTGTAGGAAAAGAAAGTGAAGTTGGTCAGTTGTGTCTGACTCTTTGCGACCCTATGGACTGAAGCCTACCAGGCTTCTCCGTCCATGGGATTTTCCAGGCAAGTGTACTGGAGTGGGTTGCCATGCCCTTCTCCAGGGAATCTTCCCAACCCAGGGATTGAACCCAGGTCTCCTGCATTGCAGGCAAATGCTTTTTACCCTCTGAGCCACCACACTGTAGGAGAGTGGTGGCATTCATTCTCTAGCATTCATTGTTTGTAGACTTTTTAATGATGGCCATTCTGACCAATGCGAGGTGATACTTCATTGTAGTTTTGATTTGCACTTTTCTAATAATTAGTGATATTGAGCATGTATTTGCTATTTTAAAACATGATGACAAAATTCCCAAATTGCTTTCTGGTAGTAAACTACTACATGGGGGCTTCCCTAATGGATCAGCTGTAAAGATTCTGCCTGCAATGCAGGAGACACAGGAAACTCAGGTTCAATCCCTGGATTGGGAAGATCCCCTGAAGGAGGAAATGGCAACCCACTCCAGTATTCTTGCCTGGAAAATCCTATGGAAAGAGGAGCCTGGTGAGTACAGTCCATGGGGTCACAAAGAGTTGGACACAACTGAGCAATAAACTGTGTAATATTTTTTTTTAGTCTCTTGAGCAAGTGTTGTTATTCACAAAGGTGTAATTTTGGCAACTTCAAAAAACTATCAGATGAGCAGATTCAGCAGATGAACCTTGTGTATGTCCTGAGCACATTTTGGTGACATGGTGGCCATCCTCTTGGAAGGCCCAGCTTCAAGTGACACGCCCATAAAGTGGTGGTGGTGATGGGGGGATCAGTGACATACACCCAGGCAGCCAAATGAACAGGAAAACCTTCATACCCCAGAGTGCAGCAATACAGTCATTCAAGGACAAGTAAGGACACTCTGCTAGGTATAATCCTGTCACACTGAGAGTTTAAGATAAAGCTCTGTGTAAGATAATTTAAGGAATAAAGGCAAGGAGAAGCTCTGAGCTCTTTATGTAATATCCTTTGCAACTGGATATTTTAAAAGAATTTAAAGATGCCACCTTCTAGCCTGTAAGTTGTAGCACTGTGGCTCTGGGTCTAACAGCCTCAGTTGTAATCTTGGTTCCACTGTTTTCTACCTTTGTGACCTTGGGCAACTTCGTAACCTCTCTGACTCTCAGTTTCCTCACCAGGTAATGGGGATGACAATGTTATGAACATAAAATGTGATACTAAATCAACGTGATAAAGAGTTCTCCCATTAAATGTACCATCTGGCATATGGAAAACATTTAGTATATTTTAGCTATAATATTATCATTAGTAATCATAGCATTAGAACTGCTGCTAGTACTGTTACTAGTGCATTTTGCATTAATGGAATCCAGCTTGCTTTTCTGAAATTTGTTATAGCTTTTTAATACTATAGTAATATATAAAGTCTGATTTAAGTCACATTCCCAACATGTGCCTAATTAAAAGTACCACCTTAAGATGCATCATGTTCTCACTTGTATATTTCAGTGTATATTAGTAGCATGAGAATTTGGGCACTCTCTAGCACAATGTCTCTCAACCTTTTTTTCATCACTGCTCCTCTGAGGAGCCTTTAAAGATGTTCTTTTTATCTATCTCTTCCATTGATTTTTTTTTTTTACTACAACAGATCTATATATCTGTTTATGTACTATGGAACTTTAGAGGGCTGTAAACCACTGTAATATCTAAAAAAATTTTGTCCCTAAATAACAGATTTTCATGCCCTTGGAGGCTGTATCACCCCCCATTGAGGATGCAAGATTTAGTGCAGAGGTTCTCACCTTTGGGCATTTTTGCCCTCTCAGGGGACATTTGGCAATGTCTGGAGACATTTCTGGTTGCTTCAGTTGGAGGAAGGTGCTACTGGTGGTATCTTGCAGGTAAAAGCCAGGGCCCAAAATGTCAGTAGTACTGAGATTGTGAAATCCTGCTCATTAAAATTATGGTAAAATTCTAATGTATTCTGAATAACCCAGCAATTATTGAGGGAGGTGAAAATGGACTGTGTCAACTCTTAAGGCCATAAGATAAAGAAAATAGCAGAAGTTGGGTTCTTGACCTTTAGGTTGAACCCACGGATAATGTGATTACTTGTAGGAAAAAAGGCCATTTCATTTTCCGTTGTTGTTGTTTTCAGTAATTTTGTGTCCTTTGCTCTTCCTGTCAAATATGTGTAAAAGTGTGTATAAACACTTCAAATATATGTCATTAGCTTTCTGTTTTCTAGTTTTTGTATGGATGTGTCTTGCATTGTGAAACAGATGAATTTGTGAAAAGTAGTTTGAAGTCATTTTCTGAGTTGTGTTTTTTCCCCTGATTTCATTATATTTTGAGAGGCTTGTCTTCATTCCTAATCAATCCTCATTTGACCTGGCTTCTAACATTGTTGCTTTCTATGTAAATTTAGCACCCTCTCTGGGTTTCAGAGAATGGGGACAATTTATGAGAGGGTACAAATTTAGGTGTAAAGTAAGATGGCCTGGTCTTTGATGGATGTGGTCCAGGTCACGTGCCTAGAGCCCCTGGCTCCCCTGTGGTCCCTGTCACACTCATGTTCCCTTCTTCTGCTGCCCAGAGTTGGCATCGAGGAGCCCTCCGAAGAGGACCAGAACGAACACCGCTGGCAGTACTTCAGGTGACACAAGGGCTTCCTCAGAAGCAAATTAACCAGGCCTGGCTTTTTTTCCCCCTCTCTCTAACCTGAGATGTTTCTCTTTATGCTATTTGTCTCTTTCTTTCTTCCTGTGGGCACGAGTCCCTTGCCCCTTAAGGGGCAAGAGGTCTGGTCAAGTCTAATCGTTCTTCTGCCCTTCTCTGAGTTGATTGATGTGTCGGTGTTCCTGACAGTCTGTCCCCTTCCTCCCCATTTTGTATAGTTTTTGTCAGCACCAAGGCCAGAGTTGATTGAGTAGCTGCTTGACAGCTGAGCTTTGTGTTAAGAGTAGCCCATTTTCAGAGCCACAAACACTTTCCGCACAAAATCCTGCTTGTGATCTAGTAAACAAACCTTTTAAGTCATAAAGAGTACTCGAATTTTGTATTTCAGCCATGACTGGGATATGGTTTACATTTAAGCACTGATGCCATTTTAGTTTTGAAGTATGGATTTTTTTTAAAAAAACAGAAGATCGTGAAAGACTTTTCTAATGCAATTTGTTTCTCAGTGACCAAATTTATGACAGATTATGCTTAAGGGTGGTGATATTGGGCAATCAGAGTAAAGACTTTAATATTTCTTCTTTCTTTATCGACCTTTTACTGGCATTCTTTCTTCCTGATCTGATTCTGGGTGCCGGTAGATAAAGCAAATGCAAAATAGACTTGAAGCCTGTTCTTCTGGTGAAAGTGTTTTACTCTCTGAGGACAGTGGTGAAAGCAACAGTACCTGTCATGGGGCATGAATTTGGGAACATTGCCAGGCCCCAGATGTAAACTGTTAATGACATGTATACAATTAATTGAAGCATTTGAGATCTCTGGATTCACATTTTTTTCCTAAAATACACACACAAAGATGTTCATATTAGAGACCTGACTGTAGGTACCAGTTAAGTTTCAGAGGAAACCCTTTTCTTTGAAATATCCAACCTTCAAGGAGGAAGGCCCTTCCAGCAAAGTACAAGTTACTATGCTTGGAACATGAGAGAGTTCAGATTCTGATCAGTTGTTTAAGATTTGATATGAATGCATGTGTCTCATATTCCCCAAATTTATTTAGGACCCCAGCCATTCAAATTTAAAAAAAACCCATCTATTGATTAAAGTAGAATGCTTCTAAAATTTCGGAGATTTTGTGGCATTTTATGTGGTGGTTAATCAGAATGTACATATATCAAAAGGGAAATGATTCATATCCTATATTTATTCATTCTGGAATGAGCACATCAGTGTGATTGCTTTTTTTCTCATTTGGTATGGGATTACCACATTTGTCTCATTCTTAATGAAAATAAGGATAATTCAGTTCATTCTGGAAAGAAAGACTGTTGTATGTGGTCAGATGAACTCAACCCTGATGTATCGGGACTGCTAAAATATGATGTAATAAACCAGCACAAAAGTTTTAGATTTATACAGTGGCCTAGATCAAAAGCATTATAATAGGTAAGGAGGGAAATGTATATCATGGACAGTTGCCTGAAACTAGGAATTTCAGAAAGTTAGAGAACCCCAAGTCTTCTGAGGCATTATACTTGAAATAATGTACCTGATCTTTCTTGCTACTCAGCACACCACCACACGCCCTGTCCCAAGGGTGAGGCCCTTTGTAGGGATCTAGTATCATCCTGGGGGATTGGTCCAAGGATCCCTCAAGCCTGCCAGAAAAGTAATCATTCAATTGTCCTGAAGTAAACAGCCTTGAATGGGGAAAGAGCAGAACTCCATCTGTGTCACAAGGCTCCTGGTCTGTTTTCTTCTGGCATTTAAAACCCAGTAGTAAACCTTTCTCCTGTTTAGCACTTAAATCAGTAGCAGGGACCTCTGAGACCCTCCAATGGGCCCTCCTGCATTTCTCTGTCTGTAGGAGGGCCCTGGCCCGTCTTTGGAGGCTCTGTGTGGTCAGGAGTAGGGCTGCATGTCAGGCAGGTAGTTGGTAGAAAATGGCTACAGCAAGGATCAGAGCTTCCATGGAGGGAGGAAAGAACAGGAAACGGGGGTGCTGGGTAGGACTCTGCTCAGAACTGTAGGTTTCCAGGGGACATGCACAACGAGATCTGAAGATTAACCACATGTTTCAATAACATAAAATTTTTCTCCTGCCCTTCATTTTTAAGAGAAGAAGCTCAACGAAAGATTGGAGGATTTATCTGGGGGAAAAAACATGTAATTGCTAGACTCTGTACCTACCTATTTACCTATTTTAGCACCTTACGTCCATGAATCTTTACAATTTGTTGTTTTTAGACCCTGGACTAATATGAGATCCTGAATCATCATTATTAGTAAGTTAGATTAAATCAGAGAGACAGAAATATTACTCGTGTATCAATATTTGTAAAACATTTTCACCAAAAATATAATTAAATGTTTGTTTTAAATTGTGGAAAATTTTAAATCTGCAAAAAAGCTGATAGAGCAATAAATATCCAAGTTCTAACCTGAATACACCAATTGTTAACATTCTGTCATTTTCTTCTTTCTCTCTCTCTCTCTCAGCCATTTCAGAGTGCTTCAGAGTACAGTATAGACATCATGACTTTCTGGCCCTAAAATACTTCAGCATGTGTCCCTTAGGAACCTAATCTTCTCATGATCACAATACTTTTAGTAACCCAAATTTTATACACACATGTAGGCTCCAGGATCCAATCAAAGTTTCCTTTGGCTGTCATCTCTTTTTTTGTTATCTTTTTTTAAAAATTTCAGGCCCATGGTGGCTCTGTGCCCTCTTCCTCTGACTGACTTGGTTGTCATCTCTTTAGTCCTTTAATCGAGGATAATCCTACTCTCCTCCTTTTGATTGCTTATGACATTGAGGTTTTGTTTTATTTTTTAAGGATTTCCAGGATTGCATTCAGTTCAGTTCAATTCAGTCACTCAGTCATGTCCGATTCTTTGCGACCCATGAACCGCAGCACACCAGGCCTCCCTGTCCATTACCAACTCCTGGAGTCCACCCAAACCCATGTCCATCGAGTCAGTGATGCTATCCAACCAGCTTATCCTCTATTGTCCCCTTCTCCTCCTGCCCTCAATATTTCCCAGCATCAGGGTCTTTTCCAGTGAGTCAACTCTTCGCATCAGGTGGCCAGATATCAGTCCTTCCAATGAACACCCAGGACTGATCTCCTTTAGGATGGACTGGTTGGATCTCCTTGCAGTCCAAGGGACTCTCAAGAGTCTTCTCCAACACCACAGTTCAAAAGCATCAATTCTGCTCTCAGCTTTCTTTATAGTCCAAATCTCACATCGATACATGACCACTGGAAAAACCATAGCCTTGACTAGACGGACCTTTGTTGACAAAGTAATGTCTCTGCTTTTTAATATGCTATCTAGGTTGGTCATAACTTTCCTTCCAAGGAGTAAGCGTCTTTTCATTTCATGGCTGTAATCACCATCTGCAGTGATTTTGGAGCCCCCAAAAATAAAGTCTGACACTGTTTCCACTGTTTCCCCATCTATTTCCCATGAAGTGATGGGACCAGATGCCATGATCTTAGATTTCTGAATGTTGAGCTTTAAGCCAACTTTTTCACTCTCTTCTTTCACTTTCATCAAGAGGCTTTTTAGTTCCTCTTCCCTTTCTGCCATAAGGGTGGTGTCATCTGCATATCTGAGGTTATTGATATTTCTCCTGGCAGACTTGATTCCAGCTTGTGCTTCTTTCAGCCCAGCGTTTCTCATGATGTACTCTGCATATAAGTTAAATAAGCAGGGTGACAGTATACAGCCTTGATGTACTCCTTTTCCTATTTGGAACCAGTCTGTTGTTCCATGTCCAGTGCTAACTGTTGCTTCCTGACCTGCATACAGGTTTCTCAAGAGGCAGGTCAGGTGGTCTGGTATTCCCATCTCTTTCAGAATTTTCCACAGTTTACTGTGATGCACACAGTCAAAGGCTTTGGCATAGTCAATAAAGCAGAAATAGATGTTTTTCTGGATCTCTCTTGCTTTTTCCATGATCCAGTGGATGTTGGGAATTTGATCTCTGGTTCCTCTGCCTTTTCAAAAACCAGCTTGAACATTTGAAAGTTCACGGTTCACGTATTGCTGAAGCCTGGCTTGGAGAATTTTGAGCATCACTTTACTAGCGTATGAGATGAATGCAATTGTGTGGTAGTTTGAGCTTTCTTTGGCATTGCCTTTCTTTGGGATTTCCAGTCCTGTAGCCACTGCTGCTCTACAATCTGGAATTTTCGGATTTGTTTTCCTCTTGACTAGAGATAGAGAATCATTTGAGTTTTGGCCAAAAATAAGGTAAAAGAAAGTTATGCATTTCTTGTTGCATCATATCAGGTGGTGCATCTTGTCCAGCTGTCCCTCATTATTAGTGATGTTAAATTTGACCACTTTAGACCCCAGGTCTTGCCACTTGTAAAAGCACTGTTTTCCCTTTGTAACTAAACAAGTAACCTGTAGAGACTTCCCTGGTGGTCCAGAGATTAAGACTCTGCCTTTCAATGCAGGGGACATGGGTTTGATTCCTGGTTGGGGAACTAAGATCCCACATGCCCCGGAGCAGCTGAAGCAGTGTGCTCTACAGCCCAGTACACCACAACTAGAGAAGCCTGCAGGTCACCACTAAGACCTGACGCAGCCAAATAAATATTTTTTTTAAAGAAAGCCTTTAACATCATATGAATAGTCAGAGTGCCAACAGGCTTTTACCCACTGGTAAAATTATACTCTGATGACCTTTGCTTGAAGCAATTATTACCCTGTGAGTGAAAAACTGGTAATTTTCTAATCCTGTTATTCTTTTCATATTTTTGAGGATTATCTATAGAGAAGAACTTTCAGAGAGTTTCAGTGTTCTTTTCTATGCTGGTGAAGTGAGATATCTCTCCAATGTCTGAGTAATCAGTTCAAGCAAATTTTTATTTAATATATGTGGGACTACAGAGTTGTGTCTCTGCAGGATCCCAGCAAGAATCTCAGGTGTTATTATTGAGGTGGCAGAAGGTAACAGACAGTTGTCATTTTTTCTGTAGAGGAAACAGTGATGCTAGAGAGACATGGCCAGAATTAGTATTGGCTTGGCCAAAAAGTTCGTTCAGGTTTTTCAAAACGCAAGCAAACTTTTTGGCCAACCCAGTACTTATTAGACTGCACTAATTCATTAGCCACTCACCACATGTGTCTGTTTGAATTTAAATTGCAATTAATTAGCATGAAATAAAAGTTAAAATGTAGTTCCTCAGTCCTATTGGTCACATTTCAACTGCACAATGGCCACATGTGGCCAGTGGCCTCCATATTGGACAGTGTATATCTAGAAGACCACCATCATTGCAAAAAGTTCTACTGGATGATGTGCATCTAGAATAACTCTCAAGTTCCCCCAAGCAAAAATGTCAAGCCAGTTTGAGATAAGGTTAGGATGGACCTAATTTTGTGAATTTATCAGTGTTTTCCAATGTTTTATGCTCCACTGTTTGAATTCTGGCCTGGCCATGTGGGCATAGGCTAAATAGATGAGTTCCTCTTACATTGCCCGGACTTGAATGAAAATAGTCCAAACCTAGTCTTTATAAGCGGGCTTTCCTGGTGGCTCAGATGGTAAAGAATCTTCCTGTAATGCAGAAGACCAGGGTTTGATCACTGGGTCAGGAAGATCCCCTGGAGGATGGCACAGCAACCCCCTCCAGTATTCTTGCCTAGAGAATTCCATGAACAGAGGAGCCTGGTGGGCTACGATTCATGGGATTGTAAAGAGTTGGACACAACTGAGCGACTAACACTAGTCTTTATAAGCAGTTCTTGTTAAACAGAATTTATTTTCGTTCTCTTCTCCTAGAAGAGGTTAGTGGAAAGAATCGAGGGGGCTAGATTTCATCTGGCAGCTTTTATTATGCGTGGCTTTGTTTTCTTCATCGTAGGACAAGGCACACTTAAGACTTTTCTCATACCCAGAGGCTTCCTATTTCATCTCGGCTGATAAAATCCATTTGTTTTATCTTTACCGGTGTGGAAGCCAATTACAAAGGCTAATGCACATTTTTCAGAATTCGTGACCAAGAAAGGAGAGACGATCTGGGTGGATCTGAACTGCTGATGCTCCTGCCTCCACAATAGCCTGTCCATGGTTAGGCAGAGGGCTGCTGTGTCACTGGGCATGGGTAACCCATGCTCTGCCCCTCTCTGAGTCTTTACTAGGAAACTCATCTAAGTAAATGAGTCTGCCATGAAGTGGCTCCATTCACTGACAGAATCCGCAGAACAAGGCCTAATATTGGACTTTCAGCTGTTGATCTTACAGATGCTAACACCATTTAGAGGACTTTTCTCTATGAAACGTTCATTAAGAGACCCTCAAAACCGGTGAGAGTTAAAGATCAACAGCTAGGCATTCAGTGTGACCTCTCCTCTGGTACGTCAGACCCTTCAGGCACACTGAGGCTCTCTCGTGTGACCTCTGTGGGTAGCTAGCCCTGGTGCCTCGGAATTGGATGAATTTCACATCCAAAAGTCTCAAAGGTTTGATGCTCAAAAGTCCCTGGCTAATGTCCAACTGTGAGGCCAAGCCTCCGGGCCTCAGAAAGCAGCCTGTAGACACAACAGAGTCCATTTAACTCACTACCGAAAGCCCATCAAACTTCAGGTCCCTGGGGAGGAAATCTGGTGCCAGGTACATTACAGGTTTTAACTAAGTGCTCAGAATAAGATCTGGCATTGTAGGCACTCAGTAAATATGTGCTGAATACATGAATTCATCTTGTAGTTTTTAAACTTTGCCTTCAGCAAAATATGGGGTAACTGTTCCCTTTCCTTCTGTACCTCCCTGCCTCCATCTGGGGGCACAAACCTTGGCTTAGTGCTCAGCAAGCCTGGAATAAGTCAGGGTAGAGGTTGCATTTGAGAAAGGGGTACAGATGTTGTCTTCTATTCCTTCTTTGCATTACTCTCGTTTCTCAAGATCTATCCTGGACATCACAGGTGGAGAAGCGGGAGGGAGAGGAGAGAAATTAAGGCACACATGAGGCTTTGCATATCCACTGTCTGTTCATCGCAGTCAGCGCCCTGGTTCCAGACTACAAATAAAACCCCTGGTCAGGGCCATTTGGCAGCTCTCTTCAAACTCCGGTCAGATGTGCTGAAAGCTGTGTTTCTTGTTTTCTTTTTATGATACCAGCCATTCTTTGCAATTCCTCCTCCAGGGGATCCTCCAGACCCAGGGATCAAACCCACGTCTCCTGCGTCTCCTGCATTGCCAGGCGATTCTTTACCTGAGCCACCTGGGGAAGCCCCTGGAGGAGGAAATCGCAACCCACTCCAGTATTCTTGCCTGGGAAATCCCATGGACAGAGGAGCCTGGTGGGTTACAGTCTGTGGGGTCGCAAAGAGTCGGACACGACTTAGTGATTAAGCACACGTTCTTTGCAGTACTGGAGGGAGAAGTGAACTCCAGTTCTGTTTCCTGGATTCCAGGACTGTTTCCTGGCATCTTTGTTTTCTCCTCCGTTGCCCCCATATTATCAATGTCATCAGTACTACTGTTCCCTGCCTTAAAATGAGGAAGTTTCAGGGATAAAGAATCAACAGATGCATAGAGCAATAGTTGGTATGTTGCTGCTAAGACAACGACCCTAGTGCTTTCATGGAATTCGTTATTAGCAGATTTTGCCACCTTGCTTTTTCTTTCTGTCTTCAGTTATTGATTTCAAATTGTGAGTTCTCAGGTCAGGTGGAAGGGAGGAAGCAGCAGACAGGAAGAGGCAGGACCCACCTTTGGCTACCTAGGACCGTCTGGTGCAGAAAGGCAGGCAGACAGTTTCCTGCTTGTACCGTTCCCCAGAGGCCTTGCTTAAGGTGTTAGCATACAGATTGATTACCCAGCCTACCCCTGGGTGGTACAACTGCTTTCTCATAACTTTCTGCACGACAGCCTTCCCCTTCTTTTAGCTAACCACTCCTTCCACCTTGGGCAGGTGGTCAGCCTCTTAGCTGCTTTCAACCGGCCTGGCTGCCATGGTCCAAGCTAACACTATGTTTTTCTCTCCCTGTCTTTCTCCCTGATGACTTACAGAGTTGGTGTCGACCCAGACCAAGACCCACCACCCAACAACAACAGCTTCCAAGTCTTACAAGGGGTAAGTCACAAAAGATGCTTCTTTGTGGGAAGGTGTTATTAAAAATAGCTAGAATTTATTTGAGCATTTACTACATGCCAAGCAGTTTACATGGATTCCCTCATTGTGATCTTGAGAACAACTTTATGAAGTAGGAACTGTTATGCCCAGTTTACAGATTAGAAGTTGAAATTGAGAGTCAAAGTGTGTCTCTGTGATCAGACAATTTGAAAATTGATCAGCCAGGATTTGACTCGAGTCCCTGTTCTCAAACAACTTATTAAGGGGCCAAAATGAGCATTTAACCTGACTCTCCCCTTCCAAAAATGGATACATGGATACATTGGCAATTGGCTCATGGTAGCTTGTTCTGGGAAGGAGAAGGATGGGATCAATTTTCCAGCCCAGAGAGCATGAGTCAGAAAGAAGGGATGCTGGGTGATAGCTGGCCCTCCTGCTTCTCCATGGTCTGGCAGCTTCCATGGTCCCATAGTAGCAGAGCAGCAGTCCTCAGCCCCATAGGCCGTGAGGGCAAGAGCCCTGTGTCTCATCTCATGTGATAGCAGGGAAGAGTTCCTGCTGCTGCAGAGAATCCTGATGGAGACGGTGCTGGGGGATGGGGGAGAGGCATAGGCTAGCCATTGGTTTTGCCATCGGCTCTAGTTACTCTGGCAGCATCATGAGGTGCTCCAAATGTGAGGAAGTGGACAACGATTTCTCATCCATAGGTGTTGTCTAGGTCAGGAATTTGCAAGGGGCATAGTGGGGACAGCATGCCTGTGCTCCATGAAAAAAGCTGGGGTCAGTCAACAGCTGGGGACTAGAATCTTCCAAAGGCTCATTCACTCTTGTGTCTGGTACCTGGGCTGGAAGACACAGACTAGGACTGGTGAGCAGGATGCCTGTGAATGCCTGTGATGGCTTCTCCTTGGCCTCAGGGTGTGGGACTTCTTACCTGATGGCTCTGGCTTCCAAAAGCCCATGTCCCAGCAAGTGAGGTGGAAGCTTTCTGGCCTTTTGTGGCCTAACCTTGGGAGTCATACAACATCACTTCCAGGACTTTCTCTTGGTTATGAGTTGCTCAGGCCAGCCCAGATTCAGCGGGAAGAGATAGAGACCATCTCCTCTGGACGGAATAAGCATCAGCGAAGCAGCAGCCATGTTTTAAAGCTGGAGGAAACTACCCAGCAACACTGCCCCCCTGCCTTTCATTGGACACTTTGGAAGAGTACCCTGTGGTTAAAGGTCCCATGGGACATGGAAGTGTGTGCTTTTTGGATATGGGAGTGAGAACTCATGGTTCGAAATTCCAGAGGCCAAGTCAATAGCAGCAGGCACCTGGGTGGTTTCAGATGCAAGAGAGGCAGTGTGTCTGGGGGTGCATGCTCAGCGAAGCAGAGGCAGAGTGTCACCCCTGTTGTAGGCCTGGTGGGGTGATTCTGCCTCCAGGTTTTGCCCCTTTCTCAGGCCAGCATTTCCTGGGCAGGCATGGTGGGGGAAAGGGAAGTTATGATAGGAGCAGAAATTTGCTTCCAAAATGTTTCTCTTTGGCCTGGGGAATGAAGAACTATTTTGTTCAGTGTTGAATACCCAGTGCTGAGCACAGTGCCTGGCCCATGGGGGCCTTGATTGGTATTTGATGGGAAGATGGGGGAGCAAGAGTGGCACAGGGTGTGGGAAGCTCCATTGACCATGTGCATATATCATCTGCAAAGCCATATCAAGTGTTTGTTTTCCCTCCAGTCAGCTTTGAATCACACTCATCATTGCAGTTAATCCTAAATCGAGTTTGCATGTCTTAGGTTCCCTAGGATCTTCTAAATAACTCCAGCAACCACGTCAGATTTTAACAAGTCTCACAAAATGTGGTGCTGTGTTGGGCCCAGGGATGCCACCACAGCTTTCTCTGAGGTCTTTCTCTGTGAGGGTGGTCACAGCCTGATAGGCCATTCTTCGGTTGAGGCCCCATAAGGGACCTCTGAAAGTTCTAGGCATTTTGGGATGAACTTTCAGTGAGCTTCATTGGAGATTTGGTGCCCACTTTAATGGTGCTCCAGAAGACCTTTGCGACTATATTAGAATCAGCCATTGTGCCACTTGGGAATATGTGGTTTCAATGAGAAGTTCCTTTGGAAAAGTTGCTATTTGACTAGAGCTGTAAGTCCCTGGTGGTTCAGATGGTAAAGAATCTCCCTGCAATGCAGGAGATTGGGGTTCAATACCCTTGGTCAGGAAGATCCCCTGGAGGAGGGCATGGTGACCCACTCCAATTTTCTTGTCTGGGAGATCCCATGGACAGAGGAGCCTGGCAGGTTACAGTCCATAGGGTCACAAAGAGTTGGACACAACTGAGCAACTAATGCTTTCACTTTCACTTTAAGGACTTTAGAAAGTAGGAGTTCAGGAACTGTGCCTCTTGCAGCTAACTTAGAATCTAACAGTTTGGGTATCTCCAAACTTGGATCTGAGGAAAGCTGGGTGAAATCCGTAATGGACATCCTTATTTCACTGAAAGGAAAATAATGGCTGTGGTAGGATACACCACATCCTGCCTATACCTGTGGCTAGTCAAGATTAATTTTGTAAGAAAAGCAGGTCACTGCCAGCTAGATAGCCAGGGCTTGGGGCAATTTCATCTTGACAGTTCCAAACCAGTCAACACCCTTAACCCCCCCACTGTCCCCCTACCGCCTGCCCTTTTGCTGTTTTCAATTGCTCCTGCCTCTGGACTTAAGCATCTCTCAAAGGAAATATGTGAAATGGTTTGATTGGTTCCATGTAGCTGAACTTTAGAGAAGGCAATGGCAACCCACTCCAGTACTCTTGCCTGGAAAATCCCATGGGCGGAGAAGCCTGGTAGGCTGCAGTCCATAGGGTCGCGGAGAGTCGGACACAACTGAGTGACTTCACTTTCACTTTTCACTCTCATGCATTGGAGAAGGAAATGGCAACCCACTCCTGCGTTTTTGCCTGGAGAATCCCAGGGACGGGGAGGTTGGTGGGCTGCCATCTATGGGGTCGCACAGAGTTGGACACGACTGAAGTGACTTAGCAGCAGCAGCAGCTAAACTTACTGTATCTCTCAGAGACACTGGGCTTGTAGCTAGACTTACTAACAGACTTGCTGTGGAAATGTTTAAAAAGCAGTGCATCCTAAGTGCTAAGGGTTTTGGCAGTGCATTTAGTCCACACAGTGATAGCTAAGGTAGCACCCCTAGCCCCAGGGTGAGCCTGGGATGCCATCCTTTGGGCCAATTTTGATCACACATGTGACGGTCACTTCTGCTGCACTCCCAGTGGTGCCCCTTCAGCTGGCCCTAGTCAGGAGCTATGTCACACCTTCCCTTTAACTGGCCACCTTCTAAGCCTCATACATATTATGCAGAAGGCCTTTTGGCATTTTGAGTCTTTCTGTCAGATGGGGGAAGAAAGGTGAACTTCAAGCATGGTTTCTCAGGTCACATTCTGAAAAATGACTCATGCCCTCGTGCAGAAAGGGCCTCATTTATCCACGTCCTCCTGGCCTGACCTTGTTGCTCCAATAAGCCATTAAAAATAGGGCTGGGAGCACTCAGTGGTCATGAGAAACCAGTAAAACAGAGAAGTAAATGGGCTTCTCATTTTTGGGTGAAACCCTGGGTTTTTGCAGCTTCCCCAGAACTGGATCCAGGTCACATGCTCAGTGTTGTCATGAAACTGAAATCAGAGATGGGGAAGGTCCAGATGTTTGTTCCCCATTAGAAAAGAAAGGGCACTTCTCTTTACCTCATTTCTAAATGATCTTGCTAAATGAACAAACATGCAAACAAAAAAGTGCTATTTGATGGGAAAGCACTTTTTATAAGGAGCACCGTTTTCCTCACCAGTGTTAGAAGCCTGAGGTTATAAACAGAGTCATGGCTACAGAACCACAGAATATTAGCTCATGTGGGCGAAAGAAGGGAGCTGTTGGCCAGAACTTTTGGCTCTGGGTGAGGGAAGCATAAGAATATTGTGGATAGACTTCAGTTTCATGTCCCTGGCAAGTTTGACTCATTAGAACAAAACAAAACAAAAAACTCTGTTGCCTTGTTTCTCTGGAGGTCTTGGTGACTTTGCAACCAAAACAAAAACAAGCCCAGCTGGAGGCAAGCTGCCTGGGCTTGGGGGTGGCCTCCCAACCCATTCAAGAGGGGATGTTTTATGCCAGACACAGCTGAGATTTATGTTGGCCGGACAGGCAGACACATCATTCATTTCCTTCCCCGAGTTTACAAAGCATGCTCACTGATGCGGCCGATGTGGAGTAGCTCGGAGCATGAATCTGAATGTATCCTGCCTCTGTCATCTCCGCAGGACAAGGTCACAAGCAGGATATTAGTGGAATGTGGAGGAAGGAAAACTGCTATGTTTGTGGTGCCTGTGTGTGTGTGACTGAAAACTGCCAAAACTCAGATATTGCACTGACATATACCTTTCTGGGCAAGTTGGATTTGTTTGTTTCTGGGTCCTTCCCCCAGCTTCCTTCCAGGCTGAAATCTGATAGCCAGGCCCTTACATCTTTAACTTCAAAACAGTTGCTCAAGTGCCTTTGCTCAGATTACTATTCTCTGACCCCTTTCCCCATGACACTTTTTCTTTTTTTGATTGTCTCCCATCGTGGCCCCCAGTTTCCCTATCTTTTTTTTTTTTCTTAGAAGTTCAAACTTGATTTATTCATTCATTGGACACATATTTATTGAGCATCTGTTATATTTCAGACATTCTTTCAGGCTCTGGGAGTACATCTACAAACAAGACAGATGAATCATTCTCCTTAAGGGCTTGGTGACAGTGTGATGAAGGATGAGGGTAGAGAGTGGCAGAAGCGAGATCGTAGAGGGTCTTGTCTGCTTCTCCACAAGGTACCACAGGCCTCTCCCCATTGTTCTGAGTGTACCCATGGACGGCAACCTGGGCATCACCAGAGAGCTTGTTAGAAATGCAGACTGTCAGGCCACAGCTAGACCCGCAGAATCAGAATCTTCATTTTAGCAGAGGGCCCAAGAAGTTTGTGTGCAGTTGACAGTTTGAGAAGCCCTGGTGAAGGCAGTGTAGAGCGCTTTGTTGTTCAGTCGCTCAGTCGTGTCTGACTCTGCCACCCCATGAACTGCAGCACGCCAGGCTTCCCTGTCCTTCACTGTCTCCCGGAGTTTGCTCAAACTCAAGTCCCTTGAGTTGATGATGCTATCCAACCATTTCATCCTCTGTCATCCCCTTCTCCTCCTGCCCTCAGTCTTACCCATCATCAGGGTCTTTTCCAATGAGTTGGCTCTTCACATCAAGTGGCCAAAGTTGAGCACTTAATTCCCTGTTTTTAAACCCTTTGTTAGCCCTTCTGAGAAATCTTGGCCCCCATCGTTATCAACTATGTACTTTTTAACTTTGCATTAGTGTGCTATCACTGCTATAACAAATTACCACAAACTCAGTGGTTTAAAACAACACAGTCTTACAGGTTTGTGAGTCAGAAGTCTGGTAAGCTCTACTGGCTTCCCTCTTTCAGGTTTCTCAGTGTCAAAGTCAAGGTGTCTGTGGGGTTGGGCTCTGGGGGAGAAGCCATCACCAGGCTCGTGCAGGTTGCTGGTAGAATTCACTTCCACGTACTTGTAGGACTGAGGTCCTGTTTCCTTGCTGGCCATTGGCCGGGAATCAAGCTTAGCTCCTAGAAGTACCCACATTTCCTGACTCTTGGCCTCTCCACCTTCAAAGCCAGCACCATCAGGGCAAGCCCCTGTCATGCTCTGAACCTCTCCTGCCTCTTCCCTCACTACATCACTCTCTTGCCCACCCCACCCCCTGCCCGCTTATCAAGGTCCATGTGTTTATACTGGGCCAACCTGGAAAACCTTAAGTCCATCCACAAAGACCCTTTTGCCAAGTAACATAACACACTCAGGCTCCCGGGATTAGGATGTAGAAATCTTTGAGGGGAAGGGCAGTATTCTACTACCTCTCTTAAAAAAAAAAAAAATAAGCTCTTCTTATTATTATAGTGACCTTAACATAAAAATATATACTTTAACCATAAAAATGCAATGAAATATAACTCTGCCCAGAAATCATTATTCATTAGTTCTAGAAAAATTATTTCAAAATAGGACCTTTGGCCACTGCCCAGGTCTTTAACCTGCTTTCTTTTTCTTCACCACATACACATAGGTCTGTCTGTCTCCTCCTCTGGAAATGTGCTTCTCAAGTGGCTGGTGTGAGGTCTCATTCCTCTTTGTGTTTGGCAGCACTGAGCATGGGGCCTGGCACACAGTAGGTGCTTAATGAATGCAAGAGAAAAGCCACTCATAGTTTTATGCTCAAAAATTTGGTGATAGGCAGAGCTGGTGGTATTTGTTTGCTGGTGGGGATGTAGGTTTTGAGGAGGATGTGGTGTGAGAGCAAGTCCCTGCATATTTTAGGATCACCTGCACCCATACCGACCCTGGCTCAGAGCCCGCAGCAAGGGCTCACCAGTTTGTCCATGGTTACCATCCAAATCTTGCTGGGAAACAGTTGTTGGCTATCTTCTGGGTCAACTTAAATCAGTCTTGTTCCACACAGATCCTCCCTGATTTTCCCAGAGGCTTTGGGGAAGAATCCAAATTCTTCCTGTCCAGACACCCTGCTTATTTAACTTATATGCAGAGTACATCATGAGAAACACTGGGCTGGAAGAAGCACAAGCTGGAATCAAGATTGCTGGGAGAAATATCAATAACCTCAGATATGCAGATGACACCACCCTTATGGCAGAAAGTGAAGGAGAACTAAGAGCCTCTTGATGAAAGTGAAAGAGGAGAGTGAAAAAGTTGGCTTAAAGCTCAACATTCAGAAAACGAAGATCATGGCATCTGGTCCCATCACTTCATGAAATAGATGTGGAAACAGCGTCAGACTTTATTTTTGGGGGCTCCAAAATCACTGCAGATTTTGGAGTGGTGATTTTGGAGTGGTGATTACAGCCATGAAATTAAAAGACGCTTACTCCTTGGAAGGAAAGTTATGACCAACCTAGATAGCATATTGAAAAGCAGAGACATTGCCAACAAAGGTCCATCTAGTCAAGGCTATGGTTTTTCCAGTGGTCATGTATGGATGTGAGAGTTGGACTGTGAAGAAAGCTGAGCACTGAAGAATTGATGCTTTTGAACTGTGGTGCTGGAGAAGACTCTTGAGAGTCCCTTGGACTGCAAGGAGATCCAACCAGTCCATCCTAAAGGAGACCAGTCCTGGGTATTCATTGGAAGGACTGATGCTGAGGCTGAAACTCCAATACTTTGGCCACCTCATGCGAAGAGTTGACTCATTGGAAAAGACCCTGATGTTGGGAAGGATTGGGGGCAGGAGGAGAAGGGGATGACAGAGGATGAGATGGCTGGATGGCATCACCGACTCGATGCACATGAGTTTGGGTAAACTCCGGGAGTTGGTGATGGACAGGGAGGCCTGGTGTGCTGCGATTCATGGGGTTGCAAAGAGTCGGACACGACTGAGCGACTGAACTGAACTGAACTGATAACCATGCTTCTGGCCCCTTCTCTTGGAAAGAGAGGTGTTTAACACCCCTGTTGCAGAGCTGCACCTTTTATTTGCCCTGAATTTGTAACCTTTCAGGGTTGATTCTTAGTGTCTTACATTTGTGCAGTCACTTTATTTGTGGACTGCAGGCATATCTCTTTGTAGGCCGAGGAAAAATTTGCTTAATTTGCCTTCAGAAAGAAACCTTTCCCTTGCTTTGCTCATTTTCATTGTCCCTCTTGGGGCTTACTTATATAAGTCAGTCTCCTGTAGCTTCCTTGAGGTGAGATGGCAAGAACTTAAGTGTTACAGGTGATGAGAATGCATTGTGGTTTGACAGTGCAGAGGTTAGGATAACAGAATAGAGGTTTTCCATTTTTATCGTTGTTTTAGTGGGAAAGCAAACAAAACTGACTTTCGGGAACTTACCTTATGCCTGATGGTGTATAGCATCCTTCTGGAAGATGTTTATCATCTTGTTAGATTTGTCTTTAGTAAGATTCTACAGACAGAACCAAGAATTTAGAGCCTGTCACTTGATAATAAGCATTTAATTTCTTTGTAAACAGTCATCTCTCAAAATGGTCATCTACCACTTTTCCACTCAGTCATGTGGTATGAGATCTCCCTAGAGTTGTTATTAGACTAGCAATTAGTTAGCTGAAGAAATGATCATTAGCTACAAATGGAGACATTCTGTGCCCCCTTTCTCCCACATAATTTATTAAAATGTGAAATAAAATTGGTCTCTAGGGTCTCTCCTTTTTGTTTCCTCATCCACAGACAGGCCCATTTAACTGAGCCATTTCCATATTGGTTACTGTGTTAAGTCACTTCAGTCGTGTCCGACTCTTTGTGACCCTATGGACTGTAGCCCACCAGGCTCCTCTGTCCGTGGGATTCTCTAGCCAAGAATATTGGAGTGGGTTGCCATGCCCTTCTCCAGATACAGGTTATTAAACATTTCTCAAATACCATGGGGGGACTCTGTTTTAAAAGTCATCTTGGCCATTGGAAATTTTAGGAATGTAAATAGTGCTTGCTAACTTCTCTGCCTCTACTTGTGTATATGTTACCTTCTCAGAAATTTTTGACTCATCCTTGGCATCTGTTACTATAGGTAGAATTTACACCCACTGAGATTTAGAACTGTTGATACATACTTGAAATTGTGACTCAACTTTTATTTGGTTGTTGTCCATTGCCCCTCACTTGTAGAGCTGCCTCCCCCTAGAACAGTCAAGAGGAAGATGATAAAGCTCCTACGTTTCACAAGCAGCCTGTACTTTCTAGAGCTTGTCATTCAGCAACATGGAACCCCAGGAGTGCCCTCAGATTTCTGCCATCCATCCACTTTTTAATATTAAGTGTGCTGCTTGTAATACTTGCACAGAACAGATTTCCTAAACCTTAAATGAATGTTTGATTTTTGCCAATTCTTTTGAAAATGAAATGATGGGGATGTTTGAGTTGGAAAGGCATGAGAAGAATAGTAAAGGAAGCTACTACTTGAGGGCAGAGAAAATAACAGAGATGCTGGTTCTGGCTCCCTTTGCCCTGCCCATCACCTTTGCCTTCCTAAAGCTGGTAGGGCAAGTTACTGCTTGGAACACAAGGCAGTTGCCTGGCTGGGTAAGGACCACCAAGAACCCTTGATTGGTTTGTTAGGAAACTCAACTCTGTGATTTCTCTAGGCCAGCTTGGCGGGGTGAGGAGCCTTGAAAGTTGGTTTTACAGATACTTTCTTTAGTATTCTCTAAAAATTAATTTTGACTTGTTAGGATCTAGACTACTTTAGGGTAATTAATCTGCCAAAAGGCACTCTGAGGAAAATTACTCAGAAATTGTGTGCTTCATTGAGTTGATCTAACCCCCCGACATAACCAAGCCTTTTTCTTTGGGGGATTGATTGGTCTACCTTTGGATTTATTCAGTTTCTTTTAACACATTATTGACTGGGGGGTTTTTGCAGAAACTAATGTCTATAATGTTAATACATCTCTGATCAATAATGTGTTAAAATATTACCTCCCGATATATCTTTGAAATTTTGGTGATACAGGAGGTTTGACTCTGAGCTCAAATCTCTAAAGACTGTGGTTAAAAGGGAAGCTTTCCTCCCTTATATCAACCCTCTCTCTGCAACTAAATATCTGTCTTCTTGTTTGTTCCTAGGATGGTTCAGATTCTGCCAGAGGAAACCGAACAAAGCAGGAGAGTGCATGGCTATTCAGGCTGTGGTACAGCTTTGATCACAAGTATCCTTTTTAAGGGGCTTCCCTGTATTTGTGAAACACTGATGATGAAATTCTCTTGTTGTATTGTCAGCGTGACTTCTGATGAATAAGGAAAGATGTGTGCTTGCTACAGATATACCCAGTCCTCTCTTGGGACACATGCAATGGTCATTCAATCACCTCTAGTCATAACAAGCATCTCCCTAGCCAAGAGGAATGTGCACATCATTAGGGTAGCCAGCCCATAGCCTGGTAGACTTATGTGGCTTTTAAGAGCTTTGCATTCAAGGGAAATATGCCTATGTAGGTAAATTAGTTAAAATTATACTTGAACCATGCTGTGGTCAAGAATGGAAGTGAAGGTTGGCCAGTTAATTCACGTGGGAAGGATTATTCCTATTGGCTGGACCAAATCTGGCCAAGTCTGATCCTGCCTTCATTGGACTACATGCAGGGCAGATTCTATTCCAGTAGATTATCTTGGCCGCAGGTGAGAATTAAAAACCAAAAAGGTACACCTTCATGGTTTCTTAAATTAACATAGTGATCAAAGGGGTAGGTAGCTTATATATGGTCTTTGCAGATTTTGAAGATGTTTAAAATTTTGTATTGACATAAAGAATATATATAGTAAAGTACACAAATCATAAGTGCTCAGTGAGTTATTACAAAATAGGTACACTCATCTATTACCAAACAGGTCACAAAACACAAAATTACCAGTTCCTCTCATGCCATTGGGACTTCCCTGTGGCTCAGTGGTAAAGAACTTGCCTGCCAATGCAGGAGACGTGGGTTGGATCCCTGGGTGGGGAAGATCCCCATGAGAAGGAAAGGGCAACCCACTCCAGTATTCTTGCCGGGAAAATCCCATGGACAGAGGAGCCTGGCAGGCTACAGTCCATGGGTCACAAAGAGTTGGACACAACTTAGTGACTAAACAACAGCAGCAATGGCAAATCCACAGCTAACATCATACTTAGTGGTGAAAAGCTGAAAGCTTTTCCTCTCAGATCTGGAACAAGGCCAGGGTATGTACTCTTGCCACATCTATTCAACACAGTACTGGTAATTCTAACCAGAGCAGTTAAGCAAGAAAAAGAAATAAAATGCATACAAATCAGAAAGGAAGAAGTAAAATTGTCTCTGCAGATGACATGATCTCATATGTAGAAAACCCTACAGATTGTATCAAGAAACTGTTCAAAGTTTTTAAAGTAAATCATTAAAGTTGCAGGAGATATTATCAGCATACAAAGATCAGTTGCATTTCTATATACTAATAATGAACTATCCAAAAAAGAAATTAAGAAAACAATTCCATTACAGTAACATCAGAAACAATAAAATGCTTAGCAATAAATTTAACCAAGGAGGTAAAGATCTATATATTGAAAATTAAAGAACATTGATAAAAGAAATTGAAGAAGACACAAGTAAATGGAAAGATGCCTGTGTTCATGAACTGGAAGAATTAATATTGTTAAAATGTCTGTACTACCCAAAGCAACCTCAGGTTCAGTACAGTCTCTGTCAAAACTCTGATGGCATTTTTCATAGGAAAACCATCCTAGAATTTGTATGGAACCACAGAAGACACTGAATAGCTAAAGCAATTTTGAGGGAAAAGAACAAAGCTAGAGGCATCACACTTCCTGATTTCAAATTACATTACAAAGGTACAGTAATCAAAAAAGTATGGCAATGACATAAAAACAGACACACACATCAAGGGAACAGAATAAGAAGCCCAAAAATAAACCCTTGCAAGAACAACAAGGCAAGGATACACAATGGGAATAGGGCAGTCTCTTCAATAAATGGTGTTGGGAAAACTGGATATCCACATGTGAAAGAATGAACCTGGACTTCATCTTATACAACTCACAAAAATCAACTTAAAATGATTAAAAGACTTAAATGTAATACCTTAATCCAGAAAATGCCTAGATGAAAACAAAGGGGAAAAGCTCCTTGACATTGATCTTGGCACTGATTTTTTTTTTTTTTGTCTTTGACATCAAAAGCACAGGCAGCAAAAACAAAAATAAACATGGACTACATAAAACTAAAAAATATCACAGGCACAAGAAGGGAAACCATCAACAAAATTGAAACCATTAAAAAATTGAAAAGAGGCAGAAATGTAAATGAATTAAATTTACCATCCTTCTTAAAAGCTTCTGACTACAGTGCATAAATCAGGAAATAGGCAAAAAATGAAAGCTGTAGGATGAAAAAATTTTTCTGAGCTTAGAATTCTACACCCAAACTATTAATCAAAAATAAAAAAGAACAGTGGCTTTCAAACATGCAAGAATTCTGAAAGTTTAGCACCATGAAGCCTCTGGGAGAAGGGGGAAAAGTAATATCAGAATTAAACAAAGCAAAATACAGCTAAGGGGACACCATTGAAGAAGCAGTGATTTGTTATAAACCAGAAGAAATAAAATCAAAAAGAAATTTTAAAAGATCTTTTTTTTTTTGCAGGATACTCAAATTTTCTCTACTGACAGAGTTTAAATGACATTGTATTACATTTACTTTAAGAGTGTCCCAACTACTCTGCTTGGTTATAGTGAATAATATTCATAAATTGCATTATTATAAGTGCTGCTTATTGGTCATTAACATTAGGCTCAATCCATAGACAAAGCAGAGATTTGCTTATTAGTTACAGAATGCAAATGTTAAGTATCTCAAGTATAAAATTAATTATAATAAAAATTAGGGAAAAAAATTGAAAAGAGGCAGAAATGTAAATGAATTAAATTTACCATCCTTCTTAGAAGCTTTGACTACAGTGCATAAATCAGGAAATAGGCAAAAAATGTATTCTGTAAAGTTGTAATGGTAAATTACCAGAAAGACTGGGTGGGAGAGAGGTTTGATATTTCATTTTTGCCCTTCCAACAACTTGATTATTTAAAATCTGTAGATATTTTTCCCCTTTTAAAAAAACTTCTTAGATGGCCTTTTATGTTTGGGAAGAGGCAGCTTGTCTTTGAATTGCCCAAGACAGGGAAGTGAAAGGCAACCTCCAGCTTCTCTGGGACTCTTGTATTAGTCATTCTGTGAATCCAGCCAATGACAGCTTCTGAGGTGAAGACACAAAAAAACTGATAGGCCTAAAGGGGCTCTTTCTAGGAATAAGGAGAGCAGGCAGAGGGAGCTTGTTCTGTTTATAACGAGTCCCAGCAGAGCCCACACATCTTCCTTTGGTGAGTAATTTCCAGCCAGAAGTTTACCCCAGGGTCACCCTTCCATCTCCTCCGGTTCAGTTCAGTTCAGTTGCTCACTCGTGTCCAACTCCTTGCGACCCCATGAACCGCAGCACTCCAGGCCTCCCTGTCCATCACCAACTCCCGGAGTCTACCCAAACCAATGTCTGTCAAGTCGATGATGCCATCCAACCATCTCATCCTCTGTCATCCCCTTCTCCTCCCACTCTCAATCTTTCCCAGCATCAGGGTCTTTTCCAATAAGTCAGCTCTTCGCATCAGGTGGCCAAAGTATTGGAGTTTCAGCTTCAACATCAGTCCTTCCAATGAACACCCGGGACTGATCTCCTTTAGGGTGGACTGGTTGGATCTCCTTGCAGTCCAAGGGACTCTCAAGAGTCTTCTCCAATACCACAGTTCAAAAGCATCAATTCTTCGGTGCTCAGCTTTCTTCACAGTCAACTCTCACATCCATACATGACCACTGGAAAAACCATAGCCTTGACTAGACGGACATTTGTTGGCAAAGTAATGTCTCTCCTTTTGAATATGCTATCTAGGTTGGTCATAACTTTCCTTCCAAGGAGTAAATGTCTTTTAATTTCATGGCTGCACTCACCATCTGCAGTGATTTTGGAGCCCAGAAAAATAAAGTTTAACACTGTTTCCCCATCTATTTCCCATGAAGTGATGGGACCAGATGCCATGATCTTCGTTTTCTGAATGTTGAGCTTTAAGCCAACTTTTTCACTCTCCTCTTTCACTTTCATCAAGAGGCTTTTTAGTTCCTCTTCACTTTCTGCCATAAGGGTGGTGTCATCTGCATATCTGAGGTTATTGATATTTCTCCTGTCAGTCTTTATTCCAGCTTGTGCTTCCTCTAGCCCAGCGTTTCTCATGATGTACTCTGCATACAAGTTAAATAAGCAGGATGTAGAGCAACATTTTCTCTCTCCTGCTGCTCTGAATGAAGACAGGAAGTGCTGGTGCTTGGAATAGTCATATTCTTGAGTACAGCTGTGACTCCCCATCTGCCTTTAAAGTCTCTTGGCCATTCCTGTATCTGAGCTGATCCTGTTGGTCTCTACCTTTTCCCATTGCTTACTTATACTGGGGATATCAGAAATGGTCCCACCTCCATCATAAAGTGATACATGCTTCATGGTGCTTCCAACACAGGACTCCACATTTGGTAGCACACATATCCATAGATTGGTAAACCTTGAACCAATTACCACAGAACAGTTGACCTTTGTGTTAGAGCAGGGGGCTCAATCAAGGACAAGTTTTCTCCTCGGGGGACATTGGGCAATGTCAGGAGACGTTTTTGTAGTCACACCTAAGGGAGGGGTTGAGGGTGCTCCTGGCATCTAGTGAGTAGAGGCCAGAGATGCTGCTAGTCATCCTACAATGCAGGACAGTCCCCACAGCAAAAGTGATCTGGCCCATGATACCAGTAATATCAAGGTGGAGAAACTGTTGAGAGAATCTGGGAGAGAGGCAGCAGGTAGAGGGAAGAATAGTCTAGTATGGGAAGGTGGGGAGATTGAGGTCTGAATGACCTTCGTGAAGCCATTTTGCCTTGTCCTCTAAGTTCCTGTCCACCTCAAACATTTCCACTGTGTGAGTTCTGAGCAACGGGGACCCAGGTGCTGTAATATCTCCATTCCAGCTACACGATTTCCTGTTTCCAAAACATGAGCTCGTTGTGTGTCAAAAGCTGGAAGGCTGATCAAAACCAAAATTCTCATTCATCATAACAAAGAAGAGAGAAAGGTATTTTAATCAAGTATTTTTAACTAAAAATGGGGAACTGGCAACCTGAAAGTTAATGGTTAACACTTACGGATGATGGGCTATAGTTTATTCTTGGATTCAGATATTTGCAGACTACAAGTACCATACTTTCTGTATTGTACTGGTAAAATGGGGGAAAGTGGGGTAGAATGCCAGATGATTTACTCCATGGGATTTCTGAACACATTTTGTTGGGTGTGTGTTTTCTTTGCAGGCAGTTTTCCTTAATTCTCTTTTTTAAAGTTACCTGAAACCCATCCTCACGCACAGTGGCCCCCCATTAACCACCACCCTCCCAGCCTGGTGTGGTTTGCTCGCTCAGTGTCTAACCAGTCCCCAGGTATATGAGGTAAGTACAGCATGGCCGAGTTGCCATGGTAATACTGCAGTTCTGCCATGGCCTTTGCTTTCAGTTGCCACCAAACATGGCAGAGAACAGCATCAATGTCTCCTTCACCTAAAGACAGTTGAGCCTTCCAGCTTCCCCAGCCCCTCCTCATATAAAAATGAAATTCCTGTGCCACCTCTGATAAACTGTTTTTAAATTACAAAAAAAAAAAAAAAAAATGGGTCAGATGCTGAGAGCACCATTTCCCTTTGGTTTTGTCAAGTGATTTTTAATGCTTGTGGTGAGTTTTTAATGGAATATGAGCCTAGATAATCTTTTATGTTGGAAGGATACAGACCAATAGATTAAAAAGTTAGTTTTATGATTTCCCATCCCATTTTATTTAATAAATCTTTTATTTGAGTGTGGAATACTTTGCTTAGTTTGGACCTCTGTGTAAAGTGACAGTGTGGGTCATTTGGATGTGTTCTGTCATCAGAAACAAAGGGAAGTTCAGGAAGATCAGGACTTGGTGTCCTGATCGCTTCTGCTTAAGAAGCTCAAAAAAAAAGCTCTGACTGATCACACTGATTTTGTTTCACTGGGCTTCCTTGTGTCTTGGCCTTCCAGCTCTAGTGTCTTTTAAGCAGTTTCTAAAGCCTTCATTCTTTCTTCATTTTTATAAGGGTCACTTTTCATGTCTCTGTAATAGTAAAATAACTCACCCACTATTAAAACTTCATATAGATCTTAAAAATTGGAAACTTAACCAGCTATTGCCTCACACCTCAGAGTAAACTCCATATACTTCCAGGCACTTAATTGAAAGTGCTTCCCTCACCACTTCAAGATTTTGCCCAAGGTTTGCTTCCTGGGGTCATGTTTGGGCTGCGGACTCCCCACAGCCAACCCAAGATGGGGTGACTTGTTCTGCAGGTTAGAACCACCCTCCATACTGCCACTACTGCCTGGGGCTGGGGTCCTGACTGAGGTCTCAGCTCCAGACATGGAGAGGCCTGCTGCTGAGAAAGTGAGAGCAGAAAGTCTTTGGAATTTTAACTGAGGAAGTCAGAGGTGACAGAGTGGAGTGGAGTACTGGCTGAGGGCCTCAGATGAGCCATTCTTTTGACTGTTTGACACACTGTTGGGTAGCCCTCCCCCATCACTTGTAGGACATTTTATACTTAACCGAGGTTCTTTGGGAGATATGGATAGTTTTCATTATTCCTTATTTGTACTTACTCTAAACAAAATTTAGGTTTGAGAACTGCCTAGAAAACAGGGTTCTTCCACTTAATGAAAATGTGCATGTGTGGTAAGTTGCTTCAGTTGTGTCCAACTATTTGTGACCCCATGGACTGTAGCCCACCAGGCTCACCAGAATCCCACCAGAATACCATGGACTCTCCAGGCAAGAATACTGGAGTGGGTTGCCATACTCTCCTCCAGGGGATCTTCCTGACCCAGGGAACGAACCCATGTCTCTTTCATCTCCTGTGTTGGCAAGTAGGTTCTTTACCACTAGCACCACCTGTGGCTATTTAAATGCGCAAATTACCACAATGCTCTTGCTTGCAGGTGTCTGCAGGGTTATTTGGTCACATTTCCAGAGCAGCCCTCACTGGAAAGCTAGTTATGTAATTACCCAAACCTCAGCTGAACAAAAATTTGTTGATCCTGTCATCTGGAATTAGAGGGGGTGGGATGGTTTTATCATCTGCATAGAACATTCCTTAAGCATCAATCTGGAAATCCTCCACTGGGTTTTACTGCATCCCTGTTTCTGAGTGACCGTTCCCAGGGTACTGTTTGTCTGGGCTTGGGGGTTTCATTGTGGAATGGGTCACCATCCAGTCTTGTTTCCTCCTGTCGGTGAACTTTGGCCCTGCTTCCCACTGTGAGGGGTCAGGGTGGGCCATCCCAGGGCTCCCATTGAGGAGCTCTGTGCTGCTGAGGGGGTGGCTTGGCTCCATTTGCGGAATTCCCCATGCACGCAATTGTTCTGTCTGTGTTCCTCTCTGTCTCCACGTGACTCCAAACCTCAAAATAGCAAAATATGTGCCAGGAGAGTCTCCTCCTGAACACTGGGAGCTAAGGAGCCCTGGGAGAAAGATTCTGACAGAGATAAACAAAAACATTACTTAGCACGTGTATGAATGGGAGAAATGGAGCGTGCTAAAACAGGGAACATGATGCCATCTGTTGTTAAAGAAACCATCACAGAGCAGATGGGGGTTCAGGACTTTGTGAACAACTAATGGAGATGGGGGAATGGGGCAGGTTAGAGTGAGTTTTAGAATTATACTTTGCCTGACTAGAGGATTTTTATTGAACTGTACATTGGTACCCTGCCTCATTCCAGTGAGGACTGGAGGCAGAAGGCAAGAGGATTCGTGTGCTTGGCTGTTAAAAGCCCTGGTTAAGTGGGGTGATGCTGTGGAGAGTGGAGAACCCAACATCACTAAGAAACAATGCAGGAAACAAGCACGTGCTTGTCACCAGTACATGCCCAGAGATGGGCCAGGATAGGAGAGGTGAGGCAGGCAGAACCCAAGGGTCTTCCCTGGGTCAGTGCATTTAACAGACATCTCCTATATGAGGTCTTGGTGGCTCAGATGGTACAGAATCTGCTTGCAATGCAGGAGACGTGGGTTCAGTCCCTGAGTTGGGAAGATCCCCTGGAGAAGGGAATGGCAACCCACTCCAGTATTCTTGTCTGGAGAATCCCATGGACAGAGGAACCTGGTGGACTATAGTCCATTGAGTCACAGAGTGGCATGCTCAGTTGTGTCCAGCTCTTTGTGTCCCCATGGACGGTAGCCCACCAGACTCCTCTGTCCATGAAATTTTACAGGCAAGAATACTGGGGTGGGTAGCCATTCCCGTCTCCAGGGGATCTTCCCAACTAAGGGATCGAACCCAAGTCTCCTGTGTTGCAGGCGAATTCTTTACCTCTTAGTCACCAGGGAATCTATCGAGTCACAGAGAGTCAAACACAACTGAGCGACTAACACTTTTCACTTTCCTATGAGGTCAGCAGCTCAAGGAAGGGTGCCAGGAAGAGGAGGGAGGTCAGTACTGTTTGGTGGTTACTCACATAGATGAGGATCCCAGGCCTGAACACGGGACTGTGACTGAACCTCTGGCTGAGTGGGGACCATGTGGCTGTCAGGGAGGCAGATTCGGCATCCTGCACCAAGGAGACCCTCTCAGGTAGAGGCCAAAGGATTTCCGATGTGCTTTGAAGGTAGGTTGGAAATAGGAAAGAAAGAACCATTTACCTGGAGCAGCTTGGAACCATGTGTTTGCCATTTAAGGAAGATGTTCCTAGTATTTGATGGCCTTGCAGGGTGGGTGGGAGGTGGGCGGCAGTGCAGGGAGTGCACCACCCCTCACTGTCTATAAAACCATCCAGTGGGTGAAAGGTTGTGTCTGACCCCACGCAGCTTCCTGATGCTCTCCCTGTAGTCTTATAGTTTCAAGTGGCTGCCACTTGGCTAATTTAGCCTGCTTTACTCAGCCTTGTCTGTTCTGTTACCACCACTGCTTAGCATGAGATGCCTGCCAGTCCTGTTCCCCAATGGGGTAATTTTTCACATCCTTTTTGTGGGAAGAACCCGTTTACTGGCAGCATAAATCCTAACTTGTTTCCAAGCAGCCAGACAACCTCGGGCAGATCCCATGGGGTCTCTCCAGTTTTCTTCTCTGTGACCTGAGTGTGTGCGCCCTTCACAGGGAAGGGGCAGGGATCAAATGAGAGCTTTTGTGACATTTGTGACAGGCGGACAACAGATGCTCAAGAAAACGTCCCCTCCCTCTCAGTCCCTCACTTCATCTACCTAAGGGCTTCCTTCCCATTAGGATGTTTCTGTGGGGATGGGAAGGAAATCCTAATTAAGGCTGATCCTCTTCCTCAATTGCTTAGTAGGACAAAGAGCAATTTAAATATAAACCAGATGGGTTTAGGATGGTTTGTGTAGAGCAGGAGCCCACCCCACCTCCCAGAATACTTTCCCGGAAAAGAGAAGACCCAAAATCTAATTTGCAGGACCTTACCTATTCGTTTCTTGTTGGGTTGAAAGTGAAAGTGTTGGTCACTCAGTCATGTCAGACTCTTTTACGACCCCATGGACTGTAGCCTGCCAGGCTCCTCTGTCCATGTGATTCTCCAGGCAAGAATACTGGAATGAGTGGTCGTTCCCTTCTCCAGGGGATTTTCCCAACCCAGGGATCAAACTCGTATCTCTTGCATTGCAGGAAAATTCTTCACCACTGAGCCACAAGAGAGGCTGAAAATCCAGACTAATCACCTCTTCTTTCCTTTTGTTACTTTTTGTCCCTATGCTATCAGGCATTTAAAATCAGAACTACTCACTGGTCTTCAAAGTCCTGGTTCAGCAATAGTCTTACATG
The DNA here is from genome assembly GCF_023091745.1 of Budorcas taxicolor. Taxonomy (NCBI): domain Eukaryota; kingdom Metazoa; phylum Chordata; class Mammalia; order Artiodactyla; family Bovidae; genus Budorcas; species Budorcas taxicolor. The sequence goes on along the minus strand of NC_068935.1, from coordinate 84,796,104 downwards.
GGCTAGCACTCTAGAGTTTACACTCAGTTATCACACTAGGGGCTCAAGGCAGGCCAGTTTTATGATCCCCATTTTCAGATAAGGAGTTGGGGCTGGCTTTGGCCCAGGAAGATATTGGTCTCCCATTTGTGGTTGATGTGGTTGATGATGATGTTTGCTGCACTTTTCAGAACCAAGAGCCACTGAGAGAGGAAGACTCTGATTTCATCCTGACCGAGGGTGACCTCACCTTGACCTTCGGGGATAGCACAGTGACTGCGAACGGCTCCTCAGGTTCCCACACGGCCTCCATGAGCCTCGAGGGTGGTCGGAGAATGAAGAGCAGCTCTGAGGAGGTGCTGGAACGAGACCTGGGAATGGGAGACCAAAAGGTTTCCAGCCGGGGCACCCGCCTAGTGTTCCCCCTGGAGGATAGTGTGCGCCTTCCCGCCCAGAGCCCTGAGTGATGGGGTGGGGGAGGACCCACTGGCGGGTTGAGGATGGCTGCAAGCCCCAGCATTGTTGAGATGGGGCCTTGACTGAATGGAACTAACACTTCTGTTTTATTGGGGTCTGAAGATATCTTATTTAAAATTTCAGCCAAGATGCAGCTGGTAGGGTGAAAGTGTCTCTAAATCAAGGCAAATGCAGACCTATTCCCACTTTTTTCACATTGTAGTGCACTGTTCAGAGTTAAACAAATAGCATGCTTTAACGCTGTCTTCATTCATTCACCTGCAGATCTGAATAAGGTGTGGCAGGTGGTGGGGGTTCCTCCCTGGAGAGGCTTCGGATCCAGACACAGCGGTGTAGGTTTCATTGGCTATAGGCATACAAGGAGAGAACAGGCTAAGATTGTGAAGGATGGCAGTTGCTATTAGACCTCCAAGGACTGTGAGAAACTGGTGTTAAATGGACAGAAAACATGAGAAAGCAATTTGACTGGAGGCTGTAGCAACGAGGTTGTGTGACTGCACCCTCCTATCAGGATTCCTGCCCCTTTTTGACTCCCTGTGTTTATTCTAGACTGAAGACTGGAAAATATGTCCATGAACATTTCAACATGGAGGAATGAATTCCAATTCCTTCTCTGGAAATCTCCATAAGGAAGAAGTTACTGGAATGTTTGAAACCAAAGGCAAAATAGTGTTATACTGTTGTTTTTAACTAATCTGAGTACAGGAGAAACTGTTTAGAAACTGATGGTGATATCACTGCAAAAATCTGTAAGTTCTCAAGGTATTCCATATGAGCTGACTGCCTGGGAAATAATGAATAGGATTGGGTTTTACTGTGGCTTTAGAAATAACACCACAATTTGTGGGATGCAGTCTTATCTATGAACGAGAAAGCAGCAAGAAGCCTAAGAGGCAACAGGCTAGTATTCAGAGGGAAGAAATCTCACTGCAAACAAAATTAACTGCAAAGAAAATACAAGATAGTATTCTAATGACTGAGTAGAATTCCAAATTTTGAGTTCATAAATGCATGAGATTTCAGTGGCCACATGAGGAATCAGAGGTGAGTCAATGGAGAGTTAAGCATTATTCAAGAGGAATAATGGAAGGTTGGAAGGTTCTGTCGACTATTGTAGACAGCTTGAGTCTGGATGTCTTGACATTGAATGCCATGTAGAGAAGGGCCATTTTCATGGTATCTGGGGAGCCTTGTACCAACTTAATGTGTAAGTGTGGTTTAAAATTTAGGTTTTTGTCAAGAGTTTGGGTTCTTTATAGATGAGCTATTTCACCTGCCCACACCTGTAGTAGTGAAATACTGAAAGAACTCTTAGAAACTAGGCTAGCAAGTCTTCCTATGCTTCAGTGAGAGCCTATTTGAAAACCCAATTTCTAAAAAAAAAAAATGCTTTCATAAAATGTGGGCATTTTTCTTATTATGGCAGATAAAATATTGGCCCATTTCAATCTAGGACACTCATAATGAAATCAACCATTTAATCTTTTTAGCTGACATAATTTTTAAATAAGACATTGCTTGACACTTTGTTTTTGAATTGATAAATTGTGCAAACCAGGAAAACTTTATTATTAGGCTTAGTGATATGAAATTACTGATTTTCAACCATTTAAGAAAACAGAAATGGCAGTTTCATATGATTCAACATAATATAAATTAATCATTTTTATTCCCTTCTTTCCTTTGTATCTAAAGTCCATTTTGATTTTATGGTCCACCAAGGACTTCCCTGGTGGCTCAGATGGTAAAGCACCTGTCTACAGTGCAGGAGACCCGGGTTCAAACCCTGGGTTGGGAAGATCCCCTGGAGAAGGAAATGGCAACCCACTCCAGTACTATTGCCTGGAAAATCCCATGGACAGAGGAGCCTGGTAGGCTACAGTCTATAGGGTCGCAGAGTTGGACATGACTTCACTTTCATTTTCACAGGCTTTGTACTCTCCACTGCAAACATTTCATTCTAACCTGCTTAAATATAAGTAAACGGAGATTTGCTGAGCCTAAAACTTAGCTAGATTTGTAGTTATTTGGTTAGATTTTTTTCATTCAGTGAATCATTAAGTCACTGACCTGTGGTCCTAATTTTTGTTTGCATGATGTGGAGATTAATCCTGACTTTACCAGGGGTCCTAGGAAGTGAGTTCACTTATTAAAAAACTTCCACCTCTCAGAAGTATCTTGCCTATGCTGAGTGACAAAAAAGTAATGTGCCACAAAGGCCAAAACCTCTTCACTCAAGGCCAAGTATTTGCTGCCAATCTGGCAGAAATCAGATCGAAACTGCTAAGTAATGGTGCAGCCATCTAAAGAAAGTTCCCCCAAGAGAGGGTGATCCCAAGTCATCTTAGAAACATGTTTGTTCTGGGTTGGGGGGGGTGGCATTTCAGTAGTCAAAAGCTCTAGAGCACAGGTTCTCATACCTGGCTGCATATTAAGATTACTTGGCCAGTTTTTACAAATACTGAAGCCAAGGCCCTACCCTCAGAGATTCAGATTCAGTAGGTTGGTGCCTGGCTGCCATGTTTTGTTGTGGATCCTCAAGAATTCTAATGTGCAGCTAGGATTGAGAGCCTCTAGTCTAGAACTTGCAGTGGACCCTATCTAGAACCTTAAAGAAATGGTCTAGGAGAGAACATTTTAAATTGTTAGTCACGTGGAACAAACAGGGTTGATCAGCAAAACCGAGAGGGTAGTTGTGAGAGTTTCATGCTAATAATCTTTGCAGAAGTCAAGAACATACTTTGTAAAGTACAACTGAAAAGGTCACTTTTGAAAATCTTAGAGCATGAGAGGGAGAGATGGGTGACTAGAGTGTATATATGGGGGAGATTAAAATTTGTCATCTTTGCTCCCATTTGTTGGGGGGAAAGGGGGTTTTGTCTTAACTGGACTGCTGACTAGTCAAATGTGACAGTTTCTGAGATGCTATCTTTGTAGTTTAACCTGATAGTATATTAATAGTCCCTTTCACAGTCAAGTGAACTTTCTCTTCACATTTTGCTTGTACTCATGCCTGCATCCATGCTGGACTCCTCAAAATAAGAATGGACCCATTCATTGCCAGAGCAAAGTAACCATATTACTTGGAAAGTTGTGATCAATCTGCTGTCTGATGTGGCAGTGGTGTCAGTAGCAGGTAATTAAGGAGATGCAAACTTTTGTATAGCACCAACAGAGGAAAGACAAAACCACCTGCAAATCCTTTTCATGCTCTTTTTGAGGACTACAAGGAGAATTGAACTAAAGAAGGAAATTTGGAATTTAAAGAAGGCTGTATTTCTTCTTAGGAAACAGGCATAGGAAGGGCATATGTGATTAAATGGACTCTGGCCATCAGGGTACTTATTGGAGTGACCAGAAAAACAAGCATTGATGTCCTGCAGCCAAAAATCACACTGTGACGTCAAATGTTTCATCAAGTAAACAGCAAGGAGCTCTTTAGGCTGTGTTCTCTAGACCTGAAAATGTCCTCCATGGTTCAGTCAACAAATATTTCTGTAGAAAACCTGAAAAAATGTTCTCTCAGCTATCCATGAACATTTCAGTCTAGGGCAAACAAGTAATGTTTGTTTCAAAAACAGAAGTCTGTTTCACGCACACATGCCCAAGCCCCATCATAGCTCCCCCTTTCTTTGTCCTCAGCGGAAGTTAATGTTTTCATGTCAGCTATCTAATGTGAACAAAATGATTTCTAAATATAGAAACACTGCTGATGCACTTAGGTGAAATTGCTGGCAGGGCAAAGAAGCAACTCATTGTGGGGGAGTCATCCTCTTGGAAACCTACCTTGGTACCCATTGTGAGCTCTAAGAGGTGGATCAGAAAGCTGATTTTCCCATCTGCTATAAATTGGAACCTGGACTGAGGGCATCAGGAAAGTCAGCTTGTTGATTCAGTAACTATATGACTTCTTTTTCCGCTTCAGAAATGGGGCACTTGACAGGTTTCATGCTTGCTTTTTGATGTTGCTTCTGTAGATGAGTTAGTGAAGGAGCTAGTCTGTCAAATACTGTCATTGAATTCTGATCCCTTCTGTGTTTTTAACTGACAATCTGACTCACCAGTGTCAACTGCTGCATTCTGATACAGGTACAGTAAATTGAGGGCATTTCGTGACCAAGACTTACAGTTTAGAAACAACCCACCTGAATGCTGCTTTCACCATGTGGATACCTGAAAAGACCTTCCCTCTTTCTAAAACCTAATAAGAACAATCTACAGAGAAGTATTCTGGAAACCAATGCTAGTGTCTAATGAGGAAAAGCAAGTAGGCTCTTTGACAATCCTTTCAAAACAAAACCTAGAAATAAACCATTTTTCTTCCAGTTCTGAGTTTCATAAGCAGAGCTGCTGTAAATTAACAAACCCATTTGTCAGCCAGTGCTAGCAGAAGTTGTGAAGAGCAAAACCAAAGTTTTTGATGTTTTATTTTTGTAAGCAGGGTATACTCTAACCACGGCCTACATGGCACACACAGGCAGCCAGTTTTCTGCTACATGACCCTTGGAGAAAATGACAAGGAGGGCTTGCCTGTTCTGCTGCCTTTTGAAAAGGTCTGAAATAGACACAAGAGCACTTAGGAGAGGTCACTTTCTTACCCTGATGGCCACCTTTTCGAAAAGCTTCACAGAACTGCCAAGTGTCACGGTCAGCTTGACTTTTGGCCAGTGGAAAATTATCTGGGTGGGCCTGTATGTGTTGGAGGAACTCAGATGGAAAAGGACTTGGAAACATCATGAAGAACTCTACATCTGCTGTCTAAAGCACTTCAAACAAGTTAAGATCCCAGTGTCAGTGGGTGAGTGTCTTAACTGCATGGACATTTGGGGGTTGACTTTAGTTATGGTATTCCAGCTGTGAACTTTGGAGAAGCAATGGGGTGGTTTTTCAGTCATGTGGGTGTTAAGTCTATGGGTTTGGAATCTGTCACTGAAATCACTCATTCAAAAGTATGACTTCATAGTAGGGTCACTTAGGTTTGTTTTTTACCTAAAATACATCTGGTATTTCTTAGGAAGTTTTACTATGTCCATTAAAATGATTAAATGGGGAGGTCACCAAGATTCATTTAATAGCTGAAAAGCAGTTTTTTAAATAGACTAGGATGAATTTAATAAGGTCTGATGTGACCTTCAGGGGAATTTTTTATAGAGAGCCTCCATACTGTAATTGGGGAAATTTTTGTCTTTTACTTCCATTCAATAGTAGCAAACTGGTGGTTTTATAAAATTAACATAGTGTGTTATATAAACATGTTATATAAAATAATATTAAAACATGTCTAACTGTGAAAACGTGAAGATGGAGTTATCAGCAACCTTTATGTGCAATAAAGAAAACTGGAGTTAGGCCCCCAATGTGTTCCCTCTCCTTAGCATTTTACTTAATGTTGCCTTTGTGTATATGTTTAGATTGATATTGTAAAGCTAGCTACATGTTTTCCTGCCCTTTACTGATATTTAACACATTTTTCTCAAAGCCTTTTTCTTTCCCTTTTTTTTTAACAAAAATCAAAATAAAAAGATTAACTGGCTGAGCTCATCTCGTTTCATATTTTTAAAAGTGTTGTCCATTAGTAAAGGAATGCAGTATGGGCCTGTTCTTAGTTTGTTTCTTTCCCACACAGAGAGGTTCTGTTCTGGGTGGAAGCTATTCCTCTCCAACTTCATTTAAAACAGAGATGGACAAATTAACAGTGGCCCCTGGATCAAATCTAGTCTACTGGTTGTTTTTGTAAATAAAGTTTTATTGGCATACACTCTACTCACTCATTTTGTCTGTGACTGCTTTCATGCAGAGCTGAGTTGTAAGGGCACTGAACAACTAGCGCTCATAAAGCCTGAGCTATTTACTATCAGAGTCTTCTCAGAAAAGGCTTTTCCTGACTGCTAATTTAGATGCTTGAAAAATTTTTAAAGATTGGATCTAAAAAATCACAGCAACACTTTTAGACTTTAAAAATGTGCCTTTGAGTTAAAATAAACACTTGGAACCTGTGACTTCTCCCAGCCTGCAAACATCTTTAACAGGCTTTGAGTGTTGGTGAATTGCTAAGATTCTTGAGCTTCCTACAGTTTCTCTCATAGTCCTTGTATTCCTCTATATGTAGACTAACTGCTCCCTAAATCATGCAATTGAACTACATCATAAAATCTGCTCCCTAGCAAAATAAAGCAAAAATAAATCTTGTCATTAACAGTGACTCCAGAATCATTTAATAGTATAATTACAAAAACATCAGAACAATTTAAAAGCAAACATTTCTTTCAGTTCATTAGGGTTCTCCCACCCAAGGAAATTACTTTTAAAAAATCCATTTAGGGGTGGGGGCCAGGGGAGCTATTTGAAGAAGAGCTGGATGAGTCAGATTTTAAAATATATGGCCCAGATCTTTTATTTTATATTAAGTAATTTAATCAAGATACACAGGACTGCACTTGGCCCGTCTTCACATTGATGTTTTGTCCAGGCACCTGCTGATGCGAAATGGTACCAAATCACGTCTCTTCTTTGTTCTGAGAACGCCTTGTTGAATTGACTCCAACAGAGGCAGGGTCAGGCTGGGAACTAAAGCTCTTCCTATTTTATTGCCATAATTATCTGCATTGCACTGTCACTTCCTTACTGGAAACTTCGTTTCAACCAATGTGTCAGTCATTATTTAACAGCTCATGATATTCCTGTTCCAACTGCACAGCAGTTGGTACCAAGTCAAGCCCCAGTCTCTGACAGTGTGATAGATTGCCCCCACAGTGTGGCTTCTTCCAACGCTGGGACAACATGCTGAGTGTCCCGGTTTATGGTGACTGACCTGGAAGGAAAGAAACAAAGGATGTTTGAACTTCAGAACACAGAAATCCATAGATGGAAAGCCTGTTGAACTTTGACAATATAAGGCCTCTTAAATATGAAACCTGTAATCTTCCTTACCTAAGCTGCATTATCCAATGCTGTAAATCCATACAGAATCAGTATTTATAACTTCTGCTTGTGACCCAAGAGGCATTTAGGGAGGATAGACAGGAAAAAGATGGGGGCTCCTCTTCTAGTGTGACTGTGCTTTCTGCAGCTGCTGCTATGGAGTGCTTATTGAGGAGAACTTTCTGAGACCTGCTGGGTAGAGTGGGGTAAGGGCTGGGACTGAAGCTGTATCTTTAGGCACCAACCATGTAACCATCCAGGGCTTCCCTGGTGGCTCAGAAGGTAAAGTGTCTGCCTGCAATATGGGAGACCCGGGTTCGATCCCTGGGTCAGGAAGGTCCCCTGGAGAAGGAAATGGCAACCCTCTCCAGTACTCTTGCCTGGAAAATTCCACAGACAGAGGAGCCTGGTAGGCTACAGTCCATGGGGTCACCAAGAGTTGGACATGACTGAGCAACCTCACTTTCTTTATGTAACCATCCATCTTTCACTTGTGTCCCAGTTCATGTGTGAAATCAATCATTCCAACCACTATTAGCTGTTCTATAAAACTGAGGCTGTATGTAAGCAATGTGTCCAGCTTCCTACCTTTGTGGGATCTGGGCTTTTCCCCTTCTTTCACTAAAACACAGTGCTGTATCACTTCATGGGAGCAGCAAATGGTGAACTATGTTCATGCTAGTTCTGCCACCAGTTTTCTGGCTTTCCTGTGATTTTTCCTCTGATCCTGGATATGTGCCAAATTTGACATTCTTTTTAATTTTTATTGTATTGGGATACAGTCAATTAACAACGTTGTGATAGTTTCAGGTGAACAGCAAAGGGACTCAGCTATACATATACATGTATCCATTCTTGCCCAAACTCCCCATGCATCTGGGTTGCCACATAACATTCAGCAAAGTTCCATGTGTTATATAGTAGGTCCTTGTTGGTTATCCATTTAAATATAGCAGTGCGTACATGTCCACCTCAACAACCCTAACTATCCCTTCTCCCCATCCTTCCTCCTGGCAACCATAAGTTCATTCTCTAAGTCTGTGAGTCTCTTTGTTTTATAAGTTCACTTGTATCATTTCTTTTTAGACTCCACATACAAGGGGTGTCATATGATATTTCTCCTTCTCTGTCTTATTTTGATGACAATCCTTAGGTCTATCCATGTTGTTGCAAATGGCATTAAGAAGATATGGTACATATATAAAATGCAATATTACTCAACCATTAGAATGAAGTAATGCCATTGATGTCATTTTCTAATGTGATGAAACAATAGAACTACTGATGGCAGTGTTTGGGTAAGAAGCACTTTCAAGATGATTAAAAATGTACAATAAAAAAATACTAAGCACTAGGAAAGAGCTGATTTCACAAATGCCTTGAGGCCAAATGACCCTCAGCCTTCTGTTAGTACAGGTTATTTACATAAAGAAAGCCCCAGCATGTCAAATTTCAGTATAATTAAGTTTAATAAAAACCAGTCTCCAGATGGGTTGACTATGGTTCCAGGTAAGATAGAATAGATGCATTTCTCCTTATTCTTCCCACAAAGTATAACTAAAATTCTTCCCAAACATGATTTATAAAATAAAGAAAAGACTCTGAAAGAAAGGGAAAAGAAGGTAGACTGATTAGGGATGTTGGGAATTGTGGAACAACACAGCTGTGAGTTGCCTGGGTTTTCTTTTTGCTGCCTCTATATCCTAAAAAGGGTGCTGAAGAATCCAGCAGACCAGAAATGTCAATGGCCATAGACCATAAAGGCTCCATGAAAAGCCCGTTTTCTCTAGCCAAAGGAGAGGGGGAGGGTCAGTCTAGAAAGACAAAACCCAACCACCTCAGAAAAAAAAAAACAAAAACCCTCCTGTCAGTAGAGGGCTTCCCTAGTGGCTCAGATGGTAAAGAATCTGCTTGCAATGTGGGAGACCCAGGTTCAATCCCCGGGTTGGGGAGATCTAGAGGAGGGTATGGCAAGTATTCTTGATTGGAGAATTCCATGACAAAGGAGCCTAGCAGGCTACAGTCATGGAGTTGCAGAGAGTTGGACATGACTAGGTGACTTAGTGTGCATGCACACATTCCTGTCAGCAGAGGCCTGGTGGGAAGCCAGGGCTTCTGGACTACCCCACCTACCTGGCAGTAATCAGGTGATGCACCCTTTCTACCAGTGCACTGTCAGTGGAGGCCTGCTAAAATAGAAGACTTAAATAAAATTCAGAGATTCATAACATATTCAAATATACAGCTAATGTTCAGGATACAATAAAAACCACCTGTCAAACCAAGAGCCAGGGAGATTTTGACTTAAGTGAGAAAAGACACCTGACAGATGCCAACATTGAAATGACATGGATACTGAAATTTTCCAAGAAGGATTTTAAGCCACCATCATAAAAGTACTTCCAAAGAAGCACAACTTGAAAACAAAAATTCCTGGCAAAGAAATATAAACAAAAATGAAAAAAGAACAAAATGGAAAATTTAGAACTGTAAAATACAATAACCGAAATTTTAGGGTTTCGCTGGTGGCCCCATGGTTAAGAATCTGCCTGATAATGTAAGGGACACAGGTTCAATCCCTCGTCTAGGAAGATCCCACATGCCATGAGGCAACAGTCCAGGAGCCACAACTACTGAGCCCATGCTCTGGAGCCCAGGACATGCAATTACTGAGCCTGCATGCTGCAGCTACTGAAGCCAGTGCATGCTATTGCCTATGTTCTGCAACACAAGCCACCTCAATCAGAAGCCTACACACTGAAACTAGAGTAGCTCCCACTCGGCATAACTAGAGAAAGCCCTCAAACAGCAACAAAGACCCAACATAGCCAAAGATAAATAAATAAAAAATTTAAAAGCTCACTGGATGGTCCCAGTTGTAGAATAGAGATGACAGAAAAGAATTAGTGAATCTGAAAACATAACTATAGAAACTATCCAATCTGAACAAAAGAGAGTCAATAGAGTGAGAAGAGATGAACAGAGCATCAGAAACCTGTGGTATTACAATAAGATATCTACTGTTTATTTTTTGACGTTTCTAAAAAGAGAGGGAAAAAGAGATTGAGGCTGAAAAAGCACTTGATAAATATGGCTAAAAATTTCCCATATTTGGCAAAAGACATAAAACTACAGATTCAAGAGACTGGGTGAACCCCCAACAAAACCCCAAAGAAATCTACACCAAAATACACATAATAAAATTTCAGGAAAGTAAAGACAAAAACATCTTGAAAACAACTAGAGAGAAATGATGCATTATTTATGGAAATGATGATATGAATGTCAGTGGCACATTGTTAAAGAGCTGAAAGAACATAATTGTCAACTCGGACTTCTATATTTCATGATATCCTTCAGAAATGAAGGTAAAATAAAGACACTCTCAGATGAAGGAAACTAGATTTTGTTGCCAACAGAACTGCTAAAGGAAGTTCTTCCAGCAGAAAGGAAATGATAAAAGAAGGAACTTGAAACATCAGAATGAAGAAAGAAGAGGATAAAATACAAGTAAATTTAATATACTATTCTTTTGAGTTTAAAAAATTACGTTTGATAGTTGAGGCAAAAATTATAACACTGTATAATGTGGTTCTCAATATACAGAGAAAATATTACAAGAGAATTATAAAGGGCACAGGATAATGGAATATAAATGGACATAAAATTTCTACACTTCACTTGAGGTAGTAAAATGTTGAGAACAGCAGATTATGATTAGTTACATAAGTGTAATCTAAAGAAGCCACTTTTGCACAGCAAAGCAAACCGTAAATAAAACAAAAATACATCCAACAGAATGGGAGAAAATATTTGTAAATGATGTGACTGACAAGGGATTAATTTCCAAAATATACAGACAGCTCATATAGCTCAATATCAAAAAATCAAACAACCCAATCAAAAAAATTAGCAGATCTAAATAGACATTTCTCCAAAGAAGATGGCCAAGAGGCACATGAAAAAATGCTCAACATCACTAATTATTAGCGAAATGCAAATCAAAACAATGAGGTATCATCTCACTATGGTCAAAATGGCCATCATCAAAAAGTACAAGTAATAAAATCTGAAGAGGATATGGAAACAAAGGGAACTCTCTTGTTGGTGGGAATGTAATTGGTACAGCCACTATGAATAATAGTATGGAGTTTCCTTAAGAAACTAAAAATAGAGTTATCATATAATCCTATAATTCCACTCCTGGACATATATCCAGAGAAAACTATAATTTAAAAAGATCCAATGTTCAATACAGCATTATTTACAATAGCCAAGACATGGAAGCAACCTAAAAGTCCATTGACAGATGAATGGCTAAAGAAGATGCGGTGTAAACACACACACACACACACACACACACACACACACACACACACACACACTGGAATATTACTCAGCCATAAAAAAGGATGAAATAATGCCATTTGCAACATGGATGAACCTAGAGATTTTTACACTAAGTGAAATAAGCCTAAGAAAGACAAATATCATGTGATATCACTTATATGTGGAATCTAAAAAAAATAACATACAAATAGACCCACAGACATAGAAAACAAACTTATGGTTACCAAAGGGAAAAGAGAAGGGGTGGGGGAGGGATAAATCAGGAAGTTGATTTATACACAGTACTATATATAAAATAACCAACAAGGATGCACTATATAGCACAGGGAATTAAATATTTTATAATAACCTATGAAGAAAAAGAATCTAGAAAATATAAGCCCTATACTATGAATAATTACATTAACTATAAATGGTCAAACCCCACAAATATGGTATACAAAAAGACCAACAGAATGGTTTTAAAAACATGATCCATCTATATGCTCATATTAAAAATATATATGTATATATAATTCATTTCAAATATGATACAGTTGATTGAAAGTAAAAGGATGAAAAATATAACCATACAAATATTAATTAAAAGAAATGAGTAGCTTTATTAATATTAGATAAAATAGAGTTTAGTAAAATGTTCAACCCACCAAGAAGATGATAGCAACCCCAAATGTGTATGTGTATAGCAAACAACAGAACTTTAAATTCCTTGAAGCAAAAACTGAAATAGAAAGGAGAAATAGACATGTCCAAATTTACAGTTAGAAACTTCAATACCTCTTTCTGAGCAATTGATAGAATTACTGCACAGAAAATCAACAATGATAGAGAAGAACAAAGCAATACTATCAATCAAACGTTTGAATTGACATTTATACACCATTCCACCCAATAACAGTAGAAACACTGTTCTTCTCAAGCATATATGAAATTATATATGAAATTCTTTTTAAATATATATGAAACATTCTGTACACAAACCATATCCTGGTTCATAAAACAAACCTGAACAATTGAAAGGAACTGAAATAACAATACAGAGTGTGTTCTCTATCCTGATGCAATCAAACTAGAAATCTATAGCAGAAATATAGGGGGAAATTCTCCAGACGTTTGGAAATTAAAGAATATATTTCTAAATAGTCCATGGGAAGTTAAGAAAAACATATTAAATGAAAATGCAACACACCAAAATTTGTGACACATGGCCAAAGCAGTACTGAGAGGGAAATTTACAGTATTAGATGCTTATATTAGATAAAAGGAAAGGTCTCAAACCAATAGAGCACCCACCTCAAGAAAATTACAAATTTAACACACTGACTAAATTTAACACCCTTTCATGATAAAAATTCTCAGCAAACTACACATAGAGAACTTCCTCAACTTCATTTTTTTTAAATCTACATAAACCTACATCTAACCTCAAATCTTAAGGGAAAAATTGAATATTTTCCCCTTAAGATTGGGAAGAACACAAAGGGATCTACACTTAACATGCGTATTCAACATAATGCTAGAGGTTCTAGCCAATTAAATAAGGCAAGAAAAAGAAAAACCATATGTTTGGAAAGGAATAAAACTGCCCCTATTTGTGATTATATGATTATGTACATAGAAAATTCCAAGGAATGAACAAAACAAACTCCTTGAACTAATAAATGAATTCAGCAAATTTGCAGGTTACAAACTCAATATTAAATAATCAATTATATTAAAAAATAAAAAAAATAAAAAATCAATTATATTTATGTATACTAGAAATGAACATTTTTAGAGCAAATTTTAATACTCATTTATAATCACTCAAATTAAATACTTAGGTATAAATCTAACCAAAGAACTAAAGGACTTGTATGCTAAAAACTACAAAACACCAAGAAAAGAAATCAAACAAGATATAAATCAACAGAGAGATATAACTATGTTTGTGGATTGGAAGATTCAAGTAAAGATGTCATTTTTCCTGAAATTGATTTATAGGTGTAATAATATTCCTATCAAATTCTATCAATGACTTTTACACATACAGACAAGCTTATTCAAAAATTTACATGGAAAGACAAAGAAATCAGAATAGCTAAAACCTTTTTGGAAAAGAATAAAGTAGGAATAGGGCTTCCCAGGTGGTGCTAACAGTAAAGAACCCACCTGTCGATGCAGGTAGATGTAAGAGACATGGGTTCAATCCCTGTGTCAGGAAGATCCCCTGGAGGAGGTCACGGCAACCCACTCCAGTATCCTTGCCTGGAGAATCCCATGGACAGAGGAGCCTGGCAGGCTCTAGTCCATAGGGTTGCAGAGTCAGACACAACTGAAGTGACTTAGCAAGCTAGCAAACTGGGAATAATCACTCTATTCAATACTAAGCTACATTTAACTATATTAATCACATGTAATGCTGGTGAGGGCCAGATAGTTCAGTGAGGGAAAAAAAAGCCCAGACACAAACATATATATGTGTATGGCTAACTAAATTTTGACAAAAGTGCAAAAGCAATTCATTGGAGGAAAGACAGTCTTTTCAACAAATGGTGCAAAAGCAGTTAGATATCCATAGGCAAAACAAAATAACAAAAAAAAAAAACCTTGACCTGAACATCATACTTTATACAAAAATTAACTCAAAATAAATCAGAATTAAATGTTGATATAAATAAGCTTATCCTAAAATTTATAAGGAATGGCAAAATAAAAAATATATAAAACTCACACAAGAAAACAGGAGGAAATCCTCAGGGCCCCAGGGCTAGGCAAAGAGTTCTTAGACATTATGTCAAATGTACAATCCACAAAAGAAAAAATGATAAATTGGATCTCATCAAAAAGTTTTAACTTCTGCTCTTTCTCTGGTTAAGAAGATTTTTTAAAAAAAGATACAGTGTGAGTCTGAGTGAACTCTGGGAGATGGTGATGGACAGGGAGGCCTGGTGTGCTGCGATTCATGGGGTCGCAAAGAGTTGGACACGACTGAGTGACTGAACTGAGCTGAACTGAACAGTCTTGAGAGAAAATATTAGGAACCACATATCTGACAAAGGCCTTTTATCTAGAATATACAAATGACTCTCAAAATTCAAGGGTAAAAAACAATCCAGTTAGTAAGTGGGCAAAACATCTGAATCAACATTTTTCCAAAGAGCAGACATGGATGGCAAATAAGCACATGAAAAGATGTTCAACATCACTAGCCACTAGGAAAACGGAAATGAAAACCACCCCGACATACCACTTCATACCTATTAGAACAGTTAAAATGCAACATAGTGACAAGACAATACCAAATGCTGATGAGGCTGCAACAAATTTCCCTCTCAAAGATTTGATGGGAATGTAAAATGGTACAGTTCAGTTCAATTCAGTCGCTCAGTCGTGCCCAACTCTTTGCGACCCCATGAATCGCACCACGCCAGGCCTCCCTGTCCATCACCAACTCTGGGAGTTCACTCAGACTCACGTCCATCGAGTCAGTGATGCCATCCAGCCATCTCATCCTCTGTTGTCCCCTTCTCCTCCTGCCCCCAATCCCTCCCAGCATCAGAGTCTTTTCCAATGAGTCAACTCTTCACATCAACCACCCTGAAAAACAGTTTGGTAGTTTCATATTCTTTTTGGTAGTTTCTTATAAAACTAAACATACATATACCACACAATCCAGCAATTGCACTTTTGGGCATTCATCACAGAGAAATGAAATTTTACATCCACATAAAAACCTATACACAAATATTCATAGCAGCTTTATCTATAATAGTCCCAAACTGGAAACAATCCAAATGTCCTTCAAATGGGTTAATGGTTAAACAAATTGTGGTACATCCATGTTATGGAACACTACTCACCAATGAAAAGGAATGAACTATTGATCAGTGGTTCAGCAGTAAAAAATTTGGCTGTATTCAATACTAGAAAAATAAATGACCCAATCAAAAAATGGCCCAAAGAACTAAACAGACATTTCTCCAAAGAAGATATACAGATGGCTAACAAACACATGAAAAGATGTTCAACATCACTCATTCTCAGAGACATGCAAATCAAAACCACAATGAGGTACCACCTCACGCCAGTCAGAATGGCTGCAATCCAAAAGTCAACAAGCAATAAATGCTGGAGAGGGTGTGGAGAAAAGGGAACCCTCTTACACTGTTGGTGGGAATGCAAACTAGTACAGCCACTATGGAGAACAGTGTGGAGATTCCTTAAAAAACTGGAAATAGAACGGCCTTATGACCCAGCAATCCCACTGCTGGGCATACACACCGAGGAAACCAGAATTGAAAGAGACACGTGTACCCCAATGTTCATCACAGCACTGTTTATAATAGCCAGGACATGGAAGCAACCTAGATGTCCATCAGCAGATGAATGGATAAGAAAGCTGTGGTACATATACACAATGGAGTATTACTCAGTCGTTAAAAAGAATACATTTGAATCAGTTCCAATGAGGTGGATGAAACTGGAGCCTATTATACACAGTGAAGTAAATCAGAAAGAAAAACACCAATACAGTATACTAACGCATATATATGGAATTTAGAAAGATGGTAACGATAACCCTGTATGCGAGACAGCAAAAGAGACACAGATGTATCGAACAGTCTTTTGGACTCTGTGGGAGAGGGAGAGGGTGGGATGATTTGGGAGAATGGCATTGAAACATGTATAATATCATATAAGAAACGAATCGCCAGCCCAGATTTGATGCAGGATACAGGATGCTTGGGGCTGGTGAAATGGGATGATCCAGAGAGATGATATGGGGTGGGAGGTGGGAGGGGGTTCAGGATGGGGAACATGTGTATACTCGTGGCAGATTCATGTTGATGTATGGCAAAACCAATACAATATTGTAAAGTAATTAGCCTCCAATTAAAATAAATAAATTTAAATTAAAAAAAAGAAAACAGACAATCTCAAAAGGTTATATATTATGTGATTATAATATATATTATAATTATGTGATTATAATATATATTATAATTATATGATTATAATATATATTATAATCATAATTATAATCATTTAATATTATATGTTTATATAATGAATAGTATATATGTTTATATAATGAATATTATATATCATGAATATATGTGATTATATATTATAATCATATAATATTATATATTATAACAATCTTGAAATAATACATTTGCAGAGATGGGGAACAGATTAGTGTTTGCCAGGGAAAGTAAGATGAGGTATGTGACTATAAATGGGTAGCATAAGAGAGTTTCTTTTTGCTGATGGAACCATTCTGTATCTTGATTGTGATAGTATTTACACATATGTGATAAAATTGGACAAATCTATACACATAAATACACATAAAATTAGTGAATGTAAAAACTGTTGAAAACTGACTAAGGCCTGTAGATTGTACCAATGTCAATCTCCTAGTGTTGATATTGATCGACATCTAAGATGTGTAAGACATTACCTTTGGGAAAAGCTGGGTGAAGGGTACACTGGATCTCTCTATACTATTTTTGCAACTTTCCATGAATCTATACTTATTTCAAAATAAAAAGCTTTCCTCAATCACTCTTTATGCAATGAGTTTAGCTCTCCATTGGGGTCATTTTAAAGATCTGAGAACAACCTGGCAGTAACTCGGGGTGGCTGTCTGTCTATAACTGACCAAGTGCTAAATGTTGCCTGATCAGATCCCATGTCTCGACAGACATTTATGGAGATGCTATCAGTCCAACCTCCAGACCCGTTAAGTAGTCTTTAAATCCTTTTATTAAAAACCTTCCTTAAATATTTTTTTAAAAATCTGCCTGAAAAGCTGCTTTTCATAAGTTCAGATTTTTTATAACATCACCCAGCATTACAAGGTGGGAGGAGAGAGAGACGTGTGTGTGTGTGCTCAGTTGTGTCTGACTCTGCAACTCTGTAGCCCAGCAGGCTCCTATGCCCATGGGATTCTCCAGGAAAGAATACTAGAGTGGGTTGCCATTTCCTACTCCAGGGGATCTTCCTGACTCAGGGATCGAACCCACATTTCCTGCATCTCCTGCATTGGCAGGCAGATTCTTTACCACTGCGCTACCTAGGAAGCCCATAGAGAAGAGATAGGTGCCCTCAAAGATCTATTACTGCTTCGGGGGTATTTGAAGAACAGTTCTGAAGTCCTGCTAAGCCAGGCGGGGCACAGCAGCAACCCCTTCACATTGGAAATGGATTCCCATCTTCTGGGTTTGGTCTCAATTTCTGAATGTCACTGCACCAGAGCAGCGTGACTCAAATACCTTGCAGTTCTGACTTCACCTCCAAGTAGATCCTATAAAAACTCTCAGTTAATTTCCTACCATTTTTCATTAATTTTTGGATGTGTTTAAAACATAAACATGTCCATGAATTCTTAGTGTGATGTTCCCCCAAATTCTTAAATTCTTTAGATATAGGATTAAGAACTCCAGACCCCACTCTTCTTAATATTATGGGGACTGATTTATTTAGAGTGATGAAGTATTCACGTTCTTGTGCACAGTTTAAAATGGAACTCTCAGGTTATCAGCCAGTTACAGTTACCAAGAATATAGCTTTGCCCTTTTTCCCAACTGCTAGATGTTTAATCATGTAGAATTAAATTTTAAGGTACTATATTTCTTGATTAAAATGATTTCTACTTGCTCAGCATCTGGGGAGAATGTTTGCTACTGCCTGAACCACCTGAAATGGTGTAGACCCTTCTGGTCACTCCGAAGTCAAAACTATTTAAAGACGTACGGTAAGAAAGAATAGATAATTTTAAAAAACTATCTTAGTGAAATTAATTTCCAGAATTACAGAGACTTCTACATATTGTTTTGTGATGCATCTATAAAAGGTTCTTTTAATATGTGGCACTGAAGTGTTGTCATTCCTTAATACTCAAACTAATTCACAAATTCACTTGCACTTTTAAAAAACAGACTGTTCACTTAAAGATAGAAAGTCATACTCCCATGAGTTGGGTGTATTTTATCTCCTTTGCTACAGTTCCCTTGAGTATTTAAGTGACCAGCCAGGCCCTAAATACAGCTGGTTGACCTACTAACAGCCTCACTGCCATTAAAGGGAAATTTTCGTTCCAGGCTGCAATTGCTTGCAGTTGGCTTGGCTGAGGCTCCCTCGGTGGAACAACTCAGAAAAACACTCAGCATTTTAATCATACTTTTTTCAACCTTCGAAGCTGGGATGGGGAGGAGGAAGAAATAATTTCCTGCCGGCTTTCAAGGTTGACAACAGAAGATTTGGCCAAATGAATTTGCCTCTCTCTGGCCTTCTTGGCCCATTTCACGTTAGGTAGCCCTAGGTGTCGCCAGTGGCTCTGCCAACCTGCATGGGCACCTCCCTCCCTTCCTTGAATTGCACTAGTAGATTTCTCTTCGCCCTTCTTTCCTTCCAGTTTTTCTTGGTTTCGCCTGTCCCTGCCTACACACTTGTGCCAGTTAGTTGCCCTGTGTTCCCCACCAGAAGCCACTTCACAGATGCTAAACACGTCAGTGCCAGGACTTGGCACTTGGGCTGAGGGAGCTGAGGTTTCCGGGTATTCAACCCATCCTGTTATCACGGGGGTATTATTTTCCAGCCTATTGTAACAGCCTTCCTCCCAGACCTGCTGCAGAACAAATGGGCCGAGGATAGGCCTTCAGCCTCCTTTTCAAGGGCGACAGGTTCTTGGGCGGGGTGGGGTGGGAGGGGTCATCTTCCGATATCCTATTCTGGAACCACAGCCTGTGGGTGATGTTACCATCTAAGCTTATCTGTTAACCTGGGTTAAGCTTTCTTCACCTTCCTGTTTTCACCTCAAATCAGTGAGCTGCAGTACCAAGGAAAAGGGAAATGACTGACAATGTTTGTGACAATACAGCCATTAAGTTGTCTTTTTTTTTTTTTTAAGGGAGCTGCCTAGGGATAATGTTAAAATAATGCTTGAAATACCAGCAATGTCAAAGTGCAAGCATTCTCTCCCTGTGATTGTGAAGCAAAATGGAACAGGAAACATTGAGTTTGCTAATATAACAGCACCCCCCCCCCCGCCCACCCTTAAATAGCCTAGAAAAGTACTTTAAGCAGTATACATGCTATAAATCATTTCCAAACTTTTAATCTGAAAAATTAAGTGGCAGTGGCAGGGGACACTAGTCTATCTGCATTAGTCAATAATTCAGTCCTACTTAATACAACTTTCCCTTCAGGTGAAAACAGAGACTTTAAAAAAAAAAAAAAAGCCATGAACAAACAAAACTCTTGCCTGGGGAGTAAAGGGAGAAACAAGAGGAGAAGCCACCAGCCCATGTCCAAAGCTGAGCCACACCCCTACCCCTCCCTACTCCCAGTGGGAGAAGAGGCCTCACTTCTCTACTCCAGAATTCAGAGTAAAACCTCATTCCATGTGATTCATTAGCCAAACCCCAGAGTCAGCCAGTGCAGAAATGAAATGGCCATTATGAGAATAAAATAATTTTATCTTTTATTTATTTTAATTTTACCTTTTATTTCCACTTTTATCATACCCACCACCAGCTAAAAATTTCCCAAATTTTTTTAGCTCACTTCAGAACAAAAGGAATGTACTCCAAACCAGTATTAATAAAACTTGGGAAGAGGTGAATTTACCTCGTTGACTTGGGATTTTCCTTTCCTTTGAGCTGCTCTGAGGCACAATTTTAATTAGCATACATAATTGCTTTTGTGAGTCAAGTCATCCCTAACTCAAATAAAGGAACAGGAGTCAGTATTTTATACTATCTATTTGACTGCCCACTTGCAGCTGTTTGCCATCTACCAAGTGGGGGTGGCAGGGGCTAGGAAGTACCCAGAGCTTGGACCTGTCATTCAGGCAGCCCTTTAGCTGCTACAAGGCTATAAGTCAATGGAGTGGGGGGCACTAGGGCTGCCCCCACCATCAGCTTCAGGATTCACATGTTAGAATAGCTAGTCAGGGTACAGAGTCTTTGGGTCAGCCCAAGTCTAGCCCATCACTTCTGGTTCTATCTCCCTTCTGAGAGATCAAGGCACCACCCTTTCCTAGAACTGCCTACAGTCTAGTGGGGATAAAATGGCACCATGACCAAGTGCAGGTTCACTCCCGAAGGACATTCTCCTCTCCTGGGCCCACAGGCTTGCCAGAGATTGCCATACTTAGGAGCAGGAGATGGATTTTTCCTGAGCTCAAAATAATTTATCTTCCCCTTTGACTGTGGAGAAATAAAAACAAATGTAAAAGGCATTTAATAATGCTGGGAGTTTTGCTGTTCTTTGGGAGGGCTCTGTGTGTTTATTTTTAGCCAACCATCTCCTTTTTTTCAAAATGGTCCCCTTGGCAATCCCTAGCTTGGGGGATGGGGTGGGGGAGGGGAATGGACAAAAGGGCAACAAAGTTTAACTTTTTTATTGTTTTCCCTTCTTGCATCCCTGTTAGGGATAATCCTTTATTAGAGGAAGGGAGAGCATCTATTTTATTGCTTCTAAAATCTGTATATTTAACATACGCCAGCTCTAGGCTGTTTGAAAGGAAGTCCTATTTTTAAACATTATCTTGATGTTAGTGTTTTTGGCTTGCTGTTCCCATAACCTCTCTAAGGCAGTAATGAGTCCTTTTTGGTAATGTCTGGTCTCAGTCATGGGCAAAGTGACCTTCAAAGCCTTGAGATATTTTTCCTTGATGTTCACCTGAGCTGTATGTATGTCAGGACTGCTTCAGCCTAGTTTGTAGGAGGCTGCTCATAACTTTTCCCAGTCCATCATCTTTACAGAAGAACTCAGTCTCCAGCCCCCACCTGCTCCCCATACTTTACAAATGCTTTTGTAATGCTCTATTTCAGCCTTTCAGTTAAGCTGGTTTCTCTGCTTCCAGCCTGCTGGTTACCAAGACCAAACTATCTTAATCATGCAATATTAATCTATCCAAGCCAGCCCTCTATGCATTTGGATTTCAGGCCAGATTTGGGGCTTCTTGCTATCAGGGCCCAGAGATCTCTCTGTGTCCTCACAACACTCCTGTGCCTTCCAGGTCTCCTTCTAATGCTGCTGCCTGAAGGTTAACATTTTAACAGAAAGGGCTTTCATTCCACGAGTGAAAAATAAGTCTACAGACTTCCCAGGACTTCCCAGGTGGCACTAGTGGTAAAGAACCCACCTGCCAAAGCAGGAGACATAAGAGATGTGGGATTGATCCCTGGGTCAGGAAGATCTCTGGAGGAAGGCATTGTGACCCACTTCAGTATTCTTGCCTAGAGAATCCCATGGACAGAGAATCCTGGCAGGATACAGTCCATGTGGTCCCAAAGAGTCAGGCACGACGAAGCAACTTAGCACATGGACTTCTCAGGTGGTCCAGTGGTTAGGACTCTGCACTTCCACTGCAGAGGGCACAGGTTTGATCCCTGGTCAGGGAACTAAGATCCCCCATGGCACATGGCAAAAAAAGTCTACCTCAGTGGCTATCTTTGGAATGTGACTCTACAGCCAAGCACCCTGCTGCATGCATTCCAGGGGAGGGGAATCTGCTCGCTCTGGTCATCACTGAAGTCAAATAGGGTGGTCGTCTTCCACTGCTTCTTAACCCCCGAATTTCAAAACATTCACTATCAGCTGCTGTTCTGACATCTTTTCAGCACCCAGGATGACGGCCTCTCATGTGCAGAAGGCCAGATGCCGCTGGCTTGGTGCCTGTGGGCTGGAGCAGAGCTGAAGGCTTCCTGTTCCCATGAAGACATCACTGAGCTTGGTAACTTTTCTCCAACTGAAACTGCTTCCTGTTCAGTTCTCCAATAGTTCTCCACTTCCCTGTGCTTTTGAACTTGGGCCAGCGCTTTTTCTTATTTCCTACTGTTTTTTTTTTTTTGTTTAAATATTGCACCTGAGCAGAAACTTTTCTGGGGAGGGGGGCATACCATGGTGGCGTGAGGGCTCTTAATTCCCCAATCAGGAATCGAACTCGTGCCCCTAGCATTGGTAGCATGAAGTCTTAACCACTGGACCCCAGGGAAGTCCCTAGTTCTTTCAGTAGAGCAGTTTCCTTGGATTCCACTATGAAGCGAGAGGATGAGGGGCCAGAAGACCCATGGAGACAGAAGTTCATTCATTAATCACCTTTTTTGACTGGACACATAAAATGAAGCCCCATTTGCCTTTTTTTAGTTTCAGTCTTTCCTGTGCTGCTTATGCTGAGAGCTGAGAAAAGAAGTACTGAGGAATTTTAAGCCAGCTGCTTATAAATGTTTTTTAAAAACATCACCCCCAACTATTTACTGGAGAAGGCAATGGCAACCCACTCCAGTACTCTTGCCTGGGAAATCCTATGGACAGAGGAGCATGGTAGGCTAGTCCATGGGGTCGTGAAGAATCGGACCCGACTGAGCAAATTCACTTTCACTTTTCACTTTCCGGCACTGGAGAAAGAAATGGCAACCCACTCCAGTATTCTTGCCTGGAGAATCCCAGGGACAGGGGAGCCTGGTGGGCTGCCATCTATGGGGTCGCACAGAGTCAGACACAACTGAAGCGACTTAGCAGCAGCAGCAACTATTTATATTCCATTTGTATTCATGGGAAACAAATCCCTGCACAGACTAAAAAAAGCCTCTTTGAAAAACCCCTCTGAATCCTGCCTCAACAATGTCAATAGGCACTTCTGCCTGCCAACCCTGCCCCGCACAATAAAGAAGGCTCTCAGGAATACAGTGAAAATGTATAGAGTTCAATCTTATTTAAAAGCAATTTTTAAAAAAAAGTAAAAAAAAAAAAAAAGCAGCCTCAGTTCCCCAGTGATAGTCTCCTGAAATAGCTGAAGTTCAAGTCACTGAGTACAATCCCCTGTAGCAGTAATGGAAGGTCAGCTTAATAAGAAGCTTGCTACAACCTGACAGCCTGTGTAAGTGTGGTTTAATAAAGGGAAGACATTTAAAAATATATATTTATTTATTTATCTTTGGCAGTGCTAGGTCTTTGTGAGTGAACACAGGCTTTCTCTAGTTGAGGCAAGCAGGGGCTACTCTCTAGTTGTGGTGCATGGGCCTCTCATTGCAGTGGCTTCTCTTGTTGCAGAGAACAGGGTTTAGGGCATAGGGGCTTTGTACTTGTAGCACGTGGGCCCAGTAGTTGTGGCCTGTGGGCTCCAGAATGTAGGCTCTGTAGTTGTGGTGCATAGGCTTAGTTGCTCCATGGCATGTGGGATCTTCCCGGACCAGGGATCGACCCGTATCCCCTGCATTGCAAGGTGAATTCTTAACCACTGGACCATCAGGGTAGCCCAGGATGATCATTTAGATTTCAAAATATGTCCAGTCTTTCAAAAGAATCACAGAAATGACACTTTGCAAATACAGGTGCATTGAAGAAGGACTAAGAAGTGAATTTCATCTTGGCATCTGGTTACCACAACCTGAGGTTTGCAGCAATTATTCACTGTCTGAGATAAACTGTAGGGTCAGAGAGGGCCCTGGTGTTGGGAAAAGGATTTTCTATCCATCATACTAGCCACATTGAAAAAAATAGAAAAATTGCTGAAAATTGTTGCTGAAAGTCTAAGAAACAGACACTCCAAGAAACAGGTGGTGGGGGTGGAAGTTGGTGCAACTTTCATTGCAGTAGCTTCTCTTGTTGCAGAGCACAAAATGTAAAGCCTATATACCCTATAGGTATATATATATATGAAGTGAAGTGAAGTTGCTCAGTTGTGTCTGACTCTTTTCGACCCCATGTACAGTAGCCTACCATGTTCCTCTGTCCATGGGATTTTCCATACAAGATACTGGAGTGGGTTGCCATTTCCTTCTCCAGAGGATCTTCTGATCCAGGGATTGAACCCCAGTCTCCCACATTGTAGGCAGACGCTTTACTGTCTGAGCCACCAGGGAAATCCATATATATATATATATCCTATATACTCATTCTTCTATACTGTAGAAAGTTTTCTTAGGGATGTACTTCAGTTCAGTTCAGTTCAGTCGCTCAGTCGTGTCCGACTCTTTGCGACCCCATGAATCGCAGCATGCCAGGCCTCCATGTCCATCACCATCTCCCGGAGTTCACTCAGACTCACGTCCATCGAGTCAGTGATGCCATCCAGCCATCTCATCCTCGGTCACCATCCAGCCATCTCATCCTCGGTCGTCCCCTTCTCCTCCTGCCCCCAATCTCTCCCAGCATCAGAGTCTTTTCCAATGAGTCAACTCTTCGCATGAGGTGGCCAAAGTACTGGAGCTTCAGCTTTAGCATCATTCCTTCCAAAGAAATCCCAGGGCTGATCTCCTTCAGAATGGACTGGTTGGATCTCCTTGCAGTCCAAGGGACCCTCAAGAGTCTTCTCTAACACCATAGTTCAAACGCATCAATTCTTCGGCGCTCAGCCTTCTTCACAGTCCAACTCTCACATCCATACATGACCACAGGAAAAACCATAGCCTTGACTAGACGGACCTTAGTCGGCAAAGTAATGTCTCTGCTTTTGAATATACTGTCTAGGTTGGTCATAACTTTTCTTCCAAGGAGTAAGCATCTTTTAATTTCATGGCTGCAGTCACCATCTGCAGGATGTACTTACATGTACATTAAAATGTAATTAAAATTAAAAATCCAATTAAAAATGTAGCAATGAAACATTGGGACTAGGAACTAGTTAAATATGTTACAATACATTCTTACAATGAAATACTAGATAGTCATTAAAAAGAAGATGGGGACTTTTTTTACTTTTTAGGTTTCATTAGTTTTATTTTGGGAGAAGGCAATGGCAACCCACTCCAGTACTCTTGCCTGGAAAATCCCACGGATGGAGAAGCCTGGTGGGCTGCAGTCTATGGGATCAATAAGAGTCGGACCCGACTGAGCGACTTCACTTTCACTTCTCACTTTCATGCACTAGAGCAGGAAATGGCAACCCACTCCAGTGTTCTTGCCTGGAGAATCCCAGGGACAGAGGAGCCTGGTGGGCTGCCGTCTATGGGGTCGCACATAGTCAGACACGACTGAAGCGACTTAGCAGCAGCAGCAGCAGCAGTTTTATTTCTGTAACCTTTAAATCACACCCCACGAATTAGATTTTGTCACAACTGGATTTAGGGATGGCAGAGGAATCAAATTCACTATTTTCTGAAACACTGACACACAAAAGGGGAGGGAAGAATTACTTAGCTAAGGTTATTCACAAAACACCATCAGAAAAATCCATAAACAAAAGCTAAACACTTAATCATTAAGTTTAATGCTAATTGGTAAAGGATTCTAAATCAATTCACTGGCATAAAGTTTCTTGTTTAAGTCCACAAATCTTTCTCTAAACATTACTGATCCTTTGCCAAAGGATAAATGGATGATTTCACCAGTATCTTATGACACAGCTAGCTGTTGGAATATTCCAGAGTAAAATGGAAAATAATTCTGTAAGAATGTGAAGGCAACAATTAGCAGCCAATATTCTCAGTTCAGTTCAGTTGCTCAGTCATGTCTGACTCTTTGAGGCCCCATGGATTGCAGCACACCAGGCCTCCCTGTCCATCACCAACTCCCAGAGTTTACTCAAACTCATGTCCATTGAGTTGGTGTTCATCCTCTCTCATCCCTTTCTCCTCCTGCCTTTAATCTTTGCAAGCATCAGGGTCTTTTCAAATGAGTCAGTTCTTTGCAGCAGGTGGCCAAAGTATTGAAATTTCAGCTTCAACATCAGTCCTTCTAATGAATATTCAGGACTGATTTCCTTTAGGATTGACTGGTTGGATCTCCTTGCAGACCAAGGGACTCTCAAGAGTTTTCTCCAACACCACAGTTCAAATGCATCAATTCTTTGGTGCTCAGCTTTCTTTATAGTCCAACTCTCACATCCATACATGACTACTGGAAAAATCATAGCTTTGACTAGATGGACTTTCATTGGCAAAGTAATGTCTCTGCTTTTTAATATGCCATCTAGGTTGGTCATAACTTTTCTTCCAAGGAGCAAGTGTCTTTTAATTTCATGGCCACAGTCACCATCTGCAGTGATTTTGGAGCCCTCTAAAATAGTCTGTCACTGTTTCCATTATTTCCTCATCTATTTGCCATGAAGTGATGGGCTGAGATGCCATGATCTTAGTTTTCTGAATATTCTCAGAATTTCCAATTATCAAAAGCATATACAATTTTAATCTAGGAAGGTCAACTTTATAAACTTAAGTTTTTAGATTCAAAAGCATCCCACTTTAACTGGTACAGGAATACTGAAAATAGTCCCTAAAAATCTCACTAAACAATTTATAGAAAGAAAAACATTCCCTTATATTTAATAATGTAGTTGGTAATGGATTCTTCAAAACAGGTGATATACATGCTTTTAACTGATGACCAGGGACTGATGGGTGGGTGACTGAGAGAGGTGAACATACTCAAAGGCCACATTCTCCGCATTGCTCAGTTTCAAGTACTTGCCCAAGGTAGTGATTACCTTGTTATTTAGAATCTGAAACTTGTGAATTCAAATTCTCTCCACTGTCTTCTTCAAAGGCATGTTTTTGATAACCTCATCTTTGCCATCATGTTTGTGGACTTTAGACAGATGACAGCAGAAATCCAGTATGGCAAAGCGTCTCTCCTGGTCACCCAAGAATGGTGGGAATGTAAATTGGTGAAGCCACTATGGAAAATGGGATAGGGGCTCCTTAAAAAGTTAAACATAGAACTACCATATGATCCAGCAATTCTAATCTTGGGTATTTACCCAAAGGATATGAAAACAGTAACTCAAAAAGATATCTGTACTCCCATGTTCACTGCAGCATTATTTACAACATCCAAGATATGGAAATACCTATGTGTTCATCCATGGATAAATGGATAAAGCAAATATAGTATGCAAGGAATTACTATTCAGTCATAAAAAAAGAATGAGACTGCCATTTGTGACAACCTGGAAGGCATTGTGTTAAGTAAGTCAGAAAGAGAAAGACAAATACCGTATAATCTCAGTTATATGTGAAATCAAGCCCTCTACTCCCCTCCTAAAACCCATGAACTCATAGATGCAAAGAACAGACTAGTGGTTGCCAGAAGCAGAGGGGGCAGGGGGCAGAGGTTGAAACAGGTGAAGGGGGTCAAAAGGTATAAACTTCCAGTTATAAAATAAATAAGTCATGGAGATGTAATGTACAGCATGGTGACTAAAGTTGATAATACCATATTGTGTGTGTATACACACACACACACACACACACACACACAATGACCATGTCACATGGCTTGTGGGATATTAGTTACCCACCCAGGCATTGAACCTGGGACCTCAGCAGTGAAAATGCTGAGTCCTAACCATTGGACCATTAAGGAATTCCCGTATACTTTAAAGTTATTAAGAAATTGGATCTTAAAAGTTCTCATCATAAGAAAAAAACTATATAATTATGTGTGGTGATAAATATTAACTAGACTAATTGTGGAGATCTTTTGCAATACATATAAATACTGAACCATTATGTTGTACACCTGAAAATAATATAAAGTTATGTCATATCTCAATTTAAAAATTTTAAGGAGTTAAAAAGATTTAAGTACAAAAGGGCTTTATATTTCTGTTTGAATTTGCATAAAACATTCCTAGACACACATCACAAGAAACATAGTGATTACTTCTATGAAGTGAGCCTGTGTGTGTCTTAAGTCACTCAGTTGTGTCTGACTCTTTGCAACCCCATGGACTAGCCTGCCAGGCTCCTCTGTCCATGGGATTCTCCAGGCAAGAATACTGGAGTGGGTTTCCATGACCTTCTCCAGGGGATCTTCCCAACCCAGGGAGTGAACTCATGTCTCTTTCATCTCTTTCATTGGCAGGCAAGTTCTTTTCTACTAGCGCCACTGGGGAAGCACTGAAGGAATGTGAGAGGGTGCTATATAGAGCCATGATTAATTTAAGCTGTTTTCCCTATTTCCATATTAACACTGTATAGCTGTGTGGTATTTCACAGCTCCAAGCTCCTCCACATGAATGATTGTGGCAGACAGCTCACTGCTCATCAACACCCTTTTAGTCCCCATCCTGATCTTGATCCAGTGGCAACAGCTCAGCCCAGGGCATGAAGCAAGACTGGTCCAAGTTGGTGACTCTCAACTTTGGCTGCACTGTACAATCCCCTGGGGAGCTTTTAAAACATCCCAATAACTGGATCCCACCCCAAACCAATTGTATCAGAATCTCTGTGGATTGAGCTCTTTTAATAGTGACATTAAAAAAAAACAACAAAAAACAAAAAACAACAAACTCCTCAGGTGAAGGTAATGCTCAGCCAGGGCTGAGAACCCACCGGTCTAAGCCAGTCAGGAGAATGCCTTTCCCTTTCACCAATTACTGGGTTAGGTCAGACCACGTGACCCAGTTCTAGCCAGTGAGACATAGAAGGAAGTCAGCTGGGGTAGGGGTTTCTGGGGAAGGTTTTATAACCAGATTGAAGGCAAGAGAGACATATGAGGGAAAACTGCACCCCTTACTAACCAGCTTCCTTCTTTTCTGCATTTTCACAACCCTGCACAGTTGGGTGAGAAAGTGATGCTTCTTGCTGAGACTACCATCTTGTGACAATGGGAAGACAATTTGATGAAGAAAAGCCAAGAAGATAGAAAAGACGGAATAGGCCTGGCTCCTTGGTGACTTGGTTTGTTGCTACAATTCCCACCCAGACCTGAAAAAAAGTGCACTGATCTCCCACCCTACCAAATCCTGGCTGTCAGGTCTGGAGCATCCAGAAGCCACTCAGGTTAATTCACTGCTGAGCCGGGGGCATGCTGCAGGGTCTCAGGTGAAGGACAGCCATGGGGAAGATGGCCCTAGCTAGAGTCACAGGCTTTCCTGTGTAGCTGCTGTTGGCAGTGCTCAGGGATATTTTATTGGGTTTTTCAGTATTAGTAATAAAGCTAAATGTGGTTCTCACCCTAGACTAGCCACTAAACCTGGCTGTGGTGGTGCCAAAGGTGTGCCAGGAGATAGTAAGTGGTGGGGGGCAGATGAGGGTGTGTTATAGCGGAGAGATTCTGAGCTCTGGGGTCTAACACCACTGCTGCCTGACCTTCAGTAGCCCAGGTGTAACTTTGGGCAAGTTATTTGATTTCTCTGAGTCTTTGATTTCTCATCTATAAAACTGATAATATGCTGTGATGAAAGAAATGCTCACATATGGCAGTATGGGGAAGTCCTTCTGGTTTATACATGATTTAACTCAAATGTGATGCTAACTAAAACAGCCTGTTTGTGGCCTATCAAACATACACTGTTCATCTACTTTATTAATGACAAGGGCACAGAAGTAAAATATTGTCCATGTTAAAAATAAAAATTAAATGTCTCGCTTCCTGGGATACCAATGCTGGTGCTCCTTCCGTGATGACTCACTTCCCAGGGGCTGAGGCCATACTGACTGTGTAGGTGCTGATTTTTTTTTGAAACCTGGACAGAATGGATTCCTGACTTGCTTAGTGTTCTTTGTTCTGAAAAAATATAAAACTGAGCTGAAAACCATGTTTCTCTGGAGAAGTTCTTCAGAGTCATCCGTCTTCCTGTCTTCCAGGCTATAGTCCTCAGTTTGGCTCAAATAAAACTTTTTCTATTCCTATTATAGATTATTTATTATTTTCATTGGCAGTCATAACAATGATATAGCCACTATGCCTAACTTAATGCATTGGTACCCAAGGATCCATCCCCTTCCCATCCCTAGAGTGCAATGTGACAGACTTTTGGAAACTCATCAGTTGGCCAATAACATTATCCTTCTAGGAACCAGGAATACAAGCATTTTAATAAATCCACTGATTGGTGGTGACATGGTGCTTGCCCGATAATTCCAGCGGAAAGGCCGGAGGAAGAGTTCAATCACCAGAGAATGAAAGAGCTTAAAGCTTGTTCCCAGATGTCCCTGCAAGCTTGCAAAGGAAACCTCAATTGGCTGTTCCAAACTCCAGCACCAATGTCTGGCCCCATAGTCACTGCCACCCACACAGAGTCTAACCTCCTAGAGGATGAAGACTTGTGGCCTCGAGTCCTACTCTCAGTTCACTTTCTTACCTCACCCCAGTCAGTGCCAAATGTTAGTAAAAATGAAAAAAATAACAGTAAAAATTTCTGGGAGACTGTCAGCTCTTAAAGCCATAAAACACTGCAGTTAATTTGTCCTCAAGAGACGGCCCCTCAGACCCATAAAGGAGGGTTGGGAACCATTGTGTTACTTACATCTGTAAACACAGGATTAGCAGATGAAAGGATGTTTTTGTTAAAAAGTGACAAGTTCCAAGTCACCCAGTGCCTTTTACCTTCACTCTTCTTAGGAAAGAACACAGACTTCCTAAGCAATTACAGAAACTAAGAAAACCACTTGATCACTGGAAGAAAAATCAGCTTCCAAAATCACTCTGCAACCCTGGCTCCATTAACAGCAAAAAAATCCATCTTCATTAACATCTTCAACTTTGTCCTCAGAGCTTCATCCCAGAGGAATACTAAATTACACTGTAAACTAATGAATGGAAACTTAAGTCACTTCCGCCCAGCCCACGATGCTTTTCCTCCTCTGGACTGCACCCTTCCAACTCATACAAAGTTTGGGGAATCACATTCCTATTCCACTCACTAGACTCCTGAGGTCAGCATCATGCAGAACAAACTTCCCTCAGCCCAACGAACAGGCCATAGGCTGACCCAGACACTGAACACATTTTGAGATCATGTAAGCCCCATTTTGGCATCTTAGGATAGCTTTGGATATATGCTTTACACAGAAAGAACCAAAAAAAAAAAAAATGGGGGGGGGGATATCTTTTCACAAAGATCCTTCTGCAGTCACAGCCAAAGATGTTAATTGCCCATCCAAGGTTCCATCTCTCATGGGGAGGGGACGGGGCAGAGCTGGGGAAGCCCAGCCCAGAGGTTCTGTCTGCATTAGAGCAAGCAGACGAGGCAGCTTTTGTGAGCTAATGTGAACGGGATATGGTCAAATATCCTGCGGGTGCCAGCAATTGGGGGCGGGGGTGGGGGGAGTCACCAGGGGAAATAAAAATCCATTCCTGGCCAATATACCAGAGCCTGAGACACACACACACACACACACACACACACACACACACACACACACACACGTGCAAAAACTGTCGCAAGAGAGGCCTGACTACGCCTGTCTGCTTGGTAAATCCGAAGGAAAGCCTCCGAGTCTGCAAGTCAGAGAGGCAGAGGCAGAGAAGAAATATGAAACGGATTAGGGGCAGGTAGGATAACAGTGAATAACTTTCCCTCAAATCTTACTTTTTGGTTTTCTCTGTGCCTACAAACACTGCTTCAAAAGGTTTCCCCATAGGACAGAGTGGCCTCAAGATGAAATGATAATGATGGACCTCAAATGGTCCACAAAATCCTATACTTTCCATGTCAATTCCCAATATCGAGCTTCATTGTGACTTTCAAACCTTCTCTACTCCGCTCAGACCCCTCCTCCCTCTCCTTTCCCCACTCCCTCATTCTCAACAGACCATACTACCTCTTACTTCAGAGAGGAAACAGAGTGCGGAGGCTTGGGTCCCGCCTCAGCCATCAACGTCTACCTTCTCAGGGTCTTCCTCTGGGAAGGCAGGTGGCTATTCTAGAGATCCAGGTGACTTTCCCAAATGCTCCCAGCTGGGCTTACCCCACCGCTCGGATCTATTTTCACCCGCTGAGATCCATCTGGGACAGCATCCCTCCCCTCCCCCTGCAGGCTGATCCAAGCGCCCCGAAGACACTTTCCTGTCGCTTCCCTGCCTGGGGGCCACCTTACCCGGATCCGTCCCGGGGGCGCGGGTGGCGGACTACGTGGTGCCGTCCGCCTCGGTCTCCAGCTGTGTCTCCTCGTCCTCAGGCGGCTCGACATCACCATCTTCCCCGCTACGAGGGTATGCCAGCAGGCGCATGGCTGGGGCGCAGGCGGCCTCCACCTGGCGCACCTGCTCTCGGCTCAGGCGCTCGCGCCAGGCGTGCACGGCCTCGCGGGCATCGCGCGCTGACAGGTGGAAGGGCCGGTCGGCGCCATAGGCCGCGCCGCGCGTCATGTTGAGCGCGAAGGCGTCCAGGGCTGCGAGCGCGCGGAGCCCGGCGAAGCGTTGCAGGCGGCGCAACTGGGCGCGCGGCTGCCGCACCAGGTCCTCGTAGCGCAGCCTCAGGTAGCGGCGCCGCAGCCAGGTGGGAGCGCCGCGCGCGAACAGCAAATCGCGCATCCAGGCTTCGCAGATCACCTCGAGTGCGCCGGTCAGGAAGAAGTCGGCACGTGGCGTGGCGGGCAGCGCGCGGGATGCTCCTCCGGGGCGAGCACCCACGCCATGCGCCAGCAGCACGCGGTGGAAGCGGTCGCCCCTCTGGCGGGTGCGCAGCACCTGGATGCTCTCGCGCAGCAGCCCCTGCCGGGACTTGAGACGAGAGTTGTGGACAGCCCGCGGGTCGCGGAAAAGCTGCACCACCTTCAGGTTGAGGCCTGGGTCGCGCAGAAGGGGCACCAGCACGCCCAGGTCGAGGAGGCGCACGTCCTTGATGACCACGACCGGATACTTGTGGCACTCGGCCTCCAGGGCTCGGAGTGCCACAGGTGGGCAGCTGCGCTCGCAGGCAGTGTCCTCGACGAGGCCGACCTCGGCGCGGGCCCGGGGTCCGCCAGGGCACAGCGGCGGCGAGCAGATGACCTTGTTGGTCCGCCAGCGAAAGAGGGAGGCCGTGGTGAGATTGGCCGCGTCTGGGGGGCGCGCGGCAGGGTCACCGGGCGGCGCGTACAGCTGCAGGACTGAGAAGTCGCAGCGGAAGAGCGAGCGCAGCATGTCGCGGAGTGCGCCCTGCAGGCTCTCGGCGTCGCCCGGATACAGCGCCTGCCACAGATGCCACATGGGCTCGTACAAGTAGAAAACGTCCGGGTGCTGGTTAAAGAGCTCGCCCAGGAACGATGAGCCGGTGCGCCAGGTAGCATGCACGTAGATGTGCTGCTTTTCGCGAGACGCGGCCTCCCCGACGGCGCTGTTGAGGTTGCCCGAGGACCTGGGGGACCCGCCAGCGACCCCCTCCTCGGCTGGCCGCGCCTCCGCGCCCTGCTCGCGCTCGCCCGCCGCCGCCGCCTCCAGGCTCCACACTCCCAGGCTGCGCTGCAGGCCCGGGCAGTGCCGGGCGCCCTTGTCCCCATCGCGGCCGCCGTCCAGGACCGAGGGGACGAGCAGAAGCACCAGCGTGTATAGCACCAACAGCAGCGCGAACTTGCAGTACTCCCGGCGCCGCCGCCGCCGGCCCTTCATCTTTCACCTAACCGCTCCAGAGCGGGTGGAGCGCCCTTCCTCTCTCCTTTCTCAGAAATTCCGTCCCGAGTCCGCTCCTCCGGCTTCTTGAGACCCCTCTGCGCCGGGAGGAGCGGAGTCACCGGGGCCGTGCATCCACAAGGGAAACTCTGGAGGCGCTGGTGCTGCGTCCCTGCCCTTTCCTGGCTCAGCCCTGGAGAGCCGCCTATTGGCCGGCTTGAAGCGGCCGGCCCCGCCTTCCACCCGGCAGCTTCTCCCCGCCTCTCTCTCCGCTTGGGTTAGCTCTGTCAAATCTGGGCGGGGTTGTCCTGGGGTGGGGGACGCCAGCTGGGGGCGCATGGAGCCAGACCCCACCTTTCCCCAACCCCTCCTTAATGAAGTCAAGTCTTCATGAATTGACTGCAGGCAAGGAAGGGGCTCGTGTGTACAGAATGTACCCAGTAACAGGACGTGGACCCCATCCGGAGAACTCCACTGCCTCTCCTGTTTTATGTCCCCTACTTGGCCATCTCTGTCGTAAGCAGACCCTCCTCCACACTATTTAGAATGGGGTCCCTGGTCACTATCTACATCTGGCGCCCCCGT
This sequence comes from Budorcas taxicolor, assembly GCF_023091745.1. Taxonomy (NCBI): domain Eukaryota; kingdom Metazoa; phylum Chordata; class Mammalia; order Artiodactyla; family Bovidae; genus Budorcas; species Budorcas taxicolor. The sequence continues at coordinate 84,761,538 of NC_068935.1, read as the reverse complement.
CAGCCACGGGGTGGGTGTTACTGAGTGCTGGATGGAAGCACTTCTTTAGGATAAAGACAGAGGTTGCATAGTGCATCGTGGTCCAGAGGAATGGGAGGCCCTACTTGCACTCTCACAGAGTGTTTACTTGTCTAGGTATACCCTGTGTGGAAATGTAAGTGTTATGTTCCTAGGGCTTGCTCTAACTCATGTCCATCGAGTTGGTGATGCCATCCAACCATCTCATCCTCTGTCATCCCTTGCTCCTTTTGCCTTCAATCTTGCCCAGCATTAGGGTCTTTTCCAATGAGTCAGTTCTTCACATCAGAGTACTGGAGTTTCAGCTTCAACATCAGTCCTTCCAATGAATAGGTTGATCATAGCTTTTCTTCCAAGGAGCAAGCATCTTTTAATTTCATGGCTGCAGTCACCATCTGCAGTGATTTTGGAGCCCCTCAAAATAAAGTTTCTCACTGTTTCCATTGTTACCCTATCTATTTGCCAGGAAGTGATGGGACCAGATGCCATGATCTTTGTTTTCCACATTTTGAGTTTTAAGCCAACTTTTTCACTCTCCTCTTTCACTTTCATTAAGAGGCTCTTTAGTTCTTCTTTGCTTTCTGCCATAAGGATGGTGTCATCTGTGTAGGTGAGGTATTTCATATTTCTTCCAGCAATCTTGATTCCAGCTTGTGCTTCATCCAGCCTGGCATTTAGCATGATATACTCTGCCTATAAGTTAAACCAGCAAGGTGACAATATACAACCTTGACGTACTCCTTTCCCTATTTGGAACCAGTCTGTTGGTTCATGTCCTGTTCTAATTGTTGCTTCTTGACCTGCATACAGATTTTTCAGGAGACAGGTAAGGTTGTCTGGTATTCCCATCTCTTTCAGAATTTTCCAGAGTTTGTTTTGATCCATACAGTCAAAGGCTTTGGCGTAGTCAATAAAGCAGAAGTAGTTGTTTTTCTGGAACTCTCTTGCTGTTTGGATAACCCAACAGGTGTTGGCAATTTCATCTCCGGTTCCTCTGCCTTTTCTAAATCCAGCTTGAACATCTGGAAGTTCACGGTTCATGTACTGCTGAAGCCTAGCTTGGAGAATTTTGAGCATTCCTTTGCTGGCGTGTGAGATGAGTGCAATTGTATGGCCGGTTGAACATTTTTGGCATTGCCTTTCTTTGGGATTGGAAAGAAAACTGACCTTTTCCAGTCCTGTGGCCACTGCTGAGTTTTCCAAATTTGCTGGCATATTGAGTACAGCACTTCAATGGCATCATATTTTAGCATTTGAAATAGCTCAACTGGAATTCCATCACCTCCACTAGCTTTGTTCATAGTGATGCTTCCTAAGGGCCACTTGGCTTCACATTCCAGAATGTTTGGCTCTAGGTGAGTGACCACAACATCGTAGTTATCTGGCTCACAAAGATCTTTTTTGTATAGTTCTTCTGTGTATTCTTGCCACCTCTTCTTAATATTCTTCTGTTTCTGTTAGGTCCATACCATTTCATACCATTAGATGGGGAAACAATGGAAACAATGAGAGACTATTTTGGGGGGCTCCAAAATCACTGCAGATGGTGACTGCATCCATGAAAGTAAAATACGCTTGCTCCTTGGAAGAAAAGTTATGACCAACCTAGACGGCATACTAAAAAGTAGAGACATTACTTTGCCAACAAAGGTCCATCTAGTCAAAGCTATGGTTTTCCCAGTAGTCATGTATGGATGTGAGAGTTGGACTATAAAGAAAGCTGAGCACTGAAGAATTGATGCTTTTGTACTGCGGTGTTGAAGAAGACTCTTGAGAGTCCCTTGGACTGCAAGGAGATCCAACCAGTCAATCCTAAAGGAAATCAGTTCTGAATATTCATTGGAAGGACTGATGTTGAAGCTGAAACTCCAATACTCTGGCCACCTGATGTGAAGAACTGACTCATTGGAAAAGACCCTAATGCTGGGCAAGATTGAAGGCAAAAGGAGCAAGGGATGACAGAGGATGAGATGGTTGGATGGCATCACCAACTCAATGGACATGAATTAGAGCAAGCTCTGAGAGTTGGTGATGGACAGGGATGCCTGTCTTGCTGCAGTCAATGGGGCTGCAAAGAGTCAGACACGACTGAGCGACTGAACTGACTGACCAAAGATACTTGAAGAAAATGTGGTAAAAGGCTAGGTAATGTTGAAGATTACTACAGATTATTTAGCCAGCATGTGTAATTTTTCTTTCAAATTTGGAATATTCATTTTACAAAATTTCCAATTTTTTTCTTAATATATATAGTTTATTAAAGTATAGTTGATTGACAATGTTTCAGGAGCACAACAAAGTGATTCAGTTATATAAATGCACATATATTATTTTTGAAATTATTTTCCATTATAGGTTATTACAACATATTGACTATAGTTCCCTGTGCTATACCTGTGTCTCCTGCATTGAACCTATGTTTCCTACATCGCAGGCATAGTCTTTACAATCTGAGCCACAAGGGAAGCCCTAAATATCCTACTCTATCCCTATCATTTATACTTGCATTTCCATCAGAAAATGTCTGTATGTAACAACATTATTTAAGACTAAAAATTTACTTTTTTTTAAAGTGTGAGACTCACAGAGCTATTGTTGTGGGTCTTAAGGGAAATGTTTGGGTGATCTTGTATTTTATCCCCATCCCATCTTCAGAGGAGATGAATTCTCAGCTCCAAGTTTTAAAAATTTGGAACTTTTCATCAGAGGGCAGGCAGAAGAAGCAAAAAGAACTGAAGTCCCACAGCAGCTAAAACAAAAACTACATTACAGAAAGTTCATTAGGATGAAAAAGCAGAAAGTTATGTCCCAGATAAAGGGACAAGATAAAACCCCAGAAAAACAACTAAATGAAGTGGAGATAGGCAATCTTCCAGAAAAAGAATTCAGAATAATGATAGTGAAAATGATCCAAGATCTTGGGAAAACAATGGAGAAGATGCAATAAATGTTTACCAAAGACCTATAAAAACTAAAGAACAAACAAACAGTTGAATAATGCACTAAGGAATCAATAGCCGAATAACTGAGGCAGAAGAATAGATAAGTGACCTGAAAGACAATGGTTGAAATCACTGTCACAGAATAGGATATAGAAAAAATAATTAAAAGAAACAAAGACAACCTCAGAGACCTCTGGGACAACATCAAATACACCAACATTCACATTATAGGGGTCTCAGAAATAGAAGAGAGAGAAAAAGCACCTGAGAAAATACTTGAAGAGATAATAGCTGAAAAATTCCCTAACATGGGAAAGGAAACATTCAACCAAATCCAGGAAGCACAGAGTGTCTCAGATAGGATAAACCCGAGGAGGAACACATGGAGACACATAGTAATCAGACTCTCAAAAATTAAAGAGAGATAAAATATTAAAAGCAACAAGGGAAAAATGACAACATACAAGGGAACTTTCATCAGTCTATCAGCAGATTTCTCAACAGAAACCCTACAAGCCAGAAGGGGATGGCATGATATATTTAAAGTGATGAAAGGGAAGAAACTACACCCAAGAATACTCTACCCAGCAGGACTCTTATTCAGATTTGATGGAGAAATCAAAAGCTTTCCAGACAAGCAAAAGTTAAGAGAATTCAGCACCACCAAACCAGCTTTACAAAGGAACTTCTCTAGGCAGGAAACACAAGAGAAAGAAATGACCTACAGAAAATAAACTCCAAACAATTAAGAAACAGTATTAAGATCATACATATCAATAATTACCTTAAATGGAAATGGATTAAATGCAGCAACCAAAAGACATAGACTGGCTGAGTGGATGAAAACATGTGCATGTATGCAATTCTACTTACCACATCATTCTGCTTGACCCCCCCCAAATATTGTTAGGTTAATCTTGTTCCCAATGTGGCTTGAAATTGTAATTTCTTTTTTGTCTGGCTATTGATTGTGAAAACTATTCTTTTCTTGGTTGTGAAAATGAATAAACATCTTTTACTATCATGATTATATAACTATTACACACTTAATACCATTGTATCATGATTGCTCAACAGATAAACAATAGAACTCTGTATCATCAAAACTACCATTTAATAGAAAAACCTGTATTCACTATTTGAAATCCGGATGCATATCACAATTATCTTGAAAGCTTTTTGAAAAATAAAAATGCCCAGGTATTGCTGTTTTTCACCAGAGCTCCACATATGTTTCTAATGAGCAGCCATGTTTAAAAGCAACTGAACTATGTGATGGTCTTTTATCTTTTTTGTTTCACTCTTTCTAGTTCATATTCACCGCTCCCATTGAATTTAATTTATATTTTTCAATTCCTCCATCTATCCTTTTTTGATCTTCTTTCTTTCAGAAAATTTATGAGGAAACATTGAACATAAACCACACTTTGGATGAGATGGACTGAACTGACATTTACAGATTATTTATTCTAACAGAATACACAGCACACATGGAACATTCCCCAGGATAGATACTACTATAGACTAACAACAAGCTTAATAAATTTAAGAGGATTAAAATCATATCAAGCATTTCTCTTGTCCATACTGGTATAAGACTTTTTGTCCTCACTGGTATAAAACTAGAAATAAATTGCAAGGGGAAAGCTAGAAAATTCACAGTTACAAATTCATATGTGGTGATTAAATGATATGCTACTAAATACTCAATAAATCAAAGGAAAAAATCAAAAGAGAAATTTTTAAAATATCTTTATAGAAATGAAAAAGGAAGCAAAACACTAAAATTTCTGGATTACATCAAAAAGAATTCTATGAGAACAGTCGACAGCAATAAATCCCTACAATAATAAAAAGGGAAGATCAATAATATGCCTACCTTTATACCTTTCAAGAAAGTATAAAAAGAAGAATGTACTCAGCCCAAAGTTGGTAGAAGCAAAATAGAAATAACTGAAATAAAAACGTGATAGAAAAAAAGAAATACAATTTAGAGCTGTTTTTTGAAGGAATAAATAAAAGAAACAAACATTTCACTAGATACTGAAAAGAGTGGGGATTCAAATAAATAAAATTAGAAGTGAAGGAGAAGATATTATAGCTGATATAACACAAATAGAAGATCATGAGACTACCATGAACAATAATATGCCAACATATGGACAACCTAGAAAAAATGAACACATTCCTATCAATATATAATCCACCTAGACTGAATGATGAAGAAATAAAAAATCTGAACAGATTAATTACAAGTAAAAGACTTGAATCATTTGAATCAAACCTCCAAAAAGTAAATATGAAGAACCAGTTGGCTTCACTAGTGAACTCTACCAAAATTTTAGTGAAGAATTAGTGTCCATTGGCAACCCACTCCAGTACTCTTGCCTGGAAAATCCCATGGATGGAGGAGCCTGGTAAGCTACAGTCCATGGGGTTGCAAAGAGTTGGACATGACTGAGTGACTTCACTCACTCACTCATTCTTAAAATCTCACAGATCAGAGAAAACTATCAAACTAATTTTACAGGTGACAATTACTGACATACTAAAGTGTGATAAAAACACTGAAAGTAATAGTTACAATCTAATATCTATGATGAACATATGCAAAAATACTCAACAAAATATTAACAAATGGAATTTAACAATACATTAAATAGGTCTGACAACATAATCAAGTGGGATTCATTACAAGGATGGAATTATGCAGATCAGTGAAGGTGATATATCACATTAACAAAATGAAAAATAGAAATCATGTGATCTTTCCTTGGCTTCAGATACAAAGATGGAGTTGATTTAGCTTCTACTGTTTCTTCACCCCTTGGCAGTAAGGCATTATAGCACTATGCACAGATTTTAGGCACACACACACAAATCTTGGGTTTCCAGGTGGGACAGTGGTAAAGAATATGTATACTAATACAGGAGATACAAGACATGACAGTTCAATCCCTGGGTTGGGAAAATCCCCTGGAATAGGTAATGGCAACCCACTCCAGTATTCTTGTCTGGAAAATTCCCTGGATAGAGGAGCCCAGTGGGCTACAATCCATGGGGTTACAAAGAACTGGACACAACTGAGCACATAGCCAATAGATATACAAAAATATTTGACAGGACTCAACATCTAATTATAAAAACTCAACAAGCTAGGTATAAAGGAAACATACCTCAATAACATAAAGGTCATCTATGACAAGCCCAAACTAACATCATATTCACTGGTGAAAAGCTGAAAAATTTTCATCTAAGATTATGAAACATACTTCCTACTTTATGCAACATAGTACTGAATCTTGGCAGAGAAATGGCCAGTAAAAGAAATAAAAAGCATCCATATTTAAATAAAGAAATAAAACTGTCTTTATTTACAGATAATATGCAATTGTGTATAGAAGAATCTATATTTCACAAAAAATGTTAGATTTAATATACCAATTTTGTAAAGTTGCAGGATACAAAATCAATATACAAAAGTCAGTTGCATTTCTATGCACTAACAACACAATATCAGGAAGATAAATTAAGGAAATAATCTCATTTCCAAGTAAATTGAAAAGAATAAAATATCCAGGAGTAAATTTAATCAAGGAGGTAAAATAATTTAAATTGTACATTATAAAGTAGTGATAAAATCAACTAAAGACAAAAAAATGTAATTAAATTCTGTGCTCATAGATTGGAAGAATTAGTAGTGTTAAAATAGTCATACTACCAAAACAGCTGTAGAGTAAAGGCAATCTCTATCAGAATGTCAGTGGCAGTTTTAACAGGAAGAGAAACAAAATTCTAAAATTTGTATGGAACCATAAAATATCTCAATTAGTCAAAACAATCTTGAGAATGTTGAACAAAGTTGGAAGTATCACACATCCTAATTGCAAACTATAACACAAAGCTATAGTAATCAAAACAATATGTTATTGGCATGTAAATAGATGCAATAGATCAATAGTACAGAATAGGTAGCTGAGAAACTCATGCATATATGGACAATTAATTTATAGCAAAGTAAGAACGGATATATAATGTGGAAAGTATCAGTTCAGTTCAGTTCAGTCGCTCAGTCGTGTCTGACTCTTTGCGACCCCATGGACTGCTTCCCTGTCCATCATCAGCTCCCAGAGCTTACTCAAACTCACGTCCATCGAGTTGGTAACGCCATCCAACCATCTCATCCTCTGTCATCCCCTTCTCCTCCTGCCTTCACTCTTTCCCAGCATCAGGGTCTTTTCCAAGGAGTCAGTTCTTCACATCAGGTGGCTAAAGTATTGGAATTTCAGCTTCAGCATCAGTCCTTCCAATGAATATTCAGGACTGATTTCCTTGAGGATGGACTGGTTGGATCTCCTTGCGGTCCAAGGGACTCTCAAGAGTCTTCTCCAAAACCACAGTTCAAAAAAATCAGTTCTGCGGCGCTCAGCCTTCTTCACAGCCCAAATCTCACATCCATACATGACCACAGGAAAAACCATAGCCTTGACTAGACGGACCTTAGTCGGCAAAGTAATGTCTCTGCTTTTGAATATACTCTCTAGGTTGGTCATAACTTTTCTTCCAAGGAGTAAGCGTCTTTTAATTTCATGGCTGCAGTCACCATCTGCAGTGATTGTGGAGCCCCCCAAAATAAAGTCTGACACTGTTTCCACTGTTTCCCCATCTATTTCCCATGAAGTGATGGGACTGGATGCCATGATCTTCGTTTTTTGAATGTTGAGCTTTAAGCCAACTTTTTCACTCTCCTCTTTCACTTTCATCAAGAGGCTTTTTTGTTCCTCTTCACTTTCTGCCATAAGGGTGGTGTCATCTGCATAGCTGACGTTATTGATATTTCTCCTGGCAATCTTGATTCCAGCTTGTGTTTCTTCAAGTCCAGCATTTCTCATGATGTACTCTGCATATCAGTTAAATAAGCAGGGTGACAATATACAGCCTTGACGTACTCCTTTTCCTATTTGGAACCAGTCTGTTGTTCCATGTCCAGTTCTAACTGTTGCTTCCTGACCTGCATACAGATTTCTCAAGAGGCAGGTCAGGTGGTCTGGTATTCCCATCTCTTTCAGAAGTTTCCACAGTTTATTGTGATCCACACAGTCAAAGGCTTTGGCATAGTCAATAAAGCAGAAATAGATGTTTTTCTGTAACTCTCTTGCTTTTTCCATGATCCAGCGGATGTTTGCAATTTGATCTCTGGTTCCTCTGCCTTTTCTAAAACCAGCTTGAACATCTGGAAGTTCACGGTTCACGTATTGCTGAAGCCTGGCTTGGAGAATTTTGAGCATTACTTTACTAGCATGTAAGATGAGTGCAATTGTGCGGTAGTTTGAGCATTCTTTGGCACTGCCTTTCTTTGGGATTGGAATGAAAACTGACCTTTTCCAGTCCTGTGGCCACTGCTGAGTTTTCCAAACTTGCTGGCATATTGAGTGCAGCACTTTCACAGCATCATCTTTCAGGATTTGAAACAGCTCAACTGGAATTCCATCACCTCCACTAGCTTTATTCATAGTGATGCTTTCTGAGGCCCACTTGACTTCACATTCCAAGATGTCTGGCTCTAGATTGTGAAGATCTTTTTTGTACAGTTCTTCTGTGTATTGTTGCCACCTCTTCTTAATATCTTCTGCTTCTGTTAGGTCCAGACCATTTCTGTCCCTTATCGAGCCCATCTTTGCATGAAATGTTCCCTTGGTGTCTCTAATTTTCTTGAAGAGATCTCTAGTCTTTCCCATTCTGTTCTTTTCCTCTATTTCTTTGCACTGATCGCCGAAGAAGGCTTTCTTATCTCTTCTTGCTATTCTTTGGAACTCTGCATTCAGATGCTTATATCTTTCCTTTTCTCCTTGGCTTTTTGCCTCTCTTCTTTTCACAGCTATTTGTAAGGCCTCCCCAGATGGCCATTTTGCTGTTTTGCATTTCTTTTCCATGGGGATGGTCTTGATCCCTGTCTCCTGTACAATGTCACCAACCTCATTCCATAGTTCATCAGGCCCTCTATCTGTCAGATCTAGGCCCTTAAATCTATTTCTCACTTCCACTGTATAATCATAAGGGATTTGATTTAGGTCATACCTGAATGGTCTAGTGGTTTTCCCTATTTTCTTCGATTTGAGTCTGAATTTGGCAGTAAGGAGTTCATGATCTGAGCCACAGTCAGCTCCTGGTCTTGTTTTTGTTGACTGTATAGAGCTTCTCCATCTTTGGCTGAAAGGAATATAATCAATCTGATTTTGATGTTGACCATCTGGTGATGTCCATGTGTAGAGTCTTCTCTTGTGTTGTTGGAAGAGGGTATTTGCTATGACCAGTGCATTTTCTTGGCACAACTCTATTAGTCTTTGCCCTGCTTCATTCCGCATTCCAAGGCCAAATTTGCCTGTTACTCCAGGTGTTTCTTGACTTCCTACTTTTGCATTCCAGTCCCCTAGAATGAAAAGGACATCTTTTTTGGGTGTTAGTTCTAAAAGGTCTTGTAGGTCTTCATAAAACCGTTCAGCTTCAGTTTCTTCAGCGTTACTGGTTGGGGCATAGACTTGGATAACTGTGATATTGAATGGTTTGCCTTGGAGATGAACAGAAATCATTCTGTCGTTTTTGAGATTGCATCCAAGTACTGCATTTAGGACTCTTTTGTTGACCATGATGGCTACTCCATTTCTTCTGAGGGATTCCTGCCTGCAGTAGTAGATGTAATGGTCATCTGAGTTAAATTCACCCATTCCAGTCCATTTTAGTTCGCTGATTCCTAGAATGTCGACGTTCACTCTTTCCATCTCTTGTTTGACCACTTCCAATTTGCCTTGATTCATGAACCTGACATTCCAGGTTACTATGCAATATTGCTCTTTACAGCATCGGACCTTGCTTCTATCACCAGTCACATCCACAACTGGGTATTGTTTTTGCTTTGGCTCCATCCCTTCATTCTTTCCGTAGTTATTTCTCCACTGATTTCCAGTAGCATATGGGCACCTAATGACCTGAGGAGTTCCTCTTTTGGTATCCTATCATTTTGCCTTTTCCTACTCTTCATGGGGTTCTCAAGGCAAGAATACTGAACTGGCTTTCCATTCCCTTCTCCAGTGGACCACATTCTGTCAGATCTCTCTACCATGACCCACCCGTCTTGAGTTGCCCCGCAGGCATGGCTTGGTTTCATTGAGTTAGACAAGGCTGTGGACCTAGTGTGATTAGATTGACTAGTTTTCTGTGAGTATGGTTTCAGTGTGTCTGCCCTCTGATGCCCTCTTGCAACACCTACCATCTTACTTGGGTTTCTCTTACCTTGGGCGTGAGGTATCTCTTCACAGCTGCTCCAGCAAAGCACAGCCGCTGCTCCTTACCTTGGACGAGGGGTATCTCCTTACCGCCGCCATTCCTGACCTTCAACGTGGGATAGCTCCTCATGGTGCTAACTGTACACAGTCTGTGTGGTTTCCTTAGGTTTTCAGAATTGGGCCAGCTTTTTGTCCATGGTCACTAGCCATCTGAAAGTCTCACACGTGCTGTCTTCGGGGTCAGCCACAGGGTATGTATACATGTGTTAGGAACATAATGTTGGAAGTTCCTGTGGGCCAGTTAGGGGATTCTCAGGTAAGACAACCCTAGCAATTTTGGGGTGAACTAACTGGAGTTGCCCATGTCATGGATATTAGGCTTTATATGCCTTTCATTTCCACTGAGACCCTCAGCTTCTGTTCATTCAACCTTTCCCCAGTCTCATTCATGGAGCAAAACACAGTTTTGTTGATAGGGTGAAAAAGAAGTAGATCTTTTTGGCAGCATACCTCACATCTGGTAAATCTGGGTGCTCTTTTACATGCTCTCACTTTCCCCTGAGGGAGAAACCACAGGTGAAAAAAGTTTTCTCTTGGTGTTTAGCCGTGTTGCCTTGGGAGGAGGAGTGATATCAGCAAAGTGAAACTGTACCTCTTGTTGTCTTTATTGAATTCAATCTCAGATATATTTTTTTCTAGTGGCATATTATAACATCTCCACTGTGCTCCTGGACTTCCACAGGGGCACACTTGTCTGTGTGTGATTGACAAAATCAGTGTTCTTTGGGGAGTAGATGCTACAAAATTTCTATTTTGCCAACTCTATGATAAAAAGAAGATAGGCTTTCTTGAGTATAGACCTTGTGTTTCTTAAATATTTCATAAATAACACATGATTAACCCATTTAAAATGTATAATTGAATGGTTTTAAGTATATTCCTGTATATGTTAAACTATGACCACAGTCAATTTAAAACATTTATTACCTCAAAAAAAATTTAAAAAAAAAAAAATGAGCTTCTTGGAAACAATGGTGGAGTAGAAGAAACTTGAGCACATATCCTTCCACAGGCACACCAAACTCACAACTAATTGTGGAACAACCATCATTTAAAAAGACTCAACCTACCAAAAAAGGTAGCTTACATCCAAAGAGATAAAGAAGAAACCACAATGAGACGGTAGGAGGGGTGCACTCAAAATTTAATCAAATACCATACTATCAAGATGGATGAGCCACAAACTGGAGAATAATTTTGTTGAAGAAGTTCTTCCACAGGAGAACATTACGTCAGGCTCCCCAGCGTGGAGATTTGGCATGGAGAGGAAGAGCCTCCAGAGAATTTGGCTTTGAAGACCAGTGAGGCTTGATTGCAGGGGCTTCACAGGACTCAGGGAAACAGACTTCACTCTTGGAGAATGCACACAAGTCTCATGTGCACCAGTACCAAAAAAAAAATGACTTCACAGAGCCCAGGCAAGGCTTACCTGAAGATCTTGGAGGGTCTTCTGGGCATGCAGTGGAGGACAGCTGTGGCTCATTCTGGGAATAAGGGCACTGGTAGCAGAGGCATGGAGGGCATTTATTGATATGAGATCTCCTGAAGGACAAAATTTTGGCAGCAAAACCTGGCCCTATTCAACAGACTGCAAGCTCTGGTGCTGGGACACCTCAGTTCAAACAGTCAACAAGGTGGGAACACAGCCACACCCATAAGCAGATAGGCTGTCTAAAGATTTCCTGAGCTCACAGGTTTGCCTCTAGACAAACCCCTTTACATGGCTCTGCCCACCATTGGGCCAAGGCCCAGCTCCAACAAGTGAGAGAGCATTCTCCCCTCCTACCAGGAAGCTTACAGAAGCTGCTAGATCAGCCTCACCCACCACGATTCAGACATCAGAAACAAGAAAACTACAGTCTCACAGTCAGCAGAACTGAGTGGGCAAACACAGGTCAGAAACTACCATGGAACCAGCTGGTCCCTGATCCTTGGATGATGAGAAGCAGTTGTACTGCTGGGACATAAGACATCTCCTGCAGAGGGACAGTTCTCCAAGGTAGAGAAACATAAATAATCTTCCACATACCTAATGCCTTGTGGAGAGTCCTTTCATCATCATGCAATCAGTCTCATCGCAGTCAAGGGATACCATGTGGTGAGAGAGAACTCCCATCACCACCACACACTCATGAGGATCTATGCCCTTTCTATGTCTACAAAGGTAGATATGGGAACTTGAACTTCTATTTCCACATAGCAGTAACAAATTGACATTCCCTTGACAAGCAATAGGCTTCCCTGGTGACTCAGATGGTAAAGAATCTGCCTGCAATGCAGGGGACTTGGATTCGATCCCTGGGTTGGGAAGAGCCCCTGGAGAAGGGCATGGCAACCCACTCCAGTATTCTTGCCTGGAGAATCCCCATGGACAGAGGAGCCTGGCAGGCTAAAGTCCGTGGGGTCACAAAGAGTTGGACACAAGTGAGTGACTAAGCAAATGACAAGAAATGTTAAAAAAAACTAACAATAATACAATGTTTAAATAGTTTTGCACTCATAATAAACATAATATGAAAATATCCATTAAAGCATTTATTAAAAATATCAACTGAAAATTATCTGCCATACCAAAAAGGAAGACAATAATGATTTAAATGAGAAAAGAAAATCAACAGATGCTTACACTGAAATAAGATATCACAGATGTGAGAATTATCACAAAAGGATTTTAAAGCAGATATTATAATGAAATTCTAAGAAACAATTATGAACATCTTTCAAAAAGTAAACAATAGAAAGCCACAGTCAAGAAATAGAGCTTATCAACAAAAAAATGAAAGAGACACAATTTGGAAAAAATTTTACATTTATTTTTAATCTTTTTTTCTATTTTAAAAAGCTTTAATTTTATATTGGCACACAGTTGACTTACAATGTTGTGTTAGATTCAGGTGTACAGCAAAGTGATTCAGTTAACACATACATATATTTATTTATTCTTTTTTAGAATTTTTTTCCATGTAGGTTATTACAGAGTATTGAGCAGAGTGCCTTGTGCTATAGAACCCACCCTTGTTTATTATCTATTTATACTAGCATGCATATGTTAATTCCAAACTCTTAATTTACCCTCTCCCCCCAACCTTTCCTGCTTGGTAATCATAAGTTTGTTTTCAACATCCATGAGTCTGTTTTATAAGTAAGTTAATTTGTGTCATATTTATAGTTTCCACATATAAGTGATATCATGTGATATTTTAGTCTGTCTGACTTAAGTCATTTAGAATGATAATCTCTAGGTCCATCTATGTTGTTGCTGCAAATGGCATTATTTCATCCATTTTTATGGCTCAGTAACATTCCACTGTGCATATGTATATATATATATATATATATAGAGAGAGAGAGAGAGAGAGAGATACCACATCTTTATCTATTCCTCTGTCAGTTGACACTTAGTTTGCTTCCATGTACTGGTTATTATAAATAGTGCTACAATCAATGTTGGGGTCGATATGTATTTTCAAATTATGGTTTTCTCTGGATATACACCAAGGAGTGGGATTGTTGAATCATACAGTAGCTCTATTTTTTAGTTGTTTGAAGAAGCCTCCATACTGTCCTGCATAGTGGTTGAACCAATTCACATTCCCTTCTCCAGGGGATAACAGTGTAGGAGGGTTTCCTTTTCTCCACAAGTCCTCCAGCATTTATTATTTGTAGATTTTTTTTGATGATGATACCTGTAAATTTGCCTTGCATTTCTCAACTAACTGGCAATGTTGAACATCTTTTGTGTGCTTTTTTGTTATCTGTATGTCTTATTTAGAGAAATGTCTGTTGAGATTTTCTCCCCATTAAAAAAATAAAATAAAATTTGAGCTTCATGAGCATGCAAATTTTGGAAATTATTGCTTGTCAGTTGCATCATTTTCAAATATTTTCTCCCATTCTGTAGGTTGTCTTTTCGTTTTGTTTCCTTTGCTGTGCAAAAGCCTTTAGATTTAATTAAGTCCCATTGCTTATTTTTGTTTTCATTTGCATTACTCTAGGATGTGGATCCAAAAAGATAATGCTTTGATTTATGTCAGTGAGTGTCTGCCTATGTTTTCCTCTAAGAGGTTTATAGTATCTGATCTTGCATTTAGGTCTTTAATCCATTTTGAATTTGTTTTTGTGTGTGGTATTAGAGAATGTTTTAATTTCATTCTTTTACATGTATCTCAACATCACTTCGGAGAAAGCAATGGCACCCCACTCCAGTACTCTTGCCTGGAAAATCCCATGGACAGAGGAGCCTGGTAGGCTGCAGTCCATGGGGTCTCTTAGAGTCAGACACAACTGAGCAACTTCACTTTCACTCTTCACTTTCATGCATTGGAGAAGGCAATGGCAACCCACTCCAGTGTTCTTGCCTGGAGAATCCCAGGGACGGCAGAGCCTGGTGTGCTGCTGTCTATGGGGTCGCACAGAGTCGGACACGACTGAAGCAACTTAGCAGCAGCAGCAGCAACATGACTTATTGAAGAGAATATTTTTTCTTCATTGTGTATTCTTGCCTCCTTTCTTGTAGGTTAATTGACCATAGGTGTGTGAGTTTACTTCTGGGCTTTCTATCCTATTCCATTGATCTATAAGTCTACCTTTGATGTATAAGTATGTCACTATCATAGTGTTTTGGTTACTGTAACTTTATAGTATAGTCTGAAGCCAGGGATCCTGATTCCCCAAACTCCATTTAAAATTGGAAATTTCATGATTGAAAAATACAGTCAAAATTAAAGCTGATATCAAAAGAAGAGTTGAAAAAAGAAGGAAAAATCAGTGACTGAGAAGACAGTGAATTGCCTAACTTAAACAAAAGAAAAAAAATAATAAACGAAGGTCCAGAAATCTGTAGATTTAGGGGGAAAAATTGAAAACTTTTGTCATTGGAGTCCAAAAAAGCAAAAGAAAGCAGGTTTGATAATTAATTGAAAATTTACCAACTTGCCAAAAGATGTAATAGTAAAGAATTTTAAAACATGATTGAATATTGAACAATAAAGGGAGCCACACAGAGACACATCATAATTAAACCACTGAAAACTAAAGACAATTTAAAAAGTGTTGAAAGTATCCAGAGGCGAAGATCACTTTGTCTACCTAGAGAGGAATAAAATTGAATGAAAAAATTCTCATGAGAAATCATGGAAGCCAGAATTAAAAAGCATATTTTTCATAAGCAGAAAGAAAACAACTTTCAACCCAGAACCCTGTATCTTTCATAAGCGAAGAGGAATTCAATACATTTTCAGAAGGGAAAGTAAATGAATGTGTTACCATCAGACCTACCCTAAAATGTTCAAAGAAAGTTCTATAAACAGAAAACAAACATACTAGTGAATTCCAGGAGTTAAATGTATGGGGGATGAAAGAAATAATTGTAGCTATATATACATATATACATAGGCCATCCTAAAGAAGGTCAGTCCTGAGTGTTCATTGGAAGGACTGATGTTGAACCTGAAACTCCAATATTTTGGCCACCTGATGTGAAGAACTGACTCATTTGAAAAGACCCTGATGTTGGGAAAGATTGAAGGTGGGAGGAGAAGGGGACGACAGAGGATGAGATGGTTGGATGGCATCACTGATTCAATGGACATGAGTTTGAGTAAACTCCAGGAGTTGGTGATGGACAGGGCTGGCATGCTGCAGTCCATGCTGTTGCAAAGAGTCGGACATGACTGAGCAACTGAACTGAACTGATACATAGGCAACACCATCCAAGTTCCAGTCCTGCATGTAAAGAGTTTATATATTATTGCTCTTATCTTCACAAAATGTAAAAACTAAACAAACTGAAAATTGACAACTCTTTGATCCATAGGAGAAGGAGGTTATATTGATAATCATAGCTCTCTAAATTAGAAAATATGCAGGCAGAAACACAGAAGTAAAACTTAACAGAGTAGAAGCCCAGGAGGAAAAAAAAAAACCTCTGCAGAAACCAGTACCAAGGTTCAGTTCAGTTCAGTTCAGTCGCTTAGTCATATCCAACTCTTTGCGACCCCATGAACTGCAGCACGCCAGGCCTCCCTGTCCATCACCAACTCCTGGAGTCCACCCATGTCCATTGAGTTGGTGATGCCATCCAACCATCTCATCCTCAGTCGTCCCCTTCTCTTCCTGCAGCAAAACTTAAACTACCATTGACAAATTGAAGCAAGTTCAGTGTGGGCAAGTTGGAGATTTTAAAATGCCATCAGGGTCCAGTTTTAGAGAGGATCTGTATTTTTGTTGCTTTTACCTTCAGCAAACCTACCAGGTTCTCACAGAGTAGGATGGGAAACAAATCCCATGCTTGTGGCAAAGTGAGAAGAAAAGTAGTCATTTTGAAGTATATGATGAATATTCAGTTCTTTTTACCTAAGCCTTCCCTCAAGTGAACTATTTTATCAGAACCCAGCATAATGGGATATTAACAGAGTTTAATTTTCCTACTGAGATTTTAATAGCTTAATTTTCTAATGAAAGAAAAATACCCAACTCCAGCCCCTTCCACTCTTCTATATGGGAATAAGAAAAATATCCAACTCCAGACCCCTTTAGCTTTCCTATCTCATCAAATTAAAAAACAAAACAAAACTGAGAAGTACCTGCAAAAGTCATAGTCCAGAGGCACAGGCACACTAAAAGATTGACATCAGGTGAAAAGCTATAGAATGTTTTTCTTCTTTCCTCAAATCAGCAGGACTCCTATGTAATCATAGGGGAATAAAACTTATCAAACTGCATACTATAGGTCTTATTTAGGAAAAAATATCTAGGTAAAAGTAAATGTAATGAAGAACAACAAAAAATAAATAATACATGTGAGAAAATTTTAATATCTAACACCTAAAACTACTACAAACACTAAACACAGCATAATTTCCAGCCAGGTAAACATAAAATCTCACACCATAATCCTATTTACTTCAGTTCGTTTTACCTAGTATGTAATGCATACCTTTAAAAAACTTAATAAGGCATACTAAAAGACAAAATACACAGCTTCTAAAACTTGAGCAACCATCAGAAACAGATTCATATATGACAGATATTGGAAATATCAGACAAATAATTGTTAAAAAGTAAACAATGATTAGTATGCAAAGGGATATAATGGAAAAAGTGGATAACATGCAAGAGCAAATGAGAAATAAAAGGAGAGAAGTAAAAACTCTAAGAAAAATCAAAAGTAAATGCTAAGATATGAAAAAAAACACTGTAACAAAAATAAGGTATAAATGTATTTGACATAGCCAAGTAAAAACTAGTGAACTTGAAGAAATGTCATAAAAACTTCCAAAAGTGGGAGTGTCTACAGCAAAAATATGAAAATTATATAAAATAAATTATACAAGATTAATGGAATAAATAAAAATGGTATAACATGTGGGTAGGGGAAACCAGTAAGAGAAGAATGAGAGAAAGAAACACAAAAGTTTGAAATCATAACAACTGAGAATTTTCCAAAATTAGTGAGAGTCATAAAATTGAAGACCAGGAAAGTCAGAGAATACCAAACAGAACAAATTTAAAAAGACCAACAAACCTACATCTAGGAGTATCTCATTCAAATTGCAGAAAATCAAACAGGAAATTATGAAAGAGGTCAGAGAATAAATTACCTTACATATAGAGGGTTGGAAATAACATCAGATTTCTCTTCAAAAATCATGCAAGGAATAGGGAGAAGATCAGGATGGTGGAGTAGGAGGATGCAGAGCTCACCTTCCCTTATGAACACATCCAGAATATATCTACATATGAAGCAATTCTCACTGAAAATAAACTGGACCCTGGCAGAAAGACTCATATAATCAATAATATAAGAAAGAGCCACACAGAATCAGGTTGGAAGGTAAAAGAAGCCGTTAGATGGGAACCTGTTTCCCTAGGAAGAGACACAAAAAAAGGAGGAGGATTAAATGGGCTTTGAGATTGTCCATGGGGAGTGAGTAGCTTAAACCACACGTTGGATGTCCCAGCCCTGGGGCCCAACACCAGGAAGATAAGTTCCCTTAGCTAGTTTGAAAACCAGTGGGACTAAGAGCAAGGCTGTAAGAAATCTAGGCTACGATAATGAAGAGCACATGCAAGCTTTCTTACTCCCAAAACAATGTGGGGAAGCAGATTGAAACTCACTGGGACTCTGGCTGGTTTATTGTGACCACCCCAACATACACCCTGGTCCTAAGTGAGTGCTTATGCTGGCCCTTCTTGCTCAATGGTACAACTATCACTAGGATAGAGGCTGCCATGACAGGAGGGTATAGAATTAAGTGCATGGAGCCTGCTCAAACCTAGCACAGAATCTGAAAGGAGTGAGGGTGGTCATTACTGGTATTCACTAAAGTGGCAGATTTGGAATGATGGGGGGCCCTAACTAATGTCAGGACTGCCCAAACACATGTCCTCACTCATGCCTAATGTCCACACCAAACCCTCCTGCTCTGCAGAACAGCTCCCCACTAAGGAAAACGTTAGTGTGGTTTAAGAGAATGCAAATTGTAGGGGGCAGAGTCAGTTTGGACCTGAACTTCAAGGCTTCTGCTCCAGCAAATTGGGATTCAATCCCACCACCATAGAATGGTTTGGCCAGTGAGCAGAAGAGAAGCCTCGGCTCTGACTCTAGTCATCTCCAGTCCCAACTCCTACCAAGGTAAGCGCTTCCAGCATGCCCTGGTGGAAGATATGACTAGTGCTCAATTCAGATCTGGCTATTCTACAAAATTCACTGGACAAACACAGACTGTATAGGTATGCTGCCACACAAGGACACCCATTCAAGAACAGGATAGGTAACCATTTCATGTATTTCATCAAGACAGAGAAAGTTAAGCAAAATGAGAAGAGAGAGAAATTTGTTTCAAATGAAAGAACAAAAGAACCTGGAAATACAACTAATGAAACAGAGATCGTTTACAAGATGTGAAGAGCCAACTCACTGGAAAAGATCCTGATGCTAGGAAAGATTGATGGCAAAAGGGGAAGAGGGTGGCAGAGGATGAGATGGTTAGATACTATCACTGACTCAATGGATATACATTTGAGAAACTCTGGGAGATAGTGAAGGACATGGAAGCCTGGCATGCTGCAGTCCATGGGGTTGCAAAGAGTTGGACGTGACTTAGCGACTGAATGACAACAACAAAAGTGTTCAAAGCATTTTCAAAAAGAATGCTAACTGATCTAGGGGAAAGGATACATGAACACACTGAGAATTTTAACAAGGAACTAAAAAATACAAAAAAGAATCAGTCAGAACTGAAGAATACAATAACTAAAGTGATAAATACATTAGGAATAATTAACAGGAGACCAAGTGATACAGAATAATACATAAGTTTTCCGGAAGTTAGAATAATGGAAATAACTGAATAAGAACAGCAAAAACAAAAACAATTTAAACATGAGGACTACTTAAGGACCTCCATAACAACATTAAGCATACCAGCATTCACAATTACAAGGGTCCCAGAACGTGTGTTTGCATATCCAATCACGTTAGTTAGTTCATATGTCTGGCATACATTGTCACGTGTTTGCACCTTCTATAAGTAGAAGGAGGAGAGAGAAAGGAATCAAAATGAATTTGAGGAAATCATGGCTGAAAACACCCCAAAACTGATGAAAGAAACAGATGTACAGATACAGGGTGCACAGAAAGTCCCATAAACAAAGACATATAGCTAAAATGGCAAAAGTTAAAGATAAAGAGAGAATTCTAAAGGCAAGAAAAGGAAAGAAAGTCACATACAAGGGAATCTCCTATAAGGATGTCAGCTGATTTTTTAATGACAAGCATGCTACAAATAAAATCATCCAAACACAGGGATCAAACTAAAAGAAGAATAAAAGTCTGAGAAAAACTACAAAACAACCAGAAAACAAGTAATAAAGTGGAAATCAGTAATACCTATCAATAATCACTCTAATGTGAATGTAATATATACTCCAAACAAATGACATAGGCTAGTTGCAATGATCCAGAGAAGGCAATGGCAACCCACTCCAGTGTTCTTGCCTGGAGAATCCCAGGGATGGGGGAGCCTGGTGGAACCCTCCATCTATGGGGTCGCACAGGGTCGGACACGACTGAAGTGACTTAGCAGCAGCAGCAGTTGCAATGATTAAGAAGGACACATTGATATGCTACTTGTAAGAAATACACTTCAGAGCTAAAGACGCAGAGGCAAAGTGAGGAGATGAAACCAGAAATTTAATACAAGTGGAAATGGCAAAGAATCCTGGGGTAGAAAAACTCATATCAGACAAAATATACAGGAAGTCCCCTACATAGGACCCTTCAAGCTGCAAACTTTCAAAAATGTGAACGTGTGTTTGCATATCCAATCACATTAGTTAGTTCATGTGTCTGGCATACATTGTCACGTGTGTGCATCTTCTATAATTAGTTATGCTTTTGTGTACTGTACAATACTGTACAGAGTACAGTATCTTTGTTTCAAGCCAAGGATGTCAAGAAGCAAGCATAAAAGCAGCAGTGATGTACCTGATACGGTACTACCCAGACATCTCTAGATCATTTTTCTCAAGAGGGTAGATAGGATTGAATCCAGCAAGGAACCAGAATCTGTGCCATCAACGTCAGGCCTGAGTGAGACTGCAGCTTACCCTCTGTCTCTTATTGCTGATGATCCTTCAGCTCTACCATCTCCCAACTCCCCTCACTCTTCCAGACAGTAACATTCTTGTTCACCCAATGCTAGCCTCTGTAGCTATACAGTACTATAAGATTAAAAGGTTTTTTTATGCATTACTTGTGTGAAACGTATTATAAACCGATTACAGTACAGTTCTACATAGCAAATTGTGTTAGTTGAGTACCTAAGTTATCATTGTTAGACTTATGAACAAATTGGGCTTATAAACCTGCTCTTGGAAGGAAACTAATTTATATATAGGGGACTTCAGTTCAGTTCAGTCACTCAGTCGTGCTCAACTCTTCACGACCCCATGGACTGCAGGACATCAGGCTTCCCTGTCCATCATTAACTCCCAAAGCTTGATCAAACTCAAGTACATCGAGTCAGTGATGTCATCCAACCATCTCATCCTCTATCATTCATCCCCATCTCCTCCTGCCCTCAATCTTTCCCAGCATCAGGGTCTTTTCCAATGAGTCAGTTCTTTGCATCAGGTGGCCAAAGTATTGGAGTTTCAGTTCAGCGTCAGAACTTCCAATGAATATTCAGGGCTGATTTCCTTTAGGATGGACTGGTTGGATCTTCTTGCAGTCCAAGGGACTCTCAAGTCTTCTCCAATATCACAGTTGCAAATCATTAGTTCTTCTGTGCTCAGCTTTCTTTATTGTCCATCTCTCACATCCATACATGACTACTGGAAAAACCATAGCTTTGATTAGATGGACCTTTGTTGGCCACGTAATGTCTCTGCTTTTTAATATGCTGTCTCAGTTGGCCATAGCTTTTCTTCCAAGGAGCAAGTGTATTTTAATTTCATGGCTGCACTCATCATCTGCAGTGATTTTGGAGCCCCCCAAAATAAAGCCTCCATTTCCATTGTTTCTCCATCTATTTGCCATGAAGTGATGGGACTGGATGCCATGATTCATTTTCTGAATGTTGAGTTTTAAGCCAACTTTTTTACTCTCCTCTTTCACTTTCATCAAGAGGCTCTTTAGTTCTTTGCTTTCTGCCATAAGGGTAGTGTCATCTGCATATCTGATGTTATTGTTATTTCTCCTGGCAATCTTGATTCCAGCTTGGGCTTCATCCAGCCCAGCTTTTCATATGATATGCTCTGCATATAAGTGAAATAATCAGGGTGACTGCCAGGGTCCAGCCCCGGTGGATCCAGGGAATTCGAAGGTGGGGACAGCATCAGTGTCCTTGGAAAAATACATATTTAATTACAGGGATATAGAGAGATTAGAAATGGATAGTGTAGTAGGAAAACTGGTGGAGAAAAAGGCTGAATCACTTGGTTTACGTGGAATAGCATCCATGCTCCAGATGGGAATTCAGCCAGAAAAACGGGGAGCAAGAAAGAAGTGACATGGGGGAATCAGTCTTTCTGGAAACTGATCCGATTTCTTTATTTTTGGGTTTGCTTATACACCTTTTGTTACATATAGGGATGAATACAGAGTCATGCAGGGGTCAGTAGTCCTGACCTTTATCAAAATCAGGTGCTCCACATAAATGTATAAAAAAAGGTCTTAGGGATATTACATCATCTTCTGGCCATGAGATCTGCTGACATTTTATGATCCTTTCTTTCTGATAACCAAAACACTTATTTCTTCCAAGGGTGTTTTTTCTTAAACTAGGCACGACCCTCCAAATAAAGTTACATTCCTTTAGGGTGAGGGTGTAGTGAGTTACAATCAAGAAAGGAATTTATTTAACCCGAGGTTAACATGATTAATCTTAAAGGTTAATACTTTTTTCTCCTATATGCTTAAAGGTTAATACTTATTTCTCCTATATGCTAGTTATATTCATTATAAGGGCAGGGAACATGGGGATTTAGCAGCAAACATCAACCCAACAAATGAAAATCCTTTCAACAACGTTCCCCTTAAGATCTATTTAGTCTTAAGATAGTGATAAAGTTACATTTTTACATAGCAAAGACACAGTAATTTATAACAAAGTACAGTGATCTATTACAAAAGAGAAAACTCATTAACTCAAAAAGTCTAGTATTGCTAACCTTAAAAACTACTATATTTCCTTTTCTATATTCCAAATACATTGATTAATATATTCCCAGGTGCCTAAGGATATGGAGGCCTGGCAGCAATCATTGACTCAACAAGAAGAAAAAGCCCTATGCTAATTAAGACTCTCAAAATACTCCAAAACTCTCTGTGCTGTTTATGGTTGAGAGGTAGTAAACAATCATGTGTGTAGTGGCAGCAGTATGGATAATCCTGTCACACAAGCTAGTCTGTCAGCAGAGGTTTGACCTAAGACACCCTTGTCACACCCAGGGCAGGGAATTAGCAGCAATTATTGGCACACCAAATGAAAACCCCTTCACCAATATAATTCCTAACCAACCCACTATACTAATAATTTCCAACTCCCCAAGAGAATTTGCCTTTAGTAAGTCTAAAACATCTCATGCCTCTCAGATTGGGAGGCTGTAAACAATCACATGTGGCCAGACGAACCTATACAGGCGGGCTAGATAACCTTCAGAGGAGTCTGTAAGCTGAAACACTCATCACGCCCAAGAATTTTTATTGCCTTGGAGCTGCATGTTTACTCCTTCTCCAAGAAAAACGGTTATGGGGGAGAGTCCCCCGTAAAGTCAGAGGTGTAGGTGACAGCATAAAACAGACTCTGTTTTTGGGGTATATGCTCAGGAACAGGGGGTTTCCTGAGGCTTGATCACGCCTTTGTGTATGCCAAGGCTCCTTCCTCATGACCTTTGCCATGGGCGGATTTCCTCACGCTGGCCCCCCGGCAGGTGACAATATACAGCCTTGATGTACTCCTTTCCCGATTTGGAACCAGTCTGTTGTTCTATGTCCAGTTCTAATGGTTGCTTCTTGACCTGAATACTGATTTCTCATGAGGTAGGTCAGGTGGTCTGGTATTCCCATTTCTTGAAGAATTTTCCACAGTTTGTTGTGATCCATACAGTCAAAGGCTTTGGCATAGCAAATAAAGCAGAAGTTGATGTTTTTCTGGGACTTTCTTGGTTTTTCAATGATCCAGCAGATGTTGGCAGTTTGATCTCTGGTTCCTCTGCCTTTTCTAAATCCAGTTTGAACATCTGGAAATTCATGGTTCACATGCTGTTGAAGCCTGGCTTGGAGAATTTTGAGCATTACTTTGCTAGCTTGTGAGATGAGTGCAATTGTGTGGTAGATTGAACATTCTTTGACATTTCCTTTCTTTGGGATTGAAATGAAAAATTACCTTTCCAGTTCTGTGGGCACTGCTGAGTTTTCCAAATTTGCTGGCATACTAATTGCAGCACTTTCACAGTATCATCTTTTAAGATTTGAAACATCTCAACTGGAATTCTCTAACCTCCACTAACTTTGTTTGTAGTGATGCTTTCTAAGGCCCACTTGATTTCAAATTCCAGGATGCCTGGCTCTAGGTGAGTGATCACACCACTGTGCTTATCTGGATCATGAAGATCTTTTTTGTATAGTTCTTCTGTGTATTCTTGCCACGCCTTCTTAATATCTTCTGCTTCTGTTAGGTCCATACCATTTCTGTCTTTTATTGTGCCCATCTTTGCATGAAATGTTCCCTTGGTATCTCTAATTTCCTTGAAGAGATCTCTAGTCTTTCCCACTCTTATTTTCCCCTCTATTTCTCCCCTCTATTTCTTTGCACTGATCACTGAGGAAGTCTTTCTTATCTGTCCATGCTATTCTTTGGAACTCTGCATTCAAATGGGTATATCTTTCCTATTATCCCTTGATTTTAGCTTCTCTTCTTTTCTCAGGACTTTCCTTGTGGCTCAGTTGGTAAAGAATCTGCCTGCAATGCAGGAAACTTGAATTAAGTCCCTGGGTTGGGAAGATCCCCTGGCCAATGGAAAGGCTACCCACTCTAGTATTCTGGCCTGGAGAATTCCATGAACTGTATAGTCCATGGGGTCGCAAAGAGTTGGACACGACTGAGTGACTTTCACTTCACTTCACGTCTCTTCTTTTCTCAGCTATTTGTAAGGTCTCCACAGACAACCATTTTGCCTTTTTGCATTTCTTTTTCTTGGTGATGATCTTTGATCACTGCCTCATGTACAATGTCACGAACCTCCATCCATAGTTCTTCAAGCACTCAATCAGATCAAATCCGTTGAATATATTTGCCACTTCCACTATACAATCATAAAGGATATGATTTAGGTCATACCTGAATGGTCTAGTGGTATTCCATACTTCCTTCAATTTAAGTCTGAATTTGGCAGTAAGGAGTTCATGATCTGAGCCACAGTCAGCTCCTGGTCTTGTTTGTGCTGACTGTACAGAACTTCTTCATCGTTGGCTACAAAAAATATAACCAATCTTTCAGTATTAACCATCTGGTGATGCCCATGTGTAGAATCTTCACTTATGTTGCTGGAAGAGGGTGTTTGCTATGACCACTGTGTTCTCTTGGCAAAACTCTGTTAGTGTTTGCCCTGCTTTGTTTTGTACTCTAAGACCAAATTTGCCTATTACTCCAGGTATCTGTTGACTTCCTTCTTTTGCATTACAGTACGGTATGAAGGAAACGGCAACTTTGGGGGGTATTAGTTCTAAAAGGTCTTGTAGGTCTTCATAAGACCGTTCAACTTCAGCTTCTTCAGCATTACTGATTAGGGCACAGACTTGGATTACTGTTATACTGAACGGTTTCCCTTGGAAATGAACCAAGACAATTCTGTCGTTTTTGAGATTGCACCCGAGTACTGCATTTCAGACTCTTTTGTTGACTATAAGTGCTACTCCATTTCTTCTAAGGGATTCTTGTACAGAGTAGTAGATATAATGGTCATCTGAGTTAAATTTGCCCACTCCAGTCCATGTTGATGTTCACTCTTGTCACCTTCTGTTTGACCACTTCCAATTTACCTTGATTCATTGGCCTGACATTCCAGGTGCCTATGCAATATTGTTCTTTACAGCATCAGGCTTTACTTCCATCACCAGTCACATTCACAACTGGACGTCATTTTCACTTTGGCTCTGTCTCTTCATTCTTTCTGGAGCTTTTTCTCCACTCTTCTCCTGTAGCATATTGGGCACCTACAAACCTGGGGAGTTCATCTTTCAGTGTCTTATCTTTTTGTCTTCTCATACTGTTCATGGGGTTCTCAAGGCAAGAATACTGAAGTGGTTTGCCATTCCCTTCTCCAGTGGACCATGTTTTGTCAGAACTCTCCATCTTGACCCATCTGTCTTGGGTGTCACTTCATGGCATGGCTCTTAGTTTCACTGAGTTAGACAAGGCTGTAGTCCATGTGATCAGTTTGATTTTTCTGTGATTGTGGTTTTCATTCTGTCTGCCCTCTGAAGTTTAAGGATAAGAGGCTTATGGAAGCTTCCTAATGGGAGAGACTAACTGTGGGGGAAACTGGGTCTTGTTCTGAATGGTGGGGCCATGCTCAGTAAATCTTTCATCCAATTTTCTGTTGATGGATGGAGTTGTGTTCCCTCCCTATTGCTTGACCTGAGACCAAATGGTGGAGGTAATGAAGAGAATGGCGACATCCTTCAAAAGGTCCCATGCACACAGTGCTGCACTCCGTGTCCCTGACCCTGTAGCAGGCCAGTGGTGATTGACGCCTCCACCAGACACTCCTGAACACCACAGGGATGTCTCTGTCAGTCTCTTTTAGTGTCACTGCTCCTTTCTCCTGGGTCCTGGTGTGAACAAAGTTTTGTTTGTGCCCTCCAAGGGTCTATTTCCCCAGTCCTGTGTAAGTTCTGTAATTGAATCCCACTGGCCTCCAAAGTCAAATTCTTTGGTGGTTCTCAGTCCCTTTGCCAGATCCCCAAGATTGGGAAATCTGTTTTGGGTCTTAGAACTTTCTTAAGAGTGCGAGAATTTATTTGGTATAAGTGTTCTCAGTTTGTGGGTCATCTGCTCAGCGGCTCTACGGTGGGGTTAATCACGACCTCCTCCAAGACGGCTTATGCCACACACTGTGTCACCCAGGTCTGCTGCACTGAGAACCACTGCCCCTGTGGCAGGCCACTGCTGACCCGTACCTCTACAGGAGATACTCAAACACTCAAACGCAGGCCTGGCTCAGTTTCTGCGGGGTCTCTGGATTCTGGTGCGCACGAGGTTTTGTTTGAGCCCTCCAAGCATCTCTGATGGGCATGCGGTTTGATTCTAAATGCGATTTCACCCCTCCTACCATCTTGCTCTAGGCCTTTGCCCTTGGACGTAGGGTATCTTTATTGGTGGGAGCCAACATTCTCCTGTTGATGGTTGTTCAGCAGCGAGTTGTAATTTTGGAGTTCATGCAGAAGAAGATGAGCGCACGTCCTTCCACTCTGCCATCTTGCGTGGGTCCAAGAGGGTCCATACAGCTGTATGTGTTCAGGTATATTTGCTCCCTATTGTATCAGTGATGGTCAGTGGCAGCTCTGCCTCAGTACGAAGATTCACTATTTAAGTCCGTTGGGCTTTGAAGCAAGCATGCTGCATCTGCATATGTGGGATAAATGATGTGGAGCTCCCCAATAGCTCTCCTGCTGAGCCAGCTGCAAGAAAAAAGTTTCCTTTTGAGCAAAGTAGCCATCTCTCTTGTGAACCTCTTTTCACTCTAGGCCCTGTCCTCTGTGCTGAGCCTGAGTTCAAAGTTCACCTCACAGAGCACTCAAAGCCAAAACTCAGATCCATGTGAGGTTGTCTAATTATGGCATGGGGCCCTGGGGGAACAAACTCCTAGAAGATGAGGAGGGAGGTGAGGGCAGCAGTGAAATGAATGGAAGTTGCAAATGAATGTGTATAGATGGTGGTTTCCATGGTTACCAGTGGAATATAGCATGTATCCTTCGGAGAAGTTAAATCATCATCAGAATATGAAGGGGATTAAACTTTCAACAGCTATGGAAGACAGATGGTCAAGTTCTACACAGTTCCCTGCTGAACAGGTAATCCCCTTCAGCCATGCCCTCTGTTGTCAGACAGTGAAAATATTCTCGATAGGGGGGCTCAGGCCACGAGTCCCTGGTTCATTTTCTGGTCCCAGAGAGATCTTCTCTAGAGAAATGATTGGCCCCATGAGTTCTTTCCTTGAGATCAAATTCCCCTGAGCTAGCCAGAGTGCACCAACGTTGCAGAGAATCTAGGCCTTCTCCTCCTGCCTGCTATCTTTCCCAACATCAAGGTCTTTTCCAATGAGTCTACTCTTTGCATCAGATGGCCAAGGTATTGGAGCTTCAGCATTAGCCTTCCCAATGAATATTCAGGATTCATTCCCTTTAGGATTGACGGGCGTGATCTCCTTGCTGTCCAAGGGACTTCCAAGAGACTTCTCTAGCACCACAACTTGAAAGCACCAATTCTTCTGCACTCAGCCTTCTTTATGGTCCAACTCTCACATCTGTAAATGACTACTGGAAAAACCATAGCTTTGAGTATATGGACCTTTGTTGCCAAAATGATGTCTCTGCTTTTTAAAGCACTGACTAGGTTTGTCATAGCTTTTCATTCAGGGAGCAAGAGTCTTTTAATTTCATTGCTGCAGTCACCATCCACAGTGATTTTGGTGCCCAAGAAAAGAGCATCTATCACTGTTTCCACTTTTCCCCCTTCTATTTGCCATGAAGTGCACGATGGGACTAGATGCCATGATCTTAGTATTTTGAATGTTGAGTTTTAAGCCAGCTTTTCACTCTCCTCTTTCACCCTGATCAAGACTCTTTAGTTCCTGTTCACTTTTTGCCATCAGAGTGGGATCACCTGCATATCTGAAGTTGTTGATGTTTCTTCTGGCAATCTTGATCACAGCTTGTGATTCATCTAGCCTGGCATTTTGCATGACATACTCTGCATATAAGTTAAATAAGCAGCGTGAAAAATCCTTTCCTGATTTTGAAGAAGTCCACTGTTCCATGTCTGGTTCTAATTGTTGCTTCTTGATCTGCATACAGGTTTCTAAGGAGGCAGGTAAGGTGGTCTGGTATCCCCATTTCTTTAAGAATTTTCCACAGGTTTTTTGTTTTGTTTTGTTTTGTTTTTAATCCACAAAGTTGAAGGCTTTAACATAGTCAATGAAGCAGAAGTAGATGTTTTTTTCTGGAATTCCCTTGCTTTTTATATGATTCACCAGATGTTGACAATGTGGTCTCTGGTTTCTCTGCCTTTTCTAAATCCAGCTTGTACATCCAGAATTTCTTGGTTCACCTACTGCTGAAGCCTAGCTTGAAGGACTTTGGGCATTACCTTCCTAGCATATGAAATGAGAGCAACTGTAAGAACATTCTTTGGCATTGCCTTTCTTTGGGATTAGAATGAAAAGCTTTTCCAGTCCTGTGGCACTGCTGACTTTTTCAAATTTGATGGCATATTTACTGCAGCACTTTAACAGCATCATCTATTGGGATTTTAAACAGCTCAGCAGGAATGCCATCACCTCCACTAGCTTTGTTCATAGCAATGTTTTCTAAGGCCCACTGGACTTCACACTCCAGGATGTCTCGCTCTAAGAGAATGATCACACCATCGTGGTTATCTGAGTCACTAGGACCATTTCTGTCTGGTTCTCCTGTGTTTTCTTGCCACCTCTTCTTAATCACATCTGCTTCTGTTAGGTCCTTGCCATTTCTGTCCTTTATTGTGCCCATCTTTGCATGAAGCGTTCCTTTGGTATCTCTAATTTTCCTGAAGAGATCTCTAGTCTTTCCCATTCTATTGTTTTCCTCTATTTCTTTGCATCGTGCACTTAGGAGGGCTTTCTTATCTCTCCTTGCTATTCTTTGGAACTCTGCATTCAGTTGGGTATAGCTTTCCCCTTCTCCTTTGCCTTTCACTTCTCTTTTCTCCCCAGCTATTTGTAAGGTTTCCTCAGACAACCATTGTGCTCTCCTGCATTTCTTTCACTTTGGGATGGTTTTGGTCACCGCCTCCTATACAGTGTTATGAACCTCCATCTATAGTTCTTCAGGCACTCTGTCCACCAGATCTACTCCCTTGAATCTATTTGTCACCTCCACTGTATAATCATAAAGGATTTTATTTAGGTCACACCTGAATGGTCTAGTGGTTTTCCCTACTTTCTTCAATTTGATGTTGAACTTTGCAAGAAGGAGCGCATGATCTGAGCCACAGTCAGCTCCCAGTCTTGTTTTTGCTGACACTATAGAGCTTCTCCATCTTTGGCAGCAAAGAATATAATCAAGCTGAATTTGGTACTGACTATCTGCTGATGTCCTTGTGTAGAGTCATCTCTTGTGTTGTTGGAAGAGGGTGTTTGCTATGACCAGTGTGTTCTCTTGGCAAAACTCTGTTAGTCTTTGACCTGCTTCATTTTGTACTCCAAGTCCAAACTCACATGTTACTCAGTATCTCTTGATGTCCTACTTTTGCATTCCAATCCTCTAAGATTACAAGAACATCTTTTACGGTGTTAGTCCTCCAAGGTCTTGTATGTCTTCACAGAACTGTTTGATTATTGTCTTCTTTGGCATTAGTGGTTGGGGCATAGACTTGGATTACTGTGACATTGAATGGTTTGCCTTGGAAATGAACCGAGATTATTCTGTTGTTTTTGAGAATGCACCCAAATATTGTATTTCAGGCTATTTTGTTGACTATGAGGGCTACTCCATTTCTTCGAATGGAATCTTGCCCACAGTAGTAGATATAATGGTCATCTCAGTTAAATGCACCCATTTCCATCCATTTTAGTTCACTGATTCCTAAACTGTCAGTGTTCACTCTTGCCATCTCCTGTTTGACCATGTCGAATTTGCCTTGGTTCATGGAACTAATATTCCAAGTTCTTATGCAATATTGTTCTTTACAGCATTGTAATTGACTTTCACCACCAGCCACATCCACGACAGCGTCGTTTCCACTTTGGCCAGCCTCTTCATTCTTTTTGGAGCAATTTCTCTGCTTTTCCCCAGTAACATATTGGACACTTACTGACCTGGGGGGCTCATCATCGGGTGTCCTACATTCTTGACTTTTCAAACTGTTGATGAGGTTTCCGAAGCAAGAATACTGAAGTGGTTTGCCATTCCCCTCTCCAGTGGACCACATTTTGTCAGAACTCTCCACCACGACCCATTCATCTTGGGTTGACCCGCACGGCGTGGCTCATAGCTTCATTGAGTTACATGAGGCTGTGTTCCGTGTGATCATTTTGGTTAGCTTCCTGTGACTGTGGTTTGTGGGGAGCTCACAAATTCACCTTCCTCCTGCAGGGAGAGAGACAACAGTTGCAGCTACACAGCCCACCTTCAGAAACCAGACTAGAAGTGTGTATCTCCATAAAACCTAGGTCTCAATGATTTCTACCAAGTGAGAGTGCCTGCTTGGATTCCCAGTGGTAAAAACTTCCCTTGTGGCAGCCCTAGAGAGTTTCTCCTCTTGTTAGCGAGCAGGTCTCAGATTTCACACTTGTGTCTCATCATTGCATGCCTGGCGGTTAAGAGAGCACAGGCAGCAGGTCCAACAGCCTTTAAAGGATAAACCTATTGTTCATATTCAGTTCCTCCTGTACAAGGTCTCTGGGTGCTTGGGAAAGGAAGCCAGCCCAGTCCTGTGTGAGAACATAAGGCTATGGGTTAATGGGTCTTGTGTGACTTCTGAACAGAAGATGTGAATATGCTCTATACATTTGAAGTACTAGGAAGAGAGTACAATTTTCCCAGGGTGAGCAACTATAACAGTATTTTAAAAGTTAATTTATTTTTTAATTGAAGGATAATTGCTTTACAGAATTTTGTTGTTTTCCGCCAAACCTCAGCATGTATCAGCCATAGGTATACATATATCCCCTTCCTTTTGAATCCACCCCCCATGTCCCTCCCCATCGCACTCTGCCTAGGTTGATACAGAGCCCCTGTTTGAGTTTCCTGAGCCATACAGCAAATTCCCATTGGCTATCTATTTTGCATATGGCAATGTAAGTTCCCATGTTACTCTTTCCAAACATCTCACCCTCTCCTCCCATCTCCCCATGTCCATAAGTCAATTCTCTATGTCTGTTTCTCCATTGCTGCCCTGTAAATAAATTCTTCAGTACTATTTTCCTAGATTCTGTATATATGCGTTAGAATAGATGTCCATCACCAGATGAATGGACAAAGAAGTTGTGGCATATATACACAATGGAATATTACTCAACCATAAAAAAGAGTGCATTTGAGTCAGTTCTAATGAGGTGGATGAAGCTAGAACCTATTATGCAGAGTGAAGTAAGTCAGAAAGAGAAATATAACAGTATATTCTTCCCTCTGGATTTAGTGGTTTCTTATTCTATCTATTGAATACGGACATAAGTTCTTTTTCTTTTAAATTAAATTTTCTCTTCTTCCCAGTATAAGATGACATTTCAATCACTGAAGAATGGATAATTTGTCACTTAAGAACAGCAAAGTTATGAGTCATTTCCCCTCATCAGTTTTTGTCCATTTTCAAGCCTAAAGGCAAGTGAGAATAGTGCAGTTAAAGTATTCAAGTTGCCAACACTGGTAAACACATAGACTTTGTTAGCACACAGGCATCTTTTGCCTTGCTCCTCCGTGGACAGGGCTCTGATGGGCATGGCTTTAAGTGAAATCCAAGTGTCCTCTCTCCCTGTTTATCTCAGGTACAGCTATCAAGAGAGTAGAGCAACATTTCAGGTATAAACTAGTCTATTCCTGAGGGGAACATGTGCTATTCACACTCATGGTGTAAAAGGCAATCTTACCATACACCTAGTCTCTTCTTGCAGGTAGGACAGGCAAGCCCTGGGTAGGACTAGAATGCAGAGGTCACAGTGTGTCTGCCCTACCCCATGACACCCGCTTTGTGCCAGAGCCTAGGTTTTGTAGCAAAACTCATTTCAGGCCAAGGAGCCCTGGGTCCAACAAGAATTATAAGTGGTCTATTAAAGCTCTGGACGTGGGTAGTCCTGCTGCTTCAATCATTAATTCACCAGAGAAACAATATGATGATAGAGAAGGTGCCTATTTTTGACAGCATATCAAAAAGCAGAGACATCACTTTGCTGACAAAGTTCCGTATAGTCAAAGCTATGGTTTTTCCAGTAGTCATGAATGGATGTGAGAATTGGATGAACAAGAAGTCTGAGTGCCAAAGAATGGATGCTTTCAAATTGTGGTGATGGAGAAGACTCTTAAGAGTCCCTAGGATAACAAGGAGACCAAACCAATCAATCCTAAATGAAATCAATCTGAATATTCATTGAAAGGACTGATGCTGAGGCTGAAGCTCTAATACTTTGGCCACCTGACTCACTGGAGAACACTCTGATGCTGGGAAGGATTGAGGGCAGGAGGAGAAGGGGGCCACAGAGGATGAAGTGGTTAGATAACATCACTGACTCAATACGCATGAGTTTGAGCGAATTCTGGGAGACAGTGAAGGACAGGGAAGTCTGGTGCACTACAGTCCAAGGGTTTGCACAGAGTTGGACACGACTTAGTGACTGAACGACAACAGGGTGCCTATGATTCATGTAACAAAATAGCGGTAGAAGGGACTCCCCTAAACTGATAAAGGATATGAAGCCAATTATTAATGCATTGCCTCCCTGCTGTAAATTCACTCTTTATGATAAGCTCTCTGATAACGGATGGGTTACTTTAAGAATCCCTCCTTCAGAGTGATCATGATGTTCCATTTTCTCAGTTAGAAGACACTGGATGGACATTGAAGGAGGAAGTAGCTCTCCTGTGACTTCTGGCTGTCAGAAGTGTGAGTGTAATGATAGCCTAGGTGTTCTGCTCCAAGTATGTGCCCAGAACAACTGTCCCTGTTGGCTGTGCAGAACCAGTGTGGCCTGCTCATTGGCTTTCTGTGGCCCTCTTCATATGGATATCTTGTGCTCCAAGCCACCTACCCGCAGATTCCCCCTACTTAATTTCACTCATTCCCCCACCTTACCCCGTCACTAGGTTTATCTCCTGTACTTATCCCAAGGCTGCAGCCCTCACAAGATCAAGGCCCTCCTGATCCTACGTATAGGACATTGCCAGCTCCAGGCCTCCAACTCCGCCAAGTCCCTTGTTCCTACTACATGTCCACATGCCAGCCACCAGCTGTGGCCTTTCCACACTGATATGCTCCAGAGGGTTCCTTCCTGCTTACCCTTCAACTGTAGACCAGCTCTGGTTCTGCAGACTGGCTCTGGTGCTGGTAAATTAGCAAACTTCTCTGCCTTCAGAAGGTTCCCCTACACCTTCTCCAATGATATGTGATCTCCAGGCTTGCGGAGGAACCCCCATTTTAAGTTTGTCTTTCTTTGGGAATGCTTCTTAAACCCAGGATACCATATGGAGTTTTACTGCATCCTATATATTCTGCATGTGTCATGGTGTTGGAGAAGACTCTTGAGAGTCCCTTGGACTGCAAGGAGATCCAACCAGTCCATTCTAAAGGAGATCAGTCCTGGGTGTTCTTTGGAAGGGAAGATGCTAAAGCTGAAACGCCAGTACTTTGGCCCCCTCATGCAAAGACTTGACTCATTGGAAAAGACTCTGATGCTGGGAGGGATTGCAGGCAGGAGGAGAGAGGGACGACAGAGGATGAGATGGCTGCATGGCATCACCGACTCGATGGACATGAGTTTGAGTGAACTCCCCAAATTGGTGATGGACAGGGAGGCCTGGCGTGCTGCAATTCATGGGGTCGCAAAGAGTCGGACACAACTGAGCGACTGAACTGAACTGGACTGAACTGTGTTTAAACATTATGTTAAATTTTATGTTAAATGTCCCCTGACCACTGTGTACTTTCCATCTCCTGATTGGATCCAGATTGCTACAGAACACAACACCTACAGCAAATATCATTCTTGGAATTACTGAAAGCTTCCTTGTGAGAGCTGCATCAAGGTGTCCACTATCACCCAGAGAATACAGTAGGTGGGAACAGAAGGAACAAAGTGCTCGGAAAGGAAGAAGCAAGACTGGCATTGTTTGCAGACGGTATGACTCTGTACGCTAAATTCTACAGGCATTTACAGAGAAATTGGTACAATCAATAAAAGTTTAGGTAGCTGTTCACAGGATAAAATATTAACATGCAGAAGCCAATTTTATTCTCTTTACCAGCAACAGATTTACAAAAGGAAAATTTCAAAGGCACTGTTTGCAAAATACGAAGTGCCTAGGATAAAATGCTCTCTTATGGGGGAAAAAAAAAAGAAATATTATTGGGACATATTAAGGAAGTTTTTATTAAAAGGAAAGGTACACCATATCCATTCAATCACATTCTATATTATAGACAAGAAGTCAAATCCAAAAGTGCAATGCAATCCTAATTAGAACCCTAGAAAGGATTTTGGTTGAACTTTTTCTGATGAACTGATAATTGAAATGGACTCGAGAGAGGCCAAAAATAACCTATATATTCTTGAAGAACAAGGTAGATTTGAGTGGCCTTATCCAAATATCAGAATTGACTTTAGATTTGTAGTGATGAATACTGATATGTGGTATTTTAAATAGACAGATAAATTGGGCCATGGGGCTTAATAGAGAGTACACAAAGTAGCCCATACATAGGTAGGTGTTTGATTTATGACACATGTGGCACTGCAAATCTGTAGGAAAAGGGCAGACTTTTCAATGAGTGGTTCACTGAAATTGGGAGAATCAATAGAAGTTTAGGTAGCTGTTCATAGGATAAAATATAACAACGGAAAGAAACCCTACTCAACATTATACACACACATCACTTGTAGCTGGATTATGACCTAACTGTGAGAGGTAAAACCATAAATATTCCACAAGACAAGATAGAGAATAGTTCCATGGCCCCAGGGCAGGGACAGATTTCTTAAAACAGAAAAGCACTGGCCATAAGCAGAAGAATGATAAATTTTGACTATGTTATCATTAAGTATGTTATATAATTAAGTATGTCTTAATTACAGTCTGTTCACAAAGCACAGCACAAAAGAGAAAATACAAACAACAAAGCGAAAGATTATTTTAGCCACACATATAACTGGTATTGAAAACACATAAATAACTCACTGAATCAGTAAGAACAAGATGGAAAAGAGAATAGAAAAATGGCGAAAGAGTTGAACATGAACAGGCTTTTCATAGAAGAGAATGTCCAAAAGGTTCATAAAGGTGAGTATGTGCAAAAACTTAATAGTAGTGATAAACAAGTAAATTAAATGTTGGCAACACTTGGTGTAGATGAAGATGTGCAGGCAGAGAAACTCTCTGTGTTGCTGCTGGGATTACATGTTGTTACAACCACTACAGAAAACAATTTGTCACCATGCAGAAAAGCTGAATATATGTATAACTACGGGCCAGTGATTCTGTTCTTGCATGTATACCTAAGAGACTTCTAAACATGAGTCCCATGAAAAACGCCCAAGAATGTTCATAAGAAAAAGCTAAAAGCTTTGTTAGAAAAAAAAAAAAAAAAGCTAAAAGCATCCTAGTGTTCACACAGTGTAGAATGGTATAATCATGTCAAAATTACTTTGCTAAAATCATGCATTGGAATGCTAGTCAATGATGGAGACAAAAGATCTAAGGCTACTAGGAACAAGATGGAGGAGTCTCTCAAATAAATATGATAGAGTGAAAGAAGCAGGCCGTAAAAGGGAGCATGCAGTCTGAGTCCTCTGATACAACTTCAAATAAACTGTATTGCATAGGAATGCATACAAAAGTTGTAAAGAAAGTGAAAGTGAAGTCGCTCAGTCGTGTCCGACTCTTTGCGACCCCATGGACTGTATAGCCTAACAGGCTCTTCTGTCCATGGTATTTTCCAGGCAAGAATGCTGGAGTGGATTGCCATTTCCTTCTCCAAGGGGTCTTCCCGACCCAGGGATCCAACCCAGGTCTCACGCATTGCAGGCAGACGCTTTACCGTCTGAGCCACCAGGGAAGCCCTTATGAAAGTTGTAAGGTCATCTCTTTTTAGAAAAGCACTGAACTGATTATCATAAAGTCAAGATCCATAGGGGAGGGAGTGGGTTGTGATTGGGAGTAATACCGGTGGCTGTATTCTGGAAGGCTGGCAATGGTCTGTTTCTTGACCTTAGTCCAGATTATGTAGGTGTTTGCTTTTATAAGGGACTTTCTGGCATTATCTAAACCTGGCATATATGTTTTATGCACTTCTCTATGCACTTCTCTATCTGGAAAAAAAAAAAAAAAAACTTCCTCCCAAAAAATGTAATGATGATTACATTACAAAAATATGTAATGTAGCAATTTTGATGAGATTTGAACTGTTATGGATGAAAAACTTGATCTTTTAATCGAGAGATTAGCAAGTGTCCATTATCATTAAAAGAGGAGAAAGAAGGAATTATTTAAACTGTCGTTTAGCCACTAAGACATGTCCGGCTCTTTTGCGACCCCATGGACTGTAGCTGGCCAGGCTCCTCGGTCCGTGGGATTTCTGGAGTGGGTTGCCATTTCCTTCTCCAGAGGATCTTCTCGACCTAGGGATGGACCCTGTGTCTCCTGCATTGGCAGGTGGATTCTTTATCACTGAGCCACCAGGGAAGCCCATTTAAACTATAGCTATCCCATAATCTAGTCATCACTTGAAACCTTTTTCTTGCCAGATAATTCACCCTGTATTTATATCGATTTCCAGCTCACTGATGACAGACAAATTGGAAGATCATCATCAACATTAATAAGATCATTAGGCATCACAGACCAAATCCATTACAGTGAGACTAGGCCAGCACACTTAAACGCAAGCAGGCACACCTGCTTGGGCAGGCAAGAGGCATCTGTGGCTTTTTCTCAGGAGAGTCCACTACAGTAACTTAGGGTTTAACCTTGTCACATTTCACCAGTGCTGTTGTCCAGAGACCTCCACGTGCTGGAGAATCTAGAGTAACCTGAGCAATGGCCTCATCATGCTGTGAGACTAGACATGAAATTTACCATGGTGTACCCAATGGTGGAAGAGCAAAGAGTTGGTTTAGGTTGTGCACCTTATAGGGAGAACCCAGGAGTAGGTTGGGCTTTCCAGATTTCAATACAAATTGGTTCATCCTTTAGGCCTTGCATTTCTCGGGTCAACAGTGCTACTCTGTTTTGACCTCACCTCTTACTCTGCACCAGCAGGATGAAAAATGTAACTCTGGTCCTGAGGACATTGCTCAAGACAGTTCTGAATGTGGAAGCAAAATTTTTTAAAAGGCATCATTTTCCACTGTGTATTCTCTCAGGAACTTTGTCACCTATCAATCCAGCCATCCATCCAATACACAATGTTTAACACATGGTAAGTGCTAACTGCCATGCTTAGCACTGGGAAGGGCTGGGGTGTGTATGTTTATACCGTGCGGTATCGATTTATGTAGATAGATACCTAAGGTATTCATTCCAGCACTTTTTACTGAAGTGAACTGCCACTTCCCCTGTATCTCAGAAGACCTCCTTGATTTCCTGCTAATATTAACAGTGGAACTTATTTATGTATACGAGGCTCTGCCCCTGGGACTTCTATTCTGTTCTAGAGACCCAGTACAAGGATAGTTAAATCACGGTGGCGTTAAACACATTTTAATATCTGATAGGGCCAGTTTCTGCGCAGTGCACATTTTGTTTTTTCTCCTTTCAGGACTGTGCTGGGCCGGCGGCAGGGGGCGGGGTTGAGCCTCCTCCGCGGCTCTGGTTTCAGTGGAGCTTCAAGGACGCAGAGATGGAAATATCCCAGGCTGCTCTCGGCTCGCGCGCGGCGCCCGACAAGGCGGCGGCGGCGGCGGCGGCGGCGATGCCTTCTTTCTGGTGCTGTTGGACCCGGTGGGTGGAGACGTAGATAACGAGGGCGCTGGTCGGGGCGCAGGGCCCGTGTGGAGGGGGGGCAGGCCGCGATGGGCCCAAGGCTCCTGGGGTCGAAAGCGGCGCGAACCGCTAGGGCCGCTCTGCGCTGGGCCCCAGCTGCCTGTCGGCTATCCCCGCCCCAGGCCCAGATCCCCGCCCCAGGCCTGGGCCCTGCCAGAGGCCTTCATGGGCACAGTCCCTATTCACACCCAAAACCTGCTGTCTTGCTTGGAGAACAGCGTCCTCCCCCTGGCCACACCCCAACCGCCAGCCTGGGTCACCTTTTTTGCCACATCCTTGCCAACCTTTGTTATTTCTGTTCTTTTTGATGATAGCCATTCTCACAGGCGAGGTAATACCTCCTTGTGGTTTTGATTTGAGTTTCCCTGATGATTAACGATGCTGAACATCTTTACGTGTGCCTGTTGGTCATCTGCATTCCCTCTTTGGAAACATGTCTATTCAGTTCTTCCTCCCATTCTTAAATCAGAGCACTTTTGTTTGTTTGTTTGTTTTGATGTTAAGTCATTTGAGCTGTTTATATATGTTGGGTATTAACCTTTTATTGGCTGTGTCAATTGCAGATATCTTCTTCCATTTAGTAGGTTTTGTTGTTTGTGGTTTCCTTTGTTGTGCAAAAGCTTTTAAATTTAATTAGGCCCCATTGGTTTATTTTTGCTTTAGTTTCCTTTGCTTTAGGAGAGGGATCCAAAACATTATTGTGATTTATATCAAAGAGGGTTCTGCCTATGTATTCCTCTAGGAGTGTTAATAGTATTCAGTCTTCATTTGAATCTTTAATCCACATTGAGTTTATTTTTGGATATGGTATTAGAGAATGTTCTAATTTGATTCTTTTACATGTAGCTCTCCCGTTTCCCCAGCACCACTTGTTGAAGAGACTTTTTTCTCCATTGTGTCTCCTTGCATCCTTTGTCATATATTAATCGACCATAAGTGTGTGGATTTATTTCTGGGATCTCTATTCTATTTCATTGATGGATATGTCTAGTTTTGTGCTAGTACCATACTGTTTTGCTTACTATAGCATTGAAGTATAGTCTGAAGCCAAAGAGGATGATTCCTCCAGCCGTGTTCTTTCTCAAGATTGTTTTGGCTATTCAGAAATACCATATCTTCTTTTTTTCATTAAACTATAGTTGATTTGCAATACTGTGTCATTTTCAGGTGTACAGCAAAGTGATTTAGGTTTATATGTGTGCATACACACATACATATAAATCACTCTATATAATGACATATATATATATACATACACATGTATGCTTTTCAGATTCGTTTCTAGTATAGATTATTACATGGTATTGAATATAGTTTCCTGTGTTATACAGTAGGTCCTTTTGGCTTATTTGTTTTATATACATTAGTGTGTATCTGTTAATCCCAAACACCTAAATTTTCCCTTCCCTCTCCTTTCCCCTTTGGTAACCACATGTTTGTTGACAAAGTCTGTGAGTCTATTTCTGTCTGATTCCACTATATGTGATATCATGTGATATTTGTCTTTCTCTGACTTGTAGTACTTCATTTAGTATGATGAGCTCTAGGTGCATCCATTTTGCTGCAAATGGCATTATTTCATTGTTTCGTATGGTAAGGAATGTTTCATTATCTATATATTTGTATGTATGCATATGTATTTATATGTGCCATGTCTTCTTTATCCACTCACCTGTCGATGAACATTTAAGTTGCTTCCATAACTTGGCTATCATAAATAGTGCTGCTGTGAACATTGGGGTGCATGCACCTTTTCAAATTAGAATTTTAGTCTTTTCCAGATATGTGTCCACAAGTGGGATTGTTGGATTACATGATAATTCTATTTTTAACTTTGTCAGAACACTACGCAGTGTTCTTTTTAGTGGCTCCACAATGTACATTCACAGTGTCCTCCTTAGTGGCTGCACAATGTACATTCCCACCAACAGTTTAGCAGGGTTCCCTTTCCTCCACACCCTCTCTACCATTTATTATTTGTAGATTTTTTTGATGATGGCTATTCTGACTGGTGTGAGGTGACACTTTGTGGTAATTCCGATTTGCATTTCTGTAATAATTAGTTGTGCGAACCGTCTTTTCATGTGCCTGTTGGTTGTCTTTCTAGGGAAAATGTCTATTTAGGTCTTCTGCCCATTTTTTGGATTGGATTGTTCATTTTTTTTTATATTGAGTTGGATGAGCTCTGTATATTGTAGCAATTAATCCCTTGTCAGTCATATCATTTTTAATATTCTCTCCCATTCTGTAAGTTGTCTTTTCATTCTGGACATGAATTTGACCAAACTCTGAGAGAGCGTGATGGACAGGGAAGCCTGGTGTGCTGCAGTCCGTGGGGTCACAAAGAGTCGGACATAACTTAGCGACTCAACGACAACAACAAATGGTCAATTAATCTATGATGAAGGAGGCAAGACTATACAATGATGAAAAGACATTTGATGTCTTTTCTTTGATGGTTTCCTTGCTGTGTAAAAACTTCTAAATTTAATTAGGTTCCATTTGTCTATTTTTGCTTTGCTTTCCTTTGCTTTAGGAGATGAATCAGCGCCCCCCCCCCCCCCCCAAAATAAAGAAAGAAAGAAAGAAAGAAAAGATTGCCACGATGTATGTCAAAGAGTGTTTTGCCTATGATTTCCTCTAGGAAGTTTACTGTATCTGGTTTTCCATTTAGGTCTTTAATCCATTTTGAGTTTATCTTTGGACATAGTGTTAGAGAATGTTCTAATTTGATTCTTTTACATGTAGCTGTCCACTTTTCCCAGCACAACTTATTGAAAGTGACTGTCTTTTCTTCATTGTATAGTCTTGCCTCCTGCACCATAGATTACTTGACCATTTGTTGTTGCTGAGTCACTAAGTTGAGTCCAACTCTTTGCGATCCCATGGACTGCATCATGCCAGTCTTCCCCACCCTTCGATATATCCCAGAGTTTGCTCAAATCCAT
Source organism: Budorcas taxicolor (assembly GCF_023091745.1). Classification (NCBI taxonomy): domain Eukaryota; kingdom Metazoa; phylum Chordata; class Mammalia; order Artiodactyla; family Bovidae; genus Budorcas; species Budorcas taxicolor. Next base: position 84,719,834 of record NC_068935.1, on the reverse strand, counting down.
GTCCACTGAGTCAGTGATGCTATCTAACCACCTTCCCCTCTGTCACCCGCTTCTCCTTTTGCCTTCTATCTCTATCAGGATCAGTGTTTTTTCCATTGAGTTGGCTCTTTGCATCCACTGGCCAAAGTATTGTAGCTTCACCATCAGCATCAGTCATTCCAATGAATATTCAGGGATGATTTCCTTTAGGATTGAGTGATTTGATCTCCTTGCAGTCCAAGAGACTCTCAAGAGTCTCCTCCAGCACCACGATCGAAAGCATTAGTTCTTTGTTGTTCAACCTTCTTTATGGTCCAACTTTTGTATCGGTACATGACGACTGGAAAAACCATAGTTTTGACTATAGGAACCTTTGTCAGCAAAGTAATGTCTCTTCTCTGTGTTATATAGTGGAAGTGAGAAATAGATTTAAGGGACTAGATCTGAGAGACAGAGTGCCTGATGAACTATGGATGGAGGTTCCTGACACTGTACAGGAGACAGGGATCAAAACCATCCCCAAGAAAAAGAAATGCAAAAAAGCAAAATGGCTGTCTGAGGAGGCCTTACAAATAGCTGTGAAAAGAAGAGAAGTGAAAAGCAAAGGAGAAAAGGAAAGATACAAGCATCTGAATGCAGAGATCCAAAGAATAGCAAGGAGAGATAAGAAAACCTTCCTCAGCGATCAATGCAAAGAAATAGAAGAAAAGAATAGAATGGGAAAGACAAGAGATCTCGTCAAGAAAATTAGAGATACCAAGGGAACATTTCATGCAAAGATAGGCTCAATAAAGGACAGAAATGGTATGGACCTAAGGGAAGCAGAAGATATTAAGAAGAGGTGGCAAAAATTCACAGAACTATAGAAAAAAAAATCTTAACGACCCAGATAATCACGATGGTATGATCACTCACCTAGAGCCAGACATCCTGGAATGTGAAGTCAAGTGGGCCTTAGGAAGTATCACTATGAATAAAGCTAGTGGAGGTGATGGAATTCCAGCTGACCTATTTCAAATCCTGAAAGATGATGCTGTGAAAGTGCTGCACTCAATCTGCCACCACATTTGGAAAACTCAGCAGTGGCCACAGGACTGGAAAATGTCAGTTTTCATTCCAATCCCAAAGAAAGGCAATGCCAAAGAATGCTCAAACTACTGCACAATCGCATTCATCTCACACGCTAGTAAAGTAATGCTCAAAATTCTCCAAGCCAGGCTTCAGCAATACATGAACCGTGAACTTCCAGATGTTCAAGCTGGTTTTCGAAAAGGCAGAGGAACCAGAGATCAGATTCCCAACATCTACTGGATCATCAAAAAAGCTAAAGAGTTCCAGAAAAACATCTATTTCTGCTTTATTGACTATGCCAAAGCATTTGACTGTGTGGAGCATAATAAACTGTGGAAAATTCTGAAAGAGATGGGCATACCAGACCACCTGACCTGCCTCTTGAGAAACCTGTATGCACGTCAGGAAGCACCAGTTAGCACTGGACATGGAACAACAGACTGGTTCTAAATAGGAAAAGGAGTACATCAAGGCTGTATATTGTCACCCTGCTTATTTAACTTATATGCAGAGTACATCATGAGAAACGCTGGGCTGGATCAAGCACAAACTGGAGTTAAAATTTCCAGGAGAAATACCAATAACTTCAGATATGCAGATGACACCACCCTTATGGCAGAAAGTGAAGAACCTCTTGATGAAAGTGAAAGAGGAGAGTGAAAAAGTTGGCTTAAAGCTCAACATTCAGAAAACTAAGATCATGGTATCCAGTCCCATCACTTCATGGCAAATAGATGGGGAAACAGTGGCTGAATATTTTTTTTGGGGGGGGGGCGCCTAAATCACTGCATATGGTGATTGCAGAAACATGAAATTAAAAGAAGCTTAGTCCTTGGAAGGAAAGTTATGACCAATTAGTCAGCATATTCAAAAGCAGAGACATCACTTTGCCAACAAAGGTCTGTCTAGTCAAGGCTATGGTTTTTCCAGTGGTCATGTATGGATGTGAGAGTTGGACTATAAAGAAAGCTGAGCACCGAAGAATTGATGCTTTTGAACTGTGGTGTTGGAGAAGAGTCTTGAGAGTCCCTTGGACTGCAAGGAGATCCAACCCGTCCATCCTAAAGATCAGTCCTGGGTGTTCACTTGAAGGACTGATGTTGAAGCTGAAACTCCAATATTTTGGCCACCTGGTGCAAAGAGCTGACTCATTTGAAAAGACCCTGATGTTGGGAAAGATTGAAGGCTGGAGGAGGAGAAGGGGACGACAGAGGATGAGATGGTCAGATGGCATCACCGACTCAATGGACATGAGTTTGGGTAAACTCTGGGAGTTGGTGATGGGCAGGGAGGCTTCGTGTGCTGCGGTTCATGAGAGTGCAAAGAGTTGGACATGAACGAGTGACTGAACTGAACTAGGTTTGTCACAGCTTTCCTTCCAAGGACCAAGCATCTTTTAATTTCATGGCCGCAGTCACTGTCTGTAGTGATTTTGGAGCCCAAGAAAAGAAAATCTGTCACTGCTTTCACCTTTCCCCCTTCTGTTTGCCATGAAGTGATAGAACTGCATGCCATGATCTTAGTTTTTTTGACTGAGGTTTTTTTTTTTTTTTCTGAGGTTTAAGTCAGCTTCACACTCTCCTCTTTCACTTTCATCAGGAGGCTCTTTAGTTCTTCTTCACTTTCTGCTATTAAGGGTAGTATTATCTGAGGTTGTTGATATAGGTGACTGGTTTTATCTCTGGGATTTCTATTGTGATCCCATGGTCTGTATTTCTGTTTTGGTGCCACTACCATGCTGTTTTGGTTACTGTAGCTTTGTCGTGTATTGTGAAGTCAGGAAGCCTGATTCCTCTAGCTCCGTTTTTCTTTCTCAAGATTGCTTTGACTGTTCTAGGTCTTTTTTGCTTCCAAACAATTTGTAAACATTTTTGTTCTATTTCCATGAAAAATATCACTGGTAATTTGGTAGATATGGCATCGAATCTGTTAGTCAGTTTGGGTAGTGTAGTCATTTTCCCAATATTGATTAATCCACTCCAAGAACATGGTATATCTCTCCACCTTTTTGTGTCATCTTTGATTTCATTTACCAATCCTTATAGTTTTCTGAGTACAGGTTTTTTGCCTCCTTAGATATGTTTTCTTCTTAGGTATTTTTATTATATATTTTATGTGATGTAAAGTGGGATCGTTTCCGTAATTTCTCTTTCTGATCATTCGTCGTTAGTGTATTAGAATGCAAGAAATTTCAGTGTGTTCATTTTATATCTGGCAGCTTTACCACATTCATTGATAAACTCTGGTAGTCTTCTGGTATCATCTTTATGATTTTCCATGGTTAATATCATCTCATTTACAAACAATGACAATTTCACTTTTTTCTCCCGTTTTTGATTCCCTTTATTTCTTTTTCTCTGATTGCCATGGCTAGACTTCAAAACTCTTTTGAGTGGTAGAGCGAGTGTGGCCATCTCTGTCTTGTTCCTGGTCATAGACAAAATGCTTTCAGTTTTCCGCTGTTGAGAATGATGCTTGCTGTGGGTTTGTCTTTTATATCCTTTATTATGTTGAGGTAGGTTCCCTCTGTGCTCACTTTCTGGAGAGTTTTTAATCATAAATGGTGTTGAATTTTGTTGAACGTTTTTCTGTATCTGTTGAGGTGATCATATGGCATTTGTTCTTCCATTGGTTAATGTGGTGTATCACATTGATTGATTTCCATATATTGAAGAATCCATGCATCCCTGGGATAAATCCCACTTGATCATGGTGTATAATTCTTTTAATGTGTTGTTGATATATGTTCTAGAGAGGTTTTATCATAAATGGATGTTGAATTTTGTCCAAAGCTTTTTCTGCAGATACTGAGATGATCATAGGGCTTTTACTCTTCAATTTGTTGCTGTGGTGGTATATCACAGTGATTTGTGTGTGTGTGTGTGGATATTGAAAATTCCTTGCACCCCTGGGACAAATCCTACTTGATCATGATGTATGATATTTTTTAATGCATTATTGAATTTGCTTGACGAGTATTTTGTTGAGAATATCTTCCTCTGCAATTTTTTGGAATGGTTTCAGATGGATCAATATCAAATCTTCTCTAAATGCTTGATAGAATTCACCTTTGAAGCCTGGGTCCTTGTTTTGTGAGAATTTTAAATTACTGATTCAATTTCAGTATTGGTAACTGGTGTGTTTTTATTTTCTATGTCTTCGTGGTTCATTCTTAGGAGATAGTACCTTTCTAAGACTTTGTCTTCCTCTTCTATGTTGTCCATTTTATTGGTGTATAGTTGCTCATTGTGGTGTCTTATCATCCTTTGTATTTTGTAGTTTTGGTTGTAGCTTCTTTTCTATTTCTGATTTTATTGATGTGGGCCCTCTCCCTTTTTTCTTCATGTGTCTGGCTCAACGTTTATCAATTTTATTTATGTTTTCAAAGAACCAGCTTTTAGTGTTATTGACCTTTTCTACTGGCTTCTTTTTTTAGCTTCTAGTTCATTTATTTCTGCTCTGATCTTTATGATTTCTTTCTTTCTACTATCTTTGGGTTTTGTTTGCTCTTCTTTCTCTAGTTGGTTTAGTTGTAAGGTTTGGTTTTTTATATTAGATTATTTTTGTCTCCTGAGACAAGTTTGTGTCACTAAAAACTTCCATAATGGAACTGTTTCTGCTATGTCCCATACATTTTGGATTGCCATGTTTCCATTTTCAGTTGTCTCTAGATATTTTTTAGTTTCCTCTTTAATCGCTTCAATGATCCATTGGGTGTTTTGTAACATAATTTTTTTAGCCTTCATGTGATTTTGTTGGATTTTCTCATTTTTTGTTGTTGTTGTTGTTTGTTTGTTTTGGTAGTTGATTTCTAGTCTCAGAGGTCTGTGGTAAGAAAAGATGTTTGTATGATTAAATTTTTCTTAAATTTACTGAGGCTTTCTTGTGGCCTAGCTTGTGATCTCTTATAGAGAGTGGTTCACGTTCATATAAAAAAGAATGTGTAATCTCTTGCTTTCAGATGGAATGCGCTCTGTCTCTCTTTCTCTCTCTCTCTCTCTCTCTCTCTCTGTGTGTGTGTGTGTGTATATATATATATGTGTATATATATATATGTATATATACATATACATACATATATATATATATATATATATATATATATATATATATATATGTTATCGGAGAAGGCAGTGGCACCCCACTCCAGTACTCTTGCCTGGAGAATCCCATGGATGGAGGAGCCTGGTAGGTTGCAGTCCATGGGGTCACTAAGAGTCAGACAGGACTGAGCGACTTCACTTTCACTTTTCATTTTCATGCATTGGAGAAGGAAACGGCAACCCATTCCAGTGTTCTTGCCTGGAGAATCCCAGGGACGGGGGAGCTGGATGGGCTGCCGTCTATGGGGTCGCACAGAGTCGGACACGACTGAAGCGACTTAGCAGCATATATAAAAATATAAAAATATATATATAAATTAAGATAAAATTAAGAGCATTTAATATGTAATGTGTTAATTCAGGCCTGTGTTTTCTTATTCATTTTCTGTCTGGATGATGTGGGGTTGATGTAAGTGGGGTGTTAGAGTGTCTTAGTATGATTGTGTTAGCGTTGATTTTTCCTTTTATTTCTGTTAGTATTTGTCTCATATATTGAGGTGCTCCTTTTTGGGTGTATATCTTTGCAATTGTTATATCTTCTTGTTGGATTCATGCTTTGAACATTATGTAGTGTCCTTCTTTGCCTCTTGTAGCAGTCTAAAGTACATATTGCCTGATATAAGTATGGCTTCTCCAATTAACTTTTAAAAAATTTCCATTTGTTGGAATACCTTTTTCAATCACCTCACTTTCAGCCTGTATGTGCCTCTAGATCTGAAGTAAGTTTCTTGTAGGCAGTTTATATCCAGGTCTAGTTTCTGATCCAGTCAGCCATTCTGTCTTTGGTTGGAGCATTTAATCCATTTATATCTAAGGTAATTATAGATAAGTGTGTTTTTCTCGCCATTTTGTTAATTGTTTGGGATTTGTTTTCCTTTTTTGTCTTTTGTTCTCTTCTCTTTTGGTTTGATGACTATAATTAGTGTTATGTTTCTGTTACTTTTTTGTGTTTATATCTATTATACATTTTCAGCTTCCAGTTATCATGAGGCTTTTTTATATCAGTCCATATATATATACACATGATTGTTTTAATTTGCTGATCTCTTTAATTTTAAACACATTTTAGAAACCCTGCATTTGTACTCTCCTCCCCTCATGATGACTGTTTTTGAAGTCATATTTTGCATCTAACTGCTTTGTGGATACCTTGGCAACCCACTCCAGTACTCTTGCCTGGAAAATCCCATGGACGGAGGAGTGCCTGGAAAATCCCATGGACGGAAGAGAAAGAAATATCTACTTCTACTTCATTGACTGCACTAAAGATTTGACTGTGTGGATCACAACAAACTGTGGAAAATACAGCCTTGTGATGGTGATGTGTATAACTTAATGAAACTATGAGTCATGCCATGCAGGGGCACCCAAGATGGATGGGTCATAGTGGAGACTTAGTGGAGAGTTCTGATAAAATGTGGTCCACTGGAGGAAGGAACAGCAAATCACTCCAGTATTCTTGCTTTGAGAGCCCCATGAAGAGTATGAAAAGGCAAAAATTCACCCAACGATGTCAGGCCTAAGGCATCTATTAAGTTTCACTGAATATTAGGTTCTAGTTTTGTTAATTAAGATCTGTATTTACTAAGACTGATTTCTAAGGTATTTCCTTGTGGTTATGTTATATTGCTAAGAAGTTTAAGTTATTAAAAAGGACACTCTGAGTTTGTTTCTGAAGCTTATCTCAGTAAGCAGTCTTTGAATAAAGATCAGATGCTCCAGGATCTACAACCAGGAGATTAACAACAGGCTATAGTCATTTAGCACAGTAAATCAGATGTTATGAATATGTCACTGGGCTACACCTTGAAGTTCTTGACTGAAGTTCTTACTGATGATTCTACTATTACTTCTAACTATATTGTTTTCTATACTGCCTGCTTCAAGAAGTGTTGTTCCTTACATTATCAAGTGTGTGACTGAGCCATTGATATAATGATGGTGTACAGTTCCATATGAAATCCATAATTATAATGGTGTGACTCTGTATATGAGAAGCAACAAGACAGAATATTTTCCTGGACCAAGAGACTAGTGAGACAGATGTGGTTCAGAGACTTTTGTTACTCACAGGGCCTAGTCCAGTAATAACACATTGAGTGGCCTATCAGTGAAATCTTTGACAGACCTGGGAATGAACCTTCCCAGCACCATGGGACAAGATGGTAATGAATGCTCTACAAACCATGGTCAAACTCATGGCCATAAAAGGGCTCTGCTCTGGTAACTGGCACTTGCTATCTGCCTCTACAAAGATTAACTCATGGACACTACAGCTGCTGACCTTCAGCATCCCCTGAAAGGAGTTCAGGGTGAAATCAGAAATTAGGCACTCGCTCTGTGCTCTGGAAAAATGGACAAAACAGGCCTTTGGATAGTTAGATATTTTCAGGTAAAGATTTTCTTGAGCCCAAATTCTTGCATCTTCTCATACCTAGAAAAATACTAAAATTGTTAACGGTGACAACTACTTTGGCATAAACATTAATACCACAGTAAGAAGCCAAGGCCTACCTGGACAAACTTTGACAACTGGCTAGGTAAAGCACCTGTCTACATTGGGTTATAGACTCATTCACCTGAAAAGAAATTATAAGATTTATTTTGTCTGTTAAATTTCAGGTTTTCATTCTTTCAACTACTTCTAACTAGGTTTGTTTTACCTACATTCAAAATGTATATGAACACGCCAGATGGCTCCATTCTTAAAAATAGGGCAGCCCAAGTGTTGACTCTATCTAGACCAGGATCAAAGTTACTACCAAATTTAACCTGATTCATACTCTTGCTTGGACTGCTGATTACAGTAATTCATCTACTGATATTTGGTCTCTGCCTTTTAATCTACTTATCTAGTTTGTTCTTCCTAAAGGATACAGTGGCTTCCCAGACAAAGTAAAAGTGATGCATAGATTCTGGTCACTCTTCAAAAAGGACTCCCCTGATGTTCCGCCATGGTTACAGATACAATCTTGGTTTACAAGCTCTCCTTTGTGAAAAACTATCTTGACTATAATCATTGTAATCATTCTGTTTTTTGCTGTTTGCTCCTTACATATATAACTGTGTATTTATTACTTGGGGCCCTTGGATCAGAAACCCTAAATAAAAGGGTAAGGAGAATATGTTGCTTCAACCACTTAGGGTCAACCCCTCACCTGCAGGAAGCAGTTACTGACAGATTTCTCTGCCCCTTTCCCCTCAGCAACAATATTCTCCTAAAATAAAAAGGGGGAAATGAGAGAGTTAACTTAGGCAGGTTGATAACGAGTCAAAGCCTAAGGCCCCTTTAAGGAGGAGATAAACATTCTTTCTTTTTCACATTCTTTGCTTTAGATATGTAGGCCTTGTAGGCAGCAGTATTTCTTATTCAAGGACATGCCCTTTTTTTTTTTTTTTTTTTTTTTAAAGCTTTGGATATATGTTATGGGAGAAGATCCGGATAAAAACTTCCACAGCTGTAGCTCTGGGTTAATCTGTTCCTTCTGGCTAATCTCGTGCTGATGTCATCCCAGGAGGTATGTTACAGGAAAGGGTCTGGAAAAATTCTTGCAGTCTTGAGGTATCTTTTATCTATTCTCAGCAGCTAGTTGAGAAGTGTATAAAGCCTTGCTTATACTAGTGAGGTGGGTTCTCTCCTGCTCCCTTCTGATGTCTATGTCAGAAGCTTTTTCTGTTACTTTCACTTTAAATAAAATCTACACAATGCTCCAAGTGACTGAGACTGTCTTTGGTCCCAGAGTTAAATCTTCTCCTTTGGAGACCACGAATCTGGTGGCACCGTTACCATTCACCATAAGCTGTCACAACTCTACAGTCAGTATTCATGTTTGTCTCATGCCAAGCACCACTGAACCTGAAGCATTATATACATTATATAGACCTTCTTATCAACTTTCTATAGCCATCTAACAGAGAATATTTAAAATGTGATTTAAGGTTATCCTGTCTTATTCAAATTGTGTAAACATTCTACTCACATAATTTGAATAGGACAGAATCTTTGTGACCTCATGGACACTAGTTTGCAAGTCTCTGCTATTCATGGAATTTTCCAGGCATGAATACTGGAGTGGGTTGTCGTTTACTCCTCAAGGAAGTCTTCCCAACCCATGCCTCATGCATCTCCTGCACTGAGAATGTTTGGGAAGCCCCAAACATTCTACTTAGGCAAGGCCAAATGACCTGAGAGACTTACCATTTTCAAAGTTTTTTCCCTTGTATTGTACTTTCCTTGTCATTGAAAGGTCCAGACTCTCTCTACACCATATAATTTGTTTAGCATATAACACTTGTCAGTATTTAATATTATTAATTTCCTCAAAAATCAAAATCCATCTCATTCATTCCTCATTTCTTTCACTGATTAAGTTTGTTACATGCTTAGCTGGTGTCTGGGGCTGATAATCCAAAACCTTTGCCTCACACATTCAAAAATCTAGTGGTGAAAATAATATAATGAAATAATTGTAGCCTTTTGGGGAAAATGTTTGATTAAGGTCTGATGGGAGTACAGTTGAGAAAAGATGTATATCTGCCTTGGAAGTGTGCGAAATGGTGGACTTTTAGCCAGTTATCAGACAATGAGGAATGAGTAGTAGTAGCAAGAATCAAGGAAAGTGCCAGAGGACTCAAGATGCACACACAGGTGGGGTAGGAAAAAACAAAAAACATCTAAAAGTTCCCAATGGAACTTAAGATATTCCCCAAAGTTAAGGTTTGTGTACCTATGGAAAATGGAGACATGAGCCTCAAGAAGCTGATATGGACACACACAGTTTTAAATGGTTCTATGACTGGAAATGCTATTTAAAAACAAAAGATAGAGACAAAAGCAAAGACTGGGCAAACATTGCCACTTTTATCACAGAAAATGTTTTCACAGCCACAAATGATGGGATAACCTAAGAAAATAATTACAGAAATTAAGGTGCATAGAGCACAGAGCTGGAACCAAGATGTAATTATCCAAAAAAGGAGTGATCACTAATTATTTCAAATGGGGAAGAGGAAATTATGTTCTTAAAATTCATGGGGAAAATTCATACACAAAGTTCTCTGTTCCACCATTATCCTATGAAGGGAGCCCCAGAGAAATCATCCCTGGAGGGAAAGATACACAGAGTAGAATTCCTGGTACAGAGTGTACTTATCCTGTGATGGGGAGTGGGAGGGGTAGCGGAAAGCCTAGTGGGTGTGGCCTTGCGTGGCGTCCAAGATGACGTCACAAACATCAACCGTACGCAACGGCACCGTGGGCTGAACTGGCGCCAGAGACAGCTGCGTCTGGTGAGGAAGCTTGCCGTTTGTACCCCTAAGGTAAAAGCCATGGGAGCACTAAACAGTCGGATGCCCTGGAACAGAGTGGGGCATGCCCCAGATGAGCCAGGTGCCCCTGAGGGGGAGGAGGAGTCCGAGGAGGCAGTGATAGAGGAAGGGGAGGAGAATGAAGAGGCCAGACCCAGCACTAGTCAAGGGCGCCACAAGCGGAAGACAGGCCCAGAAGGGCAGCTCGCAAAAGCGCCCCACCGGAAGCGAGCAAAAGACATTTATGAGACACTTTTTCTGAGAGGAGAAGGGAGTGACGTGCAGATCCGTGCCCTGGGGGAGGAGTGGAACTTGCACAAGGTCTACTTGTGCCAGTCAGGATACTTTGCTAGCATGTTCAGTGGTGCGTGGCGTGAGACATCCATGAATACTGTAGAGTTGCAGATGCCTGACGAGAACATTGATTGTGAGGCGCTACACGAGGCTTTAGGTTGCCTGTACCGAGGCTCTGTGCTCGTCCCACCCGGTCGAGTGGTCCCCATGCTGGCCACAGCCAGCATGCTGCAGCTGGACAAGCTGATTCAGCAGTGCGGAGAGATAATGAAGGAGACCATCAGTGATCAGACCGTGTGCAGCTACTACTACTCTGCTGAGAGCTACGGACTCCAGAACATCAGGGCCATGTGTCTTCAGTGGCTGCTGGACAACCTGATGACCCAGCATAGTGAGGAGTTATTGAGAGAAGTTAGCCTGGATCTCATGAAAGAGGTCATTGCCTCTTCAGACCTCTTCGTGATGGAGGTAGAGATGGATGTGTACACGATGCTGAAAAAGTGGATGTTCCTGCAGCTGCAGCCGACATGGAGAGGCCCCCGCAGAGACCTACTGCCTGACGCCAACTCGTGGTTTGCCGGGTCCAGGCAGGAGTCAGAAGGCACCCCTTTTTTGGAGACCGAGCAGGGCAGAGCTTTCGTGCCAGCATTCCAGCAGCTGCGGCTTGCCTACATAATCTGCGACCTGCCGTCAGCACGCATCATCGACCAGGATGCGCTGATCCCTGCTACCTGGCTGACCCCAGTGTACAAAGAGCAGTGGCTTGCCCTCCTCCGGGCTGAGCAGACCAGAGACCGCGGGCCCGTGGATGTCTACGTGTCCGACCTCCAGAGGACCAGCATGCGGTGCGGAGGCCAGCTCCTCAGGGATGAGCAGTGCACCTGGCGGTGGGCAGGCTTCAACTTCGGCTGGGACTTGGTGGTGTGCTATGCCAACCGGCGTATCATTTTCAAGCGCAGTGCACTGAACAACTCTTGCGGTCTCGGGGTCAGCTTACTCTGGCAGAGAAAGGTCGCGTTCCGCTTGCGCCTGGCCTCTTTGGACAGGGCTGGAAGAGCCATTTTCCGGAAGGAGACAGATTACCAGGTGCTTTCCCTGGGAAAGGACGAAGAGCTAGAGGTGATGAATCTAGAGAACGAAGATGTGGGTTTCCCCATATATGTGACCTATAATTTCCTGTACCTCCCCAGAAAGGGGCGTTTTTCTGAGTAAGGACTCCTGAAAACAAAATCTCGGAGAGGTGAGCAGCTCTTTTCCTGGGGTCAGGGCGACCAGCTTTGTCCAGATGCCAGCTCCTTCTGCGGGACCAACCGGACTTGCCCACCTCTGGTGGCCCAACTCTGTCAGTCTTTGTTGAACTGTAGCTCATAATACTTGAGATTGTTTACCTGAGCCTATGAAGAGGAGAAATTTTAAAGCTCCCCTCCCCCAACACCTTTAGAACTTATTTGTGCTGTTAATGTGGCAACCTGTCGTCCTGGTTTACCATCCATCAATGCCCCCTCCCATCATTTCTGCAAAGTCAAAGACCAGCTGACTTTAGAGAGGAGCTGTGAACCTACCTACTCTACTGCTGTTATTGAAACTCTTAAAATATGCATTTCCTTTAGCTTGATTAAAGGAATGTTAAAGAAACAGTTTGGTTTCTCTTTCAGTTCGTGTGTTTAGAGCCGCTCTGCCCCACTCATTACCACCACTACTGCTAGCTTCTAGCTTCGTTTGGATTGTTTCCCTTTCCCCATTTCCATGATCTCTCACTATGTGAACACACCCAGGCTATACTGATGATCTTCTCTTTATTGATTGTTCCTCAATATTCTTAGGTTAGTTGACTTTATATCATATCTTGATGTTAGTTCGGCTTTATTTTGACTTTCCTAGCATTTTAACCCTAGAAAGACGTCTCAAATCTCATACAGCCCTATATTGGGGGTGGAGTGGAAGGCAGCAGATTGATTCTATGAGGATGTCTCCATACTAGATAGGCTTTTTCTGTGGCATACAGTCATGAATTATTTATGCACCAGAATGCACTCTTGAAGCACATTGATGGCCTTTGCCCTTCAGAAACATTTGACGTTTGAATTGTACTTGGAAAGACTCTTTCCTGCTTAAAAACAGGTCTGGAAAGGAATGCTTTTGAATTATAATGGGAATTATTTGGCATCTGGAAGTGGGATCGTGAGAAGTCCACACTAGTAATCAAAAGGGTAAGATAAAGTGTTTTTGTCACAAAAGGAGAAGCACACTAGTCATGACTTGAATTTGTTAGTTTCTGATTACTGTTAACTTACAAATTGTCACCATCCCATTCCCTCCATTGAGTCATTTTGAGGTCAAAGAATGGAAAACTCTATTTAAGAATCCATACAAATAATAAATACATGCTTGGAAAAAGTGTGATAAATTAATACAAGATGAACAAATAAAAAAAAATAGTCACCAGATTTAATGTTTTACTTAGTTGAAATCAGAATTTTCCTTACCAGTGGTTTATGTTTCTCTTCCCAATTAGATTTTATCCATTGTCATTCAGTGAACAAATTACTTTTGACTTCATTCATTCATTCCTTTTTACTCTTTAAGGAGATTTAAAAGGCTTCGTTATCCCAAACCCACATACTAGTATTAGAGTAATATTTACATGACAATTAGTTATATGAAATGGTTCAACCAGGAAGCTGCTGTTGGCATCCTTCGATGTTTGCCCTTAATTTTACATCCCCCTACCCTTTCTTGTGTTCCCTTATATTCCATATACCTAACCAACTACAAACAATAGACTTCATTTTATTTATTTTTTAAAATAACTGGGGAGAAGAGTAAGTCATGATTCAGTTGAAAGGTAAAAATTATTATTATTTTTTTTTGGTAAGAATTTCACTTTCTTTATATAAACTCTCTAAGCAATTTGAAATTACTTTTTCTTGAGCTGAATGCCAAGATGCCATTTTATCTAAACAGAGGTGTCCTCACTTAGGAAATTCAGAGACTACTTAGCTACAAGTGTACCTTGACTGAAAGATCTGCTTTTGTTTTCCTACCCAACTAGCTTTAAATCCTTAAATTGCTTGTTGCTGCTTACAATAGAAAGATGTTCAATAATGTACAAACAGTGACAGCTGAAATACACTCATTTAAACATTTAAACTCTCACAAACCCTGACTGTTGCCATTTGCCAGTTTGGGCAATTTATCCAATACCTGTCTCTATTTTTTCACTTTTTTTTTTTCTTTTCTTTTTGGCTGCTCAGGATGAGGAAGAAAGCTTTTCCCACCTTGATACTCATTTTGTTAGCCTCTTCGTAAAGGCATGGGGAGATGGGGAGGCAGGACAAAATGTATAGTCATGGTAATGCTATAGGAAGCCATCAAGCTAAATATCAGCAAACTAAATGCCACACTAAAGGAGATGTACCCCTATGGGATACCATGTGGTCCTTGACAATGATGAGGATTTATCCCTGTCTCTGTCTTTCCCTCTCTGTATGTCTGCCGCTCTCTGTCATCCCCTAGCTCTGTCTCCATTATGTCTGTCTGCATCCCTGTCTAATTTCTATCTACCTTTGTCTTTGTCTACCTCAGTCTCTGTCTCAGACTGCCTATCTTTGTCACTCTCTGTCTCTATCTTACTGTCCATATCTTTCCGTTTCTGACAGTCTTTTGTGTCTGGGTCTCTATGTTTCTGTCTCTGTCTCTGTATTTCTCCAGTGCTTCTGTATCTGTCTGTATCTGCATCTCTCCATGTCTCTTTCTCCATCCGTCTTTGTCTTTCCTTTTCTGTCCCGATCTGTCTCTGTCTTTCTCCCTCCCCACCTTGTTTCTCTCTGACTCGCTCTCTCCATCACTATCTCTATGTCTGTTGTCTCTCTTTCAGTGTGCCTCTGTCTTTCTCTGTCTCTCAGTCTGTCTCTGTCTTTCTGTGTCAGTCAGCCTCTGCCTGTCTCCCCGTCTCTGTCTGTAACCATCATTCTTTGCCTTAGTTTGAATGTGTGTCTGTTTGTCCCTGTCTGTGCCTGGCTTCCTCTTCCTCCCTGTCTCTGTCTCCATTTATTTCTACCTATCTGTTTCCATCTATTTCTACCTGTCTCTGTCTGCCCCTTTCTGTGTATCCCTTTCTACCTGTGTCTTTTGTGGGAGGAGGTATAATATCTGAGTCTGTCCATCTGTTGGGCTTTCTCAGCCTGCCTGACCAGCTATCTCTGTTTTTCTGTCAGGCTGTCCTGTCTCTGGCTGTTTCTGCATCTGGCTCTGTTGCATCTTTTGATAGTCCATCTCTGCTTCTGCCTGTCTTAAGGAGACAGGAATGAAATGCTATTACAATTAGGTAGACAAACCCTCTTCTCTCATCTTCCCTTCCAGTGGTGTCCTAAAGATAGATGCTGTAAGAAGATAAAGGTTAGCATTCGTGTTCAAAGACACAAGAGACTTAAATAAACAATGACTTATGAAGGAGAAAGCAGTGCCCCAGGGATGTAAGTGGGATGGACACAGACAGCAGACCAGTGTAAATTATGCTACTGTGGAAAGGATCTATATATAAATAGCACAAAGATGACATTGGAATTTTAATGAAAGATAAATCATGTGCTGGAAAAAGAAAACCATCTTTTTAAGAGAAAAATAAAAAAGAAGAGGGAGTGTCTAGCCACAAGGTCTACAGGAAGGTACTTGCCAAGTCTCAGCCACAGAATTTGGACATGAAACTGCCTGATGAGAGTTAAAATAGCAAAATTCACTTATTTTATATAAGCACATCACATAAGTTTAACCATGCAATTAAACTTAAACTTTTGAATTGGGGTAAGCAAACACACACACACACACACACACACACACACACTGAAATAAGTGGACTGAAGCAGGATCCAAGGTTTTTATGTCATCAACCGTTCAGCTAGTAACATGACTCCTAGACATTCATACACACACACACACATTTATATTTTATGAGCCCATATGAGGTTCCACCCTTTCCTTGTCCACTCAGCTACCTGGGCCTTGATGCCCTTCCCTTTATTCAAGATAAATCTCTTGAAAGGGGTGTGTCATCTGCCCCCTGTTGTAAGGTTTACTTGCTTGACTCCAGGCACCATCTATATGTCGTAGACTCTCAAATTCATAGCCCATGCACAGACCTTTGAATTCAGACTTATAACTAACAGTCTGCCCCACCACTTGGAAATCTCAAAGGTGGTGCAATCTACAAAGGAACAAAATAGAACTTATAGTCCAGGCAACCAATTTTAATCTAAATGTAGCTTCCTTCCTCATTTGAGTAAATAAATAGAAAGACACTGATGCTGGTAAAGAGAAAATAACCAGGATGTTAGCTGAAAGTTATACTTCTTCAAGTGTTTGTGTTTCAGAAGTAAAATTTGTCTATTCATGACATTCTAAAGAAAGGTGGCAATTTTTTTTCTAGTAGGTAAGAGAACTGAAATTTACCTCATTTATTTAGACAATAGCCAATCGATATATGAACAGTCTTTGGGAATGATTTGTTCTAACAATGTAGATGAAAGTTTGGTTTAGTCTGTGAACACGTTTTCCATGTCAGTTGCTATGATTAGACTCTGAGATCAGACACCAGAGGATAAATTTCACTCCACATTGTAGCAAAATTCAACTATCAAACTTGGTTTAAAGACTAGCAGGGTAATAAGATGCAGTGGAAGGAACAAAAACTATCTGGGCAAATTCAAGGTAAGATTTGAATACCCAAAAGATCCTTAATTCTCTGAGAAGTATTCATCACATAAACACACTGCATTACATTGGTGACATCTGTCAATTATTTAAAAAAATAAAAATAGTATATGGTGATGGCAAAAATAGGAATCTACAAGCAGCTGATGGTTTTGATTAGCATGTTTGCAGTACATGGGATTTTATGAAGAGTGGTGACTCTAAGTGAATTAAAATCGTCCAAGCAGTCACGAAGAGCATGTTTTGGGTGAAGGCAAGTGGGTGAGTATGGTCCACCACAGGTGAGGAGACTTCCTATAGAGGTATATTCTTAAAAATGGTAGCCCCTAGTCATATGTGATTATTTAAATTGATTAAAATTAAATAAAATTTAAAATTCAGTCTCTCAGTCTCGCAGCATTTGAAGTGCTCAATGGCTACATGTAAACCAGTGGCTACTATACTGTGTGCAGCGCAGATATGGAACATTTCTATCAGTGCAGAGAATTCTGTTAGATAGTGCTCTTCTATCATCAGTCATTCCAAGTAAAATTTACATTTCTTTCTACTTCTGAATACATAGGTCGCCTGGATAACCTATGTGGGGGTGGGTGATGTTTGTGGGGATGGGGAGGAGTTAGAAAAATGGAGATACAGAATGGTCACATTTGGATTTACAGGGTCTCATCAGGGTCTTATTCGTCTCACTGTGCTTACTGAGATGTTATGGAGGCTGGGGACAGGGCTTGAGGAAGGTTGGTAGCTACCCAAAGGAAACCCTGTGCTTTGGAATGTGAAGAATTTGGGTGTTATCTTCTGCGGCCCATATAGCATCTGACCTGGTGGTCAGGCCATCATCTCAAACTCATTGTCCAAAACTCAACCTTTGCTTTCTTTCTCCCATTCCACTATCATTAATATCTATTTTCAATATATTTTATGGTTGGTCTTTTACTGTTCATATTGTTAATATCTCCACCAGTATACCAGCCGCCTTCTCAGTCTCTAGGCCTTGAAATTGCTGGTTGAAAGGATACAAAATAAATGTCTTTGTAAACTGAAAATTACGTTAGAAATAATAGCATGTGAGGTTATTGTAAATACATTTAGATACAAGTACATAAATCAAATACATTTGAGGCTTCTGTTTTGCTTTGTCATCAGGTTTAATGTGATATGATATTTCAGTGCCTCCCAGCTAAAGACCAGCAGGAACACATTTATAGTTGAACAATTTGAGTTTATTATTCTTTGCAATGAAGGAGAACACACACAGTGAAGGAACTGTGGGCCACATAAGTACATGGGTGATAGAAAAGGGATGTTAAAAGATTTGGGCTTGGGACTTCCCTGCTAGTCCGGTGGATGAGACTTGGCCTTCCAAAGTAGGTGGTGTGGGTTTGCTCCCTGGTTGGGGAAACTAAGGTCCCACGTGTCTTGTGGCCAAAAACCAAAACATAAAAAAAAAAAAAAAACAGAAGCAATATGGTAACAAATTCAATAAAGACTAAATAAAGAAATAAAGGGACCACATCAAAAAAAAATTTTTTTAAAGAGGTGGGCTTATTTTCGGTGATTTGGGTGAGGTTTTAAAGAAGCAGAGTTTTGATCTGGATTGGATACTGTCAGGAAGGCAGGGTATTCCTATGACAGTATCTTAATAAACCTTTTGTATAGAGAGACTAGATTAGAGTGAGGTTAAAGCTGCAATTGCTGAAAACACACAAAGAAACAAAGCAAAGGGGAAAACAAAACCCCCAAACTAGCAGTCACTCATACTAGCTAGGAGAGGGATATATGGTGATTTGTACAGTGATTTTGCTTTTGTTTGTGCTTAGGGAAAAAAATCATGAAGTGGCCTTTGTTTTGTCTTAATCATGATCTCAGAGTGACAAGATCTCATGATCTCATCTGAAGTTGGCATTCCCTGAGATTTTTTTCAATGTCTAAAGAGAATAACATGGAGAATAACATGTCCTAGCCTGGATGTCAAGAGATATTTTTTAGTACCCTCTTCTGGCCACAAGCCATTAATCCATGTTATCTAGATTATCAACACTGCTCTGATTTTGATGATCAGGAATTTGTTTAGAGAATGTAGTCTGTAGTAGGACATGGGCTGGTCTCTCCTGCTCCTTTTGCCGTAGAATGCATCATTGAATACTCTGGTGTGACACGGGCTGTGCAATAGCATTTAAGACTCCAGACAGGATGCACTGGCCAACTGCAAAACAAGTAATCAAACGAAACACAGTGATTATTAGTCCTTGAAACAAGACTTGAAGTCAAGGGCTTGGGTTATAAAAACCAGGCAATGAGTCCAGCTGGGTTCACCTTTGAGCACCACATGACTTTTGTCGAATCAAAGACAAGTTTTGGACCACCCTTGCTTAGCTATTATTTTCCCTAATGTGAGAATAGCAAGTCACAAAGCCTATATGAATAGGGAGTCAGTTATTCTTTGTGTGTGTGTGTGTGTGTGTGTGTGTGTGTGTGTGTGTGTGTGTGTGTGTCTGTTAGTCACTCAGTCATGTCTGACTCTTTGCAACCTCATGGACTATAGCCCACGAGGCTCCTCTGTCCATGGTATTCTTCAGGCAAGAATACTGGAGTGGGTTGCCATTCCCTTCTCCAGGGGATCTTCCCGACCCAGGGACTGAACCCAGGTCTCCTGCATTGCAGGCAGATTCTGTACCATCTGAGCCACCAGAGAAACCCTTCCTGGTGAGTTTTTAAAAGAAATTGGTTTGACTGTTACTGGATAATCCCCTCTCTAACCCCTCCCCCCTCCCCCACCAGTTTCTGGGAAACAAGATCTGCTGGAATGTTTAGTTTAACATATCACCAAGTCTCTAGCAACTATCCTGAACACACAAGATAAGTTAGCATATGCCATATGGGTGTTATATAAGATGTTACATAACAAATAGTACCTCATTGTGGCACGGCCTTTATCAGCAGAATAAGCATCATTTATCACAACTAGAGAAAGCCGATTTTGTGTTCCTCAGGGTAAGTGATGTATTTGGCAGAACTTCCCTTGTGTGGCTCAGCTGGTAAAGAATCCACCTGCGGTGCAGGAGACCTGGGTTCGATCCCTGGGTTGGGAAGATCCCCTGGAGAAGGGAAAGGCTACCCACTCCAGTATTCTGGCCTGGAGAATTCCATGGACTGTCGCAAAGAGTCGAACACGACTGAGTGACTTTCACTTTCACTTTCAATCAGTTTCACAAAGCAGGCTGACTATCATGAACAAATGGAATACCATGAGCAAATTTGACTATCAGGGTCAGGGTGGCCCCAATAATGGAGCCTACTCTTGATTGAGTAGGACTCGCTGATAGGATTATAATGACCTCTGCAGGAGTATTTTGCTGAGATGAGGTCACTGTCCAGTTTTTAATGTCTGGAGGTTGGGATTAATGCTCTAAGGGAAACTGACAAATAGCATTTGTTTCTTTTGTCAGCAGGGTGTGATGGGGAATGTCAGATGTTTTTCCTTAAGTGGCAGGAGACCACTGGAGTTAAAAAATAATACAATAAAAATAAGGGGAGCTCATAGTAATGTGCTGGAAGACATCAGAATGTAATGGTAGGCAACAGTATTAGTAAAAGGGGAGGAAAAGTTCCCAGAGAATCAGAAAATTAATGTTATTCTGTCATCTTGGGGAGGAATCTGTCCACTTTCTGAAGTCAGTGACACCTGGAAAGCTGCTAAGAATCCTCAATTTAAGGTCTTCAGATGGAGTGGATACCCAGTATCCAGGGGGATGTGTTGAGGAACAACTCAAGGATCAGCACTCTGGCGTTTTAGTGATGTTAGTTGTTAATAGTACCTGGTAAACTTTTTTCTTTCTTTCTTTCTTTTTTTAACCTAGGCTCAAGGGCAGATTTTTCTGATGCTTATTTCAGAAGACCAAGGAGTCTCCAGGTTGAAGATCATGGAAAGGCTGTTTAGGTGAGTGTTTGGGAGATTTGCTCATATCTGTGTGATAAAGCTGGAAGTGTTGTATGAGTGCTTTCAATTAATTAATCTTATCAGCTTGTAAAAATGGTAGAATCAAAAATTGCGGATGAGATTCCCAAGTATATGGGCTGGCCTCATGTGTATTAATAAGTAGATAAACTATGAGTCCCAGATGGGGTTGATCTTACATACATTAAAGTTAATGGTAATATTTGAGGCCATGGAAAACTGTCCAAGGGCTTTACCAACTTTAGTTTTAGCATTCCATATTTATTATGGAATACATTTGCAATATAGAAATGATCAGTCTATTTCTGTTTAACTTTGATAGATTGAGAAAATTATTTCATCTGAGTTTTAAAATAAAGTAATTCAAATTAATTTGGTATAACAAAAACATCTACCATATTCATAATGATTACTTCTTTTCTTATTCCTAGTATCTTCTACTTCTCTCTCTCTCAATAACTGTTGCTGTACATTTATTAGTTTCTTTTGCATTCCCTAGCAACAAGCTAGGTTTGTTTGAATCTACTTTGAAGCAAGTTTGGTCTGCTTGAACTTCTTTATGGATTTTTTGTTTTGTTTTGTTTTCTCTTTAGTTTTGGTAAATGTTCCTTCTACTTTCTTGCATTCATTCTGTTATTCTAATTTCATATTTTGGTTGCTTAGCTCATTAATTTGTGGTCTTTCTTCTTTTCTAATAAGCATTTGGTGTTATAAATGTCCCTCAAACTACCACTTTCGTGTATCCCACAAGATTTTATAGGTGCTATTTTCATTATCATTTGGTTGTAATATTTCCTAATTTCTATTATGATTAATAATTACTATTTATCCCTTGTTGGTCATATGTATCACTTGATTCTGGTCATATCTTTTCTTTTTAATGTTCCTACCCTAAGTGGTTTGTTTCTGTTTTCCCTTGGGTTATTATTTTTTTTAACTCAATTGCACTGTGTTCAGAGAGCATTGTTTTATGCTTGAAAATTGCTGACATATATTTGTGGACTAGTGAATGATCATCTTTTCTAAATGTTCCATTTGTGCTCCCAAAGAATATATATTCTCTAATCTTTGGACCTAGTATTCTATACCTGCTCATTAGAACAAGATTTAATAGGGTTCTTCAAATCTCCCTTATCATTGCTAATAGTTATTGTTTTCTTAATTGATCAGTGTTAGCGAGTTAAGTCGCTCAGTTGTGTCTGACTCTTTGCGACCCCATGGGCTGTAGCCTACCAGGCTCCTCTGTCCATGGTGTTTTCCAGGCAACAGTACTGGAATGGATTGCCATTTCCTTCTCCAGGGGATCTTCCCAACCCAGGGATTGAACCTGGGTCTCCCGCCTTGTAGACAGACGCTTTACCATCTGAGCCATCAGTTACTGAGAGATATACTAAAAGTTCCCACTCTATGAATCTGCCAATTTCAGTGAATTTTTGCCATATGTATATTTGAGCCTTCAGAATTATAATCACAGTAATTAGCCCTGAATCCCTGCTTTTAATCATTTAAGAGCTGAAAGTCCACAACTGCTTCCTTTTAACCTTTTCGTGCCCTCCTCTTTTTAAGATCATATGGCTCCATTTTGAATTTTTCCTAGTAATCTCTATTTTGCAGTTGTTTCTGTCATCTTATTTCTGCTTCCTATTGATTGGGGTTTTTTTTCCTATGCTTCTTATGTATTATTCTCTTTTATCTGTTTTCCATTGGATCGATTGAGTTTCTGTCAGATGGATTGAGTGTCCTTTAGTACTGTATTTCCTCTAGTGAGTTGGGAATAATGTATCCTATTTCTATTTTTCAAGTTCACCAGTGATGTTTTATCATGCTCTCCAAAGCTGCCAAGTCAAGTGTGATGCTATGAGTAAAGAGTTGTTCATAGACTGCTTTATGCTTACCCAGTGTTCCTTAGGGCAAAATTCAAGACATCAACAGAATCTATTGAACATCACGACAATGATTTAAATCCAGTTGTTTTGATTTGGAGGTGGAAGGGTTGTAGTAGAGCAGGGAAATGACATTTACTGAACAGCTGTAATATTCCAAGCACTTCATGTGCATTTTTCTCATTTGACCCTTGCAAACACCATACTTGGTATGCATTCTTATATCCTCATTTGAAATGAGAAAAGTGAGAATCAGAGAGGTTAAGTAACCTTTCCCTTACATTAGCTAATAATTTCTGGAGTGAATCTAGGTCCCTTTGATGGTAAACTTCAGGGGTTTTTCAATATTCCACACTGTCTTCAAAGGTAGAAACATAAAATGGAGCCACCTGCAGCTTCTCATATTGAATAAGTTAAACTTATGAGGTCCGGGGCTGTGTTCAACCCCAGCAAAGGGACTATTTATCTGTCTCACAACTCAGCTTTTCTTTTTCCCTCAGAATTGGCACTGCCACACAACTGCAGATAACCCATCTTCCATCGATTTTCACAGAAAAGAGAAAACTTATGTTTTACACCTTTCATGGGTTATATGCCATCACTTGGTCCACCTTTACCTGCTACCTGTTGAAGTCTTGCTTCCTTAGAGAGACAGAGAGATGGTCTCTAGTGATTGCAACATGTACAGATACAAGAAGTATATACACAAATAGTGTGCAAGTTCTTGAATATTCACAAATACCTATTTCTTCATCAGTGTTTTGCCTTTTTCCCAAAAGTTCATCTTAAGTCATTCACCTAACATCCTTGCTTAGCAAACCACTTCCCACCTGCTCACACCACACACACACACACACACACACACACACACTGGGGGAGGGGGCAAAAAGCCGTGGGTCCCATATCTGCAAAGTAAGGTAAAGAAAATTAGAGACAACACAAAATAATTCTGACATGTAGTAGGTACTCAATTCAGTGGAAATTTGTTCATCATCTTTATTATAACATTGTTAATGGAAATATTGCATTTTTGTGTACTCTTTCTACATTGAGAATCACAATGTAAATTTTTCCTTCCAACCACCAAACACAATTTAGAAAACTCAAGAGGGGTAGGAAACTCTATTGTCTTTACAGATATTTTTACTCTTTCTGCTGTTCCCTTTTCCTTTCTGACAATTCCTACTTTTATCCTTTAATTTCTGTTTCAGGAACTTCCTTTAGTCCTTTTTTTTTTTAATTTGAAGTAGGTCTGCTGGCAACAAATTCTCTTAGTTTAGTTTTTCTTCATCTGAGAATGTGTTTATATTTCCCCTTCATTCCTGAAAGTTATTTTTACCAGTTATGATTTTCTGGGAAGACAGTTCATTTATGTCAGAACTTGAGAAATGTTATACCACTTCCTTCAGGCCTCCATGGCTTCTGATGAAAAATCCACTGAGAGACATTTTTTTATAGTCTCACAGGTCTCTGAGGCTCTGTTCATCTTTGTTTCCAGTTTATTTTCTCTCTCTTAGTTGGACTGGGTAATTTCTATTGTTCTGACTTTAAGCTCAGAGTCTTTCCTTTTTCCTCTCCATTTTGCTACTGAATCCATGCATTGAGTTGTTAACTGACTTTCACAAATATTTTTTCAGTTCTAAAATTTCCATTGGGATCTTCTTTGTATCCTCTATAAACTTTGCTGACTCTCCCTATTCTTTTTCATTTTTTCAACTGTTAATAATTCCTCATTGAAGCATTTTAATGATAGCTGCTTTAAAATCCTTGTCAGGTAATTCTAACATCTGTGCCATTTTGGTGCTGGCATCAGTTGATTGTCTTTCCCATTCAAGTTGAGCTTTTACTGGTTTTTGGCATGATGAATGATTTTCGATTTTATCCTTCCTGGACATTTTGGTTGATTTGAGAGTCTGGGTATTATTCAATTCTGTTTTAGCAGACTTCCTCTGACACTGTACCAGCAGATGAAGGCAGGAGTGGAAGTCCAGGTTCCCCACTTAGGCCTGTGTTTATACCATGGGGGAGGGAGATGCCTCTGGCACTGCTCCCCATCTGGCCTGCACTGAAAGCGCATGGCATGCAGAGGGCTTGTTACCCCTGGGAAGTTGTATTTATTTCCTATTGTTACAGCAAGCAGGTAGCTAGGCTTGAGATGAGAAATGGGGGGCAGGGGCCAGGTGGCAGGAAACCATACATCTTGTAAACAGCGGGGGTCCATGGGCAGACAGAGGGAAGCAGGAACCTTCAGACAGAAGGGAGACCACACATTTTGGGTGGTAAGGATCTGAGTAGCAGACAAAGAAAGCTGGGGAACTGTGGGAATCTCCTGCATCCCAATGGAAACTTTCCCTCATCTGTGCTCTCATTACAATAAGATTAGCCTTACAGATAAGAAGTACTCACCATGTACCGACACATGACACTTCTAATCTAAGCTAAATGGGAACAGAAATCACTCCTCATCTTGGAAAAATGGAGCTGGGATGGAAGTCAAGGAAGTCAACTCCCAAACCCCTCCTTCTCTACACAATATTCTGCCACTTCACTTGCTTACCCCTCAGAACAGGCTTGCCAATGAGGCCCAGGGCAGCATCTCTTCACTTGTTTGCCCGCTCTCCCTCTGAGAATGTATCTTTGCTTAAATACACTTTCACTTTACTTTCTTAACCTCTCTGCTTCTGGTAGGGGAAATACGCTGACTGAAACCGTCCACCCTGGCCAGGCACCATAGTAACCATTCACGTGAGTTATTTTAAGACAGGAGGTCCTATTAAGGAACACGAAACTGATAAACTACCACCAACTGGAAGAGTTCAGGAAAGGTCAAAAGGAGACGCCACATGTCCTACCACCTCCCAGAACCCTCCTCGCTGGGATCCATCTTGGCTGAACAACACGTGTGCCCCCAGGAAAGATCTTGAGTCAGAATGATTGGCCAGAGACAACACAGAAACTAATCCCATTACCATAAAAAGTGGCAGAGCAGTTCTCCTGGGTTCCCTTACCCTACTGCTCGCCACCCAGGTGCCCCTTCCCAGTAAAGTCTCTTGTTTTGTCAGCATGTGTGTTTCCTTGGACAATTCATTTCCGAGTGTTAGACAAGAGCCCACTCTCGGGTCCTCAAAGGGGTCCCCCTTTCAGCAACAACTGGCAATCATGCAGGGACCCCTGTTTACTGTGGCTGACATCCTGACCACTCAGGGTACTCGAGAACCAGCTCACCTGCTGATGGATCAGACACAGTGGCCACAACCGGGACCCCTTTGTCCCTGATCTCTTTCCTGAACAACGGCTGGAGTGCCCCGACCAGATAAGGAATAAGACACTTTATTGACTTCCCTGCCCCTTCCTTTTTTTTTCTCCTTCTCTCATCCCTCTTTTCAACCCCTCCTATCCTACTTTTCTTTTCTTCTCCCCCAGTATTGGACTCAGGAGTCTGATTGAAGGGCCTCAGCCTGAACTGAGGATCACATCCTGATCACCTCCAGTTGGCAGAGAACTCGAATTCTGGTTCTGGTCTGAAATGGCCTGATTTCTGGTTTTTGGTAGGGCCGAGTTCCAGTCCTCCTTTCCTGGAAGCTCAGGAGAAAATTCCCATAACATCTGGGCATCTGCAGGTGGCAAGACGACTGTAAGGCCACTGCCTCTTTTTTTTCTTGTCCCCTCCCAACCCTAACCGTTTTTTTTTTCTCCCCTCCTCCTCTTTCAACCTGTCCTCTTTCCCGCCCTTTGAAGACCCAAGGTATTTCTATTTACTCTGTCTATCGATACTCAGACCTGAAGTTTTGAGTCTTTGTGAGAGATTTTCTGAGAGACCATGATCTCTCCTCCCCATAAATTGTGCTTTTTGTTCTTGGGGAGATAATCGGGCAATAGGAGCCCTCCATCAGGTGCCCTATTTCTATAAACTCAGCCGTTTGATTGTTCATTTGGCCAAGTGCTTCAAATGGAAGTGATTGATGGGGCTCAGTATAGTCGCACCTGGTCTTGGGTGAAAGTTAATACCCGAGACATATGTCTACCTTTTGGGGCCAGACCTACAGCCCCTCTGATTGTGCTTACTGCTGAGCATTTCCTTTGGCTCATGGACAACCAGGTGATCTGGGGCGAAGAGAGAGCTTGCAACCTCTCTAGAGTCAGATATTTGACAGAGGAGGCAAAAACATACAATGGAGAAAAGACACTCTCTTCAACAAGTGGTTCTGGGAAAACTGGTCAGCTATGTGTAGAAGAATGAAATTAGAACACTTTCTAACATCATATACGAAAATAAACTCAAGATGGATTAAAATCAGAAACTATAAGATCAGAATGGGAGAAAATAATAGCAAATGAAGCAATGGACAAACAACTAATCTCAAAAATATACAAGCAACTCCTGCAGCTCAATTCCAAAAAAATAAATGACCCAGTCAAAAAATGGGCCAAAGAACTAAATAGACATTTCTCCAAAGAAGACATACAGATGGCTAACAAGCACATGAAAAGATGCTCAACATCACTCATTATCAGAGAAATGCAAATCAAAACCACAATGAGGTACCATTTCATGCCAGTCAGAATGGCTGCAATCCAAAAGTCTACAAGCAATAAATGCTGGAGAGGGTGTGGAGAAAAGGGAACCCTCTTACACTGTTGGTGGGAATGCAAACTAGTACAGCCACTATGGAGAACAGTGTGGAGATTCCTTAAAAAACTGGAAATAGAACGGCCTTATGACCCAGCAATCCCACTGCTGGGCATACATACCAAGGAAACCAGAACTGAAAGAGACACGTGTACCCCAATGTTCATCGCAGCACTGTTTATAATAGCCAGGACATAGAACCAACCTAGATGTCCATCAGCAGACGAATGGATAAGAAAGCTGTGGTACATATACACAATGGAGTATTACTCAGCCATTAAAAAGAATACATTTGAATCAGTTCTAATGAGGTGGATGAAACTGGAGCCTATTATACAGAGTGAAGTAAGCCAGAAAGAAAAACACCAATACAGTATACTAACGCATATATATATGGAATTTAGAAAGATAGTAATGATAACCCTGTATGCGAGACAGCAAAAGAGACACAGATGTATAGAACAGTCTTTTGGACTCTGTGGGAGAGGGAGAGGGTGGGATAATTTGGGAGAATGGCATTGAAACATGTATAATATCATATATGAAACGAATCACCAGTCCAGGTTCGATGCATGACACTGGATGCTTGGGGCTGGTGCACTGAGACAACCTAGAGGGATGGTACGGGGAGGGAGGAGGGAGGGGGGTTCAGGATGGGGAACACGTGTTTATCTGTGGTGGATTCATGTTGATGTATGGCAAAACCAATACAATATTTTAAAGTAATTAACCTCCGATTAAAATAAATTTATATTTAAAAAAAAATAATTCAGTAAACAATTCCTGGAGAGGATATTAAAATAAATTTGCTGTACTATTCCTGAGGTCTAGACTGCCTTTTGTTTCATATAAAGTAATCTTTCAAATTGAAAAAAAAAAAAAAGAAAGAAACTATAAGATCAGAAACTATAAAACTCTTAAAGGAAAACATAGGCAGAAACTGACATAAATCACAGCAAAATCCTCTATGACTCACCTCCTAGAGTAATGGAAATAGAAACAAAAATAAAAAAATGGGACCTACTTATGCACAATGAAGGAAACTATAAGCAAGGTGAAAAGACAACCCTCAGAATGAGAGAAGATCAGTTCAGTTCAGTCGCTCAGTCGTGTCCGACTCTTTGCGACCCCATGAATCGAAGCACGCCAGGCCTCCCTGTCCATCACCAACTCCCGGAGTTCACTCAGATTCACTTCCATCGAGTCAGTGATGCCGTCCAGCTATCTCATCCTTTGTCGTCCTCTTCTCCTCCTGCCTCCAGTCCCTCCCAGCATCAGAGTCTTTTCCAATGAGTCAACTCTTCGCATGAGGTGGCCAAAGTACTGGAGTTTCAGCTTTAGCATCATTCCTTCCAAAGAAATCCCAGGGCTGATCTCCTTCAGAATGGACTGGTTGGATCTCCTTGCAGTCCAAGGGACTCTCAAGAGTCTTCTCCAACACCACAGTTCAAAAGCATCAATTCTTCAGCACTCAGCCTTCTTCACAGTCCATCTCTCACATCCATACATGACCACAGGAAAAACCATAGCCTTGACTAGATGGACCTTAGTCGGCAAAGTAATGTCTCTGCTTTTGAATATGCTGTCTAGGTTGGTCATAACTTTCCTTCCAAGGAGTAAGCGTCTTTTAATTTCATGGCTGCAGTCACCATCTGCAGTGATTGTGGAGCCCCCCAAAATAAAGTCTGACACTGTTTCCACTGTTTCCCCATCTATTTCCCATGAAGTGATGGGACCAGATGCCATGATCTTCGTTTTCTGAATGTTGAGCTTTAAGCCAACTTTTTCACTCTCTTTCACTTTCATCAAGAGGCTTTTTAGTTCCTCTTCACTTTCTGCCATAAGGGTGGTGTCATCTGCATATCTGAGGTTATTGATATTTCTCCCAGCAATCTTGATTCCAGCTTGTGTTTCTTCAAGTCCAGCGTTTCTCATGATGTACTCTGCATATCAGTTAAATAAGCAGGGTGACAATATACAGCCTCAACGTACTCCTTTTCCTATTTGGAACCAGTCTGGTGTTCCATGTCCGGTTCTAACTGTTGCTTCCTGACCTGCATACAGATTTCTCAGGAGGCAGGTCAGGTGGTCTGGTATTCCCATCTCTTTCAGAATTTTCCACAGTTTATTGTGATCCACACAGTCAAAGGCTTTGGCATAGTCAATAAAGCAGAAATAGATGTTTTTCTGGAACTCTCTTGCTTTTTCCATGATCCAGTGGATGTTGGCAATTTGATCTCTGGTTCTTCTGCCTTTTCTAAAACCAGCTTGAACATCTGGAAGTTCACGGTTCACGTATTCCTGAAGCATGGCTTGGAGAATTTTGAGCATTACTTTCCTAGCATGTGAGATGAGTGCAATTGTGTGGTAGTTTGAGCATTCTTTGGCATTGCCTTTCTTGGGGATTGGAATGAAAACTGACCTTTTCCAGTCTTGTGGCCACTGCTGAGTTTTCCAAATGTGCTGGCATATTGAGTACAGCACTTTAACAGCATCATCTTTCAGGATTTGAAATAGTTCAATTGGAACTGCATCACCTCCACTAGCTTTGTTCGTAGTGATGCTTTCTAAGGCCCACTTGACTTCACATTCCAGGATGTCTAGCTCTAGATGAGTGATCACACCATCGTGATTATCTGGGTCATGAAGATCTTTTTTGTACAGTTCTTCTGTGTATTCTTGCCACCTCTTCTTAATATCTTCTGCTTCTGTTAGGTCCAGACCATTTCTGTCCTTTATTGAGCCCATCTTTGCACGAAATGTTCCCTTGGTATCTCTAATTTTTTTGAAGAGATCTCTAGTCTTTCCCATTCTGTTGTTTTCCTCTATTTCTGTGCATTGATCGCTGAAGAAGGCTTTCTTATCTCTCCTTGCTATTCTTCGGAACTCTGCATTCAGATGCTTATATCTTTCCTTTTCTCCTTGGCTTTTTGCTTCTTTTCTTTTCACAGCTATTTGTAAGGGTTCCCCAGACAGCCATTTTGCTTTTTTGCATTTCTTTCCCATGGGGATGGTCCTGATCCCTGTCTCCTGTACAATGTCACCAACCTCATTCCATAGTTCATCAGGCACTCTATCTATCAGATCTAGGCCCTTAAATCTATTTCTCACTTCCACTGTATAATCATAAGGGATTTGATTTAGGTCATACCTGAATGGTCTAGCGGTTTTCCCTGCTTTTTTCAATTTAAGTCTGAATTTGGTAATAAGGAGTTCATGATCTGAGCCACAGTCAGCTCCTGGTCTTGTTTTTGTTGACTGTATAGAACTTCTCCATCTTTTGCTGCAGAGAATATAATCAATCTGATTTTGGTGTTGACTTTTCTTGACAAAGCATAAAATAATAAAGATTGATAATAGATTTAGATTTACTAGTAATAGTAAAAAGAACTCAATTCAGATTCTTTCCTGAAAGTTTTAAAAACATAATTATCAATATAGATTTCTATATTTATTTTCATATGACCATGCTACTCCTATCTTCAGTCTCCTCCATTTTACTTTCTTTACCAGCAAATTCAATTCCCAATTAGAAATGTAGTTCCCTCCTAGTACTTGAGATCCTTTCCTTGATATTGGACATCTGGCAGCGTTATTGTATCCAACCATTCTAGCGAAATGCTATGGCGCAATCTATCACCTTAGCATCTTTCAGGGTACTAAAATGATTAGTCTGCTACTATTTCTCCCTCTACTTAGGTAACACTTACTATATTGAATAGTTACTGTAAAAGGCTAAGCACAGTGAGAAGATAGAAAAAACAGTAAGGCCTCTGCCATTGAGAAATCTGCTGTCCATTTGTGGAAAAAAGAATTATATTGAAATAAGTAATTTAACAGACCATATTGATAAGCAAATACACACACACACACACACACACACCAACACACACACACACACACACACACCCCCCAACACACACACACACACACACCCCAACACACACACACACACCCCCCAACACACACACACCCCAACACACACACACACACACCCCAACACACACACCCCCCAACACACACACACACACACCCCAACACACACACCCCCCAACACACACACACACACACACACCCCAACACACACCCCCCAACACACACACACACACACACCCCAACACACACACACACACACCCCAACACACACACCCCCCAACACACACACACACACCCCAACACACACACCCCCCAACACACACCCCCCAACACACACACACACACACACCCCCCAACACACACCCCCCAACACACACAGACACACCCCCCAACACACACACACACACACACCCCAACACACACACACACACACACCCCAACACACCCAACACACACACACACCCCAAAACACACACACACACCCCAACACACACACACCCCAACACACACACACACACACCCCAACACACACACACACACACCAACACACACACACCCCAACACACACACACACCCCAACACACACACACACACACCCCCCAACACACACACACCCCCCCAACACACACACACACACCCCAACACACACACACACCCCAACACACACACACCCCAACACACACACACCCCAACACACACACACACACACCCCAACACACACACCCCAACACACACACACACACACACACACACACACACACACACACACACACCCCCAAGCAGGGAAAGAAATTTTAGAGTAAGAAACAGATAGAGGAAGTATGTAGGTATTTTAATTCAGAGTTAATAAATGAGGCCAGTGGTTCTGAAACATCTATTTGCTTAAGAATGATCATTTGAAAGGTAGCTAAGCTTAATGGTTAATTAAGGGCTTGAATCATGGGGGCAGACTTCTCAATATAAAGCCCAATCTTGGTAATGATTAGTTGTAAGAACATGAAGTCATGACTTTTCTCTTATCCTTATTTTTCATCAGCAGTGAATAGAGAAAAACAGTACTTTTTTGGAGGGAGGTAGGGTGGTGGTTACTATGAGGAATAAGTAAGTTAATTTTTAAAAAAAGAGCTTAAAAGAGTACTCGACCCACCGTAAGCACTTGATAAATCTTAATATTATAATCAGTATTATTGGAGCATTTGTTCAAAATGTAAATTTCTTAGATCCCACCCTCAGAGTATTCTGATTCAATAAGTGTAGGACAGTGCCCAGCAATTTTCATTTTTTACCATGCTGCCAGATGGCTGACACAGATGATACAGAAGCACTTTTGATAAAAACTAGGTTAGACAGAAGCAGAATTAAGAATGACAAGTTGTAGAGCATGTTTTGCAAATTTCACTGTTTGCTACCCCTTTGTGTTATAAACCCCTTCGAGAAGTTAAGGAAAGTAAGTGTCCTTTAAAAAAATAAATACGTATTTGCAAACACTCACAATTTTGCATATGATCTCACCTAACTTATAAGCCTCCTGAAGTTCGTTGATGAGTTCCTAAGAAACTAACAGAAGAGGGTATTTGGGAGGAAGGATTCCCAAAGTTCCTGGTTAAGAGGCCATGAAATACTTCATATCCACAAGGATGGCTACAATCAAAAAGACAAACGGAGTAAAACAAGGTTGGTGAGGATTTTTATTTTATTTTATATTTTATTTTACTTTTTGGCAAGGAACTAGAAATCTCATTCATTGGTAGTGGGAATGTAAAATGATGTATCCACTCTGGAAAATGGCTTGGCAGTTCCCCAGAGTGTTAAATATTATAAAGTTACCATATAAGCCAGCAATTCCACTCCAAATACAATATATCCCCAAGAAAAAGAAAATGTATATTCCTATAATGGCATTATTCATAATACTCCAAAAGGGGAGACAATGCAAATGTCCATCAACCAATGGGTGGATAAATAACTGTTTTACATACCTATACAATGGAATATTTGTTAATAAAAAGACACTTGTTACAACATAGATGAACCTTGAAAACATGCTAAGTGAAAGAAATCAGTCACAAAAGACCACATATTATATAATTCCATTTATATAAAATGCCCTGAATATGCAAATCCTTAATGACAGAAAGTAGATTAGTAGTTGTTACCTAGGACTAAGGGGAGAGAAAAAGAAGAAAATAAGAGTGACTGCTAACAGAAAAGGGTTTCTTTTTGTGGTGATGATGAATATGTTATAAATTCCAAGTGTGGTGATGGTTTGCACAATGCTGTGAATATACTAAAAACAATTGAATTTACACTTTAAATGGGTGAATTTCATGGTATATAAATTATCTCTCAATAGAGATGTTGGGCAAAAAGGAAGAAACCATGAAACAGATTGATTATGACAGAGCCCCAGACTAGGGGGAAAAAAGGGATTAAGAGTGAAGAGAGGTTAAGGTGAGAGAACGCAGGCTTGGAAGTCATCTGGATATTGATGACAGGTGAAACGTTAAACTGACTCTTATATAACAGGGCCTGAAAAACTGAGAAAATAGGGCCCAGAGGGATTCCTACACTTCCTCTGAGGAAAGCCAGAGAAGTCAAAACTACTTGAAAATGGAATAAAATATATAGCATTGTCACAAAATTCAAGGAGGAATTTTAAGGTGAAGTCATCAGAGGTAATGTCAAAAATCATGATATTAAAATACTTACTATTAATCAGATTGAAATATTTGTCTGTAACTGTGGAATCTTAACCCAAAATTGTTAACAATTTTATTCTCCCTACTCATGTACTTAGGTAACTTTGAAAAAAGAAAAGAGTGATGACATCTTTTAGTAGTGAAGGTAAATACACAGTATGAGTTTACTTGCTACTACAAAATAAACACTACTGAGCTAAACCCAAACAGATTATATCCCAAGTGAGCTGACAATACAGAAATTCAGTCACATACCTATGTTTAAACATGTAAAACCCAATTTCAATACTTTTGAAATTTCAAATCTAATTTGCAACATATTGGTGTGTGGTAAAATGTAAAAACACATCTTTTTTAAGCCACCAAGAAATACCAAACTTTGAATTATATTTTAAAATAAGTAGAACTCTGCTTTAAATCTTAGTTATATTTATATAAAAATCAGACTGCCATGAATTGGATGTACTTACCTGTGTGAGTACTTTGAAAATTAAAAATACACACAAAGAGTTAGCATTTAACACTATCAGATGTCCAAAATAAGTGAATTCATAATCTAAAACAAAATACTTATATCTTTAGAAGATAAATCCATTGGATAAATGTAGAAAAGTATTTTAAATACATGTGATTTAGACATAATATTGTATATTATCCAACTTACTCTTCCTCTCCATTAAGAATTACTGTTTCTAATGAATATATGAAAGTGATTCTGTCATAAATTTTGTAAAAACTTTTTAAAATATGGCAGAATACAAATAAAAAAAAAAACATGGCCATCATTAAGGTTAAATCAACAACAAAAAATTTATGAACACTGTGCTCTCACTTCGGAGAAGGCAATGACACCCTACTCCAGTACTCTTGCCTGGAAAATCCCATGGATGGAGGAGCCTGGTGGGCTGCAGTCCATGGGGTCGCTAAGGGTCGGACATGACTGAGTGACTTCACTTTCATACATTGGAGAAGGAAATGGCAACCCACTCCAGTGTTCTTGCCTGGAGAATCCCAGGGATGGGGGAGCCTGGTGGGCTGCCGTCTATGGGGTCACATAGAGTCAGACACGACTGAAGTGACTTAGCAGTAGCAGTAGCAGCAGTGCTCTCACTTTAGACAATGGAGAGGTCCAGGACCTGGAGCCAGCTTGACACTGGCTCCAGCCATGATCAGTTGAACTTCAGAGGTATAAAGTGCCACAGAAGATGACTGCAGCCATGTTTTCACAACTTCCAGTGGCCATGTCAGAATAGTTCCCACTGTACCACCACACCACATCCTCCGGCAAAGAGGAGAGCTAGTGGAGAAGGCAAATAAAGTGTTTTTCAATAGGGACCGGGAGGAGGAGGTCAAAAGGGAGGAAAGAGAAGCCCAAAAGGATGGAAGGATAGAGAAGCCGATCCAAGCCTTAGCCCAACAACAGGCTAAAATCTTGACCTTGGTTCACTGTACCACTGTGTGAGAGTTATGAAGACAGCGAGAAAGAAAAAAGGACCCTAGGGATCCACCACTGAGATGCACCCAGTGTGCCTACTGCCAAGAGGATGGACATTGGAAAGGGTAGTGTCCATATCACCCTAAGGGAAGGCATGTTGAGACCCCTATACCTGCTCTGTCTGTGTTAGTTCTAGGAGACCAGGGCTGAGGATGCCCAACAGCTTGAGAACAGCTCCCTGCCCTGCCTTTTCTGAAACCAGCTTGAACATCAGGAAGTTCACGGTTCACGTATTGCTGAAGCCTGGCTTGGAGAATTTTGAGCATTATTTTACTAGCGTGTGAGATGAGTGCAATTGTGTGGTAGTTTGAACATTCTTTGGCATTGGATTTTAGTTTAACCCAAATAAGATACGTAGGATTTATAATCACAGAGGAGAAAAAAAGAAAAGGCTCGACCCTCCAGAGGAAATCCCTCAGCTTAAATACCCCTTACCCTCAAATGAGGAAACAGCTTAGGGGATTTTTAAGAATGACTGGATTTTCCTGGATCTGGATTCCTGGTTATGGGAATCTGGCCTGACCCCTGTATGAGAAACTAAGAAGGAAAGAGGAAGGACCACTTGACTGGAATGGAGACCTGCAAGGTTGCCTTAATGCCTGGAAAGGGGCTGTCAGTATGGCTCCAGATTTAGACCTCCCAAACATGGAAAAGCCTTTCAGGCTGTATGTCTATTAGAGAGTAGGAACTGCTCTTGGGATGTTAGGACAAATGGTGGGGCCCACAGTACAGCCTGTGGCCTACCTCTCAAAACAACTAGACAAGGGAGCCAAAGCGTGGCCTGCTTGGCTCGAGGCAGTAGCAGCCACCACTCTTATGGTTAAAGAGGCCTCCAAGGTGACCCTGGGTCAGCCCACCACAGTGTGTACACCTCACCAAGTGCAAGCAGTCTTGGAGACTAAAGGGGATAGATGGATGATAGGGGAAAGGATCACCCAATGCCAGGCCCTCCTCCTTGACACTCCAAAAATAATATTAACAGTCTGTCAGACTTTAAATCCAGCCACCTTAATGCTGGGCCCCTATACTTCCCCTTTAGACCACCAATGCATGCAAGTCATAGATGAATTACACTCTTCTCCCCTCAGCCTATCCGAGACACCCTTATCCAGCCCAGAGGAAGAATGGTACACAGATGGCAGTACTTTTGTGGGAAAAAGAGAGAGGAAAGCAAGATATGCCATAATGAGCCTAGAAGAAACCAGAAAAAGTGGGTCTCTTCCCCCAGGCACCTCAGCCCAGAAAGCTGACAAGAGCTCTGGAACCAGGGAAAGAAAAAAGGACTAATGTCTATACAGACCTTAAATATGCTTTTCTCATCCTGAACACCCATGCAGCCATCTGGAAGGAAAAAGGGATGTTCAGTGCCAGAAGCTCTCCTATTAAACACAAAGAACTCATTCTCAGGCTTCTGGAGGCGGTCAAACTTCCTGCTAAATTAACTACTGTCCACTGCAAGGGTCACCAAAAGGAAGAAGAAAAGGAGGCCCAGGGAATAGGAAAGCTGATCAGGAGGCAAAACAAACCACTAGGGCAGCTACCCCTGTCACTGCTATCTGCTCCCTTTTCTCCAAGGAAACCCTGACTCTGAGTTATACCCCAGAGGAACATTCCTGATGTGCCAAGCAGTGCTGGGAGACTGGGTAATGTGGGTGGTTCCAGACTGACTAGGCTCAAATAATACCCCCTGACTCTCAAGTCTGGAAAATTATTAACTCCTTACACAAAAGTTCCCATTTTGGAAGAGATAATCCAGAAACCTTGCTTAAGCCCATTCTCTGCCACCCCCGGTTGGCTAAAGTTACTTGGCAGATCACACAAGAGTTGTGATACCTGTCTAAGAAACAATCCAAACACCAGACCCTTGCCACTTCCCCTAATTAAACCTGTCCAACATCAAGGGTCATACCCAGGAGAAGACTGGCAGGTGGATTTTACAGCTATGCTGAAACCACAAGGGTTTTCTTATTTTTTAGTCTTTGTTGACACATTCACAGGATGGATTGAGGTGTTCCCTACTAGGACAGAGAGAGCTACAGAAGTCTGCAAAGCTCTGTTAAAGGAGATAGTGCCCAGGTTTGGGCTGCCTCCATCTCTTCAGGGTGACAGTGGGCCCTCAATTACAGCCATGATATCCCAGAACCTGGCTGCATGCTTAGGAATCAAATATTGCCTCCACTCATCTTGGTGGCCTCAAGCCTCAGGGAAGATAGAGAGAAAGCCAACCAGAATCTTAAAAGGGCTCTGGCTACACTATGTCAAGAAACACACAATAAACAGATCCATATGTAGGACTATATTGTGCTGGATGAAGCACAAGCTGGAATCAAGATTGCCCGGAGAATTATCAACAACCTCAGATACACAGACGATACCCACCCTTATGGCAGAAAGTGAAGAGGAACTAAAGGGCCTCTTGATGAAAGTGAAAGAGGAGAGTGAAAAAGCTGGCTTAAAACTCAGCATTCAGAAAAATGAAGATCATGGCATCCTGTCCCATCACTTCATGGCAAATAGATGGGCAAACAATGAAAACAGTGAGAGACTTTATTTTCTTGGGCTCCAAAATCACTGCAGATGGTGACTGCAGCCATGAAATTAAAAGATGCTTGCTCCTTGGAAGAAAAGCTATGACCAACCTAGACAGCATATTAAAAAGCAGAGACATTACTTTGCCGACAAAGTTCCGTCTAGTCAAAGCTACAGTTTTTCCAGTGGTCATGTATGGATGTGAGAGTTGGACTATAAAGAAAGCTGAGCACCAAAGACCTGATGCCTTTGAACTATGATGTTGGAGAAGACTCCTGAGCACCCCTTGGACTGCAAGGAGATCCAACCAGACCATCCTAAAGGAAATCAGTTTTGACTATTCATTAGAAGGACTGGTGCTGAAGCTGAAACTCCAATACTTGACCACCTGATGCGAAGAATAGGCTCATTGGAAAAGACCCTGATGCTGGGAAAGATTGAAGGCAAGACGAGAAGGGGATGACTGAGGATGAGATGGTCGGATGGCATCACCGACTCAATGGACGTGAGTGAGCAAGCTCCGGGAGTTGGCGATGGACAGGGAGGCTTGGCGTGCTGCAGTCCATGGGGCCGCAAAGAGTCAGACACAACTGAGTGACTGAACTGAACTGACTGATATGTGGGAATTTAAATGTTGCTACTTTCTCAAGGCCCTGTTTTCTGGAGATTGTTCTGTTTTTCTCTTTCCTACTTATGTACTCTTTCTCATGCTCTTAAGACAGATACCTTGGCTGACATGTCAGCCTCAGTAAATGTTGTTCTGCACACAGAGCAAACTTCCTTATCTTCAAAGCCTTACTATTGCTTTGCTGAGCTCTGGTACTGAATTCCAGGTAAGTTCTCAATAAATATGCACTCACCGTTTTCTCTAGGAGCTGCTCTTCCACAAGCTCTCCCTGCTCTGTCTCTCATATTCCCTGTCTGGTTGTGAGAATTAATTCAGTGTGAAACTGCCGCATCTGGAGCCTGAACAGGGACCTGAAGGCTCGCTATGCACCTGTTCCTCAAGCCTGAGCAAGAGAAAAGGATGCCTGCTCATCCAGGTAGGAACTACAGCCTATAAGGCTAGCGATGGAACAGTCTTTTTTTTTTGGGGGGGGGGGATTTATTTTTTAATTAATTAATTTATTTTAATTGGAGGCTAATTACTTTACAGTATTATAGTGGTTTCTGCCATACATTGATATGAATCCACCACGGCTGGAATGAAGTCTTTTTGACGTGCAGTACTTTGGCTTTTGCCTATGGGTAACTCGTTATCCCCCTAAACAGTGTGCTCATAAACACCAGCTTTCTTTTTTGCTTGCTGCTGCTGGTTGCAAGATTTCTGATTTAGATTTAACTGAACTTCTTACCGTTATTAGTACTCATTGTCCTTAGTATCCACAAGAAGCTACCTTGAAAGTGTCTGATTGGGAGCAATAAGCCATTGGTTGAGAAATGGAGTAGGTATTATTAATGTACAACACCTGAATACTTGGAATTTATGCCACAAAGCCCTCTCGGCTATAGAAAAGGACAAGGTTTCATGGGCTGATCTTATTCCTCCCCCCGAATTGCCTCCACCACCTCCTCCAGAAGCTTCTAAATTTGCTTCTATTGAGCCTATCAAATCTGCTCCTCCACTTGTCGACTCGCTCTTAACTCAACCTCAATGTTCTATGATAGAAAATATGTTACAGGAAGAAAACTTAAATGGAAGATCTGTCTCCACCCCCATCTAGAGCAGGGAGGGACACCTCCAGTAGAAAAAAGCCAGAGCACTGGGTGCCACTGTTTTCTCTCTTACAGATGGGAGCTAACAATTCCAAAACCACCCCTTTAAATTGTATCTCAAAAAACTGGGATAAGTTTGATCCCCAGAGCCTAAAAAGTCCCTTTTATGCAGGCTTTCTTTGCTTTAAGAGAAGACTTCACCTCCCCAGAGAGACAATCCCTGCTGGGAAAGCATCTTATCAGTCAGTCTACCCCTGTCATCAGAACCAATTTGAACACTCTATTTAAATTTTAGCTATGAAACTATGACTACAAAAAGGACAGATGACATTTTTGACACTGAATGGCCATGATATTCTTTAGACTCAGAGAAAACTGGTTAAAATGAAATCTTTTTGAAAGTACAAAACTGGTTCTTTTCGCACATGCAACTAGGAAAAGGATAGCTTATCAAAATACTTCTTTTGGAGCTCCAACCCTGCCTGAGAAAATAGAAATATGCCTGGGAGGGGCGGAGGAAGGAAACCTAAAGTTAACTCTTATCATGTCCTTAAGACACACAGCCCACTCTGTCTGGGACTCCAGCCATGAACAAATTGGTAGAATTTTAAACCAATAAAAAAAGGGGAGGGGCAAAAAAAAAAAACATTTTAAATTTCAAGGAGAAAACTATGAGATCTGTCTGTCCAGATTTACATGTCTCAATGTGTGTCTTTATCTTGCTAAGATTAATTTGTCACAGTTGCTAAAGAAAATTAAGATGCATGTCTTTAATAAAAGGGTATAAGGGATAAAATCACATTAAGGAGAAAGAAAGTAAATCTAAACTTATAGGTGGCTATTTTCTGAACAGACAAAATGATGGATACAGAAAATGTAAAAAAGGTTTATGACAAATGGAAGAGAGTTTTATACATGATACAAGACATTAAACTGCCTTTAAAGTCTTTTATTGTTACTTTGACTAAGTAAATAACTATTGTTTCACAGTAAACATAGGCTGATACCAAACTAAAATTTAGTTTTCTTGCCCTGTTGAAAAAACAAAGTTTCCTTGGAATGTGGCTTTTGATAATAGACTATGGCACACATAGACAAAGCTCATTCCACTTCTACTAAAATTAACCCCTCATCAGGGAATTTAAAATGAATAAACGATGGCTATAAACCAGAGCTGGGGCTATGGGAAATCCAAGTCCAAGACTGCTTGCCTGCTTGGCTTTTCTCAGCTCTCTGACAAACCTCACCTTTATTTTGATAGGATAAAGCCTTTCCTGGCTTCAAGGTTAATATCTCACAATGGAGGGAAAAAAAATGGTTAAAATGTTTTCTACAGTCTCCAACAATTGGGGCACCCACTTTGCTGGACAGGTCATACAGACATTGGCAAATACTTCATGAGCTTCTTGGAGACTATTGTTTTCACTGACATCCTCAGTCATCAGAAAAGGATGGCAAGGGATCGATCAAAGGGATTGATTACACGGGATTAAATAGACTACTAAATATGATAATAATTTTCATGACTTTTTGACTGACATATTACTGGCTTCTAATCTTTGTTTTTAGATATAAAGACGCTCAGAAGCTCCTCTCAAGTTATTGATGGTTTAAAAC
This sequence comes from Budorcas taxicolor, assembly GCF_023091745.1. NCBI lineage: Eukaryota > Metazoa > Chordata > Mammalia > Artiodactyla > Bovidae > Budorcas > Budorcas taxicolor. The sequence goes on along the minus strand of NC_068935.1, from coordinate 84,678,971 downwards.
AATTTAATGATTTACACCAATGGATAAAATTTAAACATTTTTCTTTTCTCTCTGCCTTGTCCCTCCAGAAATTGGAGACACTTGGGGTCTGAACAGCCTTATCAAGGTAAGAAAGACTGTCTCCCAACATATACGGAAATCTCAAAGTATACTGGGGAGCTCTAAAAGAAAAATCCACCCAACTAATGTCAGGCCCATGGTATCTATTATGTTTCACTGAATATTAAGTTCTAGTTTTGTTAATTAAGGTCTCTGTTTACTAAGGCTCACTTAGACACTTCCTTGTGGTTATGTCATATTGCTAAGAGGTTTAATTAAGTTATTAAGAAGGACACTCTGAGTTTGTTCCTAAAGCTTATCTCAGTAACCAGTCTTCAAATAAAGATCAGATGCTCCAGGATTTACAACCAAGAGATTAACAACAGGCTACGGTCATTTAGCAAACTAAATCAAATGACCTGGAGATATCACGGGCCTATACCTAATGGAAGTTCTTAAGTTCTTACTTACGATGTTGCCTACTTCAAAAAATGTTGTCCCTTACATTGCAAAATATGTGACTGAGCTACTGATATAATGATGGTATACAATTTCATATAAAATTCATAATTATAACAATGTGACTCTCTATATGAAAAGAAACAACAAGAGGAAATATTTTCCTAAACCATGAAGCTAATAAGACAGGTATAGTCCAAGGACTTCTGCTGCTCACAGGGCTTAATCCAATAACAACACATTAAATGACACTTACTCCATGATTTGTGAACAATAAATGCTAGAATACAACCTATGGGACACTTCCAACCTGGTCTCCCTATTCCAACATTAATTCCTGAAAATCATGATATCATTGTTATAGACCTAAAAGATTGCTTTTTTACCATTCCTCTACACCCAGATGATAAAGAAAAATTTGCATTTTCTGTTTTAACTCTTAATAATCATCAGCCTTTACAGAGATATCAATGGACATACTTACCTCAAGGCATGATGAATAGCCCGACTATATGTCAGAGATTTGATGATCTAACATTATGGCCCTTAAGGCAACAATATCCCACTGCTAACATTTATCATTGGAGAAGGAAATGGCAACCCACTCCAGTATTCTTGCCTGGAGAATCCCAGGGACGGGGTAGCCTGGTGGGCTGCCGTCTATGGGGTCGCACAGAGTCGGATACGACTGAAGCGACTTAGCAGCAACAACATTTATCATTATATGGATGATATTTTAATTTCTCATTCATGCCCTAGAAAAACCAACAGAAATCCTTTCCTCTCCACAAGTCTATTTAACTTACTCAAGGATTAATCATCACTCCAGAAAAAATTCAAATTTCCCTCCTTGGAAATATCTCGGACTTCAGTTGCTCCATACTTCAATTAAACCTACACAATTTTCTTTTCAGCTTTTTCTGATGAACTGATAATTGAAATGGACTCGAGAGAGGCCAAAAATAACCTATATATTCTTGAAGAACAAGGTAGATTTGAGTGGCCTTATCCAAATATCAGAATTGACTTTAGATTTGTAGTGATGAATACTGATATGTGGTATTTTAAATAGACAGATAAATTGGGCCATGGGGCTTAATAGAGAGTACACAAAGTAGCCCATACATAGGTAGGTGTTTGATTTATGACACATGTGGCACTGCAAATCTGTAGGAAAAGGGCAGACTTTTCAATGAGTGGTTCACTGAAATTGGGAGAATCAATAGAAGTTTAGGTAGCTGTTCATAGGATAAAATATAACAACGGAAAGAAACCCTACTCAACATTATACACACACATCACTTGTAGCTGGATTATGACCTAACTGTGAGAGGTAAAACCATAAATATTCCACAAGACAAGATAGAGAATAGTTCCATGGCCCCAGGGCAGGGACAGATTTCTTAAAACAGAAAAGCACTGGCCATAAGCAGAAGAATGATAAATTTTGACTATGTTATCATTAAGTATGTTATATAATTAAGTATGTCTTAATTACAGTCTGTTCACAAAGCACAGCACAAAAGAGAAAATACAAACAACAAAGCGAAAGATTATTTTAGCCACACATATAACTGGTATTGAAAACACATAAATAACTCACTGAATCAGTAAGAACAAGATGGAAAAGAGAATAGAAAAATGGCGAAAGAGTTGAACATGAACAGGCTTTTCATAGAAGAGAATGTCCAAAAGGTTCATAAAGGTGAGTATGTGCAAAAACTTAATAGTAGTGATAAACAAGTAAATTAAATGTTGGCAACACTTGGTGTAGATGAAGATGTGCAGGCAGAGAAACTCTCTGTGTTGCTGCTGGGATTACATGTTGTTACAACCACTACAGAAAACAATTTGTCACCATGCAGAAAAGCTGAATATATGTATAACTACGGGCCAGTGATTCTGTTCTTGCATGTATACCTAAGAGACTTCTAAACATGAGTCCCATGAAAAACGCCCAAGAATGTTCATAAGAAAAAGCTAAAAGCTTTGTTAGAAAAAAAAAAAAAAAAGCTAAAAGCATCCTAGTGTTCACACAGTGTAGAATGGTATAATCATGTCAAAATTACTTTGCTAAAATCATGCATTGGAATGCTAGTCAATGATGGAGACAAAAGATCTAAGGCTACTAGGAACAAGATGGAGGAGTCTCTCAAATAAATATGATAGAGTGAAAGAAGCAGGCCGTAAAAGGGAGCATGCAGTCTGAGTCCTCTGATACAACTTCAAATAAACTGTATTGCATAGGAATGCATACAAAAGTTGTAAAGAAAGTGAAAGTGAAGTCGCTCAGTCGTGTCCGACTCTTTGCGACCCCATGGACTGTATAGCCTAACAGGCTCTTCTGTCCATGGTATTTTCCAGGCAAGAATGCTGGAGTGGATTGCCATTTCCTTCTCCAAGGGGTCTTCCCGACCCAGGGATCCAACCCAGGTCTCACGCATTGCAGGCAGACGCTTTACCGTCTGAGCCACCAGGGAAGCCCTTATGAAAGTTGTAAGGTCATCTCTTTTTAGAAAAGCACTGAACTGATTATCATAAAGTCAAGATCCATAGGGGAGGGAGTGGGTTGTGATTGGGAGTAATACCGGTGGCTGTATTCTGGAAGGCTGGCAATGGTCTGTTTCTTGACCTTAGTCCAGATTATGTAGGTGTTTGCTTTTATAAGGGACTTTCTGGCATTATCTAAACCTGGCATATATGTTTTATGCACTTCTCTATGCACTTCTCTATCTGGAAAAAAAAAAAAAAAAACTTCCTCCCAAAAAATGTAATGATGATTACATTACAAAAATATGTAATGTAGCAATTTTGATGAGATTTGAACTGTTATGGATGAAAAACTTGATCTTTTAATCGAGAGATTAGCAAGTGTCCATTATCATTAAAAGAGGAGAAAGAAGGAATTATTTAAACTGTCGTTTAGCCACTAAGACATGTCCGGCTCTTTTGCGACCCCATGGACTGTAGCTGGCCAGGCTCCTCGGTCCGTGGGATTTCTGGAGTGGGTTGCCATTTCCTTCTCCAGAGGATCTTCTCGACCTAGGGATGGACCCTGTGTCTCCTGCATTGGCAGGTGGATTCTTTATCACTGAGCCACCAGGGAAGCCCATTTAAACTATAGCTATCCCATAATCTAGTCATCACTTGAAACCTTTTTCTTGCCAGATAATTCACCCTGTATTTATATCGATTTCCAGCTCACTGATGACAGACAAATTGGAAGATCATCATCAACATTAATAAGATCATTAGGCATCACAGACCAAATCCATTACAGTGAGACTAGGCCAGCACACTTAAACGCAAGCAGGCACACCTGCTTGGGCAGGCAAGAGGCATCTGTGGCTTTTTCTCAGGAGAGTCCACTACAGTAACTTAGGGTTTAACCTTGTCACATTTCACCAGTGCTGTTGTCCAGAGACCTCCACGTGCTGGAGAATCTAGAGTAACCTGAGCAATGGCCTCATCATGCTGTGAGACTAGACATGAAATTTACCATGGTGTACCCAATGGTGGAAGAGCAAAGAGTTGGTTTAGGTTGTGCACCTTATAGGGAGAACCCAGGAGTAGGTTGGGCTTTCCAGATTTCAATACAAATTGGTTCATCCTTTAGGCCTTGCATTTCTCGGGTCAACAGTGCTACTCTGTTTTGACCTCACCTCTTACTCTGCACCAGCAGGATGAAAAATGTAACTCTGGTCCTGAGGACATTGCTCAAGACAGTTCTGAATGTGGAAGCAAAATTTTTTAAAAGGCATCATTTTCCACTGTGTATTCTCTCAGGAACTTTGTCACCTATCAATCCAGCCATCCATCCAATACACAATGTTTAACACATGGTAAGTGCTAACTGCCATGCTTAGCACTGGGAAGGGCTGGGGTGTGTATGTTTATACCGTGCGGTATCGATTTATGTAGATAGATACCTAAGGTATTCATTCCAGCACTTTTTACTGAAGTGAACTGCCGCTTCCCCTGTATCTCAGAAGACCTCCTTGATTTCCTGCTAATATTAACAGTGGAACTTATTTATGTATACGAGGCTCTGCCCCTGGGACTTCTATTCTGTTCTAGAGACCCAGTACAAGGATAGTTAAATCACGGTGGCGTTAAACACATTTTAATATCTGATAGGGCCAGTTTCTGCGCAGTGCACATTTTGTTTTTTCTCCTTTCAGGACTGTGCTGGGCCGGCGGCAGGGGGCGGGGTTGAGCCTCCTCCGCGGCTCTGGTTTCAGTGGAGCTTCAAGGACGCAGAGATGGAAATATCCCAGGCTGCTCTCGGCTCGCGCGCGGCGCCCGACAAGGCGGCGGCGGCGGCGGCGGCGGCGATGCCTTCTTTCTGGTGCTGTTGGACCCGGTGGGTGGAGACGTAGATAACGAGGGCGCTGGTCGGGGCGCAGGGCCCGTGTGGAGGGGGGGCAGGCCGCGATGGGCCCAAGGCTCCTGGGGTCGAAAGCGGCGCGAACCGCTAGGGCCGCTCTGCGCTGGGCCCCAGCTGCCTGTCGGCTATCCCCGCCCCAGGCCCAGATCCCCGCCCCAGGCCTGGGCCCTGCCAGAGGCCTTCATGGGCACAGTCCCTATTCACACCCAAAACCTGCTGTCTTGCTTGGAGAACAGCGTCCTCCCCCTGGCCACACCCCAACCGCCAGCCTGGGTCACCTTTTTTGCCACATCCTTGCCAACCTTTGTTATTTCTGTTCTTTTTGATGATAGCCATTCTCACAGGCGAGGTAATACCTCCTTGTGGTTTTGATTTGAGTTTCCCTGATGATTAACGATGCTGAACATCTTTACGTGTGCCTGTTGGTCATCTGCATTCCCTCTTTGGAAACATGTCTATTCAGTTCTTCCTCCCATTCTTAAATCAGAGCACTTTTGTTTGTTTGTTTGTTTTGATGTTAAGTCATTTGAGCTGTTTATATATGTTGGGTATTAACCTTTTATTGGCTGTGTCAATTGCAGATATCTTCTTCCATTTAGTAGGTTTTGTTGTTTGTGGTTTCCTTTGTTGTGCAAAAGCTTTTAAATTTAATTAGGCCCCATTGGTTTATTTTTGCTTTAGTTTCCTTTGCTTTAGGAGAGGGATCCAAAACATTATTGTGATTTATATCAAAGAGGGTTCTGCCTATGTATTCCTCTAGGAGTGTTAATAGTATTCAGTCTTCATTTGAATCTTTAATCCACATTGAGTTTATTTTTGGATATGGTATTAGAGAATGTTCTAATTTGATTCTTTTACATGTAGCTCTCCCGTTTCCCCAGCACCACTTGTTGAAGAGACTTTTTTCTCCATTGTGTCTCCTTGCATCCTTTGTCATATATTAATCGACCATAAGTGTGTGGATTTATTTCTGGGATCTCTATTCTATTTCATTGATGGATATGTCTAGTTTTGTGCTAGTACCATACTGTTTTGCTTACTATAGCATTGAAGTATAGTCTGAAGCCAAAGAGGATGATTCCTCCAGCCGTGTTCTTTCTCAAGATTGTTTTGGCTATTCAGAAATACCATATCTTCTTTTTTTCATTAAACTATAGTTGATTTGCAATACTGTGTCATTTTCAGGTGTACAGCAAAGTGATTTAGGTTTATATGTGTGCATACACACATACATATAAATCACTCTATATAATGACATATATATATATACATACACATGTATGCTTTTCAGATTCGTTTCTAGTATAGATTATTACATGGTATTGAATATAGTTTCCTGTGTTATACAGTAGGTCCTTTTGGCTTATTTGTTTTATATACATTAGTGTGTATCTGTTAATCCCAAACACCTAAATTTTCCCTTCCCTCTCCTTTCCCCTTTGGTAACCACATGTTTGTTGACAAAGTCTGTGAGTCTATTTCTGTCTGATTCCACTATATGTGATATCATGTGATATTTGTCTTTCTCTGACTTGTAGTACTTCATTTAGTATGATGAGCTCTAGGTGCATCCATTTTGCTGCAAATGGCATTATTTCATTGTTTCGTATGGTAAGGAATGTTTCATTATCTATATATTTGTATGTATGCATATGTATTTATATGTGCCATGTCTTCTTTATCCACTCACCTGTCGATGAACATTTAAGTTGCTTCCATAACTTGGCTATCATAAATAGTGCTGCTGTGAACATTGGGGTGCATGCACCTTTTCAAATTAGAATTTTAGTCTTTTCCAGATATGTGTCCACAAGTGGGATTGTTGGATTACATGATAATTCTATTTTTAACTTTGTCAGAACACTACGCAGTGTTCTTTTTAGTGGCTCCACAATGTACATTCACAGTGTCCTCCTTAGTGGCTGCACAATGTACATTCCCACCAACAGTTTAGCAGGGTTCCCTTTCCTCCACACCCTCTCTACCATTTATTATTTGTAGATTTTTTTGATGATGGCTATTCTGACTGGTGTGAGGTGACACTTTGTGGTAATTCCGATTTGCATTTCTGTAATAATTAGTTGTGCGAACCGTCTTTTCATGTGCCTGTTGGTTGTCTTTCTAGGGAAAATGTCTATTTAGGTCTTCTGCCCATTTTTTGGATTGGATTGTTCATTTTTTTTTATATTGAGTTGGATGAGCTCTGTATATTGTAGCAATTAATCCCTTGTCAGTCATATCATTTTTAATATTCTCTCCCATTCTGTAAGTTGTCTTTTCATTCTGGACATGAATTTGACCAAACTCTGAGAGAGCGTGATGGACAGGGAAGCCTGGTGTGCTGCAGTCCGTGGGGTCACAAAGAGTCGGACATAACTTAGCGACTCAACGACAACAACAAATGGTCAATTAATCTATGATGAAGGAGGCAAGACTATACAATGATGAAAAGACATTTGATGTCTTTTCTTTGATGGTTTCCTTGCTGTGTAAAAACTTCTAAATTTAATTAGGTTCCATTTGTCTATTTTTGCTTTGCTTTCCTTTGCTTTAGGAGATGAATCAGCGCCCCCCCCCCCCCCAAAATAAAGAAAGAAAGAAAGAAAGAAAAGATTGCCACGATGTATGTCAAAGAGTGTTTTGCCTATGATTTCCTCTAGGAAGTTTACTGTATCTGGTTTTCCATTTAGGTCTTTAATCCATTTTGAGTTTATCTTTGGACATAGTGTTAGAGAATGTTCTAATTTGATTCTTTTACATGTAGCTGTCCACTTTTCCCAGCACAACTTATTGAAAGTGACTGTCTTTTCTTCATTGTATAGTCTTGCCTCCTGCACCATAGATTACTTGACCATTTGTTGTTGCTGAGTCACTAAGTTGAGTCCAACTCTTTGCGATCCCATGGACTGCATCATGCCAGTCTTCCCCACCCTTCGATATATCCCAGAGTTTGCTCAAATCCATGTCCACTGAGTCAGTGATGCTATCTAACCACCTTCCCCTCTGTCACCCGCTTCTCCTTTTGCCTTCTATCTCTATCAGGATCAGTGTTTTTTCCATTGAGTTGGCTCTTTGCATCCACTGGCCAAAGTATTGTAGCTTCACCATCAGCATCAGTCATTCCAATGAATATTCAGGGATGATTTCCTTTAGGATTGAGTGATTTGATCTCCTTGCAGTCCAAGAGACTCTCAAGAGTCTCCTCCAGCACCACGATCGAAAGCATTAGTTCTTTGTTGTTCAACCTTCTTTATGGTCCAACTTTTGTATCGGTACATGACGACTGGAAAAACCATAGTTTTGACTATAGGAACCTTTGTCAGCAAAGTAATGTCTCTTCTCTGTGTTATATAGTGGAAGTGAGAAATAGATTTAAGGGACTAGATCTGAGAGACAGAGTGCCTGATGAACTATGGATGGAGGTTCCTGACACTGTACAGGAGACAGGGATCAAAACCATCCCCAAGAAAAAGAAATGCAAAAAAGCAAAATGGCTGTCTGAGGAGGCCTTACAAATAGCTGTGAAAAGAAGAGAAGTGAAAAGCAAAGGAGAAAAGGAAAGATACAAGCATCTGAATGCAGAGATCCAAAGAATAGCAAGGAGAGATAAGAAAACCTTCCTCAGTGATCAATGCAAAGAAATAGAAGAAAAGAATAGAATGGGAAAGACAAGAGATCTCGTCAAGAAAATTAGAGATACCAAGGGAACATTTCATGCAAAGATAGGCTCAATAAAGGACAGAAATGGTATGGACCTAAGGGAAGCAGAAGATATTAAGAAGAGGTGGCAAAAATTCACAGAACTATAGAAAAAAAAATCTTAACGACCCAGATAATCACGATGGTATGATCACTCACCTAGAGCCAGACATCCTGGAATGTGAAGTCAAGTGGGCCTTAGGAAGTATCACTATGAATAAAGCTAGTGGAGGTGATGGAATTCCAGCTGACCTATTTCAAATCCTGAAAGATGATGCTGTGAAAGTGCTGCACTCAATCTGCCACCACATTTGGAAAACTCAGCAGTGGCCACAGGACTGGAAAATGTCAGTTTTCATTCCAATCCCAAAGAAAGGCAATGCCAAAGAATGCTCAAACTACTGCACAATCGCATTCATCTCACACGCTAGTAAAGTAATGCTCAAAATTCTCCAAGCCAGGCTTCAGCAATACATGAACCGTGAACTTCCAGATGTTCAAGCTGGTTTTCGAAAAGGCAGAGGAACCAGAGATCAGATTCCCAACATCTACTGGATCATCAAAAAAGCTAAAGAGTTCCAGAAAAACATCTATTTCTGCTTTATTGACTATGCCAAAGCATTTGACTGTGTGGAGCATAATAAACTGTGGAAAATTCTGAAAGAGATGGGCATACCAGACCACCTGACCTGCCTCTTGAGAAACCTGTATGCACGTCAGGAAGCACCAGTTAGCACTGGACATGGAACAACAGACTGGTTCTAAATAGGAAAAGGAGTACATCAAGGCTGTATATTGTCACCCTGCTTATTTAACTTATATGCAGAGTACATCATGAGAAACGCTGGGCTGGATCAAGCACAAACTGGAGTTAAAATTTCCAGGAGAAATACCAATAACTTCAGATATGCAGATGACACCACCCTTATGGCAGAAAGTGAAGAACCTCTTGATGAAAGTGAAAGAGGAGAGTGAAAAAGTTGGCTTAAAGCTCAACATTCAGAAAACTAAGATCATGGTATCCAGTCCCATCACTTCATGGCAAATAGATGGGGAAACAGTGGCTGAATATTTTTTTTGGGGGGGGGGCGCCTAAATCACTGCATATGGTGATTGCAGAAACATGAAATTAAAAGAAGCTTAGTCCTTGGAAGGAAAGTTATGACCAATTAGTCAGCATATTCAAAAGCAGAGACATCACTTTGCCAACAAAGGTCTGTCTAGTCAAGGCTATGGTTTTTCCAGTGGTCATGTATGGATGTGAGAGTTGGACTATAAAGAAAGCTGAGCACCGAAGAATTGATGCTTTTGAACTGTGGTGTTGGAGAAGAGTCTTGAGAGTCCCTTGGACTGCAAGGAGATCCAACCCGTCCATCCTAAAGATCAGTCCTGGGTGTTCACTTGAAGGACTGATGTTGAAGCTGAAACTCCAATATTTTGGCCACCTGGTGCAAAGAGCTGACTCATTTGAAAAGACCCTGATGTTGGGAAAGATTGAAGGCTGGAGGAGGAGAAGGGGACGACAGAGGATGAGATGGTCAGATGGCATCACCGACTCAATGGACATGAGTTTGGGTAAACTCTGGGAGTTGGTGATGGGCAGGGAGGCTTCGTGTGCTGCGGTTCATGAGAGTGCAAAGAGTTGGACATGAACGAGTGACTGAACTGAACTAGGTTTGTCACAGCTTTCCTTCCAAGGACCAAGCATCTTTTAATTTCATGGCCGCAGTCACTGTCTGTAGTGATTTTGGAGCCCAAGAAAAGAAAATCTGTCACTGCTTTCACCTTTCCCCCTTCTGTTTGCCATGAAGTGATAGAACTGCATGCCATGATCTTAGTTTTTTTGACTGAGGTTTTTTTTTTTTTTTCTGAGGTTTAAGTCAGCTTCACACTCTCCTCTTTCACTTTCATCAGGAGGCTCTTTAGTTCTTCTTCACTTTCTGCTATTAAGGGTAGTATTATCTGAGGTTGTTGATATAGGTGACTGGTTTTATCTCTGGGATTTCTATTGTGATCCCATGGTCTGTATTTCTGTTTTGGTGCCACTACCATGCTGTTTTGGTTACTGTAGCTTTGTCGTGTATTGTGAAGTCAGGAAGCCTGATTCCTCTAGCTCCGTTTTTCTTTCTCAAGATTGCTTTGACTGTTCTAGGTCTTTTTTGCTTCCAAACAATTTGTAAACATTTTTGTTCTATTTCCATGAAAAATATCACTGGTAATTTGGTAGATATGGCATCGAATCTGTTAGTCAGTTTGGGTAGTGTAGTCATTTTCCCAATATTGATTAATCCACTCCAAGAACATGGTATATCTCTCCACCTTTTTGTGTCATCTTTGATTTCATTTACCAATCCTTATAGTTTTCTGAGTACAGGTTTTTTGCCTCCTTAGATATGTTTTCTTCTTAGGTATTTTTATTATATATTTTATGTGATGTAAAGTGGGATCGTTTCCGTAATTTCTCTTTCTGATCATTCGTCGTTAGTGTATTAGAATGCAAGAAATTTCAGTGTGTTCATTTTATATCTGGCAGCTTTACCACATTCATTGATAAACTCTGGTAGTCTTCTGGTATCATCTTTATGATTTTCCATGGTTAATATCATCTCATTTACAAACAATGACAATTTCACTTTTTTCTCCCGTTTTTGATTCCCTTTATTTCTTTTTCTCTGATTGCCATGGCTAGACTTCAAAACTCTTTTGAGTGGTAGAGCGAGTGTGGCCATCTCTGTCTTGTTCCTGGTCATAGACAAAATGCTTTCAGTTTTCCGCTGTTGAGAATGATGCTTGCTGTGGGTTTGTCTTTTATATCCTTTATTATGTTGAGGTAGGTTCCCTCTGTGCTCACTTTCTGGAGAGTTTTTAATCATAAATGGTGTTGAATTTTGTTGAACGTTTTTCTGTTTCTGTTGAGGTGATCATATGGCATTTGTTCTTCCATTGGTTAATGTGGTGTATCACATTGATTGATTTCCATATATTGAAGAATCCATGCATCCCTGGGATAAATCCCACTTGATCATGGTGTATAATTCTTTTAATGTGTTGTTGATATATGTTCTAGAGAGGTTTTATCATAAATGGATGTTGAATTTTGTCCAAAGCTTTTTCTGCAGATACTGAGATGATCATAGGGCTTTTACTCTTCAATTTGTTGCTGTGGTGGTATATCACAGTGATTTGTGTGTGTGTGTGTGGATATTGAAAATTCCTTGCACCCCTGGGACAAATCCTACTTGATCATGATGTATGATATTTTTTAATGCATTATTGAATTTGCTTGACGAGTATTTTGTTGAGAATATCTTCCTCTGCAATTTTTTGGAATGGTTTCAGATGGATCAATATCAAATCTTCTCTAAATGCTTGATAGAATTCACCTTTGAAGCCTGGGTCCTTGTTTTGTGAGAATTTTAAATTACTGATTCAATTTTAGTATTGGTAACTGGTGTGTTTTTATTTTCTATGTCTTCGTGGTTCATTCTTAGGAGATAGTACCTTTCTAAGACTTTGTCTTCCTCTTCTATGTTGTCCATTTTATTGGTGTATAGTTGCTCATTGTGGTGTCTTATCATCCTTTGTATTTTGTAGTTTTGGTTGTAGCTTCTTTTCTATTTCTGATTTTATTGATGTGGGCCCTCTCCCTTTTTTCTTCATGTGTCTGGCTCAACGTTTATCAATTTTATTTATGTTTTCAAAGAACCAGCTTTTAGTGTTATTGACCTTTTCTACTGGCTTCTTTTTTTAGCTTCTAGTTCATTTATTTCTGCTCTGATCTTTATGATTTCTTTCTTTCTACTATCTTTGGGTTTTGTTTGCTCTTCTTTCTCTAGTTGGTTTAGTTGTAAGGTTTGGTTTTTTATATTAGATTATTTTTGTCTCCTGAGACAAGTTTGTGTCACTAAAAACTTCCATAATGGAACTGTTTCTGCTATGTCCCATACATTTTGGATTGCCATGTTTCCATTTTCAGTTGTCTCTAGATATTTTTTAGTTTCCTCTTTAATCGCTTCAATGATCCATTGGGTGTTTTGTAACATAATTTTTTTAGCCTTCATGTGATTTTGTTGGATTTTCTCATTTTTTGTTGTTGTTGTTGTTTGTTTGTTTTGGTAGTTGATTTCTAGTCTCAGAGGTCTGTGGTAAGAAAAGATGTTTGTATGATTAAATTTTTCTTAAATTTACTGAGGCTTTCTTGTGGCCTAGCTTGTGATCTCTTATAGAGAGTGGTTCACGTTCATATAAAAAAGAATGTGTAATCTCTTGCTTTCAGATGGAATGCGCTCTGTCTCTCTTTCTCTCTCTCTCTCTCTCTCTCTCTCTCTCTCTGTGTGTGTGTGTGTATATATATATATATATGTGTGTATATATATATATATATATACACATACATATATATATATATATATATGTTATCGGAGAAGGCAGTGGCACCCCACTCCAGTACTCTTGCCTGGAGAATCCCATGGATGGAGGAGCCTGGTAGGTTGCAGTCCATGGGGTCACTAAGAGTCAGACAGGACTGAGCGACTTCACTTTCACTTTTCATTTTCATGCATTGGAGAAGGAAACGGCAACCCATTCCAGTGTTCTTGCCTGGAGAATCCCAGGGACGGGGGAGCTGGATGGGCTGCCGTCTATGGGGTCGCACAGAGTCGGACACGACTGAAGCGACTTAGCAGCATATATAAAAATATATATATAAATTAAGATAAAATTAAGAGCATTTAATATGTAATGTGTTAATTCAGGCCTGTGTTTTCTTATTCATTTTCTGTCTGGATGATGTGGGGTTGATGTAAGTGGGGTGTTAGAGTGTCTTAGTATGATTGTGTTAGCGTTGATTTTTCCTTTTATTTCTGTTAGTATTTGTCTCATATATTGAGGTGCTCCTTTTTGGGTGTATATCTTTGCAATTGTTATATCTTCTTGTTGGATTCATGCTTTGAACATTATGTAGTGTCCTTCTTTGCCTCTTGTAGCAGTCTAAAGTACATATTGCCTGATATAAGTATGGCTTCTCCAATTAACTTTTAAAAAATTTCCATTTGTTGGAATACCTTTTTCAATCACCTCACTTTCAGCCTGTATGTGCCTCTAGATCTGAAGTAAGTTTCTTGTAGGCAGTTTATATCCAGGTCTAGTTTCTGATCCAGTCAGCCATTCTGTCTTTGGTTGGAGCATTTAATCCATTTATATCTAAGGTAATTATAGATAAGTGTGTTTTTCTCGCCATTTTGTTAATTGTTTGGGATTTGTTTTCCTTTTTTGTCTTTTGTTCTCTTCTCTTTTGGTTTGATGACTATAATTAGTGTTATGTTTCTGTTACTTTTTTGTGTTTATATCTATTATACATTTTCAGCTTCCAGTTATCATGAGGCTTTTTTATATCAGTCCATATATATATACACATGATTGTTTTAATTTGCTGATCTCTTTAATTTTAAACACATTTTAGAAACCCTGCATTTGTACTCTCCTCCCCTCATGATGACTGTTTTTGAAGTCATATTTTGCATCTAACTGCTTTGTGGATACCTTGGCAACCCACTCCAGTACTCTTGCCTGGAAAATCCCATGGACGGAGGAGTGCCTGGAAAATCCCATGGACGGAAGAGAAAGAAATATCTACTTCTACTTCATTGACTGCACTAAAGATTTGACTGTGTGGATCACAACAAACTGTGGAAAATACAGCCTTGTGATGGTGATGTGTATAACTTAATGAAACTATGAGTCATGCCATGCAGGGGCACCCAAGATGGATGGGTCATAGTGGAGACTTAGTGGAGAGTTCTGATAAAATGTGGTCCACTGGAGGAAGGAACAGCAAATCACTCCAGTATTCTTGCTTTGAGAGCCCCATGAAGAGTATGAAAAGGCAAAACGATATGACACTGGAGGTAGAGCCCCCCAGGTTGAAAGGCATCCAGTATGTCCTGAGGATGAGGGGAGCAATAGCTCCAGAAAGAATGAAGAGACTGAGCCAATGGAAATGACACTTAGTTGTAGATGTGTCTGGTGGTTAAAGTAAAAAAAATCTGATGGTGTAAAATATATTGCCTAGGAATTTAAAATATTAGGCCCATGAATCAAGGTAAATTGGAAGTGGTCAAGCAGGAGATGGCAAGAGTGAGCATTGACACCTTAAGAATCAGTGAACTAAAATGGTTGGAAATGGGTGAATTGGGAGGAGGGAGAGGGGTTCAGGATGGGGAACACGTGTTGATATATGGCAAAATGAATACAATATTGTAAAGTAATTAACCTCCAATTAAAATAAATTTATATTAAAAAATAATTCAGATAACCATTGCATCTACTACTGTGGGCAAGAATCCCTTAGAAGAAATGGAGTAGCCTTCCTGATCAACGAAAGAGTCTGAAATGCCGTACTTGGGTGCAATCTCAAAACAACAGAATAATCTTGGTTCATTGCTAAGGTAAACCATTCAGCATCACAGTAATTCAATTCTATGCCCCGTCCACTAATGCCGAAGAAGCTGAAATTGCTCAGTTCTATGGAGACCTGTGAGACCTTCTAGAACTAACACCCAAAAAAGATGTCCTATTCATCACAGGGGAGTAGGTTGCAAAAGTAGGAAGCCATGAGATACCATGAGTAACAGACAAATTTGGCCTTGGAATACAAAATGAAGCAGGGCAAAGACTAACAGAGTTTTGTCAGAACACACTGGTAATAGCAAACACCCTCTTCCAACAACACGAGATGACTCTACGCGTGGACATCACTGGATGATCAAAACCAAAATCAGATCGACTATATGCTTTGCAGTCAAAATTAGAGCAGCTGTACACAGTTAGCTAAAACAAGGCCAGAAGCTGACTGTGGCTCAGATCATGAGCTCCTTATTGCAAGATTCTGGCTTAAATGGGAGAAAGTAGGGAAAACTGCAAAGCCATTCAGGTATGGCCTAAACCAATCCTTTATGGTTATACAGTGGAGTTTACAAATAGATTTAAAGGATTAGATCTGGTAGACAGAGAGTCTGAAGAACTGTGGATGGAGGTTTGTAACACTGTAAAAGAGGAAGTGACCAAATTCATCCCAGGGAAAAAGAAATGTAAGAAGGCAGAGAAATTGTCTGAGGAGGCTTTACAAAAATAGTTGAGGAAAGAAGAGAAGCAAAAGGCAGGGGGGAAAAGTGAAAGATATACCCAACTGAATGCGAAGTTCCAGAGAATAGCAAGGAGAGATAAGAAAGCCTTCTTAAGTAAACTATGCAAAGAAATAGAGGAAAACTATAGCATGGGAAAGACTAGAGATCTCTCCAAGAAAATTAAAGATATGAAGGGAAAGTTTCATGCAGTGATGAGCATGGTAAAAGACAGAAGTGGTAAGGACCTAACAGAAGCAGGAGAGATTAAGAAGAGCTGCCAAGAATAAACAGAAGAACTATATCAGTTCAGTTCAGTTCAGTTCAGTTGCTCAGTCGTGTCCAACTCTTTGTGACCCCATGAATCACAGCACGCCAGGCCTCCCTGTCCATCACCAACTCCCAGAGTTCACTCAAACTCATGTCCATAGAGTCGGTGATGCCATCCAGCCATCTCATCCTCTGTCGTCCCCTTCTCCTCCTGCCCCCAATCCCTCCCAGCATCAAAGTCTTTTCCAATGAGTCAACTCTTCACATGAGGTGGCCAAAGTACTGGAGTTTCAGCTTTAGCATCATTCCTTCCAAAGAAATCCCAGGGCTGATCTCCTTCAGAATGGACTGGTTGGATCTCCTTGCAGTCCAAGGGACTCTCAAGAGTCTTCTCCAACACCACAGTTCAAACGCATCAATTCTTCGGTGCTCAGCCTTCTTCACAGTCCGACTCTCACATCCATACATGACTACTGGAAAAACCATAGCCTTGACTAGACGGACCTTTGTTGGCAAAGTAATGTCTCTACTTTTGAATATGCTATCTAGGTTGGTCATAACTTTTCTTCCAAGGAGTAAGCGTCTTTTAATTTCATGGCTGCAGTCACCATCTGCAGAGATTTTGGAGCCCCAAAAAATAAAGTCTGACACTGTTTCCACTGTTTCCCCATCTATTTCCCATGAAGTGATGGGGAAGAGGAGAGTGAAAAAGTTGGCTTAAAGCTCAACATTTAGAAGAACTATATAAAAAGCTCCTAATGATCCAGATAGTCATGATGGTGTGGTCACTCACCTAGAGCCAGATATCCTGGATTTTGAAGTCAAGTGATATAATATGCTCTAGGTCCATCCATGTTACATATTGACTGTAGCAGTTTAACAGCATCACCTTTTAGGATTTGAAATAGCTCAGCTGGAATTCCATCACCTCCACTAGCTTTGTTGGTCGTAATGCTTCCTAAGACCCACTTGACTTCACACTCCAGGGTATCTGGCTCTAGGTGAGTGACCACAACACCATGGGTCATTTACTGATATCCGGGTCATTGAAATTTTTTTTGGTATAGTTTTTCTGTGTATTTTTTCCACCTCTTAATATCTTCTGCTTCTGTTAATCCCATACCCAACTTCCAGATGTAGAAGCTAGATTTTGAAAATGCAGAGGAACCAGAGATCAAATTGCCAACATCTGTTGGATCACAGAAAAAGCAAGTGAATTTCAGAAATGCATATACTTCTGCTTCATTGACTACACTAAAGACTTTAACTGTGTGGATCACAACAAACGGGAAAATTCTGAAAGAGATGGGAATACCAGACCACCTTGCCTGCCTCTTGAGAAACCAGCTACAGCTGGAACCAGACACAGAACAACAGACTGGTTCAAAATTGGGAAAGGAGTACATCAAGGTTATATACTGTCACCCAGCTTATTTAAACTCTATGCAGAGTACATCATGCAAAATGCTGGGTTGGATGAAGCTCAAGCTGGAATCAAGATTGCTGGGAGAAATAGCAATAACCTCAGATATTCAGATGACACCACCCTAATGGCAGTTTATTTTATACAGATCTTTTCCTTCTCATGTTGTTCTTGCATAGAGAAAGAAGTTCCTTTAGCATTTGTTGTAAGTCTAGTTTGGTGGCGGTGAATTCTCTTAACTTTTGCTTGTCTGTAAAGCTTTAGATTTCTCCATCAAATCTGAAGGAGAGTCTTGCTGGGTAGAGTATTCTTGGTTGTAGGTTCTTCCCTTTCATCACTTTAAATATATCATGCCATTCCCTTCTGGCTTGTACAATTTCTGTTGACACATCAGCTGATAGCCTGATGGGAGTTTGCTTGTATGTTGTTTGTCATTTTTCCCTTGTTGCTTTTAATATTTTATCTTTGTCTTTAAATTCTGTCAGTTTGATTACTATGTGTCTTGTTGTGTTTCTCCTTGGGTTTATCCTGCCTGGAACTCTCTGTGCTTCATGGACTTGATTGACTATTTCCTTTCCCATGCTAGGGAATTTTTCAACTATTATCTCTTCAAATATTTTCTCAGGTCCTTTCCGTCTCTTCTCCATCTGGAACCCCTATATTATGAATATTGGTGCATTTAATGTTTTCCCAGAGGTCTCTTAGGCTGTCTTCATTTCTTCTCATTCGTTTTTCTTTGCTCCATTTTGCAGCAATCATTTCCACCATTTTGTCTTCCAGGTCACTTATCCGTTCTTCTGCCTCAGCTATTCTGCTGTTGATTCCTTCCAGTGTATGGTTCTTCTGCTGTTTTGTTCTTTAGTTCTTCTAGGTCTTTGGTAAACATTTCTTGCATCTTGTCAATTCTTTTTCTGAGATCCTGGGTCATCCTCGCTAACATTATCCTGAATTCTTTTTCTGGAAGGTTGGCTATCTCCACTCCAGTTAGTTGTTTTTCATGTGGTTTTGTCTTGTACCTTCACCTGGGATATAATTCTTTGCCTTTTCATTTTGATTAACTTTCTGTGATTGCAGTTTTCCTTCATGAGCCTGTGGGACTGTAGTTCTTCTTGTTTCCTCTGTCTTCCTTCTGGTGCATGAGGATAAATTGCTGTTGTTCAGTCCCTCAGTCACGTCCAAATCTTTGTGACCCCATGGACTGCAGCATGCCAGGCTTCTGTCCTTCACCATCTCCTGCAGTTTGCTCAAACTGTCCATTGAGTCAGTGATACCATCCAATCATCTCATCCTCTGTTTCCCCTTCTCCTCCTGCCCTCAATCTCTCCCAGCATCAGGGTGTTTTCCAATGAGTCAGCTCTTCAGATCAGGTGGCCAAAGTATTGGAACTTCAGCTTCAGCATCAGTACTTCCAATAAATATTCAGGGTTGATTTCCTTTAGGATTGACTGGTTTGATCTCCTTGTTCTCCAACGTACTCTCAACTTCCTGATGGGAGTGACTTGCAATGGGAAAAAACAGGACCTTGCTCTAGTGAACAGGGCCGTGCTCAGTAAAACTTTAATTCAGTTGTCTGCTGTGCTGATGGGTGGAGCTGTGCTCCCTCCCTTTTGGTTGTTTGTCCTGAGGTGACCCAGCCCTGGAGTCTACAGGCTCTATTGTAGGGCTGATGTTGACCTCCAAGAGGGCTTCTGTCAAGGGGCACTGCCAGGACTGCTGCTGCTGGGGCACTGCCAGGACTGCTGCTGCCAGGGCCCCAGTCCTGGTGGTGAGCCAATGCTGACCCATACCTCTGCAGGAGACCCTCCAACATTAGCAGGTAGGTCTGGTTCAGTCTCCTCTGGGGTCACTGCTCCTTTTCCTGGTCCTAGTGCACACAGGATTTTGTATGTGTGCTCCAAGAATAGAGTCTGTTTTCCCCAGTCCTGTTGAAGTACTGCACTCAAATCCTGCTGGCCTTCAGACTCAGATTCCCTGGGGATTCCTAGGCCCTTTGCAGGACCCCCAGGCTGGGAAGCTGGATGTGGGGCTCAGAACTTTGACAACAGTTTGAGAATTTCTTTGGTATAACTGTTTTCCAGTTCGTGAATCACCGACCCAGTGAGTATCAGATTTGCTTTTACTCAAGGTTGCACCCCTCCTACCATCTTGGTGCAGCTTCTTCTTTGTCTTTGGATGTGTAGCATCTCTTCTGGTGGATTCAGCATCCTCCTGTCAATGGTTGTTCTACAGTTAGTTGCGGTTGTGAGGTGCTCTCACAGGAGGAGATGTGTGTATGTCCATGTGTGCATGCATGGGTGCATACGTGTGATAGATTCAAGGGATTGGGTCTGGTAGGCAGAGTGCCTGAAGAACTAGGGACAGAAGTTTATAACATTCATTGTATAGGAGGCAGTGACCAAAACCATCCCAAAGAAAAAGAAAAATAGCAAAGTGGTTGTCTGAGGAGGCTTTACAAATAGCTGAGGAATCAAGAGAGGTGAACAGGAAGGGAGAAAGGGAAAGTTATACCTAACTGAATGCAGATTTCCAGAGAAGAGCGAAGAGGGATATGAAGGCCTTCTTAAATGAACAATGCAATGAAATAGAGGAAAACAATAGAATAGGAAAGACTAGAGATCTCTTCAGGAAAAATGGAGATATCCAGGGACCATTTCAAGCAAGGATGGGCACAATAAAAGACAGAAATGGTAAGGACCTAACAGAAGCAGAGGAGATTAAGAAGAGGAGGCAAGAATACACAGAAGAACTATACAGAAAAGGTCTTAATGACTTGGAAAACCATGATGGTGTGGGCACTCACCTAGAGCCGGACATCCTGGAACATCCAAGTCAAGTGGATCTTAGTCAAGTGGGCATTACTACGAACAAAGCTAGTGGAGGTGACAGAATTCCAGCTGGGAGCTATTTAAAATCCTAAAAGATGTTGCTTCTAAAGCACTGCACTCAATAGGTTAGCAACTTGGGAAAACTCTGTAGTGGCTACAAGACTGGAAAAGGTCACTTTCCATTCCAATCCCAAGGAAGGGGAATGCCAAAGCATATTTAAACTGCCATACAATTGAGCTCATTTCACTTTCTAGCAAGGTTATGCTCAAAATCCTTCACTTAGGCTTCAACCAAGAACTTCCAGATGTACAAACTGGGTTTCAAAGGGGCAGAGGATCCAGAGATCAGATGGCCAACATTTGTTGGATCATGCAGAAAGCAAGGGAATTCCAGGAAAAAAAAATCTACTTCTGCTTCATTGCATACACTAAAGTGTATGGATTACAACAAACTGTGGAAAATTCTTAAAGGGACAGAGTACCAGATCGTCTTACCTGTCTCCTGAGAAACCTGTATGCGGGGTCAAGGTGCAACAGTTAAAACTGAACATGGAGCAACTTACTGGTTCAAAATTAGGAGGGGAGTGTGAAAAGATTGTATACTGTCACTCTGCTTATTTAGCTTATATGTAGATTGCATCATGCAGAAAGCCAGGTTGGGTGAATCACAAGCTGGAATCAAGATTGCTGGGGGAAATATCAACAACCTCAGATATGCAGGTGATACAACTATAATGGCAGAAAGTGAAGAGGAACTAAAGAGCCTCTTGATAGACATCTCATAGGTGTGACAATCAATTTTAAGTCTCTAGCAAGTTAACTTCTATCACATACAAAAACACTATGCTTCAATTTCTCTCCCATACCCACCTCTCCCAGCCAACATTTTATGTTATTGATGTCACAGTTTACATCTTTCATATATGGTGGTGTATCCATCAACAAGTTACAGTAGATTTTCATATCTTTGATATGTTTGCCTTTTAACTTCTATACTAGAGTTTAAAGTGATTTGTGCACCAGTATTACAGTATTTGTTGTTAGTGGTGGTTAGTCAAGTCGTGTCCAATGCTTTTTCAACCATATGGACTGCAGTCCGCTAGACTCCTCTGTCCATGGGCTTTTCTAGGCAAGGATACTGGAGTGGGTTGCCATGTCCTTCTCCATGGGATCTTCCCGACCCAGGGATTGAACGCATATCTCCTGCATTAGTAAGCACATTCTTGTTTGCTGAGCCACCAGTGAAGCCCCATTACAGTATTAGGCTTCTGAATTTGACTATATTCTTACCTCTACAGTGAGTTTTATGCTTTTTCATAAGTTGTCATGTTACTAATTAGCATCCTGTTGTTTCAGTTTGAAAAACTCCCTTTTGTGTTTCTTACAGGGCAGGTCTAGTCGTGGGGTATACACCTGCAGTTTTTGTCTGTCTGGGAAAGGCTTTATCTCTTCTTCATCTCTGAGGAATGACTTTTCTGGGTAGGGTATTCTTATTTGGCAGTGTTTTTCTTTAGCACTTTAAATATACCTTCCCAGTCTCTCCTGGCCTGCAAGTTTTCTGCTGAGAAACCCCAACTGATAGCCTTATGGGTGTTCCCTTCATGTGAAGATTATTTTCTCTCTTTCTTCTTTCAAGATTTTTCTCTTGTCTTTTATTTCAGACATTCTTATTATAATATGTCTTGTAGAGTATCTTTTCAGATTGAGTCTTTTGGGGGGACTTATGAGATTCATAAACTTAGATGCCCAGATCTCTCCCCAGATTTGAGAAGTTCTCAGCATTGTTTCTTTTTTCTTTTTCTTCTTCTTCTTCTTTTTTTTTATCTTTCTATTGTTTTTTTAAATTTATTTATTTTATTTGGAGGCTAATTACTTTACAATATTGTAGTGGTTTTGCCATACATTGACATGAATCTGCCACGGGTGTACACGTGTTCCCCATCCTGAACCCCCCTCCCACCTCCCTCCCCATCTCATCCCCCTGGGTCATCCCAGTGCATCAGCCCCAAGCACCCTGTCTCATGCATCAAACCTGGACTGGCGATCCATTTCACATATGATGTTATACATGTTTCAATGCCATTCTCCCAAATCATCCCACCCTTGCCCTCTCCCACAGAGTCCAAAAGTCTGTTCTATACATCTGTGTCTCTTTTGCTGTCTCGCGTACAGGGTTATCGTTCTGCTCCTTTCTTCCTTTTTTCTCCTTCCAGGACTCCAGTTATGCATGGATTGTTTCTCTTAATGGTATCCAATAATTGACTTAGGCTATCTTTACCAGTTTCTTTCTCTTTTTTTCTTTTTGCTTCCTCTGGCTTGATAATTTCAGATAACCTGTCTTTGAGATCACTGGCTTTTTCTTCTGCTTGGTTGAGTCTGCTGTTGAAGTTCTCTATTGCATTCTTCAGTTCCATCATTGTACTCTTTAACTCTTGGACTTCTGTTTGGTGTTATTTTAATGGTTTTGATTTCTCTGTTGAACCTCTCATTTTGTTTATGTATTATTTTCCTAATTTCATTTAGTTTTTAAAAATCTGTGTTTTGTTTCAATTCACTGAATTTCTTTAAGAGGATTATTCTGAATACTTTGTCAGGCAGTTCATCCTCTATTTCCTTAAGGTCAGATATTGGAGCTTTATTCATTTCCTGTCATGTTTCCCTGATTATTTGTGATCTTTGTGTCCTCGTGTTGGTGTCTGCTCATTTGGAGAAGTTGGCATCTCTTCCAGTTTTTACATGCTGGCTTTGGCAGAGAAAGTCCTTCACCAGTCACCCTGTCCAGAGATTCAGGTCACTCTCTTTCCATCAGTTTTTCTTTTTGCATATGTTAAAATAGATGATTTTAGAGATTTCTACATGCTAAAATAGAAGACTAAAGACTTTGGCTAGTAAGGCCAATGTCTGGGCTTCCTCAGTAATGGTTTCTATTGAGTATGTCTTTTTCCTGTGTTTGGAATTTGTTTTCATATATTTTGTATGTCTCCTGAGCTTCTTTTTTTCCCTTGAAAACTGCATATTTTGTATAATATATTATGGCAACCATGAAAATCATATGTCTGATCCTCAGTCCCACCCCAGTTTTTGTCACTGTTATTGTTATAGTTCTATTTGTATAACAATTTTCTGAAATAATTACATAAAGTCTGTATTCTTTGTCATATGTGGCCACAAAAGGCTCTGCTTGGTTAGTCAGTGGTCCATTAACAATTGGACAGACAAAGATGAATTCCTTAAATACCTGGAATCAGTAAGTTTCCCGGTGTGCCATGGGGCTCTGTGTACCTATTAGGACTTACCTTCAACCCTTCAGTCACAACCCTTCATTGACAATCCTGCCTTAGCCTCCACTTTCTCCTTACAAGGAGCTTCAAGGTCAGCCTGAATAAGACAGCTTACAGCCTTTTCATGTCTTTCTTGATCATGGGTGCAATCTTATGCACAGCCTTCTACATCCCCAGGAATATATGGGAGCTTATCAAAGCTCTACATGGACATATATATTCTCTCATTTTCCTTTTAACATTTTGGTTATCTTACTGTCTTCTCCATCTGTTTATCTACTGCTGGAGGCAGTTGTGGTCCTATTGCCTCTAACAGTTTTTGACAATTGTCCCTGGGGAAAATTTGTTTCCCATTGGGTGAGCTCTGAGTCAGACCAAATAAAGACAACCTTGTGAGTGATTGTCCACCGGGGCTTCCAGGGAATCACCAGACAGGTCAAATAATAACAGTTTTCTGGGAATGGGTCTTTGATGGAATTCTAGTCCTGTTCTGTTCTCTCTGGCAGCTACCAGGCTGTTGGTGTTCACTGCAGTTTCAGGCTGTTGTTTCTCAAAGTTGCCATGAAGCTGGGGACGGAATGGAAACAGGGCAAGTTAAAACACCAGAAAGCTTGCAATTTTATTGCCAGTTTTCTCATTACTTTTAAGAAATAGATAATTTCCCAGAGGTTGTTACTCTTCTCTTTTAACCAATATCATCTTCAATTTGGGCTTGAAGGAAGGGTAGAGGTTCTCCAGGAAAACAAGGGGGTTTGAGTAAAATATTCTTTGCACAAGAACAGACTTTTCATGGGAAAATTTGTATGCAAGAAAACCTGAGGAAGGAAATAGAATGATGTGAATTCCAAGATAAATAAAATCTGAGCCTTCTCAGAATGTACAACAGTGAACAGAGGGGACTTTTCATGTTTCATGCCTGTTTTATGCTCTTCTTTCTAGGCACTTCCCCCTGTATCATCTTGACATCGGGCCTCTTTATACATTTTCTATGTAAGAGGCACCAGCTGATACTCAGGCTTGCCTCTTTGCTGTTCAAGAGGGGTGAGAGACAAATAAATAGAAAAAGAAGTTGTCTCATCTTGGAGATAGTGTCTGCCACAAACTTCAAAATAACCTGTAACTTCTGGATCTCTAGAATAATAATGACTACAAAGACAGTGATGATGATAATATAAATAACAGCTAACACCTGCCTAAGTCTTCCTATTTGCCAAGGACTGTTGAAAATGTTGATTGGTTTGGAAATAATATATACCCACAAGGACACTGTGAGGTAGATACTGTATTTTACCCAATGTGAAATGAGGGCCAAATACGTTTATTCCTCTCCCTATTCACAAAATTCCTGTGAATTCCAAATCATATCAAATCAGGTGTATTGTACTGGCTACTCCAGTACAACGCCACATGTTGCAATTGCCTTTGAGAGATATGATTTTCTGAACGAGTACACAGTTATTGGTGAAACTGTGAAAGAATAAATATAATACAATGTTTCCTCGATTTACATGATCATTTCATATATAATATAGAAATGTCAGTCCGTATTGAAACTGTGTAAACTATGATTTGTGGTTATACACAAAATGGAGTTTGTTTCTACCTTGGGATGATTTTAAATGGCTTTTTCACTTCAACTTGTATTCAGTAAGCTATTTGACGACCGTGTTATCTTCCACTTAAGGGATGTTCTGCACATCCCTGATCTTGAACACCAGTAATTCCCTCCCATCTTTTCTTCTTTTTTCTTTTTTAGAGATTGGTTATGGTCTCAGACCTCCACTCTCTAATTTTTTAATTTTTTTGGTTTTTGGTCACACTGCACAGCATACAGGATCTTAGTTCCCCGATCAAGGATTGAACCCATGATCCTTGCCATGACCACTGGACCACGAGGCAATTCCCCCCTAACGCCACACCTATCTTTTGACATTCAAAACTGCCCATACACATTTCCAAAACATGCACTAGGATTGGGAATTATCACTCTATTGAAAGTACTGCCCTGGACTCTGTCATCAATAACTGCAAATCATATCAATTTCAAGCATTGCAATGTCCCAATAAATACTTCCTCTGTCCAACCCACTTCCCAAGTGCCCTGAAACTGACAGTTTGACAACCCCCAATGGGACCTACTCTCCATTAGCCCTGCAAATTTTTACTGTTTTTCACACTTTTTATGTCCTCGTTTCCCTCCTTACCCAGTTTCAGATTAATTATTAAAATACCTCTCCTATGTATATATAACCTCAAATCTCCCTCCCCGTGTTGCCCACCCTCTATCTCATACCAAAGTTCCATTTCTGTCAGATCATCTCCATACCTACTTAAAACCTGTAGCCCTCCAATGCCCAGTTGAATGTAGCTAGAGAAACCATGATGAATGGTATCATCTTAAATCCATGACCATGAATCTCAAGTGGGTCTTTAAAGTTGTCTGAAAATAATACTACACTTTCCTAGTCTAGATCTTTCCAATCATGGCTGAATATTAGAATAAGATAGATATAAGAGCTTTTAGTAATACCAATGCTGTGACTCTGTGTCTAGAAAGTCTGCATTTAATTGGTATTACAAACTATTAACAGCTCTCCAGGTGATTCTCTTGTTTGTTTTTTGGTATTTGATTTTTAAAAATTTTATCTTTGTTCTGTTTTATTGAGATATATTTGACATACAGCACTGTATAAATGTATAGTGTCCAGCATAATGACTTGATTTATAGCTACAGTGAAATCATTATCACCACGAGTTCAGAGGTCAACTACTATTTGAGAAGGAAGCCAAGAATATTCATTGAATATTTAATGGAGTAGTCATTCTTCAATAAATGGTGCTGGGACAATTGGATGCTGCTGCTGCTGCTCACAGAAAACTAGTCAATCTAATCACACTAGGACCACAGCCTTGTCTACCTCAATGAAACCAAGCCATGCCTGCGGAGCAACCCAAGACGGGCGGGTCATGGTGGAGAGGCCTGACAGAATGTGGTCCACTGGAGAAGGGAATGGCAAGCCACTTCAGTATTCTTGCCTTGAGAACCCCATGAAGAGTAGGAAAAGGCAAAATGATAGGATACCAAAAGAGGAACTCCCCAGGTCATTAGGTGCCCAATATGCTACTGGAGATCAGTGGAGAAATAACTCCAGAAAGAATGAAGGGATGGAGCCAAAGCAAAAACAATACCCAGTTGTGGATGTCCGATGCTGTAAAGAGCAATATTGCATAGGAACCTGGAATGTCAGGTCCATGAATCAAGGCAAATTGGAAGTGGTCAAACAAGAGATGGCAAGGGTGAACGTCGACGTTCTAGGAATCAGCAAACTAAAATGGACTGGAATGGGTGAATTTAACTCAGATGACCATTACATCTACTACTGCGGGCAGGAATCCCTCAGAAGAAATGGAGTAGCCATCATGGTCAACAAAAGAGTCCTAAATGCAGTACTTGGATGCAATCTCAAAAACGGCAGAATGACCTCTGTTCATCTCCAAAGCAAACCATTCAATATCACAGTTATCCAAGTCTATGCCCCAACCAGTAATGCTGAAGAAGCTGAAGTTGAATGGTTTTATGAAGACCTACAAGATCTTTTAGAACTAACACCCAAAAAAGATGTCCTTTTCATTCTAGGGGACTGGAATGCAAAAGTAGGAAGTCAAGAAACACCTGGAGTAACAGGCAAATTTGGCCTTGGAATGTGAAATGAGGCAGGGCAAAGACTAATAGAGTTTTGCCAAGAAAATGCACTGGTCATAGCAAACACCCTCTTCCAACAACACAAGAGAAGACTCTGCACATGGACATCACCAGATGGTCAACACCGAAATCAGACTGATTATATTCTTTGCAGCCAAAGATGGAGAAGCTCTATACAGTCAACAAAAACAAGACTGGGAGCTGACTGTGGCTCAGATCATGAACTCCTTATTGCCAAATTCAGACTTAAATTGAAGAAAGTAGGGAGAACCGCTAGACCATTCAGGTATCACCTAAATCAAATCCCTTATGATTATACAGTGGAATAGAGAAATAGATTTAAGGGTCTAGATCTGATAGATAGAGTGCCTGGTGAACTATGGCATGAGGTTTGTGACATTGTACAGGAGACAGGGATCAAGACCATCCCCATGGAAAAGAAATGCAAAAAAGCAACATGGCTGTCTGGGGAGGCCTTACAAATAGCTGTGAAAGGAAGAGAGGCAAAAAGCAAAGGAGAAAAGGAAAGATATAAGCATCTGAATACAGAGTTCCAAAGAATAGCAAGAAGAGATAAGAAAGCTGCCTTCAGCAATCAATGCAAAGAAATAGAGGAAAAGAACAGCATGGGAAAGACTAGAGATCTTTTCAAGAAAATTAGAGATACCAAGGGAACATTTCATGCAAAGATGGGCTCGATAAAGAACAGAAATGGTCTGGACCTAACAGAAGCAGAAGATATTAAGAAGAGGTGGCAAGAATACACGGAAGAACTGTACAAAAAAGATCTTCACGACCCAGATAATCATGATGATGTGATCACTAATCTAGAGCCAGACATCTTAGAAAGTGAAGTCAAGTGGGCCTTAGAAAGCATCACTACGAACAAAGCTAGTGGAGGTGATGCAATTCCAGTTGAGCTGTTTCAAATCCTGAAAGATGATGCTGTGAAAGTGCTGCACTCAATATGCCAGCAAGTTTGGAAAACTCAGCAGTGGCCACAGGACTGGAAAAGGTTAGTTTTCACTCCCATCCCAAAGAAAGGCAATGCCACAGAATGCTCAAACTACCGCACAATTGCACTCATCTCACATGCTAGTAAAGTAATGCTCAAAATTCTCCAAGCCAGGCTTCAGCAATACGTGAACCGTGAACTTCCAGATGTTCAAGCTGGTTTTAGAAAAGGCAGAGGAACCAGAGATCAAATTGCCAACATCTGCTGGATCATGGAAAAGGCAAGACAGTTCCAGAAAAACATCTATTTCTGCTTTATTGACTATGCCAAAGCCTTTGACTGTGTGGATCACAATAAACTCTGGAAAATTCTGAAAGAGATGGGAATACCAGACCACCTGACCTGCCTCTTGAGAAATCTGTATGCAGGTCAGGAAGCAACAGTTAGAACTGGACATGGAACAACAGACTGGTTCCAAATAGGAAAAGGAGTACGTCAAGGCTGTGTATTGTCACCCTGCTTATTTAACTTCTATGCAGAGTACATCATGAGAAACACTGGACTGGAAGAAACACAAGCTGGAATCAAGATTGCCGGGAGAAATATCAATAACCTCAGATATGCAGATGACACCACCCTTATGGCAGAAAGTGAAGAGGAACTAAAAAGCCTCTTGATGAAAGTGAAAGAGGAGAGTGAAAAAGTTGGCTTAAAGCTCAACCTTCAGAAAATGAAGATCATGCCATCTGGTCCCATCACTTCATGGGAAATAGATGGGGAAACAGTAGAGACAGTGTCAGACTTTATTTTGGGGGGTTCCAAAATCACTGCAGATGTTGATTGCAGCCATGAAATTAAAAGACGCTTACTCCTTGGAAGAAAAGTTATGACCAACCTAGATAGCATATTCAAAAGCAGGGATGTTCCTTTGCCGACTAAGGTCCGTCTAGTCAAGGCTATGGTTTTTCCTGTGGTCATGTATGGATGTGAGAGTTGGACTGTAAAGAAGGCTGAGCGCCGAAGAATTGATGCGTTTGTACTGTGATGTTGGAGAAGACTCTTGAGAGTCCCTTGGACTGCAAGGAGATCCAACCAGTCCATTCTGAAGGAGATCAGCCCTGGGATTTCTTTGGAAAGAATGATGCTAAAGCTGAAACTCCAGTACTTTGGACACCTCATGTGAAGTGTTGACTCATTGGAAAAGACTCTGATGCTGGAAGAGATTGAGGGCAGGAGGAGAAGGGGACGACCGAGGATGAGATGGCTGGATGGCATACAGACTTGAGGGACATGAGTCTGAGTGAACTCCGGGAGTTGGTGATGGACAGGGAGGCCTGGCGTGCTGCGATTCATGGGGTCGCAAAGAGTCAGACACGACTGAGCGACTGAACTGAACTGAACTGCTGCTGCTAAGTCACTTCAGTCGTGTCCGACTCTGTGCGACCCCATAGATGGCAGCCCACCAGGCTCCCCCGTCCCTGGGATTCTCCAGGCAAGGACACTGGAGTGGGTTGCCATTTCCTTCTCCAATGCTTGAAAGTGAAAAGTGAAAGTGAAGTTGCTCAGTCGCGTCCGCCTCTTAGCGACCCCATGGACTGCAGCCTACTAGGCTCCTCCGCACATGGAATTTTCCAGACAAGAGTACTGGAGTGGGGGCCATTGCCTTCTCTGGGACAATTGGATATTCACATGTAAAAGAATGAAACTAGACCCCTATGTTTCTCTAGGTAATTATACAATGAAGCTGGAGTTAAGAACCAATGCCCTAGCTCATTCATTCTCTTGCTCTCTTGGATGACCCTTTCTTACATTGTCTCTCTCCTCATACCTCTGTCATCCTCTCTCCTATCCTCATTCACTGCCACTGACTTTGTTTTTCACTTCACTAAAAACATAGAGGCAATAAGAGAAGAACATCTACAAACTCCCACCATCATTGCATGGCACCTGTGCTCATAATACTTGGCACTTCGTCCATGTTTTCAAATGAACTCCCGGGGCTTCTATCTAAAGCCATTTCATTCTGCTCATGCACTGGGGTCCCACTCAATCTTGACAGTTTCCCAAGGAAGTTGCTTTAGAAATTCTCCCACGCACTCCCTCTCTTTCCTTCTTTTTCTCTTTCATTCTTGTCAGTAAACAGACATGCTGTAACTTCTTCCACTTAAGGCCCCCAGCCGCCATACCGTTTCTCTCTTCCTCTTTGTGGCAAATATCCTTCAAATGCATATCTATTTTCACTGTTTCCAAATCCTTTCCTCCCATTCTCACATAAACATACTCTACTTAGGCTTTCTCTCTTAATTCTCCACTGAAACTGCTTGTATCAGGGTCACAAACGACCTCCCTGTTGCTAAATCCAAATGCTGTTTCCCTGGTCTTCATCTTACTTGACCCTCTCAGCTGCATTTGAGGCAATTGATCACTCCTTCCTCCTTGAAACTTTTTCTTCACCTGGCTTCTAGAGAACCACTTTTTTCCCGGTGTTCCTCTTACCTTCTCAGATTTTGCTTGTCTTCTTTATCTTGACTTCTGGATGTGGTTGGTGTGAGCTCCATATTTAGGCTTCTTAACATCTCTAGTTACTCTCACTCCCATCGAGAGTTCATCCTGGCTAGTGACTCAGAACCCTGTCTGGAGCAGGGGTTTTTTGTTTTGATTTTTTTTTTTTTTTGCATTGTGATAAAGTTATGGCCAATTATTTATTCCAGATCCTTTTCTCTGAGTAAAAAGACAGAATCTCACAAGGGAAAATGAACAGACAAATTTTTAACCTCTTTGTCTTTTCTCTATATTGCTACTATAGTTAAGACATAACACATAGTATTACATCATATTGCTTTATACTATATATGCTTGTGTTTTCTTTGTTTTCTTCAATTTTTTATTTGGTTGGTGCTTTTGCCAATTTCCTTTTTACACTTTCTGCTCATTTGTAAGGTTCTTAGCCTATCTCTTTTTAAAAATGTAATTGATTTACAATATTATATTAATTTCAGATGTATACAGAAACATTAATTCAAAAAGATACATGCATCCTAATGCTCACAGCAGCGGTGAAATTCTGCTATTTGCATCTACGTGGATGGACCTAGGTAACATTATACTAGTGAAATAAGTCAGAGAAAGTCAAGTACTGCATAATATCACTTATATGTGGAACCTAAAAAATAATACAAATGGACATACACACACACACACACACACACACACACACACACACACACACATATTTGTCCTATCTTTAACTCTACTCTTGGTGTCTTTAGGTCAGTGGTTTTCAGTGCAAGGCACCTGCACCAGCAGCATCAGCATAACCTGGGAATTTGTTAGAAATTCAGATTTACAGTACCCATCTCAGACTTACTCAGAAACTCTAAATCATAACAATCTGAGTTTTCACATAACCCACCCTCTGCATGTTGCTAATGTATACAAAATTTGTTTATGTCTCTAATTTTCAGTTACTGTCAGAAATAGAACAGTATATACT
This sequence comes from Budorcas taxicolor, assembly GCF_023091745.1. Lineage (NCBI taxonomy): Eukaryota > Metazoa > Chordata > Mammalia > Artiodactyla > Bovidae > Budorcas > Budorcas taxicolor. The sequence goes on along the minus strand of NC_068935.1, from coordinate 84,647,316 downwards.
GGCTATCCTGTATGGAAGCTGAAGATTTAGTGCCTTTATCCTTCTCGTATCTACCCATTTCCTGCCCTCCCTGTAAATGTTTTATTGGTTGCTATCCTCTCAGATTGAGGGACATGTTGTCATGTTGGCACGATTATCCCTATAGCAGCTTCTTCCTTGCCCACTCTTAGTCATACTATATAGGTTGAACACTTAGGTTGTTTGCTATCATTAATATTACAGGGATGCCTATTTGTGCTGTCATTCTATACTGACCAGAAGCATAGTACCTATGTATAGCTTAAGTTGCTCCAGCTAGTTTATATGGTTTACTCTCCTTAACGTCTCAGCACACTCCCCTGGTTGGGAGACTAGAAACTAGCCAAAAGTAGTGTTTGTAGCCCTGTGGTCATGTTTGTGGAAGAGTCTGGCCTGCTTTCCTGGTGGAATTCTCTGTGCTTTGTTAAATTTCTTTATGGTGTTTCTGTTGCGGTCTTTCTTCTCTAAATACAAAGCTTTCCCCAAAGACTGAGGTTAGAAATTTACATGCCTGCAGTAAATCATACCTGGGCCAACGTTACTGGCAATTTGTATGCTGCGATTTTGACTCTGTGGAAGGAAAATCCTGACATTGTGTGAGCTCCTGTGAGAGATTCTCTCCATCTTCAGTGTATGTATTGTGGCAATTAGAAACTTTGGGGAAGTACTGAGATGACTGCATTCACCACCCAGAATCTTTCTGCCCAGAGAAAATCACTGCAAAGATGTTACTGTATTTCATTCTCTCCTTTTCTCCAGAAATGCATGTATGTATGTAGGTATGTAGATATAGATATAGCTATCTATAGCTATCTATATAGGTACATACCTACATACATACGTATACATAATGTATTTACACTACCTTTTGGAATAAAAATAATTTAAAATGCTCTTTTATCATTCAATACAATGAAAAGCTTAATTGTTTGGATACCCAAATATCTATAGTCCATCAAATGTTTTAGCATAATTATTTAACTACTTCCCTAATTATTTCTACTATAATTAGTACTATAGTGAATACCTTTGTTCATAAATATTTCAAGGAATATATTTCTCTTATTAAAATAATCAAGTGGAGATTAAAGGTTTAAGATCTGTTACAACAAAATGATATGTGATTCAAATAGAGGTTTGTGGCTGTATTCCACTGACATGTCTCAAGGAGCAAATGAAGAGTAAGTGACAATTTAAGCAAGGTCAGAGTTTTATAGGGTAGCAGGAAAGATGTTCTTGCTGTTTTGGATTAGGCAGCAGTTTTCTTCTTTTAGCTACAAGTCACAGTTGGTGGTTGTTCCTGGTTGTGTACCGTGATTGCTTCAGGTGATTGATGCAATCTCAATAAACAACAGAGCAGTATTTTCTGAGAACAGTTTTTGCAAGCCTTGTAGCCAAAGTTTGCAAGGTGGGGGAGGTAGAGAGGAAAGGAAGGAAGGAAGGAAAAGATGGGAGAAAAATGAGAGGAAAGGAAAGCAAAGGAAGGAAGGGGAAAGGAAGAAAGAAAGGGGGAAATTGGAGACATTTCATCATGCCTGTTTTAGTCCTTTCACAGTCCCCTTGGCCAAGATGAATTCTTTTTCATTGCTGGACCATCTAGAAAAAGATATAGATAGATATGGATATGGATGTGGATATGGATATAGATATAGACATAGTATGCTGCTGCTGCTAAGTGGCTTCAGTCGTGTCCAACTCTGTGCGACTCTATAGACGGCAGCCCACCAGGCTCCCCCGTCCCTGGGATTCTCCAGGCCAGAACACTGGAGTGGGTTGCCATTTCCTTCTCCAATGCATGAAAGTGAAAAGTGAAGGTGAAGTCGCTCAGTCGTGTCTGACTTTTCGCGATCCCAAGGACTGCAGCCTACCAGGCTCCTCCATCCATGGGATTTTCTAGGCAAGAGTACTGGAGTGGGGTGCCATTGCCTTCTATATTATCTAGACATAGTATAGATATAGATATATTCAGCAAGACTGCTCGGGAGCTAAAGGAATTTCTTGAGAAGAGTTGGAAGAGGCTTGTTCTTTGGCTTTTTGTTTTCTGTAAACATGGCTTGAATCATCTGCTTGGTACTGCTGTTCTTGATTAGATGTGATAAGACTGACTTAATGAGGAGTCACTAGCCCTTGAGGGAAAAAACGTGTAAGGAAGACAGCCCTACTTGGAATCTATAGGAAAAGATATCCCATCCCTACCACCTGAAGCTGACTCAAAATGTCCCGAGAGGTCAGGACAATGTCATTCAGTTATCAAATGTTTTAGTTATCTTCACAGATGTGTTAATACATCAAAAAGGCACAGTAAAGGTTTCTGGGATTCCACTGAATTCCACTTGCAGCAGTTTTCAACAGTGACAGTGCATGTTCTCCCCCTAGTGCCAGAATGATTCCAGTTGATGATGGGAGATAGCCTTTTGTCTGGAGTTTCTGTACTTATCAAGCAAGTATGCCAGTACTTTTAATGGTATCAGTGAGTGGCTCAGGTGAATTCATAGATGATGGCATGGAATACTCAGGCATTACATCCAGGCACTGTGTAATTGTGTGGTCTACAGGGTACCCCTCAGGTGGTAGCTGCAGCATAAAATCCATCCCGAGCAATGAAGAGTCCTTCAAAACTGGTGTTTTTTTCTGTCGGCTTCTTCACACAGTTTCTCTTCATCATCAGTGGCAATGGATGTTTTTGAGAAGGGTCTACCTGCCCCTAACCTCAGCTGTTCTTCTGGTTTAGATGATAGTGTCAGATTCATGATCTCCAAAGAAGATTTAGCTTCCGGACCAGGGACCAGGCTTGATCACTCAAGAGCTTTTGTGTAGCAGAGTTTTATTAAAGCATGAAAAGGGACAGAGAAAGCTTCTGACATAGACATCAGAAGGGGGACAGAGAATGCCCCCTCACTAGTCTTTGCCAGGGAGCTATATACTTTTTTAATTGGTTATTACAGTAAATCAAAAGAATGACTCAAGGTTGTAAAGATCTTCCTAGACCAACTCCCATAATTTACATTTTAAGATGACAGGATTAGAACTAATAGTAGAAAGATCTTACCAGACCCACTCCCATAATATACATTGTAAGATAACAATTAGATAACATTAGATAGTAGGCGTCCCTTTTCAGGAGTTAGCCGTATGACCTCATCCCATATTTGATAAACATTAGGTAGGAAACCATCAGTTCTAGACCCATTTACTTTCTTATGTGCAGCAAAACAGACATTAAATCAAGATACTGTACGATCAAAGTTGAAAGTCACATTATATCCATAGTTAAGGTACAGAGTGTTACACGAGTCCATCTTAGGATTGCTAGATGTCATCAGATTAAAGAGAGTCATCACATGTGATTGTTGTTGGTGAAGATTTTTTCACAGAGTTGAAGAAAGTCTTTTCCTTGAAATGGAAAAACCCACCATGGGAACCCTTCAAGTGATGAAGAGGGGAGCACTCTGCAGACCCAGCAATTAGACCAATTGTAGAATGCAGTGTAAGAATGAGCCAGGACAGGAAGGCATTGTCTTGAGGGTCAAATGGCAGACTCACAACGTTTGGAGTCAGCAGAAGCAGGCCCATGTAGATTATCAGGCCCATCTGAAAAATAAAATGTAAAAGCATAGAGGATAAAGACATAAAATGACATTGTTTAGTTTTGGTCAGGGTGCCACTTCTTAACTCGAGTGTGGTCCACCCAGGAATCAATTCCTGGCACCTTGACAGTGTGGGAGAAGAAAGAATAACCTGGTAAGGGCCTTCCCAGAGGGGCTCGAGAGATTGCCCTCCAGATCCTGGCTTTTTCAAGACCTCGGTGCCTGGCTCAAACAGAGGCTTATTTGACTCAGGCTGGGTCAGGAGTCACCTCCTGGAGTTGCTGTAATGTCTGTTGAAAGGCTGAAAGCTGCGTCACATAGTTAATTCTAAGGCTTCAGGGTTTATAACAATGTCTGTGCTTAAGAAGGGTCTTCCATAGTTACATTCAAAGAGGGATAGTCCTTTGTTTTTAGGGGCAGTCCGAGCCCTCATTAAAGCTATGGGTAGAACTTTAAGCCAATCGTCCTGAGTCTCTTAATTTACGTAGATGTCTCTTAATAATGTCATTAGCCTTTTCAACTTTTTCTGAAGATTAGGATCTCCAGGAACAGTGTGATACTCTATTCCTAGAGCTTTCGACACCCCTTGAGTTACAGCAGCTTTAAAGGTGGAGCGTTGTTGCTCTGAACTTAAGAGTTTAAGATTGCATTTATATCATGACAAGTCAGTACAGTAAGATTTCGCCCATTCCTTAACCTTGGGCTTTAATGGATACTGCTTTTGATGTGGAAATAGGTGAGGGTCTTTGAGCTTGATAAGGACAAGAAGAGTATTTTGTGCTCGATCCACAGTTTTTCCATCAGCCCGCACTTTAGGATTTACATTTTGTTCAATTAATGGGAGAGAAAGAGCAGACTCCGTATTCATGAAAACAGAGGCCTGGACCTTGCTCAGTCTGTCCCTCCTGAGAAGGGGTGAGGGAGACTCTGGCATGATCAGAAACTCGTGAGAAAACAGCACAGAGCCCCAGTTGCAGCTTAGAGGATGACTGAATATTTCAGTCATAGCGTTTGGCTCATCCTGACAGTCCCATTACAGTAGTGGATCAGGAGGAAAGAAGACCAGGAGCTTCAGTGAGCACAGAGAAAGTTGCCCCAGTGTCCAAAAGAAAATCGACTGATTGGTCCCCCGCAGTTATTAATACCTGGGGTTCCTCAGGTGTTATTAGGACAGGAGCTTGTGTGGGGATCCCTGGGCACCTTCAGTCCTGATTGTCCTGAGAGTCTGACCCCTGGGGCCTGTGCCTCTGGGGGCAGTCTCTCCTCCAGTGTGGTCCTTTACAGACCAGACAGGGAGCCAGGGGCGGCTTAGACACCTGAGAGCAACTTCACTTGAGATGCCCCTCCTTTCCACAGTAATAGCAAGCCCATCCCTTTTCACCTGGGCTTCTCTGGACATTTTTCTCTTCAGGCTGATTCATAGCAGTTTTCATAGCCATCACTAGAGCCTGAGCCTTTTCTTTGGTTCTTTTCTGTTGTCCTTTCCCCTCCTCATATTCTCTGCTGTAATATACCGTCTGAGCCAGCTGTAACAGTTTTTTAAAGACTGATTTGGCCCAAACGCCTGCTTTTGTAACTTACAGAAGATATCTGGAGCTGACTGAATGACTGAGTGAGAAAATCTATCTTTTAAGATCATTTCTCCTCTGCACATTTGGGATCAATGTCAGGAAACTTGTGGAGAGCCTCCCGTAGTCTATCTAGGAATTTACCAGGAGTTTCCTTCTCTACCTGTTCTATGTCAGCCAACTTAGCATAATTCAGAGGTTCAGTTCAATTTAGAGGCTTAATTCGAGCTCTCTTAAGCTCTTCAATAATGCAGTTGACAAAGTGGGTCTGCTCCTATCTCCCTTCCTCTTTGTGATAATCCCAGTCTGGCTCTGCTATGGGAACTGCTTGGCTCCTTGTAGGGAGGAGGGCTAGTTCGTGTTCCCTCTTTCCCCTTGTCTCACATTCAAGCCATTCATCTCCAAATATAGTAGCTTCCCCAAAAACTCAAGCTCTCGAGTCACAAGTCAGCATCTGTCCCAAGACATACATTACATCTCTCCCAAGTAAGCTCATAAAGTAAAGTGAGTCCCGTAAAGGCTTCTATGTACTTTTCTGGATCCTCTAGTCTCCCAGATCTCCCTTTATCTGTTGTACCTCTGGGTAAGAAAAGGACTTATGGATTTTTATGGATTAGTTATTTTTCCCAATGGGGGCCTCCTGAAGAGGCAGTAAATTGTGTGGCTGTTCCTCAGCCCCTCCAGCTACCCTTCACATACGTTCCCAGGGATAGATTAGAGAAACCTGCTTTTTCTCATCCTCATCCTCTTTCTCGTATTTCACCCTTAGTTTTGGTTATCTACATCTTCTCTACTTTGACTGTCTGAGTTCCCATTGAAACCAGAGTAGTCTGAGGCTGCATAGGAACTGGGGTTGTTTGAACTTCTATCAAGACTGAGGCAACCCTTCCTGGAGGGGTGCCTTGACCCTAAGCTTGCTCAATTGTGATCCATGGATACAGAAGCAGAGGCAGAGTAAGAGGACAGGAGGGAGCTGAAGGCTTTACCCCCAAATCTTTACCCTTAGGACTTAAGTCTGGTATATCTCACAGAGAGAAAAAGAGTAACACATATGGCACTTCTACCCATTTCCCTTGTTTTCTACAGAACCGGTCTAGTTGTAAAACAGTTTCGTAATTAAGAGACCCTTCAACTGGCCACCCTTATCTGCCACCCTCCAATGGATATTGTGGCCATGCAGATTTGCAAAGGAAAGTCAGGTGTGTCTTCTTTAATAAGCTCTGGGGGTCAAACTTATCTCAGTTTTTCAGGACACAATCCAAGGGTATGGGGCTGGAACTTTGAGAGTGGAGGAGGAAATGGAAACCCACTCCAGTATTCTTCCCTGGAGAATCCCAAAGACAGAGGAGCCTGGTGGGCTGCCGTCTGTGGGGTTGCACAGAGTTGGACACGACTGAAGCGACTTAGCAGCAGCAGCATCTGTAAGAAAGAAAAAAGTGGCAACCAGCGCCTTTGCTTCTTTCCATCGGAGGTGTCCCTCCCTGTTCTAGATGGGGGTGGAGACAGACTTTCCACCGAAGCTTTTCCTTCCCTGGACGGACTTAGTCTGTCACTTACTGACTCAGGCGCCTTCCCTTCAGCCCACTCATTCTACCATCGAGGCAGGGCAGAGATGCACCAGGGGTAGACCTAGTGATTTCTAGTTCCACACCACCACGACCTTTGTTTGATTTGTCCTTTTCCTCTGATGCCACCTGGGGTGTAACAGAGTAGTTTCCCAGAATGTTTCCCAAGCTGGGACTACTAGGGGAAGCATCCATCTTACGTGTGCCTGTGCACATTCCTGAGTACAGTCCTGACCACAGTAGAAGCAGTGAGTTAGAAAGGGACAAACAACAATCAATATGTCCCTTCTGAGTTTCACCAGTGTATGTGACAGCAAAAGAGGTGGTAGAGGGTCGGCCAGTGAGGAAAAAGTGATTTTTGTCCTCAAGCTATTAGGGCCAATCCTTCCAGCTCATTTCCACAGATTCCACAAAAGGAATATCTAAGGAGTTGAGACAGAAGGCACTGGAGAGCTTTCTCTGGTCTGCTAAGAGCTAGCACTACCAAAGGAAGAAGCCCATTGTACTTCCAGTCTGAAACTCCTGACCTATGTTCTTAGAAACCTCATGCTCACTAGCAGCACTTCCATCCATGTAGTTCGGAGGCACAGCTATGGCAAGGACTCGCTTTTAGGACTCTTGTCCCATATGGAAGCAGTCAAAAGAGAGATGCTGCTGAAGCTAGAGTTTCACCTAGTTCCCAAAGGTGCTGTTGGAGCTAGAGTTCCACCTCATTCTCGAACGTGCTCCTAGCAAGTCTGGGTTCCCCGTGACTACCAAGCTTGGGGTCTAAGTAAAAGTACACAGTAATGGCATGGATCACAAGTCCCTTGAAAGTCTATGATCTGACAGATTAGGTTAGTAGTTCTAATTCCCCTTGCAATTATGAAATGGTCAAAGAGACCAGGAAAAGACGACCAAGAAAGGAAAGTTCAGCCCACGTGCTTTGCCCTTTTCTGGCCACTCCCCTCACAGGGACGTTGGGTGTCTCTTGGCATTGGCAGGTCGGTATAAACTCCTGACAAGGCTCCCTTTCGGGGGGCTGCCTCAGTCATAACAAGCCACCATGAAACTGCAGAGCAGGGCTCAGTGCTCATTTTGTACTCATTTCAGTACGTCTCTTTTATTCTACATTCACACAGACAGGCACACCATAGAGTTAGTAAAGTAAAGCAGAAAACGTGTACACTGAGAAAGCAGAGACTAGAGCTCTGTTGGGAGGGATTGGGGGCAGGAGGAGAAGGGGACGACAGAGGATAAGATAGCTGGATGGCATCACTTACTCGATGGACTTGAATCTGAGTGAACTCCGGGAGTTGGTGATGGACAGGTAGGCCTGGCATGCTGCGATTCATGGGGTCGCAGAGTCGGATGTGACTGAGCAACTGAACTGAACTGAACTGAAGATCCTGGACGAAGCCCCAAGATGTTAGCTTACAGTGTATGGTATTGGATTCATGATCTCCAAAGAAGAAGATTTAGCTTTGGGAACAGTGCGACTGAACTGAACTGAACTGAACTGAAGATCCTGGACGAAGCTCCAAGATGTTAGCTTACAGTGAATGGTACTGGATTCATGATCTCCAAAGAAGAAGATTTAGCTTTGGGAACAGTGACCAAGCTTGATCACTCAAGAGCTTCTGTGTAGCACAGTTTTATTAAAGTATGAAAAGGGACAGAGAAAACTTCTGACACAGATGTCATAAGGGGGGCAGAGAATGCCCCCTCACTAGTCTTTGCAAGGGAGCTATATACTTTTTTAATTGGTTATTATAGTAAATCAAAAGAATGACTCAAGGTTGTAAAGATCTTCCTAGACCAACTCCCATAATTTACATTTTAAGATGACAGGATTAGAATTAATAGTAGAAAGATCTTACCAGACCCACTCCCATAATATACATTGTAAGATAACAATAAGATAGTCAGAAGGTCCTCAAGAAGGAGAAACATGTCCTCAAGCAGGATACATTGCTGTTATGTAATTCTTGGTGTGTGAAGTCACTCAGTTCTGTCTGACTCTTTGCAACCCCATGGACTGTAGCCTACCAGGCTCCTCCCTCTATGAGATTCTCCAGGCAAGAGTACTGGAGTGGGTTGCCATTTCCTTCTCCAGGGGATCTTCCTGACCCAGGGATCGAACCCAGGTCTCCCGCATTCCAAGCAGATGCTTTAACCTCTGAGCCACCAGAGGTACAGAGTTAAGCTGAGTTGTTTTGTTGTATTATCATGAGCTCTGGGCTTACAGGAAAAAATGTTTTATGTGACTAAGGCTAAGGAGTGTAGAAAAAACAAACAAACAAACACGTTTGTCCTTTTTTCCTCCTTGAGAACTCCAGATCCCTATTTCCTTTTCAAGAATCCCAGGCCCCTCTCTCCTCCTCAGGGACCCCGGACGTCTCATCAACCTTGAAATTGACTCTCTCAGCAGTGAGGCTTGAGCTCTGATCTAAAGAGATAGCAAACTGATTAAACTGGTGAGATTATGTCTTAAAATGGAAAATGCTAGGAAAGGAAACAGGACCTCATTGGCAGAGAAACACCAGTAGCCATTTGAGCCTCAAATAAAATTCGAGTCATTGGGGGCTCTCTAGGGTATGTAGAAACTTGTCAGAGAATCTAGTTTTTTGCCTGATTTAGACTATGTGTAGGCTTCTCCTTCAGTAGGGCCTTCAGTCAGAAATGTTTCATCAATGCAAACTAATCTCACAAATTTAGTATTAAAGACCCAGGCTACATGTCTAAAAAGCAAGACTCCCCCTTCTCTGAAGATACATAGTGTAAAGAGTGTTTATTATGGAAAAGTTATTATTGAAGTGCTGACTTGGGAGGAGTTGCATCCTAATCTGCAGTGGTGATGAGAGAAAGACTCCTAGCAGAGTAAAGGAGAGGTATTTGCAAAGGGACCACAGAGGCCTGGCTTAGAAAATGCCAACAGTTCTGTATATTTGGAAAAGGATAAGAAATGAAAGGGGCAGAAAGAGAAAGGATACAGAGAGGAAGCAGAAAGAATAAAAAGGAGGTTTGGAAACATCTTTTCGATCAGCACTTGGAGGTGACTGTGCAGAGATGCATGAATTCGGACTTGAGGTTGTAAATAATGAGTAGCAGAGTTATGATAAAAAAGGCAAATTAATGTAGTGGGAACAGAGATTTTATTCTGTTCTCTTGTGTGGCAGGTATTCACTTTCCAAGGTCATCTGCTTGTTCTGATTTTTGTGGTAACACTGTCCTCTTTTTGTAGTTGAATACTTTAGGGTATTCCTGGAAGTCCTCAGTTTAAGGTTTTCACTAAAGTAGAAATACCATCAGTCTGAAGTCAGTGTTTTCTTAGCTAGGAAACGTGAGCCAAAAGATCTACTGCTTGTAGCTTGACTGCAGTGTTGGCCATAAAGGGCAACTTAATAAAAGGCCCTCCCAATGAGGCTCCAGAGTTGTTGTTTTTTTTTTTCCCAGTGTCTCTTACAGGATACAAATACTCTTGGTTTTAAGTTGTGTAATGGCAACCGACTCCAGTTCTCTTGCCTGCAAAACCGCATGGACAGAGGAGCCTGGTAGGCTGCAGTCCATGGGGTCACTAAGAGTCGGACACGACTGAGCGACTTCACTTTCATGCATTGGAGAAGGAAATGGCAACCCACTCCAGTGTTCTTGCCTGGAAAATCCCAGTGACGGGGGAGCCTGGTGGGCTTCCATCTATGGGGTTGCACAGAGTCGGACATGACTAAAGCGTCTTAGCACATACTTACTCAGAAGATGGCTCTGACAGAAGGATGGCCTATACCTATTGGGAATGAGTCTGAGTATACAGTATTAGCCCCTTATGAAATGTGGCCATATTTGCTTGTGAAAAAGTGGAGTTCTAAGACACAAGGCACTATGTTCAATCTCATTTTGTCTGCCTGTGACAAACTCATGAGGTGAAAACCTATGCTTGGCAGAGTGAGATGACTGGAAGGCCTTTGATACCAACAGGTGTAGCTTAGGCTATAGTGGTTGTCTTTTTTTTTTTTTTAATTATTCAGTCACTGAGTCGTTTCTGAATCTTTGCCATCCCATGGACTGCAGCATGCCAGGCTTCCCTGTCCATCACCAACACCCAGAACTTACTGAAACTCATGTCCATCGAGTCAGTGATGCCATCCAACAATCTCATCCTCTGTGGTCCCCTTCTCCTGCCTTCAATCTTTCCCACATCAGGGTCTTTTCTAAAAAGAGTTAGTTCTTCACATGAGGTGGACAAAATATTGAAGTTTCAGCTTCAGCATCAGTCCTTCTATTGAATATTCAGGACTGATTTCCTTTAGGATTGACTGGTTTGATCTCCTTGCAGTCCAAGGGACTCTCAAGAGTCTTCTCCAACACCACACTTCGAAAGCTTCAATTCTTGGGCACTCAGTTTTCTTTGTAGTCCAGTTCTCACATCCGTCCATGACTACTGGAAAAACTATATGTTTGACTAGATGGACTTATGTCAACAAAGTAATGTCTCTGCTTTTTAATAGGCTGTCTAGGTTGGTCATAACTTTTCTTCCAAGTAGCAAGTGTCTTTTAATTTCACGGCTACAGCACCATGTGCAGTGACTTTGAAGCTCAAGAAAATAAAGTCTGTCACTGTTTCCATTATTTCCCCATATATTTGCCATGAAGTGATGGGACTAGATGCCATGATCTTTGTTTTTTGAATGTTGAGTTTTAAGCCAGCTTTTTTCACTCTTCTCTTTCACTTTCATCAAGAGGCTCTTTAGTTCCTCTTCACTTTCTGCCATAAGGGTGGTGTCATCTGCATATCTGAGTGAGTGAGTGAGTGAAGTCGCTCAGTCGTGTCCGACTTTTTGCAACCCCATGGACTGTAGCCTACCAGGCTCCTCTGTCCATGAGATTCTCCAGGCAAGAATACTGGAGTGGGTTGCCATTTCCTTCTCCAGGGGATCTTCCTGACCCAGGGATCGAACCCAGGTCTCCTGCATTGGAGTCAAATGCTTTAACCTGAGGTTATTGATATTTCTCCTGGCAAACTTGATTCCAGCTTGTGCTTCATCCAATGTGGCATTTCGCATGATGTACTCTGAATAGAAGTTAAGTAAACAGGATGACAATATGCAGCCTGGACCTACTCCTTTCCCAATTTGGAACCAGTCCATTGTTCTATGTCCAGTTCTAACTGTTGATTCTTGACCTGCATACAGATTTCTCAGGAGGCAGGTAAGGTAGTCCGGTATTCCCATCTCTTGAAGAATGCTCCACAGTTTGTTGTGATCCACATAGTCGAAGGCTTTGGCATAGTCAATAAAGCAGAAGTAAATGTTTTTCTGGAACTCTCTTGCTTTCTCTGTGATCCAACGGATGTTGGCAATTTGATCTCTGGTTCCTCTGCCTTTTCTAAATCCAGCTTGAGCATCTGAAATTTCTCGGTTCACATACTGTTGAAGCCTGGCTTGGAAAATTTGGGGCGTTACTTCCCTAGCATGTGAGGTGAGTGCAATTGTGCGGTAGTTTGAACATTCTTTGGCATTGCCTTTTTGGGGTTAGAATGAAAACTGACCTTTTCCAGTCCTGTGGCCACTGCTGAGCTTTCCCATTTTGCTGGTATATTGAGTGCAGCACTTTCAGAGCATTATCTTTTAGGAATTGAAATAGCTCAGCTGGAATTCCATTACCTTCACTAGCTTTGTTCGTAGTGATGCTTCCTAAGGCCCACTTGACTTCGCATTCCACAATGTCTGGCTCTAGGTGAGTGATCAGACCATCATGGTTATCTGGTTAATTAAGATCATTTTTGAATAGTTCTTCTGTGTATTCTTGCCACCTCTTCTTAATATCTTCTGCTTCTGTTACATCCATACTGTTTCTGTCTTTTATTGTGCCCATCTATGCATGAGATGGGAGAAGGCAATGGCACCCCACTCCAGTACTCTTGCCTAGAAAATCCCGTGGACGGAGGAGCCTGGTAGGCTGCAGTCCATGGGGTCGCTTGAGTCGGACAAGACTCAGTGACTTCACTTTCACTTTTCACTTTCATGCATTGGAGAAGGAAATGGCAACCCACTCCAGTATTCTTGCCTGGAGAATCCCAAGGACAGGGGAGCCTGGTGGGCTGCTGTCTATGGGGTTGCACAGAGTCGGACACGACTGAAGTGACTTAGCAGCATGCATGAGATGTTCCCTTGGCAATTCTTAATTTGATTGATGAGATCTCTAGTCTTTCTCATTCTATTGTTTTTCTCTATTTCTAAAAATGCATTGATCATTGAGGAAGACTTTCTTATCTCTCCTTGTTAGTCTTTGCATGTCTGCATTCAGGTGGGTTGATCTTTCCTTTTCTCATTTACTTTTCACTTCTTTTCTTTTCTCAGGTGTTTGTAAGGCCTCATTGACAACCATTTTGCCTTTTTAAAAATTTAATTTTTATTGAAGGATGATTGCTTTACAGAATTTTGCTGTTTTCTGTCAAACCTCAACATGAATCAGTCATAGCTATACATATCAGTTCAGTTCTGGTCAGTCATTCAGTCGTGTCTGACTCTTTGTGACCCCATGAATCACAGCCCGCCAGGCCTCCCTGTCCATCACCAACTCCCAGAGTTCACTCAGATTCACGTCCATCAAGTCAGTGATGCCATCCAGCCATCTCATCCTCTGTCGTCCCCTTCTCCTCCTGCCCCCAATCCTTCCCAGCATCAGGGTCTTTGCAATGAGTCAACTCTTCGCATGAAGTGGCCAAAGTACTGGAGTTTCAGCTTTAGCATCATTCCTTCCAAAGAAATCCCATGGCTGATCTCCTTTAGAATGGACTGGTTGAATCTCCTTGCAGTCCAAGGGACTCTCAAGAGTCTTCTCCAACACCGCAGTTCAAAAGCATCAATTCTTCAGCACTCAGCTTTCTTCACAGTCCAACTCTCACATCCATACATGACTACTGGAAAAACCACGGCCTTGACTAGACAGACCTTTGTGGCAAAGTAACGTCTCTGCTTTTTAATATGCTGTCTAGGTTGGTTATAACTTTCCTTCCAAGTAGCAAGCGTCTTTTAATTTCACGGCTGCAGTCACCATCTGCAGTGATTTTGGAGCCCAGAAAAATAAAGTCTGACACTGTTTCCACTGTTTCCTGATCTATTTGCTGGTTCCAAATAGGAAAAGGAGTATGTCAATGCTGTCACCCTGCTTATTTAACTTATATGCAGAGTACGTCATGAGAAACGCTGGACTGGAAGAAACAAGCTGGAATCAAGATTGCCAGGAGAAATATCAAAAACCTCAGATATGCATATGACACCACCCTTATGGCAGAAAGTGAAGAGGAGCGAAAAAGCCTCTTGATGAAAGTGAAAGAGGAGAGTGAAAAAGTTGGCTTAAAGCTCAACATTCAGAAAACGAAGATCATGGCATCCGGTCCCATCACTTCATGGGAAATAGATGGGGAAACAGTGGAAACAGTGTCAGACTTTATTTGGGGGGGGCTCCAAAATCACTGCAGATGGTGACTGCAGCCGTGAAATTAAGAGACGTTTACTCCTTGGAAGAAAAGTTATGACCAACCTAGATAGCATATTCAAAAGCAGAGACATTACTTTGCCGACTAAGGTCCGTCTACTCAAGGCTATGGTTTTTCCTGTGGTCATGTATGGATGTGAGAGTTGGCCTGTGAAGAAGGCTGAGCGCCGAAGAATTGATGCATTTGAAGTGTGGTGTTGGAGAAGACTCTTGAGAGTCCCTTGGACTGCAAGGAGATCCAACCAGTCCATTCTGAAGGAGATCAACCCTGGGATTCCTTTGGAAGGAATGATGCTAAAGCTGAAACTCCAGTACTTTGGCCACCTCATGCGAAGAGTTGACTCATTGGAAAAGACTCTGATGCTGGGAAGGATTGGGGGCAGGAGGAGAAGGGGACGACAGAGGATGAGATGTCTGGATGGCATCACCGACTTGATGGACGTGAATCTGAGTGAACTCCGGTAGGGAGGCCTGGCGTGCTGCGATTCATGGGGTTGCAAAGAGTCAGACACGACTGAGCAACTGAACTGAACTGAACTGATGGGACCAGATGCCAGGATCTTAGTTTTCTGAATGTTTAGTTTTAAGCAAACTTTTTCACTCTTCTCTTTCACTTTCATCAAGAGGCTCTTTAGTTCTTCTTCATTTTCTGCCATAAGGGTGGTGTCATCTGCATATCTGAGGTTATTGATATTTCTCCCAGCAATCTTAATAGCAGCTTGTGCTTCCTCCAGCCCAGCATTTCTCATGATGTACTCTGCATACAAGTTAAATAAGCAGGGTGACAATATACAGCCTTGACGTACTCCTTTTCCTATTTGGAACCAGTCTGTTGTTCCATGTCCAGTTCTAACTGTTGCTTCCAGACCTGCATACAGATTTCTCAAGAGGCAGATTAGGTGGTCTGGTATGCCCATCTCTTTCAGAATTTTCCACAGTTGATTGTGATCCACACAGTCAAAGGCTTTGGCATAGTCAATAAAGCAGAAATAGATGTTTTTTTGGAACTCTCTTGCTTTTTCCATGATCCAGCAGATGTTGGGAATTTGATCTCTGGTTCCTCTGCCGTTTCTGAAACCAGCTTGAACATCTGGAAGTTCTCGGTTCATGTGTTGCTGAAGCCTGGCTTGGAGAATTTTAAGCATTACTTTCCTAGCATGTGAGATGAGTGCAATTGTTTGGTAGTTTGAGCATTCTTTGGCATTGCCTTTCTTAGGGATTGAAATTAAAACTTACTTTTTCCAGTCCTGTGGCCATTGCTGAATTTTCCATATTTGCTGGTGTATTGAGTGCAGCATGTTCACAGCATCGTCTTTCAGGATTTGAAATAGCTCAACTGGAATTCCATCACCTCCACTAGCTTTGTTCGTAGTGATACTTCCTAAGGCCCACTTGGCCTCACATTCCAGGTTGTCTGGCTCTAGGTGAGTGATCACACAATTGCGATTATCTGGTTCATGAATCTTTTTTTGTACAGTTCTTCTGTGTATTCTTGCCACCTCTTCTTAATATCTCCTGCTTTCCCCTCCCTTTTGAAACTCCCTCCCACCTCCCTCCCCATCCCACCCCTCTAGGTTGATACAGAGCCCCTGTTTGAGTTTCTTGAGTGATAACAGCAAATTTCTCTTGCTATCTATTTTACAAATGATAATGTAAGTTTCCACGTTACTCTTTCCATACATCTCACCCGCTCTGCCCCTCTCCCTATGTCCGTAAGTCTATTCTCTATGTCTGTTTCTCCATTGTTTCCCTGTAATTAATTTTTTCAGCACCATTTTTCTAGATTCCGTATATATGTGTTAGAATACTGTATTTATCTTTCTCTTTCTGACTCACTTCACTCTATACAATGGTTCTAGGTTCACCCACCTCATTTGAACTGACTGAAACGCATTCCTTTTTATGGCTAAGTAATATTCCATTGTGTATATGTACCACAACCTCTTTATCCACTCATCTTTTGATGGACATCTAGGTTTCTTCCATGTTCTAGCTATTGTAAATAGTGCTGTAATGAACAATGGGATACATGTGCCTCTTTCAATTTTGGTTTCCTCAGGGTATGTGCCTAGGAGTGGGATTGCTGGGTCATATGGTGGTTTTATTCCTAGTTTTTCTTTTTTTTTTTTAATGATTCTTTTTTTTAATGGTTCTTTTTTTTTCTGGCTTCTTTTTTTAAAAATTTTATTTTATAAAGGAATATCCATACCATCTTCCATAGTGGCTCTATCAATTTACATTCCCTTTTCTCCACACCCTCTCCACTCTTTATTTTTTGTAGACCTTTTGATGAGGACCATTCTGACTGGTGTGATGTGATATCTCTTTGTAGTTTTGATTTGCACTTCTCTAATAATGACACCACCCTTATGGTAGAAAGTGAAGAGGAACTAAAAAGCCTCTTGATGAAAGTGAAAGAGGAGAGTGAAAAAGTTGGCTTAAAGCTCAACATTCAGAAAACGAAGATCATGGCATGTGGTCCCATCATTTCGTGGGAAATAGATGGGGATACAGTGGACATAGGGTCAGACTTTATGTTCTTTTGCTCGAAAATCACTGCAGATGGTGACTGCAGCCATGAAATTAAAAAACACTTACTCCTTGGAAGGAAAGTTATGACCAACCTAAATAGCATATTCAAAAGCAGAGACATTACTTTGCCAACAAAGGTCTGTCTAGTCAAGGCTATGGTTTTTCCAGTGGTCATGTATGGATGTGAGAGTTGGACTGTGAGGAAAGCTGAGCGCCGAAGAATTGATGCTTTTGAACTGTGGTGTTGGAGAAGACTCTTGAGAGTCCCCTGGACTGCAAGGAGATCCAACCAGTCCCTTCTGAAGGAGATCAGCCCTGGGATTTCTTTGGAAGGAATGATGCTAAAGCTGAACTCCAGTACTTTGGCCGCCTCATGAGAAGAGTTGACTCATTGGAAAAGACTGTGATGCTGGGAAGGATTGGGGGCAGGAGGAGAAGGGGACGACAGAGGATGAGATGGCTGGATGGCATCACGGACTCGATGGACGTGAATCTGAGTGAACTCTGGGAGATGGTGTTGGACAGGGAGGCCTGGTGGGCTGCGATTCATGGTGTTGCAAACAGTCAGACATGACTGAGTGACTGAACTGAACTGAACTGAACTGAATAATGAGTTATGTTGAGCATCTTTTCATGTGTTTGTTAGCCATCTATATGTCTTCTTTGAAGAAATATGTTTAGGTCTTTTTCCCATTTTTTGATTGAGTTGTTTGTTTTTCTGCTATTGAAGTGTATTAGCTGCTTGTATATTTTGGAAGTTAATCCTTTGTCAGTTGTTTCATTTGCTATTATATTCTCCCATCCTGAGGGTTGTCTTTTCGCCTTGCTTATAGTTTCCTTTGCTGTGCAAAAGCTTTTAAGCTTAATCAGGTACCACTTGTTTACTTTTGTTTTTATTTCCACTACTCAAGGAGGTGAGTCATAGAGGATCTTGCTTTGATTCATGTCAGAGTGTTCTGCCTACATTTTCCTCTAAGAGTTTTATCCTTTCTCATCTTACATTTAGGACTTTAATCCATTTTGAGTGTATCTTTGTGTATGGTGTTAGGAAGTGTTCGAATTTCATTCTTTTACATGTAGCTGTCCAGTTTTCCCAGCACCATTTATTGAATAGGCTGTCTTTGCCCCATTGTATATTCTTGCCTCCTTTGTCAAAAATAAGGTGCCCATAGGTGCACGGGTTTATTTTTGGGCTTTCTTTATTTTGGGCTTTCTGTCTTGTTCCATTGGTCTATAATTATGTTTTTGTGCTAGTACCATACTGCCCTAATGACTGAAGTCAGGAAGGTTGATTCCTCCAGCTTCATTCTTCTTTCTGAAGACTGCTTTGGCTATTCGGGGTCTTTTGTGTTTCCATGTGAATTGTGAAATTTTTCGTTCTAGTTCTGTGAAAAATGCCATTGGTAATTTGATAGGGATAGCACTGAATTGTAGATTGCATTTGGTAGCATAGTCATTTTCACAATATTGATTCTTCTTACCCAGGAACATGGAATATCTCTCCATCTGTTCATGTCATCTTGATTTCTTTCATTAGTGTCTTATAATTTTCTGTTTACAGTTCTTTTGTCTCCTTAGGTAAGTTTATTCCTAGATTTTTAATTATTTTTGTTGCAGTGGTGAATGGGATTGATTCCTTAATTTCTCTTTCTGATTTTTCATTGCTAGTATATAGAAATGCAAGTGATTTCTGTGTATTGATTTTGTATCTTGCAACTTTGCTGAATTCACTGATTAGCTCTAGTAATTTTCTGATACTATCTTTAGGGTTTTCTATGCACAATATTATGTCATCTGCAAATAGTGAGAGCTTTGTTCCTTCTTTTCCAATCTGGATTCCTTTTATTTCTTTTTTTTTTCTCTGATTGTTGTAGCTAGGACTTCCAGAACTATGTTGGATAATAGTGGTGAAAGTGGACACCCTTTTCTTGTTCCTGATCTTAGGGGGAATGCTTTCAGTTTCTCACCATTGAGAATAATGTTTGCTCTAGGCTTATCATATGTGGCCTTTACTATGTTGAGGTATGTTCCTTCTATGCCCATTTTTTGGAAAAGTTTTAATAATAAATGGGTGCTGAATTTTGTCAAAGGTTTTTTCTGCATCTGTTGAGATGATCATATGGTTTTTATCTTTCAGTTTGTTAATACAGTGTATCACATTGATTAATTTGTGTATATTGAAGAATCCTTGCATTCCTGTTATAAACCCAACTTGATCATGGTGTATGAGCTTTTTGATGTGCTGCTGAATTCTGTTTGCTAAAATTTTGTCGAGGATTTTTGCATCCATGTTCATCAGTGGATGTCCATGTTCATCCAGGGTCATCAGGCCCATAGTTTGTATGTGTGTGTGTGTGTGTATGTGTGTGTGTGTGTTGTCTTTGTCTGGTTTTGGTATCAGGGTGATGGTGGCCTCATAGAATGAATTAGGAAGTGTTCCTTCCTCTACAATTTTTTGAAAGAGCTTTAGAAGGCTAGGCATTGGCTCTTCTCTGAATGTTTGATAGAATTCTCCTGTGAAGACATCTGGTCCTGGGCTTTTTTTTTAGGGAGATATTTGATCACCGCTTCAGTTTCAGTGCTTGTAATTGGGTTGTTCATAATTTCTGTTTCTTCTTGGTTCAGTCATGGAAGATTGAACTTTTCTAAAAATCTGTCCATTTCTCCCAGGTTATCTAATTTATTGCCATATAGTTGTTCATAATAGTCTCTTATAATCTTTTGTATTCTGCATTGTCTGTTGTAAGCTCTCCTTTTTCATTTCTAATTTTGTTGATTTGATTCGTCTCTCTTTTTTTCTTGATGAGTCTGGCTAAAGGTTTGTCAATTTTGTTTATCTTCTCAAAGAACCAGCTTGTAGCTTTATTAATCCTTACTATTGTCTCTTTCATTTCTTTTTCCTTTATTTCTGTTCAGATCTTTATGATTTCTTTCCTTCTACTAATTTTTGGGAGTTTTTTGTTCTCCTTTTTCCAGTTGTTGTAGGTGTAAATTTAGGTTGTCTGTTCAATATTTTTCTTGTTTCTTGAGGTAGGATTGTATTGCTATAAACTTGCCTCTTAGAACTGCTTCTGCTGCATCCCATAGGTTTTGAGTTGTCATGATTTCATTGTCATTTGTTTCTAGAAATTTTTTTATTTCCCTTTTGGTTTCTTCAGTAACCTGTTGGTTATTTAGAAATGTGTTGTTTAGTCTCCATGTGTTTCTGTTTCTTACACTTTTTTTCTTATAATTGATATCTAGTATCATAGCATTGTCGTTGGAGAAGATGCTTGATACCATTTCAATTTTCCTAAATTTACTGAGGTTTGATTTGTGACCCAAGATGTGGTCTATCTTGGAGAATGTTCCATGTGTACTTCAGAAGAAGGTGTATTCTTCTGCATTTAGATGGAATGTCCTGAAGATATCAATGAGATCCATCTCATCTAATGTATCATTGAAGACTTGTGTTTCCTTAGTAATTTTCCATTTTGATGATCTGTCCATTGGTGTGCATGGGGTGTTAAAATATCCTAAATTGGTGTGCGTGGGGTGTTAAAATATCCTACTACTCTTGTGTTACTGTCAGTTTCTCCTGTTATGTCTGTTAGTGTTTTTCTTACGTATTGAGGTTCTCCTATGTTGGGTACATAGATATTTACAATTGTTATGTCTTCCTCTTGGACTGATCACTTGATCATTATGTAGTGTCCTTCCTTATCTCTTGTAATCTTCTTTATTTTAAGGCCTATTTTGTCTGATATGGGGGTTGCTACTCCAGCTTTCTTTTGCTTCCCATTTGCATGGAATATATTTTCCATCCTCTCACTTTCAGTCTATATGTGTCTTGAGGTCTGAAGTGGGTTTCTTGTAGACAGCATATATACGGGTCTTGCTTTTGTATCCATTCAGCCAGTCTGTGTCTCTTGGTTGGAGTGTTTAATCCATTTACATTTAAAGTAGTTATTGATATATGTGTTCCTATTGCCATTTTCTAATTGTTTGGGGTTGATTTTGTAGATCTTTTTTCTTCTGTTGTATTTCCTGACTGTATAAGTCCCTTTAAATTTTGTTGCAAAGCTGGTTTGGTGGTACTGAATTCTCTTAACTTTTGCTTGTCTGAAAAGCTTTTTATTTCTCTATCAATTTTGAATGAGATCCTTTCTGGGTACAGTAATCTTGGTTGTAGATCTTTCCCTTTCAGTACTTTAAATATATTCTGCCATTCCCTTCCGGCCTGCAGAGTTTCTACTGAAAGATCAGCTGTTAAGCGTATGGATGGAGTTTCCCTTGTATGTTACTTGTTGCTTCTCCCTTGCTGCCTTTTAGTATTCTTTCTTCGTGTTTAGTCTTTGTTAGTTTGATTAGTATGTGTCTTGGCGTGTTTCTACTTGGGTTTATCCTGTATGGGACTCTTTGTGCTTTTTGCATTTCTTTTTCTTGGGGATGGTTTTGATCACTGCCTCTTGTATGATATGGCAAACCTCTGTCCATAGTTCTTCAGGCACTCTGTCTATCAGGTCTAATCCCTTGACACTATTTGTCACTTCTACTGTATAATCGTAAGGGATGTAATTTAGGTTATACCTGAGTGGTCTAGTGGTTTTCCCTACTTTCTTCAACTTAAGTCTCAATTTTGTAATAAGGAGTTCATGATCTGAGCCACAGTCAGCTCCCAGTCTTGTTTTTGCTGTCTGTATAGAGTTTCCCCATCTTCAGCTGCAAAGAATATAATCAGTCTGATTTTGGTCTTGGCCATCTCTTGATGTTCATGAATAGAGTCATCTCTTGTGTTGATAAAAGAGGGTGTTTGCTATTAAATTAATTATTTAATTTATTTTAATTGGAGGATAATTACTTTACAATATTGTGGTTGTTTTTGCCGTACATCGACATGAATCAGCCACAGGGGCACATGGGCCTCCCCATCGTGAACCGCGCCCCCCCCACCTCCTCCCCACCCAGTCCCTTCAGGTTGTCCCAGAGTACAGACTTTGTTTCTTGCTTCATGCATCAAACTTGCCCTCATCATCTACTTTACATATGGTAATATACAGGTTTCAATGCTATTCTCTTAAATCATCCCATGCTCGCCTTCTCCCACATAGTCCAAAAGTCTGTTCTTTACATCTGTTGTCTCTTTTGGCCCATTCCATATAGGATCATCGTTATTGTCTTTTTAAATTCCATATATATGCATTAATATACTGTACTGACTGGTGCTTTTCTTTCTGATGTACATCACTCTGTGTAATAGGCTCTGGTTTCATCCACCTCATTAGAACTGACTCAAATGTACTTTTTTATAGCTGAGTAATACTCCATTCTCTATATGTTCCACAACTTCCTTGTCCATTCGTCTGCCAATGGACAGCTAAGTTGCTTCCATGTCCTAACTATGGTAAACAGTGCTGCAATGAACATTGGGGTACATGTGACTTTCAATTCTGGTTTCCTTGGGTGCATGCCCAGCAGTGGGATTTCTGGGTCATATGGCAGTTCTATTTCCAGGTTTTTAAAGAATCTCCACACTGTTCTCCATAGTGGCTGTACCAGTTTGCATTCCCACCGATAGTGTAGGAGGGTTCCCTTTTCTCCACACCCTCTCCAGCATTTATTGTTTGTAGACTTTTTGATGGCAGCCATTCTTACCGGCATGAGATGTTACCTCATTGTGGTTTTGATTTGCACTTCTCTAATAATGAGTGATGTTGAGCGCCTTTTCATGTGCTCATTAGTCCATTAGTATGTCTTCTTTGGAGAAATGTCTGTTTTGTTCTTTGGCCCATTTTTTATTGGGTTTTTTGCTTTTTCTGGTATTGAGCTGCATGAGCTGCTTGTATATTTTGTAGATTAGTTCTTTGCCAGTTGTTTCGTCTGTTATTCTCTCCCATTCTGAAGGCTGCATTTTTACCTTACTTATAGTTTCCTTCATTGTGCAAAAACTTTTATGTTTAATTAGCTCCCATTTGTTTATTTTTGTTTTCATTTCCATAACTCTGGGAGGTGGGTCATAGAGGGTCTTGCTGTGATTTATATCAGAGAGTGTTCTACCTATGTTTTCCTCTAATAGTTTTATAGTTTCTGGTCTTACATTTAGATCTTTAATCCATTTTGTGTGTATTTTTGTGTATGGTGTTAGAAAGTGTTCTAGTTTCATTCTTTTACACGTGGTTGGCCAGTTTTCCCAGCACCACTTGTTAAAGAGACTGCATTTTCTCTGTTGTATATTTTTGCCTCCTTTGTCAAAGGTAAGCTGTCCATAGGTGCCTGGTTTTATCTTTGGGCTTTCTATTTTGTTCCATTGATCTGTATTTCTGTCTTTGTGCCAGTACCATACTGTCTTGATGACTGTAGCATTGTAGTATAGTCTGAAGTCAGGCAGGTTGATTCCTCCAGTTCCATTCTTCTTTCTCAAGATTGCTTTGGCTATTCGAGGTTTCTTGTGTTTCTATACAAATTGTGAAATAATTTGTCCTAGTTCTGTGAAAAATACCGTTGGTTGCTTGATAGGGATTGCATTGAATCTGTAGATTGCTTTGGGTCGTATAGTCATTTTCACTCTGTTGATTTTTCCAATCCACAAACATGGTATATTTCTCCATTTGTTTGTGTCATTTTTGTTTCTTTCATCAATGTTTTATATTTCTGTATATATAGGTCTTTTGTTTCTTTAGGTAAATTTATTCCTAAGTATTTTATTCTTTTTGTTGCAGTGGTGAATGGGATTGTTTCCTTAGTTTCTCTTTCTGATTTCTCATTGTTGGTGTATAGGAATGCAAGGGATTTCTGTGCATTAAATTTATGTCTTGAAAGTGAAAGTGAAGTTGCTCAGTTGTGTCCGACTCTTTGTGACCCCGTGGACTGTAACCCACCAGGCTCCTCAGTCCATGGAATTTTCCAGGCAAGAGTACTGGAGTGGATTGCCATTTCCTTCTCCAGGGGATCTTCCCAACCCAGGGATTGAACCCGGGTTTCCTGCACTGCAGGCAGATGCTTTACCATCTGAGCCACCAAAGCTTTACTATATTCATTGATTAGCTGTAGTAATTTTCTAGTGGTATCTTTAGTGTTTCCTGTGTAGAGGATCATGTCATCTGCAAACAGTGAGGGTTTTACTTCTTCTTTTCCAATCTGGATTACTTTTATTTCTTTTTCTTCTCTGATTACTGTGGCTAGGACTTCCAAAACCATATTGAATAGTAGTGGGTACCCTTGTCTTGTTCCTCATTTTAGAGGAAATGTTTTCAGTTTTTCACCATTGAGGATAATTTTTGCTGGAGTTTTCGTCTATGGCTTTTATTGTGTTGAGGTTTGTTCCTTCTATGTCTGCTTTCTCAAGAGTTTTTTTTGTTGTTGTTAATCATAACTGGGTGTTGAATTTTGTCAGAGGCTTTCTCTACATCTATTGAGATAACTTTATGGTTTTTATCTTTTAATTTGTTAATATGGTGTATCACATGGATTGATTTGCAAATATTAAAGAATCCTTACATCTGTGGAATAAAATCCATTTGGTCATGATGTATGGTCTTTTTAATATGTTGTTGGATTCTGTTTGCTAGAATTTTTTTGAGGATATTTGCATCTATGTTAATCAGTGATAATTGGCCTGTGGTTTTGTTTTTTGTGGTAACTTAGTCTGGTTTTGGGGTTAGAGTGATGGGGGGCTCATAGAATGACTTTGGGAATTTACCTTCTTCAATTTTCTGGAAGAGGTTGAGTAGGAATGGTGTTAACTCTTCTTGAAATTTTTAGTAGAATTCACCTGAGAAGCCATCTGGCCCCAGGCTTCTGTTTGTTGGAAGAATTTTCATTACAGTTTTGATTTCTGCACTTGGGAGGGGTCTGTTCAGATTTTCTACTTCTTCCTGGTTCAATTTTGGAAGCTAATACTTTTCTAAGAGTTTGTCCATTTCTTCCAAATTGTCCATTTTATTGGCATATAGTTTGCTCACAGTAGTCTCATATGATCTTTTGTATTTCTATGTTGTCTTTTGTGATTTCTCCATTTTAATTTCTAATTTTATAGATTTAATTCTTCTCCCTTTCTTTCTTGATGAGTCTGGCTAATGGTTTGTCTATTTTATTTATCTTCTCAAACAACCAGCTTTTAGTTTTGTTGAGCATTGTTATACTGTCCTTCATTTCTTTATCACTTATTTCTGCTCTGATTTTTATAATTTCTTTCCTTCTACTAACTCTGGGGTTTTTTGTTTGTTTGTTTGTTCTTCTTTTTCTATTTGTTTTAAGTGCGAAGTAGGGGTTGTTTGTTAGATGTTTCTCTTTTTTTCTGTGGTAGGCTTTTATTGCTATGAATCTCTTAGCACTGCTTTTACTCAATCCCATAGGTTTGTAGTTCACGTGTTTCATTTTCATTTGTTTCTATGCGTATTTTGATTTCATTTTTTATTTCCTCCATGATCTGTTGGTTATTCAGAAGCCTTGTTGTTTAGCCTCCATATGTTTTTGTTTTTTATAGTTTTTTTTTTCCCTGTAGTTGATATCTAATCTGACTGCACTGTGATCAGAGAAGGTGCGTGAAATGATTTAAATTTTCTAAAATTTACCGAGGTTAGATTTGTTGCCCAGGATGTGATCTATCCTGGAGAATATTCCGTGTGCACTTGAGAAAAGGATGAAATCTATTGTTTTTGGATTAAATTCCCTGTAATTATCAATTTGGTCAAACTGGACCATCGTATCATTTAAAGCTTGTGTTTCCTTGTTAATTTTTTGTTTGGTTGATCTATCCATAGGTGTGAGTGGGGTATTAAAGTCCCCCATTATTATTGTATTACTGGAACTTCCACCTTCATACTTGTTAGCATTTGCCTTATGTATTGAGGTGCTCCTATGTTGGGTGCACATATATTTATAATTGTTATATCTTCTTCTTGGATTGATCCCTTGATCAGTATGTAGTAGCCTTCTCTGTCTCTTATCACGGTCTTTATTTCAAAGTTTATTTTATCTGATGTCAGTATTGCTACTCCTGCATTCTTTTGGTCTCCATTTGCATGAAATATCTTTTCCCAGTCCCTCATTTTCAGTCTGTATGTGTCCCCTGGTTTGAGGTGGGTCTCTTGTAGACAGCATATATAGGGGTCTTGTTTTTGTATCCATTCAGCCAGTCTTTGTCTTTTGGTTGGAGCATTTAACCTATTTACATTTAAGGTAATTATTGATAAGTATGATCCCATTATCATTTACTTTGTTGTTTTGTGTTCGTTTTTATAAACCTTTTCTGTGTTTCCTGTCTAGAGGAGATCCTTTAGCATTTGTTGAAGAGCTGGTTTGGTGGTGCTGAATTCTCTCAGCTTTTGCTTGTCTGCAAAGCTTTTGATTTCTTCTTCATATTTGAATGAGATCCTTGCTGGGTAGAGTAATCTGGGTTGTAGGTTTTTCTCTTTCATCACTTTAAGTATGTCCTGCCATTCCCTCCTGGCCTGAAGAGTTTCTATTGAAAGATCAGCTTTTATCCTTATGGGCATTCCCTTGTGTGTTATTTGTTGCTTTTCCCTTGCTGCTTTTAATGTTTTCTCTTTGTGTTTAATTTTTGTTAGTTTGATTAATATGTGTCAATCAAGCCAGTAATCAAGTCCCTAAGTGCTCTCCACAGCTAGGAACATCCAGAGAGATTCACAGAGTTATATAGAGAAGAGAAGAGGCAGGAAAGAGATAGAGGTGACCAGGAGTAGAAAAGGGAGAGTCAAAAGGGGAGAGCACAATGAAGCCAGTAATCAAATCCCTAAGTGAAAATGTATACTGAAGATTATATTCTTAAAGGTAGAAAATTGATAACAAATATCAAAAAGCAAAGGTTAAAAACCTAGAATAGAGGTTAGACTCTCAAAAATGCAATATAAAAAGAGAAAAAAGATGGTCACAAAAATAAAAAAAAAGTATATGGCAGTTGTTTTTTTTTAAATCTTTTTTTTAAAGAAACGTAATAGTAGGCTATGAAAATCAAAGTTAAAGAGTAATAAAGAAATAAAATTTCTTAAAAATTAAAAAGTGATCATAGTAAAAATATATCTAGGAATTTATCTGGAGTTGTTGTGGGCAGTGTGGGTTCTGTTCAGTATCAGATAGTCCCTTGTTCTGGCTTATTCTCAAGGTCTATAATTGCCCCTCACATGCTCAGCCTCAGCATTAACTTCAGGGTTTTAATCTGTTGCACCTGTCACTTCTGGAGTGGTTTCCCCTTCTTTACTTTGGCTTCCTCTGTTTGCCAGCCTCTTTGTGTCTAATTTCCGCCCTGACACAAGGGGACCAAGGTGGCCACTTATTTAGGCTCACTTGTTCAGGCATGTACTCCCTGGGTCCACACTGCTCAGGTTCCAGGGTGCTCTGCAAGGGCACTGTCTTAAGTGGGCCCTGCATTTCAAGCACTTCCCAGGTCTAAGCCTCTCAGGTTCTCGGGTGCTCCACAAGGACACAGACCCAGATGAGCTGTGTGTTTTGTGCTCTTCCCAGGTCCAAGCTGCTCCAGGTGCTTGGTAAGTCCACTGTCCCTGGTGGGCCATGTGTCTTATACACTTCCCCAGTCCCAGCCAAATGGTTTCTTGGGTGCTCCATGTGGGCACAGTCCCAGGTGTACTGTGTGTCTCCTCTGAGGAACTGATCTCAGGCTGTGACACTCCTGACAGATGTGAACCGTCCAGGATCCCAAGAAGATGTGGTTAGCAACTGGCAGCCTGCTCACAGTTTGGTGAAAGATGTGGTCTCTGGGGCTGAGATTGCATTAGCCCCTTACCTTCTGGTTAGGGGGCTCTGGCTATAGCTCTGGCTATTGCACTCTTGTCTCTCTGCCTCCAGGGAAGGAGGGTCCTAAACATCAGCTGCTTGCTCTCTGGTATTTGCTAGGGAAAAAAATCCTTTGTTCTGTGAGCACACCAGGGGTGACCATGCAGCATTAGAGCCTTTTGCAGGAAAGGTTCCCCCCCCCTTTTTGGGGGGTCTCTCTGGTGATCCCATGGTTTGGGTTGCTATGTCACATTAGCCCCCTCAGATTGTCCTCATGGCATTCAAGCCTGGTCCTTACCCTAAGGACCAGTGGTGCAACCCATGCTTCCCTGCCCAGCCCTGACTCACATGCTGGCCTACGCAAACCTCTGAGCTGCTCCTCCACAAGTAGTTACAGTTAGGCGTGTATTCTATGTGTATGTGTGTTTTTCCAGTTGTGTGGCCCTCTGAGATTCCACTGACACACATGTGAGAGGGTTTCCTATTGTGTGGAAATTCTCCTCTTTCATGACTCCCTCTGCAGGATGGGTCTCTGTACCTAAATTCTATGCCTCTGTTTCTGTCTTTTATATTTTGTCCTACCTCCTTTTGAAGAGATTGGGCTGCCTTTCTGGGTGCCCAGTGTCCTCTGCCAGCATTCAGAAGTTGTTCTGTGGAAGTTTCTCAACATTCAAATGATCTTTTTATGAATTTGTGGAGGGGGAGTGGAAAGTGGTCTCCTCATCCTATTCCTCCACCATCTTGGGACTGCCCCTGGTTCTAAGTCTTTAGAGAATTCAGGCAGTTTTAATTATAAAGTAGTATCATTGAATGCACACACACACACACACACACACACACACACACACACACACACATATACACACATATTCTTCCCCTCCCTCCTCCCCTGAGAGTATGAAGGATAGTCAGGATGATGTAGCTTTTAGCCAGTGGGAAAGACCTTACAAATTTTTAAATTCTGGTCACAGTAAAATGAGTACCTCTGTCACTACAAAGATGAGTTAGGTATTCTGCAAGTAGGGAAAACAAAAATGTAATAGAATTTTAACCCATTACCTTAGGCAAGTGGAAGCTTCTAGCCATCAGAGGAAGGACAGACAAATTATGGGGAGTTGTGTAAATTTCACTTGCAGATATTCAAAGGATCTTGAGGCTGTGGCTCCTGTCCATGTGCCATCTTTTCAGATTTTACAGATTTATGAATCTTGCAGGTTCAGTATGCACTGGGGATATCCTATTCTATCCAGTTAACAATGTTGCCTCAGAATAATTTTCAAGTCAGTTTACTTCTTGGGTCATGGTATGCAAGTTTTTTGTTATTGTTTTGCTTTCCCGATCTCCAAAGGGTTTTTGTGACCAAAAAGCTGTCTTGGTGACTCCATAACCCACCTGACTAGAAGGTAAACCCAAGTTTCTCCAATATATGTTTTAAAAAAAAAAAAGTGGCATTTGTGCTTGAAGATTGCTCAAGGTTTCATAAAAGCGACCCAAACTGTTGTTAAATTTGCTGAACCTATTGGGCTTGGGTGAGACTAGCCTCTTTAGAATAGTGGTCAATCAAAATGCTTTCTTTTGCTTTCATGGGTTTGTTCCTTAGTATGAGCTTTCAGGTTAAATACATGCCATTCCTTAGGAAGGAGTAAGCCATCTAGTAAAGCTTACACTTGCTTACTATGCTTAATGGGAGTGCAACAGCTAGGAAAGAAACCTCAATTATTTTTTCCCTACCTGAAGGGTTAATAGGGTAGCAGAGATGTGCCTGCAAACGGGTCTCTCTGCTTGGGCTGAACATCCTTGCAAACGAGGCATTCTGCCAAAGAGTCTGGACACAGCCTTGAGTTTAATGGTCCCTTGCAAACGAGGGAGCATTCCCTTCTTGTGATAAGAAGGAAAAGAGGGCTTTGGACAGACTCTGCAGTAGACAGAGATTTCACTCCCCTTTGCTATACGATAACATGAGTGCACCTGCGCTGTACTGAAAAGGCTTATTCATGCAGTCTGGAATTCTGCCTAGGGGGCTTTTATAATAATAAACTGCAATAAGTTTGCGCAGTTCTGTTCCTCCGGCCGGAGTGTGTATTGTCTGTCTCTTGTGTGTCTCGTGTTTTGTCTTTGTGTCATTTCGCTCACAATATCTGGCACCCAACGTGGGGCTCGAGTGAAACCAAAAGGGTGAATAACCCCGGGGGGATTTTAAATCCATAGCAGGGGAACTTTCAGGGAATTCATGGGGAATTCCTCACCCTAGCAGGGGAACTTTCAGAAGATCATGGGGAATTCCTCATCATCATTGCAGACACAATACATGGAGTTAGTCAAAGGACTTCTCCACTCCATAGGCGTTAAAGCCTCGACTCGTCAATTGAGTGAGCTCTTTCGCTTGGTAGAGCAATATTGTCATTGGTTTCAATATCAAACTAAGTTACAGTTAAACTTGAAGGAATGGAAAATAATTCAAAAGGAATTGAGAAAGCAACATCAGAAGGGTAATGTGATCCCGTTGAAGTTATGGACTTTGTGTAGTGCTATAACACAGGCTTTGACCTTGCTCTCTATTGATAATGAAACTAAATCTAATGCTTCAAGGGGGGAGAAATAATTTATGAGGATGTGTCAGACGTTGGTGGGGCTTCTGCATCGCCTGAAGGCAAGGATACAAGTGAGCCTCCTCCTGTAAATGGTGAAACATCTGATAGTTCAGAATCAGATTCGGAGGCTTCTTCGGTTTCATCAGAGGAGGGCAAAGAGATTAAAGAAATGACCCATCTATTCCAGGAATGGTGGAAATCCCGTAAGGAGGAGAAAAAATCTACACCTTCTGCTCCTCCTTGTGCTTCTCTCTTCCCCACTGCGGTTAATCGGCCCGATGTGGGCAGGGAACATTGTCGGTTCTCCTTTCCTTTGTCTATGCTTCATCATGATGACTTGCCTGCTCCCCCTGGTGGGTTTATCGATCCTCCACAATTATTTCCCATCCAGAGACAGCAAAATGACAATGTGATAAATGTTCAATACACTCCTTTGGAATATAAATTTTTCAAAGATCTTAAAGCTGCAGTAGTGCAGTACGGTCCTCAGTCTCCCTTTGTTTCGGCTATGCTGGAATCATTGGGAAAAGGCAAATTGATCATTCCGTTAGATTGGGAATCTATTGCCCAAGCTGTCTTGGAGGGTACTCAGTGGTTGCAACTTCGTAGCTGGTGGGAAGAAGAAGCTAGAAAGCAGGCTCGGATTAATGAGGGACAGAATCCCCCTGGTCCTCTCGAGGACAAGCTAATGGGAGAGGGCCCTTATCAGGATTTAAGAGAACAGGCTCAGTACTCTGATCAGGACTTACAACACGTCCGCCAGGTCTTTTTACGAGCATGGCGCCGTGTGGTGCCTACTGGCCACGCCCAGCCCTCCTTTGTTAAAACAATGCAAGGCCCCAATGAGCCATATACTGATTTTCTAGCAAGATTGAGGGTAGCTATGGAATGGGCTGTAGGGACGGATGAGATTTCAGACAGATATTACAAACTTTAGCATTTGAAAATGCAAATCCTGAATGCAAGCGTATACTGGGACCTTTAAAGGGACAGGGTGCATCTATAGCTGAATATATCAGAGCCTGCTTGGGAGTAGGAGGAGCTGAGCATCAGGCTAATGTCTTTGCTACAGCCTTGGCCAAAGCTATGAGACCACAAAAGGGAGGTAACTGCTTCCATTGTGGAAAACCTGGTCATATGAAAAGAGAGTGTCGGAAATTAAAAGCTGATCAAGGTGCAATTCCTAAAGACAGATCTCTTGCTGGGAAGAATAAGACTCCTCCTGGACTTTGCCATCGGTGCGGGAAGGGGTTTCATTGGACTAATGAATGCAGATCTAAAACAGATAAAATGGGCAACCCGATACTGAGAAACTGTCCTGCGGGCCTAAGTCCTTGGGGCCCAGGAACAATACCGGAGACTTCTCCTCCTTGCCCTCCTGCCATCCCACCTGCCCCAACCCTGTTCCCTCCCAGAAACTGTTACGAGTCGATGCCCCATTAAAAGCACCTCAGATGATGATTTCAGACTTACGGTCTGCTACTTCAGGGAGTGCTGCTGCTGATGTGCCACTAGTTGATAATGTTCTTTTGTCACCAGGGGGAGGCATTTATAAATTAAAGACAAATGTATTTGGACTACTGCCTAAGGGCACTTTTGGCTTGATATTAGGCTGTAGCAGTGCGGCTTTGAGAGGTTTAACCATAATTCCTGGGGTAATAGACTCTGACTATGTTGGGGAAATTTTAATTATGGTCTCTACTTCTAGTCTACCACGCTTTCATTGTTAGCTGGGGAATGTATTGCTCAAATACTTCTCCTACCTTATCACCCCCTTTTGGCTCTTCCTAATGAACGAACAGGAGGATTTGGAAGTGCTGGGCGACATATATTTTGGGAAATGCTTATCAAAGATTCTCGCCCTGTTCTCTCCTTGATTATACAAGGAAACAACTTTGAGGGACTAGTCGACACAGGGGCGGATGTTTCAGTCATTTCTTCTCAACAGTGGCCCCAAGATTGGGAAAAAGAAAAAAGCCCTTTAATGCTGACGGGATTGGGCTCCATTGCAGATGTCTGGAAGAGTACCCATCCCTTGCAATGTCAATTCCATAATGGAAGATCAGTGTTTGTTACTTTTTATATTGTAATTATACCTATTAATATATGGGGAGGAGATCTTCTCTCTCCTTTGGGGGCTTCTGTAACCATCCCATCAGAAAACTAGTAGCCACTGCTCAAATTCCTCGAGCACTCCCATTAAAATGGTTAACTAATACTCCAAAATGGGTTGAGCAGTGGCCATTACCACAAATGAAGCTCGAGGCATTAGAACAATTAGTACAAGAACAACTCCAACTTGGTCGTATAGAGCCCTCTACCTCCCCCTGGAATTCTCCTGTTTTTGTTATAAAAAAGAAATCTGGAAAATGGAGAATGTTAACTGATTTACGGAAGTTAATAAATGTATTGAACCTATGGGAGCCTTGCAATTGGGACTCCCCTCTCCAGCTCTTATTCCTCAGAATTGGTCCTTAATGGTGCTAGATCTTAAAGACTGTTTTTTTACCATCCCCCTACAATTGCAAGATAGAGATAAATTTGCTTTTACAGTTCCTGTTCTTAATCATGCTCAGCCTGTTAAGCGTTATCAATGGACAGTCTTACCACAAGGAATGATAAATAGTCCTACCTTATGCCAAGACTTCGTAGCTCACACTTTACAATCCCTCCGTCAAGTATACCCCAGTTATATTCTATATCATTATATGGATGATCTCCTATTAGCAGCTCCTAGTGTTGCTGAACGTGATGAATTCTTTTTAAAAGTACAGGAGGCTTTAAGACTATACAATTTGCAAATAGCCCCGGAAAAAATTCAAAAGAACTTTCCTATTTCATATTTAGGGACAATATTGGAACAACATAGAATTAGGCCCCAAAAGTTGCAAATTAGAAGAGACCATCTCAAACCCTTAAATGATTTTCAAAAGTTATTGGGAGATATTAATTGGCTACACCCAGTACTTGGGATTCCTACTTATCAATTACGACATTTGTTTTCTACTTTAGAAGGAGATACTGCTCTAGATAGCCCCCAGACCTTAACCCCATTGGCTTTACAGGAACTTCAGTTTGTTGAGCAACCACTAAATGACGGCATTTTGACTTACTTACATGCGTCTCAACCTATTTCGTTTATAATATTTCATGTCCCTTATTCTCCATCTGGTGTAATTGCTCAAGAAAAAGGATTAATAGAATGGGTTTTCTTACCTAACAGTTTTTCCAAAAAATTGACTACATATATGGATAAATTAGCCTTCCTTATACAAAAAGGTCTCCATCGTATTTTACAACTGTCGGGATGTGAACCACACCAGATTGTTACTCAGTTAACAACTGCTCAAATATCTCGATGTTTACAGTTTAATGAAAACTGGCAAATTTCTCTTGCCTCATATCCTGGTTCATTTTCTAATCATTATCCATCATCTAAATTGATTGATTTTCTCCAGACTAACGCTATGATATCTCATTCCCCAATTTCAGATGTTCCAGTTAAGGGACCCACTATTTTTACAGATGCAATAAAAATACTGCTGGATATTGGACCCCGGAAAGTTCCAAGGTTCTCCCCCACTCATTTTCTTCTGTACAGCCCACTGAATTGTGGGCTGTCTATTTAGTTTTGCAAGATTTTCCCCAACTTCCTATTAACATTGTTTCAGATTCTCGTTATGCTGTTCTCTCTTGCCTACAGCTTCCCCATGTCTCCCTTCCACTGACCCTTAAAACAGCTATTGATAAATTGTTTTACCAAGTACAACAATTGCTCTTGCAGTGTTCAGAGTTAATTTTCTTTACTCACATCCGTGCACATTCTGCCTTTCCTCGACCCTTATCATTCGGAAATGCTACAATTGATGGCTTACTTTATCCTATAGAAGCAGCAAAACAAGAACATCTCTTACAGCATACCAACTCCAAAGGGTTACAAAAATCACATGCTATTACTCGAAAACAAGCTCAAAATATTGTTCGTTCTTGTTCCATATGTGCACCCTTTGCTTTGCCATTTACCCCACCAGGTGTCAACATGAGAGGACAACAAGCAAATCAGATATGGCAACTGGATGTAATTTACATTTCTTCTTTCAGACAACAAAAATGGGTGCATCATACTATAGATACTTGCACACATTTTCAATGGGCCACTGCATTACATTCTGAGAAGGCTGACGCTGTTATTACTCATTTGTTATCTTGTTTTGCAGTTATGGGATTACCAATTGAATTGAAAACTGATAATGCACCTGCCTACCAATCCGCAAAATTAGCTCACATTTTATCTCAATACCATATAACTCATACTTTTGGTATTCCTTATAATAGTCAAGGGCAAGCTGTCATTGAAAGAGCTAATCGTACCTTGCGTGATTATCTTGAAAAAATAAAAAAGGCGGAACAAGAGGGATTTATGAAACCTAAAGACATTCTGAATAAAACCTTACTTACCCTAAATTTTTTGAATGTTTGGAGCAAGGGAAATCTATCAGCAGCAGAGGTGCATTTTCAAGGGAAAGAAGAGGATAAGAAGATCTTGAATATGCCTATTTGGTATAAAGATAAAGAGAAAGGTTGGATCCCAGCATCATTAATATATTTGGGACGAGGGTATGCTTTCATTTCTGTTAATAATTACAGGTTTTGGACCCCAGCAAGATTGATCAAAATCAACAATGGCTGATCCCTTTGTTCAAAAATTCAAAGAGCTTACTATGCAGAGAAGCTTTACTTTCCGTACAAGGGAAGCAACACCTCGTATGTGGGGTCAAATGAAGAGGTTGACCCAGGAAGCAGAGAAGACGTTAATGAAGGCGGGGCGACCTCTGAATCCTACCAATCTTTTGCTTGCCATGATGGTGGTGGTGACATGTCAGGTAATCAGTGTATCGGCAAGTAATCATACATATTGGGCATATATACCTAATCCCCCATTAGTAAGAGCAGTTTCCTGGGGGGAACCAGAAGTGCAGGTATGTACTAATGAGACTGCCTTCTTTTCCCCACCAGCTTGCGGGGGAATAGAACAACTATCTCATCATAAACAATAATATAATATTAGTAATTTGACCATTGCAGTGGGAGGTATTCCTTTGTGCATAGGAGGACACCCCTTTTGTCTGTCCACCAAGGAACATTCTCATCATTCTTATAATATATGGGGGGTAAAGTATAAAAATTACCATTTTGCTACTTTTACTGTGCTTGTTTCCACCAGGGGATTTAACACCTTGACAGAACCGATAGACATTCATAATGGAAAACACATGTCGCTATGTCCTGTTAACTTTTTTGCTCCTTCTCTAGAATCTTTGGAGTGGGAATGTTGCCGAGGTCATCGACCCTTTAAAGTCATGAATTATTCTGGGGCCATCGTTGTAGACTGGCGTTCAGATCGTGGGCAATTCTTAGAAAACTGGTCAAATAAATCTCTTAGGTGGCATTGTGCAAATAGCACTTTGATGGGTAATGGTAATGAAACAGTTAAATGGCAGCAATTTGCACTTGTCCCTCCTCAATTACAATGGCAAGGATATCCGCACATTCAAGGAGATATTTAGAAACTATGGGCAGTTTCTGGTAATCTCACTATCTGGTCAGGAAACTATACTTTGGACAGTGGTGACTCTTTGGGTCCATTCCATGTTAATTTACATGTTGATAAATCTTATTCCGCAATGGCATGTGTAAAATATCCTTTTGCATTGTTATATGGGAATTGGACTTGGAATGATACTGTGGGGTCTGTGTCATGTGACTATTGTAATCTAATTCAATGTGTAAATCAGTCTTGGTGGGAAGAATTTGAAAGACGAGCCTATAACTCCAATTTCTCGTTAGTAATTGTTAAAGCTTGGACAGAAGTATGGTTACCTATAAATCTGACTCTGCCGTGGTCAGATTCTTTTGCTGTTTCTCATCTAGTAACCGCTGTATAGACTTTGCTACACTGATCTCGACGTATGCTTGGTGTGGTCATTTCTTCGATTCTAGCAGTCGTGTCAGTAACTGCAACAGCGGTGGTAGCAGGTCTTGCGTTATACCAAGGAATTCAAACAGCTGATTTTATTCGGGACTGGCATAAAGACTCTCATTTGTTATGGCAACCACAGCGAGATTTGGATGCACAACTTGCTACCGACGTGCTCAATCTTCAACACACCGTTTTCTGGCTTGGAGATCAATTGGCTGTTTTATCTACACGAAGTGTGTTGAAATGTGATTGGAATTCTTCTCAGTTTTGTATAACACCTGTACCATTTAACACTAGTGAAGGATGGGATAAAGTAAAACAATCCTTAGCTGGGCATCAAAATCTCACTACGGAGATTATGGACCTGGAACGACAAATTTTGTCTACTTTTAGCAAGACTTTACCTGACATTACAGGGTCTGAATTGCTGAAAAGTCTTCAAGAGGAAATGAATAACTTAAATCCATTAGAGCATGTATCCTCACTAATTGGGACTACCTTTGGGAACACTGTTTATATTACTTTTATGTTGTGTTGCTTTTCTAGTCTTCCAGTGGTGGCGGAAAGGGAAACAACTAAAGCGCAAAGCAGAGAAGATCCAGACCATGCTACAATTTATAGAAGCAAATAAAAAAGGGGGAGATGAAGGGTTAATAGGGTAGCAGAGATGTGCCTGCAAACGGGTCTCTCTGCTTGGGCTGAACATCCTTGCAAACGAGGCGTTCTGCCAAAGAGTCTGGACACAGCCTTGAGTTTAATGGTCCCTTGCAAACAAGGGAGCATTCCCTTCTTGTGATAAGAAGGAAAAGAGGGCTTTGGACAGACTGCAGTAGACAGGGATTTCACTCCCCTTTGCTGTACGATAACATGTATGCACCTGTGCTGTACTGAAAAGGCTTATTCGTGCAGTCTGGAATTCTGCCTAGGGGACTTTTATAATAATAAACTGCAATAAATTTGCGCAGTTCTGTTCCTCCGGCCGGAGTGTGTATTGTCTGTCTCTTGTGTGTCTCGTGTTTTGTCTTTGTGACATTTCGCTCGCAACACTACCTACAAGAATCATGAACCATTCCAAAGGCCTATCTCTGGCTGTTTTGTGGTAACACAGTATGGTATATGCTCTGTGGGCTGACAATTGCTGCTGTTGCTATTCAGTCACTAAGGCATGTCTGACACTGTGACCTCATGGACCGCAGCATGCCAGGCACTTCTGTCCTCCACTGTCTCCCAGAGTCAATGTTGCTATCTAACCATTTCATCCTCTGCCAACCCCTTCTCCATTTGTCTTCAGTCTTTCCCACCATCAAGATTTTCAACAATGAGTTGGCTCTTCAAATCAGGTGGCCAAAGTATTAGAACTTCAGCTTCAGCATCAGTCCTTCCAATGAATATTCAGGTAATTTTCCTCAGGATTGACTAGTTTGATCTCCTTGCAATCCTAGGGACTCTCAAGAGTCTTCTCTAGCACCACAATTCCAAAGCATCTATTCTTTGGTATTTAGCCTTCTTTATGATCCAGCTCTCATATCCATACCTGACTACGGCAAAAACCATGGCTATATGGACCTCTGTCAGCAAAGTGATGTCTCTGCTTTTTAATGAATTGTCTAGATTTGTCATATTTTTCCTTCCAAGGAACAAGCGCCTTTTAATTTTCTGGCTACAGTCACTGTCCACAGTGATTTTGTAGCCCAAGAAAATAAACTCTGTCACTGCTTCTACTATTCTCCCTTCTATTTGCCATGAACTGATGCAGCTGGATGCCATGATCTTGTTTTTTTTTTTTTTTTTTCATGTTGAGTTTCAAGGCTACTTTTTCACTCTCTTCTTTCAACCTCTATCAAGAGGCTCTTTAATTCATCCTTATTTTCTGCCATTAGAGTGGTATCATCTACATATCTGAGGTTATTGATAGTTCTCCCAGCAATCTTTTTAGTTAGTTTGTTTTTATCCTGACTTTTCTTCTCTTTTGCCTGATTTTGTCCTCACTACATCCTGACTCTTTTCCTTTCTATGGCCTGAATCTGTCTTACATCAACCTGACTCTTTTCCTCTCTAGGGCCTACTCTGGTCCTCACTACATCCTGACTCTTTTCCTCTCTATGGTCTGACTCTGCTTCTCACTGCATCCTTGATTCCGGCTTGTGATTCATCCATCCTGGCATTTTGCATTATGGGCACTGCATATAAGTTAAATAAGCAGGGTGAAAATATACAGTCTTGTTGCACTCCTCTCCAAATTTTGAACCAGTCAGTTGTTCCATGTAAGGTTCTAACTGTTGGGTCTTGACCCACATACAGGTTTCTCATGAGACAGGAAAATTAAGAATTTTCCAGAGTTCTTTGGAATTCACACAGTCAAAGGCTTTGGCATAGTCAATGAAGCAGAAGTAAATGATCTTCTGGAACTCCCTTGCTTTCTCAATGATCAGTGAATGTTGGCAATTTGATCTCTGGTTCCTCTGCCTCTTTGAAACCCAGCTTATACATCTGAAAGTTCTTGGTCCATGTACTGCTGAAAATTAGCTGAAAGGATTTTGAGCATAACCTTGCTAGCATGTGAAATGAGCACAACTGTACAGTAGTTTGAGCATTCTTTGGCATTGCCCTTTGAGATTGGGAAAAAAACTGACCCTTTCCAGTCCTGTGGCCACTGCTGGTTTTCCAAAATTCCTGACCTATTGAGTTCAGCACATTAACAGCTTCATATTTTAGGATTTTATTTTATTTTTTTAATTTATTTATTTTAATTGGAGGCTAATTATAATATGGTAGTGGGTTTTGCCATACATTGACATGAATCAGCCATGGGTGTACATGTGTTCTCCATCCAGAATCCCCCTCCCACCTCCCTCCCCATCCCATCTCTCAGGGTCATCCCAGAGCACCAGACCTGAGCACCCTGTCTCCTGCATTGAACCTGGACTGGTGATCTATTTCACATATGATAATATACAAGTTTCAATGCTATTCTCTGAAATCATCCCACCCTCGCCTTCTCCCATAGAGTCCAAAAGTCTGTTCTTTACATCTGTGTCTCTTTTGCTGTCTTGCATATAGGATCATCATTACCATCTTTCTAAATTCCATATATATGTGTTAATATACTGTATTGGTGTTTTTCCTTCTGACTTGCTTCAGTCTGTATAATAGGCTCCAGTTTCATCCACCTCATTAGAACTGATTCAAATGCATTCCTTTTAATCGCTGAGTAATATTCCATTGTGTACCACAGCTTTCTTATCCATTTGTCTGCTGATGGACATCTAGGTTGCTTCCATGTCCTGGCTATTGTAAACAATGCTGCAATGAACATTGGGTACATGTGTCTCTTTCAGTTCTGGTTTCCTCAGTGTGTATGCCCAGCAGTGGGATTGCTGGGTTGTATGGCAGTTCTACTTCCAGTTTTTTTAAGGAATCGCCACACTGGTCTCCATTGTGGCTGTACCAATTTGCATTCCCACCAACAGTGTAAGAGGGTTCCCTTTTCTCCACACCCTCTCCAGCATTTATTGCTTGTAGACTTTTGGATTGCAGCCATTCTGACCGGCGTGAGGTGGTACCTCATTGTGGTTTTGATTTGTACTTCTCTGAGAATGATGGATGTTGAGCATCTTTTCATGTGTTTG
Source organism: Budorcas taxicolor (assembly GCF_023091745.1). Classification (NCBI taxonomy): domain Eukaryota; kingdom Metazoa; phylum Chordata; class Mammalia; order Artiodactyla; family Bovidae; genus Budorcas; species Budorcas taxicolor. Next base: position 84,607,639 of record NC_068935.1, on the reverse strand, counting down.
TTAGGCATCTGTATGTTTTCTTTGGAGAAAGTTCTGTTTAGTTCTTTGGCCCATTTTTGATTGGGTCATTTATTTTTCTGGAATTCAGCTGCAGGGGCTGCTTATATATTTTTGAGATTCATTCTTCGTCAGTTGCTTCGTTTGCTATTATTTTCTCCCATTCTGAAGGCTGTCTTTTCACCTTGCTTATAGTTTCCTTCATTGTGCAAAAGCTTTTAAGTTTAATTAGGTCCCATTTGTTTATTTTTGCTTTTATTTCCATTACTCTGGGAGGTGGGTGATAGAGGATCCTGCTGTGATTTATGTCAGAGAGTGTTTTGCCTATGTTTTCTTCTAGGTTTTATAGTTTCTTGTCTTATACCTTTAGATCTTTAATCCATTTTGAGTTGATTTTTGTGTATGGTGTTAGAAAGTGTTCTAGTTTCATTCTTTTACAAGTGGTTGACCAGTTTTCCCACCACCACTTGTTAAAGAGAATGTCTTTTCTCCATTGTATATTCTTGCCTCCTTTGTCAACAATAAGGTGTCCATAGTTGTGTGGATTTATCCCTGGGCTTTCTATTTTGTTCCATTGATCTATTTTTCTGTCTTTGTGCCAGTACCATACTGTCTTGATGACTGTAGCTTTGTAGTAGAGCCTGAAGTCAGGCAGGTTGATTCCTCCAGTTCCATTCTTCCTTCTCAAGATTGCTTTGGCTATTCAAGGTTTTTTGTATTTCCATACAAATTGTGAAATTATTTGTTCTAGTTCTCTGAAAAATACCATTGGTAGCTTGATAGGGATTGCCTTGAATCTATAGATTACTTTGGGTAGTATACTCATTTTCACTCAATTGAGTCTTCCAATCCATGAGCATGGTATATTTCTCCATCTATTTGTGTCATCTTTGATTTCTTTCATCAGTGTTTTATAATTTTCTATATATAGGTCTTTTGTTTCTTTAGGTAGATTTATTTGTTAAGTATTTTATTCTTTTCTTTGCAATGGTGAATGGAATTGTTTCCTTAATTTCTCTTTCTGTTTTCTCATTGTTAGTGTATAGGAATGCAAGGGATTTCTGTGTATTGATTTTATATCCTGCAACTTTACTATATTCATTGATTAGCTCCAGTAATTTTCTGGTGGAGTCTTTAGGGTTTTCTATGTAGGGGATCATGCCATCTGCAAACAGTGATAATTTTACTTCTTTTTTTCCAATCTGTATTCCTTTTATTCCTTTTACTTCTCTGATTGCTGTGGCTAAAACTTCCAAAACCATGTTGAATAATAGTGGTGAGAGTGGGCACCCTTGTCTTGTTCCTGACTTTAGGGGAAATGCTTTCAGTTTTTCACCACTGAGGATAATGTTTGCTGTGGGTTTATCATATATGGCTCTTATTATGTTGAGGTATGTTCCTTCTAGGCCTGCTTTCTGGAGGGTTTTTTTTTTTTTTAAATCATAAATGGATGTTGAATTTTGTCAAAGGCTTCCTCTGCATCTATTGAGATAATCATATGGCTTTTATTTTTCAATTTGTTAATGTGGTATACCACATTGATTGATTTGCTGATATTAAAGAATCCTTGCTTCCCTGGGATAAAGCCCACTTGATCGTGATGTATGATCTTTTTAATATGTTGTTGGATCCTGTTTCCTAGAGTTATGTTAAGAATTTTTACATCTATGTTCATCAGTGATATTGGCCTGTGGTTTTCTTTTGTTGTGGCATCTTTGTCAGGTTTTGGTGTTAGGGTGATGGTGGCCTCATAGAATGAGTTTGGAAGTTTACCTTCCTCTGCAATTTTCTGGAAGAGTTTGAGTATGATAGGTGTTAGCTCTTCTTTAATTTTTGGTAGAATTCAGTTGTGAAGCTGTCTGGTCCTGGGCTTTTGTTTACTGGAAGATTTCTGATTACACTTTCGATTTCCATGCTTGTGATGAGTCTGTTAAGATTTTCTATTTCTTCCTGGTTCAGTTTTGGAAAGTTGTACTTTTCTAAGAATTTGTCCATTTCTTCCAAGTTGTCCATTTTATTGGCATATAGTTGTTGATAGTAGTCTCTTATGATCCTTTGTATTTCTGTGTTGTCTGTTGTGATTTCTCCATTTTCATTTCTAATTTTGTTGATTTAATTCTTCTCCCTTTTTTTCTTGATGAGTCTGGCTAATGGTTTGTCTATTTTATTTGTCTTCTCAAGGAACTAGCATTTAGCTTTGTTGATTGTTGCTATAGTCTCCTTTGTTTCTCTTTCATTTATTTCTGCCCTAATTTTTATGATTTCTTTCCTTCTACTAACCCTGGGGTCCTTCATTTCTTCTTTTTCTAGTTGCCTTAGGTGTAAAGTTAGTTTGGTTATTTATTTGATTTTTCTCTTGTATCTTGAGGTAAGCTTGTATTGCTATGTACCTTCCCCTTAGCACTGCCTTTACTGAATCCCATTAGGAAGGGTTGTTGTGTTTTCATTGTCATTTGTTTTTATGCATTTATTGATTTCTTTCTTTTTTTTTTTTTTGGAAAAACACCAATACAGTATACTAACGCATATATATGGAATTTAGAAAGATGGTAATGATAACCCTGTATGCGAGACAGCAAAAGAGTTGCAGATGTATAGAACAGACTTTAGGACTCTGTGGGAGAGGGAGAGGGTGGGATGATTTGGGAGAATGGCATTGAAACATGTATAATATCATATAAGAAATGAATCGCCAGTCTAGGTTTGATGCAGGGTGCAGGATGCTTGGGGCTGGTGCACTGGGATGACCCGGAGGGATGGTGTGGGGGGGAAAGGTGGGGGGGGGGGTTCGGGATTGGGAACACGTGTACACCTGTGGCGGATTCATGTTGATGTGTGGCAAAACCAATACATTATTGTAAAGTAAAAAAAAAAAAAAAAAAAAAGAAACCTGAAAAAACTATTGATTTCTTTTTTGATTTCTCCTGTGATTTGTTGATTATTCAGAAGCGTGTTGTTTAGTTTCCCTATTTTTGTGTTTTTAATAGTTTTTTTTCCCCTGTAGTTGATGTCTAATCTTACTGCATTGTGATCAGAGGAGATGCTTGAAATGATTTCTTTTTTTTTTTTAATTTACCAAGGCTAGTTTTATGGCCCAGGATGTGATCTCTCCTGGAGAATGTTCCATGTGCACTTGATAAATAGGTGAAATTCATTGTTTTGGGGTGAAATGTCCTATAGATATCAATTATTTCTAACTGGTCCATTTCCTTGTTTAAAGTTTGTGTTTCCTTGCTAATTTTCTGTTTAGTTGATCTATCCATAGGTGTGAGAAGGGGTATTAAAGTATCCTACTGTTATTGTGTTACTGTTAATTTCCCCTTTCATACTAATTAGCATTTGCCTTACGTATTGTGGTGCTCCTATGTTGGGTGCAGATATATTTATAATTGTTATATCTTCGTCTTGGATTGATCCTTTGATCATTATGTACTGTCCCTCTTTGTCTCTTTTCACAGCCTTTCTTTCTAAGTCTATTTTATCTGATATGAGTATTGCTACTCCTGCTTTCTTTTGGTCTCTATTTGCATGAAATATCTTTTCCCAGCCCTTCACTTTCAATCTGTGTGTGTCCCTTGGTTTGAGATGGGTCTCTTGTAGACAGCATATATAGGGGTCTTGTTTTTGTATCCATTCAGCTAGCCTTTGTCTTTTGGTTGGGGCATTCAACCCATTTACGTTTAAAGTAATTATTGATAAGTATGATCCCGTTGCCATTTATTTTATTGTTTTGGGTTTGAGTTTATAAACCTTTTTTGTGTTTCCTGTCTAGAGAAGTTCCTTTAGCATTTGTTGAAGAGCTGGTTTGGTGGTGCTGAATTCTCTCAGCTTTTGCTTGTCTGTAAACTTTTGATTTCTCCTTAATATTTGAATGAGATCCTCGCTGGGTAGAGTAATCTGGGTTGTAGGTTTTTCTCTTTCATTACTTTAAGTATGTCCTGCCATTCCCTTCTGGCCTGAAGAGTTTCTATTGAAAGATCAGCTGTTGTCCTTATGGGCATCCCCTTGTGTGTTATTTGTTGCTTTTCCCTTGCTGCTTTTAATATTTGCTCTTTGTGTTTGATCTTCCTTAATTTGATTAATATATGTCTTGGGGTGTTTTACCTTGTGTTTATCCTGTTTGGGATTCTCTGGGTTTCTTGGGCTTGCATGGCTATTTCTTTCCCCATTTTAGGGAAATTTTCAACTATTATCTCCTGAAGTATTTTCTCATGGCCTTTCTTTTTGTCTTCCTCTTCTGGGATTCCTATGATTCGACTGTTGGGGCATTTGACATTGTCCCAGAGGTCTCTGAGGCTGTCCTCATTTCTTTTCATTCTTTTTTCCTTTTTTCCTCTCTGCTTCATTTATTTCCACCATTCTATCTTCTGCCTCACTTATCCTATCTTCTGCCTCCGTTATTCTACTGTTGGTTCCCTCCAGAGTGTTTTTGATCTCAGTTACTGCATTATTCATTATTGATTGACTCTTTTTTATTTTTTCTAGGTCCTTGTTAAACCTTTCTTGCATCTTCTCAATCCTTGTCTCCAGGCTATTTATCTGTATCTCCATTTTGTTTTCAAGATTTTGGATCATCTTTACTATCACCATTCTGAATTCTTTTCCAGGTAGACTCACTATCTCCTTCTCTTTTGTTTGGTTTGGTGGGTATTTATCATGTTCTTTTTCCTGTTGAATATTCCTCTGCCTTTTCATTCTTATTTGGATTACTGTGTTTGGGGGTCACCTTTCTGTACGCTGGAAGTTTGTGGTTCCTCTTTATTGTAGAGGTTTCTCCCTGTGGGTGGGGTTGGATGAGTGGCTTATCAATGTTTCCTGGTTAGGGAAGCTCGCATTGGTGTTCTGGTGCGTGGAGCTGGATCTCTTCTCTCTAGAGTGCAATGAAGTGTCCAGTAGTGAGTTTTGAGGTGTCTGTGGGTTTGGTGTAACTTTTGGCTGCCTTTGTATTAATGCTCAGGGTTATGTTCCTGCGTTGCTGGAGAATTAGTGTGATATGTCTTGCTCTGAAACTTGTTGGCTCTTGGGTGGAGCTTGGTTTCAGTGTAGGTATGGAAGCTTTTGGATGAGCTCTTGTCAATTAATGTTCCCTGGAGTCAGGAGTTTTCTGGTGTTCTCAAATTTTGGATTTAAGCCTCCTGCCTCTGGCTTTCAGTCTTATTCTTACAGTAGCCTCAAGACTTCTCCATCCATACAGCACTGATGATAAAATATCTAGGTTAATGGTGAAAAGATTCTTCACAGTGAGGGACACCCAGAGAGGTTCCCAGAGTTACATGGAGGAGAGAAGAGGAAGAGGGAGACAGAGGTGACCAGGAGGAGAAGAGGGGGAGTCAAAGGGGAGAGAGCAATCTAGCCAGTAATCACTTCCCTAAGTGTTCTCCCCAGCCCAGAACACTCAGATTTCACAGAGTTAAGTAGAGAAGAGAAGGGGGAGGGAGGAGATAGAGGTGACCTGGGGGAGAAAAAGGAGAGTCAAAAGGAGAGAGAGCAATCCTGCCAGTAATCACTTCCCTAAGTGTTCTCCCCAGCCCAGAACACTCAAAGAGATTCACAGAGTTAAGTAGAGAAGAGAAGGGGGAGGGAGGAGATAGAGGTGACCTGGAGGAGAAAAAGGAGAGTCAAAAGGGGAGAGAGCAATCACACCAGTAATCATACCCCTAATTAAAAATGGGTACTGAAAATTAGATTCTTAAAGGTACAAAATGGACAACAAATGCCAAAAAAGCAAAGCTTAAAATAAAAGTCTAGAGTAGAGGTTAGGCTGTCAAAAATACAGTATTAAAAATACAAAAAAAAAAAATCACAAAAATTACAAAATATATATTTATGAAATTTGCTTTAAAAATAGGGTCTTCTTTTTTGCAAGTTTGTAAAAATGAAATGTATGTTATAAAAATGAAAATTAAAGGATTAATAAAGAATTTAAAAATAAAAAATTAATTAAAAAATGATAATAGCAAAATATATCTAGGAATTTCTCTGGAGCTGTTGAGGGCAGTGTGGGGTCAGTTCAGTTTCAGATAGTTCCTTGTTCCAGCTTATACTTCTTCTCCAGGTCCATAGGCCCCTTCCAATGCTTAGTCGATGCTAACTACAGGGTTTTAATCTGTTGCACCTGTCAGTTCCATAGCAGTTCCCTCTTCTTTGTCTATTTTGGCTTCCTCTGTCTGCAAGTCTCTTCAGTGTCTAATTTCCGCCCTGACACAAGGGGGCGAAGGTGGTCACTTCTTTAGGCTTATTTATTCAGTTGTGCTGTAGGTGGGAGGAACACTGCAAACCAAAATCACTGGCATGTGTGGGGAGTGCTCACAGCATAGGAACCACACTCGGTTTGCCCCAGCTCACGGCGCATGTGCTCTCCTGGTCTACACTGCTCAGGCTCCAGGTTGCACTGCAGGGGAACTGTCCAAAGCAGGCCCTAGGTTTCGTGCACTTCCCAGGTCTTTCATGCACTTCAGGTTCAGGTTCTTGGGTACTCCACAAAGGCACAGACTCAGTTTGGCATACATTTTGTACCCTTCCCAGGTCTAAGCAGCTCAGGTGACCAGGTGCTTGGTGAGCACACTGTCCCAGGTGGTCTCTGTGTCTTATTCACCTCCCCGGTCCCAGCTGCTTGATTTCCTGGGTGCACCCCAAGAGTGCTGTCTCAGGTGTGCTATGTGTCTCCTCTGGGGAGCTGATCTCTGGCTGCGACCCTCTTGGCAGATGTCAACCGTCCAGGATCCCGGGAAGACTTGGTTAGCAACTGGGAGCCTGCTCACAATTTGGTGGAGGATGCTGTCTCTGGGGCAGATTGACCCTTGCCTTCCTGCTCTGGCTGTCGCTCACCTGCCTCTCTGCCTCCGGTGGGGGGATAGGCCAGTCCGTAGCCCGCTAGCTCTCCTCTGGTATTCGTTCAATCCTTTGTTCTGTGAGCAGACCTGGCTGTGCCTTAGGTTAGAGCTTTTAGCAGGAAAGTTCTCTCTCTCTCTTTCTCTCTCTCTCTTTTTTTTTTTCCTCTCTCTCTCTGGCTATCCTACAGTTTGGGTTGTTATCTCATGTTAGCTCCTTCAGATTGTCCTCAGGGCATTCAGGCCTGGTTCTTACCCTAAGCATGCAACCCATGCCTCCCTGTTCAGCCCTGGCTCACCAGTGGCAGATGCAAGCCTCTGGGCTACTTCTCCCCTGGGAGTTGCAATTAGGTGCATATTCTGTGTTGCCTCTTTCCCCCCTCCCAGTTATGTTGCCCTCTGAGATTCCAAAACTCCCCACAGACCTGCAGGTGAGAGGGTTTCCTGGTGTTTGGAAACTTCTCCTTCTTCATGACTCCCTCCCCGGGATGGGTCTCTGTCCCTAACTCTTTTGTCTCTCTTTTTGTCTTTTATATTTTGTCCTACCTCCTTTTGAAGAGAATGGGCTGCCTTTCCAGGTGCCTGGTGTTCACTAGCATTCAGAAGTTGTTTTGTGGAAGTTGCTGAGCATTCAAATGATCTTTTGATGAATTTGTGGGAGAGAAAGTGGTCTCCCCATCCTATTCCTCCGCCATCTTAGGACCGCCTCCTAAACCTTACGTTTCTGAAATAAACCTCATTTGGTCTAAATGCATTGTCCTTTACATATATTGTTGGATTTAGATCACTAATATTTTGTGGAAAACTTGCATCTCTGTTAAGGATGGTTATTGGTTACTGATTTATTTTTGTTCTTGTGTGTGGGGTGTCATGTCTCTGTCAAGTTTTGGTTTCAGGATTCTCCTAACCTCATAATAACAAGATGGGAATTTTCTTCATCTATTTTTTGAGAAGGTTTGGTAGGCTTTGTATTGTTTCTTTACCTATTGTTTAATAAAATTCACCAGCTAATTGTTTGGTTCTGGAGTTCTAGTTGAGGAAAAAAGATTATGATATCAAACTCAATGTATTTGGAAGATATAAATCTACTTTTATTTCCTCTAATGTCAGTTTGGGTGAGTTATGTTTTTCAATAAATTTTTGTATTCCGCTTAAGTTGTTGGATATATTGGTATAAATTTGTTCAGACCATTCTGTCATTATTTGTTTAATATCCATTAGATCATTTATTGTAGATACTGTCAATTTTCTTAATCAATCTTGCTAGGGGTGTATTTGGTATTTCCCTGGTGGCTCAGTGGTAAAGAATCTGCCTGCAATGGAGGAGCCACAGGAGACTCAGGTTCAGTCCCTGGGTGAGGAAGATCTGCTAGAGGAGGGCATGGCAACCCACTCCAGTATTTTTGCCTGGAGAATCCCACAGACAGAGGAACCTCGTGAGCTACAGTCCTTAGAGTTGCAAAGAGTCGGGTGTGACTGAAATGACTTCATACACACGCACAGGGTTTTTTTGTTTGTTTTTTTTCAGAAAACCAAAATTTTGCCTTGTTAATTTAAGCTATTGTTTATTTTCTTTTTTGCTTATGTCAATCCTTACCTTTATAATTGCCTTTCATCTATTTACTTGAGGTTTAATTTGCTTAACTTCTTCTAGATTTTTAAGGTAGAACATTACATTCATGGTAAACCTTTTTTCTTTTCTAATATAAATATTTATAACTATAAATTTCCCTCCAAAAACCTCCTTAGCTACATCCCACAAAATTTGGTGTTTTATATCCTTATGATCACAATTCAAAGTATCTTCTAATTATCCTTGTGATTTCTCTTTTCAATCCATGGTTTATTTAGAACTGAGCTGTTAAATTTCTAAATATCTTAGAGTTACTGACTTCTAATTTAATAATTTTGTGATCAGACGAACTCTGTAATATTTTCAGTCCTTTTGAATTCATCAAAAGTTCATTTTTTTTTAACTTTCAAGCATATCATTTGCTTTTATGGTTCCAGGTACACTTAGAAAGAATGTATTTCTGCCATTGTTATGTGTGATGTTCTTTAAATGTCAGCTAGTTCAAGGTGAGAGAAGGAAAGGCAACCCATTCCAGTACTCTTACCTGGAAAATCCCATGAACGGAGGAGCCTGGTAGGCTACAGTCCATGGGGTCATGAAGAGTCAGACACGACTGAGCGATTTCACTTTTACTTTTCAATTTCATGCATTGGAGAAGGAAATGGCAACCCACTCCAGTATCCTTGCCTGGAGAATCCCAGGGACAGAGGAGCCTGGTGGGCTGCCATCTATGGTGTTGCACAGAGTCGGACACGATTGAAGCGACTTAGCAGCAGCAGTTCAAGGTGGTTCATAATTTTGTCTGGATTTTTATACCCTTACTGTTTCCTCTGGTTGCTCTATCAGTTACTGAGAGATAGGTGTTAAAATCTGTAGCTATGATTATGGATTTGTCTGCATTCCCTTCAGTCCTGTTAGTTTTTGATTCATGTTTTTAAAACCTTGTTATTAGGAGCATATGCATTTAAAATTATTTAATTGTTCTATCTTCCCAATGAACTGGCCTGTTTTGTTGTTTTAAATATTCTTCTTTTCTCTGGTTATCTTCCTTGCCCTCAAGTCGTTATTTGTTGTTATTATTATTATTAATTTGCTGACTCAGTTTTCCTATGTGTACTGTTTACATGGTACATATTTTTCCATTATGTGTTTTACTTTCTACCCCTCTGGATCTTTACACAAAGTAACTGTTTTAAACAGCATGTAGTTAGGTCTTGTAGTTAGACTTTGACCTAGTCTGACAATCTCTGTTTTTAATGGGAGTGTTTCATACATTTATATTTAATGAAATTACTGATATGATTGGATTTAGATGTACCATTTTAATTTGTTTTCTATTTGTCTGATCTGATGTTTGATTCTTTGTTACTCTTTTCCTACCTTTTTTAGGTTTTATCAACAATTTTTAATGTTCAATTTTAACTCATCCATGGGCTTTTCACTTATTCCTCTTTGCCTTATTTTTTTATTAATAGTAGTTTCTCTAGGGATTAAAATATGCATGCTTGTCACAGTCTTTATGTGAATGTTGACAATGATGAAAAACCACCATTGAAACAATACCAATGCTGGTGAAGAAGTGAATCAATGTACTGCTTCCACTAGGCCTTTAGTACCACTAGGAAGAAGGCAGGTACAAGAGCATTCACTGAAGCACTGTTGTTGTTTTCTAAAAGGAAAAATAATTAAAACTTGAAGCAACCTGTATGTCAATTAGTAGGGGAGTAGATAAATAAACTGTGAGCTATTTATTCAATAGAATAGTACACAGAGTGAAATGGAATAATTAGAACTATAAGAATAAATATAAATTTCAAAAAATGTATTGAATGAAGAGAAATTTGCTGAAGGTCACAAATATATGATATCTTTCATAGGAATTATAACAGGACATACTGTCTATGGTTATATTGGAGTGGGTGGCCTATCCCTCTTCCAGCAGATCTTCCCAACCCAAAATAACCCTAACCCTAACCCAGATCTTTACCAGCTGAGCTACCAGGGAAGCCCCATACACATATATAAATGTACACCAAAATTCTCCCACAAATCCAAAGGCATGCTAAATGCAAAATTCACAGTATTTGTGCCTTCTGCAAGAGATGGAGAGAGGAAAGAATAAAAAGAGAATCAGGAGTTCAAGCTGTATGCTACCATGGAGAACAGTATGGAAGTTCATTAAAAAAAAAAATAGAACTAACATGTAATCCAGCAATCCCACTCCTGGGCATATACACAGAGAAAACCATAATTCAAAAAGATACACACATCCGAGTGTTCATTGCAGCAGTATTTACAGTAGCCAGGACATGGAAGCAACCTGAACTTCCTGATGTTCAGCTGGTTTTAGAAAAGGCAGAGGAACCAGAGATCAAATTGCCAACATCCACTGGATCATGGAAAAAGCAAGAGAGTTCCAGAAAAACATCTATTTCTGCTTTATTGACTATGCCAAAGCCTTTGACTGTGTGGATCACAATAAACTGTGGAAAATTCTGAAACAGATGGGAATACCAGACCACCTAACCTGCCTCTTGAGAAATCTTTATGCAGGTCAGGAAGCAACAGTTAGAACTAGGCATGGAACAACAGACTGGTTCCAAATAGGAAAAGGAGTACGTCAAGGCTGTATATTGTCACCCTGCTTATTTAACTTATATGCAGAGTACATCATGAGAAACGGTGGACTGGAAGAAACACGAGCTGGAATCAAGATTATCAGGAGAAATATCAATAACCTCAGATATGCAGATGACACCACCCTTATGGCAGAAGGTGAAGAGAACCTAAAAAGCCTCTTGATGAAAGTGAAAGAGGAGAGTGAAAAAGGTGGCTTAAAGCTCAACATTCAGAAAACGAAGATCATGGCATCCGATCCCATCACTTCATGGGAAATAGACGGGGAAACAGTGGAAACAGTGTCAGACTTTGTTTTTTGGGGCTCTAAAATCACCACAGATGGTGACTGCAGCCATGAAATTAAAAGACGCTTACTCCTTGAAAGAAAAGTTATGACCAACCTAGATAGCATATTCAAAAGCAGGGACGTTACTTTGCCGACTAAGGTCCGTCTAGTCAAGGCTATGGTTTTTCCTGTGGTCATGTATGGATGTGAGAGTTGGACTGTGAAGAAGGCTGAGCGCCAAAGAATTGATGCTTTTGAACTGTGGTGTTGGAGAAGACTCTTGAGGGTTCCTTGGACTGCAAGGAGATCAACCCTGGGATTTCTTTGGAAGGAATGATGCTGAAGCTGAAACTCCAGTACTTTGGCCACCTCATGCGAAGAGTTGACTCATTGGTAGAGACTCTGATGCTGGGAGGGATTGGGGGCAGGAGGAGAAGGGGACGACCGAGGATGAGATGGCTGGATGGCATCACGGACTCGATGGACATGAGTCTGAGTGAACTCCGGGAGATGGTGATGGACAGGGAGGCCTGGCGTGCTGCGATTGATGGGGTTGCAAAGAGTCGGACACGACTGAGCGACTGAACTGAACTGAACTGAAATGTCCATCAACAGAGGAATGGAGAAAGAAGATGTGGTACGTGTATACAATGGAAAAATCCTCAGCCATAAAAAAAGAACAGACTGATGCCATTTGCAATAACATGGATGGACCTAGAGACTGTCATCTTGAGTAAAATAACTCAGTCACAGAAAGACAAATATCATGTGATATTGCATATAGGAGGAGTCTTAAAAAATGGGATACTGTGCAAATAAACTTATTTATAAAACAGAAGTAGAGCCACAGATGAAGAAAACAAAGTTATGGTTACCAGGAGATGGGGGGAGAGGGTTAAATTGGGAGATTGGGATTGACATAGTCACACTACTATATATGTATAAAATACATAATGAAAAAGAACTTGCTGTATAGCACAGAAATCTGTACTCAATACTCCTATAATGGCCTATATGAGAAAAGAATCTGTAAAAGAGTGGATATATGTATATGTATAACTGATTCACTTTGCTGTACACCTGAAACTAACACAACATTGTAAAGCAACTATACTCCAATAAAAATTGTTTAAAACTATATAATTTAATTGTAAATGAAAATGTTTTAATAAATATTTTAAAAATATTCTGTGCACCTCTAGTTCTGAGAGAAGATGGAGTAGACACACTACTCCCCATTCCTCTCACTCAGTATAGTTAAACATCCTAGACAAATTATACACACACATGTGCGCTCAGTTGTGTCCAACTCTTGGTGACGCTATGGACTGTAGCTTGCCAGTCTTCTCTATCCATGGTGTTTTCTAGGCAAGAATACTCGAGTGGGTTGCCATTTCCTCTTCCAAGGGATCTTCCTGATCCAGAGATCAAACCTCTATCTCCTGCATTGGCAGGCAGATTCTTTTTTTTTTTTTTTTTTTGGCAGGCAGATTCTTAATCAATGAGCTGCCTGGGAAGTCTTATTTATATATAAACAAGACTCTGAAAGGGAATGAGAAGAATACTAACTAGGTGGGAACCTTGGGACTGAATAAACAACAGGGTGGCAACTGCCCTGGCTTTTCCTTTTGCCTCATATATCCTGGACTGGGGTGCCAGAGCAGGCAGCAACTTGGAAATGAGAGTGAACACAAAGAAGAAAAGCTTGCTCTCACTAGTCAGAAGACCAATGAAAGGGACAGCCTAGGAAGACCACAAAACTTTTAAATAATAACTGCCTTACTCCAGCCAAACACCACTACAGAAATAGCAGTGGCCACACTCCCATTCCTGCCAAAAAACGCTGGGTTGGGAATCTATATTTCTGCCCTCACATGGCTGCATGAAGGTGCTCCAGCCTCCCTCCGTCTTTCCTGTGAAAGTGGTGTCAAAGAAGGCAGAGTGGAAAGCCAGACCATTAGTCCATACCAAACAAAAATGAGGTGACCCTCACCCTCTCCACTGGAATGGTGTCAGAAGAGGGCTAGTGGAGGGTCATGACATATACCACTACTGTAGTAGGCAAAACAATACCTCCCCAAATATGTCTGTGTCCTAATTCCCAGAACCTGTGAATATGTTGCGTTACACGGCAAAGTGGAAATAACTTTGCAGATGGAGTTAAAGTTGCTAACCAGCAGACCTTAAAATAGGGAGATTGTTCTGGATTATCTAGGTAAACCCCATGTAACCACATGAGCTCTCCAAAGTATAAGTGGGAGGCAGAAGAATGGGTAAAGATTCTACTGTGTGCTGTGCTTAGTTGCTCAGTCATGTCTGACTGTTTGCAACCCCATGGACTGCAGCCTGCCAGGCTCCTCTATGCATGGGATTCTCCAGGCAAGAATACTGGAGTGGGTTGCCATGCCCTCCTCCAGGGGATCTTCCCAACCCAGGATCGAACCCAGGTCTCCCGTATTGCCAGCAGATTCTTTACCATCTGAGCCACAGGTGGGGTTTTCTGCCACATCAAGCAATTCTCAGGCGCCAGCTGGGTATCCTAAAATTCAACTCAATTCTGACACTATCTATGTGGGGACAGGGTCAGGTTCCACAAGTTAGGGCTTTGGTCCTACAAGACTGTTCCCTCACCCCAGTTCAGACACCAGTCTCGAGTCCATGTTGTCACCTGGGCTTCTGATCCACCAGCTATAGATTGGAGAATCCAACAACTCCCTCCTTGGATTTGATAGTGGCTCACAGAACTCAAACATTTTACTTACTAGGCTACATGTTTGTGGTAGAAGCCTATAACTTGGGAACAGCCAGATGGAAGAGATGCATAGGGCAAGGCATGGGAGAAGGGGTGGGTGCGTTCATGCCCCCTCTAGGCGCCCTACTCTCCCCACACCTGCAAAGTGCTCACTGTTATGCCCAAGTCGCGAAATCTCCCAATGACCACCAGGGAGCTGATATCCGATGCAAAAGCAAGAGAGATTTTATTACCAAGCTTGAGCTGGGGCTCCCACCGATACCGACACAGCAGCTATAGGGAGGAGCCCCAGGTTTTGGATTACGTTGCTTATATAGGGAGTATACATGGAAGAAAAAGGATTTCTAAGTAGGGGAACGTCTGATTGGTCATTTTCTTTTGAAGGGTTGTGTGTTGGTTCTTGATTGGTCCCTATTGTCTAGGTAGACCACAAATTCCTGAGTGTTAAGTCAGGAGATTTTGGTCTGGGGTCTGATTGGCTCGTGGGCAGTGGGGTGAGGTCAGGGAATTTCCAAAGGCTCTTTCCTGGAACCTTACAAAATGGAGTTTTTCTGTTAACAAAATGGAGTAGCTTAGACTCTTCATTCCCCTCTTCTCTAGGATCCAGGACAGACCCAATCATGGGTCTGAGGTCAGCTCTATATTGTCTCCTGCTAAGGGGACTGTTGGCAAGGCCGTATATTGGGATCTGAGCACCATGAGCTGCACCGCGTTGATGCAGCTTTTAATGAAGGCCAATTTGTTTAGTAAGCATGGCCCGAGGGTGAGTAGCAGTAACAAGATAATCAGGGGCCCTACCAAGGAAGATAAGAGTTGTGAACCAGGGGGATGAGTTGAACCAGGATTCAAACCAATTTTGAGACATTTCTCTTTCTCTTTTTCTCTGACTCAGCCCTTCTCTTATCTTGGCCAGGGACTCCCTGACTACCCCCGAGTGATTCACATAAAAACAACGTTCTTCCCCTAACGCAGCACATAGGCCCCCTGAGAGACTTCATACTCAAGATACTTCTTGGGAATTGGGGTGGAGGTCTCTTTCTTCTGTAACTTCTTCCTGCTGTGCATGGGCATAGGCCTGCCTAGCAGAGCAGAAGTCTCTCTCTACCTGATCTAAGTTGGGGTTTTCCACATCTGAAACCAGCTTCTACCCTTGTTCAGTTCAGTTCAGTCGCTCAGTCGTGTCCGACTCTTTGCGATCCCATGAATCGCAGCACACCAGGCCTCCCTGTCCATCACCATCTCCCGGAGTTCACTCAGACTCATGTCCATCGAGTCCGTGATGCCATCCAGCCATCTCATCCTCGGTCGTCCCCTTCTCCTCCTGCCCCCAATCCCTCCCAGCATCAGAGTCTTTTCCAGTGAGTCAACTCTTCGCATGAGGTGGCCAAAGTACTGGAGCTTCAGCTTCAGCATCATTACTTCCAAAGAAATCCCAGGGTTGATCTCCTTCAGAATGGACTGGTTGGATCTCCTTGCAACAGCAATTTAGTTGGCCCCTCTCAGAGATGAAATAGACAAGGGCCAAACAAGAGACCTAACAGGATGGTCATCTCTGGTCCCCGGAAACAGAAGGCAACATTTGGGGTGAGGGTTGCAGGGTTTGTGACCCCTTCTGATTGGCTGGTGGTGAGGCAACAGAGCTGTGCTCCAGGAATCTTGTGTTCAGTCTGAAGTTACCATCTTCCACCTGGGTGGGGGCTCAAAGACATTGTTATGCATATTTCTTTGAGTAGGAACCAGGACTCTGTCTGGAGGCTGTACCAAGTTATTGATTGTTTCTGTTTTTGTATCCCTTCCCTTCCCTGATTAGCAATTGTTTGAATCCATGCTTTGGAATTCAGGGAAGGTCAAGGAGGCTGAACAAAGTCTATATCCTACAGATAAGAAATGGAGAACACAGAACAGATCTGTACTCCAGAGCCTCACAGAGTCCCGCTCAGTTTTAATTTTAGGGAACTGGGCAACTATGACTGTGATAACTTCCTGTCAAAATGGGGCATAGGACTGCCCCAGCTTGGAGTATAGACACTGAATTGAAAGTATTTCTGAGTTCCAAGTTCTCGATCTGAGTCTTGTATGATTAAAATCTGAATCCCTTGGTCTGCCATTTTGGTGTAACAGACCCAATTAGAAGTAGTTGGAGGAGTGATAACTGGAATTTAGTAGACAAAATAAATCTTATTTCTTTTTAGAAGAATAGGCCTGAAACCCGGTCTGGACCTGGCACTTCAGGGAGACTTGTAGCCATGTAGCCAGTTGCCTAGTTTTATAAAAAAAAAAAAAGTAAGGTTATTAGCTTCCAGCATACATTGTTTTGAAAATGGTGGCATCCAAGCCTGACACGACTCAGAAAACTCAAGTGTTTAGCAATACAAGGTCTAATCTGAAGTACACCCATAGCATCACCTAGTTATCTTCCAGGATATCTGAACCATAGCTACTCTATTTTCACTTTTAATTGTAAACTTTTCCTTAATAGCCAAATCATATTTCACCGTTAATGACTTCAGTGTTTCTCTAGGTACGAGAAGATGCAAGAATTGGGACTCATAAAATCTTCTCCTGAAAAGATCTAACTATCTGAAGGCCTGTTCTGCCAGTTTTTTCCAGAGCACAGAGTGCCTCATTCCTGATTTTCACCCTGAACTCCTTTCAGGGGCGTTGAAAGTCAGTAGTTGCAGCGGCCATGATTTAATCTTTGTAGGTGTAGATGGCGAATGTCAGTCTTCAGTTGGCAGAGCCCCTTTTTATTCATAAACTTGACCATGATTTTGAGGGGGGCATTTCATGACCATTTTATCCCATGGTGCTGAGAATGTCCATTCTCAGGTTTGGCAAAGATTCTGTTGACAGGCCACTCAATATGCTGTTACTGGACTAGGCCATAAAACAGTATCCAAAATTCTCTGGGCCACCTGTCTTACTAGCTTCTTGGTCCAGGAAAATATTCCCTCTTGTTGCTTCTTGCCATATCTAGAGTTACACTGTTACCATCATCGATCTCATATGGGACTATATATTATTCTATTAGAGGCCTCACACATATATTTGACAGTGTAAGAAATGGCAATTTTGTAAAAGAGGTGAAATACAAATAACATAGCCAGCAGTATTAGTAAAGTCACAAGTAAGACTTATGTTAAGAACTTCCATTAGATGTAGCCCAGTATATCTTCAGGTCATCTGACTTAGTCTGCCCTGTAGAATCTTTATCTTCCAGGGAAATTATATATTGGCACCATCTATAAGGCACATAGCCCAGTTTTCTAGTGTTGAAATGAAGTGAAGTTGCTCAGTTGTGTCCGACTCTTTGCGACCCCATGGACTATAGCCTATCAGGCTCCTCCGTCCATGGGATTTTCCAGGCAAGAGTGCTGGAGTGGGTTGCCATTTCCTTCTCCAGGGGATCTTCCCGACCTAGGAATCAAACCCGGGTGTCCCACATTGCGGGCAGACGCTTTACCGTCTGAGCCACCAGGGAAGCCCCAATACTGGAGTAGGTTGTCACTTCCTCCAGGTGATCTTCTGCGCCTGGGGATCAAACTCACATCTCCTGTGGCTCCTACATTGCAGGTAGATTCTTTACCACTGAGCCATTATCTTTAGTATGATTTAATTTTTTTTCCAACACAGAGGATACTTTAAACCTAAATTACTATAGCCTGGTGTTATCTATATAAATCCATCCCATAATTGTGGGAGATTTTCCCCTCCTTTGTGGAAACTTTTCTTGTTCTGATTGAGCTTGGGTAGTAGAAAAAAGCTCAAATTTATAGCCAGAGTCAGAGCAGGCATTATTAATTGGCCCAGTGAGGAGATCCTATCTAGTAATATCACAGTGACCTGAATATGACTATAGTTTTTAAAGTCAATTTTCTCAGGGCCAACCAGTTAGAGTCTGGTAGTAGAGAAATTCACCAAGGTAACCCAGAACTAGACACAGGTAATTGGCCACAAACCCAACAATTGGATTGATTTTTTTTTTAATTTTTTATTTTTACTTTATTTTACTTTACAATACTGTATTGGTTTTGCCATACATTGACATGAATCCACCACGGGTGTACATGTTAAAACTAGCATAGGATCAGGCCTATGATAGAAAAGCATTTGACTTATATGCAAAGGTCTAAGAAGTCAAGAAAACATAAATGATCGTACGAATCAGGTCCAGCATCTTGGGGAAGCTGTCTACCTCTGATGTTGTCGTCTTCTCATCCTGGTATAGTGTAGTTTTCCTGATAAAAAAAGTCCTTCCATCCATGTTGGAGACAGTCCCTTAAATTATGTTTTTTTTTCCAGTCCTGGTTGCAGGTCATGAGGCATCTGATCTTCATCCAAAGATAGATTACTGGGATAAGCTTCAGAAACAAACTTAGGGCGTTCTTCAAGAATTCAATTAAATTTTACATTAATATCACATAACAGCAAAGAACTATCTAAGAGATGAGTCTTACTAGATGCAGACCTCCATTAACAAACTGGTATTTAACATTTTGAAATATCTTTTTCTCCTTAAAGTTACCCTTATTTTTATTAAATATAACCAAATTAAGCCTAGTTTGTTTGCAAAATAGGTCTGTTCTCACTAATTTTGGTCTGATGATTTTTATAACCATAATTGATTATAGGCTTTTTATTTTGCTGAAACACTTATAGAGTCTCAGACTGAACTTTTAAAATAAAACAGGGCTGGGAAACTCACACCAAAGGCTTATCACAGATTTTGCCTAACAAATCTAGATGAATTCTTCCCTTTTTAAGGTCTCAAAAATTTGAGATTTTTGTACCCATGAGATAACCTTCCTAACTCATTTGATAAACTTACTGGAAACCTAAGAACTTCCAATTTTTGGAGTCAGATAGAAAATATAATTGTTTTGTTTATAATGTTTAATTTTACCAAAGTATTGTCATAATTAGTTTGAGAGGAAGATTTTCCCTACTCCCTGAAAACATAAGATTCAAACCCATAATTTTTCAGATAGAAACCATAAAAGTTATAAGCATATTCACTGGTTCATTCAGTCCTTTTTTTAACTTTTGTGAAGTCATCAGGTTTTCCATTAAAATACCAGGACATATCAGAATGTTAAAAACTCCATATAATTTCTAGGATATCTGTATTAGTAATTTTACCATACATTATAACATGAGCAGATTTATTACTCATTTGATAATCTTTTCCATGTAATTTAACCAACCAAATAAACACAGTTTAATATCTCTCTTTGGGATGTTCCAGGGGCCCTCTGAAGCACCCCAAAGTTAGCTAGAGATCAAAAGAACTTCAAAAGAGTTCTATTTAGGAAGTTTTATCAAAAAGATCAATTTAAAGCATTTAAAACATTTGGTCAGATTTAGTCAATGTTGAGGGGTGTATCATTTAGCTTGTTGATATGTCACAATAGGCCTAAATACCAAGGCTCAAGGTCTAGTGAAAGTCAGCTCCGCCATCTTAGACCTAGTTGACTCTTACCAGTTTTTTTTTTTTAATGGCTGTGTCATTCTTAACAAAATCCATTTATCTAACTAATTGTAATCCAATTTTAGAAAATCCTGATCATGCATAACTCTTTTTAGTATTTTATCATACCCTTGCTAAGTTTTTTTTTTTTTACTGAAAACATACTTCTTACTTTCTTTTAGCAACCAATAACTAACTTTTATATTAGCATTTTATAGATTGGTGAGCATAAATACCAGCGATAATTTCCAAAACCCTTGCTTTCTTAGAACATTTTAGGATGGCACCAAACATTATTCATTTATAGTCCCAATCTCTTTAGTTTCTCTGTAAAAGAAAATTACTGTTTAGTGTTAGATGTTTCAAAATCTTATTTCATTTGGAAATAAACTAACTATTCAATAGACTTTCAACACTTAGCACAACCCTTAGAAATTTAAGTTACACCAATCTGGAGAGACTATTTTAGACAGATATTTTTAAAGAATAATTACTCTTAATAGGGTTTATATAAAAGCTCATATCTCATTTACATTTTTTAGAAGTTTCTTCACCTGAAGTAATTTCCTTGTTGACAAACTTGTAACAAATATAATATTTAACTTATATTAAACCTAGGTACAATGAAAATATTCTACTTAACGTTAATTACTCTAAGACATGTCTATATTAGATAGGTCAACAAACATTAATATCAGATGTTTAACATTGAATATTTCCCAGTTCACATGAACCTGGAATTTATTGTTTAATTTAGAATTACTTGATTTGTAAGCGCTTACCTTTTTTTAAGCCAAATAAATAAAGCTCATATACAAATTAACCTCAAAAATATTACCCAGAGACAGAGACATACCAAGACATATTTAGACAGACACAGTGCAAGATCTAGCTTCAAGTCTTTTTTCCCTTTTTCTTCAGTGTCAGGAGTTAGAGATGGTCTAGATAAGTGTTCCAGAGAGCCCTGGTCTCAAGGCACAGGGAAAGAAAATCAAGTTCTAACAAAATGGCGGCAGGTCTAAACCACATGGTGGCCAGACAAAGCAAAATTTCCTTCTCCAGGGGATCTTCTTGACCCAGGGATCGAACCCAGGTCTCCCATATTGCAGGCAGACGCTTTAACCTCAGCTCCACCAGGGAAGCCCTTAAATACAAAAATACAGTCTCTCAGAAAACCTCCTATAGAGACACAGAACTTCAGATCTAAGTACTAACATCAAAGATTTCAAGGGAGGAAAGGAAGCCAGGTTGAAAAAGAAGGAGGAGGAGGAGGCGGATGAGGTGGGCAAAAGGGGTGGCCTTACAGATGTCTCCTGCCACCTACAGATACCCAGGCATTACGGGACTGTTCCCTGGGCCTCCAGAGAAGGGAGGACTGGAACTCGGCCCTACCAGAAATCAGAACCAGAATTCGAGTTCTCTGCCAAGAGGAGGTGATCAGTCTCCAATCCTCAGCTCAGGCTGAGGGCCCTTTGACCAGATTCCTGCATCGAGGACCGGGGGACTAGAAAAACAGGGAAGGATAGGAAGGGTTAAGGAGAGGAAAGAGAGAGGCAAGGGGAGAGAGATCAATAAAGTCTCTTGTTCCTTACTGATTGGGGCACATTGGCCAGTTGTTTGTGTCAGGAGGAGACCAGGCACAAAAGGGTCCCAGTTGCGGCCGCTGGGTCTGGTCCATTGGCATGCAAGCTGGCCCCTGAGTACCCCGAGTGGTCAGGATGTCGGTCTCGGCGAAGAAGAGTCCCACCAGAGTCACCATTTGTTGCAGGACGAGGGACCCCTTCCAGGGCCTGAAACTGGGCTCTTGTCTAACACTCGGAAATGAATTCTCCGAGGAGACACATGTGCTGACAAAGCAAGAGATTTTATTGGGAAAGGGCACCCAGGTGGAGAGCAGCAGGGTAAGGAAACCCAGGAGAACTGCTCTGCCGCGTGACTCGCAATGTCGGGTTTTATGGTGGTCCTGGGAAGTGGACGGACACTCGGTGTCTCCTTTAGACCTTTCCCGAACTCTTCCGGTTGGTGGAGGCTTATTAGTTCCATATTCCTTATCAGGATCTCATGTCATAAAACAACTCATGCAAATGGTTACTATGGTGCCTGGCCAGGGTGGGCGGTTTCAATCAGTGTGCTTCCCCTAACAACTCCAAGATGGGGTATAGCGGTGCCGTTGGTTCAGGGTCCTTGGGATTCTTCGGATTCTTTACTACACGTGTCGCCAACACCTGAGTGGTAGAAAATCCCTGTTGAGGCAAAAAAGGTTTTACCCAAGGAGGGGGGCGCAATATGATATTTTCCCATACTATGATATAGGGAACTTGGTCAGGGTGTCTGATCTTCGGTCGAAAGATGATATCTTGGACTCGGTATACAGTTCCCAAGTCAAAGGTGCCTTCTGAGGGCCAGCCTACATGGAAGGTCGGCTATTCTGCGCTGCAAAAAGTGATTACTTTATTCCTTTTAATTTCTACACTGAGGTCATGAGACAAGGATAGAGGTGTGGGGCTAGAATGGCGTTGCCCCATCGTCCCTGGATCAGTCAGATGTTGGTAAATTAACACAGACAATACGAACAGCCACACAGACAGACAGAGAGACAGGAGAAATACACCTCCGGGAGTCCGGAGGCAAAACCGAAAGACGATGGCCTCCGGCCGTTCAGCGGGAGCGACCCACTATTGTCTACAGAGAACAGGGACACTCCATCCCCTCCGAGAGGGTCGGGGACGTCTCCCAACGACCCCCACCGGTGACCCGTCGGCATGTCCACCTGAGTCATATACCAGTCTCAGAAAATAGGCCCTGTCAGAAACGAAAAGAAAGACAGAAAAAAGCTTACCGGTTGCAGATGACTCTCCAGATCGGTCTTCCCGTGGAGCCGGTGGGAGATCCCAGACGAGCCCCCAAATGTTATGCCCAAGTCGCGAAATCTCCCAATGACCACCAGGGAGCTGATATCCAATGCAAAAGCAAGAGAGTTTTTATTACCAAGCTCGAGCTGGGGCTCCCACCGATACTGACACAGCAGCTATAGGGAGGAGCCCCGGGTTTTGGATTACATTGCTTATATAGGGAGTAAACACGGGAGAAAAAGGATTTCTAGGTAGGGGAACGTCTGACTGGTCATTTTCTTTCAAAGGGTTGTGTGTTGGTTCTTGATTGGTCCCTACTGTCTAGACCTCAAGTTCCTGAGCGTTAAGTCAGGAGATTTTGGTCTGGAGTCTGATTGGCTCGTGGTGGTGGGGTGAGGTCAGGGAATTTCCAAAGGCTCTTGGATTTCCAAAGGCTCTTTTCCCAGAACCTTACAAAATGGAGTTTTTCTGTTAACAAAATGGAGTAGCTTAGATTCTTCACTCACCAACCCAGAAGCTCTCCAAACCCATCCTTTAGGGTTTTGATGGGGCCTTCATTACACAGCCATGACTGGTTAAATCATTGGCCAATGGCCACTGAGTCAACTTCCAGGCCCTCTCTGCTCCCTGGAGATTGGAATGGGACTGTGGGGGTGGGGATGGGGTAGGACTGAAAGTTTGAACCCTCTAATCACCTGGTTGGCTTCTCTGGCAACCAGATCCCCTACCCCTTAGGTGCTTTCCAAAAGTCTCTCATTAACATAACTAAAGATACCTTTCTGATTCTCATCACAGGAAATTCCAACAAGGCCAGGGACCAAATGTATTTTTCTTATTATAAATCACAATATCACAGTGGGTTAGAGGGGTGTAATGTGAGAAGGACTTGGCCCATCATTGCTGGCTTTGAAGTTGAAGAAAGGGGGCCTCTAAAAGCTGGGAATAGCCCTCAACTTGCAGCCAGCAGGAAAAACAGGACCTCAGTCCTACCACTGCAAAGAATTCATCTGCCAACAAACCAAATAAGCAAGAAATGGGTTTCCCTTGGAGCCTCCAGAAAGGAACACAGCCTGCTGACTCCCGAATTTTAACCCAGTGAAACCCCTACCAGACTTCTGACCTAAAATAAACAACAACAACAACAACAACTGGGAGATAATAAGTGTATACTGTTTTACTGTTTTAATCCCCCTCAATTTCTGGCAATTTGCTGCAGCAGCAATAGTGTTGCTGGTGAATTTAAGGTTCTTTCTTCATCATGAAAGAATTCAGAGATGAAGTGTTGCAGGAAGGGGGACCCTTTTCAGGGCCCAAGAGTGGGCTCTTCTCTAACACTTGGAAGTGAATTGTCCAAGGAGACACACATGCTGACAAAGCAAGAGGCTTTATTGTGCAGGGGCACCCAGGCAGAGAGCAGTAGGGTAAGGGAACCTAGGGGAACTGCTGTGCCATGTGACTTGCAGCCTTGGGTTTTATGGTAATGGGATTAGTTTCTGGGTTGTCTCTGGCCAATCATTCTGATTCAGGGTTCTTCCTGGTGATGCACTGTTCAGCCAAGATGGATTCCAGATAGGAGGATTCTGGGAAGTAGTAGGACACATGGTGTCTCCTTTTGACTATTCCTGAACCTTTCTGGTTGGTGGTGGCTTATTAGTTCCATGTTCCTTAATAGGACCTCCTGTCTTAAAATAACTCACGCAAGTGATTACTATGGTACATGGCCAAGGTGGGCAGTTTCAGTCAGTGCATTTTCCCTAACATCTCCCTGCTGAGAAACTTCATACTCAGGATACTTCTTGGGAATTGGGGGTGGAGGTCTTTCTCTTCTGTTAACTACTTCTTGCTGAGAGTGGGCATAGTCTTGCCTGGCAGAGCAGAAATCTCTATCTGATCTAAGTTGAGGTATTCCATATTTGAAACCAGCTTCCACCCTTGTATTAACATCGTTTTGGCCTGAACCTGTTGGAGATAAACTTTGCAAGGAGGAGTTGAAGCATACAGGGGCCAAATAGGAGGCCTAGTAGGATAGTCATTGCTGGACCCAGAAATGGCAGGAG
This sequence comes from Budorcas taxicolor, assembly GCF_023091745.1. Lineage (NCBI taxonomy): Eukaryota > Metazoa > Chordata > Mammalia > Artiodactyla > Bovidae > Budorcas > Budorcas taxicolor. The sequence goes on along the minus strand of NC_068935.1, from coordinate 84,583,206 downwards.
CCAAGAGCGGAAAGGAGGACTCCACACGCCTGTCGAACCCAAACCCCAGATACTTGTGGCCTGTTCTGAGATCCCCTTGAATCTTCTTGGACCTGTCCAGACTAGTGATAATAAAGGCAGCATTCTTCCTTCAGATAAAGACATGTGCCCCCTGCCCTCCGGTCAGTAAGTCTAGGGCCCAGTGATTTCATAGAACCATAGTGGCTAGGGAGCCTAACTGGGGTTGTAGACGTCAGAAGGTCCTTGCAGTTTTCTTCTATGGTTCCAGCAGTGTCGGTAGAAAGCTGCTGGAATTTATGCAAAGAAGTTCCCCCAGTGGCAGCCCCTGCCAAACCAGTGGCCAATCCTGGTGCCAGGAACAAGGGGGTATGCACTGCTGCATGATGTATACTCTGGTGGGTATATACTGGTAGAGGCAAGGAGGCATTACTCCTGGCCAGGTCTTTGTGGGGCATGACATACACTAGAGAGCAAGTTCCTGACCAAAAAGGGGGCAGAGATAAGATAAGAGTTAAGTAGATATTGCATATGAAGTAGACACCCTGGCTGGGTTCAAGCTGGGCAACAAAACAAGTTTGCCAAAGGGGGACACGGTTTCCATCAGCCTTACAACTGGAGCATGGCATAATGGAACAGGGGCAGTCCTTTAGCAACTGGGAGGAGACCATCACCCCACTTGCTGCAAAGCCAGCAGCAGTGAGGGCATTTAGAAAGGGATTCAAGTATTGAGAAGCATCCTGGGACTTGTCCTCAAGGTAGAGAGTATTTCATTTGGGTTCCCACCATAGAGTTAGGTTCTCATGGGTGGGGACCCCCTACAAGGGAATAAAGAGTGGTCAGAGTTGCCCATCCAGTTTAGAAACCAGGATGATCAGGTGTGGTGTTTTGGTCGTCTAGAACAGAACATGGATTTTCGAGATCATTTGGTTAATGGGGTCCGAGGAGAGCCTCATGCCTGGGGATAGGTATAGTGTGTCAGTTTTGCCAGAGCTGCTTAGTTCCCAGGCTTTGGGCTAAATCATAATACCCTAGAGAAATTTCTAGATCCCTATTTTTTTCTGCTAGTTCTGACATGGAAAGTTACTCCACACTGTGAGCTGTCCAGATCTCCCATAGACACCCCTGTCAGGGAGTTGTTTTTGAAGCAAATAGGGAAGGTCACTTGGGGAATGTTAGTCAAGAGAGAAAATAAGGGATCGAGTGGGATTGCAGATGTTATTGTGGGAGTAAATATACCCAACTGTTGCTGGTAGCAGGGCATGAAGTTTTCGTCCCCTTTTACCCAAAAGACTATGCCATGACCAGATGGGGTGTGTTGAGTGGTAGCATATCGCTGGGCTGGAAGGGTGGGCCACTGATACTATGGGATAGGTTAGACATATCCCTAACTTCTGCTGCTAATGCAGGTCTAACAAGGGATAGTAATATTAAGTCGAGAAGCAGTGTGGTTTACAAGTGTATATGCATCATTAAGGGAGAGATTAATAGCTGTACAGGGAGGCATAATCAGGAAGAGGAGGGACATCATAGGATACATTTTTACTTATCTGATGGTGTTCTGCCTGTATAAGTTTCTGAGGTCTTCAGTAGGCTCACAGGAATAGTCCTCTGGTTTGGGGGTCTCAGTCCCGATCTCCCTATCCTGTAAACCACAGGATTTTATTCTAGAATTGTGGACACAGACAGACAGGCCCTTTGCTTTTACAGCAGTTGAGGTTACTAGAACAACCTGATATCACCATGTCCATTTCTCTGACAGCTGATTCAGACTCCCTTTCTCTTGCTAGGTCTTCACTAACACTTGGACCCCCACTCTACTTGGGGGTTTTTCAAGTCTTCCTGTGGCTTAGGGAGAACTTGCTCTCCATATCGTCAGAGTCCTTACCAAAACATTCCCAGGTCAATTATATTCTTTAGGAATGCATTGGAGAAGGCAGTGGCACCCCACTCCAGTACTCTTGCCTGGAAAATCCCATGGACAGAGGAGCCTGGTAGGCTGCAGTCCATGGGGTCACTAAGAGTCAGACACGACTGAGTGACTTCACTTTCACTTTTTACTTTCATGCACTGGAGAAGGAAATGTCAACCCACTCTAGTGTTCTTGCCTGGAGAATCCCAGGGATGGGGGAGCCTGGTGGGCTGCCGTCTGTGGGGTCGCACAGAGTCAGACACGACTGAACCGACTTAGCAGCAGCAGCAGCAGGAATGCATTGGTGTCCTCATCAGAAAACAAATCAGAAGTTAAGAACACGCGTCCATACATCATTTCATAAGGGCTTAATAACAATGGCTGTTTGAGGGCTGCCTGTACCCTCACATGGCTTCCCTGGTGACTCAGATGGTAAAGTGTTTGCCTACAATGCAGGTGACCCGGGTTTGATCCCTGGGTTGGGAAGTTCCTCTGGAGAAGGAAATGGCAACCCACTCCAGTACTCTTGCCTGGAAAATCCCATGGATGGAGGAGCCTGGTAGGCTACAGTCTATGGGGTTGCAAAGATTCGGACATGACTGAGTGACTTCACTTCTTTTGTACCTTCATGAGAGCTATGAGTAGCATATGGATGTGGTGGTGTCTCACTGAATTAATTCTCGCAACCACACAGGATTATGAGACAGTGCAGGGAGGGGTCACTGAAGAGCAACTCCCGAAGAAAACGCTGAGTGCATTTTTTTTTGAGAAATTATCTGGAATTCAGTAACAGAGCTCAGCAAAGCAATAGTAAAGCTTTGAAGATAAGGAAGTTTGTTCTCTGTGCAGAACATTTGCTGAGGCTGACAGTATCAAGGTATACCTTGGCTGACAGTCAGCCAAGGTATCTGTCTTAGGAGCATGAGAAAGAGTACGTAAGGAAAGGGAGAGACAGAACAATCTCCAGAAAACAGGGCCTTGAGAAAGTAACATTATTTATATTCCCACAATTCCCTTCTTCTTGTTTTATTAAGGAGCATATTGATTTCCTTCTTGTCGGAGAAACAGCATCAGCGTAGCTTTGGTGCAAGTGAGGCATGAAAACTAGGTGATTAATGTTCAGACTAAAACTAAGACACAAAAAACAATTATGAGCAATATGCATGGGAAAAAACATAATTCCAAGTTAAGTTTAGAGGTACAACTTTTAGGATTCAGTCAAGTAGCAGTATCAGAGAGTGTTTGGAGAGTGGCATCAGAGGAATGTTGTTGGAGAGTCTTTATTTGTTCATGAAGTATATTTTGTAAGTGTAAGATGGAATCATTAATCATAGAACCTGTCTTAGGGTTTAAACGTTGTTTTAAATTATTCCAGGTTTCAGAATAATTATATACTACTTATAGTGTAACACAGACATGTGAAAACGTGCTATCACAGTCCAATTGAGAACGAGTCCATAAAGCTTGTTGACTTTCACCAAGCCAAAGGATGGCAGCCTCCAGATTTGCGAGGTGAGACAAAATCATTTGGTCAATTTCAATTTGTTTAGTAAGATCAGAAGTGATATTAGACAAGGGTTTGTACCTGATTAGCAGTCTTTAATGAAACAGTGAGAGCAGTGGCCGCAGTTGCAGCTAGGGCAGCAGCTGTAGTAATAGCTATAATAGAAATCATGTGTGCCCCTAAAAATCATTTTTTATGTATAACTAATTTAGATAAGGTCTGCACTATTTGAGTTAGGGGTGAACCAAGCCAAGGTCGATTTATAGAAATGGGTATCCAGATCTGAGCTTGTTGTTTAAGGATAAAAAGAAAGGAATGATTAATTAAAAGGGAATAGTTATAGCAAGGAGTAAGAATAGTTCCAGGAGGTAGGGTTAAAGAAAAATTAGAGTAAAATCGGGTGCTAGTGCAAAGATGTATGGTCTGGTGGTACAGATATTGATATGTGTGAAGATCTGTGAAATTCCAGATGAAATGACCATTGGGAAAAATGGCAGGATTTCATCATAGAATGTGTGGAAAGAATGGGAGTGCAAAGTGCCACATGAAAATTTTATTGGGAGAATACCATAAGGGAGCATACCAGAGCCTAGATATAGGGCCAGCAAAACCAGGATTCCATAAAGGATTAGATTTATAATAATGAAATGGTAAAGGCCAGTTCCAAATCTGTCCATGTCAAGTCTTATTACTGTCTTGTATCAATAATGCTTGAGGTCCCCAATTTTGTATAGTATATTTGTAGGGGGAAAGGAGTTGTGTAGAGAAATTACTGGAACGGCAGACATGCCAACTGAAACCATCAAATATATCCATCTCCACCCAAGAATAAGCACATAAAGGAATAGAAAGTTTAGGGTAGGACATGCCCAGAGTCATGTTACCGTGAAAGCCAGCAGTAAAAACAAAAGTTTGGTGCTTAATAGTAACAACTCAAGATTCAGATTTTGGAGGCCATTTTATATTGTTCATATACCATTGTGGGCCTGTATAAGCACATATTTGTGCATCTGTAAGACTGGTAATATAGAAAGGGAGATGAGGAGTGCCATTAATAGTCCAAGGGTCATCTAGGATGTGTATAGGCACGTCAGGAGGGGGTGGGAGCCATTTACCTCCCGTAGTGGCAGAATCATTAGTGGAAAGAGGAATTTCAGGATCTTCCCAAGGGACAATGGAAAGTAAGGGAGGATTCAATAAATGAGCCCAATAAGTAAGGCTGAGACAGGAAGCTTGAGTGGTGTGAAGGAAAAGAAGAAAGGCTCACATAATTTTACCTTACTGGCAGAGTTTGTGGTTATAGTAGCTAAAAGGGAAAGCAATATCTTTTCAGGTGTAATGGGAGTGCCAGTATTAACAAGAGCATTTTCAGCCCTTGAAGTAAGGCATTTAATATCACCCCAAGTGATGTCAGTGGCTGGTGAGGAAATCCGAGGTCTCTTCGGAGGAGGCATGCCTGGAGGTGGTACTGGATCGGTGGTAGGTAGTTGAGTCGGGTAGTGGATTCTTGAGTCTGGGGTGCCAACTCATGGTAAAGTTTAACACAACAAGCAGGTATCCAGAGAGGACCTGATGGAGATAAAACAGTGGCATATCCTCTTCGCCATGTTAGTAATTTCACTGGACCCTGCAAGACAGGAGTGGGGGATGCTTATACAAAACCAAAGGGTACTCGCGAGATTGTGGAGGTGCAAAATGTCAATGTCCTGTGGAATGTGAAAATTTTTGTGAAAGTGTTAAATAATTAGTGGTAACATGTAGCAACATGTAGCCTTTTTCTTGTGGGGACTAATTCCTTCCTCTTTCTGTTTTTGTTTATTGAAGAATAATTTTCATAAACCATTTAGCTTGACCTGTAGGGTTATGAGGAATTCCAGTCACATGCATCATATTCCACAAGTGTAATAAGAACTATTTTGATTGGGAGGATATATAAGTAGGGGCATTGTCAGTTTTAATTGTTTTAGAGTGGCTCATAATAGCAAAGCATTCCAAAAGATGTGCTTGAATGTGTTTTGCTTTTTCTCCATGCTGAGCTGTGGCCTAAGGGAAACCAGAAAGTGTATCAATAGTTACATGGATATAAGTGAGAGGTTTAAAAGGTGGATAATGAGTAACATCCATTTGCCAAATTTCATCTGTGGAGAGTCCTCTAGGGCTGACATCAGTAGCTGAAAAAGAGGGAATTAGAGACGGACAAGTTGGACAAGTGCAAACTATTTCTTTAGTTTCATTATTAGTTAAAGAAAGATGTTTGCTTAAGGCTGTAGCTCCTTGATGAAAGAACTGATGTGACTGAAAGTGAAAGCAAAAGTGAAGTCGCTCAGTCGTGTCTGACTCTTTGTGACCCCATGGACGGTAGCCTACCAGGCTCTGCGGTCCATAGGATTTTCCAGGCAAGAATACTGGAGTGGGCTGCCATTTCCTTCCTCAGGGAATCTTCCCAACCCAGGGATAGAACCTGGGTCTCCTGCATTGCAGACAAACGCTTTACTGTCTGAGCCACTAGGGAAGCCCACTGATGTGACTGAAAGGCATCTATAAATAAAGATCCGGTAAAATGAAGTTTAGAATCAGCTTGATGATTACCATATGCTAGAGTTCCAGGAAATTGTGTATGTCCTCGAATGTGGGCTATAGAAGGGGAGCATGGCATAGGTGGGTATGCCTAGAATAGGGCACAATCAATTCAAATGACCTAGAAATTATTGAAGAGAATGAAGCGTTAAAGGATTGGGAAGCTGAAAAGAAAATTGTGTAGGTTTAATTGAAGTATGGAGCAACTGAAGTCCGAGATATTTCCAAGGAGGGAAATTTGAATTTTTTCTGGAGTGATGATTAATCCTTGAGTAAGTTAAATAGACTTGTGGAGAGGAAAGGATTTCTGTTGGTTTTTCTAGGGCATGAATGAGAAATTAAAATATCATCCATATAATGATAAATGTTGTTGCTGCTAAGTCGCTTCAGTCGTATCCGACTCTGTGCGACCCCATAGACGGCAGCCCACCAGGCTACCCCGTCCCTGGGATTCTCCAGGCAAGAATACTGGAGTGGGTTGCCATTTCCTTCTCCAATGATAAATGTTAGCAGTGGGATATTGTTGCCTTAAGGGCCATAATGTTAGATCATCAAATCTCTGACATATAGTCGGGCTATTCATCATGCCTTGAGGTAAGTATGTCCATTGATATCTCTGTAAAGGCTGATGATTATTAAGAGTTAAAACAGAAAATGCAAATTTTTCTTTATCATCTGGGTGTAGAGGAATGGTAAAAAAGCAATCTTTTAGGTCTATAACAATGATATCATGATTTTCAGGAATTAATGTTGGAATAGGGAGACCAGGTTGGAAGTGTCCCATAGGTTGTATTCTAGCATTTATTGTTCACAAATCATGGAGTAAGTGTCATTTAATGTGTTGTTATTGGATTAAGCCCTGTGAGCAGCAGAAGTCCTTGGACTATACCTGTCTTATTAGCTTCATGGTTTAGGAAAATATTTCCTCTTGTTGTTTCTTTTCATATAGAGAGTCACATTGTTATAATTATGAATTTTATATGAAATTGTATACCATCATTATATCAGTAGCTCAGTCACATATTTTGCAATGTAAGGGACAACATTTTTTGAAGTAGGCAACATCGTAAGTAAGAACTTAAGAACTTCCATTAGGTATAGGCCCGTGATATCTCCAGGTCATTTGATTTAGTTTGCTAAATGACCGTAGCCTGTTGTTAATCTCTTGGTTGTAAATCCTGGAGCATCTGATCTTTATTTGAAGACTGGTTACTGAGATAAGCTTTAGGAACAAACTCAGAGTGTCCTTCTTAATAACTTAATTAAACCTCTTAGCAATATGACATAACCACAAGGAAGTGTCTAAGTGAGCCTTAGTAAACAGAGACCTTAATTAACAAAACTAGAACTTAATATTCAGTGAAACATAATAGATACCATGGGCCTGACATTAGTTGGGTGGATTTTTCTTTTAGAGCTCCCCAGTATACTTTGAGATTTCCGTATATGTTGGGAGACAGTCTTTCTTACCTTGATAAGGCTGTTCAGACCCCAAGTGTCTCCAATTTCTGGAGGGACAAGGCAGAGAGAAAAGAAAAATGTTTAAATTTTATCCATTGGTGTAAATCATTAAATTGTTTTAAACCATCAATAACTTGAGAGGAGCTTCTGAGCGTCTTTATATCTAAAAACAAAGATTAGAAGCCAGTAATATGTCAGTCAAAAAGTCATGAAAATTATTATCATATTTAGTAGTCTATTTAATCCCGTGTAATCAATCCCTTTGATCGATCCCTTGCCATCCTTTTCTGATGACTGAGGATGTCAGTGAAAACAATAGTCTCCAAGAAGCTCATGAAGTATTTGCCAATGTCTGTATGACCTGTCCAGCAAAGTGGGTGCCCCAATTGTTGGAGACTGTAGAAAACATTTTAACCATTTTTTTTCCCTCCATTGTGAGATATTAACCTTGAAGCCAGGAAAGGCTTTATCCTATCAAAATAAAGGTGAGGTTTGTCAGAGAGCTGAGAAAAGCCAAGCAGGCAAGCAGTCTTGGACTTGGATTTCCCATAGCCCCAGCTCTGGTTTATAGCCATCGTTTATTCATTTTAAATTCCCTGATGAGGGGTTAATTTTAGTAGAAGTGGAATGAGCTTTGTCTATGTGTGCCATAGTCTATTATCAAAAGCCACATTCCAAGGAAACTTTGTTTTTTCAACAGGGCAAGAAAACTAAATTTTAGTTTGGTATCAGCCTATGTTTACTGTGAAACAATAGTTATTTACTTAGTCAAAGTAACAATAAAAGACTTTAAAGGCAGTTTAATGTCTTGTATCATGTATAAAACTCTCTTCCATTTGTCATAAACCTTTTTTACATTTTCTGTATCCATCATTTTGTCTGTTCAGAAAATAGCCACCTATAAGTTTAGATTTACTTTCTTTCTCCTTAATGTGATTTTATCCCTTATACCCTTTTATTAAAGACATGCATCTTAATTTTCTTTAGCAACTGTGACAAATTAATCTTAGCAAGATAAAGACACACATTGAGACATGTAAATCTGGACAGACAGATCTCATAGTTTTCTCCTTGAAATTTAAAATGTTTTTTTTTTTTGCCCCTCCCCTTTTTTTATTGGTTTAAAATTCTACCAATTTGTTCATGGCTGGAGTCCCAGACAGAGTGGGCTGTGTGTCTTAAGGACATGATAAGAGTTAACTTTAGGTTTCCTTCCTCCGCCCCTCCCAGGCATATTTCTATTTTCTCAGGCAGGGTTGGAGCTCCAAAAGAAGTATTTTGATAAGCTATCCTTTTCCTAGTTGCATGTGCGAAAAGAACCAGTTTTGTACTTTCAAAAAGATTTCATTTTAACCAGTTTTCTCTGAGTCTAAAGAATATCATGGCCATTCAGTGTCAAAAATGTCATCTGTCCTTTTTGTAGTCATAGTTTCATAGCTAAAATTTAAATAGAGTGTTCAAATTGGTTCTGATGACAGGGGTAGACTGACTGATAAGATGCTTTCCCAGCAGGGATTGTCTCTCTGGGGAGGTGAAGTCTTCTCTTAAAGCAAAGAAAGCCTGCATAAAAGGGACTTTTTAGGCTCTGGGGATCAAACTTATCCCAGTTTTTTGAGATACAATTTAAAGGGGTGGTTTTGGAATTGTTAGCTCCCATCTGTAAGAGAGAAAACAGTGGCACCCAGTGCTCTGGCTTTTTTCTACTGGAGGTGTCCCTCCCTGCTCTAGATGGGGGTGGAGACAGATCTTCCATTTAAGTTTTCTTCCTGTAACATATTTTCTATCATAGAACATTGAGGTTGAGTTAAGAGCGAGTCGACAAGTGGAGGAGCAGATTTGATAGGCTCAATAGAAGCAAATTTAGAAGCTTCTGGAGGAGGTGGTGGAGGCAATTCGGGGGGAGGAATAAGATCAGCCCATGAAACCTTGTCCTTTTCTATAGCCGAGAGGGCTTTGTGGCATAAATTCCAAGTATTCAGGTGTTGTACATTAATAATACCTACTCCATTTCTCAACCAATGGCTTATTGCTCCCAATCAGACACTTTCAAGGTAGCTTCTTGTGGATACTAAGGACAATGAGTACTAATAACGGTAAGAAGTTCAGTTAAATCTAAATCAGAAATCTTGCAACCAGCAGCAGCAAGCAAAAAAGAAAGCTGGTGTTTATGAGCACACTGTTTAGGGGGATAACGAGTTACCCATAGGCAAAAGCCAAAGTACTGCACGTCAAAAAGACTTCATTCCAGCCGTGGTGGATTCATATCAATGTATGGCAGAAACCACTATAATACTGTAAAGTAATTAGCCTCCAATTAAAATAAATTAATTAATTAAAAAATAAATCCCCCCCCCCAAAAAAAAAGACTGTTCCATCGCTAGCCTTATAGGCTGTAGTTCCTACCTGGATGAGCAGGCATCCTTTTCTCTTGCTCAGGCTTGAGGAACAGGTGCATAGCGAGCCTTCAGGTCCCTGTTCAGGCTCCAGATGCGGCAGTTTCACACTGAATTAATTCTCACAACCAGACAGGGAATATGAGAGACAGAGCAGGGAGAGCTTGTGGAAGAGCAGCTCCTAGAGAAAACGGTGAGTGCATATTTATTGAGAACTTACCTGGAATTCAGTACCAGAGCTCAGCAAAGCAATAGTAAGGCTTTGAAGATAAGGAAGTTTGCTCTGTGTGCAGAACAACATTTACTGAGGCTGACATGTCAGCCAAGGTATCTGTCTTAAGAGCATGAGAAAGAGTACATAAGTAGGAAAGAGAAAAACAGAACAATCTCCAGAAAACAGGGCCTTGAGAAAGTAGCAACATTTAAATTCCCACATATCAGTCAGTTCAGTTCAGTCACTCAGTTGTGTCTGACTCTTTGCGGCCCCATGGACTGCAGCACGCCAAGCCTCCCTGTCCATCGCCAACTCCCGGAGCTTGCTCACTCACGTCCATTGAGTCGGTGATGCCATCCGACCATCTCATCCTCAGTCATCCCCTTCTCGTCTTGCCTTCAATCTTTCCCAGCATCAGGGTCTTTTCCAATGAGCCTATTCTTCGCATCAGGTGGTCAAGTATTGGAGTTTCAGCTTCAGCACCAGTCCTTCTAATGAATAGTCAAAACTGATTTCCTTTAGGATGGTCTGGTTGGATCTCCTTGCAGTCCAAGGGGTGCTCAGGAGTCTTCTCCAACATCATAGTTCAAAGGCATCAGGTCTTTGGTGCTCAGCTTTCTTTATAGTCCAACTCTCACATCCATACATGACCACTGGAAAAACTGTAGCTTTGACTAGACGGAACTTTGTCGGCAAAGTAATGTCTCTGCTTTTTAATATGCTGTCTAGGTTGGTCATAGCTTTTCTTCCAAGGAGCAAGCATCTTTTAATTTCATGGCTGCAGTCACCATCTGCAGTGATTTTGGAGCCCAAGAAAATAAAGTCTCTCACTGTTTTCATTGTTTGCCCATCTATTTGCCATGAAGTGATGGGACAGGATGCCATGATCTTCATTTTTCTGAATGCTGAGTTTTAAGCCAGCTTTTTCACTCTCCTCTTTCACTTTCATCAAGAGGCCCTTTAGTTCCTCTTCACTTTCTGCCATAAGGGTGGGTATCGTCTGTGTATCTGAGGTTGTTGATAATTCTCCGGGCAATCTTGATTCCAGCTTGTGCTTCATCCAGCACAATATAGTCCTACATATGGATCTGTTTATTGTGTGTTTCTTGACATAGTGTAGCCAGAGCCCTTTTAAGATTCTGGTTGGCTTTCTCTCTATCTTCCCTGAGGCTTGAGGCCACCAAGATGAGTGGAGGCAATATTTGATTCCTAAGCATGCAGCCAGGTTCTGGGATATCATGGCTGTAATTGAGGGCCCACTGTCACCCTGAAGAGATGGAGGCAGCCCAAACCTGGGCACTATCTCCTTTAACAGAGCTTTGCAGACTTCTGTAGCTCTCTCTGTCCTAGTAGGGAACACCTCAATCCATCCTGTGAATGTGTCAACAAAGACTAAAAAATAAGAAAACCCTTGTGGTTTCAGCATAGCTGTAAAATCCACCTGCCAGTCTTCTCCTGGGTATGACCCTTGATGTTGGACAGGTTTAATTAGGGGAAGTGGCAAGGGTCTGGTGTTTGGATTGTTTCTTAGACAGGTATCACAACTCTTGTGTGATCTGCCAAGTAACTTTAGCCAACCGGGGGTGGCAGAGAATGGGCTTAAGCAAGGTTTCTGGATTATCTCTTCCAAAATGGGAACTTTTGTGTAAGGAGTTAATAATTTTCCAGACTTGAGAGTCAGGGGGTATTATTTGAGCCTAGTCAGTCTGGAACCACCCACATTACCCAGTCTCCCAGCACTGCTTGGCACATCAGGAATGTTCCTCTGGGGTATAACTCAGAGTCAGGGTTTCCTTGGAGAAAAGGGAGCAGATAGCAGTGACAGGGGTAGCTGCCCTAGTGGTTTGTTTTGCCTCCTGATCAGCTTTCCTATTCCCTGGGCCTCCTTTTCTTCTTCCTTTTGGTGACCCTTGCAGTGGACAGTAGTTAATTTAGCAGGAAGTTTGACCGCCTCCAGAAGCCTGAGAATGAGTTCTTTGTGTTTAATAGGAGAGCTTCTGGCACTGAACATCCCTTTTTCCTTCCAGATGGCTGCATGGGTGTTCAGGATGAGAAAAGCATATTTAAGGTCTGTATAGACATTAGTCCTTTTTTCTTTCCCTGGTTCCAGAGCTCTTGTCAGCTTTCTGGGCTGAGGTGCCTGGGGGAAGAGACCCACTTTTTCTGGTTTCTTCTAGGCTCATTATGGCATATCTTGCTTTCCTCTCTCTTTTTCCCACAAAAGTACTGCCATCTGTGTACCATTCTTCCTCTGGGCTGGATAAGGGTGTCTCGGATAGGCTGAGGGGAGAAGAGTGTAATTCATCTATGACTTGCATGCATTGGTGGTCTAAAGGGGAAGTATAGGGGCCCAGCATTAAGGTGGCTGGATTTAAAGTCTGACAGACTGTTAATATTATTTTTGGAGTGTCAAGGAGGAGGGCCTGGCATTGGGTGATCCTTTCCCCTATCATCCATCTATCCCCTTTAGTCTCCAAGACTGCTTGCACTTGGTGAGGTGTACACACTGTGGTGGGCTGACCCAGGGTCACCTTGGAGGCCTCTTTAACCATAAGAGTGGTGGCTGCTACTGCCTCGAGCCAAGCAGGCCACGCTTTGGCTCCCTTGTCTAGTTGTTTTGAGAGGTAGGCCACAGGCTGTACTGTGGGCCCCACCATTTGTCCTAACATCCCAAGAGCAGTTCCTACTCTCTAATAGACATACAGCCTGAAAGGCTTTTCCATGTTTGGGAGGTCTAAATCTGGAGCCATACTGACAGCCCCTTTCCAGGCATTAAGGCAACCTTACAGGTCTCCATTCCAGTCAAGTGGTCCTTCCTCTTTCCTTCTTAGTTTCTCATACAGGGGTCAGGCCAGATTCCCATAACCAGGAATCCAGATCCAGGAAAATCCAGTCATTCTTAAAAATCCCCTAAGCTGTTTCCTCATTTGAGGGTAAGGGGTATTTAAGCTGAGGGATTTCCTCTGGAGGGTCGAGCCTTTTCTTTTTTTCTCCTCTGTGATTATAAATCCTACGTATCTTATTTGGGTTAAACTAAAATCCAATGCCAAAGAATGTTCAAACTACCACACAATTGCACTCATCTCACACGCTAGTAAAATAATGCTCAAAATTCTCCAAGCCAGGCTTCAGCAATACGTGAACCGTGAACTTCCTGATGTTCAAGCTGGTTTCAGAAAAGGCAGGGCAGGGAGCTGTTCTCAAGCTGTTGGGCATCCTCAGCCCTGGTCTCCTAGAACTAACACAGACAGAGCAGGTATAGGGGTCTCAACATGCCTTCCCTTAGGGTGATATGGACACTACCCTTTCCAATGTCCATCCTCTTGGCAGTAGGCACACTGGGTGCATCTCAGTGGTGGATCCCTAGGGTCCTTTTTTCTTTCTCGCTGTCTTCATAACTCTCACACAGTGGTACAGTGAACCAAGGTCAAGATTTTAGCCTGTTGTTGGGCTAAGGCTTGGATCGGCTTCTCTATCCTTCCATCCTTTTGGGCTTCTCTTTCCTCCCTTTTGACCTCCTCCTCCCGGTCCCTATTGAAAAACACTTTATTTGCCTTCTCCACTAGCTCTCCTCTTTGCCGGAGGATGTGGTGTGGTGGTACAGTGGGAACTATTCTGACATGGCCACTGGAAGTTGTGAAAACATGGCTGCAGTCATCTTCTGTGGCACTTTATACCTCTGAAGTTCAACTGATCATGGCTGGAGCCAGTGTCAAGCTGGCTCCAGGTCCTGGACCTCTCCATTGTCTAAAGTGAGAGCACTGCTGCTACTGCTACTGCTAAGTCACTTCAGTCGTGTCTGACTCTATGTGACCCCATAGACGGCAGCCCACCAGGCTCCCCCATCCCTGGGATTCTCCAGGCAAGAACACTGGAGTGGGTTGCCATTTCCTTCTCCAATGTATGAAAGTGAAGTCACTCAGTCATGTCCGACCCTTAGCGACCCCATGGACTGCAGCCCACCAGGCTCCTCCATCCATGGGATTTTCCAGGCAAGAGTACTGGAGTAGGGTGTCATTGCCTTCTCCGAAGTGAGAGCACAGTGTTCATAAATTTTTTGTTGTTGATTTAACCTTAATGATGGCCATGTTTTTTTTTTTATTTGTATTCTGCCATATTTTAAAAAGTTTTTACAAAATTTATGACAGAATCACTTTCATATATTCATTAGAAACAGTAATTCTTAATGGAGAGGAAGAGTAAGTTGGATAATATACAATATTATGTCTAAATCACATGTATTTAAAATACTTTTCTACATTTATCCAATGGATTTATCTTCTAAAGATATAAGTATTTTGTTTTAGATTATGAATTCACTTATTTTGGACATCTGATAGTGTTAAATGCTAACTCTTTGTGTGTATTTTTAATTTTCAAAGTACTCACACAGGTAAGTACATCCAATTCATGGCAGTCTGATTTTTATATAAATATAACTAAGATTTAAAGCAGAGTTCTACTTATTTTAAAATATAATTCAAAGTTTGGTATTTCTTGGTGGCTTAAAAAAGATGTGTTTTTACATTTTACCACACACCAATATGTTGCAAATTAGATTTGAAATTTCAAAAGTATTGAAATTGGGTTTTACATGTTTAAACATAGGTATGTGACTGAATTTCTGTATTGTCAGCTCACTTGGGATATAATCTGTTTGGGTTTAGCTCAGTAGTGTTTATTTTGTAGTAGCAAGTAAACTCATACTGTGTATTTACCTTCACTACTAAAAGATGTCATCACTCTTTTCTTTTTTCAAAGTTACCTAAGTACATGAGTAGGGAGAATAAAATTGTTAACAATTTTGGGTTAAGATTCCACAGTTACAGACAAATATTTCAATCTGATTAATAGTAAGTATTTTAATATCATGATTTTTGACATTACCTCTGATGACTTCACCTTAAAATTCCTCCTTGAATTTTGTGACAATGCTATATATTTTATTCCATTTTCAAGTAGTTTTGACTTCTCTGGCTTTCCTCAGAGGAAGTGTAGGAATCCCTCTGGGCCCTATTTTCTCAGTTTTTCAGGCCCTGTTATATAAGAGTCAGTTTAACGTTTCACCTGTCATCAATATCCAGATGACTTCCAAGCCTGCGTTCTCTCACCTTAACCTCTCTTCACTCTTAATCCCTTTTTTCCCCCTAGTCTGGGGCTCTGTCATAATCAATCTGTTTCATGGTTTCTTCCTTTTTGCCCAACATCTCTATTGAGAGATAATTTATATACCATGAAATTCACCCATTTAAAGTGTAAATTCAATTGTTTTTAGTATATTCACAGCATTGTGCAAACCATCACCACACTTGGAATTTATAACATATTCATCATCACCACAAAAAGAAACCCTTTTCTGTTAGCAGTCACTCTTATTTTCTTCTTTTTCTCTCCCCTTAGTCCTAGGTAACAACTACTAATCTACTTTCTGTCATTAAGGATTTGCATATTCAGGGCATTTTATATAAATGGAATTATATAATATGTGGTCTTTTGTGACTGATTTCTTTCACTTAGCATGTTTTCAAGGTTCATCTATGTTGTAACAAGTGTCTTTTTATTAACAAATATTCCATTGTATAGGTATGTAAAACAGTTATTTATCCACCCATTGGTTGATGGACATTTGCATTGTCTCCCCTTTTGGAGTATTATGAATAATGCCATTATAGGAATATACATTTTCTTTTTCTTGGGGATATATTGTATTTGGAGTGGAATTGCTGGCTTATATGGTAACTTTATAATATTTAACACTCTGGGGAACTGCCAAGCCATTTTCCAGAGTGGATACATCATTTTACATTCCCACTACCAATGAATGAGATTTCTAGTTCCTTGCCAAAAAGTAAAATAAAATATAAAATAAAATAAAAATCCTCACCAACCTTGTTTTACTCCGTTTGTCTTTTTGATTGTAGCCATCCTTGTGGATATGAAGTATTTCATGGCCTCTTAACCAGGAACTTTGGGAATCCTTCCTCCCAAATACCCTCTTCTGTTAGTTTCTTAGGAACTCATCAACGAACTTCAGGAGGCTTATAAGTTAGGTGAGATCATATGCAAAATTGTGAGTGTTTGCAAATACGTATTTATTTTTTTAAAGGACACTTACTTTCCTTAACTTCTCGAAGGGGTTTATAACACAAAGGGGTAGCAAACAGTGAAATTTGCAAAACATGCTCTACAACTTGTCATTCTTAATTCTGCTTCTGTCTAACCTAGTTTTTATCAAAAGTGCTTCTGTATCATCTGTGTCAGCCATCTGGCAGCATGGTAAAAAATGAAAATTGCTGGGCACTGTCCTACACTTATTGAATCAGAATACTCTGAGGGTGGGATCTAAGAAATTTACATTTTGAACAAATGCTCCAATAATACTGATTATAATATTAAGATTTATCAAGTGCTTACGGTGGGTCGAGTACTCTTTTAAGCTCTTTTTTTAAAAATTAACTTACTTATTCCTCATAGTAACCACCACCCTACCTCCCTCCAAAACAGTACTGTTTTTCTCTATTCACTGCTGATGAAAAATAAGGATAAGAGAAAAGTCATGACTTCATGTTCTTACAACTAATCATTACCAAGATTGGGCTTTATATTGAGAAGTCTGCCCCCATGATTCAAGCCCTTAATTAACCATTAAGCTTAGCTACCTTTCAAATGATCATTCTTAAGCAAATAGATGTTTCAGAACCACTGGCCTCATTTATTAACTCTGAATTAAAATACCTACATACTTCCTCTATCTGTTTCTTACTCTAAAATTTCTTTCCCTGCTTGGGGGTGTGTGTGTGTGTGTGTGTGTGTGTGTGTGTGTGTTGGGGTGTGTGTGTGTGTGTGTTGGGGTGTGTGTGTGTTGGGGTGTGTGTGTTGGGGTGTGTGTGTGTGTGTTGGGGGGGTGTGTGTGTGTTGGGGTGTGTGTGTGTGTGTGTTGGGGTGTGTGTGTGTGTTGGGGTGTGTGTGTGTTGGTGTGTGTGTGTGTGTGTTGGGGGGTGTGTGTGTGTGTGTTGGGGTGTGTGTGTGTGTGTTGGGGTGTGTGTGTGTGTTTTGGGGTGTGTGTGTGTGTTGGGTGTGTTGGGGTGTGTGTGTGTGTGTGTGTTGGGGTGTGTGTGTGTGTGTTGGGGGGGTGTGTGTGTGTGTTGGGGGGTGTGTGTTGGGGTGTGTGTGTGTGTGTGTGTTGGGGGGTGTGTGTTGGGGTGTGTGTGTGTTGGGGTGTGTGTGTGTGTGTGTGTGTTGGGGGGTGTGTGTTGGGGGGTGTGTGTGTTGGGGTGTGTGTGTGTGTGTGTTGGGGGGTGTGTGTGTTGGGGGGGGTGTGTGTGTGTTGGGGTGTGTGTGTGTGTGTGTGTGTTGGGGGGTGTGTGTTGGGGTGTGTGTGTGTGTGTGTGTTGGGGGGTGTGTGTGTTGGGGTGTGTGTGTGTGTGTGTTGGGGGGTGTGTGTGTTGGGGGGTGTGTGTGTGTGTGTTGGGGTGTGTGTGTGTGTGTGTGTTGGGGTGTGTGTGTGTGTGTGTGTGTGTTGGTGTGTGTGTGTGTGTGTGTGTGTGTGTGTATTTGCTTATCAATATGGTCTGTTAAATTACTTATTTCAATATAATTCTTTTTTCCACAAATGGACAGCAGATTTCTCAATGGCAGAGGCCTTACTGTTTTTTCTATCTTCTCACTGTGCTTAGCCTTTTACAGTAACTATTCAATATAGTAAGTGTTACCTAAGTAGAGGGAGAAATAGTAGCAGACTAATCATTTTAGTACCCTGAAAGATGCTAAGGTGATAGATTGCGCCATAGCATTTCGCTAGAATGGTTGGATACAATAACGCTGCCAGATGTCCAATATCAAGGAAAGGATCTCAAGTACTAGGAGGGAACTACATTTCTAATTGGGAATTGAATTTGCTGGTAAAGAAAGTAAAATGGAGGAGACTGAAGATAGGAGTAGCATGGTCATATGAAAATAAATATAGAAATCTATATTGATAATTATGTTTTTAAAACTTTCAGGAAAGAATCTGAATTGAGTTCTTTTTACTATTACTAGTAAATCTAAATCTATTATCAATCTTTATTATTTTATGCTTTGTCAAGAAAAGTCAACACCAAAATCAGATTGATTATATTCTCTGCAGCAAAAGATGGAGAAGTTCTATACAGTCAACAAAAACAAGACCAGGAGCTGACTGTGGCTCAGATCATGAACTCCTTATTACCAAATTCAGACTTAAATTGAAAAAAGCAGGGAAAACCGCTAGACCATTCAGGTATGACCTAAATCAAATCCCTTATGATTATACAGTGGAAGTGAGAAATAGATTTAAGGGCCTAGATCTGATAGATAGAGTGCCTGATGAACTATGGAATGAGGTTGGTGACATTGTACAGGAGACAGGGATCAGGACCATCCCCATGGGAAAGAAATGCAAAAAAGCAAAATGGCTGTCTGGGGAACCCTTACAAATAGCTGTGAAAAGAAAAGAAGCAAAAAGCCAAGGAGAAAAGGAAAGATATAAGCATCTGAATGCAGAGTTCCGAAGAATAGCAAGGAGAGATAAGAAAGCCTTCTTCAGCGATCAATGCACAGAAATAGAGGAAAACAACAGAATGGGAAAGACTAGAGATCTCTTCAAAAAAATTAGAGATACCAAGGGAACATTTCGTGCAAAGATGGGCTCAATAAAGGACAGAAATGGTCTGGACCTAACAGAAGCAGAAGATATTAAGAAGAGGTGGCAAGAATACACAGAAGAACTGTACAAAAAAGATCTTCATGACCCAGATAATCACGATGGTGTGATCACTCATCTAGAGCTAGACATCCTGGAATGTGAAGTCAAGTGGGCCTTAGAAAGCATCACTACGAACAAAGCTAGTGGAGGTGATGCAGTTCCAATTGAACTATTTCAAATCCTGAAAGATGATGCTGTTAAAGTGCTGTACTCAATATGCCAGCACATTTGGAAAACTCAGCAGTGGCCACAAGACTGGAAAAGGTCAGTTTTCATTCCAATCCCCAAGAAAGGCAATGCCAAAGAATGCTCAAACTACCACACAATTGCACTCATCTCACATGCTAGGAAAGTAATGCTCAAAATTCTCCAAGCCATGCTTCAGGAATACGTGAACCGTGAACTTCCAGATGTTCAAGCTGGTTTTAGAAAAGGCAGAAGAACCAGAGATCAAATTGCCAACATCCACTGGATCATGGAAAAAGCAAGAGAGTTCCAGAAAAACATCTATTTCTGCTTTATTGACTATGCCAAAGCCTTTGACTGTGTGGATCACAATAAACTGTGGAAAATTCTGAAAGAGATGGGAATACCAGACCACCTGACCTGCCTCCTGAGAAATCTGTATGCAGGTCAGGAAGCAACAGTTAGAACCGGACATGGAACACCAGACTGGTTCCAAATAGGAAAAGGAGTACGTTGAGGCTGTATATTGTCACCCTGCTTATTTAACTGATATGCAGAGTACATCATGAGAAACGCTGGACTTGAAGAAACACAAGCTGGAATCAAGATTGCTGGGAGAAATATCAATAACCTCAGATATGCAGATGACACCACCCTTATGGCAGAAAGTGAAGAGGAACTAAAAAGCCTCTTGATGAAAGTGAAAGAGAGTGAAAAAGTTGGCTTAAAGCTCAACATTCAGAAAACGAAGATCATGGCATCTGGTCCCATCACTTCATGGGAAATAGATGGGGAAACAGTGGAAACAGTGTCAGACTTTATTTTGGGGGGCTCCACAATCACTGCAGATGGTGACTGCAGCCATGAAATTAAAAGACGCTTACTCCTTGGAAGGAAAGTTATGACCAACCTAGACAGCATATTCAAAAGCAGAGACATTACTTTGCCGACTAAGGTCCATCTAGTCAAGGCTATGGTTTTTCCTGTGGTCATGTATGGATGTGAGAGATGGACTGTGAAGAAGGCTGAGTGCTGAAGAATTGATGCTTTTGAACTGTGGTGTTGGAGAAGACTCTTGAGAGTCCCTTGGACTGCAAGGAGATCCAACCAGTCCATTCTGAAGGAGATCAGCCCTGGGATTTCTTTGGAAGGAATGATGCTAAAGCTGAAACTCCAGTACTTTGGCCACCTCATGCGAAGAGTTGACTCATTGGAAAAGACTCTGATGCTGGGAGGGACTGGAGGCAGGAGGAGAAGGGTACGACAAAGGATGAGATAGCTGGACGGCATCACTGACTCGATGGAAGTGAATCTGAGTGAACTCCGGGAGTTGGTGATGGACAGGGAGGCCTGGCGTGCTTCGATTCATGGGGTCGCAAAGAGTCGGACACGACTGAGCGACTGAACTGAACTGATCTTCTCTCATTCTGAGGGTTGTCTTTTCACCTTGCTTATAGTTTCCTTCATTGTGCATAAGTAGGTCCCATTTTTTTATTTTTGTTTCTATTTCCATTACTCTAGGAGGTGAGTCATAGAGGATTTTGCTGTGATTTATGTCAGTTTCTGCCTATGTTTTCCTTTAAGAGTTTTATAGTTTCTGATCTTATAGTTTCTTTCTTTTTTTTTTTTCAATTTGAAAGATTACTTTATATGAAACAAAAGGCAGTCTAGACCTCAGGAATAGTACAGCAAATTTATTTTAATATCCTCTCCAGGAATTGTTTACTGAATTATTTTTTTTTAAATATAAATTTATTTTAATCGGAGGTTAATTACTTTAAAATATTGTATTGGTTTTGCCATACATCAACATGAATCCACCACAGATAAACACGTGTTCCCCATCCTGAACCCCCCTCCCTCCTCCCTCCCCGTACCATCCCTCTAGGTTGTCTCAGTGCACCAGCCCCAAGCATCCAGTGTCATGCATCGAACCTGGACTGGTGATTCGTTTCATATATGATATTATACATGTTTCAATGCCATTCTCCCAAATTATCCCACCCTCTCCCTCTCCCACAGAGTCCAAAAGACTGTTCTATACATCTGTGTCTCTTTTGCTGTCTCGCATACAGGGTTATCATTACTATCTTTCTAAATTCCATATATATATGCGTTAGTATACTGTATTGGTGTTTTTCTTTCTGGCTTACTTCACTCTGTATAATAGGCTCCAGTTTCATCCACCTCATTAGAACTGATTCAAATGTATTCTTTTTAATGGCTGAGTAATACTCCATTGTGTATATGTACCACAGCTTTCTTATCCATTCGTCTGCTGATGGACATCTAGGTTGGTTCTATGTCCTGGCTATTATAAACAGTGCTGCGATGAACATTGGGGTACACGTGTCTCTTTCAGTTCTGGTTTCCTTGGTATGTATGCCCAGCAGTGGGATTGCTGGGTCATAAGGCCGTTCTATTTCCAGTTTTTTAAGGAATCTCCACACTGTTCTCCATAGTGGCTGTACTAGTTTGCATTCCCACCAACAGTGTAAGAGGGTTCCCTTTTCTCCACACCCTCTCCAGCATTTATTGCTTGTAGACTTTTGGATTGCAGCCATTCTGACTGGCATGAAATGGTACCTCATTGTGGTTTTGATTTGCATTTCTCTGATAATGAGTGATGTTGAGCATCTTTTCATGTGCTTGTTAGCCATCTGTATGTCTTCTTTGGAGAAATGTCTATTTAGTTCTTTGGCCCATTTTTTGACTGGGTCATTTATTTTTTTGGAATTGAGCTGCAGGAGTTGCTTGTATATTTTTGAGATTAGTTGTTTGTCCATTGCTTCATTTGCTATTATTTTCTCCCATTCTGATCTTATAGTTTCTGATTTTAATCCATCTTGAGTTTATTTTCGTATATGATGTTAGAAAGTGTTCTAATTTCATTCTTCTACACATAGCTGACCAGTTTTCCCAGAACCACTTGTTGAAGAGAGTGTCTTTTCTCCATTGTATGTTTTTGCCTCCTCTGTCAAATATCTGACTCTAGAGAGGTTGCAAGCTCTCTCTTCGCCCCAGATCACCTGGTTGTCCATGAGCCAAAGGAAATGCTCAGCAGTAAGCACAATCAGAGGGGCTGTAGGTCTGGCCCCAAAAGGTAGACATATGTCTCGGGTATTAACTTTCACCCAAGACCAGGTGCGACTATACTGAGCCCCATCAATCACTTCCATTTGAAGCACTTGGCCAAATGAACAATCAAACGGCTGAGTTTATAGAAATAGGGCACCTGATGGAGGGCTCCTATTGCCCGATTATCTCCCCAAGAACAAAAAGCACAATTTATGGGGAGGAGAGATCATGGTCTCTCAGAAAATCTCTCACAAAGACTCAAAACTTCAGGTCTGAGTATCGATAGACAGAGTAAATAGAAATACCTTGGGTCTTCAAAGGGAGGGAAAGAGGACAGGTTGAAAGAGGAGGAGGGGAGAAAAAAAAACGGTTAGGGTTGGGAGGGGACAAGAAAAAAAAGAGGCAGTGGCCTTACAGTCGTCTTGCCACCTGCAGATGCCCAGATGTTATGGGAATTTTCTCCTGAGCTTCCAGGAAAGGAGGACTGGAACTCGGCCCTACCAAAAACCAGAAATCAGGCCATATCAGACCAGAACCAGAATTCGAGTTCTCTGCCAACTGGAGGTGATCAGGATGTGATCCTCAGTTCAGGCTGAGGCCCTTCAATCAGACTCCTGAGTCCAATACTGGGGGAGAAGAAAAGAAAAGTAGGATAGGAGGGGTTGAAAAGAGGGATGAGAGAAGGAGAAAAAAAAAGGAAGGGGCAGGGAAGTCAATAAAGTGTCTTATTCCTTATCTGGTCGGGGCACTCCAGCCGTTGTTCAGGAAAGAGATCAGGGACAAAGGGGTCCCGGTTGTGGCCACTGTGTCTGATCCATCAGCAGGTGAGCTGGTTCTCGAGTACCCTGAGTGGTCAGGATGTCAGCCACAGTAAACAGGGGTCCCTGCATGATTGCCAGTTGTTGCTGAAAGGGGGACCCCTTTGAGGACCCGAGAGTGGGCTCTTGTCTAACACTCGGAAATGAATTGTCCAAGGAAACACACATGCTGACAAAACAAGAGACTTTACTGGGAAGGGGCACCTGGGTGGCGAGCAGTAGGGTAAGGGAACCCAGGAGAACTGCTCTGCCACTTTTTATGGTAATGGGATTAGTTTCTGTGTTGTCTCTGGCCAATCATTCTGACTCAAGATCTTTCCTGGGGGCACACGTGTTGTTCAGCCAAGATGGATCCCAGCGAGGAGGGTTCTGGGAGGTGGTAGGACATGTGGCGTCTCCTTTTGACCTTTCCTGAACTCTTCCAGTTGGTGGTAGTTTATCAGTTTCGTGTTCCTTAATAGGACCTCCTGTCTTAAAATAACTCACGTGAATGGTTACTATGGTGCCTGGCCAGGGTGGACGGTTTCAGTCAGCGTATTTCCCCTACCAGAAGCAGAGAGGTTAAGAAAGTAAAGTGAAAGTGTATTTAAGCAAAGATACATTCTCAGAGGGAGAGCGGGCAAACAAGTGAAGAGATGCTGCCCTGGGCCTCATTGGCAAGCCTGTTCTGAGGGGTAAGCAAGTGAAGTGGCAGAATATTGTGTAGAGAAGGAGGGGTTTGGGAGTTGACTTCCTTGACTTCCATCCCAGCTCCATTTTTCCAAGATGAGGAGTGATTTCTGTTCCCATTTAGCTTAGATTAGAAGTGTCATGTGTCGGTACATGGTGAGTACTTCTTATCTGTAAGGCTAATCTTATTGTAATGAGAGCACAGATGAGGGAAAGTTTCCATTGGGATGCAGGAGATTCCCACAGTTCCCCAGCTTTCTTTGTCTGCTACTCAGATCCTTACCACCCAAAATGTGTGGTCTCCCTTCTGTCTGAAGGTTCCTGCTTCCCTCTGTCTGCCCATGGACCCCCGCTGTTTACAAGATGTATGGTTTCCTGCCACCTGGCCCCTGCCCCCCATTTCTCATCTCAAGCCTAGCTACCTGCTTGCTGTAACAATAGGAAATAAATACAACTTCCCAGGGGTAACAAGCCCTCTGCATGCCATGCGCTTTCAGTGCAGGCCAGATGGGGAGCAGTGCCAGAGGCATCTCCCTCCCCCATGGTATAAACACAGGCCTAAGTGGGGAACCTGGACTTCCACTCCTGCCTTCATCTGCTGGTACAGTGTCAGAGGAAGTCTGCTAAAACAGAAGAATTGAATAATACCCAGACTCTCAAATCAACCAAAATGTCCAGGAAGGATAAAATCGAAAATCATTCATCATGCCAAAAACCAGTAAAAGCTCAACTTGAATGGGAAAGACAATCAACTGATGCCAGCACCAAAATGGCACAGATGTTAGAATTACCTGACAAGGATTTTAAAGCAGCTATCATTAAAATGCTTCAATGAGGAATTATTAACAGTTGAAAAAATGAAAAAGAATAGGGAGAGTCAGCAAAGTTTATAGAGGATACAAAGAAGATCCCAATGGAAATTTTAGAACTGAAAAAATATTTGTGAAAGTCAGTTAACAACTCAATGCATGGATTCAGTAGCAAAATGGAGAGGAAAAAGGAAAGACTCTGAGCTTAAAGTCAGAACAATAGAAATTACCCAGTCCAACTAAGAGAGAGAAAATAAACTGGAAACAAAGATGAACAGAGCCTCAGAGACCTGTGAGACTATA
Organism: Budorcas taxicolor; assembly: GCF_023091745.1. Classification (NCBI taxonomy): domain Eukaryota; kingdom Metazoa; phylum Chordata; class Mammalia; order Artiodactyla; family Bovidae; genus Budorcas; species Budorcas taxicolor. Next base: position 84,558,560 of record NC_068935.1, on the reverse strand, counting down.
AAAAAATGTCTCTCAGTGGATTTTTCATCAGAAGCCATGGAGGCCTGAAGGAAGTGGTATAACATTTCTCAAGTTCTGACATAAATGAACTGTCTTCCCAGAAAATCATAACTGGTAAAAATAACTTTCAGGAATGAAGGGGAAATATAAACACATTCTCAGATGAAGAAAAACTAAACTAAGAGAATTTGTTGCCAGCAGACCTACTTCAAATTAAAAAAAAAAAGGACTAAAGGAAGTTCCTGAAACAGAAATTAAAGGATAAAAGTAGGAATTGTCAGAAAGGAAAAGGGAACAGCAGAAAGAGTAAAAATATCTGTAAAGACAATAGAGTTTCCTACCCCTCTTGAGTTTTCTAAATTGTGTTTGGTGGTTGGAAGGAAAAATTTACATTGTGATTCTCAATGTAGAAAGAGTACACAAAAATGCAATATTTCCATTAACAATGTTATAATAAAGATGATGAACAAATTTCCACTGAATTGAGTACCTACTACATGTCAGAATTATTTTGTGTTGTCTCTAATTTTCTTTACCTTACTTTGCAGATATGGGACCCACGGCTTTTTGCCCCCTCCCCCAGTGTGTGTGTGTGTGTGTGTGTGTGTGTGTGGTGTGAGCAGGTGGGAAGTGGTTTGCTAAGCAAGGATGTTAGGTGAATGACTTAAGATGAACTTTTGGGAAAAAGGCAAAACACTGATGAAGAAATAGGTATTTGTGAATATTCAAGAACTTGCACACTATTTGTGTATATACTTCTTGTATCTGTACATGTTGCAATCACTAGAGACCATCTCTCTGTCTCTCTAAGGAAGCAAGACTTCAACAGGTAGCAGGTAAAGGTGGACCAAGTGATGGCATATAACCCATGAAAGGTGTAAAACATAAGTTTTCTCTTTTCTGTGAAAATCGATGGAAGATGGGTTATCTGCAGTTGTGTGGCAGTGCCAATTCTGAGGGAAAAAGAAAAGCTGAGTTGTGAGACAGATAAATAGTCCCTTTGCTGGGGTTGAACACAGCCCCGGACCTCATAAGTTTAACTTATTCAATATGAGAAGCTGCAGGTGGCTCCATTTTATGTTTCTACCTTTGAAGACAGTGTGGAATATTGAAAAACCCCTGAAGTTTACCATCAAAGGGACCTAGATTCACTCCAGAAATTATTAGCTAATATAAGGGAAAGGTTACTTAACCTCTCTGATTCTCACTTTTCTCATTTCAAATGAGGATATAAGAATGCATACCAAGTATGGTGTTTGCAAGGGTCAAATGAGAAAAATGCACATGAAGTGCTTGGAATATTACAGCTGTTCAGTAAATGTCATTTCCCTGCTCTACTACAACCCTTCCACCTCCAAATCAAAACAACTGGATTTAAATCATTGTCGTGATGTTCAATAGATTCTGTTGATGTCTTGAATTTTGCCCTAAGGAACACTGGGTAAGCATAAAGCAGTCTATGAACAACTCTTTACTCATAGCATCACACTTGACTTGGCAGCTTTGGAGAGCATGATAAAACATCACTGGTGAACTTGAAAAATAGAAATAGGATACATTATTCCCAACTCACTAGAGGAAATACAGTACTAAAGGACACTCAATCCATCTGACAGAAACTCAATCGATCCAATGGAAAACAGATAAAAGAGAATAATACATAAGAAGCATAGGAAAAAAAACCCCAATCAATAGGAAGCAGAAATAAGATGACAGAAACAACTGCAAAATAGAGATTACTAGGAAAAATTCAAAATGGAGCCATATGATCTTAAAAAGAGGAGGGCACGAAAAGGTTAAAAGGAAGCAGTTGTGGACTTTCAGCTCTTAAATGATTAAAAGCAGGGATTCAGGGCTAATTACTGTGATTATAATTCTGAAGGCTCAAATATACATATGGCAAAAATTCACTGAAATTGGCAGATTCATAGAGTGGGAACTTTTAGTATATCTCTCAGTAACTGATGGCTCAGATGGTAAAGCGTCTGTCTACAAGGCGGGAGACCCAGGTTCAATCCCTGGGTTGGGAAGATCCCCTGGAGAAGGAAATGGCAATCCATTCCAGTACTGTTGCCTGGAAAACACCATGGACAGAGGAGCCTGGTAGGCTACAGCCCATGGGGTCGCAAAGAGTCAGACACAACTGAGCGACTTAACTCGCTAACACTGATCAATTAAGAAAACAATAACTATTAGCAATGATAAGGGAGATTTGAAGAACCCTATTAAATCTTGTTCTAATGAGCAGGTATAGAATACTAGGTCCAAAGATTAGAGAATATATATTCTTTGGGAGCACAAATGGAACATTTAGAAAAGATGATCATTCACTAGTCCACAAATATATGTCAGCAATTTTCAAGCATAAAACAATGCTCTCTGAACACAGTGCAATTGAGTTAAAAAAAATAATAACCCAAGGGAAAACAGAAACAAACCACTTAGGGTAGGAACATTAAAAAGAAAAGATATGACCAGAATCAAGTGATACATATGACCAACAAGGGATAAATAGTAATTATTAATCATAATAGAAATTAGGAAATATTACAACCAAATGATAATGAAAATAGCACCTATAAAATCTTGTGGGATACACGAAAGTGGTAGTTTGAGGGACATTTATAACACCAAATGCTTATTAGAAAAGAAGAAAGACCACAAATTAATGAGCTAAGCAACCAAAATATGAAATTAGAATAACAGAATGAATGCAAGAAAGTAGAAGGAACATTTACCAAAACTAAAGAGAAAACAAAACAAAACAAAAAATCCATAAAGAAGTTCAAGCAGACCAAACTTGCTTCAAAGTAGATTCAAACAAACCTAGCTTGTTGCTAGGGAATGCAAAAGAAACTAATAAATGTACAGCAACAGTTATTGAGAGAGAGAGAAGTAGAAGATACTAGGAATAAGAAAAGAAGTAATCATTATGAATATGGTAGATGTTTTTGTTATACCAAATTAATTTGAATTACTTTATTTTAAAACTCAGATGAAATAATTTTCTCAATCTATCAAAGTTAAACAGAAATAGACTGATCATTTCTATATTGCAAATGTATTCCATAATAAATATGGAATGCTAAAACTAAAGTTGGTAAAGCCCTTGGACAGTTTTCCATGGCCTCAAATATTACCATTAACTTTAATGTATGTAAGATCAACCCCATCTGGGACTCATAGTTTATCTACTTATTAATACACATGAGGCCAGCCCATATACTTGGGAATCTCATCCGCAATTTTTGATTCTACCATTTTTACAAGCTGATAAGATTAATTAATTGAAAGCACTCATACAACACTTCCAGCTTTATCACACAGATATGAGCAAATCTCCCAAACACTCACCTAAACAGCCTTTCCATGATCTTCAACCTGGAGACTCCTTGGTCTTCTGAAATAAGCATCAGAAAAATCTGCCCTTGAGCCTAGGTTAAAAAAAGAAAGAAAGAAAGAAAAAAGTTTACCAGGTACTATTAACAACTAACATCACTAAAACGCCAGAGTGCTGATCCTTGAGTTGTTCCTCAACACATCCCCCTGGATACTGGGTATCCACTCCATCTGAAGACCTTAAATTGAGGATTCTTAGCAGCTTTCCAGGTGTCACTGACTTCAGAAAGTGGACAGATTCCTCCCCAAGATGACAGAATAACATTAATTTTCTGATTCTCTGGGAACTTTTCCTCCCCTTTTACTAATACTGTTGCCTACCATTACATTCTGATGTCTTCCAGCACATTACTATGAGCTCCCCTTATTTTTATTGTATTATTTTTTAACTCCAGTGGTCTCCTGCCACTTAAGGAAAAACATCTGACATTCCCCATCACACCCTGCTGACAAAAGAAACAAATGCTATTTGTCAGTTTCCCTTAGAGCATTAATCCCAACCTCCAGACATTAAAAACTGGACAGTGACCTCATCTCAGCAAAATACTCCTGCAGAGGTCATTATAATCCTATCAGCGAGTCCTACTCAATCAAGAGTAGGCTCCATTATTGGGGCCACCCTGACCCTGATAGTCAAATTTGCTCATGGTATTCCATTTGTTCATGATAGTCAGCCTGCTTTGTGAAACTGATTGAAAGTGAAAGTGAAAGTCACTCAGTCGTGTTCGACTCTTTGCGACAGTCCATGGAATTCTCCAGGCCAGAATACTGGAGTGGGTAGCCTTTCCCTTCTCCAGGGGATCTTCCCAACCCAGGGATCGAACCCAGGTCTCCTGCACCGCAGGTGGATTCTTTACCAGCTGAGCCACACAAGGGAAGTTCTGCCAAATACATCACTTACCCTGAGGAACACAAAATCGGCTTTCTCTAGTTGTGATAAATGATGCTTATTCTGCTGATAAAGGCCGTGCCACAATGAGGTACTATTTGTTATGTAACATCTTATATAACACCCATATGGCATATGCTAACTTATCTTGTGTGTTCAGGATAGTTGCTAGAGACTTGGTGATATGTTAAACTAAACATTCCAGCAGATCTTGTTTCCCAGAAACTGGTGGGGGAGGGGGGAGGGGTTAGAGAGGGGATTATCCAGTAACAGTCAAACCAATTTCTTTTAAAAACTCACCAGGAAGGGTTTCTCTGGTGGCTCAGATGGTACAGAATCTGCCTGCAATGCAGGAGACCTGGGTTCAGTCCCTGGGTCGGGAAGATCCCCTGGAGAAGGGAATGGCAACCCACTCCAGTATTCTTGCCTGAAGAATACCATGGACAGAGGAGCCTCGTGGGCTATAGTCCATGAGGTTGCAAAGAGTCAGACATGACTGAGTGACTAACAGACACACACACACACACACACACACACACACACACACACACACACACACACACACACAAAGAATAACTGACTCCCTATTCATATAGGCTTTGTGACTTGCTATTCTCACATTAGGGAAAATAATAGCTAAGCAAGGGTGGTCCAAAACTTGTCTTTGATTCGACAAAAGTCATGTGGTGCTCAAAGGTGAACCCAGCTGGACTCATTGCCTGGTTTTTATAACCCAAGCCCTTGACTTCAAGTCTTGTTTCAAGGACTAATAATCACTGTGTTTCGTTTGATTACTTGTTTTGCAGTTGGCCAGTGCATCCTGTCTGGAGTCTTAAATGCTATTGCACAGCCCGTGTCACACCAGAGTATTCAATGATGCATTCTACGGCAAAAGGAGCAGGAGAGACCAGCCCATGTCCTACTACAGACTACATTCTCTAAACAAATTCCTGATCATCAAAATCAGAGCAGTGTTGATAATCTAGATAACATGGATTAATGGCTTGTGGCCAGAAGAGGGTACTAAAAAATATCTCTTGACATCCAGGCTAGGACATGTTATTCTCCATGTTATTCTCTTTAGACATTGAAAAAAATCTCAGGGAATGCCAACTTCAGATGAGATCATGAGATCTTGTCACTCTGAGATCATGATTAAGACAAAACAAAGGCCACTTCATGATTTTTTTCCCTAAGCACAAACAAAAGCAAAATCACTGTACAAATCACCATATATCCCTCTCCTAGCTAGTATGAGTGACTGCTAGTTTGGGGGTTTTGTTTTCCCCTTTGCTTTGTTTCTTTGTGTGTTTTCAGCAATTGCAGCTTTAACCTCACTCTAATCTAGTCTCTCTATACAAAAGGTTTATTAAGATACTGTCATAGGAATACCCTGCCTTCCTGACAGTATCCAATCCAGATCAAAACTCTGCTTCTTTAAAACCTCACCCAAATCACCGAAAATAAGCCCACCTCTTTAAAAAAATTTTTTTTTGATGTGGTCCCTTTATTTCTTTATTTAGTCTTTATTGAATTTGTTACCATATTGCTTCTGTTTTTTTTTTTTTTTTATGTTTTGGTTTTTGGCCACAAGACACGTGGGACCTTAGTTTCCCCAACCAGGGAGCAAACCCACACCACCTACTTTGGAAGGCCAAGTCTCATCCACCGGACTAGCAGGGAAGTCCCAAGCCCAAATCTTTTAACATCCCTTTTCTATCACCCATGTACTTATGTGGCCCACAGTTCCTTCACTGTGTGTGTTCTCCTTCATTGCAAAGAATAATAAACTCAAATTGTTCAACTATAAATGTGTTCCTGCTGGTCTTTAGCTGGGAGGCACTGAAATATCATATCACATTAAACCTGATGACAAAGCAAAACAGAAGCCTCAAATGTATTTGATTTATGTACTTGTATCTAAATGTATTTACAATAACCTCACATGCTATTATTTCTAACGTAATTTTCAGTTTACAAAGACATTTATTTTGTATCCTTTCAACCAGCAATTTCAAGGCCTAGAGACTGAGAAGGCGGCTGGTATACTGGTGGAGATATTAACAATATGAACAGTAAAAGACCAACCATAAAATATATTGAAAATAGATATTAATGATAGTGGAATGGGAGAAAGAAAGCAAAGGTTGAGTTTTGGACAATGAGTTTGAGATGATGGCCTGACCACCAGGTCAGATGCTATATGGGCCGCAGAAGATAACACCCAAATTCTTCACATTCCAAAGCACAGGGTTTCCTTTGGGTAGCTACCAACCTTCCTCAAGCCCTGTCCCCAGCCTCCATAACATCTCAGTAAGCACAGTGAGACGAATAAGACCCTGATGAGACCCTGTAAATCCAAATGTGACCATTCTGTATCTCCATTTTTCTAACTCCTCCCCATCCCCACAAACATCACCCACCCCCACATAGGTTATCCAGGCGACCTATGTATTCAGAAGTAGAAAGAAATGTAAATTTTACTTGGAATGACTGATGATAGAAGAGCACTATCTAACAGAATTCTCTGCACTGATAGAAATGTTCCATATCTGCGCTGCACACAGTATAGTAGCCACTGGTTTACATGTAGCCATTGAGCACTTCAAATGCTGCGAGACTGAGAGACTGAATTTTAAATTTTATTTAATTTTAATCAATTTAAATAATCACATATGACTAGGGGCTACCATTTTTAAGAATATACCTCTATAGGAAGTCTCCTCACCTGTGGTGGACCATACTCACCCACTTGCCTTCACCCAAAACATGCTCTTCGTGACTGCTTGGACGATTTTAATTCACTTAGAGTCACCACTCTTCATAAAATCCCATGTACTGCAAACATGCTAATCAAAACCATCAGCTGCTTGTAGATTCCTATTTTTGCCATCACCATATACTATTTTTATTTTTTTAAATAATTGACAGATGTCACCAATGTAATGCAGTGTGTTTATGTGATGAATACTTCTCAGAGAATTAAGGATCTTTTGGGTATTCAAATCTTACCTTGAATTTGCCCAGATAGTTTTTGTTCCTTCCACTGCATCTTATTACCCTGCTAGTCTTTAAACCAAGTTTGATAGTTGAATTTTGCTACAATGTGGAGTGAAATTTATCCTCTGGTGTCTGATCTCAGAGTCTAATCATAGCAACTGACATGGAAAACGTGTTCACAGACTAAACCAAACTTTCATCTACATTGTTAGAACAAATCATTCCCAAAGACTGTTCATATATCGATTGGCTATTGTCTAAATAAATGAGGTAAATTTCAGTTCTCTTACCTACTAGAAAAAAAATTGCCACCTTTCTTTAGAATGTCATGAATAGACAAATTTTACTTCTGAAACACAAACACTTGAAGAAGTATAACTTTCAGCTAACATCCTGGTTATTTTCTCTTTACCAGCATCAGTGTCTTTCTATTTATTTACTCAAATGAGGAAGGAAGCTACATTTAGATTAAAATTGGTTGCCTGGACTATAAGTTCTATTTTGTTCCTTTGTAGATTGCACCACCTTTGAGATTTCCAAGTGGTGGGGCAGACTGTTAGTTATAAGTCTGAATTCAAAGGTCTGTGCATGGGCTATGAATTTGAGAGTCTACGACATATAGATGGTGCCTGGAGTCAAGCAAGTAAACCTTACAACAGGGGGCAGATGACACACCCCTTTCAAGAGATTTATCTTGAATAAAGGGAAGGGCATCAAGGCCCAGGTAGCTGAGTGGACAAGGAAAGGGTGGAACCTCATATGGGCTCATAAAATATAAATGTGTGTGTGTGTGTATGAATGTCTAGGAGTCATGTTACTAGCTGAACGGTTGATGACATAAAAACCTTGGATCCTGCTTCAGTCCACTTATTTCAGTGTGTGTGTGTGTGTGTGTGTGTGTGTGTGTTTGCTTACCCCAATTCAAAAGTTTAAGTTTAATTGCATGGTTAAACTTATGTGATGTGCTTATATAAAATAAGTGAATTTTGCTATTTTAACTCTCATCAGGCAGTTTCATGTCCAAATTCTGTGGCTGAGACTTGGCAAGTACCTTCCTGTAGACCTTGTGGCTAGACACTCCCTCTTCTTTTTTATTTTTCTCTTAAAAAGATGGTTTTCTTTTTCCAGCACATGATTTATCTTTCATTAAAATTCCAATGTCATCTTTGTGCTATTTATATATAGATCCTTTCCACAGTAGCATAATTTACACTGGTCTGCTGTCTGTGTCCATCCCACTTACATCCCTGGGGCACTGCTTTCTCCTTCATAAGTCATTGTTTATTTAAGTCTCTTGTGTCTTTGAACACGAATGCTAACCTTTATCTTCTTACAGCATCTATCTTTAGGACACCACTGGAAGGGAAGATGAGAGAAGAGGGTTTGTCTACCTAATTGTAATAGCATTTCATTCCTGTCTCCTTAAGACAGGCAGAAGCAGAGATGGACTATCAAAAGATGCAACAGAGCCAGATGCAGAAACAGCCAGAGACAGGACAGCCTGACAGAAAAACAGAGATAGCTGGTCAGGCAGGCTGAGAAAGCCCAACAGATGGACAGACTCAGATATTATACCTCCTCCCACAAAAGACACAGGTAGAAAGGGATACACAGAAAGGGGCAGACAGAGACAGGTAGAAATAGATGGAAACAGATAGGTAGAAATAAATGGAGACAGAGACAGGGAGGAAGAGGAAGCCAGGCACAGACAGGGACAAACAGACACACATTCAAACTAAGGCAAAGAATGATGGTTACAGACAGAGACGGGGAGACAGGCAGAGGCTGACTGACACAGAAAGACAGAGACAGACTGAGAGACAGAGAAAGACAGAGGCACACTGAAAGAGAGACAACAGACATAGAGATAGTGATGGAGAGAGCGAGTCAGAGAGAAACAAGGTGGGGAGGGAGAAAGACAGAGACAGATCGGGACAGAAAAGGAAAGACAAAGACGGATGGAGAAAGAGACATGGAGAGATGCAGATACAGACAGATACAGAAGCACTGGAGAAATACAGAGACAGAGACAGAAACATAGAGACCCAGACACAAAAGACTGTCAGAAACGGAAAGATATGGACAGTAAGATAGAGACAGAGAGTGACAAAGATAGGCAGTCTGAGACAGAGACTGAGGTAGACAAAGACAAAGGTAGATAGAAATTAGACAGGGATGCAGACAGACATAATGGAGACAGAGCTAGGGGATGACAGAGAGCGGCAGACATACAGAGAGGGAAAGACAGAGACAGGGATAAATCCTCATCATTGTCAAGGACCACATGGTATCCCATAGGGGTACATCTCCTTTAGTGTGGCATTTAGTTTGCTGATATTTAGCTTGATGGCTTCCTATAGCATTACCATGACTATACATTTTGTCCTGCCTCCCCATCTCCCCATGCCTTTACGAAGAGGCTAACAAAATGAGTATCAAGGTGGGAAAAGCTTTCTTCCTCATCCTGAGCAGCCAAAAAGAAAAGAAAAAAAAAAAGTGAAAAAATAGAGACAGGTATTGGATAAATTGCCCAAACTGGCAAATGGCAACAGTCAGGGTTTGTGAGAGTTTAAATGTTTAAATGAGTGTATTTCAGCTGTCACTGTTTGTACATTATTGAACATCTTTCTATTGTAAGCAGCAACAAGCAATTTAAGGATTTAAAGCTAGTTGGGTAGGAAAACAAAAGCAGATCTTTCAGTCAAGGTACACTTGTAGCTAAGTAGTCTCTGAATTTCCTAAGTGAGGACACCTCTGTTTAGATAAAATGGCATCTTGGCATTCAGCTCAAGAAAAAGTAATTTCAAATTGCTTAGAGAGTTTATATAAAGAAAGTGAAATTCTTACCAAAAAAAAATAATAATAATTTTTACCTTTCAACTGAATCATGACTTACTCTTCTCCCCAGTTATTTTAAAAAATAAATAAAATGAAGTCTATTGTTTGTAGTTGGTTAGGTATATGGAATATAAGGGAACACAAGAAAGGGTAGGGGGATGTAAAATTAAGGGCAAACATCGAAGGATGCCAACAGCAGCTTCCTGGTTGAACCATTTCATATAACTAATTGTCATGTAAATATTACTCTAATACTAGTATGTGGGTTTGGGATAACGAAGCCTTTTAAATCTCCTTAAAGAGTAAAAAGGAATGAATGAATGAAGTCAAAAGTAATTTGTTCACTGAATGACAATGGATAAAATCTAATTGGGAAGAGAAACATAAACCACTGGTAAGGAAAATTCTGATTTCAACTAAGTAAAACATTAAATCTGGTGACTATTTTTTTTTATTTGTTCATCTTGTATTAATTTATCACACTTTTTCCAAGCATGTATTTATTATTTGTATGGATTCTTAAATAGAGTTTTCCATTCTTTGACCTCAAAATGACTCAATGGAGGGAATGGGATGGTGACAATTTGTAAGTTAACAGTAATCAGAAACTAACAAATTCAAGTCATGACTAGTGTGCTTCTCCTTTTGTGACAAAAACACTTTATCTTACCCTTTTGATTACTAGTGTGGACTTCTCACGATCCCACTTCCAGATGCCAAATAATTCCCATTATAATTCAAAAGCATTCCTTTCCAGACCTGTTTTTAAGCAGGAAAGAGTCTTTCCAAGTACAATTCAAACGTCAAATGTTTCTGAAGGGCAAAGGCCATCAATGTGCTTCAAGAGTGCATTCTGGTGCATAAATAATTCATGACTGTATGCCACAGAAAAAGCCTATCTAGTATGGAGACATCCTCATAGAATCAATCTGCTGCCTTCCACTCCACCCCCAATATAGGGCTGTATGAGATTTGAGACGTCTTTCTAGGGTTAAAATGCTAGGAAAGTCAAAATAAAGCCGAACTAACATCAAGATATGATATAAAGTCAACTAACCTAAGAATATTGAGGAACAATCAATAAAGAGAAGATCATCAGTATAGCCTGGGTGTGTTCACATAGTGAGAGATCATGGAAATGGGGAAAGGGAAACAATCCAAACGAAGCTAGAAGCTAGCAGTAGTGGTGGTAATGAGTGGGGCAGAGCGGCTCTAAACACACGAACTGAAAGAGAAACCAAACTGTTTCTTTAACATTCCTTTAATCAAGCTAAAGGAAATGCATATTTTAAGAGTTTCAATAACAGCAGTAGAGTAGGTAGGTTCACAGCTCCTCTCTAAAGTCAGCTGGTCTTTGACTTTGCAGAAATGATGGGAGGGGGCATTGATGGATGGTAAACCAGGACGACAGGTTGCCACATTAACAGCACAAATAAGTTCTAAAGGTGTTGGGGGAGGGGAGCTTTAAAATTTCTCCTCTTCATAGGCTCAGGTAAACAATCTCAAGTATTATGAGCTACAGTTCAACAAAGACTGACAGAGTTGGGCCACCAGAGGTGGGCAAGTCCGGTTGGTCCCGCAGAAGGAGCTGGCATCTGGACAAAGCTGGTCGCCCTGACCCCAGGAAAAGAGCTGCTCACCTCTCCGAGATTTTGTTTTCAGGAGTCCTTACTCAGAAAAACGCCCCTTTCTGGGGAGGTACAGGAAATTATAGGTCACATATATGGGGAAACCCACATCTTCGTTCTCTAGATTCATCACCTCTAGCTCTTCGTCCTTTCCCAGGGAAAGCACCTGGTAATCTGTCTCCTTCCGGAAAATGGCTCTTCCAGCCCTGTCCAAAGAGGCCAGGCGCAAGCGGAACGCGACCTTTCTCTGCCAGAGTAAGCTGACCCCGAGACCGCAAGAGTTGTTCAGTGCACTGCGCTTGAAAATGATACGCCGGTTGGCATAGCACACCACCAAGTCCCAGCCGAAGTTGAAGCCTGCCCACCGCCAGGTGCACTGCTCATCCCTGAGGAGCTGGCCTCCGCACCGCATGCTGGTCCTCTGGAGGTCGGACACGTAGACATCCACGGGCCCGCGGTCTCTGGTCTGCTCAGCCCGGAGGAGGGCAAGCCACTGCTCTTTGTACACTGGGGTCAGCCAGGTAGCAGGGATCAGCGCATCCTGGTCGATGATGCGTGCTGACGGCAGGTCGCAGATTATGTAGGCAAGCCGCAGCTGCTGGAATGCTGGCACGAAAGCTCTGCCCTGCTCGGTCTCCAAAAAAGGGGTGCCTTCTGACTCCTGCCTGGACCCGGCAAACCACGAGTTGGCGTCAGGCAGTAGGTCTCTGCGGGGGCCTCTCCATGTCGGCTGCAGCTGCAGGAACATCCACTTTTTCAGCATCGTGTACACATCCATCTCTACCTCCATCACGAAGAGGTCTGAAGAGGCAATGACCTCTTTCATGAGATCCAGGCTAACTTCTCTCAATAACTCCTCACTATGCTGGGTCATCAGGTTGTCCAGCAGCCACTGAAGACACATGGCCCTGATGTTCTGGAGTCCGTAGCTCTCAGCAGAGTAGTAGTAGCTGCACACGGTCTGATCACTGATGGTCTCCTTCATTATCTCTCCGCACTGCTGAATCAGCTTGTCCAGCTGCAGCATGCTGGCTGTGGCCAGCATGGGGACCACTCGACCGGGTGGGACGAGCACAGAGCCTCGGTACAGGCAACCTAAAGCCTCGTGTAGCGCCTCACAATCAATGTTCTCGTCAGGCATCTGCAACTCTACAGTATTCATGGATGTCTCACGCCACGCACCACTGAACATGCTAGCAAAGTATCCTGACTGGCACAAGTAGACCTTGTGCAAGTTCCACTCCTCCCCCAGGGCACGGATCTGCACGTCACTCCCTTCTCCTCTCAGAAAAAGTGTCTCATAAATGTCTTTTGCTCGCTTCCGGTGGGGCGCTTTTGCGAGCTGCCCTTCTGGGCCTGTCTTCCGCTTGTGGCGCCCTTGACTAGTGCTGGGTCTGGCCTCTTCATTCTCCTCCCCTTCCTCTATCACTGCCTCCTCGGACTCCTCCTCCCCCTCAGGGGCACCTGGCTCATCTGGGGCATGCCCCACTCTGTTCCAGGGCATCCGACTGTTTAGTGCTCCCATGGCTTTTACCTTAGGGGTACAAACGGCAAGCTTCCTCACCAGACGCAGCTGTCTCTGGCGCCAGTTCAGCCCACGGTGCCGTTGCGTACGGTTGATGTTTGTGACGTCATCTTGGACGCCACGCAAGGCCACACCCACTAGGCTTTCCGCTACCCCTCCCACTCCCCATCACAGGATAAGTACACTCTGTACCAGGAATTCTACTCTGTGTATCTTTCCCTCCAGGGATGATTTCTCTGGGGCTCCCTTCATAGGATAATGGTGGAACAGAGAACTTTGTGTATGAATTTTCCCCATGAATTTTAAGAACATAATTTCCTCTTCCCCATTTGAAATAATTAGTGATCACTCCTTTTTTGGATAATTACATCTTGGTTCCAGCTCTGTGCTCTATGCACCTTAATTTCTGTAATTATTTTCTTAGGTTATCCCATCATTTGTGGCTGTGAAAACATTTTCTGTGATAAAAGTGGCAATGTTTGCCCAGTCTTTGCTTTTGTCTCTATCTTTTGTTTTTAAATAGCATTTCCAGTCATAGAACCATTTAAAACTGTGTGTGTCCATATCAGCTTCTTGAGGCTCATGTCTCCATTTTCCATAGGTACACAAACCTTAACTTTGGGGAATATCTTAAGTTCCATTGGGAACTTTTAGATGTTTTTTGTTTTTTCCTACCCCACCTGTGTGTGCATCTTGAGTCCTCTGGCACTTTCCTTGATTCTTGCTACTACTACTCATTCCTCATTGTCTGATAACTGGCTAAAAGTCCACCATTTCGCACACTTCCAAGGCAGATATACATCTTTTCTCAACTGTACTCCCATCAGACCTTAATCAAACATTTTCCCCAAAAGGCTACAATTATTTCATTATATTATTTTCACCACTAGATTTTTGAATGTGTGAGGCAAAGGTTTTGGATTATCAGCCCCAGACACCAGCTAAGCATGTAACAAACTTAATCAGTGAAAGAAATGAGGAATGAATGAGATGGATTTTGATTTTTGAGGAAATTAATAATATTAAATACTGACAAGTGTTATATGCTAAACAAATTATATGGTGTAGAGAGAGTCTGGACCTTTCAATGACAAGGAAAGTACAATACAAGGGAAAAAACTTTGAAAATGGTAAGTCTCTCAGGTCATTTGGCCTTGCCTAAGTAGAATGTTTGGGGCTTCCCAAACATTCTCAGTGCAGGAGATGCATGAGGCATGGGTTGGGAAGACTTCCTTGAGGAGTAAACGACAACCCACTCCAGTATTCATGCCTGGAAAATTCCATGAATAGCAGAGACTTGCAAACTAGTGTCCATGAGGTCACAAAGATTCTGTCCTATTCAAATTATGTGAGTAGAATGTTTACACAATTTGAATAAGACAGGATAACCTTAAATCACATTTTAAATATTCTCTGTTAGATGGCTATAGAAAGTTGATAAGAAGGTCTATATAATGTATATAATGCTTCAGGTTCAGTGGTGCTTGGCATGAGACAAACATGAATACTGACTGTAGAGTTGTGACAGCTTATGGTGAATGGTAACGGTGCCACCAGATTCGTGGTCTCCAAAGGAGAAGATTTAACTCTGGGACCAAAGACAGTCTCAGTCACTTGGAGCATTGTGTAGATTTTATTTAAAGTGAAAGTAACAGAAAAAGCTTCTGACATAGACATCAGAAGGGAGCAGGAGAGAACCCACCTCACTAGTATAAGCAAGGCTTTATACACTTCTCAACTAGCTGCTGAGAATAGATAAAAGATACCTCAAGACTGCAAGAATTTTTCCAGACCCTTTCCTGTAACATACCTCCTGGGATGACATCAGCACGAGATTAGCCAGAAGGAACAGATTAACCCAGAGCTACAGCTGTGGAAGTTTTTATCCGGATCTTCTCCCATAACATATATCCAAAGCTTTAAAAAAAAAAAAAAAAAAAAAAAGGGCATGTCCTTGAATAAGAAATACTGCTGCCTACAAGGCCTACATATCTAAAGCAAAGAATGTGAAAAAGAAAGAATGTTTATCTCCTCCTTAAAGGGGCCTTAGGCTTTGACTCGTTATCAACCTGCCTAAGTTAACTCTCTCATTTCCCCCTTTTTATTTTAGGAGAATATTGTTGCTGAGGGGAAAGGGGCAGAGAAATCTGTCAGTAACTGCTTCCTGCAGGTGAGGGGTTGACCCTAAGTGGTTGAAGCAACATATTCTCCTTACCCTTTTATTTAGGGTTTCTGATCCAAGGGCCCCAAGTAATAAATACACAGTTATATATGTAAGGAGCAAACAGCAAAAAACAGAATGATTACAATGATTATAGTCAAGATAGTTTTTCACAAAGGAGAGCTTGTAAACCAAGATTGTATCTGTAACCATGGCGGAACATCAGGGGAGTCCTTTTTGAAGAGTGACCAGAATCTATGCATCACTTTTACTTTGTCTGGGAAGCCACTGTATCCTTTAGGAAGAACAAACTAGATAAGTAGATTAAAAGGCAGAGACCAAATATCAGTAGATGAATTACTGTAATCAGCAGTCCAAGCAAGAGTATGAATCAGGTTAAATTTGGTAGTAACTTTGATCCTGGTCTAGATAGAGTCAACACTTGGGCTGCCCTATTTTTAAGAATGGAGCCATCTGGCGTGTTCATATACATTTTGAATGTAGGTAAAACAAACCTAGTTAGAAGTAGTTGAAAGAATGAAAACCTGAAATTTAACAGACAAAATAAATCTTATAATTTCTTTTCAGGTGAATGAGTCTATAACCCAATGTAGACAGGTGCTTTACCTAGCCAGTTGTCAAAGTTTGTCCAGGTAGGCCTTGGCTTCTTACTGTGGTATTAATGTTTATGCCAAAGTAGTTGTCACCGTTAACAATTTTAGTATTTTTCTAGGTATGAGAAGATGCAAGAATTTGGGCTCAAGAAAATCTTTACCTGAAAATATCTAACTATCCAAAGGCCTGTTTTGTCCATTTTTCCAGAGCACAGAGCGAGTGCCTAATTTCTGATTTCACCCTGAACTCCTTTCAGGGGATGCTGAAGGTCAGCAGCTGTAGTGTCCATGAGTTAATCTTTGTAGAGGCAGATAGCAAGTGCCAGTTACCAGAGCAGAGCCCTTTTATGGCCATGAGTTTGACCATGGTTTGTAGAGCATTCATTACCATCTTGTCCCATGGTGCTGGGAAGGTTCATTCCCAGGTCTGTCAAAGATTTCACTGATAGGCCACTCAATGTGTTATTACTGGACTAGGCCCTGTGAGTAACAAAAGTCTCTGAACCACATCTGTCTCACTAGTCTCTTGGTCCAGGAAAATATTCTGTCTTGTTGCTTCTCATATACAGAGTCACACCATTATAATTATGGATTTCATATGGAACTGTACACCATCATTATATCAATGGCTCAGTCACACACTTGATAATGTAAGGAACAACACTTCTTGAAGCAGGCAGTATAGAAAACAATATAGTTAGAAGTAATAGTAGAATCATCAGTAAGAACTTCAGTCAAGAACTTCAAGGTGTAGCCCAGTGACATATTCATAACATCTGATTTACTGTGCTAAATGACTATAGCCTGTTGTTAATCTCCTGGTTGTAGATCCTGGAGCATCTGATCTTTATTCAAAGACTGCTTACTGAGATAAGCTTCAGAAACAAACTCAGAGTGTCCTTTTTAATAACTTAAACTTCTTAGCAATATAACATAACCACAAGGAAATACCTTAGAAATCAGTCTTAATAAATACAGATCTTAATTAACAAAACTAGAACCTAATATTCAGTGAAACTTAATAGATGCCTTAGGCCTGACATCGTTGGGTGAATTTTTGCCTTTTCATACTCTTCATGGGGCTCTCAAAGCAAGAATACTGGAGTGATTTGCTGTTCCTTCCTCCAGTGGACCACATTTTATCAGAACTCTCCACTAAGTCTCCACTATGACCCATCCATCTTGGGTGCCCCTGCATGGCATGACTCATAGTTTCATTAAGTTATACACATCACCATCACAAGGCTGTATTTTCCACAGTTTGTTGTGATCCACACAGTCAAATCTTTAGTGCAGTCAATGAAGTAGAAGTAGATATTTCTTTCTCTTCCGTCCATGGGATTTTCCAGGCACTCCTCCGTCCATGGGATTTTCCAGGCAAGAGTACTGGAGTGGGTTGCCAAGGTATCCACAAAGCAGTTAGATGCAAAATATGACTTCAAAAACAGTCATCATGAGGGGAGGAGAGTACAAATGCAGGGTTTCTAAAATGTGTTTAAAATTAAAGAGATCAGCAAATTAAAACAATCATGTGTATATATATATGGACTGATATAAAAAAGCCTCATGATAACTGGAAGCTGAAAATGTATAATAGATATAAACACAAAAAAGTAACAGAAACATAACACTAATTATAGTCATCAAACCAAAAGAGAAGAGAACAAAAGACAAAAAAGGAAAACAAATCCCAAACAATTAACAAAATGGCGAGAAAAACACACTTATCTATAATTACCTTAGATATAAATGGATTAAATGCTCCAACCAAAGACAGAATGGCTGACTGGATCAGAAACTAGACCTGGATATAAACTGCCTACAAGAAACTTACTTCAGATCTAGAGGCACATACAGGCTGAAAGTGAGGTGATTGAAAAAGGTATTCCAACAAATGGAAATTTTTTAAAAGTTAATTGGAGAAGCCATACTTATATCAGGCAATATGTACTTTAGACTGCTACAAGAGGCAAAGAAGGACACTACATAATGTTCAAAGCATGAATCCAACAAGAAGATATAACAATTGCAAAGATATACACCCAAAAAGGAGCACCTCAATATATGAGACAAATACTAACAGAAATAAAAGGAAAAATCAACGCTAACACAATCATACTAAGACACTCTAACACCCCACTTACATCAACCCCACATCATCCAGACAGAAAATGAATAAGAAAACACAGGCCTGAATTAACACATTACATATTAAATGCTCTTAATTTTATCTTAATTTATATATATATTTTTATATTTTTATATATGCTGCTAAGTCGCTTCAGTCGTGTCCGACTCTGTGCGACCCCATAGACGGCAGCCCATCCAGCTCCCCCGTCCCTGGGATTCTCCAGGCAAGAACACTGGAATGGGTTGCCGTTTCCTTCTCCAATGCATGAAAATGAAAAGTGAAAGTGAAGTCGCTCAGTCCTGTCTGACTCTTAGTGACCCCATGGACTGCAACCTACCAGGCTCCTCCATCCATGGGATTCTCCAGGCAAGAGTACTGGAGTGGGGTGCCACTGCCTTCTCCGATAACATATATATATATATATATATATATATATATATATATATATATGTATGTATATGTATATATACATATATATATATACACATATATATATATACACACACACACACACAGAGAGAGAGAGAGAGAGAGAGAGAGAGAGAGAGAGAGAGAGAAAGAGAGACAGAGCGCATTCCATCTGAAAGCAAGAGATTACACATTCTTTTTTATATGAACGTGAACCACTCTCTATAAGAGATCACAAGCTAGGCCACAAGAAAGCCTCAGTAAATTTAAGAAAAATTTAATCATACAAACATCTTTTCTTACCACAGACCTCTGAGACTAGAAATCAACTACCAAAACAAACAAACAACAACAACAACAAAAAATGAGAAAATCCAACAAAATCACATGAAGGCTAAAAAAATTATGTTACAAAACACCCAATGGATCATTGAAGCGATTAAAGAGGAAACTAAAAAATATCTAGAGACAACTGAAAATGGAAACATGGCAATCCAAAATGTATGGGACATAGCAGAAACAGTTCCATTATGGAAGTTTTTAGTGACACAAACTTGTCTCAGGAGACAAAAATAATCTAATATAAAAAACCAAACCTTACAACTAAACCAACTAGAGAAAGAAGAGCAAACAAAACCCAAAGATAGTAGAAAGAAAGAAATCATAAAGATCAGAGCAGAAATAAATGAACTAGAAGCTAAAAAAAGAAGCCAGTAGAAAAGGTCAATAACACTAAAAGCTGGTTCTTTGAAAACATAAATAAAATTGATAAACGTTGAGCCAGACACATGAAGAAAAAAGGGAGAGGGCCCACATCAATAAAATCAGAAATAGAAAAGAAGCTACAACCAAAACTACAAAATACAAAGGATGATAAGACACCACAATGAGCAACTATACACCAATAAAATGGACAACATAGAAGAGGAAGACAAAGTCTTAGAAAGGTACTATCTCCTAAGAATGAACCACGAAGACATAGAAAATAAAAACACACCAGTTACCAATACTAAAATTGAATCAGTAATTTAAAATTCTCACAAAACAAGGACCCAGGCTTCAAAGGTGAATTCTATCAAGCATTTAGAGAAGATTTGATATTGATCCATCTGAAACCATTCCAAAAAATTGCAGAGGAAGATATTCTCAACAAAATACTCGTCAAGCAAATTCAATAATGCATTAAAAAATATCATACATCATGATCAAGTAGGATTTGTCCCAGGGGTGCAAGGAATTTTCAATATCCACACACACACACACAAATCACTGTGATATACCACCACAGCAACAAATTGAAGAGTAAAAGCCCTATGATCATCTCAGTATCTGCAGAAAAAGCTTTGGACAAAATTCAACATCCATTTATGATAAAACCTCTCTAGAACATATATCAACAACACATTAAAAGAATTATACACCATGATCAAGTGGGATTTATCCCAGGGATGCATGGATTCTTCAATATATGGAAATCAATCAATGTGATACACCACATTAACCAATGGAAGAACAAATGCCATATGATCACCTCAACAGATACAGAAAAACGTTCAACAAAATTCAACACCATTTATGATTAAAAACTCTCCAGAAAGTGAGCACAGAGGGAACCTACCTCAACATAATAAAGGATATAAAAGACAAACCCACAGCAAGCATCATTCTCAACAGCGGAAAACTGAAAGCATTTTGTCTATGACCAGGAACAAGACAGAGATGGCCACACTCGCTCTACCACTCAAAAGAGTTTTGAAGTCTAGCCATGGCAATCAGAGAAAAAGAAATAAAGGGAATCAAAAACGGGAGAAAAAAGTGAAATTGTCATTGTTTGTAAATGAGATGATATTAACCATGGAAAATCATAAAGATGATACCAGAAGACTACCAGAGTTTATCAATGAATGTGGTAAAGCTGCCAGATATAAAATGAACACACTGAAATTTCTTGCATTCTAATACACTAACGACGAATGATCAGAAAGAGAAATTACGGAAACGATCCCACTTTACATCACATAAAATATATAATAAAAATACCTAAGAAGAAAACATATCTAAGGAGGCAAAAAACCTGTACTCAGAAAACTATAAGGATTGGTAAATGAAATCAAAGATGACACAAAAAGGTGGAGAGATATACCATGTTCTTGGAGTGGATTAATCAATATTGGGAAAATGACTACACTACCCAAACTGACTAACAGATTCGATGCCATATCTACCAAATTACCAGTGATATTTTTCATGGAAATAGAACAAAAATGTTTACAAATTGTTTGGAAGCAAAAAAGACCTAGAACAGTCAAAGCAATCTTGAGAAAGAAAAACGGAGCTAGAGGAATCAGGCTTCCTGACTTCACAATACACGACAAAGCTACAGTAACCAAAACAGCATGGTAGTGGCACCAAAACAGAAATACAGACCATGGGATCACAATAGAAATCCCAGAGATAAAACCAGTCACCTATATCAACAACCTCAGATAATACTACCCTTAATAGCAGAAAGTGAAGAAGAACTAAAGAGCCTCCTGATGAAAGTGAAAGAGGAGAGTGTGAAGCTGACTTAAACCTCAGAAAAAAAAAAAAAAACTCAGTCAAAAAAACTAAGATCATGGCATGCAGTTCTATCACTTCATGGCAAACAGAAGGGGGAAAGGTGAAAGCAGTGACAGATTTTCTTTTCTTGGGCTCCAAAATCACTACAGACAGTGACTGCGGCCATGAAATTAAAAGATGCTTGGTCCTTGGAAGGAAAGCTGTGACAAACCTAGTTCAGTTCAGTCACTCGTTCATGTCCAACTCTTTGCACTCTCATGAACCGCAGCACACGAAGCCTCCCTGCCCATCACCAACTCCCAGAGTTTACCCAAACTCATGTCCATTGAGTCGGTGATGCCATCTGACCATCTCATCCTCTGTCGTCCCCTTCTCCTCCTCCAGCCTTCAATCTTTCCCAACATCAGGGTCTTTTCAAATGAGTCAGCTCTTTGCACCAGGTGGCCAAAATATTGGAGTTTCAGCTTCAACATCAGTCCTTCAAGTGAACACCCAGGACTGATCTTTAGGATGGACGGGTTGGATCTCCTTGCAGTCCAAGGGACTCTCAAGACTCTTCTCCAACACCACAGTTCAAAAGCATCAATTCTTCGGTGCTCAGCTTTCTTTATAGTCCAACTCTCACATCCATACATGACCACTGGAAAAACCATAGCCTTGACTAGACAGACCTTTGTTGGCAAAGTGATGTCTCTGCTTTTGAATATGCTGACTAATTGGTCATAACTTTCCTTCCAAGGACTAAGCTTCTTTTAATTTCATGTTTCTGCAATCACCATATGCAGTGATTTAGGCGCCCCCCCCCAAAAAAAAATATTCAGCCACTGTTTCCCCATCTATTTGCCATGAAGTGATGGGACTGGATACCATGATCTTAGTTTTCTGAATGTTGAGCTTTAAGCCAACTTTTTCACTCTCCTCTTTCACTTTCATCAAGAGGTTCTTCACTTTCTGCCATAAGGGTGGTGTCATCTGCATATCTGAAGTTATTGGTATTTCTCCTGGAAATTTTAACTCCAGTTTGTGCTTGATCCAGCCCAGCGTTTCTCATGATGTACTCTGCATATAAGTTAAATAAGCAGGGTGACAATATACAGCCTTGATGTACTCCTTTTCCTATTTAGAACCAGTCTGTTGTTCCATGTCCAGTGCTAACTGGTGCTTCCTGACGTGCATACAGGTTTCTCAAGAGGCAGGTCAGGTGGTCTGGTATGCCCATCTCTTTCAGAATTTTCCACAGTTTATTATGCTCCACACAGTCAAATGCTTTGGCATAGTCAATAAAGCAGAAATAGATGTTTTTCTGGAACTCTTTAGCTTTTTTGATGATCCAGTAGATGTTGGGAATCTGATCTCTGGTTCCTCTGCCTTTTCGAAAACCAGCTTGAACATCTGGAAGTTCACGGTTCATGTATTGCTGAAGCCTGGCTTGGAGAATTTTGAGCATTACTTTACTAGCGTGTGAGATGAATGCGATTGTGCAGTAGTTTGAGCATTCTTTGGCATTGCCTTTCTTTGGGATTGGAATGAAAACTGACATTTTCCAGTCCTGTGGCCACTGCTGAGTTTTCCAAATGTGGTGGCAGATTGAGTGCAGCACTTTCACAGCATCATCTTTCAGGATTTGAAATAGGTCAGCTGGAATTCCATCACCTCCACTAGCTTTATTCATAGTGATACTTCCTAAGGCCCACTTGACTTCACATTCCAGGATGTCTGGCTCTAGGTGAGTGATCATACCATCGTGATTATCTGGGTCGTTAAGATTTTTTTTTCTATAGTTCTGTGAATTTTTGCCACCTCTTCTTAATATCTTCTGCTTCCCTTAGGTCCATACCATTTCTGTCCTTTATTGAGCCTATCTTTGCATGAAATGTTCCCTTGGTATCTCTAATTTTCTTGACGAGATCTCTTGTCTTTCCCATTCTATTCTTTTCTTCTATTTCTTTGCATTGATCGCTGAGGAAGGTTTTCTTATCTCTCCTTGCTATTCTTTGGATCTCTGCATTCAGATGCTTGTATCTTTCCTTTTCTCCTTTGCTTTTCACTTCTCTTCTTTTCACAGCTATTTGTAAGGCCTCCTCAGACAGCCATTTTGCTTTTTTGCATTTCTTTTTCTTGGGGATGGTTTTGATCCCTGTCTCCTGTACAGTGTCAGGAACCTCCATCCATAGTTCATCAGGCACTCTGTCTCTCAGATCTAGTCCCTTAAATCTATTTCTCACTTCCACTATATAACACAGAGAAGAGACATTACTTTGCTGACAAAGGTTCCTATAGTCAAAACTATGGTTTTTCCAGTCGTCATGTACCGATACAAAAGTTGGACCATAAAGAAGGTTGAACAACAAAGAACTAATGCTTTCGATCGTGGTGCTGGAGGAGACTCTTGAGAGTCTCTTGGACTGCAAGGAGATCAAATCACTCAATCCTAAAGGAAATCATCCCTGAATATTCATTGGAATGACTGATGCTGATGGTGAAGCTACAATACTTTGGCCAGTGGATGCAAAGAGCCAACTCAATGGAAAAAACACTGATCCTGATAGAGATAGAAGGCAAAAGGAGAAGCGGGTGACAGAGGGGAAGGTGGTTAGATAGCATCACTGACTCAGTGGACATGGATTTGAGCAAACTCTGGGATATATCGAAGGGTGGGACAGGCATGATGCAGTCCATGGGATCGCAAAGAGTTGGACTCAACTTAGTGACTCAGCAACAACAAATGGTCAAGTAATCTATGGTGCAGGAGGCAAGACTATACAATGAAGAAAAGACAGTCACTTTCAATAAGTTGTGCTGGGAAAAGTGGACAGCTACATGTAAAAGAATCAAATTAGAACATTCTCTAACACTATGTCCAAAGATAAACTCAAAATGGATTAAAGACCTAAATGGAAAACCAGATACAGTAAACTTCCTAGAGGAAATCATAGGCAAAACACTCTTTGACATACATCGTGGCAATCTTTTCTTTCTTTCTTTCTTTCTTTATTTTGGGGGGGGGGGCGCTGATTCATCTCCTAAAGCAAAGGAAAGCAAAGCAAAAATAGACAAATGGAACCTAATTAAATTTAGAAGTTTTTACACAGCAAGGAAACCATCAAAGAAAAGACATCAAATGTCTTTTCATCATTGTATAGTCTTGCCTCCTTCATCATAGATTAATTGACCATTTGTTGTTGTCGTTGAGTCGCTAAGTTATGTCCGACTCTTTGTGACCCCACGGACTGCAGCACACCAGGCTTCCCTGTCCATCACGCTCTCTCAGAGTTTGGTCAAATTCATGTCCAGAATGAAAAGACAACTTACAGAATGGGAGAGAATATTAAAAATGATATGACTGACAAGGGATTAATTGCTACAATATACAGAGCTCATCCAACTCAATATAAAAAAA
This sequence comes from Budorcas taxicolor, assembly GCF_023091745.1. NCBI lineage: Eukaryota > Metazoa > Chordata > Mammalia > Artiodactyla > Bovidae > Budorcas > Budorcas taxicolor. The sequence goes on along the minus strand of NC_068935.1, from coordinate 84,534,005 downwards.
AATGAACAATCCAATCCAAAAAATGGGCAGAAGACCTAAATAGACATTTTCCCTAGAAAGACAACCAACAGGCACATGAAAAGACGGTTCGCACAACTAATTATTACAGAAATGCAAATCGGAATTACCACAAAGTGTCACCTCACACCAGTCAGAATAGCCATCATCAAAAAAATCTACAAATAATAAATGGTAGAGAGGGTGTGGAGGAAAGGGAACCCTGCTAAACTGTTGGTGGGAATGTACATTGTGCAGCCACTAAGGAGGACACTGTGAATGTACATTGTGGAGCCACTAAAAAGAACACTGCGTAGTGTTCTGACAAAGTTAAAAATAGAATTATCATGTAATCCAACAATCCCACTTGTGGACACATATCTGGAAAAGACTAAAATTCTAATTTGAAAAGGTGCATGCACCCCAATGTTCACAGCAGCACTATTTATGATAGCCAAGTTATGGAAGCAACTTAAATGTTCATCGACAGGTGAGTGGATAAAGAAGACATGGCACATATAAATACATATGCATACATACAAATATATAGATAATGAAACATTCCTTACCATACGAAACAATGAAATAATGCCATTTGCAGCAAAATGGATGCACCTAGAGCTCATCATACTAAATGAAGTACTACAAGTCAGAGAAAGACAAATATCACATGATATCACATATAGTGGAATCAGACAGAAATAGACTCACAGACTTTGTCAACAAACATGTGGTTACCAAAGGGGAAAGGAGAGGGAAGGGAAAATTTAGGTGTTTGGGATTAACAGATACACACTAATGTATATAAAACAAATAAGCCAAAAGGACCTACTGTATAACACAGGAAACTATATTCAATACCATGTAATAATCTATACTAGAAACGAATCTGAAAAGCATACATGTGTATGTATATATATATATGTCATTATATAGAGTGATTTATATGTATGTGTGTATGCACACATATAAACCTAAATCACTTTGCTGTACACCTGAAAATGACACAGTATTGCAAATCAACTATAGTTTAATGAAAAAAAGAAGATATGGTATTTCTGAATAGCCAAAACAATCTTGAGAAAGAACACGGCTGGAGGAATCATCCTCTTTGGCTTCAGACTATACTTCAATGCTATAGTAAGCAAAACAGTATGGTACTAGCACAAAACTAGACATATCCATCAATGAAATAGAATAGAGATCCCAGAAATAAATCCACACACTTATGGTCGATTAATATATGACAAAGGATGCAAGGAGACACAATGGAGAAAAAAGTCTCTTCAACAAGTGGTGCTGGGGAAACGGGAGAGCTACATGTAAAAGAATCAAATTAGAACATTCTCTAATACCATATCCAAAAATAAACTCAATGTGGATTAAAGATTCAAATGAAGACTGAATACTATTAACACTCCTAGAGGAATACATAGGCAGAACCCTCTTTGATATAAATCACAATAATGTTTTGGATCCCTCTCCTAAAGCAAAGGAAACTAAAGCAAAAATAAACCAATGGGGCCTAATTAAATTTAAAAGCTTTTGCACAACAAAGGAAACCACAAACAACAAAACCTACTAAATGGAAGAAGATATCTGCAATTGACACAGCCAATAAAAGGTTAATACCCAACATATATAAACAGCTCAAATGACTTAACATCAAAACAAACAAACAAACAAAAGTGCTCTGATTTAAGAATGGGAGGAAGAACTGAATAGACATGTTTCCAAAGAGGGAATGCAGATGACCAACAGGCACACGTAAAGATGTTCAGCATCGTTAATCATCAGGGAAACTCAAATCAAAACCACAAGGAGGTATTACCTCGCCTGTGAGAATGGCTATCATCAAAAAGAACAGAAATAACAAAGGTTGGCAAGGATGTGGCAAAAAAGGTGACCCAGGCTGGCGGTTGGGGTGTGGCCAGGGGGAGGACGCTGTTCTCCAAGCAAGACAGCAGGTTTTGGGTGTGAATAGGGACTGTGCCCATGAAGGCCTCTGGCAGGGCCCAGGCCTGGGGCGGGGATCTGGGCCTGGGGCGGGGATAGCCGACAGGCAGCTGGGGCCCAGCGCAGAGCGGCCCTAGCGGTTCGCGCCGCTTTCGACCCCAGGAGCCTTGGGCCCATCGCGGCCTGCCCCCCCTCCACACGGGCCCTGCGCCCCGACCAGCGCCCTCGTTATCTACGTCTCCACCCACCGGGTCCAACAGCACCAGAAAGAAGGCATCGCCGCCGCCGCCGCCGCCGCCGCCTTGTCGGGCGCCGCGCGCGAGCCGAGAGCAGCCTGGGATATTTCCATCTCTGCGTCCTTGAAGCTCCACTGAAACCAGAGCCGCGGAGGAGGCTCAACCCCGCCCCCTGCCGCCGGCCCAGCACAGTCCTGAAAGGAGAAAAAACAAAATGTGCACTGCGCAGAAACTGGCCCTATCAGATATTAAAATGTGTTTAACGCCACCGTGATTTAACTATCCTTGTACTGGGTCTCTAGAACAGAATAGAAGTCCCAGGGGCAGAGCCTCGTATACATAAATAAGTTCCACTGTTAATATTAGCAGGAAATCAAGGAGGTCTTCTGAGATACAGGGGAAGCGGCAGTTCACTTCAGTAAAAAGTGCTGGAATGAATACCTTAGGTATCTATCTACATAAATCGATACCGCACGGTATAAACATACACACCCCAGCCCTTCCCAGTGCTAAGCATGGCAGTTAGCACTTACCATGTGTTAAACATTGTGTATTGGATGGATGGCTGGATTGATAGGTGACAAAGTTCCTGAGAGAATACACAGTGGAAAATGATGCCTTTTAAAAAATTTTGCTTCCACATTCAGAACTGTCTTGAGCAATGTCCTCAGGACCAGAGTTACATTTTTCATCCTGCTGGTGCAGAGTAAGAGGTGAGGTCAAAACAGAGTAGCACTGTTGACCCGAGAAATGCAAGGCCTAAAGGATGAACCAATTTGTATTGAAATCTGGAAAGCCCAACCTACTCCTGGGTTCTCCCTATAAGGTGCACAACCTAAACCAACTCTTTGCTCTTCCACCATTGGGTACACCATGGTAAATTTCATGTCTAGTCTCACAGCATGATGAGGCCATTGCTCAGGTTACTCTAGATTCTCCAGCACGTGGAGGTCTCTGGACAACAGCACTGGTGAAATGTGACAAGGTTAAACCCTAAGTTACTGTAGTGGACTCTCCTGAGAAAAAGCCACAGATGCCTCTTGCCTGCCCAAGCAGGTGTGCCTGCTTGCGTTTAAGTGTGCTGGCCTAGTCTCACTGTAATGGATTTGGTCTGTGATGCCTAATGATCTTATTAATGTTGATGATGATCTTCCAATTTGTCTGTCATCAGTGAGCTGGAAATCGATATAAATACAGGGTGAATTATCTGGCAAGAAAAAGGTTTCAAGTGATGACTAGATTATGGGATAGCTATAGTTTAAATGGGCTTCCCTGGTGGCTCAGTGATAAAGAATCCACCTGCCAATGCAGGAGACACAGGGTCCATCCCTAGGTCGAGAAGATCCTCTGGAGAAGGAAATGGCAACCCACTCCAGAAATCCCACGGACCGAGGAGCCTGGCCAGCTACAGTCCATGGGGTCGCAAAAGAGCCGGACATGTCTTAGTGGCTAAACGACAGTTTAAATAATTCCTTCTTTCTCCTCTTTTAATGATAATGGACACTTGCTAATCTCTCGATTAAAAGATCAAGTTTTTCATCCATAACAGTTCAAATCTCATCAAAATTGCTACATTACATATTTTTGTAATGTAATCATCATTACATTTTTTGGGAGGAAGTTTTTTTTTTTTTTTTTTCCAGATAGAGAAGTGCATAGAGAAGTGCATAAAACATATATGCCAGGTTTAGATAATGCCAGAAAGTCCCTTATAAAAGCAAACACCTACATAATCTGGACTAAGGTCAAGAAACAGACCATTGCCAGCCTTCCAGAATACAGCCACCGGTATTACTCCCAATCACAACCCACTCCCTCCCCTATGGATCTTGACTTTATGATAATCAGTTCAGTGCTTTTCTAAAATGAGATGACCTTACAACTTTCATAAGGGCTTCCCTGGTGGCTCAGACGGTAAAGCGTCTGCCTGCAATGCGTGAGACCTGGGTTGGATCCCTGGGTCGGGAAGACCCCTTGGAGAAGGAAATGGCAATCCACTCCAGCATTCTTGCCTGGAAAATACCATGGACAGAAGAGCCTGTTAGGCTATACAGTCCATGGGGTCGCAAAGAGTCGGACACGACTGAGCGACTTCACTTTCACTTTCTTTACAACTTTTGTATGCATTCCTATGCAATACAGTTTATTTGAAGTTGTATCAGAGGACTCAGACTGCATGCTCCCTTTTACGGCCTGCTTCTTTCACTCTATCATATTTATTTGAGAGACTCCTCCATCTTGTTCCTAGTAGCCTTAGATCTTTTGTCTCCATCATTGACTAGCATTCCAATGCATGATTTTAGCAAAGTAATTTTGACATGATTATACCATTCTACACTGTGTGAACACTAGGATGCTTTTAGCTTTTTTTTTTTTTTTCTAACAAAGCTTTTAGCTTTTTCTTATGAACATTCTTGGGCGTTTTTCATGGGACTCATGTTTAGAAGTCTCTTAGGTATACATGCAAGAACAGAATCACTGGCCCGTAGTTATACATATATTCAGCTTTTCTGCATGGTGACAAATTGTTTTCTGTAGTGGTTGTAACAACATGTAATCCCAGCAGCAACACAGAGAGTTTCTCTGCCTGCACATCTTCATCTACACCAAGTGTTGCCAACATTTAATTTACTTGTTTATCACTACTATTAAGTTTTTGCACATACTCACCTTTATGAACCTTTTGGACATTCTCTTCTATGAAAAGCCTGTTCATGTTCAACTCTTTCGCCATTTTTCTATTCTCTTTTCCATCTTGTTCTTACTGATTCAGTGAGTTATTTATGTGTTTTCAATACCAGTTATATGTGTGGCTAAAATAATCTTTCGCTTTGTTGTTTGTATTTTCTCTTTTGTGCTGTGCTTTGTGAACAGACTGTAATTAAGACATACTTAATTATATAACATACTTAATGATAACATAGTCAAAATTTATCATTCTTCTGCTTATGGCCAGTGCTTTTCTGTTTTAAGAAATCTGTCCCTGCCCTGGGGCCATGGAACTATTCTCTATCTTGTCTTGTGGAATATTTATGGTTTTACCTCTCACAGTTAGGTCATAATCCAGCTACAAGTGATGTGTGTGTATAATGTTGAGTAGGGTTTCTTTCCGTTGTTATATTTTATCCTATGAACAGCTACCTAAACTTCTATTGATTCTCCCAATTTCAGTGAACCACTCATTGAAAAGTCTGCCCTTTTCCTACAGATTTGCAGTGCCACATGTGTCATAAATCAAACACCTACCTATGTATGGGCTACTTTGTGTACTCTCTATTAAGCCCCATGGCCCAATTTATCTGTCTATTTAAAATACCACATATCAGTATTCATCACTACAAATCTAAAGTCAATTCTGATATTTGGATAAGGCCACTCAAATCTACCTTGTTCTTCAAGAATATATAGGTTATTTTTGGCCTCTCTCGAGTCCATTTCAATTATCAGTTCATCAGAAAAAGTTCAACCAAAATCCTTTCTAGGGTTCTAATTAGGATTGCATTGCACTTTTGGATTTGACTTCTTGTCTATAATATAGAATGTGATTGAATGGATATGGTGTACCTTTCCTTTTAATAAAAACTTCCTTAATATGTCCCAATAATATTTCTTTTTTTTTTCCCCCATAAGAGAGCATTTTATCCTAGGCACTTCGTATTTTGCAAACAGTGCCTTTGAAATTTTCCTTTTGTAAATCTGTTGCTGGTAAAGAGAATAAAATTGGCTTCTGCATGTTAATATTTTATCCTGTGAACAGCTACCTAAACTTTTATTGATTGTACCAATTTCTCTGTAAATGCCTGTAGAATTTAGCGTACAGAGTCATACCGTCTGCAAACAATGCCAGTCTTGCTTCTTCCTTTCCGAGCACTTTGTTCCTTCTGTTCCCACCTACTGTATTCTCTGGGTGATAGTGGACACCTTGATGCAGCTCTCACAAGGAAGCTTTCAGTAATTCCAAGAATGATATTTGCTGTAGGTGTTGTGTTCTGTAGCAATCTGGATCCAATCAGGAGATGGAAAGTACACAGTGGTCAGGGGACATTTAACATAAAATTTAACATAATGTTTAAACACAGTTCAGTCCAGTTCAGTTCAGTCGCTCAGTTGTGTCCGACTCTTTGCGACCCCATGAATTGCAGCACGCCAGGCCTCCCTGTCCATCACCAATTTGGGGAGTTCACTCAAACTCATGTCCATCGAGTCGGTGATGCCATGCAGCCATCTCATCCTCTGTCGTCCCTCTCTCCTCCTGCCTGCAATCCCTCCCAGCATCAGAGTCTTTTCCAATGAGTCAAGTCTTTGCATGAGGGGGCCAAAGTACTGGCGTTTCAGCTTTAGCATCTTCCCTTCCAAAGAACACCCAGGACTGATCTCCTTTAGAATGGACTGGTTGGATCTCCTTGCAGTCCAAGGGACTCTCAAGAGTCTTCTCCAACACCATGACACATGCAGAATATATAGGATGCAGTAAAACTCCATATGGTATCCTGGGTTTAAGAAGCATTCCCAAAGAAAGACAAACTTAAAATGGGGGTTCCTCCGCAAGCCTGGAGATCACATATCATTGGAGAAGGTGTAGGGGAACCTTCTGAAGGCAGAGAAGTTTGCTAATTTACCAGCACCAGAGCCAGTCTGCAGAACCAGAGCTGGTCTACAGTTGAAGGGTAAGCAGGAAGGAACCCTCTGGAGCATATCAGTGTGGAAAGGCCACAGCTGGTGGCTGGCATGTGGACATGTAGTAGGAACAAGGGACTTGGCGGAGTTGGAGGCCTGGAGCTGGCAATGTCCTATACGTAGGATCAGGAGGGCCTTGATCTTGTGAGGGCTGCAGCCTTGGGATAAGTACAGGAGATAAACCTAGTGACGGGGTAAGGTGGGGGAATGAGTGAAATTAAGTAGGGGGAATCTGCGGGTAGGTGGCTTGGAGCACAAGATATCCATATGAAGAGGGCCACAGAAAGCCAATGAGCAGGCCACACTGGTTCTGCACAGCCAACAGGGACAGTTGTTCTGGGCACATACTTGGAGCAGAACACCTAGGCTATCATTACACTCACACTTCTGACAGCCAGAAGTCACAGGAGAGCTACTTCCTCCTTCAATGTCCATCCAGTGTCTTCTAACTGAGAAAATGGAACATCATGATCACTCTGAAGGAGGGATTCTTAAAGTAACCCATCCGTTATCAGAGAGCTTATCATAAAGAGTGAATTTACAGCAGGGAGGCAATGCATTAATAATTGGCTTCATATCCTTTATCAGTTTAGGGGAGTCCCTTCTACCGCTATTTTGTTACATGAATCATAGGCACCCTGTTGTCGTTCAGTCACTAAGTCGTGTCCAACTCTGTGCAAACCCTTGGACTGTAGTGCACCAGACTTCCCTGTCCTTCACTGTCTCCCAGAATTCGCTCAAACTCATGCGTATTGAGTCAGTGATGTTATCTAACCACTTCATCCTCTGTGGCCCCCTTCTCCTCCTGCCCTCAATCCTTCCCAGCATCAGAGTGTTCTCCAGTGAGTCAGGTGGCCAAAGTATTAGAGCTTCAGCCTCAGCATCAGTCCTTTCAATGAATATTCAGATTGATTTCATTTAGGATTGATTGGTTTGGTCTCCTTGTTATCCTAGGGACTCTTAAGAGTCTTCTCCATCACCACAATTTGAAAGCATCCATTCTTTGGCACTCAGACTTCTTGTTCATCCAATTCTCACATCCATTCATGACTACTGGAAAAACCATAGCTTTGACTATACGGAACTTTGTCAGCAAAGTGATGTCTCTGCTTTTTGATATGCTGTCAAAAATAGGCACCTTCTCTATCATCATATTGTTTCTCTGGTGAATTAATGATTGAAGCAGCAGGACTACCCACGTCCAGAGCTTTAATAGACCACTTATAATTCTTGTTGGACCCAGGGCTCCTTGGCCTGAAATGAGTTTTGCTACAAAACCTAGGCTCTGGCACAAAGCGGGTGTCATGGGGTAGGGCAGACACACTGTGACCTCTGCATTCTAGTCCTACCCAGGGCTTGCCTGTCCTACCTGCAAGAAGAGACTAGGTGTATGGTAAGATTGCCTTTTACACCATGAGTGTGAATAGCACATGTTCCCCTCAGGAATAGACTAGTTTATACCTGAAATGTTGCTCTACTCTCTTGATAGCTGTACCTGAGATAAACAGGGAGAGAGGACACTTGGATTTCACTTAAAGCCATGCCCATCAGAGCCCTGTCCACGGAGGAGCAAGGCAAAAGATGCCTGTGTGCTAACAAAGTCTATGTGTTTACCAGTGTTGGCAACTTGAATACTTTAACTGCACTATTCTCACTTGCCTTTAGGCTTGAAAATGGACAAAAACTGATGAGGGGAAATGACTCATAACTTTGCTGTTCTTAAGTGACAAATTATCCATTCTTCAGTGATTGAAATGTCATCTTATACTGGGAAGAAGAGAAAATTTAATTTAAAAGAAAAAGAACTTATGTCCGTATTCAATAGATAGAATAAGAAACCACTAAATCCAGAGGGAAGAATATACTGTTATATTTCTCTTTCTGACTTACTTCACTCTGCATAATAGGTTCTAGCTTCATCCACCTCATTAGAACTGACTCAAATGCACTCTTTTTTATGGTTGAGTAATATTCCATTGTGTATATATGCCACAACTTCTTTGTCCATTCATCTGGTGATGGACATCTATTCTAACGCATATATACAGAATCTAGGAAAATAGTACTGAAGAATTTATTTACAGGGCAGCAATGGAGAAACAGACATAGAGAATTGACTTATGGACATGGGGAGATGGGAGGAGAGGGTGAGATGTTTGGAAAGAGTAACATGGGAACTTACATTGCCATATGCAAAATAGATAGCCAATGGGAATTTGCTGTATGGCTCAGGAAACTCAAACAGGGGCTCTGTATCAACCTAGGCAGAGTGCGATGGGGAGGGACATGGGGGGTGGATTCAAAAGGAAGGGGATATATGTATACCTATGGCTGATACATGCTGAGGTTTGGCGGAAAACAACAAAATTCTGTAAAGCAATTATCCTTCAATTAAAAAATAAATTAACTTTTAAAATACTGTTATAGTTGCTCACCCTGGGAAAATTGTACTCTCTTCCTAGTACTTCAAATGTATAGAGCATATTCACATCTTCTGTTCAGAAGTCACACAAGACCCATTAACCCATAGCCTTATGTTCTCACACAGGACTGGGCTGGCTTCCTTTCCCAAGCACCCAGAGACCTTGTACAGGAGGAACTGAATATGAACAATAGGTTTATCCTTTAAAGGCTGTTGGACCTGCTGCCTGTGCTCTCTTAACCGCCAGGCATGCAATGATGAGACACAAGTGTGAAATCTGAGACCTGCTCGCTAACAAGAGGAGAAACTCTCTAGGGCTGCCACAAGGGAAGTTTTTACCACTGGGAATCCAAGCAGGCACTCTCACTTGGTAGAAATCATTGAGACCTAGGTTTTATGGAGATACACACTTCTAGTCTGGTTTCTGAAGGTGGGCTGTGTAGCTGCAACTGTTGTCTCTCTCCCTGCAGGAGGAAGGTGAATTTGTGAGCTCCCCACAAACCACAGTCACAGGAAGCTAACCAAAATGATCACACGGAACACAGCCTCATGTAACTCAATGAAGCTATGAGCCACGCCGTGCGGGTCAACCCAAGATGAATGGGTCGTGGTGGAGAGTTCTGACAAAATGTGGTCCACTGGAGAGGGGAATGGCAAACCACTTCAGTATTCTTGCTTCGGAAACCTCATCAACAGTTTGAAAAGTCAAGAATGTAGGACACCCGATGATGAGCCCCCCAGGTCAGTAAGTGTCCAATATGTTACTGGGGAAAAGCAGAGAAATTGCTCCAAAAAGAATGAAGAGGCTGGCCAAAGTGGAAACGACGCTGTCGTGGATGTGGCTGGTGGTGAAAGTCAATTACAATGCTGTAAAGAACAATATTGCATAAGAACTTGGAATATTAGTTCCATGAACCAAGGCAAATTCGACATGGTCAAACAGGAGATGGCAAGAGTGAACACTGACAGTTTAGGAATCAGTGAACTAAAATGGATGGAAATGGGTGCATTTAACTGAGATGACCATTATATCTACTACTGTGGGCAAGATTCCATTCGAAGAAATGGAGTAGCCCTCATAGTCAACAAAATAGCCTGAAATACAATATTTGGGTGCATTCTCAAAAACAACAGAATAATCTCGGTTCATTTCCAAGGCAAACCATTCAATGTCACAGTAATCCAAGTCTATGCCCCAACCACTAATGCCAAAGAAGACAATAATCAAACAGTTCTGTGAAGACATACAAGACCTTGGAGGACTAACACCGTAAAAGATGTTCTTGTAATCTTAGAGGATTGGAATGCAAAAGTAGGACATCAAGAGATACTGAGTAACATGTGAGTTTGGACTTGGAGTACAAAATGAAGCAGGTCAAAGACTAACAGAGTTTTGCCAAGAGAACACACTGGTCATAGCAAACACCCTCTTCCAACAACACAAGAGATGACTCTACACAAGGACATCAGCAGATAGTCAGTACCAAATTCAGCTTGATTATATTCTTTGCTGCCAAAGATGGAGAAGCTCTATAGTGTCAGCAAAAACAAGACTGGGAGCTGACTGTGGCTCAGATCATGCGCTCCTTCTTGCAAAGTTCAACATCAAATTGAAGAAAGTAGGGAAAACCACTAGACCATTCAGGTGTGACCTAAATAAAATCCTTTATGATTATACAGTGGAGGTGACAAATAGATTCAAGGGAGTAGATCTGGTGGACAGAGTGCCTGAAGAACTATAGATGGAGGTTCATAACACTGTATAGGAGGCGGTGACCAAAACCATCCCAAAGTGAAAGAAATGCAGGAGAGCACAATGGTTGTCTGAGGAAACCTTACAAATAGCTGGGGAGAAAAGAGAAGTGAAAGGCAAAGGAGAAGGGGAAAGCTATACCCAACTGAATGCAGAGTTCCAAAGAATAGCAAGGAGAGATAAGAAAGCCCTCCTAAGTGCACGATGCAAAGAAATAGAGGAAAACAATAGAATGGGAAAGACTAGAGATCTCTTCAGGAAAATTAGAGATACCAAAGGAACGCTTCATGCAAAGATGGGCACAATAAAGGACAGAAATGGCAAGGACCTAACAGAAGCAGATGTGATTAAGAAGAGGTGGCAAGAAAACACAGGAGAACCAGACAGAAATGGTCCTAGTGACTCAGATAACCACGATGGTGTGATCATTCTCTTAGAGCGAGACATCCTGGAGTGTGAAGTCCAGTGGGCCTTAGAAAACATTGCTATGAACAAAGCTAGTGGAGGTGATGGCATTCCTGCTGAGCTGTTTAAAATCCCAATAGATGATGCTGTTAAAGTGCTGCAGTAAATATGCCATCAAATTTGAAAAAGTCAGCAGTGCCACAGGACTGGAAAAGCTTTTCATTCTAATCCCAAAGAAAGGCAATGCCAAAGAATGTTCTTACAGTTGCTCTCATTTCATATGCTAGGAAGGTAATGCCCAAAGTCCTTCAAGCTAGGCTTCAGCAGTAGGTGAACCAAGAAATTCTGGATGTACAAGCTGGATTTAGAAAAGGCAGAGAAACCAGAGACCACATTGTCAACATCTGGTGAATCATATAAAAAGCAAGGGAATTCCAGAAAAAAACATCTACTTCTGCTTCATTGACTATGTTAAAGCCTTCAACTTTGTGGATTAAAAACAAAACAAAACAAAACAAAAAACCTGTGGAAAATTCTTAAAGAAATGGGGATACCAGACCACCTTACCTGCCTCCTTAGAAACCTGTATGCAGATCAAGAAGCAACAATTAGAACCAGACATGGAACAGTGGACTTCTTCAAAATCAGGAAAGGATTTTTCACGCTGCTTATTTAACTTATATGCAGAGTATGTCATGCAAAATGCCAGGCTAGATGAATCACAAGCTGTGATCAAGATTGCCAGAAGAAACATCAACAACTTCAGATATGCAGGTGATCCCACTCTGATGGCAAAAAGTGAACAGGAACTAAAGAGTCTTGATCAGGGTGAAAGAGGAGAGTGAAAAGCTGGCTTAAAACTCAACATTCAAAATACTAAGATCATGGCATCTAGTCCCATCGTGCACTTCATGGCAAATAGAAGGGGGAAAAGTGGAAACAGTGATAGATGCTCTTTTCTTGGGCACCAAAATCACTGTGGATGGTGACTGCAGCAATGAAATTAAAAGACTCTTGCTCCCTGAATGAAAAGCTATGACAAACCTAGTCAGTGCTTTAAAAAGCAGAGACATCATTTTGGCAACAAAGGTCCATATACTCAAAGCTATGGTTTTTCCAGTAGTCATTTACAGATGTGAGAGTTGGACCATAAAGAAGGCTGAGTGCAGAAGAATTGGTGCTTTCAAGTTGTGGTGCTAGAGAAGTCTCTTGGAAGTCCCTTGGACAGCAAGGAGATCACGCCCGTCAATCCTAAAGGGAATGAATCCTGAATATTCATTGGGAAGGCTAATGCTGAAGCTCCAATACCTTGGCCATCTGATGCAAAGAGTAGACTCATTGGAAAAGACCTTGATGTTGGGAAAGATAGCAGGCAGGAGGAGAAGGCCTAGATTCTCTGCAACGTTGGTGCACTCTGGCTAGCTCAGGGGAATTTGATCTCAAGGAAAGAACTCATGGGGCCAATCATTTCTCTAGAGAAGATCTCTCTGGGACCAGAAAATGAACCAGGGACTCGTGGCCTGAGCCCCCCTATCGAGAATATTTTCACTGTCTGACAACAGAGGGCATGGCTGAAGGGGATTACCTGTTCAGCAGGGAACTGTGTAGAACTTGACCATCTGTCTTCCATAGCTGTTGAAAGTTTAATCCCCTTCATATTCTGATGATGATTTAACTTCTCCGAAGGATACATGCTATATTCCACTGGTAACCATGGAAACCACCATCTATACACATTCATTTGCAACTTCCATTCATTTCACTGCTGCCCTCACCTCCCTCCTCATCTTCTAGGAGTTTGTTCCCCCAGGGCCCCATGCCATAATTAGACAACCTCACATGGATCTGAGTTTTGGCTTTGAGTGCTCTGTGAGGTGAACTTTGAACTCAGGCTCAGCACAGAGGACAGGGCCTAGAGTGAAAAGAGGTTCACAAGAGAGATGGCTACTTTGCTCAAAAGGAAACTTTTTTCTTGCAGCTGGCTCAGCAGGAGAGCTATTGGGGAGCTCCACATCATTTATCCCACATATGCAGATGCAGCATGCTTGCTTCAAAGCCCAACGGACTTAAATAGTGAATCTTCGTACTGAGGCAGAGCTGCCACTGACCATCACTGATACAATAGGGAGCAAATATACCTGAACACATACAGCTGTATGGACCCTCTTGGACCCACGCAAGATGGCAGAGTGGAAGGATGTGCGCTCATCTTCTTCTGCATGAACTCCAAAATTACAACTCGCTGCTGAACAACCATCAACAGGAGAATGTTGGCTCCCACCAATAAAGATACCCTACGTCCAAGGGCAAAGGCCTAGAGCAAGATGGTAGGAGGGGTGAAATCGCATTTAGAATCAAACCGCATGCCCATCAGAGATGCTTGGAGGGCTCAAACAAAACCTCGTGCGCACCAGAATCCAGAGACCCCGCAGAAACTGAGCCAGGCCTGCGTTTGAGTGTTTGAGTATCTCCTGTAGAGGTACGGGTCAGCAGTGGCCTGCCACAGGGGCAGTGGTTCTCAGTGCAGCAGACCTGGGTGACACAGTGTGTGGCATAAGCCGTCTTGGAGGAGGTCGTGATTAACCCCACCGTAGAGCCGCTGAGCAGATGACCCACAAACTGAGAACACTTATACCAAATAAATTCTCGCACTCTTAAGAAAGTTCTAAGACCCAAAACAGATTTCCCAATCTTGGGGATCTGGCAAAGGGACTGAGAACCACCAAAGAATTTGACTTTGGAGGCCAGTGGGATTCAATTACAGAACTTACACAGGACTGGGGAAATAGACCCTTGGAGGGCACAAACAAAACTTTGTTCACACCAGGACCCAGGAGAAAGGAGCAGTGACACTAAAAGAGACTGACAGAGACATCCCTGTGGTGTTCAGGAGTGTCTGGTGGAGGCGTCAATCACCACTGGCCTGCTACAGGGTCAGGGACACGGAGTGCAGCACTGTGTGCATGGGACCTTTTGAAGGATGTCGCCATTCTCTTCATTACCTGTTGCGAGCGAAATTACACAGAGACAAAACACGAAACACACAAAAGAGACAGACGATACACACTCCGGCCGGAGGAATAGAACTGCGCCAAACTAATTGTGGTTTATTAATATAGAAGCCCTCTAGGCAGAATTCCAGACTGCATAAATAAGCCTTTTCAGTACAGCACAGGTGCATACATGTTATCGTACAGCAAAGGGGAGTGAAATCCCTGTCTGCTGCAGAGTCTGTCCAAAGCCCTCTTCTCCTTCTTATCACAAGAAGGGAATGCTCCCTCATATGCAAGGGACCATTAATCTCAAGGCGGTGTCCGTCTCCTTGGCAGAACATCTTGTTTGCAAGCAGCACATCTCCACTTTTCCTATTATGGCTGCATTAAGCCTTCATCTCCCCCTTTTTTATTTTATTTAAGCCCTCGAGACATTTGTATTTATGTTCTGTAGAGCAAGGCGTAAAGCTGTAGGCGGCCAACCTCCAGCCTCGCCAGCCCCTCTCATGGCTGTGCCTGTCTTAGTTTGCCCTCCTCTGAGGGTCTTACCCATCATTGGCTATCCAGCCACCTCTTGGGGGCTAGGCGGAATCTCTCTAGACGATGGACATCTAGAACTCTTTTTATTTATATGTCTCGGTTAATCTCTTGAAGGGCTCATGTTAAATGGTACAGGTGTTATACAAAACTGAGAATTCCAATCACATTTCAACACACTTCGTGTAGATAAAACAGCTAATTGATCTCCAAGCCAGGAAACGGTGTGTTGAAGATTGAGCACGTCAGTAGCAAGTTGTGCATCCAAATCTCGCTGTGGTTGCCATAAAAAATGAGTCTTTATGCCAGTCCCGAACAAAATCAGCTGTTTGAATTCCTTGGTGTAATGCAAGGCCTGCTACCGCCGCTGTTGCAGTTACTGATGCGACTGCTAGAATCGAAGCAATGACCACACCAAGCATACGTCGAGATCAGTGTAGCAAAGTCTGTACAGCGGTTACTAGATGAGAAACAGCAAAAGAATCTGACCACGGCAGAGTCAGATTTATAGGTAACCATACTTCTGTCCGAGCCTTAACAATTCCTAACGAGAAATTGGAGTTATAGGCTTGTCTTTCAAATTCTTCCCACCAAGACTGATTTACACATTGAATTAGATTACAGTAGTCACATGACACAGACCCCACAGTATCATTCCAAGTCCAATTCCCATATAACAATGCAAAAGGATATTTTACACATGCCATTGCAGAATAAGATTTATTAACATGTAAATTAACTTGGAATGGACCTGAAGAGTCACCACTGTCCAAAGTATAGTTTCCTGACCAGGTAGTGAGATTACCAGAAACTGCCATAGTTTCTAAATATCTCCTTGAATGTGCGGATATCCTTGCCATTGTAATTGAGGAGGGACAAGTGTAAATTGCTGCCATTTAACTGTTTCATTACCATTACCCATCAAAGTGCTATTTGCACGATGCCACCTAAGAGATTTATTTGACCATTTTTCTAAGAATTGCCCATGATCTGAACGCCAATCTACAACGATGGCCCCAGAATAATTCATGACTTTAAAGGGTCGATGATCTCGGCAACATTCCCACTCCAAAGATTCTAGAGAAGGAGCAAAAAAGTTAACAGGACATAGTGACATGTGTTTTCCATTATGAATGTCTATTGGTTCTGTCAAGGTGTTAAATCCCCTGGTGGAAACAAGCACAGTAAAAGTAGCAAAATGGTAATTTTTATACTTTACCCCCCCATGCATTATAAGAATGATGAGAATGTTCCTTGGTGGACAGACAAAAGGGGTGTCCTCCTATGCACAAAGGAATACCTTCCACTGCAATGGTCAAATTACTAATATTATATTATTGTTTATGATGAGATAGTTGTTCTATTCCCCTGCAAGCTGGTGGGGAAAAGAAGGCAGTCTCATTAGTACATGCCTGCACTTCTGGTCCCCCCTAGGAAACTGCTGTTACTAATGGGGGATTAGGTATATATGCCCAATATGTATGATTACTTGCCGATACACTGATTACCTGACATGTCACCACCGCCATCATGGCAAGCAAAAGATTGGTAGGATTCAGAGGTTGCCCCACCTTCATTAACGTCTTCTCTGCTTCCTGGGTCAACCTCTTCATTTGACCCCACGTAGGAGGTGTTGCTTCCCTTGTACGGAAAGTAAAGCTTCTCTGCATAGTAAGCTCTTTGAATTTTTGAACAAAGGGATCAGCCATTGTTGATTTTGATCAATCTTGCTGGGGTCCAAAACCTGTAATTATTAACAGAAATGAAAGCATACCCTCGTCCCAAATATATTAATGATGCTGGGATCCAACCTTTCTCTTTATCTTTATACCAAATAGGCATATTCAAGATCTTCTTATCCTCTTCTTTCCCTTGAAAATGCACCTCTGCTGCTGATAGATTTCCCTTGCTCCAAACATTCAAAAAATTTAGGGTAAGTAAGGTTTTATTCAGAATGTCTTTAGGTTTCATAAATCTCTCTTGTTCCCCCTTTTATATTTTTTCAAGATAATCACGCAAGGTACGATTAGCTCTTTCAATGACAGCTTGCCCTTGACTATTATAAGGAATACCAAAAGTATGAGTTATATGGTATTGAGATAAAAAGTGAGCTAATTTTGTGGATTGGTAGGCAGGTGCATTATCAGTTTTCAATTCAATTGGTAATCCCATAACTGCAAAACAAGATAACAAATGAGTAATAACAGTGTCAGCCTTCTCAGAATGTAATGCAGTGGCCCATTGAAAATGTGTGCAAGTATCTATAGTATGACGCACACATTTTTGTTGTCCGAAAGAAGAAATGTAAATTACATCCATTTGCCATATCTGATTTGCTTGTTGTCCTCTCATGTTGACACCTGGTGGGGTAAATGGCAAAGCAAAGGGTGCACGTATGGAACAAGAACGAACAATATTTTGAGCTTGTTTTCGAGTAATAGCATGAGATTTTTGTAACCCTTTGGAGTTGGTGTGCCGTAAGAGATGTCCTTGTTTTGCTGCTTCTATAGGATAAAGTAAGGCATCAATTGTAGCATTTCCGAATGATAAGGGTCCAGGAAGGGCAGAATATGCACGGATGTGAGTAAAGAAAATTAACTCTGAACGCTGCAAGAGCAATTGTTGTACTTGGTAAAACAATTTATCAACAGCTGTTTTAAGGGTCAGTGGAAGGGAGACATGGGGAAGCTGTAGGGAGGGATGAGATTTCAGAGATATTATTACAAACTTTAGCATTTGAAAATGCAAATCCTGAATGCAAGCATATACTGGGACCTTTAAAGGGACAGGGTGCATCTATAGCTGAATATATCAGAGCCTGCTTGGGAGTAGGAGGAGCTGAGCATCAGGCTAATGTCTTTGCTACAGCCTTGGCCAAAGCTATGAGACCACAAAAGGGAGGTAACTGCTTCCATTGTGGAAAACCTGGTCATATGAAAAGAGAGTGTCGGAAATTAAAAGCTGATCAAGGTGCAATTCCTAAAGACAGATCTCTTGCTGGGAAGAATAAGACTCCTCCTGGACTTTGCCATCGGTGCGGGAAGGGGTTTCATTGGACTAATGAATGCAGATCTAAAACAGATAAAATGGGCAACCCGATACTGGGAAACTATCCTGCGGGCCTAAGTCCTTGGGGCCCAGGAACAATACCGGGGACTTCTCCTCCTTGCCCTCCTGCCATTCCACCTGCCCCACCCCTGTTCCCTCCCAGCAACCGTTAGGAGTCGATGCCCCATTAAAAGGACCTCAGATGATGATTTCAGACTTTTGGTCTGCTACTTCAGGGAGTGCTGCTGCTGATTTGCCACTAGCTGATAATGTTCTTTTGTCACCAGGGGGAGGCATTTATAAATTAAAAACAAATGTATTTGGACCACTGCCTAAGGGCACTTTTGGCTTGATACTAGGCTGTAGCAGTGCAGCTTTGAGAGGTTTAACCATAATTCCTGGGGTAATAGACTCTGACTATGTTGGGGAAATTTTAATTATGGTCTCTACTTCTACCACGCTTTCATTGTTAGCTGGGGAATGTATTGCTCAAATACTTCTCCTACCTTATCACCCCCTTTTGGCTCTTCCTAATGAACGAACAAGAGGATTTGGAAGTGCTGGGCGACATATATTTTGGGAAATGCTTATCAAAGATTCTCGCCCTGTTCTCTCCTTGATTATACAAGGAAACAACTTTGAGGGACTAGTCGACACAGGGGCGGATGTTTCAGTCATTTCTTCTCAACAATGGCCCCAAGATTGGGAAAAAGAAAAAAGCCCTTTAATGCTGATGGGATTGGGCTCCATTGCAGATGTCTGGAAGAGTACCCATCCCTTGCAATGTCAATTCTATAATGGAAGATCAGTGTTTGTTACCTTTTATTTTGTAAATATACCTATTAATATATGGGGAAGAGATCTTCTCTCTCCTTGGGGGGCTTCTGTAACCATTCCATCGGAAAACTAGTAGCCACTGCTCAAATTGCTCGAGCACTCCCATTAAAATGGTTAACTAATACTCCAAAATGGGTTGAGCAGTGGCCATTACCACAAATGAAGCTCGAGGCATTAGAACAATTAGTACAAGAACAACTCCAACTTGGTCATATAGAGCCCTCTACCTCCCCCTGGAATTTTCCTGTTTTTGTTATAAAAAAGAAATCTGGAAAATGGAGAATGGTAACTGATTTACGAGCAGTTAATAAATGTATTGAACCTATGGGAGCATTACAGTTGGGACTCCCCTCTCCAGCTCTTATTCCTCAGAATTGGTCCTTAATGGTGCTAGATCTTAAAGACTGTTTTTTTTTACCATCCCCCTACAATTGCAAGATAGAGATAAATCTGCTTTTACAGTTCCTGTTCTTAATCATGCTCAGCCTGTTAAGCATTATCAATGGACAGTCTTACCACAAGGAATGATAAATAGTCCTACCTTATGCCAAGAATTCGTAGCTTGCTCTTTACAATCCCTCCATCGAATATACCCCAATTATATTCTATATCATTATATGAATGATCTCCTATTAGCAGCTCCTAGTATTGCTGAACGTGATGAATTCTTTTTAAAAGTACAGGAGGCTTTAAGACTATACAATTTGCAAATAGCCCTGGAAAAAATTCAAAAAGACTTTCCTATTTCATATTTAGAGACAATATTGGAACAGCATAGAATAAGGCCCCACATTGGGCGCCAGATGTTGCGAGCGAAATTATACAGAGACAAAACATGAGACACACAAAAGAGACAGACAATACACACTCTGGCCAGAGGAATAGAACTGCGCCAAACTAATTGTGGTTTATTAATATAAAAGCCCCCTAGGCAGAATTCCAGACTGCATGAATAAGCCTTTTCAGTACAGCGCAGGTGCATACATGTTATCGTACAGCAAAGGGGAGTGAAAT
Organism: Budorcas taxicolor; assembly: GCF_023091745.1. Classification (NCBI taxonomy): domain Eukaryota; kingdom Metazoa; phylum Chordata; class Mammalia; order Artiodactyla; family Bovidae; genus Budorcas; species Budorcas taxicolor. The sequence continues at coordinate 84,514,130 of NC_068935.1, read as the reverse complement.
CCCTGTCTGCTGCAGAGTCTGTCCAAAGCCCTCTTCTCCTTCTTATCACAAGAAAGGAATGCTCCCTCGTATGCAAGGGACCATTAATCTCAAGGCGGTGTCCGTCTCCTTGGCAGAACATCTTGTTTGCAAGCAGCACATTTCCACTTTTCCTATTATGGCTGCATTAACCCTTCAATTACCTCCACCATTTAGTCTCAGGTCAAGCAATAGGGAGGGAACACAACTCCATCCATCAACAGAAAATTGGATGAAAGATTTACTGAGCATGGCCCCACCATTCAGAACAAGACCCAGTTTCCCCCACAGTTAGTCTCTCCCATTAGGAAGCTTCCATAAGCCTCTTATCCTTAAACTTCAGAGGGCAGACAGAATGAAAACCACAATCACAGAAAAATCAAACTGATCACATGGACCACAGCCTTGTCTAACTCAGTGAAACTAAGAGCCATGCCATGTAGTGCCACCCAAGACAGATGGGTCAAGATGGATAGTTCTGACAAAACATGGTCCACTGGAGAAGGGAATGGCAAACCACTTCAGTATTCTTGCCTTGAGAACCCCATGAACAGTATGAGAAGACAAAAAGATAAGACACAGAAAGATGAACTCCCCAGGTTTGTAGGTGCCCAATATGCTACAGGAGAAGAGTGGAGAAAAAGCTCCAGAAAGAATGAAGAGACGGAGCCAAAGCAAAAACGACGTCCAGTTGTGAATGTGACTGGTGATGGAAGTAAAGCCTGATGCTGTAAAGAACAATATTGCATAGGAACCTGCAATGTCAGCCCAATGCTGCTGCTGCTGCTGCTGCTGCTGCTGGTGCTGTTGCTGCTGCTGCTGCTGCTAAGTCGCTTCAGTCATGTCCGACTCTGTGTGACCCTATAGACAGCAGCCCACCAGGCTCCCCCATCCCTGGGATTCTCCAGGCATGAGTACTGGAGTGGGGTGCCATTGCCTTCTCCGCAGGCCAATGAATCAAGGTAAATTGGAAGCGGTCAAACAGGAGACAAGAGTGAACACTGACATTTTAGGAACCAGTGAATTAAAATGGACTGGAACGGGCAAATTTAATTCAGATGACCATGATATCTACTACTGTGGATAAAAATCCCTTAGAAGAATGGAATAGCCCTTATAGTGAACAAAAGAGTCTGAAATGTGGTAATTGGGTGCAATCTTAAAAAAGACAGAATGGTCTTGGTTTGTTTCCAAGGCAAACCATCCAATATCACAGTAATCCAAGTCTGTGCCCCAACTAGTAATGTTGAAGAAGCTGAAGTTGAACAGTCCTATGAAGACCTATAAGACCTTTTAGAACTAATACCCCCAAAAGTTGCCCTTTTCTTCATAGGGTACTGTAATGCAAAATAAGGAAGTCAAGAGATACCTGGAGTAATAGGCAAATTTGGTCTTGGAGTACAAAACAAAGCAGGGGAAACACTAACAGAGTTTTGCCAAGAGAACACAGTGGTCATAGCAAACACCCTCTTCCAGCAACACGAGTGAAGACTGTTCACATGGGCATCACCAGACGGTTAATACTGAAAGATTGATTATATTTTTTGTAGCTGAAGATGCAGAAGTTCTGTACAGTCAGCAAAAACAAGACCAGGAGCTGACTGTGGCTCAGATCATGAACTCCTTATTGCCAAATTCAGGCTTAAATTGAAGAAAGTAGGGAAAACCACTAGACCATTCAGGTATGACCTAAATAAAATCCCTTACAATTATACAGTGGAAGTGAAAAACAAACTCAAAGCAATAGATTTGGTAGACAGAGTGCCTGAAGAACTGTCGACAGATGTTCATGACATTGTACAGGAGGCATTGATCAAGATAATCCCCAAGGAAAAGTAGTGCAAAAAGGCAAAGTGGTTGTCCAGGGAGGCCTCACAAATAGCTATGAAAAGAAGAGAAGTGAAAGGCAAAGAAAAAAAGGAAAGATATACCCATTTGAATGCAGAGTTCCAAAGAATAACAAGGAGAGATGAAGTCTTTCTCAGTGATCAATGTAAAGAAGTAGAGGAAAAGAATAGAATGGGAAAGACTAGAGATCTCTTCAAGAAAATTAGAGATATCAAGGGAACATTTCATGCAAAGATGGGCTTGATAAAGGACAGAAATGGTATGGACCTAACAGAAGCAGAAGATATTAAGAAGAGGTGGCAAGAATACACGGAAGAACTGTACAAAAAAGATCTTCACGACCCAGATAATCATGATAGTGTGATCACTCACCTAGAGCCAGACATCCTGGAATGCGAAGTCAAGTGGGCCTTAGGAAGCATCACTACGAACAAAGCTAGTGGAGCTGATGGAATTCCAGTTGAGTCATTTCAAATCCTGGGAGATGATGCTGTGAAAGTGCTGCTCTCAATATGCCAGCAAATTTGGAAAACTCAGCACTGGACCTCAGAACTGGGAAAAGTCCGTTTTTGTTGCAATCCCAAAGAAAGGCAATGCCAAAGAATGCTCCAACTACCACACAATTGCACTCATCTCACATGCTAGTAAAGTGATGCTCAAAATTCTTCAAGCCATGCTTTAACAGTACATGAACCGTGAACTTTCAGATGTTGAAGCTGGATTTAGAAAAGGCAGATCAGATTGCCAACATCTGTTGCATCATTGAAAAAGAGAGAGTTCCATAAAAACATCTATTTATGCTTTATTGACTTTGCCAAATCCTTTGACTGTGTGGATCACAGCAATCTGTGGAAAACTCTTACAGGGATGTGAATACTAGACCACCTTACCTGCCTCTTGAGAAACCTGTATGCAGGTCAAGAAGCAACAGTTTGAACCGGACATAGAACAATGGACTGTTTTCAAATTGGGAAAGAAATATGTCAAGGCTGTGTATTGTCACCCTGCTTATTTAACTTATATACAGTACATCATGCAAAATGCCAGGCTTGATGAAGCACAAGCTGTAATCAAGATTGCTGGGAGAAATATCAATAACCTCAGATATGCAGATGACACCACCCTTATGGTGAAAGCAAAGAGGAACTAAGAGCCTCTTGATGAAAATAAAACAAGAGAGTGAAAAAGCTGACTTAAAGCTCAACATTCCAAAAAGTAAGTTCATGGCATCCAGTCCATCACTTCATGGCAAATAGATGGGTAAACAATGGAAACAGTGACCGAGTTTATTTTTTGGGCTCCAAAATCACTGCAGATGGTGAGTGCAGCCATGAAATTAAAAGATGTTTGCTCCTTGGAAGAAAAGCTATGACCAGCCTAGACAGCATATTAAAAAGTAGAGACATTACCTTGCCAACAAAGGTCTGTCTAGTCAAAGCCGTAGTTTTTCCAGTAGTCATGTATGGATGTGAGATTTGAACTGTAAAGAAATCTTTTTCGGCTGAGTGCCGAAAATTTGATGCTTTTGATGTGTGGGGTTGGAGAAGACTCTTGAGAGTCCCTTAGACTTCAAGGAGACCCAAGCAGTCAGTCCTAAAGGAAATCAATCCCAACTATTTGTTGGAAGGACTGCTGCTGAAGCTGAAACTCCAATACTTTGGCTACCTGATGCAATGCACTGACTCACTGGAAAAGACCCTGATGTTGGGAAAGATTGAAGGCTGGAGGAGAAGGGGACAACAGAGGATGAGATGGTTGGACGGCATCACCGACTTGATGGACATGAGTTTGAGCAAGCTTTGGGAGTTGGTTATGGACATCGAAACCTGACATGCGGCAGTTCATGAGGTCGCAAAGAGTCGGAAATGACTGAGGGACTGAACTGAACTGAACTGCACCATGGTGAGCCATGTGCAAGTCCCCCATAACAAGCAGAGGATAACTCTTTTAAAGAGAGGGAAAACAAGTTGGGAGGACTAATGTAAAGAAAGTGTTCATCAGATGAAATGAGAGTTCCAAGTATAGTGACTTTCTGTTGGCAGAGACCTGACAGTCGCACTGGTCAAGCTCTTGACAGGCAAGAAGAGAAGTCTTTCTTCTTGATGTACTTTACTGGGTCATCATTGTAGGGCATGAGAGCTCCCCATTCTGGCCTCCAAACACTGTTTTTTTTTAAAATTGAAGGAAAATTACTTTATATTGTTGTGTTGGTTTCTGCCCTATGACAATACAAATCAACCATAATTATACATATGTCACCTAGCTCTTGAGCCTCCCTCCCCTCCTCAATCCCACTCCTGTAGGTCATCACAGAGCACCAGGCTAGACTTCCTGTGTTATATAGCATCCCCTCACCAGTTGTCCATTTTACACATGGTTGTGTATATATGTCAATGCTACTTTCTCTGTTCATCCCACTCTTTCCTTCCCTCACTGTATCCACAAGTCCATTCTCTATATTTGAATCTCCACCAAATTCTTTTAATTGAGATTTCTGCATATTAAATTTTCATATTTGTTAAGCAGTGAAACTGAGTGGTAACACTTGTAACTAGAACACTCTGAAAACCCTACTGAGTTCTATGTTCTTGCCTACATAAAACAAATCATCAGGCACAGTAAAATAAAGTTGAGGAGATATTTTTGTGTGTGTTTGTGTACTTGCAGATCTAAACTGTTTTTTTCTTCACTTTGTGACTCTGTGATATTCATCCTAAATTGTGGTTCTGATTTAATTATATAGAAATTCTAAGAATTCAGCCTAACTGCTCTGCTGATGCTGTGCTCAAGTACAGCTAACTCTCTGAAATATAAACTTTCCAAAGTGATGACAGAGTAATTTAAATACTAGATTGTAATTGGTCAGAGAACTTGGCTTTTATTTATTAACGAGGAAAAAAAAAGCCAACATGTCCTGCCACTTTAGAATTTACAGAAATCTCTCACATGTCGTATGTTTGACTCTTGCAAGAACCCACACTATAAGGAAATGGTACAAATGCTACTTTTACTTCAGTTTGAATGATAAGGAAGCCAGGACTCAGAGATAGGAAGTTGCTTCTGCTTAAGTTCACATATTTATGGAATAAATCCTAAAATCTGATTACATATACATTTCACTCTAGGTCCAGCTATCTTCCTATCACTCCTCACTGAACTTCATGTAGTTTTTTCACCTGTTTCATCTGGTGTTGGAGACTAGGAGCCTGTTTCAGAGAGATCATGGTCTTATTGAACCACTCAGCAGAGAACCCAAGACACACCTTTCACATGCCTAATCTGTCTCCCCTTTATCCAGGTTCCTTCAGGGCCAAAAATTGCCTTCAAATCAACTAATCAGCATCCCCTGTCCCTGCATGAAGTAATCCTCTGCCTGTAGCTGACTAAAAAACAAACCCTACTATGGACTAGGAGCCATTTCTTCACCATGCTGGTGTAATACAAAATCGAAGAAGGGGGCTTGATTTTTACTTTATCGTTAAAAGAAAAAAAAAACACTTCTTCAGGTATCATCTCTCATAGATTTTACAACAAGCATGACAGAACAGCATGCTACTGTCATTATGCTCACATGACAGCAAGTAAGTCAGGGCACCAGCACACAAAGCAGCTAACATGCCTAACCACAGCAACCTGCATAGTAAATACAGAGCCAGGATAACTCCTTTGAGCCTTGGACTCACTGGTTTCTAGTTCACTGTGTCCACTATGGGCCCAGGAGGCCACTTCTATGATGTCATCAACAGTACTTTCTTTCATGTGTTGAGAGTTCTCCTTGATGCTTCCCACATTTAACCATGCTCATTCTATTCTCTGTGCCTGTGTTCCCTTTTTCCTCATTCTACTAGGAATACCTTTATAACCTCCCCTCTCTCTGTAGAAATCCTATCTGCCTGTCTAGTTCCAGTTTTGCAAGTCCCTTCTACCACCTCTTCAAATGTATCAGTTCATATCCATCTCTTTCTTCTCAGAAACCTAGCTGAACTTACAGCCACATAATTAATGGCTGCTGTATTTCTTTCCTTTTTAATTTTTTCTTAATTAATGAATATGTTTTAATTAGAGAATCATTACTTTACATTATTGTGATGGTTTTTGCCATACATCAACATGAATCGGCCACAGGTATACATGTATCCCCCAAATCCTGACCCCCCCATTTTCCCTCACCACCCTATCCCTCTGGGTTGTCCCAGAGCACTGGCTTTAGGTGGCCTGATTCATGCATCGAACTTGCACTGCTAATCTATAATACATATGGTAATGTACATGTTTCAATGCTATTCTCTCAAGTCATGCTACCCTTGCCTTCTCCCACCAAGGCCAAAAGTCTGTTCTTTACCTTTGTGTCTCCTTTACTGCCTTGCATGTAGGATCGTCAGTACCGTCTTTCTAAATTCCACATATATGTGTTAATATACAGTATTTGATTTCCCTTTCTGATTTACTTCACTCTGCATAATAGAGTCCAGATTCATACACCTCATTAGAACTGACTCAGATGCATTTCTTTTTAAAACTGAGTAATATTCCATTGTGTATATGTACCACAACTTCTTTATCCATTCATCTGCTGATGGACATCTAGGTTGTCCCCATGTCCTAGCTATTGTAAATAGTGCTGCTGCAATGAATGTTATGGTACATGTGTCTCTTTCGGTTCTGGTTTCCTTGGGATATATGCCCAGCAGTGGGATTGCTGGGTCATATGGCAGTTCTATTCCCAGTTTTCTAAGGAATCTCCACACTGTTCTCCACAGTAGCTGTACCAGTTTGCATTCTCACCAACAGTGTAAGAGCGTTTCATTTTCTTGACACCCTCTCCAACATTTATCATTTGTAAAACTTTTGATGGTGGTCATTCTGACTGGTGTGAGATGATACCTCACTGAAGTTTTGAATTGCATTTCTTTAATAATGAGTGATGTTGAGCATCTTTTCATGGGTTTATTCAGTTCAGTTCAGTCGCTCAGTCATGTCCAACACTTTGTGACCCCATGGACTGCAGCTTGCCAGGCCTCCCTGTCCATCACTAACTCCCAGTATTTACCCAAACTCATGTCCACTGAGTTGGTGATGCCATCCAACCATCTCATCTTTTGTTGTTTCCTTCTCTGCCCACCTTCAATCTTTCCCAGCATCAGGCTCTTTTCAAATGAGTCAGCTCTTCACATCAGGTGGCCGAAGTATTGGAGTTTCAGCTTCAACATCAGTCCTTCCAATGAACATTTAGGACTGATCTCCTTTAGGATGGACTAGTTGGATCTCCTTGTAGTCTAAGGGACTCTCAAGAGTCTTCTCCAACACCACAGTTTAAAAGCATCAATTCTTTGGTGCTCAGCTTTCTTTACAGTCCAACTCTCACATCCATACATGACTACTGGAAAAACCATAGCCTTGACTAGACAGACCTTTGTTGGCAAAGTAATGTCTCTGCTTTTTAATATGCTGTCTAGGTTGGTCATAGCTTTTCTTCCAAAGAGCAAGTGTCTTTTAATTTCATGGCTGCAGTCACCATCTGCAGTGATTTTGGAGCCTTAGAAAATAAAGTTTGTCACTGCTTCCACAATTTCCCCATCTATTTGCCATAAAGTGATGGGACCAGGTGCCATGATCTTCATTTTCTGAATGTTAAGCATTAAGCCAACTTTTTCACTCTCCTCTTTCACTTTCATCAAGAGGCTATTTAGTTCTTCAGTTTCTGCCATAAGGATGGTGTCATCTGCATATATGAGGTTATTGATATTTCTCCTGGCAACCTTGCACTTCATGCATGCCAGCGTTACTCATGATATACTCTGCAAATAAGTTAAATAAGCAGGGTGACAATAAACAGCCTTGATGTACTCCTTTTCCTATTTGGAACCAGTCTGTTGTTCCATGTCCAGTTCTAACTGTTGCTTCCTGACCTGTTTACAGATTTCTCAAGAGGCAAGTGAGGTGGTCTGGTATTCCCATCACTTTCAGAATTTTCCATAGTTTATTGTGATCCACACAGTCAAAGGCTTTGACATTGTCAATAAAGCAGAAATAGATGTTTTTCTGGAACCTCTTTCTTTTTTGATGATCCAGCAGATGTTGGCAATTTGATTTCTGGTTCCTCTGCCTTTTCTCAAATCAGCTTGAACATCTGGAAGTTCACAGTTCATGTATTGTTGAAGCCTGGCTTGGAGATTTTTGAGCATTACTTTACTAGCGTGTGAGATGATTGCAATTGTGAGGTATTTTGAGCATTATTTGGCATTTCTTTTCTTAGGGATTGGAATGAAAATGACCTTTTCCAGTCCTGTGGCCACTGCTGAGTTTTCCAAATGTGCTGGCATATTGAGTGCAGTACTTTCACAACATCATTTTTTAGGATTTGAAATATCTCAACTGGAATTCCATCACCTCCACTAGCTTTGTTCATAGTGATGCTTCCTAAGACCCACTTGACTTCACATTCCAGGATGTCTGGCTCTAGGTGAGTGATCACACCATCGTGATTATCTGAGTTGTGAAGATCTTTTTTGTATAGTTCTTCTGTGCATTCTTGCTACCTCTTCTTAATATCTTCTGCTTCTGTTAGGTCCATACAATTTCTGTATGTCTTCTTTGGAGAAATGTCTGTTTAGGTCTTTCACCCACTTTTTGATTTTTTTTTTTTTGTTATTGAGCTCTATGAGCTGCTTGTACATTTTGGCGATTAATTCTTAGTCAGTTTCATTTGCTGTTATCTTTTCCCATTCTGAGGGCTTTCTTTTCACCTAGCTTATATTTTCCTTTGTTGTGCAAAAGCTTTTAAGTTTAATTAGTTCCCATTTGTTTATTGTTGTTTTTATTTCCATTACTCTGGGAAGTGGCTTGTAGAGGGTAGTGCTGTGATTTATGTCGGAGAGTGTTCTGCTTATGTTTCCTCCAAGAGTTTTATAGTTTCTGTCTTACATTTAGGTATTATTCCATTCTAAGTTTATTTTTGTTTATAGTGTTAGAAGCTCCAATACTTTGGCCACCTGATGTGAAGAACTGACTCACTGGAAAAGACCTTGATGCTGGGAAAGATTGAAGGCAGGAGGAGAAGGGGATGACAGAGGATGAGGTGGATGGATGGGATCACCAACTTGATAGACATGAGTTTGAGCAAGCTCCAGGAGTTAGTGATAGACAGGGAAGGCTGGCACGCTGCACTCCATGGGGTTGTAAAGAGTTGAATATGACTGAATGCCTGAACTGAATTAAATTTGTCCACTCTCATCCAGTTTAGCTCACTGATTCCCAAAATGTCGATGTTCATTCTTGCCATTTCCTGCTTGACCACATCCAGTTTACCTTGATTCATTGACCTAATGTTTCAAGTTCCTGTGCAATATTGTTCTTTACAGCATCCGACTTTACTTTCACCACCAGACACACCCACAGCTGTGTGTCATTTCCTGTTTAGCTCAACCTCTTCATTCTTTTTGGAGCTATTTCTCTGCTCTTCCCACTTACCAACCTGGGGGGTTCATCTTCCAGTGTCATATCCTTTTGCCTTTTCATATTGTTCATGTGGTTCTCAAGGTAAGAATACGGAAATGGTTTGCCATTCCATTCTCCAGTGGGCCATGTTTTGTCAGAACTCTCCACAATGATCCATCCATAAGAAAGAAAGAAAGGGGTAGGGGAGAAAGCAAGTGAGGACTGATTTTAAAATGATGATTATATAGCTGATTATTTTTGTTGTATAGCAGTAACTAACACAACATTGTAAAGCTTTATACGAGGTGTTATGTGTATGCTCGGTTGTGTCCAACTCTTTGCCCTCATTGACTGTAGCCTCCCAGGCTCCTCTGCTCATGGGATTTTCCACACAAAAATACCAGAGTGGGATTTTCTCCTGCAGTAGATCTTTCTGACCCAGGGGTCGAACTTACTTCTCCTGTGTCTTCTGCACTGGCAAGAGGTTTCTTTACCACTAGTGCTACCTGCGAAGCCCCAATAAAATAAACACCTTTTAAAAAATACTTGTAGAATTAAAAAAAATAAATGATAATTAAAGAAGACAATTGAGGTGATAAAAACACACTTTGCTTAACCCTTCATAAAGTGGACAATTTCTTCTGGAAAAACTGCATTCAGAAGAGGAAGACAGGAAGCTTGTACAGAATAGAGAACAAGGAAGAGGAAAATGGAAACTACCTGATTGGCTGGGGCCACAGTGTCACTATTGTTTGGGATGCGATGAGCAAGGAGATAAGTTCAGAAGCCAGGGCTGGCTTGGCTTGGGGCCAGCTGCCCACATGCATGTGGTTCTGGTCAAGCAGATCATTTATAAGGACACAAAAGTTCCCTATGTTTCAGCTTGCTGATATGGCACCCAGACAGGAGCAGATCCATGTTGGATCCTCATGATTTTGGGGCTGACTGGGCACTCTGGCCACTGCCCAGCATCTCCAGAGAAGATGGGACTACTTCACTGACCTCTTCCCCTCTTTACTCGTTTTCACTCATTTGTTCTCTTTTAGTGTGTTGCATTTTCTTCCCACCTCCCCTCCCCCAAAGTCAATTTACATAGATTCTCAGAAAACAAGAGCAAGAGGTGACCCCAGGTCAGTCCAGCCACTCAGGAGAAGGGACCTTGAGTCTTTCCCTCTGGCGGGCAGGGCGGGTGGGTTGGTGTCCCCAAGCTGCATCCCACACACGAGGGAACCCATGGCTGGCTCCTTGGAGGCAGAGGTGGAGGCGGAGAGGATGGGGCTGACACTCCGAAGGCTGAGGTAAAACTTGTCAGTTTATTCACGGGGATGTGGCATCAGGGCTCCTTGGTGCCTGAGTTGTCCTCGTTACCCAGAAGCAGCTGTTGGCCTCTCCTCATGGTGGTTGTGAGAGAACATCTCGGGGCTCTTGTGAGGTGGGGAGTCAGGGCCTGGGTCCCTGCATGCCACTTGCTCCTCACCCACCCTGGTCCCCAGGCCCTGATTCTGGATGATGGCATATCCTCGTGGCCCTCGCCTTTACCCTCCTCCTGCTTCCTGTGTATGTGTGTGTGTGTGTGTGTGTGTGTGTGTGTGTGTGTGTGTTTATAACACAGTGAAATATTACCCAGCCACCAAAAAGTAATTATAGTTTTGTCATTTGAAACTACATGGATGGACCCAAAGGTTATTCTGCTTAGTGAAATAAGTCAGAGAAAGACAACTACTCTATGTTATCACTTATATGTGGACTAATAAATAAAACAAACAAATAAATATAATAAAACAGAAACAGCTTCACTTATATAGAGAACAAACTAGTAATTACCAGTGGGGAGAGAGCAGTGCAGATGGGCATGACAGGGGTAATGAATTAAGAGGTACACCCTACTATGTATGAGTTACAAGCATATATATTACAACATAGGGAATATAGGCAACATTTTATAATCATTTTAAATTAAGTATAAATATAAAATATTAAATCACTATGCTGTGTACCTGAAACTAATATAATGTTGTAAACGAATTGCACTTCAATAAAATTTTAAAAATCAAAAAGGATATAACACACACACATGCACACACACAAAGAAACTGCATCAAGAAGTGAGTAGAGTTAAGTATTTAAAGTGGTGAAGAAAATCTATACCAATCTAGAATTCTGGATCCACTTGAATTGTCTTTTAAAACTGATTGAGTTATTTCACTCATGATCCTATATTTAAGGCAGAATAAGGGACAAAGATATAAAGAACAGGCTTTTGGACTATGTAGCAGTCTATGAGGTCGCTAAGAGTCAGACACGACTGAGCAACTTCACTTTCACTTTTCACTTTCATGCATTGGAGAAGGAAATGGCAACCCACTCCAGTGTTCTTGCCTAGAGAACCCCAGGGATGGGGGAGCCTGGTGGGCTGCCGTCTATGGGGTTGCACAGAGTCAGACATGACAGAAGCGACGCAGCAGCAGCAGCAGCAGCAGGAGAAGGCGAGAGTGGGATGATTTGAGAGAATAGCATTGAAACGTGTATAGTACCATATGTAAAGCAGATGACCAGTGCAAGTTCAATGCATGAAGCAAGGCACTCAAAGCCAGTGCTCTAGGACAACCCAGAGGAATGGGGTGAGGATGGAGGTGGGGGGGTGGTTCAGGATGGGGTGGACACATGTGTAACTGTGGCTGATTCATGTCGATGTATGGCAAAAACCACCACAATATTGTAAAGTAATTATCCCCCAATTAAAATAAATTAACTTAAAAAAGTGATTGAGATACAGATTTTCTTAAACCAACAAAAATTGAGAGCACTAGTTATCAGTGGACCTACATTTTAAGAATTTGTTTTTAAAAATCTTCAGAAAATTTGGAATGTTATATGCCAGAAATTATGTTATACATAAATAAAGGAAAAGTACTGGGGAAGAAATATATGATGGCAAAAAAATATCTTCCTTATCCTTAATAGACAACTGTGTGTTCAAAATCATAGTATTAAGCTTGTAGGAAGTGATTATATATTTGGGATAAATGAAATGAATGATAAAAATTTCATAAGGGAAAGTGAGGAACTGAGAATACTCTGTTATAAGGTCCTTGAATTACATGTGAAGTAATATAATGCTACTTGAAAAATGGATTTGAATTAGTTTTAAATGTATATTGCAAACACAAGGGAAACAAAAATATGTCTTAAAGTAAAATGATATACCAAGAAAGGAGAATGATGGGATGATATAAAATGCTGAATTAAAACAAAGGAAGGCAGATAAGTCATGGAAGACGAAAATGAAAAGAAAGAACAAAACTATAAATAGAAAACTGTTACACACAGTATTTATTTTTCTCTTTCTGACTTACTTCACTCTGTATAACAGATTCAGGGCCCATCCATGAATGACCCAATATCATTCCTTTTTATGGCTGATTAATATTCCAGTGTATCTATTTACCACATCTTCTGCACTGCCATGTATAAAACAGACAGCTAGTGTAGTACCTGCTGTATAGTGCATGGAACTCAGCTAGGTGCTCCATGGTGACCTAGATGGGTGTCTGGAGGGTGTGGGAGGGAGACCCAAGAGGGAAGGCATGCACACACACGCACACACACACACACACACGCACACATTGTTGTACGGCAGAAACTAACATTGTAAAGCAACTATACGCCGATTAAAAAATAAGTAACAAAATTGATACATATCAATCCAGCTATATCAATATTAATTTAAAAGTTAATGGCTTACATCATCAACAAATCTCAAACAATAAATACTGGAGAGGATGTGGAGAAAAGGGAACTCTCTTGCTCTGTTGGTGGGAATATAAATTGATACAGCTACTATGGATTACAGTATGTGAAAATGAAAGTCACTCAATCTTGTCTGATTTTTTGTGACCCCATGTACTGTAGAGTCCATGGAATTCTCCAGGCCAGAATACTGGAGTGGGTAGCCTTTCCCTTCTCCAGGGAATCTTCCCAACCCAGGGATCGAACCCAAGTACTACCATATTACCCAGCAATCCCACTACTAGGCATATACCCTGAGAAAACCAATATTGAAAAAGACACATGTACCCCAATGTTCACTGCAACACTATTTACAATAGCTAGGACATGGAAGTAACCTAGGTGTCCATTGACTGATGGAATGGATAAAGAAGCTTGTATATACAGCCATAAAAGGAATGCATTTGAGTCTGTTCTAATGACGTGGATGAACCTAGAACCTATTATGCAGAGTGAAGTAAGTCAGAAAGAGCAAAACAAACATCATATATTAATGCATATATATGAAATCTAGTACTGGTGAACAGTACTAGTACATTAGTTCACTAGTACAGTACTGGTGAACTTATTTGCAGGGCAGAAATGGAAACATAGACATAGAGAACAGACTTGTGGACTTGGGGGTGGGGGTAGAAAGGAGAGTGTGGAACGAGTGGAGAGAGTAACATGGGAATATACACTATCATATGTAAAATAGATGTCCAATGGGAATTTGCTGCATGACTCAGAGAACTCAAACTGGGGTTCTTTAACAACCTAGAGGGGTGGGATGAGATAGGAGATGTGAAGGACATTAAAAAGGGAAGGAGCATATGTATATCTATGGCTGATTCATGTTAATGTATGGAAGAAACCAACACAATGTTGTAAACCAATTATCCTTCAATTAAAAATAAATAAAATTAAAAAAATTTAATGCCCTAAACTCACCAATTAAAAGACAGAGACTGAAAGTGGATCATAAAACAACACCCAGTCATATGCTTTCTATTTTAAAAAATCACATTAAATGTAGAAGCACATAGATACTGAAAGTAAAGGAATGGGCTGAGATTGTGGAGTAGGAGACAGCAGTTTCTCTTCTTTGATACATCACTACAATTAGATAGTTACCCAGGAATAAAAAATGTTCTGTGATAGCTCAGGAGATCACTTAAGAAGTTTTATTTTCTTTTATTTTGTTCCAAAGTGGAACAAAAAAACTGAGAATAACTTCCTGTTTCAAATTGCCTGCATTATCCCATCCCCCAGGCTGGTACTGCTCAATACCAAGAGGTAACTTCCCAGCCTGAAAGAGTTTGGAAAAGGAGAGAGAGTGAGCAGATAGCCTTGCCAGCCATTTAGAGCACCGCATTAAGAACCTGCTTTGGGTTGACCTCACCTATAAATGGGACTTCCCTGATGGCTCAGTGAATCTGCCTGTAATGCAGGAGACACAGGACATGCAGGTTCAATCCCTGGGTGAGGAAGATCCCCTGGAGGAGGAAATAGCAACCCATTCCAGTATTCTTGCTTGTAAAATTCTATGGACAGAGGACCCTGGCAGGTTACAGTCAATAGGGTCACAAAGAGTTGGACACAACTGAGCATGCACACACCTATAAATAAAAGCTGAGATGTACAGAGATGGATAAGAACAAGGAAGAAGGGCGGAGGCTACCTGTGTCAGGCCCATGGCAGGAGTGACTGTGGTTCCCAATGGCCTGTTCTGTGGTTCCCATCAGCCTTTGCTACTGATGACCTCAATAGCCCTACTGTATGCTGCAGATAAGCCGAGCTTACATCACTCAGGACCTCATCATGGACCAGAGAGAACTGGTCCATAGATGACCTCAGTATCGTTTGCCACTGAGAATCCCAAAACTTTTCACAGTCGCAAAAGCCTGTTGCCTGAGTCCCTCCCTGCTCACCCCTTTTTCCTCAGCAGCCCAGTCCAGTACCTCCACAAAAGCCCTTGGCCCTGGGATTTGCACTGGTAGTCAACTCTAGCCTCTGCAGCTGTGCCTTGGCCAAATCCAACTACAATGAGAGGATCTGCAGCTAGCACTTGTAGATGAACAAGGACATGACAATAGCCCAGAGTCTTGAAGTTTCTCAAGATCTGGCATGATTGTGCTCAGATCTGACATGATTCTTGTCACTGGATTTTACTGTTGTGCATGTACCCATGGCTATCCCTTGCAGCAACACACTGACATCAAAGGCCTCTACAGATGCTCATGGGCTCATATCTGGCCCTGACTACCGTCACTGGCCTCTATCACTGCATACATGCACAGCTAGCAACTATAGCCTCGCACTTGCATGCTCTAAGTTCTGTCACCAGCCTCCACCGCCTTCACAGCTGTGTATGCATTTGGCTAGCTCCTGCTGGTACATGAGTGCACACTGACAGCCCAGGCCAGCTGTTTGTGCATCCAGATCTAGCCCCAACTACTATCACTAGCCTGCACCACCAGACATGCCCACAGCTAGCACCTACAGTCCTACACTTTCCTACTGCTAGCTCCAACTCCTGTCCATATCCTCCACTGCCATGTGTGTGTTCATGGTAAGCCCCTACAATTACACAAGGACATGAAGGGCATGCCAACAGGCAAGACCTCACAGGTGCCTCTGCATCAGGAGCTGGTCCTAATCCCTGTTGGAAGCCTGCACCTCATGTAAGCCAACACCTAAAGGTACAAACATGTCCCTGCACTCTGTTAGCTTCTATTCCCATCATGGGCCACTGCCATTGTTCACACGCCTGTGGGTAGCCCCTGTAGCCTCATGAATTCATGTCAACAGCCCAGGTCTTTACAGCTGCTCAGGTGCCCTGAGTTAGCACAGACTCCTGTCACTGGCCTATGCCACCATACCTGAACAGAAAGAACTCCTGCAGATGTACACCTGCACAAAATCTTCCCCAACTACCTTCAGTGGAGCACTGGCCATACAAGATATCTGTGGATAGCCTCAAAAACCATAGAAGCACACATTGACAGACTAGGATATCACAGTTGCTTGTTTACCTGTAGTTGGCCCCAGCCCCTGCCACTGACTCTAGACCTCACCACAGCTCATGTGCCTGTAACCAGTCCCTGCTACTATGCAGGAACCTGCTTGGTCCACAGAGCCAAGCATGTGTGCTTTGGGGCCATTGGTTCTGGCCACCACCACCACATTCCTCATTGCTGAATCTGGAGGAAATCCTGAGGACTCCATTAGTCTTTGCAGCCACAATGAGCCCTTCATTGACTCAGTGCCAAAGATCACATAGCTGTCCATGTTATGAACACCACCTGCATGAACTGAGAAAACATTACATCCCACTTGGCACAACATATCTTTAGACCCAGGGCCACAGCACATTCTAGCATTCCACCCAAGGACAGCTGAAAGATTTTCATTACTAAAGACAATCTACAAAGTGTAGACTAGCTTACTGCCACTTCAAATCTGCAGACACCTATGAAGGCTATGAGGATCACAAAGAAAGAGAGAAACATGATTCTCCCATAAGAATACAATAAACCTCCAACAACTGGCCTCAAAAAATGGACAGCCATGAACTGCCTGAGAAAAAATCCAAAACACTTGTTCTAAAGAAGCTCAAAAAGCTACAGGAGAAAAGATTTACAATTTAACAAAGTCAGAAATACAATGCAAGAACAAAATGAGGAAATCAATAAAGATATAAAAATATTTTTAAAAACAAAAAGTTTGGAGCTAAATAATAGAATCAACTACAAACGGAATGTGCATGCATGCTAAGTCACTTCAGTTGTGTCCAACTCTTGTGACCCTATAGACTGTAGTCCTCCAGGCTCCTCTGTCCATGGGATTCTCCAAGCAAGAATACCAGTCGGTTGCCATGCCCTCCTCCAGGGGATCTTCCTTATCCAGGGATTGAACCCATGTCTCTTATGTCTCCTGTATTGGCAGGTGGGTTCTTTACCACTAGCACCACCTGGAAAATCCAAAAATGGAATAGACAACTCCAATATCAACTCAATCAAACAGAAGAATCAGCAAATGTGAAGACAAATCACTTGAAATTATTCAGGCAGAGTAAAAAGAGCAAATAGTGAAAAGAAATCAAGAAAGCTGATGGGACTTCGGTAACACCAACTAACTAAACAATATTTGCATTGCAGGAATCCCAGAAGTAGAAGAGAGAGAAAGGGAAGATAGATTATTTTAAAAATAATGAAATGAAAACTTTCCAAATCTGGGGCTTTCCCCAGATGAACATCCAGGCACATAAATATTAAAGATCTTAAATTAGGTTAAACTCAAGGAAGACTTTACCAAGGCAGTTAAAATAAAACTGCCAAAAAGTGAAGACAATGGACAGAATCTTGAAGCAGTAAGAGGAAAGAAGCTTTTCACACACAAAAAAGAACCCCCTGATAAAGCTATATGCAGGTTTCTCAGCAGAAATCTTGCAGGCCAGGTGAGAGTAGGATAATATATTCCGACAGTGCTGAAAGAAAAAATAACCTGCCAGCCAAGAATACTTTACCTGGCAAAGTTACCTTTATGAAAACAAAATGAGAAAAAGATGTTTCCAAATAAAAATCAGAAGATTATTACCCCTAGAACTGCCGTATAAGAAATACTAATGGGAGTTCTTCAAGCATAAAAGAAGGAATGCTAACTAGTAACATGAAATCATGTAATGGTATAAAACTGGCTAGTAAAGGCAAACATAGAGTCAAATTCAAAATATATTAATATTCAATGGTATATATAAAGCATAACCCTAGTGTAAAGGTTAAAAACAAAATAATTTAAAAATATAAAGCTACAATAATTTGTTAATGGATATACAATATTAAAAGATGTAAATTGTGATACCAAAAATATATAGTGTGTTTGGGAGAAAGAAAACTGTTGATATTTTGTATGCTAAAAAATTTATGTTGTTATCAGTTTAAATCAGACTGTTATAAGGTGTTTTATATAAGCCTCATTGTAACCATAAAGCAAAGACCTATTGTCGATACATAAAGGTGAAAGAAATCAAAGTATATTACTACAGAAAATTACTAAATCACAAAGACATCAAGAAAGAAAAAAATGTAACAAAGAATCTATAAAACTCTCAAAAAACAATTAGGAAATGGAAAAAGACCTTAAAAGAGCAAAGGTGTTAGTCACTCAGTCATGTCTGACTCTTGTAACTCCGTGGAATGTAGCCTGCCAGGCTCCTCTGTCCCTGGAATTCTCCAGGTAAGCACACTGGAGTAGGTTACCTTTCCCTTCTCCAGGGGATTTTCCTGACCCAGAGATTGAACCCTGGATCTCTTGCATTGCAGGCAAATTCTTTACTACTTGAGCTCCTAGGGAAGTCCCCAGTAAGTCCTCACTTATTAATAGTTATTTTAAATCTAAATAGACTATTTTGTCCAATCAAAGGATATGGTGGTTAAATGGATTTTAAAAAAAGACTCAACCATAAGCTGCCTACAGTGAACTCATGACAGATTTAAGGACATACATATGCTAGAAGTAAATGACTGAAGAAGATATTCCATGTACATAAAAACCAGAAAGAAAATAATGTAATGAATATGTGATAAATTCCTTAACAGAAAATATCTCCAATATTAGACCACCTAAATAAATAAGGCAATTTATGACAGATCCAAAGGTATAAATAGACAGCAATACAATAATAGTAGGGGGCATCAGTAACCAACTATGAGCAAAAAATAAATAATACAGATAGAAAAATCAATAAAGAAACATTGGGGTCTCTACATGATGCAGGCGAGTTTACAGCAAATTCCAAAGCCGACTCTTGCCTCCTATTGCCCGAGGAAGCTCAGAAGATGAGGAAGAGGAAAAAGCAGGAGTCAGGAATGGCTCTTTCTCAGACAGAGTTGACTGTCGAAGATGTGGACATTAAGTTCACTCCAGAGGAGTGGGAATGTCTGGACCCTGCTCAGAGGGCCTTGTACCAGGACATGGTGGAGGAGACCTACAGGAACCTGCTGTCTGTGGATATGTCTCAAATACATATGGTGAAGAAATTACAAGCAAAAAGAAACAGTGCAAAAAGAGAAATTACTCAAAAAGTGATGTTTGGAAGAGCTCAAAGCCATGAAATCAAAGATGACTTCCTCAGGATGATACAGGAAGCTATGTGTGATTTCGAGAGTCTGTGGGCAGATAATGAAAGAAATGACAAAGGAATGTCTATATCCTGTAACAAAATCTCACTGATGGAAGAGATCAGCAGAGTAGAAACGATACAGGAAATAAGCCTGTTGAAAGGCATAAATCAAGCTTTCAAGATGAATTGCAAATAGTTCAGTCTGAAGGAACAATTTTTGAATGTAGTCAAATAGTTCAGTCTGAAGGAACAATTTTTGAATGTAGTCGAGTTGTGACGAATATCAACAGTAGCGCCTCAGGTTTGCCACCTCAGAGAACTCGTAGTGTCCGCAGAGGCATTTCTCATAAACATGAGAGTGCTGTCACGCATCCTTCAGAACTGGCACCAGACCAGGAATCACACAAGAAAAACCCTAATGAGTGTGACCTAAACTTTCTTCAGGACTCAAAACTCTCCAGACATGAAAGAATCCATACAGGAAGGAAACCATATAGAGGTGACATATGTGGCAAGGCCTTTAATGACAATGCAACCCATGCAGTTCATTGGAGAAATCATACAGGAGAAAAACCATATAAATGTGATGTATGTGGCTCTTGCTTTAAAGGAAATACATCCCTTCAATTAATCGCAGAGTTCATACTGGAGAGAGACCATATAAATGTAATGTATGTGGCCACTGATTTAAACAGTATATACACCTTCAAAATCATAGGATAATTCACACTGGAGAGAAACCATATAAATGCGACATGTGTGGAAAGGCCTTTAGTCGAAAAGTAAGTCATACAGTTCATCAGACCCTTCATACTGCAGAGAAACTATATAAATGTGTTCTATGTGGCAAGGGCTTTAATCAAACTGCAAAACTTGCAGTTCATCAGAGTTATCATACTGGAGAGAAACTGTATAAATGTATGTGTGGAAAGGCCTTCAGTTAAACTTCAAGCCGTACAGTTCATGGAAGGATTCATACTGGAAAAAAACCTTACAAATGTAACAATTGTGACAAATGTTTTAGTGCACCATCATCCTTGACTCGCCATCAGGCAGTTCCTATAGGAGAGAAAGCATAGAAATGTAATTTTGTGGAAGAGTCTTCAGTTCCAGCTCTTACTTTGCAGTTCATAAGATAACTCTTGTAGAGAAACCATGTAAATGTGATGTATGTGACAAGATATTTAATCAAACTGCAAAATTTGGAATTCATCAGAGAATTCATACTGGCTATAAACCATGTAAATGTGATATGTGTTGCAAGGCGTTTAGTCATACTGGAAGCCTTGCAGTTCATCCTAGAATTCATCCTTGGGAGAAACCTTAGAAATGTAACAATTATGACATCTTAGTGAACAGTCAGCTTTAACTCACTGCCTTGCAGTTCATGTAGGAGAGAGAGCATAGAAATGTGATGTATGTGGCCAGTGCTATATTTGAAATGACCATCTTAGAGGTCATCAGATAATTCTTCAGTTCAGTTCAGTTCAGTCGCTCAGTCGTTTCCGACTCTTTGCGACCCCATGAATCGCAGCACGCCAGGCCTCCCTGTCCATCACTATCTCCCGGAGTTCACTCAGACTCACGTCCATCGAGTCAGTGATGCCATCCAGCCATCTCATCCTCGGTCACCATCCAGCCATCTCATCCTCGGTCGTCCCCTTCTCCTCCTGCCCCCAATCTCTCCCAGCATCAGAGTCTTTTCCAATGAGTCAACTCTTCGCATGAGGTGGCCAAAGTACTGGAGCTTCAGCTTTAGCATCATTCCTTCCAAAGAAATCCCAGGGCTGATCTCCTTCAGAATGGACTGGTTGGATCTCCTTGCAGTCCAAGGGACTCTCAAGAGTCTTCTCCAACACCACAGTTCAAAAGCATCAATTCTTCGGTGTTCACCCTTCTTCACAGTCCAACTCTCACATCCATACATGATCACAGGAAAAACCATAGCCTTGATTAGACGGAGCTTAGTTGGCAAAGTAATGTCTCTGCTTTTGAATATACTATCTAGGTTGGTCATAACTTTTCTTCCAAGGAGTAAGTGTCTTTTAATTTCATGGCTGCAGTCACCATCTGCAGTGATTTTGGAGCTCAAAAAAATAAAGTCTGACACTGTTTCCACTGTTTACCCATCTATTTCCCATGAAGTGATGGGACCAGATGCCATGATCTTCATTTTCTGAATATTGAGCTTTAAGCCAACTTTTTCACTCTCCTCTTTCACTTTCATCAATAGGCTTTTTAGTTCCTCTTCACTTTCTGCCATAAAGGTGGTGTCATCTGCATATCTGAGGTTATTGATATTTCTCCCAGCAATCTTGATTCCAGCTTGTGTTTCTTCCAGTCCAGCATTTCCCATGATGTACTCTGCATATAAGTTAAATAAGCAGGGTGTCAATATACAGGCTTGACGGACTCCTTTTCCTATTTGAAACCAGTCTGTTGTTCCATGTCCAGTTCTAACTGTTGCTTCCTGACTTGCATACAGATTTCTCAAGAGGCAGGTCAGGTGGTCTTGTATTCCCATCTCTTTCAGAATTTTCCAGAGTTTATTGTGATCCACACAGTCAAAGGCTTTGGCATAGTCAATAAAGCAGAAATAGATGTTTTTCTGGAACTCTCTTGCTTTTTCCATGATCCAGCAGATGTTGGCAATTTGATCTCTGGTTCTTCTGCCTTTTCTGAAACCAGCTTGAACATCTGGAAGTTGACGGTTCACTTATTGCTGAAGCCTGGCTTGGAGATTTTTGAGCATTACTTTACTAGCATGTGAGATGAGTGCAATTGTGCGGTAGTTTGAGCATTCTTTGGCATTGCCTTTCTTTGGGATTGGAATGAAAATGACCTTTTCCAGTCCTGTGGCCACTGCTGAGTTTTCCAAACTTGCTGGCATATTGAGTGCAGCACTTTCACAGCATCATCTTTCAGGATCTGAAATAGCTCAACTGGAATTCCATCACCTCCACTAGCTTTGTTCATAGTGATGCTTTCTAAGGCCCACTTGACTTCACATTCCAGGATGTCTGGCTCTAGATGAGGGATCACACCATCATGATTATCTGGGTCATGAAGATCTTTTTTGTACAGTTCTTCCATGTATTCTTGCCACCTCTTCTTAATATCTTCTGCTTCTGTTAGGTCTGTACCATTTCTGTCCTTTATTGAGCCCATCTTTGCATGAAATGGTCCCTTGGTATCTCTAATTATCTTGAGGAGTTCTCTAGTCTTTCCCATTCTTTTCTTTTCCTCTCTTTCTTTGCACTGATTGCTGAAGAAGGCTTTCTTATCTCTTCTTGCTATTCTTTGGAACTCTGCATTCAGATGCTTATATTTTTCCTTTTCTCCTTTGTTTTTCACCTCTCTTCTTTTCACAGCTATTTGTAAGGCATTCTTAGTGGAGAAAAATGTATGAATGGAACATTGTGAGAAAAATTTAGTGTGAATGTAATGAGTGTGGCAACCCTTTAATCTGAGTTCAAGCATTTTAATTCATCAGAGATTTTATACTGTATAGAAAGCATGCAAATGAAATGAATGTGGCAGAGCTTGTAGTGCTTGCTCAACCTTAACTGACCATTAGGCGGTTCCTAGAGGAGAGAAACCACATAAATGTAATTTATATGACAAACCCTTTAGTCACAAGGAATGACTTTGCAGATCATCTGAGAATCCATGTCAATGAAAACTTACAAGTGTAGCAAATGCAGTAAAGTATATCAACTTTTTGACACTCAGAAAAGTCAAATGAAATGTGCAAGGTGTGGCAAAGTTTTGATTCTTTGTTCAGATGTAACTAATCATCAGGTAATTAATTAGAACTGAATTCTTACCCGTGTAGTGTATGTGTTAAGTATTTTGGAAGCCATTTAGTTTTTACAAAATTGATCCTGGTGAAAAGCCATACATTTAGAGTGCAGTCAATCCCTCCAGTCTAGGTTGGAGGGGGTCATATAATGCGTGTGGCCAGAGCTTCAGTAACAGGCTGATCATTCCCATCATCAGATTATTCATAATATAGAGAGACCTTACAGGTGTTAAGAGTGTGGCAAATCCTTCAGGTGGCATTCAGTCCTGAAAAGACATCAGGTGATCCATACTGGAGAGACCATCCAAATGCAATCAATGTGGCCAGGCTTTTCAGGTGTTTACACCTTCGGCTTCTTGAGAAGATTCCCTAGGTAGAAGCTATATCAATGAAATGAGTGTATCAGGGATTTTAGACAATCTGAAGTTAGGATTCAGTAGAGAAGTCATTCTGGAGAGAAAGCTTACAAGTGACATGAGCGTGTAGAACCTTTACTCAGGGCTCACATCTCACCAACCATCAGATGATCCATCCTAGAGAGAACTTTCCAGTGTACAGAATGCGGCAAGGCCTCTAGGTACTGCTTCAAACTCAGGGTTCACCAAACACTTTATACTTAGAAATGCAATGACTATGATAGTTTTCAAAATTACCTCTCACTCTTTAGGTATGTGAGAATATATATTCTGGAATTAAATCACACCAATACAGTATTTGTGTAAAGGATTTTACTCAAATGTCTAAGTTGGGGAACATAACTGGAGCAGTGCTTTACAAATGCAGTGGGACTGGAAAAAGTTTCAACTTGGATTGAAGTATTAGGTAAGAGTCCATAGTGAAGAGGAGCCTCGGAAATGGATGGGCAAGGGCTTTCTCTAGGGTTCCGAGTGCACTAGACTTCAGAATATATGTCTTTCAGAGAAACCACACAAATTGTGCACACTGAAGCTTTAACCCATTGATCAAAACTGTGAAACATGAGAGGATTTATATGGAGAGCAAGCTTACACAGGTCATGAATATTGTGTAGTTTTTTACATCAAATATTCACCTTGGACATAATGAAGTGATTTGTGCAGGTCAGAAACTGTACAGATATACCGAATTTGGAAACACATTGAAGAAAACCATATTTCCTCAAGATTCCCCCCAAAATTCATATTGGGGAGAATTCATATAGCGGTAATGAATTTGGTAAAATTTTGGACTTTCTTACAACAGATCACATAAGAGATAATTCATTTTAGGAATAAATAAGTCTTTAGTTTTCCAACAATTAACCTATTATATTAAGGCAGTATAATTATGTCAATTGTGTTGAAACTTAATAACATGTGTGGAAATGACCCATTATCTTCAGTGTGTATTTAATTACTTGAGTTTTCTTGAGAAGGTGACATTATTTTTCATGACATTTCCACAAGGTTTGAAAACTTTTATAGCTTTCTTTGAGACTTTCATGATGGTCTCTGCAAAGAAATGAGTAAGATGAAGGGACAGACTTCCTTAGCTGTGGTTCATTCATATCTGTCTTTCATGGGTAAACAGGGCCACTAAAATATCAAATTCAATAATGTGTGAATTAGAATTGGTGAGGGGCAGAGAATCATGTAAAAAGCTAAGACATCATTCTTATTAGGGTGCCCTTCTGTAGATAGGCCACCTTGGGTTATAGGACTGAATGCTGTACCATCTGACCTTGAAAAGGGCAGGCTAGACATTATGGGACTTGGGCTTTTCTTGGGAGGAGAGTTGACAGGTTACTGGGGACTGACTATGTGGGAGAAGTTATATCAGGAAAATGCTGGTCGTTTTCTCCCTTAAATGGGAATTGCTGTTGTATATAAATGATTAATGGAAATTTATTCTTTGAAATTGAAGACAGCAGTTTTCTTGAAGAAAATTTAGTCAGAAGAACCAGAAAAGTATGTGTGTGTATCTGCTTCAAATTAATTGCTACCATTTACGTTGTGCCTCTGTTTTATTCAGAATGTATCATAAGTCTTGTGTTCTAATAAAGTTTGTAACATTTGTTCCATAAAAAAAGAAACATTAGACCCGAACAACTTAGATCAAATGAACCTAACAGATATATGAAGAACTTGCCATCCAAAGCCAACAGTTCATACTCTTAAGAGCTCATGAAATAGTCTCTAAGATGAATACTATGTTTGGCACAAAAGAAATCTTAACAAATTCAAGAAGATTGAATACATATCAAGTATCTTTCCTGACTCCAATGGTATGAAACTAAACATAAATTAATAACAGGAAAAAACTAAAAAATGACAAATATGTGGAAATTGAACAAGTTTAGTTCAGTTCAGTTCAGTTCATTTCAGTCACTCAGTCATGTCCGACTCTTTGCGACCCCATGAATCGCAGCACGCCAGGCCTCCCTGTCCATCACCATCTCCCAGAGCTCACTCAGACTCACGTCCATCGAGTCCGTGATGCCATCCAGCCATCTCATCCTGGGTCGTCCCCTTCTCCTCCTGCCCCCAATCCCTCCCAGCATTAGAGCCTTTTCCAATGAGTCAACTCTTCGCATGAGGTGGCCAAAGTACTGGAGCTTCAGCTTTAGCATCATTCCTTCCAAAGAACACCCAGGGCTGATCTCCTTCAGAATGGACTGGTTGGATCTCCTTGCAGCCCAAGGGACTCTCAAGAGTCTTCTCCAACACCACAGTTCAAAAGCATCAATTCTTCGGTGTTCACCCTTCTTCACAGTCCAACTCTCACATCCATACATGACCACAGGAAAAACCATAGCCTTGATTAGACGGAGCTTAGTTGGCAAAGTAATGTCTCTGCTTTTGAATATACTATCTAGGTTGGTCATAACTTTTCTTCCAAGGAGTAAGCGTCTTTTAATTTCATGGCTGCAGTCACCATCTGCAGTGATTTTGGAGCCCCCCAAAATAAAGTCTGACACTGTTTCCACTGTTTCTCCATCTATTTCCCATGAAGTGATGGGACCAGACGCCATGATCTTCATTTTCTGAATGTTGAGCTTTAAGCCAACTTTTTCACTCTCCTCTTTCACTTTCATCAATAGGCTTTTTAGTTCCTCTTCACTTTCTGCCGTAAGGGTGGTGTCATCTGCATATCTGAGCAAAACACTACTGAAAAAGCAATGGGATGGGAGGTGAGAGGGAGCTTCAGGTGGAAGGGGGCATGTGTATACCTATGGCTGATTGATGTTGGTGTATGGCAGAAAACAACACAATATTGTAAATCAATTATCCTCCAATTAAAAAATAAATAAAGTAAAAATAGGCATAACCTAAAACAAATTTAGATACACTCTGGGATGCAATGATGTATCAATATATACAAATCAATAAATGTGATATGCCACAATAATGAAATAAAGGATAAAAAGTAGAAGTTAACATTAGACTTAAATTTAAGAGCTAACACCATGACATTTCTAGAAGAAATGATAAGAGAAAAATGTAAGGGAAATTGGATTGGACAAAAATAAATAAGTAGCCAAAACTATGAAGTAAAATGGACAAAATCAATAAATAGGATATTGTCCAAATTAAAATAATTCATTCTAATAAGGACACTGTTAGGAAAATGAAAGGTAAAACACAGAATGGGAGATAATAGCTGCAAATATATAACCCTCAAAGGTCTTATAATTAGAATATATTAAAAACTGCTGAAAATCAGTAACAAGTAAACAAACTAAACAAGTATAATGGGAAAGTATTTGAACAGACACTTCACCAAATGAGATAAATGGGTGGCAATTAAGATGCTCATGAAAAGATAATCAACATTATAAGCAATGAGGAGATAGCCATTAAAACTAAAATGATATATCACAACGCACCTATTAGAATGGTTCAAATAAAAAAAGACTCATCATATGAAGCCTCCATGATATTTGGAAACAGTTTGGTGGTTTCTTAAAATGTTAAACATACAGTTAACATAATGCTGCTCTTAAGATTTTATCTAAGTGAAATGAAAGCATAGGCCTCTCAAAGACTTGTACATGAATATCCATAGCAGCTTATTTGTAGTATTCAAAACTGAAAACAGCCCAACTAGTCATATGATGAAACATCATACAACAATAATAAGAAATAACATTGCTCAAAATAACAGCATTAGAAAAAAAATCTCAAAATAATTATGCTGAGTTAAAAAAGACAGAAAAATAGAGACTATAGTATATTATTACACTTATGTAAAATTCAACAAAATGCAAAGGACATTTAGTGAAATGAAGATAATAGTGAAAGAAAGCTGATCAATGGTTGCCTAGGGATAGGGATGGGCTAAGTAGAGAGGAAAGTAATACAAAGGGGAAAAAATGTTTTTGGAGGTGATGGGTATGGTAACCACTTTGATTGTGATAAGGGGTTCAGGAAAATTTAAACGTGGATTTATTTTCTAATTTAAGGAAGGGAAAAGCATGTTTGGAGTGGAAGGATCCTCAAATAATTTAAGGTCTGGAAAGTGCTTGCCAACTTATTAGCCAAATAGCTTTTCTTTAAAGTGAATACTAAATCTAAATATTCAAGATTTTTTTCTATTTATATTAATATGATGTTGTTTTTTCATTCTCAGTCATATTTTGCAGCTATTTCTTTGTATTCTACACATATACTTTTCTCTTTACTATTAGTAATGTGCATCTCAAATAAGGTCCTTCTTTTCAGTTTGCCAGTCTAGGAGCCTATCTGATTCTGATGTGAACCACTTCTAGGCACAATTATATGTCAGAAGTCTTAAATTTAAGGAACACTCTGGACTAGGCACCTGCTGTTGGGAAAATGAAAAAGCGATGAGCAGTTATTACAAATTTCACTTGGTAAGTCAAGTACTCAAATGTACAAACTGGGTTGTACAGACTGTTCTTTCATCAAAAGGTTTCAACCAATTCCTGTCCTCAGTTCTTTTTCCCAATACCTCTTCATACCTCAAGATCCCATTCTAAGGTTGCATACCAGCCCACAGTAGACTTTTGGGAATTTGCTTCCTTTCTGGAAGATAAGTCATGTGCAAAACAGGCTGAGGTAAAACTTAGCAGTAGTTGGGAACAATCTTTGGCCTGGGCCTGGAGAGTTTAGGAGATGCTGAGGAAGAATAAAAAGCTTCTAAAATATTTTTTAGCAATAAAGTATTAATATTCTTATTTAAGGTATGTACATTTTTAAACTGAATAGACAACAGTATAGTGTAAGCATAACTTTTATAAGCACTAGGAAACCAACAAATTCATTGATTTAGTTTATTGGTATTTTATTGTGGTAATCTGAAACTGAACTTGCAATACCTCCAAGGTACACCTGTATGTGGTCGGATAGGTTTGACCCTGTTGTGTCAAGATGGTCAGTGGCAGATCTAACCTCAGTAAAATTGTCATATATTATTCTAGAGTTTCACTATATGAGTCCACTAGGCTTCTAAAGAAGCATGTTGCATCTGCATGTGTGGGATAAATGATGTAAAAACCAATAGCTCCTGCTGTGCAGGCTGCAAGGAAAAGGTTTTCTTTTGACCAAAGTAGCCATCTCGCTTGTGAAACTTTTCACTGTAGGCCCCGTCCTCTGTGCTAAGCCCTTTGAGTTATCTCACAGAGAACTCAAAGCCAAAGCCCAGATCCATGTGAGGCTGTTTAAATGTGGCATGAGGCCCTGGGGAACAAACTCCTAGAAGAGGGAGGAGGGAGGTGAGAACCATGGTGAAATGAACAGAAGCTGAAAATAAACGTGGATAGATGGTGGTTTCTATGGTCACCAGATCATGAATGAAATATAGCATGTATCCTTCTGAGAAGTTAAACCATCATCAGGATATGAAGGGGGTTAAACTTCCAGCAGCTATGGAAGGCAGACGGTCAAGTTATGCAAAGTTCCCTGCTGAGCAAATAGACCCTCTCAGCCATGCCCTCTGTTGGCAGACAGTGAAAATATTTTCCAGAGGAGGGCTCAAGTCATCAGTCCTTGGTTCATTTTCTGTTCTGAGAGAGACCTTCTCTAGGGAGAGGATTGGCCCCATGAGTTCTTTCCTTGAGGACAAATTCCCCTGAGCCAGTCAGAGTGCACCAAGATTGTAAATGGCAGAGAATCTGGGTCTGGGCCAAGGCTTGGCGTGACCATGCAGTCCCTGAGTGTGGTTCAGGGTGTTTGTAATGAGAAGAAAGGGAGAGTGAATGAAAACTCTCTCACCCATATAATTCCTGGGGGAAAAGTGGAGCTTATGTAAGGAAGACTAAGCATCCTTAGAAATTGTATTATTGATATATTCTGAGGAGCAAATGCAGGGCATGGGGAGGTTTCTGTGGTGCTATGTTAAGTTCACACAAAGCACAGCTAGCTGGTCCCCAAGAGTAAACACAGAGTTTACCCTGGCCCAGTCCCCTCTTCTCTCAGTAGAACCAGGGAGAAACAGCTACATGAACTTTCAGCATTCTTGCTCTGCATCCTCTGCCAGAGCACAGCAGGTTGAAGTGAGAGACATAGCAAATAAGACTGTAGCTTTCTCCTGTTGACACAACAGGGGGACTTTCACTCTTTTGCTGGGGTTCAGAAGTGACAGGGAAAGGTTAATTCTAGTTGACTAGGTTCCTCCCAGACTATTCCTCATGTTGTTGTTCAGTCCCTAAGTCATGTCTGACTCTTTGCGACCTCATGTACTGCAGCATGCCAGGCTTCCCTGTACTTCACTATCTTGTAGAGTTTGCTCAAATTCATGAGTTTGAGCATTCCTCAAACTCGTCCACGGAGTTGGTGATGCCAACCAAACATTTCATTCTCTGTTACCCCTTTCTCCTCTTGCTCTCAATCTTTCCCAGGATCAGGGACTTTTCCAGTGAATCATCTCTTCACATCAGGTGGTCAAAGTGTTGGAGCTTCAGCATCAGTCCTTCCAATGCATATTCAGAGCTGATTTTCTTTAGGATTGACTGCCTTGATCTCCTTGCTGTCCAAGAGACTCTCAAGAGTCTTCTCCAGCACCAAAATTTGAAAGCATCAATTCTTCAGTGCTCAGCCTTCCTTATGGTCCAACTCTCATATCCATACATGACTACTGGAAAAATCATAGCTTTCACTATATGGACATTTGTTGGCAAAGTGTTGTCTCTGCTTTTAAATACCGTCTAGGTTTGTCATAGCCTTTGTTCCAAGGAACAAGTGTCTTTAATATCGTGGCTGCAGTCAAAGTCTGCAGTAATTTTGGAGCCCAAGAAAATAAAATCTACCACTGTTTCCAATTTTTCCCCATCTATTTGCCATAAAGTTCAAGATGGGACCAGATGCCATGATCTTAGTATATTGATGGTTGAGTTTTAAGTCAGCTTTCACTCTCCTCTTTCACCCTAATCAAGAGGCTCTTTAGTTGTTTTAGTTCATGCCTTCTACAATTAGACTGGTATCTTCTGCATATCTGAGGTTGCTGATATTTCTTCTGGCAATCTTAATTCCAGCTCGTGATACATCCAGCCTGGCATTAAATACATGGTGTACTCTGCATATAAGTTAAATAAGCAGGGTGACAATCCTTTCCCGATTTTGAAGAAGTCCATTGTTCCATGTCTGGTTCTAATCGTTGCTTCTTGACCTGCATACAGGTTTCTTTCTTTCTTTCATTTATTTATTTATTTTAATCCGGAGGCTAATTACTTTACAATATTGTATTGGTTTTGCCATACATTACATGAATCTGCCACGGGTGTACAGTGTTCTCCATCCTGAACCCCCTCCCACCTCCCCTCAACCCATCCCTCTGGGTCATCCCAGTGCACCAGCCCCGAGCACCCTGTATCATGCATCGAACCTGGAATGGTGATTCATTTCACATATGATATTATATATGTTTCAATGCCATTCTCCCAAGTCATCCTACCCTCGCCCTCTCCCACAGAGTCCAAAAGACTGTTCTATACATCTGTGTCTCTTTTGCTATCTTGCATACAGGGTTATCGTTACCATCTTTCTAAATTCCATATATATGTGTTAGTATACTATATTGGTGGAGAAGGCAATGGCACCCCACTCCAGTACTCTTGCCTGGAAAATCCATGGACGGAGGAGCCTGGTGGGCTGCAGTCCGTGGGGTTGCTAAGAGTCGGACACAACTTAGAGACTTCACTTTCATTTTAACTTTTCACACTCATGCATTGGAGAAGGAAATGGCACCCCACTCCAGTGTTCTTGCCTGGAGAATCCCAGGGACGGGGAGCCTGGTGGGCTGCCGTCTATGGGGTTGCACAGAGTCAGACACGATTGAAGTGACTTAGCAGCATACTATATTGGTGTTTTTCTTTCTGGCTTACTTCACTCTGTATAATATGCTCCAGTTTCATCCACCTCATTAGAATTGATTCAAATGCATTTTTAATGGCTGAGTAATATTCCATTGTGTATATGTACCACAGCTTTCTTATCCATCTGTCTGCTGATGGACATCTAGGTTGGTTCCATGTCCTGGCTATAATAAACAGTGCTGCAATGAACATTGAAGTACACGTGTCTCTTTCAATTCTGGTTTCCTTGGTGTGTATGCCCAGCAGTGGGATTGTTGGGTCATATGGCAGTTCTATTTCCAGTTTTTTAAGGAATTGCCACACTGTTCTCCATAGTGGCTGTACTAGTTTGCATTCCCACCAACAGTGTAAGAGGGTTCCGTTTTCTCCATACCCTCTTCAGCATTTATTGCTTGTAGACTTTTGGATCACAGCCATTCTGACTGGCGTGAAATGATACCTCATTGTGATTTTGATTTGCATTTCTCAGATAATGAGTGATGTTGAGCATCTTTTCATGCGTCTGTTAGGCATCTGTATATCTTCTTTGGAGAAAATGTCTATTTAGTTCTTTGGCCCACTTTTTGATTGGGCCGTTTATTTTTCTGGAATTGAGCTGCAGGAGTTGCTTGTATATTTTTGAGATTAATTCTTTGTCAGTTGCTTTGTTTGCTATTATTTTCTCCCATTCTGAAGGCTGTCTTTTCACCTTGCTTATATTTTCCTTTGTTGTGCAAAAGCCTTTAATTTTAATTAGGTCCCATTTGTTTATTTTTGTTATTTCCAATACTCTGGGAGGTGGGTCATAAAGGATCCTGCTGTGATTTATGTCGGAGAGTGTTATGCCTATGTTTTCCTCAAGGAATTTCATAGTTTCTGGTCTTACATTTAGATCTTTAATCCATTTTGAGTTTATTTTTGTGTATGGTGCTAGAAAGTGTTCTTTTCATTCTTTGACACGTGGTTGACCAGTTTTCCCAGCACCACTTGTTAAGGTGATTATCTTTTCTCCATTGTATATTCTTGCCTCCTTTGTCAAAGATAAGGTGTCCATGCTGCTGCTGCTGCTGCTGCTGCTAAGTCGCTTCAGTCATGTCTGACTCTGTGCGACCCCATAGATGGCAGCCCACCAGGCTCCCCCGTCCCTGGGATTCTCCAGGCAAGAACACTGGAGTGGGTTGCCATTTCCTTCTCCAATGCATGAAAGTGAAAAGTGAAAGTGAAGTCACTCAGTCATGTCTGACTCTTCACGACCCCATGGACTTCAGCCTACAAGGCTCCTCCATCCATGGGATTTTCCAGGCAAGAGTACTGGAGTGGGGTGCCATTGCCTTCTCCAAGATGTCCATAGTTGTGTGGATTTATCTCTGGGCTTTCTGTTTGTTCCATTGATCTATATTTCTCTCTTTGTGCCAGTACCATACTGTCTTGATGATTGTGGCTTTGTAGTAGAGCCTGAAGTCAGGCAGATTGATTCCTCCAGTTCCATTCTTCTTTCTCAAGATTGCTTTGGCTATTCGAGGTTTTCTGTATTTCCATACAAATCTTGAAATTATTTGTTCTAGTTCTGTAAAAAATCAATGGTGACTTGATAAGGATTGAATCTATAGATTGCTTTGGGTAGTATACTCATTTTCACTATGTTGATTCTTCCGATCCATGAACACTGTATATTTCTCCATCTATTTGTGTCCTCTTTGATTTCTTTCACCAGTGTTTTATAGTTTTCTATATATAGGTCTTTCGTTTCTTTAGGTAGATATATTCCTAAGTATTTTATTCTTTTTGTTGCAATGGTGAATGGAATTGTTTCCTTAATTTCTCTTTCTGTTTTCTCATTGTTAGTGTATAGGAATGCAAGGGATTTCTGTATGTTGATTTTATATCCTGCAATTTTACTATATTCATTGATTAACTCTAGTAATTTTCTGGTGGAGTCTTTAGGGTTTTCTATGTAGAGGATCATGTCATCTGCAAACAGTGAGAGTTTTACTTCTTCTATTCCAATCTGGATTCCTTTTATTTCTTTTCTGCTTTGATTGCTGTGGCCAAAACTTCCAAATCTATGTTGAATAGCAGTGGTGAGAGTGGGACCCTTGTTTTATTCCTGCCTTTATGGGAAATGCTTTCAACTTTTCACCATTGAGGATAATGTTTGCTGTGGGTTTGTCATATATGGCTTTTATTATGTTGAGGTATGTTCCTTCTATGCCTTCTTTCTGGAAGGTTTTTTTTTTTTTTAAAATCATAAATGGATGTTGAATTTTGTCAAAGGCTTTCTCTGCATCTATTGAGATAATCATATGTTTTTTGTTTTTCAATTTGTTAATGTGGAATATTACATTGTTTGATTTGCAGATATTGAAGAATCCTTGCATCCCTGCGATAAAGCCTACTTGGTCATGATGCATGATCTTTTTAATATGTTGTTAGATTCTGTTTGCTAGAATTTTGTTAAGGATTATTGCATCTATGTTCACCAGTGATATTGGCCTGTAGTTTTCTTTTCTTTTCTTTTTTTTTTTTTTTTTGTGGCATCTTTGTCAGGTTTTGGTGTTAGGGTGATGGTGGCCTCATAGAATGAGTTTGGAAGTTTACCTTCCTCTGCAATTTTCTAGGAGAGTTTGAGTAGGACAGGTGTTAGCTCTTCTTTAAATTTTTGGTAGAATTCAGCTGTGAAGCTGTCTGCTTCTGGGCTTTTGTTTGCTGGAAGATTTCTAATTACAGTTTCAATTTCCATGCTTGTGATGTGCCTGTTAAGATTTTCTATTTCCTCCTGGTTTAGTTTTGGAAAGTTGTACTTTTCTAAGAATTTGTCCATTTCTGCCAAGTTGTCCATTTTATTGGCATATAGTTGCTGATAGTAGTCTCTTATGATCCTTTGTATTTCTGTGTTGTCTGTTGTGATCTCTCGATTTTCATTTTTAATTTTGTTATTTGATGTTTCTCTCTTTGTTTCTTGATGAGTCTTGTTAATGGTTTGTCAATTTTATTTACCTTCTCAAAGAACCAGCTTTTGGCTTTGTTGAGTTTTGCTATGGTCTCTTTTGTTTCTTTTGCATTTCTTTCTGCCCTAATTTTTAAGATTTCTTTTCTTCTATTAACCCTGGTGTTCTTCATTTCTTCCTTTTCTAGTTGCTTTAGGTATAGAGTTAGGTTATTTATTTGACTTTTTTCTTGTTTCTTGAGGTAAGCCTGTATTGCTATGAACCTTCCCCTGAGCACTGCCTTTACAGTGTACCATAGGTTTTGGATTGTTGTGTTTTCATTTTCATTCATTTCTATGCATATTTTGATTTCTTCTGTGATTTGTTGGTTATTCAATAGCGTGTTTTTCAGCCTCCATATGTTGGAATTTTTAATCGTTTTTCTCCTGTAATTGACATCTAATCTTATTGCATTGTGGTCAGAGAAGATGCTTGGAATGATTTCAATTATTTTGAATTTACCAAGGCTAGATTTATGGCCCAGGATATGATCTGTCCTGGAGAATGTTCCATGTGCACTTGAGAAAAAGGTGAAATTCATTGTTTTGGGATGAAATGTCCTATAGATACCAATTAGGTCTAACTGGTCTTTGTATCATTTAAAGTTTGTGTTTCCTTGTTAATTTTCTGTTTAGTTGATCTATTCATAGGTGTGAGTGGAGTATTAAAGTCTCCCACTATTATTGTATTATTGTTAATTTCCCCTTCCATACTTGTTAGCATTTGTCTTACATATTGTTGTCCTCCTATGTTGGGTGTATATATATTTATAATCGTTATGTCTTCTTGGATTGATCCTTTGATCATTACGTAGTGTCCTTTTTGTCTCTTTTCACGGCCTTTATTTCAAAGTCTATTACTCCTGCTTTCTTTTGGTCTCTGTTTACGTGGAATGTATTTCTACAGCCCTTCACTTTCAGTCTGTACGTGTCTCTTGTTTCAAGGTGGGTCTCTTGTAGACAACATATACAGGGGTCTTGGTTTTGTATCCATTCAGCCAGTCTTTGTCTTTTGGTTGGGACATTGAATCCATTTACATTTAAGGTAATTATTGATAAGTATGATCCCATTGCCATTTACTTTGTTGTTTTAGGTTTGAGTTTACACACGTTTTCTGTCTTTCCTGTCTAGAGAAGATCCTTTAGCATTTGTTGGAGAGCTGGTTTGGTGGTGCTGAATTCTCTCAGCTTTTGCTTGTCTATAAAGCTTTTGATTTTTCCTTCATATTTGAATAAGATCCTTTCTGGGTACAGTAATCTGGACTGTAGGTTATTTTCTTTCATCACTTTAAGTATGTCCTGCCATTCCCTTCTGGCCTGAAAAATTTCTATTGAAAGATCAGCTGTTATCCTTATGAGAATTCCCTTGTGTTATTTGTTGCTTTTCCCTTGCTGCTTTTAATTTTTATTCTTTGTGTTTGATCTTTGTTAACTTGATTAATATGTGTCTTGGGTCTTTTTGCCTTGGGTTTACCCTGTTTGGGACTCTTGGGTTTCTTGGACTTGGGTGATTATTTCCTTCACCATTTAGGGAAGTTTTCAACTATTATCTCCTTAACTATTTTCTCAGGGTCTTTCTTTTTGTCTGCTTCTTATGGGACTCCTATGATTCAAATGTTGGGGAGTTTAACATTGTCCCAGAGATCTCTGAGGTTGTCCTTATTTCTTTTCATTCTTTTTTCTCTTTTCCTCTCTGCTTCATTTATTTCTACCATTCTATCTTCTACCTCACTTATCCTATCTTCTGCCTCCGTTATTCTACTGCTGGCTCCCTTCAGAGTGTTTTTGATCTCATTTATTGCATTATTCATTATATATTGACTTTTTTTTTAAATTTCTTCTAGGTCCTTGTTAAACCTTTCTTGCACCTTCTCAATCCTTGTCTCCAAGCTATTTATCTGTAAGTCCATTTTGTTTTCAAGATTTTGGATCATTTTCACTATCATTAGTCTGAATTCTTTCTCAGGTAGATTCCCTATCTCTTCCTCTTTGGTTTGGTTTGGTGGGCATTTATCCTGTTCCTTTACCTGCTGGGTGTTTCTCTGCCTTTTCATTTTGTTTATATTGCTGTGTTTGGGGTGGCCTTTCTGTATTCTGGCAGTTTGTGGTTCCTCTTTATTGTGGAGTTTCCTCGCTGTGGGTGGGGTTGGACGGGTGGCTTGTCAAGGTTTCCTGGTTAGGGAAGCTTGTGTTGGTGTTCTTGTGGGTGGAGCTTGATTTCTTCTCTCTGGAGTGCAATGAAGTGTCCAGTAATGAGTTTTGAGATGTCCGTGGGTTTGCTGTGACTTCCGGCAGTCTGTATATTGAAGCTCAGGGCTATGTTCCTGTGTTGCTGGAGAATTTGCCTGGTATGTCTTGCTCTGGAAGTTGTTGGCCCTTGGGTGGTGCTTGGTTTCAGTGTAGGTACGGACGTTTTTGATGAGCTCCTATTGATTAATGTTCCCCGCCCTCAGGAGTTCTCTGGTGTTCTCAGGATTTGGACTTAAGCCTCCTGCCTCTGGTTTTCAGTCTTATTCTTACAGTAGCCTCAAAACTTCTCCATCTGTTTGGAGCCACGTTAGGCATTACTGACAAAATGGAGGCACGGCCCCCAATCCCCTCTCCTCATTCCGCAGGCATGGACCTGCGATGAAGGAGTTAGCTCTTGTGATTTTGACTTATTCTTTCCTTTCTTCGGTTGAGTTGGCTGGAAAGAATGTTAAGGTGCTTGAGAGAAGCATAAGAAAGCACAAAGCCTTCTACAGTTGCACCCAGAAAATAATCTATAAAGTAACCATTGACATTTGTTCAAGGATCTTTACAAAGAATGTCCCAGGATGAGCAAGTAGCCCGCAGCTTAAGGCCATGGGAAGGATTGGTTTCTGAGACCTGTTTGTGTGGGAAATATTCATGGCAAAAGAAGTTTGTTGAGTTTAGGGTTTAGGAATGATTAAGAATAGCTAGAAGCCTTTTTAGGAGATGGTGATCTTAAGATGCTAGGGACAAACAGGATTTAGAAAGATAAGAAATAAACTGAGGAATGTAGCATGAGTTACAATGAAATCACAAGTTAAGTATAGGACACATAAGAGAAAGTAGATAATAGATAGTAAAGCCGATTCTGAGAGAATCGCTGAAGCAGGAACTCTGTTTGTAGGACAACAATGATTTCTGGAGACAATAAATCTGGGTGGGGAAAACTGAAAAGGTCAAACCTCTGACCTAATGCTTTTGTCAAAGTATAAAAGAAAACCTGAAGCTTGAAATAAACATGTAGTTCCTTACTATGAGTCACAGACTACATCATCATCCGCCAACACTGCTCACCCCTTCAGGCTGATTCCCTGGCTGCTGGAGCTGGACTCCAGCATCCATCTGTACAGCACCAATGATAAAACATCTAGGTTAATGATGAAAAGTTTCTCCACAGTGAGGGACACCTGGAGAGGTTCACAGAGTTACATGGAGAAGAGAAGAGGGAGGAGGGAGATAGAGGTGACCAGGAGAAAAAGAGGGGCAATCAAAAGAGCAAGCTAGCCAGTAATCACTTCCCTATGTGCTCTTCACAGTCTGAATCCCTCAGAGATGTTCATGGAGTTATACAGAGAAGAGAAGAGGAAGGAAGGAGACAGAGGTGGCCAGGAGGATAAAAGGGGGAGTCAAAGGAGAGAGACTGATCTAGCCAGTAATCAGTTCCCCAAGTGTTCTCCACAGCCTGGAACACACAAAGAGATTCACAGAGTTGAGTAGAGAAGATAAGGGTGATGGAGGAGATAGAGGCGACCTGGTGGAGAAAAAGGAGAGTCCAAAGGGGGAGAGAGCAATCCAGCCAGTTATTTCACTCTCAAGTAAAAATGGGTACTGAAGATTGGGTTCTTAAAGTTAAAAAATTGATAACAAATACCAAAAAGCAAAGATTAAAAATCTAGAGTAGAGGTAGAGGTTAGATTTTCAAAAATACAATATCAAAGAAAAAAATCAAAGTCACAAAAATTATAAAACATATATATGAAGTTTGCTTTAAAAGTAGGGTCTTTTTTTTTCAAAGTAATAGTAGGTTATCAAAATGAAAATTAAAGGAGTAATAGAGGACTTAAAAATTTAAAAAAAATTAAATTAAAAAAATAAAAAAATGATAATAGTAAAAGTATATCTAGGACTTTCTTTGGTGTTGTTGTGGACTGTGCTGGGTCAGTTCATTTTCAGATTGTTCCTTGATCCCGCTTATACTTCTCAAGATCTATAGGCCCCTTCCTATGTAGTCGATTAAACTGCAGGGTTTAATCTATTGCACCTGTCACTTCCAAAGCGGTTCTCTCTGTTAGCTTCTTCTGTTTGCTGGCCTCTTCAGTGTCTAATTTCTGCCCTGACACAAGGGGGTGATGGTGGTCACTTTTTTAGACTTACTTGTTCAGTGGTGCTGTGGGGAGGGAGGAACACTGCAAACATATATCACTGGCGTGTGTGGGGAGTGCTTGCAGTGTCTCTGCCACACTGGGTTTGTTACTGTTCACGGTGTGTGTGCTTTCCCAGTCTACACTGTTCAGCCTCTAGGTTGCTCTTCCAGGAACTGTTTGAGGTGGCCCTGGGTTGCATGCACTTCCCAGGTCTAAGCTGCTTAGGTTCAGGTTCTCCGGTACTCCACAAAGGTGCAGACTTTGTTGGGCCTGCGTTTTGTGCCCTTCCAAGGTCCAAGCAGCTCAGGTGACCAGGTGCTTGGCGAGCGTGGTCACCCCCAGTTGGAGGCTGCAACTTATTGCCTCCCCCGTCCCTACCGCTTTGGTTTTCTGGGTGTACAACCTGCGCACCTTCTCAGGTGTGCTGTGTGTCTCTTCTGGGGAGCTGATCTCTGGCTGATCCTCCCAGCGGATGTCGACCATCCAGAATCCCAAGAAGTCTTGGTTAGAAATGAAGCCTGTTTGCAGTTTGGTAGATGATGCCTCTCTGGGGCTGCAATTGCCCCCTTCTGGCTCTGGCTGCCCCTGCCTGACTGTCTCCAGTGGGGGATGGGCTGGTCCACAGCCGGCTAGCTCTGCTCAGTCCTTTGTTCTGTGAGCAAGCTTGGCAGTGTCTTAGGTTAGGGCTTTTCAAGGAATAGCTATCCCACAGTCTGGGTTACTATCTCAAGTTAGTTCCCTCAGATTGCCCTCGGGGCATTCAGGCCCAGTCCTTACCCTAAGCAATGCAGCCCATGCCTCCCTGTCCAGTCCCTGCTTGCTAGTGGTGGATGTGAGCATCTGGGCTGCTTCTCCGCTGGGAGTTTATGTTAGGCACGTAATCTGTGGGTTTTAATTATTTATTTACTTTTCCTCCTGGTTATGTTGCCCTCTGAGGTTCCAAGGCTGGCCACAGACTCGCCGGTGAGAGTGTTTCCTGGTGTTTGGAAACTTCTCTGTATTTTAAGACTCCCTTCCTGGGACAGATCTCTGTCCCTACCTCTTTTGTCTCTCTTTTTATCTTTCATATTTTGTCCTACCTCCTTTAGAAGACAATGGGCTCCCTTTCCGTGTGCCTGATGTCCTCTGCCAGCATTCAGAAGCTGTTTTGTGGAATTTGCTCAGCGTTCAAATGTTCTTTTGATGAATTTGTGGGGGAGAAAGTGGTCTCCCTGTCCTATTCCTCTGCCATCTTAGGACCGCCCTCTGTATACAGGTTTCTAAGGAGGCAAGTAAGGTGGTCTGGTGTGCCCATCTCTTTAAGAATTTTCCACAGGGTTTTTTTTTTTTTTTAAATCCACAAAGTTGAATGTTTTAACATAGTCAATGAAGCAAAAGTAGATGTATTTCCAGAATTCACTTGCTTTTATATGATTCGATGGATGCTGACAACATGATCTCTGGTTTCTCTGCCTTTCTAAATCGAGCTTATACATCTGGAATTTCTTGGTTCATCTACTGCTGAACACTAGCTTGAAGGATTTTGAGCATTACATTGCTAGCATGTGAAATGAGAGCAACTGTACAGAGATTTGAACATTCTGTGGCATTGTCCTTCTTTGGGAGTGGAATGAAAATCTTTCCCAGTCCTGTGGCACTGCTGAGTTTTCTAAATTTGAGATATTGAGTGCAGCACTTTAACAGCATCATCTATTGAGATTTTAAATAGCTCAGCTGGAATTCCATCACCTCCATTACCTTTGTTCGTAGTAATGTTTTCTAAGGCCCACTTGACTTCACACTCCAGGATGACTTGCTCTAATACAGTGATCACACCGTCATGGTTATATGAGTCACGAGGACCATTTTTGTCTAGTTCTTCTATGTATTCCTGTTACATCATCTTAATCTCATCTGCTTCTGTTACATCCTTGCTATTTCTGTCCTTTATCATGCCCATATTTGCATGGAATGTTCCCTTGGTATCTCAAATTTTCTTGAAGAGATCTCTAGTCTTTCCCATTCTATTATTTTCCTCTACTTCTTTGCACTGTGCACTTAGGAGGGCTTTCTTATCTCTTTTTGCTATTCTTTGGAACTCTGCATTCAGTTGGGTATAGCTTTCCCTTTCTCCTTTGCCTTTCACTTCTTTTTTCCCCATTATTTGTAAGGCTTTCTCAGACAACCATTTTGCTTTCCTGCATTTCTTTCACTTTGGGATGGTTTTGGTCTCTGCCTCCTATACAATATTATGAACCTCCATCTACAGTTATTCATGTACTCTGTCTACCAAGTCTACTCCCTTGAATCTATTTGTCACCTCCACTGAATAAACATAAGGGCTTTTTATTAGGTCATACCTGAATGGTCTAGTGGTTTCCCCTACTGTCTTCAATTTAATTCTGAACTTTGCAATATGGAGTGCATGATCTAAGCCACAGTCAGCTCCAGGTCTTGTTTTTGCTGACTCTATAGTGCTTCTCTATCTTTGGCTGCAAAGAATATAACCAATCTGATTCTGTATTGACTATCTGCTGATGTCGATAGTCATCTCTTGTGTTGTTATAAGAGGGTGTTTGCTATGACCAGTGTGTTCTCTTGGCAAAACTCTGTTAGCCTTTGCCCTGCTTCATTTTGTACTCCAAGCCCAAACTTATCTGTTACTCAAGGTCTCGCCTGACTTCCTACTTTTGCATTCTAATCCTCTAAGATTAAAAGGACGTCTTTTTGGTGCTAGTTTTCCAAGGTCTTGTAGTTTTTCATAGAACTGTTTGATTTTGTCTTCTTTGGCATTAGTGGTTGGGGCATAGATTTGGATTACCGTGAGGTTGAATGGTCTGCCTTGAAAACAAATCATGATTATGCTGTTGCTTTTGAGAATGCACCCAAATATTGTATTTCAGGCTATTTTGCTGACTATGAGGGCTACTCCATTTCTTTGAATGGAATCTTGCCCACAGTAGTAGATATAATGGTCATCTGAGTTAAATTCACCCATTCCTGTCCATTTTAGTTCATTGAGTCCTGAAATGTCAGTGTTCACTTTTGCTATTTCCTGTTTGACCACGTCCAATTTGCCTTGATTCATGGACCTAACATTCCAAGTTCTTATGCAATATTGTTCTTTACAGCATTGGAATTTACATTCACCACCAGACACTTCCACAACCATGTCGTTCCCACTTGGCTCAGCCTCTTAATTTTTCTTTTTTTTTGGAGCTCTTCCTCAGTAACATATTGGACACCTACCAACCTGGGAGGCTCATCTTCCAGTGTCATGTATTCTTGACTTTTATACTGTTCACGGGGTTCTTGAAGCAAGAATGTTCATGTGGTTTGCCATTCCCTTCTCCAGTGGACCATGTTTTGTCACAACTCTCCACCATGACCCATCCATCTTGGGTTGCCCTGCATGACATGGTTCATAGCTTCATTGAGTTACATGAAGCTGTAATCCATGTGATCATTTTGGTTACCTTTCTGTGACTATATTTTGTGGGGAATTCACAAATTCGCCTTCCTCCAGCAGCGAGAGATACAACAGCTGCAGCTACACAGCCCACATTCAGAAACCACAGACTAGAACTGTGTATCTCCACAAAACCTGGTTCTCAATGATTTCTACCAAGTGAGAGTGCCTACTTGGATTCCCAGTGGTAAAAACTTCCCTTGTGGCAGCCCTAGAGAGTTTCCCCTTTTGTTAGTGAGCAAGTTTCAGATTTCACATTTGTATCTCATCATTGCATGCCTGGTAGTTAAGACAGCACAGGCAGCAGGTCCAACAGCTTTTAAAAGATAAACCTATTGTTTATATTCAGTTCCTCCTGTACAAGTTCTCAGGGTGCTTGGGATAGGAAGCTAGTCCAGTCCTGTGTGAGAACATAAGGCTATGGATTAATATGTCTTATGTGACTTCTGAACAGAAGAGGTGAATATGCTTTATACATTGGATGTACTAGGA
This sequence comes from Budorcas taxicolor, assembly GCF_023091745.1. Taxonomy (NCBI): domain Eukaryota; kingdom Metazoa; phylum Chordata; class Mammalia; order Artiodactyla; family Bovidae; genus Budorcas; species Budorcas taxicolor. The sequence continues at coordinate 84,471,562 of NC_068935.1, read as the reverse complement.
AGACAGTACAATATTCCAAGAATAAGCAACTATAACAGTATTTTCTCCCCTTTGGATTTAGTGGGATCTTATTCTATCTATTGAATATAGACGTACCAAAAAATTTGTTTTTTTTTTCTTTAAAATTAAATTCTCTCTCATTCCATATGTAAAATGCCAGTTCAATCACTAAAGAACGGATAACCTGTCATTTAAGAATGGCAAAATTATGGGCCATTTCCCCTTATCAATTTTTGTCCATTTTTGAGCCCAAAGGCAAGTGAGAAAAGTAAAGTTAAAGTACTCCAAGTTGCAAACTTGGGAAATACATACATCTGTTAGCACACAGGCATCTTTTGCCTTGCTCCTCCAAGGACAGGGCTCTGATGAGCATGACTTTAAATGAAATCCAAGTATCTTTTCTCCCTGTTTAGTTCAGGTACAGCTATCAAGACAGTAGAGCAACATTTCAGGTATAAACTAGTCTATTCCTGAGGAGAACATGTGCTATTCACACTCATGGTGTAAGAGACAAACTTACATACACCTAGTCTCTTCTTGCAGGTAGCACAGGCAAGCGCTGGGTAGGACTAGAATGCAGAGGTCACAGTGTCTCTGCCTTACCCCCATGACACCCGCTTTGTGCAAGAGCCTGGGTTTTACAGCAAAACTCACTTCAGGCCAAGGAGCCCTGGGTCCAACAAGAATTATAAGTGGTCTATTAAAACTCTGGACTTGGGCAGTCCTGCTGCTTCAATCATTAATTCACCAGAGAAACAATACGATGATAGAGAGGGTGCCTATTTTAGACAGCATGTAAAAAGCAGACGTCACTTTTCTGATAAAGCTCTGTATAGTTAAAGCTATAGTTTTTCCAGTAGTCATGTGTGGATGTGGGAATTGAACCAACAAGAAGTCTGAGTGCCAAAGAATTGATGCTTTCAAATTGTGGTGATGGAGAAGACTCTTGAGAGTTCCTAGGATAACAAGGAGATCAAACCAGTCAATCCTAAGGGAAATCAACCTGAATATTCATTGGTAAGACTGATGCTGAGGCTGAAGCTCTAATAGTTTGGCCATCTGATGGGAAGAGCTGACTCATTGGAAAAGACTGATGCTGGGAAAGATTGAGGGCAGGAGGAGAAGGGGGCCACAGAGGATGAGACAGTTAGATAACGTCACTGACTCAATAGACATGAGTTTGAGCGAATTCTGGGAGATAGTGAAGGACAGGAAAACCTCGTGCACTGTAGTCTATGGGCTGCACAGAGTCACACGACTTAGTGACTGAACAACAACAGGGTGCTTATGATTCATGTAACAAAAATAGAAGAGACTCACCTAAACTGATAAAGGATATGAAGTCAATTATTAATGCATTGCCTCCCTGTTCTAAATTTACCCTTTAAGATAAGCTCTCTGATAATGAGTGGATTACTTTAAGAATCTCTCCTTCAGAGTGATTATGAGGTTCCATTTTCTCAGTTAGAAGATACTGGATGGATATTGAAGGAGGAAGTAGTTCTCCAGGACTTCTGGCTGTCAGAAGTGTGAGTATAACGATAGCCTATGTGTTCTGTTCCAAGCATGTGCCCAGAACAACTGTCCTTGTTGACTGTGCAGAACCAGTGTGGTCTGGTCATTGGTTTTCTGTGGCCCTCTTCATATGGATATCTTGTGCTCTAAGCCATCTACCTGATGATTCCCCCTACTTGATTGCTCTCATCCCCCCACCTTACCCCACCACTAAGTTTATCTCCTGTACTTATCCCAAGGCTGCAGCTCTCGCAACCTCAAGGCCCACCTGATCCTACATATAGGACATTGCCAGCTCCAGGTCTCCAACTCCAACAAGTTCCCTGTTCCTACTACATGTCCACATGCCGGCCACCAGCTGTGGCCTTTCCACAGTGATGTGCTCCAGAGGGTTCCTTCCTGCTTACCCTTCAACTGTAGACCAGCTCTGGTTCTGCAGACTGGCTCTGGTGCTGGTAAATTAGCAAACTTCTCTGCCTTCAGAAGGTTCCCCTACACCTTCTCCAATGATATGTGATCTCCAGGCTTGGGGAGTGACCCCCATTCCAAGTTTGTCTTTCTTTGGGAATGCTTCTTAAACCCAGGATACCATATGGAGTTTTACTGTATCCTATATATTCTACATGTGTCATATTTAATAATTCTTTATGTTTAAACATCATGTTAAATTTCCCCTGACCACTATGTATTTTCCATCTCCTGATTGGATCTAGATTGGTACAGAACACAACACCTACAGCAAGTATCATTCTTGGAATTACTGAAAGCTTCCTTGTGAGAGCTGCATCAAGTAAGAATGTTCACTATCACCCAGAAAATATAGTTGGTGGGAACAGAAGGAACAAAGTGCTCAGAAAGGAAGAAGCAAGACTGGCGTTGTTTGCAGATGATATGATTCTTTACACTAAATTCTACAGGCATTTACAGAGATTTTGGTAGAATCAGTAAAAGTTTAGGTAGCTGTTCACAGGATAATATACAGAAGCCAATTTTATTCTCTTTACCAGCAACAGATTTACAAAATGAAAATTCAAAGGCACTATTTGCAAAATATGAAGGGCCTAAGATAAAATGCTCTCTCATAGGAAAAAAAAAGAAATATTATTGGGACATATTAAGGAAGTTTTTATTAAAAGGAAAGGTACACCATATCCATTCAATCACATTCTATATTATAGACAAGAAGTCAAATCCAAAAGTGCAATGCAATCCTAATTAGAACCCTAGAAAGGCTTTTGGTTGAACTTTTTCTGATGAATTGATAATTGAAATGGATTCAAGAGAGGCCAAAAATAACACATACATTCTTGAAGAACAAGGTAGAGTTGAGTGGCCTTATCCAAACATCAGAATTGACTTTAGATTTGTAGTGATGAATACTGATATGTGGTATTTTAAATAGACAGATAAATTGGGCCATGGGACTTAATAGAGAGTACACAAAGTAGCCCATACATAGGTAGGTGTTTGATTTATGACACATGTGGCACTGCAAATCTGTAGGAAAAGGGCAGAGTTTTCAATGAATGGTTCACTGAAATTGGGAGAATCAATAGAAGTTTAGGTAGCTGTTCATAGGATAAAATATAAAAACGGAAATAAACCTTACTCACCATTATACACACACATCACTTGTAGCTGGATTATGACATAACTGTGAGAGGCAAAACCATAAATATTCCAGAAGACAAGATAGAGAATAGTTTCATGGTCCCAAGGCAGGGACAGATTTCTGGAAACATAAAAGCACTGGCCATAAGCAGAAGAATGATAAATTTTGACTCTGTTATCATTAAGTATGTTATATAATTAAGTATGTCTTAATTAAAGTCTTCACAAAGCACAGCACAAAAGAGAAAACACAAACAACAAAGCGAAAGATTATTTTAGCCACACATATAACCACCGGTGGACTGGTATTGAAAACACATAAATAACTCACTGAGTCAGTAAGAACAAGATGGAAAAGAGAATAGAAAAATGGTGAAAGAGTTGTACGTGAACAGGCTTTTCATAGAAGAGAATGTCCAAAATGTTCATAAATGTGAGAATGTGCGAAAACTTAATAGTAGTGCTAAGCAAATAAGTTAAATTCTGGCAACACTTGGTGTAGATGAAGATGTGCAGGCAGAGAAACTCTTTATGCTGCTGCTGGGATTGTAAGTTGTTACAACCACTACAGAAAACAATTTGTCACCATGCAGAAAAGCTGAATATATGTATAACTATGGGCCAGTGATTCTGTTCTTGCATGTATACCCAAGAGACTTTTAAACATGAGTCCCATGAAAAAATGCCCAAGAATGTTCATTGCAACATTGTTCATAAGAAAAAGCTAAAAGCAGCCCAGGGTTTGTGCAATGTAGAATGGTATAATCATAATTACTTTGCTAAAATCATGCATTGGAATGCTAGCCAATGATGGAGACAAAATATCTAAGGCTACTAGGAACAAGATGGATGAGTCTCTCAAACAAATATGATAGAGTGAAGGAAGTAGCCCATAAAAGGGAGCATGGAGTATGATTCCTCTGATACAACTTCAACTAAACTGTATTGCTTAGGAATGCATACAAAAGTTGTAAGGTCATGTTTTTTAAAAAGCACTGAACTGGTTATCATAAAGTCAAGATCCATAGGGGAGGGTATGGGTTGTGATTGGGAGCAATCTTGGTGGCTGTATTCTGGAAGGCTGGCAATGGTCTGTTTCTTGACCTTAGTCCTGGTTATGTAGGTGTTTGCTTTTATAAGGGTCTTCTCTGTTATTATCCAAACCTGGCAGACTGAACATGCATACATATTCATGTTCAGGACTGAAATTAAAAAAAAAATAGAGACTAGAAAAACAATAGAAAAATCAGTGAAACAAGAGATTTTGTTTTTTAAAAATATGCAAAATTTACAAACTCTCAGCTAGACTGACTAATAAAAGAAGAGAGATGATGCAAGTAAATACAATCAGAAATGAAAGAAGAAACAATACAATTGATAAAGCATAAATACAATGGACCATAGTAGACTAAGATGAACAATGCATGCATGCTTAGTCACTCAGTCGTGTCCAAGTCTTTGCAACTCCATGGACTGCAGCCTGCTGGGCTCCTCTGTCCATGGGGATTCTCCAGGCAAGTATACTGGAGTGACTGCCATGCCCTCCTCCAGGGTATCTTCCCAACTCAGGGATCAAACCCAGGTCTCCTGCCTTGCAGTTGGATTCTGTACTGTCTGAGCCACCAGGGAAGCCCAAGAATACTGCACTGGGTTGCCTATCCCTTCTCTAGGTGCTCTTCCTGACCCAGGAATTGAATGAATCAGGGTCTCCTGCATTGCAGGCAGATTCTTTGCCAGCTGAATTACCAGGGAAACCCAATATGAATCATAAATGCCAAAAAGAAATAACCTAGAAGAAAATGGTGCTGTGCTACAAGCATAAAATCTACCAAGACTGGAATCATGAAGAAATAGAACATCTGAATCAATTGAAATGTGCTAAGGAAAATTCCTAAAGGGATTGGAATACCAGACCACCTGACCTGCCTCTTGAGAAATCTGCATGCAGGTCTAGAAGCAACAGTTAGAACTGGAAATGAACAATAGACTGGTTCCAAATCGGGAAAGGATTACATCAAGGCTGTATATTGTCACCCTGCTTATTCAACTTATATGCGGAATACATCATGATAAACGCTGGTCTGGATGAAGCACAAGCTGGAATCAAGATTGCCAGGAGAAATATCAATAACCTCAGATGTGCAGATGACACCACCCTTATGGCAGAAAGTGAAGAAGAACTAAAAAGCCTCTTGATGAAAGTGAAAGAGGAGAGTGAAAAATTTGGCTTAAAACTCAATATTCAGAAAACTAAGATCATGGCATCTGGTCCCACCACTTCATGGCAAATAGATGGGGAAACAATGGAAACAGTGACAGACTTTATTTTGGGGTCTCCAAAATCATTGCAGATGGTGAGTGTAGTCATGAAATTAAAAGATGCTTACTCCTTGGAAGAAAAGTTACGCCCAACCTAGACAGCATATTAAAAAGCAGAGACACTACTTTGCCAACAAAGGTCCGTCTAGTCAAAGCCATGGTTTCTTCAGAAGTCATATATGGATGTGAGAGTTGGACTGTAAAGAAAGCTGAGTGCTGAGGAATTGATGCTTTTAAACTGTGGTGTTGGATAAGACTTTCGAGAGTCCCTTGGACAGCAAGAAGATCCAACCAGTCCATGCTAAAGGAAATAGGTCCTGAATAGTCACTGGAAAGACTGATGCTGAAGCTGAAACTCCAATACTTTGGCCACCTGATGCAAGGAACTGACTCATTTGAAAAGACCCTGATGCTGGGAAAGATTGAAGGTGGGAGGAGAAAGGGATGACAGAGGATGAGATGGTTGGATGGCATCATCTACTCAATGGACATGAGTTTGAGAAAGCTCTGCCAGTTGGTGATGGACAAGGAAGTCTGACATGCTGCAGTCCATGGGGTCGCAGAGTCAGACACAACTGAGTGACTGAACTGACTGAAGGAGACTGAGTCCATAATGAAATTCTACACCCACCCTTACACACACACATAAAAACCCAGGACTAGGTGGCTTCATTGTTGTATTCTACTCAACATTTAGTAGAATTAGTAAATTCTGCTGAACAAAAAGTTGAAGATAAGTGAATTCTGCCAAAATCATCATGAGGCCAACCTTAGTCTGACACAATAGCTGATGAGGCCAATACAAAAAAAAAAAAAAAAGTTACACACCAATATCCCTAAGAAATGTACATGCAGATAGTCTCAAAAATATTGGCAAACCAAATTCATCAGCACATTCAGAGAATCTGGTTCGAGATCATGTGAGATGCACCCTGGGATGCAAGGATGATTCATCATACAAATCTTAATAAATGCTACACACTGCATTAACAGAATGAAGGATAGAAATCATAGCATCAACTCAACAGATTCAGAAAAAAGCCATCTGTTAAAATTCTACACAGGTTCATAATAATAACTCTCCAACAATTAAATATAGAAGGAATGAACCTGGACGTGAAAAAGGACATAGATGACAACTACACATCCAACACCATGTTCAATGATGCAAATTTAAAAACTTTCCTCTAAGATCAGAGCAAGAAAAGGGTGCCCTCCTCACCACTATTACTCAGTATAGTATCAAAAGTATCAGCCAGAGCAATTAGACAAGAGAAAGAAAGAAATTGGAAAGGAAGAAGTAAAATTGCCACTGTTTGTAGATGACGTGACAATCTGTATAGAAAACACTGAAGACTAGGTCAAAAATATATCAACTAACATATCAATTCAACAAGAAGCAGAATACAAAATCAACGTGGAATAATCAGTCCCATTCTAGACACTAACAATCAAAAGTATGAAAGAGAAATTAGAAAGTAACTCCAGAGTTTCCCTGGTGGCTCAGTGGGAAAGAATCTCCCTTTCAATGCAGGAGATGTGGGTTCGGTCCCTAGTTCTGAAAGATTCCACATACTGCGGAACAACCAAGCCCATGCAACACAACTATTGAATCTGTGCTCAAGAGCCCAGGAACCACAGTTTTTGAGCCCATGCAACCTAGAGCCCATGGACTATGGACTACATGTTTCTCTTCAGCTCTGGAAGTATGCAAAGCAAAAATTATACTGGCTTCTATGCTCACTTTTTTTTTCCTTCAGTGTTTTCTCTCAGATTTATTGAGATATAGTGTAAGTTTGAAATGTGCAATGTGATAATTTTAATATGTGTATATTGAAAAAGTTTTCCTGCAATAAGGTTAATTATCACAGTTTGTTGTCATTGTCATGGTGAGAACAACAATGCTCTACTCTCATTGCAACTTTCAAGTATACAATATAGTACTGTTAACTATAGTCTCCATGATGTACATTAGGTCCTCAGAACTTACTTTTCTTACAAATGAAAGTTTTTACCCTTTGATGAGCAACTTCCCATTTACATCACCCCAGCCCCTCATGCCCATTTTCTTTTATATACTTAAATGGTATTAGATTGAGTCCTTTAAAATAAAAAAAATACAAAAGAAGCAAATTCTGCTTGCAGAGAGCCATATTTTTTACTTGCCATGATGTTTTGCTCAGTTTTTCTTCTTTTTGCCCCATAGAGTACTACCTAATCAGTAAGTGTGGGTAGTTGGGCCCACCCCGACAATTTATTGCTCTAATTCCAGGGCAAGGGAAGAGGATGAAAATAAAAGAGACTGGGGAACTTCTTTTTCTATGCATTCTTACCCTTTAGATAACCCTGAAACATTCAACCTGTAAGTCCAGAATTAATCTTAAATTCATGACTTGTAAAGAGATCAATATGTACGATCTCTGCTAAAACTCATTCTAAAAAAAAAAAGATCGAAAGGACTGTCTCAGTACAATTATAGGGCATGAAGGCTTTTAAAATTTCATACAACAGTGATAACAGGTGAAAGCAACATATGTTTTCTTGAGAAAATGACCAATCAGGCAAGTAATATCAAACCAGCAATGTCAGATCATCTTAAGTATGAGATAATCTTCATTTTTGTATTAAAAATAAAAAACAATTGTAAAAATTACTTCACCTAATTTACCTGGGGATAGAGAATTATAGCTGTGGTCCTGGTCAGATCTTTAAAAAGAATAGAGTCAGAGATGTGTGTGAGTGAGTGTGTTTGTGTGTGAATATGTGTGTACAGGAACCACCAAGGCAGATGCTATGAGGGGAATTAGCAGTACATAGATTTTGTAGCTTATCCTCACACCTTGGGTAAAGGGCATGTTTTCTTTTCAGGACCCAAATCTAACAATCAATGTGGATGTTTGGACTGAGCTGCAACAAAGGTCATCATCTCCTCAAGGGGACATCACTTGTAGTCCAGGCATGGGAGTCCCTGGGGAGGGAGGCAAGGTGTTCATCAGCCCAGGCTGCAGAGGGAGCATTGATGACCAAGGGCTTCTCCTCAGGGGTATCGTTCTTCTTGGCCAAAGGGAAAGAAGCAGGTGTTTCAGTGGAGCTCTTCTTGATCTTGCCCTCCCCTCCATTGGAATCCTGGCCCTGGGCGCCAGGTGCTTGCTGTGGTCAGCAGGATCTGTAGTGTGGAGGGAGCCTTCGTTGTGAATCACTATTGGCCTCATGCCTGCTCTCTCTGTGCTCTGCCTCCAGCTCCCCAGAGATGCCTGGTGAGCATCTAGGACCAGGAGTGGTGGCTCGGCCCTAGGGTGACTCAGTAGGTAGCTGGGGCCCACATCCTGCCGAGGATGGACCTCTGGCCTTGTGGTGGGGGCACACCCAGGCAGGTGGTCAGACCAGGGACCTCTAGTGGTAGCCAGACTTGATGGGCAGTCGGTCACAGCTGAGGCCCTGTGGAAGGGAGGGATGTGCCTCAGTCGTTGGTCTTAGGGATGGCAAGGCAGACTGCATCTGAGGCCCTGAGCCACAGTGAAGCCTTCACCATTGATTTCGTGTTCATCAAGGACATTCTCGGCATCCTTGGGTATGTGTAGTTGTGGCATATGGCGGTGGAGGTAGAAGTCCTGGCAGAAGCTGGGACGGTTGGCAGCACATCCGCTTCCCTTCACTGGGGCTAACCTACTGGCTGGGAATATTCAGGCCCGGGAAATGGGATTCCTTAAAACTTCCTGCACTTCTTGGATATGTTTTAGTCATGGTCAGTATGTTTTCACATTGGACTGAAGCCTTCCAGTGCAAACAGGCTACTGCTTCTTCTGTGGCTAAAGTCTTTTTGGAAAAGATTAACAACTTCTCTCAAACCTCATAATGATGGAGGCATCCATTTTCCTGGTCAGTTACTTTGGCTAGTTTTACACTTTCACTGTATTTGTTGGCATTTATTATTCATATTGCGCTTCCCTGGTAGCTACACTGGTGAAGAATCCACCTGCAATGCAGGAGACCCCGATTCATTGGATTCTTGCATCCAGATGATCCCTGGGAGAAGGTATAGTCTACCCAGTGCAGTATTCTTGGGCTTCCCTTGTGGCTCAGACAGTAAAGAATCTGCCTGCAATGTAGGAGACCTGGGTTTAATTCCTGGGTTGGGAAGATCCCCTGGACAACCCACTCCAGTGTTCCTGCCTGGAGAATCCCAATGGACAGAGGAGCCTTGCAAACAGAACAGAGGAGCCTGGTGGGCTGCAGTCCATGGCATCACAAAGAGTGGGACATGACTGAGTAACTAAGCATGCACGTATTGTTCATCTTAGTCTACCATGGATTTTTTTTAAATTTATTCATTGTCAATTGTATTGTTTCTTCTTTCATTTCTGATTTTATTTATTTGCATCATCTCTCTGCTTTTATTAGTCTAAGTTAGAATTTATCAATTCAGTTTATAGTTTTGAGAAACAAAATATTTTGTTTCACTGATCTTTGTATTGTTTTTTAGTCTCTATTTCATTCATTTCTGTCCTGAACATGAGCATGTATGCATGCTCAGTTGTGTCTGACTCTTTGCGACCCCATGTACTGTAGCCTGTCAGGCTCCTTTATCTCTGGAATTTTCCAGGCAAGAATACTAGAGTGAGTTGACATTTCCTACTCCAGGGAATCTTCCTAAATCTGGGATTGAACCCACATCTCTTGGGTCTTCTGAATTGGCACTGATTCTTTTCCACAGAGCCACCTGGGAAACCCTGGAACAAAGTGTACCATGAAGGAAATATACATGGTATATTAAGACAGAGAAACAGCAAAATAAACTTCCTTAAATGGGGAAATAAGAGAAAATGGAAAACCTATCTGAGGAGGTAACATTTAAGTCATGATCTGAGGGCTGAGGAGGTATCCACCAGCGTGAAAGTGAAAGGGTTAGTCGCTTAGTTGTGTTGATTCTTTGTGACCCCCCTGGACTGTAGCCCACCAGGCTCCTCTGTCCATGGAATTCTCCAGGAAGAATACTAGAATGGGTTGCCATGCCTTCATCCAGGGGATTATCTTCTTTGAATATACACTTGTCCCCCTTGTTCAAAATACAACCCAGAGAAGACAAACTGCGCTTCTCCTAGACATTTTAAACTGCCTAATGGAGCATTCAGGAACTGGAAATATGATTCCTTACAACTTCCTCTACCTCATGCATATGTTTTAGTTATGATCAGTATGTTTTCACATTGGACAGAAGCCTTCCCTTGCAGACAGGCTACTGCCTCTTTTGTGGCTAAAGTCCTTTTTGAAAAGATTATCCCAGTCTGGGGAACTCCTCTCAGACTTCATGATTGGGGCACCCATTTTAACTTTGGCTAGTTTTACAACACTTCCACTGTGCTTATCACCCTCAGTCCTCTGGTTAATCAAATGCTCTAGCAACATTTATTAAGACTCAGTTGGCAAAATCTGTACAGGCACTCCAATTACCTTGGCCAGAAACATTTCCATTGGACCTTCTGAATCAGATCCACCCCTTTTGGAACTGAAAAACTGTTGCCCTTTGAGACAATCACAGGAGAGTCACTTGAGTCCTGCCTCTTTTGACCCAAAACTGATAAAAGGGCAGGTTCTCTGATATTTCAACACATCTTGCAACCTGGAAATTTCCTCTATTGGAAGAAACACTTCCAAAAGAACCCTCTTCAACCTTGCTGGAAAGGCCCTATCAGGCACTGTTAACCAACCCTTGTGCCACCAAGCTCAAGGGAATAGACTCTTGGACTCACATGACACACCTAGAGAAAGAAGCAATCCTGACTGGACCTGCACATCATCTGGTGATCTGAAAGTAGATTTTCTGAAATTGAAGCAGATGATATCTGATAAGACAGCTTTCCCAAGATATTTAAATTAGGTCTGTTGAAAGTTTGTCTGCCAAACCTCTGATGGTGGCAAGATGCTTCAGATGATCTCCAATGTCTATGATCTTGATAACATGCGCTTTAGATAAAAAGTGCCTGAGAGTTCTCCCTCTTACCCCTGCTGCTACTGCTAAGTCACTTCAGTCGTGTCCAACTCTGTGTGACCCCATAGATGGCAGCCCACCAGGCTCCCCCCGTCCCTGGGATTCTCCAGGCAAGAACACTGGAGTGGATTGCCATTTCCTTCTCCAATCCCTCTTACCCCTGCTCGTTACTCTAATGTGACTTCAATAGGCTTCCAAACTGTGCACTTTCACTCTAACATGGGATACTACACCCAGGAAAGGTCCTTCCTGGCACTGGGATTTGGGGGATTTGGGGTGTGTGGCAAAAATCTGCTTAAACTGGAAAATCTGACTCTTGATCAGTGATGTTTTCAGAGAATGATCTCGATCAGTGGGGAGAAGTGTAAAAATTAATTCTCTTAATTTTTACACTTCTCCCCACTGATCGAATTTTATATTAAAAATAATAATAATAAATTGTTGAATGAAAATAGAGTTGGGAGGCCAGAAGGAGAGCTCTCAGAGTTGACCAGAGAGCCCAACAGGAAGAAGAAAGGCTTCCTCTTCTTGCCTGGCAAGAGCTCAGCCAATGAGAGACTGTCAGGACTCAGCCAATGAAAAGCCACCACACTTCAAACTCTCAGCCTCCCATGGACACATTGCTGAGTATAGCCTTCCTAACTTCCTCTTTCTTTCTTTAAAAGAGTTATCTTCTCCCTGTTATGGAGACTTGCATGTGGCTCACCAAGGTTGCAGACACTGAATTGCAATTCTTTCTTGATCTGGAATGAACTCATTTTTGTTGGAGCAAAATCTGACAGCCTGTTTTAGGTCAACACAATCTTAACACTAGTGTGGATAAACCTGCACAAGTTTAGTGTCCTCTCAGTATTAGTATTCTAGGCCTGACAGCCTTCATTTGTCTTTCTGAAGGAAAATAAAAACAAAACAAACAAAAACAGCAGTAGGTTTCTTTGAGTGGGTCTTAAAATCATGTGGTGGTCATCTTGCCTCAAGTTACACAAAATGCATGACCCACAGAGAAGGCACATCAGGAGTGGGTAGAGGACCATGGATTTGTGAGAGAATTGGTGAGAGAATATTAAAGTGCCCTTAAAAGTCTGTGAATCTCGCCAACCAAGGAAGAGTGGTGAAAAGTGGGGTCTCTCTTCACATCCACTCAAGCAAGCAAGAGGCCTTTTAAGACCCCTCCCTAGAGCTTCAAGTGTGCCTCCCCTCCACCATGAACCAGGAGGTATCCTGATGTGGCAGGAGTCCGAGGCAGAGTGCATTTGTTCACAAGCCCAGAGGGGCATTCTTGGTGAGTTTAGGCTGTAGCTACTTGCTGAATCACCCTAGGGGCTGAGACACCACTCCTGGTACAAGCTGCTCACCAGGCATCTCTGAGGAGCCAGAGGCAGAACACAGAGGGAGCAGGCGTGACGCCAGCAGCTATCTGAAACAGAGGCCCCCTCCATGCTATGGATTCCCTCACTGGAATAACCCTCACTGCCCCCCCCCACCCCACCGCATTGCAAGCACCTGGCACCTAGGGCCAGGATTCCAAGGGAGGCTAGGGCAAGATCCAGAAGTGCCCCACTGAAACACCTGCTTCTGTTGCTGTGGCCAAGAAGAATGACACCCCTGAGGATGAGAACCCCTGGGTCATGGATGCACCCTCTGCCTCTTGGGCTGGACTTCCCTTCCAGGGACTCCCTGGCCTGAACTCCAGGTGATATCCCCTTGGGGAGATGATGATCTTTGTTGCAGCTCAGTCCAAACATCCATACTGACTGTTAGATTGGGGCCCCGGAAAAAAAATGCATGCCCAAGATGTGAGGATAAATTACAAAACTATGTACTTCTAAATTCCCTCATAGTATCTGCCCTGGTGGTTTCCGTACACACACACTCGCACACAAACAGACTCCCTCACACACATCTTTGACTCTCTTCTTTTTAAAGATCTGACCAGGACCACAGCTATTATTCTGTATAACCAGGTGAATTAGGTGAAGTAATTTAAAAAATTATTTTTTTTATTTTTTAATACAAAAATGAAGATTATCTCATACTGAAGATGATCTGACATTGCTGTTGTGATATTACTCACCTGAGTGGTCATTTTCTCAAGAAGATATTTCATGTTGCTTTAATCTGTTATTGCTGTTACTTGAAAACTTTTAAGGCCTACTAGCCCATAATTCTATTGAAGTAGTCCTTTCAAACCATATTTTAGAATGAGTTTTAGCAAAGATCATATGTATTGATCTCTTTACAAGTCATGAATTTATGACTAATTCTGGTCTTACAGGTTCAACATCTCAATATTCTAAAGGGTAAGAATGCATAAAGATACCCCAATCTCTCTCTCTTTTTTTTTTTTTCATCCTCTCCCCTTGCCCTGGAATTGGAGCAATAAATTGGTAGAGTGGGCCCAGCTACCCACACTTATTGATTAGGTAGTAATGGCAACCCACTCCAGTATTCTTGCCTGGAAAATCCCATGGACAGAGGAATCTGGTAGTCTATAGTCCATGGAATTGCAAAGGGTTGGACACAACTGAGCAACTTCACTTCACTTCACATCACTATGAGGCAAAAAGAAGAAAAACTGAGCAAAACATCATGGCAAGTAAAAAAATGTGGCCCTCTGTAAGAAAAATTCGCCTCTTTTGTATTTTTTAAAAAATGAACTCAATCTTATACCATTTAAGTATATAAAAGAAAATGGCATGAGAAGCTGGGGTGGTGGAAAGTGGGAAGATGCTCATCGAAGGGTACAAACTTTCAGCTGTAAGATGAGTAAGTTCTGAGGACCTAATGTACACATGGAGAGTATAGTTAACAGTTCTGTATTATATACTTGAAAGTTGCTATGAGAGTGGAGCATTAATGTTCTCACCATGAAAACAAAAACAATATGCTAATTATGTGAGGTGAATGAAGTTCTAATTAACCTTATTGCAGGAAACATTTTTACAATGTATACCTGAATAAAAATGATCACATTGTACATCTTAAACTTACACTGCTGCTGCTGCTGCTGCTGCTGCTAAGTCGCTTCAGTTGTGTCCAACTTTGTGTGACCCCATAGACGGCAACCCACCAGGCTCCTCCCTCCCTAGGATTCTCCAGGCAAGAACACTGGAGTGGGTTGCCATTTCCTTCTCCAGTGCATGAAAGTGAAAAGTGAAAGTGAAGTCACTCAGTCGTGTCCGACTGTTAGCGACCCCATGGACTGCAGCCTACCAGGCTCCTCCATCCCTGGGATTTTCCAGGCAAGAGTACTGGAGTGGGGTGCCATTGCCTTCTCTGAAACTTACACTATATCTCAATAAATCTGAGAGAAAACACTGAAAGAAAAAAGTGACCATAAGAGTAGGTATAATTTTTGTTGTAAATACCTCTGGAGCTGAAGAGAATCATCTAGTCCACAGTCCATGGGACTAGGTTGCATGGGCTCAGTAGCTGTAGTTCCCAGGCTCTAGAGCACAAATTCAATAGTTGTGTTGCATGGGTTTAGTTGCTCTGTAGCATGTGGAATTTTCCAGAAGTAGGGATGCAATCTATGTCTTCTGCCTTTACAGGGAGATTCTTTTCCACTGAGCTACCAGGGAAATTCTGGAGTTACTTTCTTAATTTCTCTTTCATATTTTTCATTGTTAATGTAAAATGGGACTGATATTCCATATTGATTTCGTATTTTGCAACTTATTGAATTGATATGTTTGTTGATATATTTTTGACCTAGTCTTCAGGGTTTTCTATACAGATTGTCACGTCATCTACAAACAGTGGCAATTTTGCTTCTTCCTTTCCAATTTCTTTCTTTCTCTTGCTAATTACTCTGGCTGATAATTTTGATACTATATTAAGTAAAAATGGTGAGGAGGGCATCCTTTTCTTGTTCTGGTCTTAGAGGAAAAGCTTTTTGATTTGCATCACTGAATATGATGTTGGATGTGTAGTTGTCATGTGTGGCCCTTTTCACGTCTAGGTTCATTCCTTCTATATTTAATTGGTTGAGAGTTATTATTATGAAACAGTGTAGACTTTTAGCAGGTTTTTTTTTCTGTATCTGTTGAGGTGATGCTATGATTTCTATCTTTTACTTTGTCAATGAATGTAGTGTATAGCATTTATTGAGATTTGTATGATGAATCATCCTTGCCTCCCAGGGTGCATCTCACATGACCTTGATATAGATTCTTTGAATGTGCTGATGAATTTGGTTTGCCAATATTTTTGAGAATATCTGCAGGTACATTTCCTAGGGATATTGCTGTGAAACTTTATTTTTTTGTATCGGCTTCATCAGGTATTGTGTCAGAGTAAGGTTGGCCTCATGATGATTTTGGCAGATTTCACTTGTCTTCAATTTTCAGGCAGGGTTATCATGAATTTTTGTTAAGTAGAATTCACTAATTATATTAAATGTTGAGTAAAATTCCCTAATGTAGTCACCTAGTCCTAGACTTTCATGTGTGTGTATAATGGTGGGTGTGGAATTGTCATTATGGATTCAGTCTCCTTATGAGATTTAAACTGATTCAGATATTCTATTTCTTCATGATTCCAGTCTTGGTAGATATTTTTGTTTCTAATACTATATCATTTTCTCCTAGGTTATTAAATTTGTTGGCATTTATTATTCATATTTTGCTTACCTGGTAGCTCAGCTGATAAAGAATCTGCCTGCAATGCAGGAGGCCCTGATTCATTTGATTCCTTAGTCCAGAAGATCCCTTGGAGAAGGACTCCAAGTCCAGTATTCTTGGGCTTCCCTGGTGGCTCAGACTGTACAGAATCCTTCTGCAATGTGGGAGACGTAGATTTGATTCCTGGGTTGGGAAGATGCTTCCTGGCTGTTTCAGAGTTGTGTAAAGACACACCTAAGGCATGTCCCATTCCATGAGAAAAGATGTCAGGGTAGTGTAGTCTGTGAGTGTTAGCTGTAATACTGGTTGTTATGCTTGTTACCTGAAACTGTACTGTCAGATGACTTCCCAGCAAGAAGTAATAAGCAGCCTGTTGTTTTCAGAAAACTCAAAATCTAGACCAAAGCTGTTGTTGTAATGAAGGGAAAAATGAACCAGTGTATTTTTTCTGGTAAGTTTAAGGCTGAAACTATCCACCTTTCACTGGAGGAAAATACTACTTTTTTTTCCATCAGATCTCCATTCACAGGGTCACAAAATGGTGTTTTCCTGCAGTTTCAGAGCTGTGTAAAGACAATCCTAAGACACACTGTACCATGTCATGAGAAAAAAGGTCAGGGGAGAGGGTTCTTTGGGTTTAGAATGCCATGTCTATTGTGACTCTGATTAGGTGAAACAGTACTGTCAGATGACTTCCCATCAAGAAGTTGCAAGCAGCCTGTTTTTCAGAAAACTTAAAAACTTGACGAAAGCTATTGTTGTAGTAAAGATAAATGAATAAGTGTGTTTTACTCGCAGGTTTGAGGCTGGAATTATCAGCTTTCACAGGTGAAAAATATAGCTTTTACCAAAAGAACCCAATTCCCAAGTTCACAAAAGCCTATTTCTTGGCTGTTTCAGAGTTGTAAGGACACACTGAGGACCCCTATACCATTCCATGAGAAAAGATGTCAGGGAAGAGTGTTCTGTGAGTGTTGACTGCTATATTTGTTGTTACCCTGAATAGGTGAAACTCTACTGTCAGATGACTTCCCAGCAAGAAGTGGCAAGCACCTGTTTCTTTCAGATAATCGAAAAACTTGAACAAAACTGTTGTTGCAATGAAGGGAAAAATGGACCAGTGTGTTTTTATGGCAATTTTAAAGCTGAAAATGTCCAGCTTTCACAAGTGGGAAAATACTACTTTTTCCATTTGGCCCCAGTTCCCAGGTTCACAAAAAGATGTTCTGTGCATTCTCACAGAATGTAGTTTAATTTGACTTCCAAGCAAGAAGTGTCAAGCAGTCTGTTGCTTTCAGAAAACTCAAATACTTGACAAAATCTGTTGTAATGAACCAATGTGTTTTCCTGGTAGATATGAAGCTCCAACTATCCAGGTTTCACAGCTTGAAATACTTCTTTTGGCATCAGACCCAATTCCCAAGTTCACAAAAACATGTTTCCCTGCAGTTACAAAGCTGTGTAAAGACACTCCTAGGACACAATGTGACATTACACCCAACAGGGGTCAGGGGAAAGTGTTCTGTGAGTGTTGACTGCCATGTCTGTTGTTACACTGATGAGGTGCAACTATAATGTCACCTGACTTTCCAGAAAGAAGTGACTAGCAGCCTGTTTCTTTCAGAAAACTCAGAAACTTGACCAAAGCTGTTGTTGTAATGAAGAGAAAAATAAACCAGTGTGTTTCTCGGGCAAGTTTAAGACTGCAACAATGCCCCTTTAACTTGGTGGGAATACTTCTTTTGCAATCAGGATTCAATTTCCAGGTTCACAAAAGCATATTTCCTGGCTGTTTCAGAGTTGTGTAAAAGCATACCTAGGAAACAGTGTATCATTCCATGATAAAAGATGTCAGGAGAGAGTGTTCTTTGAGAGTTGATTGCCATACCTGTTGTTACCCTGATTAGGTGAAACTGTACTGTCAGATGACTTCCCAGATGAAGCGGCAAGCATCCTGTTGCTTTCAAAATATTCAAAAGCTTGACCAAAGGTGTTGTTTTAATGAAGAGGAAAATAAATGAGTGCGTATTTTGGGCAGGTCTGAGGCTGCACTATCCAGGATTCACAGGGGGAAAACAGTTCTTCTTCCAACAGGTCCCAATTGCCAGATTAACAAATACATGTTTCCTGGCTGTTTCAGAGCTGTGTAAAGATAATCCTAGGACACAATGTACAGTTTCATAAGAAAAGTGGGCAGGGTAAAGTGTTCTGTGATTATTGAGTGCCATAACTGTTGTTAACCCTATTCAGTGAAACAGTACTTCAGACTTCCCAGCAAGAAGTGCTAAGCAGGCCTGCTTGTTTCAGAAAACTCAAAAACTGTTGTGTGTGTGTGTTTTTTTATGAAGACCAAAGCTGTTTTTTTAATGGAGAAAAAAAATGATCCAGTGTTTTTTTCTGGCATTTTTGATGCTGCAAATATCCAGCTTCCACATGTGGAAAATACAGTCTTTACCATAAGAGTCCAACCCCCAGGTTCACAAAAGCATATTTCCTGACTGTTTCAGAGTTATTATGTAAAGACACAGCTAGGATACAGTGTACCTGTCGGGAGCTGCATTAGGCATTACTAACAAAATGGAGGCATGGCCCCAAACCCGTCTCCTCATCCCGCAGGCACGGTCCTGGGAACAAGGAGTTAGGTCTTGTGATTCTGACTTGTTCTTTCCTTTCTTCAGTTGAGTTGGCTAGAAAGAATGTTAAGGTGCTTATTGTTCTTGAGAGGAGCATGAGAAGGCACGAAGCCTTCGGCAGTTGTGCCCAGAGAATAATCCATAAAGTTAACCACTGACATTTGTTCAAGGATCTTTACAAAGAATGTTCCAGGATGAGCACATAGGCTGCAGCTTGAGGCCATGGGAAGGATTGTTATCTGAGACCTGTTTGTGAGGGAAATATTTATGGCAAAAGAAGTTTGCTGAGTTTAGGGTTTAGGAGTACTTAAGAATAGTTAGAAGCTAAAAGTTTAAGGAATGTTGTCATGTTAGCATATTTTACTATAGCTTATAGAGATTAGGAATTTTAGAGATATTAATAGCTAGAAGCCTTTTTAGGAGATAGTGATCTTAAGATGCTAGGGGCAAACAGGATTTAGAAAGATAAGAAATAAACTGAGGAATGTAGCATGAGTTACAATGTAATCACAAGTTAAGTATAGGACACATAAGGGGAAGTAGACAATAGATGAAATTGAAGTCACTCAGTCGTTCCGACTCTTTGCGACCCCATGGACAGTAGCTTGCACCAGGCTCTTCTGTCCATGAGAATTTTAGGCAAGAGTACTGGAGTGGGTTGCCATTTCCTTCTCCAAGACAATAGATAGTAAAGGCAATTCTGAGAGAATCGCTGAAGCAGAACTCTGTAGGCCAACAACGATTTCTGGAGACAATAAATCCGGGGTGGGGGGGGGGCACTAAAAATGTCAAACCTCTGACCTGATGCTTCTGTCAAAGTATAAAAGAAAAACTAAAGCTTGAAATAAACATGTAGTCCCATACTTTGAGTCAGAGGAGAGTGAAAAAGTTGGCTTAAAGCTTATACCAAGGGAACATTTCATGCAAAGATGGGCTCAATAAAGGACAGAAATGGTATGGACCTAACAGAAGCAGAAGATATTAAGAAGAGGTGGCAAGAATACACAGAACTGTACAAAAAAGATCTTCACAACCAAGAAAATCACGATGGTGTGATCACTCACCTAGAGCCAGACATCCTGAAATGTGAAGTCAAGTGGGCCTTAGAAAACATCACTACAAACAAAGCTAGTGGAAGTGATGGAATTCCAGCTGAGTTATTTCAAATCCTGAAAGATGATGCTGTGAAAGTGCTGCTCTCAATATGCCAGCAAATTTGGAAAATTCAGCAGTGGCCACAGAACTGGAAAAGGTCAGTTTTCATTCCAATCCCAAAGAAAGGCAATGCAAAAGAATGCTGAAACTACCACACAGTTGCACTCATCTCACATGCTAGTAAAGTAATGCTCAAAATTCTCCAAGCCAGGCTTCAGCAATAAGTGAACCGCCAACTTCCAGATGTTCAAGCTGGTTTCAGAAAAGGCAGAGGAACCAGAGATCAAATTGCCAACATCTGCTGGATCATGGAAAAAGCAAGAGAGTTCCTGGAAAACATCTATTTCTGCTTTGTTGACTATGCCAAAGCCTTTGACTCTGTGGATCACAATAAACTCTGGAAAATTCTGAAAGAGATGGGAATACCAGACCACCTGACTTGCCTCTTGAGAAACCTATATGCAAGTCAGGAAGCAATAGTTAGAACTGGACATGGAACAACAGACTGGTTCCAAATAGGAAAAGGAGTATGTCAAGGCTGCATATTGTCACCCTGCTAATTTAACTTCTATGCAGAGTACATCATGAGAAACGCTGGGCTGGAAGAAGCACAAGCTGGAATCAAGATTGCTGGGAGAAATATCAATAACCTCAGATATGCAGATGACACCACTCTTATGGCAGACAGTGAAGAGGAACTAAAAAGCCTCTTGATGAAAGTGAAAGAGGAGAGTGAAAAAGTTGGCTTAAAGCTCAACATGCAGAAAATGAAGATCATGGCATCTGGTCCCATCACTTCATGGGAAATAGATGGGGAAACAGTGGAAACAGTGTCAGACTTTATTTTTTGGGGGGCTCCAAAATCACTGCAGATGGTGATTGCAGCCATGAAACAAAAAGATGCTTGCTCTTTGGAAGAAAAGTTATGACCAACCTACACTGCTTATTAAAAAGTAGAGACATTACTTTGCCAACAAAGGTCCATCTAGTCAAGGCTATGGTTTTTCCAGTAGTCATGTATGGATGTGAGAGTTGGACTGTGAAGAAAGCTGAGTGCAGAAGAATTGATTCTTTTGAACTGTGGTGTTGGAGAAGACTCTTGAGAGTCCCTTGGACTGCAAGGAGATCCAACCAGTCCATTCTGAAGGAGATCAGCCCTGGGATTTCTTTGGAAGGAATGATGCTAAAGCTGAAACTCCAGTACTTTGGCCACCTCATGCGAAGAGTTGACTCATTGGAAAAGACTGTGATGCTGGGAGGGATTGGGGGCAGGAGGAGAAGGGGACGACAGAAGATGAGATGGCTGGATGGCATCGCCGACTCAATGGACATGAGTTTGAGTGAAGTCTGGGAGTTGGTGATGGACAGGGAGGCCTGGCGTGCTGCAATTCATGGGGTTGTGAAGTGTCGGACAGGACTGAGTGACTGAACTGAACTGAACTGAACTTTCTTTAATCCCAGAGCTGATGATTACACAAAAACTCGTCTTGCTCAAGGGTATGTTTTTCCTTAGGCTCTGTACTAATGATTATATAACAACAATGTCTCTTGCCAGAGGACATGTTTCTCCTTCTTAACAAGAAACCTCTGTCTAACCCTGTTATCTTAAGATGTATCTTGTGGCAGTAGGTTTGGGAAGACCTTTCTATTTTTAGTAACCAATTGAAAAAATATGTAAGGCCTTGATAAGCCTCATGAATGGGGCACTCTCTGCTCCCTTCAGATGTCTATGTCAGAAGTTTTCTCTATTCCTTTTTCACTGTAATAAATCTTTGACGACACAAAGCTCTGAGTCACTGAAGCTGCGTCTTTTGTCCCACAGCGAAATTCTCTTCTTTGTAGATCACAAATCCAACATCATTCACCATAAGCTATCATCTTGGGGGCTCATCGAGGATCTTCAAGACAAGGTAAGGACACCCCAAGCTCTAGCCTCTATGCTTTCTAAGTATATGCATTTTCTGCTTTACTTTACTAACTCTAAGGTGTGTCTGTGTGTGCAATTGATTGGAAACTGAGACTTGTCCTGTGCTAAGTGAAAGCTGAGCCTGGCTTTATGGTTCTCTGGCACATTATAAAGACTGAAGGCAGCCCTGAACGGGGAACCTATCAGGGTTTTATATTGACCTGCCAGTGCCAATAGGCACCCAATGTCCCTGCAAGGGGAGTGGCTAGAAATGGGCAAAGCATGCAGACCTAACTTTCCTTTCTTGGTCACCATTTCCTGATCTCTTTGACCATTTTGTAACTGGAAATTGGAACTAATAACCTAATCTGTCAGATCATAGACTTTCAATGACTTGTAATACATGCTGTTACTGTGTACCTTTATTTAGGCACCCAACCTTGCTAGGAGCCAAAAGTTACATCTTGGTTGTTTTCTCACGTGTTGAAGATGTGAACTAGGTGTAGATCTAGCTCCAACAGCGTCTCTCTCTTGGCTGCTCCCATACGGGGCCAGAGCCGCAAAACCAACTTCTTGTCATGGTTGTGCCCCTAAATTATACAGATGGAATCACTCCGAGCAAGCATGAGGCTTCTCAGAACATAGATTGGGAATTCCAGATTGGAAGTACTGCAGGCTTCCTCCTTTGGTAGTGCTAGCTCTTAGTGGACCAGATAAAGTTCTCCAGTGGCTTCTGTCTCAACTCCTGATATATTCCTTTTACGTAATCTGTGGTAATGAACTGGAAGTATTGGCCCTAGTAGCTCAAGGACAAAAATCACTTTTTCCTCGCTGGCCAACCCTCCACCACCTCTTTTACTATCATATATACTGGTGTGGTGACACTCACTGGGAAGCATCTTGATTTTTTTTGTACATCCCTTTATGATTGACTGCTTCTACTGTGGACGATGTTCTGGAATGTGCACAGGCACAAGGAAGATGGATGCTTCTCCTAGCGGTCTCAGTTTGGGAAACATTCTGGAAAGCTACCCTGTTATATTCTGGGTGGTATCAGAGAAAAAGAGCAAATCAAACAGAAGTCTTGGTGGTAAGGAACTAGAAATCAATTTGCAATGCCATCAGGTCTACCTCTGGTGCATCAATGGTAGAATGAGGAGGGCTGAAGGCACCTGCATCAGTAAGTGACAGAAAAGTCTGACCAATGAAAGAAAGCTTTGGTGGAAATCCTTTCTTTACCCTCATCTAGGGCAGGGAGGGACGCCTCTGGTAGAAAAAAGCCACAGTTGTGGATGCTGCTTTTTTCTCTTACAGATGGGAACTAGCAGTTACAGAACCACCCCCTTTGAAATGTATTTTAAAAAAAACTGGGGTAAGAGCTTAACACGGACACATAGAAGACAGATGTGTCTCCTAGCAGTCTAACTTGGGAAGCATTCTGGAAAATTACTCTGCTCCACCCTAGGTGGCACCAGAGGAAAAGGGGAAATCAAGCCAAGTTTCTTTTTTTCCTATTTATTTCAGTCTTTATTTTTTAATTAATTTATTTTTAAGTGAGGGATAATTGCTTTAAAATATTGCTTTGATTTCTGCCATACATCAACGTGAATTAGCCATAGATATACATATGTCCCCTCCCTCTTAAAACTCACTCCCACCTCCCACCATTTCTCACCCCTTTAAATTGTTACATAGCCCCAGTTTGAGTTCCCTGAGTCATACAGCAAATTTCCGTTGGCTATCTATTTTATATATGGTAGTGTATATGCATCCATGCTACTCTCCCCATTCATCCCATCTGCTCCTCTTCCCCCCATATCAATGTCCATAAGTCTTTTCTCTATGTCTATGTCTCCATTACTGCCTTGCAAATAGGTTAATCAGTACCATCTTTCTAGATTCCATATATGTGTGAATATGCAATATTTGCTTTTCTCTTCCTGACTTACTTCATTTTGTATAATACATAATTATTTTAGCAGGAAAAAAAAAATCAATTACTTGGAAGAATGCAAAAGGCACCTGGAGCAGTTCTTTGCTCAAAAAGGTAAAGAGTTTTGGGAAGATGTAATTATGAAGTTGCCTGGAAAATGGCAGAAAGTAGTGAAACAAAATGGTGAATACATGCTTCAATAAAGTTCTTGGTGAAAATGAAAAGTGTGGCTTTTATTTTTACTTAAAACTGAAGGGAATTTTTGGTTAAATCAATAGAATTATTAAGCTTTCATGTCTTCTCTGGTTCTCACAACTCACCATGCTAGCTGCTGGAAATATCTCTTCAAGCAAAGTTTCAATGGTGAGAAACTGGAAATCAGTTTGGGATGCCATGAAGTCTACCCCTGGCATGTCTCCACCATGTCATTTGTAGAATGAGGAGGGCTGATGGGAGCAAAAATGGTGCCTGCATTGATAAAAGACAGACTAAGTCTGACTAGAGAAGGAAAGCTCCAGTGGAAAGTCTATCTCCACCCCCATCTAGAACAGAGAGGGATACCTCCAGTAAAAAAAAAGCCACAGCTGTGGATGCCACTTTTTTCTCTCTTACAGATGGGAACTAGCAGTTCCAGAACCACCTCCTTTAAAATGTATTTTGAGAAACTGGGATAAGTTCAGTCCCCAGAACTTAACCTTGCTTGGAAAGATGTAATGTATATCTTAGGACAGATGCTGATTCCTGACTCAAAAAGCTCGAGTTTTGGGGAAGTTATTGCCTATGAAGATGAATGGCTTGAACATGAATCAGTAGGGAAAAGGGAACAAGAGATAACCACCCTCCCTACTGGGAATCAGTCAGTCCCCACAACAGAGCCAGACTGGGACTATAACATGGCTAAAGTAAGGCGGGATCAGAGCCACTTTGTCAGATGTATTCTTGAAGGATTCAACTGAGCACGTGCTAAGACTTTATGTTATGGTAAGTTGGATGACAGAACATGGAGAAAAGAAAACTCCTAGTAAATTACTAGATAGACTATGGGAGGCTGTCCACAATTTTACTGACACTGAACCTGAACGTGCAGAAGAAGAAATGATCTTAAAGGATAGATTTCTTACTCAGCTGGCTCCAGATATCTGCTGTAAGCTACTAAAACAGGCTTATGGACCAAGTTAGTCTTCAGATAAACTGCTACAACTGGCTAAGACAGTTTATTATGGCAGAGAATATGAGGAATAAAACAGGAGGCAAAAAGAACCAGGGAAAAAGCTCAAGCCCTAGCAATGGCTGTTAGATCTGCTATTAAACAGTCTGAGGAGAAAAATGCCCAGTGGGACCCAAGTGAAAAAGGATGAGCTTGCTATTACTGTGGAAAGGAAGGACATCTCAAGCTAAATTGTTCTCAGGCATCTAAGCCTCCCCCAGCTCCATGTTCAGTCTGCAAAGACCACACTGGAGAAGAGACTACCCTCTGAGGTGTAGGCCCCAGGGGTCAGGCTCTCAAGGTTCACTCACATAGCCAGACATCCTGGAGTGTGAAGTCAAGGGGGCCTTAGGAAGCATCACTATGAACAAAGCTAGTGGAGGTGATGGAATTCCAGGGGAGCTATTTCAAATCCTAAAAGATGATGCTGTTAAAATTCTGCATGCAATATGCCAGGAAATTTAGAAAACTCAGCAGTGGCAACAGGACTGGAAAATGTCAGTTTTCATTCCAATCCCAAAGGAAGGCAATGCCAAAGAATGTTCAAACTATGGCACAATTGCACTCATTTCACATACTAGCAAAGTTATGGCAAACAGATGGAGAAACAAAGGAAACAGTGGCAAACTATTTTCTTGGGCTCCAAAAGCACTGTAGATGGTGACTGCAGTCTTGAAATTAAAAGATGCTTGCTCCTTGGAAGAAAAGCGGTGGCAAACCTAAACAGCATATTAAATAGCTAAACCATTACTTTCCCAACCAAGGTCCAAATAGTCAAAGCTACGGTTTTTCCAGTAGTCATGTAAGGATGTGAGAGTTGGACCATAAAGAAGGCTGAGCACTGAAGAATTAATGTTTTTGAACTGTGGTGTTGGAGTAGACTCTTGAGTTTCCCTTGGACTGCAAGGAGATCAAACCTGTCCATCCTTAAGAAAATCAATCCTGAATATTCATTGGAAGGACTGACACTGAAGCTGAAATTTCAATACTTGGCCACATGATGCAAAGAGCTGACATTTGGAAAAGACCCTGATGCTGGGAAAGATTGAAGGCAGGGGGAAAAGGGGACTACAGAGGGCAAGACTGTTGGATGGCATCACTGACTCAATAGACATGAGTTTGAGCAAACTCTGGGAGATGGTAAAGGACAGGGAAACCTGGCGTGCTGCAGTCCATGGGGTCACAAAGAATCAGACACTACTGAGCGACTGAACAATAAGAAAGCTGCAACTGGGATTCTGTGCTATTCTCTCACGAGTTTCTGATCATGCCAGAATCTCCCTCACCCTTTCTGGGGAGGGTTATACTGAGCAAGGTCCAGACCTCTGTTTTCATGAATATGGAGTCCGCTCTTTCTCTCCCATTAATTGAACAAAATGTAAATACTAGAGTACTGGCTGATGGAAAAACTGGGTTGGTCACAAAATGCTGTTCTTGTAGTCATCAAGCTCAAAAACCTTTACCTGTATCCATATCAAAAGCAGTATCCACTAAAGCTTGAGTTTAAATAAGTGTTAAAATCCATCATTGGAAATTTAAAAGAACAAGGGCTACTAATTCCCTGTAACAGTCCATGCAACATTCCTCTTTAGGGTGTAAAAAAGTCAGATGATATATGGAGACTAGTTCAAGATTTACAAATAGTAAATGAGGCTGTGGTTCCTTTACACCACATAGTGCCTAATCCTTATACTTTATTGTCTGAAATTCCTGAACAAGCCAAATATTTTTCAGTCACTGATTTGAAGGGTGCTTTCTAGACTTAAACCTATACAAAAGCATCCTCTACCTATGACTCTAAGACAATTGGGAGGTTTCTTGGGCATTACAGGCTATTGCCATATTTGAATTCCAGGTTATGGGAAACTTGGTGGTGGTTTAGTCACTAAATCATGTCCGACTCTTGCAACCCCATGGAGTGTAGCCTGCCAGGCTCCTCTGTTCATGGGATTTTCCAGGCAAGAATACTGGAGTGGGTTGCCATTTCCTTCTACAAGGGATCTTCCCAACCCAGGAATAAAACCCAGGTCTCCTGCATTGCAGGCAGATTCTTTATCAACTGAGCTAAGTTTACTAATGGGCGAAATCTTACTGTACTGACTTCTCATGATACAAGCAGAATCTTAAACTCTAAAGTTCAGAGTGTCAATGGCTCCTCTTTTAAAGCTGCTGTAAATCAAAAGGTGTCAAAAGCTCTAGGAATAGAATATCACTTACACTGTTCCTAGAGGCCCCAATCATTAGGAAAGGTTGAAAAGGCTAATGACATTATTAAAAGACATCTTGTAAGCTAACTCAGGAAACACAATACAGTTGGTTTAAAGTTTTACCAATAGCCTTTATGAGGGTTTGAACTGCCCTTAAGAAGAAGGGATTGTCTCCTTTTGAATGACTCTCTGGCAGACCATTTTTGCACATGGATATTATCTTAGATCCTGAAGCCTTCAGTTCAGTTCAGTTCAGTTCAGTAGCTCAGTCGTTTCTGACTCTTTGCGACCCCATGAATTGCAGCATGCCAGGCCTCCCTGTCCATCATCAACTCCTGGAGTTCACCCAAACTCATGTCCATCGAGTCGGTGATGCCATCCAGCCATCTCATCCTCTGTCGTCCCCTTCTCCTCCTGCCCCCAATCCCTCCCAGCATCAGAGTCTTTCCCAATGAGTCAACTCTTAGCAAACACCCTGAAGCCTTAGAATTAACTATGTGACTCAGCTTTCAGTCTTTCAACAGACATTACGAGAACACCAGGAGCTAACTCAGGAACTCTCCGACTCAGACAAGCCATTGTTTGAGCCAGGAACAGAAGTTTTGGTAAAGATGTTAGAGTCTGGAGGACAATCTCTAGGCCCCTACCAGGTTATTCTTTCTTCTCCCACAGCTGTCAAAGTGTCAAGAATTGGTTCATGGATGCACCACACTCGAGTTAAAAGGTGGCACCCTGAATGAGACTAAGTGGTCATTTTTATGTCTTTAGTCTCTATGCTTTTACTTTTTACTTTTCAGATGGGCCTGATACCTATGTGGGCTTGCTTCTCATGACTCCTAAAATCCTGAGTCTGCCGTTTGACCCTCAAGACAATGCCTTCCTGTCCTGGACTCATTCTAATGCTGCACTCCACAATTGGTATAATTGCTGGGTTTGCAGAGCACTCCCCTCCTCATCAGTGGTAGGCTTCACATGGTGTGTTTCTCCACTTCAAGGAAAAGACTTTCTTCAGCTCGGTGAATACCTTTACCAACAACAATCACATGTGACACCTCTTCTTAATCTTATGACATCTAACAATCCTAAAATGGACTGGTGTAACATTTTCTACCTTAAACTAAGAACGTGATGTGACTTTTAAGTTACAAATGGCTGTTTAAGCTCTTTCGAGTCCAACAGCCTCCTCCAATTATTACTTGGGCCCCTGGACCAGAGACCCTCAATATGAGGGTAAGAAGAATATCCTGCCTCAACAGTTTAGGGTCTGGCTCCTGGCAGCAGGAAGCAGTTACGGAATGAGAATGACACCCCATTCCTTGGCTGCCATATTCTCCTAAAAGAAAAATAGAGGAATGAGACAGCTAATTCTTAGGTAGATCGATAAGAAGATCAGGGCCCTTGAGGAAGAAGAAGGGACAAACATTTTTTCCTACATTGCTTTGTCTTAGTCACATAAGATGTTTTTTCTTTTTTCTTTTCTTTTCTTCTTAAGCTCTGAGTTGTTATGGTAACAATCTATTTTGCTTAAGACTAACTTTTTTAAACCCAGGGCTGATGATTACATAACAAAACAACTCATCTTGTTCAAGGGTATGTTTTTCCTTAAGCTCTGTGCTAATGATTATATAATAACAATGTATCTTGCCTGAGGACATGTTTCTCCTTCCCTAACAAGAAACTTCTGACTAATCCTGTTATCAGAAGATGTATGTTGTGGGAATGGGTCTGGGAAGATCTTTCTATTCTTAGTAACCAATTGAAAAACTACATAAAGCCTTAATAAGACAAGTGAGTGGGGCACTCTCTTCCTGCTTCTGATATCTAGGTCAGAAGATTTCTCTAATTTTTTTTTACTGTAATAAATATTTTACTGCACTAAGCTCTGAGTGACTGAAACTGCCTCTTTGGTGCCAAAGTAAAATTCTCTCCTTTGGAGATCAAGAATCTGACACCATTCACCATAAGCGATCATACCATTTGTGACTTTAATTAGGTGAAACTGTACTGTCAGATCATTTCCCAGCAAGAAGTGGCAAGGTGCTTGTTTCAGAAAACTCAAAATCATGACCAAAGCAGCTTATGAAGAGAAAAATGACCCAGTGTGTTTTTCTGGCAAGTTTAATGCTGCAACCATCCAGCTTTCACTGGGAAAAAAATACTTCCTTTGCCATCACTCCCCAATTTCCATGTTCACAAAAATACATATTCTTGCAGTTTCAGGGCTGTATAAAGACACTTCTAGGACACATTGTTCCATTCCATGGGAAAAGATGTCATTGGAGAGTGTTCTCTGAGTGTTTACTACCAGAAAAGATGTTACTATGATTAAGTGAAATTGTACTGTCAGATTACATCCCAGAAAGAAGTGGCAAGCAGCTTATTGCATCGAGAAAACTCATAAACGTGTCCAAATTTGTTGTTGTAATGAAGAGCAAAATGAACCAGTGTGTTTTCCTGGCAGGGTTGAGGCTGCAACTATCCAGGTTTCACAGTGGGAAATTTCTTTTGCCATCAGGCCACCATTCCCAGGTTCAAAACACATGTTTCCCTTCACTTTCAGAGCTGTGTAAAGACACTCCTAGGACACAATGTTACTTACATTCCATCAGAAAAGAACTCAGAAGAGAGTGTTCTGTGAGTGTTGACAGCCATTCCTGTTGTTATCCCAATTAGGTAATATTGTATATTCAGGTCACTATGCAGCAAGTAGTGGCAAGCAGCCGGTTTCTTTCAGAAAATTAAAAAACTAGACCAAACTTTTGGTTGTAATGAAGAGAAAAATGAACCACTGTGTTTTTCTGGCAAGTCAGTATTCTTGGGCTTCCCTTGTGGCTCAGCTGGTGAAGAATCTGCCTGCAATGTGGGAGACCTGGGTTCAATCCCTGGGTTGGGGAGATCCTCTGGAGAACGGAAAGGCTACCCATGCCAGTATTCTGACCTGGAGAATTTTATGGACTACAGTCAATGGGATCACAAAGAGTCAGACACAACTAAGTGTCCAACTTCACTTTTAAGGGTGCAACCATCCAGCATTAACTGGGGAAAATAACTCCTTTTGCCATCAGACCCCAATTCCCAGATTCACAAAAGCATGTTTCCTGGCTGTTTCAAAGTTGTGTAAAGACACACCTAGGACACACTGTACATTTCCATAAGAAAAGGTGTCAAGAGAGAGTGTTTGGTGAATGTTGTTAACCATATCTGTTGTTACTCTAATGAGGTGAAAGTGTACCATGAGATGATTTCCCAGTAAGAACTGGCAAGCTGCCTGTTGCTTTCAGAAAATTAAAAAACTTAACCAAATCTGTTGTAATGAAGAGAAAAATGAACCAGTGTGCTTTTCTGGGAAGCTTAAGGCTGCAACCATCCAGCTTTCACAGTGGGAAAATACTTCTTTTTCCATCAGGCCCCAATCCCCAGGTTCACAAAAACATGTTTCCCTGCAGTTTCAGAGCTGTGTAAAGAGACTCCTAGGACACAGTGTACCATTCCTTGAGAAAAGATGTTAGGGGAGAATGTTCTGTGAGTGTGTACTGTAATGATTCTTACTCTGATTAGGTAAAACTGTGCTGTCAGATGACTTCCCAAAAAGAAGTGCCAAGCAGCCTGTTGTATTCAGAAAACTCAAAATATTGACCAAATCTGTTGTTCTAATGAAGGGAAAAATAAACCAGTGTGTTTTCCTGGAAGGCTTGCAACTATCCAGGTTTTACAGTGGGGAAAGTACTTCTTTTGCCTTAGGGCCCCAATTCCCAGGTTTCAAAAAACACATTTCCCTGCAGTTTCAGAGCTGTGTGAAAACACTCCTATGACACAGTATGACATTCTATCAGAGAAGAGGTCTGGGGAGAGTGTTCTGTTAATGCTGACTGCCATACCTGTTGTTATCCTGGTTAAGTGATACACTACTGTCATATGGCTTCCCAGACAAAAGTGGAAAGCAGACTGTTTCTTTCAGAAAACAAAAAATAAACCAAACCTGTTGTTGTAACGAAGAGAAAAATGAACCAGAGTGCTTTTCTGACAAGTTTAATGTTGATTTCACTGGGGGAAAATACTTCTTTTGACATGAGGCCCCAACTACTAAGTTCACAAAAGCGTATTTCCTGGCTGTTTCAGAATTGTGTATAGATACAATTAGGACACACTGTACAATTCCATGAGAAAAAATGTCAGGAGAGAGTGCTCTGTGAGTGTTGATTGCCATACCAGTGTTACCCTAATTTGGTGTAAATGTACTGTCAGATGACTTACCAGCAAGAATTGTCAAACTGCCTGTTGATTTCAGAAAACTAAAAATCTTTGCCAAAGATGTTGTAATGAAGAAGAAAAATGATCCAGTTTGGTTTTCTGGCAAGCTTAAAGCTGCTCAGTTCAGTTCAGTCGCTCGGCCGTGTCCGACTCTTTGCGACCCCATGAATTGCACCACGCCAGGCCTCCCTGTTCATCACCAACTCCCGGAGTTCACTCAGACTCACGTCCATCGAGTCCGTGATGCCATCCAGCCATCTCATCCTCTGTCGTCCCCTTCTCCTCCTGCCCCCAATCCCTCCCAGCATCACAGTCTTTTCCAATGAGTCAACTCTTCGCATGAGGTGGCCAAAGTACTGGAGCTTCAGCTTTAGCATCATTCCTTCCAAAGAAATCTCAGGGTTGATCTGCTTCAGAATGGACTGGTTGGATCTCCTTGCAGTCCAAGGGACACTCAAGAGTCTTCTCTAACACCACAGTTCAAAAGCATCAATTCTTTGGCGCTCAGCCTTCTTCACAGTCCAACTCTCACATACATACATGACCACAGGAAAAACCATAGCCTTGACTAGACGGACCTTAGTCGGCAAAGTAATGTCTCTGCTTTTGAATATGCTATCTAGGTTGGTCATAACTTTCCTTCCAAGGAGTAAGCGTCTTTTAATTTCATGGCTGCAGTCACCATCTGCAGTGATTTTGGAGCCCCCAAAAATAAAGTCTGACACTGTTTCCACTGTTTCCCAATCTATTTTCCATGAAGTGATGGGACCAGATGCCATGATCTTCGTATTCTGAATGTTGAGCTTTAGGCCAACCTTTTCACTCTCCTCTTTCACTTTCATCAGGAGGCTTTTTAGTTCCTCTTCACTTTCTGCCATAAGGGTGGTGTCATCTGCATATCTGAAGTTATTGATATTTCTCCCGGTAATCTTGATTCCAGCTTGTGTTTCTTCCAGTCCAGCGTTTCTCATGATGTACACTGCATAGAAGTTAAATAAGCAGGGTGACAATATACAGCCTTGACGTACTCCTTTTCTTATTTGGAACCAGACTGTTGTTCCATGTTCAGTTCTAACTGTTGCTTCCTGACCTGCATACAGATTTCTCAAGAGGCAGGTCAGGTGGTCTGGTATTCCCATCTCTTTCAGAATTTTCCACAGTTGATTGTGATCCACACAGTCAAAGGCTTTGGCACAGTCAATAAAGCAGAAATAAATGTTTTTCTGGAACCCTCTTGCCTTTTCCATGATCCAGCGGATGGTGGCAATTTGATCTCTGGTTCCTCTGCCTTTTCTAAAACCAGTTTGAACATCTGGAAGTTCACGGTGCATGTATTGCTGAAGTCTGGCTTGGAGAATTTTGAGCATTACTTTACTAGCATGTGAGATGAGTGCAATTGTGTGGTAGTCTGAGCATTCTTTGGCATTGCCTTTCTTTGGAATTGGAATGAAAACTGACATTTTCCAGTCCTGTGGCCACTGCTGAGTTTTCCAAACTTGCTGGCATATTAAGTGCAGCAGTTTCATAGCATCATCTTTCAGCATTTGAAATAGCTCAACTGGAATTCCATCACCTCCACTAGCTTTGTTCGTAGTGATGCTTTCCAAGGCCCACTTGACTTCACATTCCAGGATGTCTGGCTCTAGATTAGTGATCACATCATCATGATTATCTGGGTCGTGAAGATCTTTTTTGTACAGTTCTTCTGTGTATTCTTGCCACCTCTTCTTAATATCTTCTGCTTCTGTTAGGTCCAGACCATTTCTGTCCTTTATCGAGCCCATCTTTGCATGAAATGTTCCCTTGGTATATCTAATTTTTTGAAGAGATCTCTAGTCTTTCCCATGCTGTTCTTTTCCTCTATTTCTTTGCATTGATTGCTGAAGAAGGCTTTCTTATCTCTTCTTGCTATTCTTTGGAACTCTGCATTCAGATGCTTATATCTTTCCTTTTCTCCTTTGCTTTTCACCTCTCTTCTTTTCACAGCTATTTGTAAGGCCTCCCCAGACAGCCATGTTGCTTTTTTGCATTTCTTTTCCATGGGGATGGTCTTGATCCCTGTCTCCTGTACAGTGTCACGAACCTCATTCCATAGTTCATCAGGCCCTCTATCTGTCAGATCTAGGCCCTTAAATCTATTTCTCACTTCCACTGTATAATCATAAGGGATTTGATTTAGGTGATACCTGAATGGTCTAGCGGTTTTCCCTACTTTCTTCAATTTAAGTCTGAATTTGGCAATAAGGAGTTCACGATCTGAGCCACAGTCAGCTCCTGGTCTTGTTTTTGTTGACTGTATAGAGCTTCTCCATCTTTGGCTGCAAAGAATATAATCAATCTGATTTCGGTGTTGACCATCTGGTGATGTCCATGCGTAGAGTCTTCTCTTGTGTTGTTGGAAGAGGGTGTTTGCTATGACTAGTGCATTTTCTTGGCACAACTCTATTAGTCTTTGCCCTGCTTCATTCCGCATTCCAAGGCCAAATTTGCCTGTTACTCCAGGTGTTTCTTGACTTCCTACTTTTGAATTCCAGTCCCCTAGAATGAAAAGGACATCTTTTTTTGGGTATTAGTTCTAGAATGTCTTGTAGGTCTTCATAGAACCGTTCAACTTCAGCTTCTTCAGCGTTACTGGTTGGGGCATAGACTTGGATAACTGTGATATTGAATGATTTGCCTTGGAGACGAGCAGAGATCATTCTGTCGTTTTTGAGATTGCATCCAGGTACTGCATTTCGGACTCTTTTGTTGACCATGATAGCTACTCCATTTCTTCTGAGGGATTCCTGCCCACAGTAGTAGATGTAATGGTCATCTGAGTTAAATTCACCCATTCCAGTCCATTTTAGTTTGCTGATTCCTAGAATGTTGACGTTCACTGTTGCCATCTCCTGTTTGACCACTTCCAATTTGCCTTGATTCATGGACCTGACATTCCAGGTTCCTATGCAATATTGCTCTTTACAGCATCGGACCTTGCTTCTATCACCAGTCACATCCACAACTGGGTATTGATTTTGCTTTGGCTTCACCCCTTGGTTCTTTCTGGAGTTATTTCTCCACTGATCTCCAGTAGCATATTGGGCACCTACCGACCTGGGGATTTTTTCTTTTAGTATCCTATCATTTTGCCTTTTCCTACTCTTCATGGTGTTCTCAAGGCAAGAATACTGAAGTGGCTTGCCATTCCCTTCTCCAGTGGACCACATTCTGTCAGACCTCTCCACCATGACCCACCCATTTTGGGTTGCCCAACGGGTATGGCTTGGTTTCATTGGTTAGACAAGGCTGTGGTCCTAGTGTGATTAGACTGACTAGTTTTCTGTGACTATGGTTTCAGTGTGTCTGCCCTCTGATGCCCTCCTGCAACACCTACCATCTTACCTGGGTTTCTCTTACCTTGGGTGTGGGGTATCTCTTCATGGCTTTTCCAGCAAAGTGCAGCCGCTTCTCCTTACCCTGGAGGAGGGATATCTCTTTACCGCCGCCCTTCCTGACCTTCAACATGGGTTGGCTCCTCTAGGCCCTCCTGGGCCAGTGCAGCCACCACTCCTCGGGTTTCTCCTCCCAGCCACCGCCCCTGGCCTAGGCGCTGCCCCTGGCCTCAGGCGCAGGGTGGCTCCTCAGGGCCACCACCCTGGCTTCTCTTGGCCGCCTCTGACCTCGGACGTGGGGTAGCTCCTCTCGGCGGCCTCCCCGGCCTTGGATGCCAGGTGGCTCCTCTCAGCCACTGCCCCTGACCTCGGACGTGGGGTACCTCCTCTCGGCCTCCTCCCCTGACCTCGGATTCGGGGTGTCTCCTCCCGGCTGCCACTGACCTCGGACGTGGGGTAGCTCCTCTCGGCCGCCTCCCTTGGCCTCTGATGCCAGGTGGCTCCTCTCGGCCTCCGACCCTGGCCTTGGATGCGGTGTGGCTCCTCCCGGCCGCTGCCCCTGACCTCAGACTTGGGTAGCTCCTCTCGGCCGTTCCTGGGCCGTCGCAGCCTGGTACTCTCGGCCGCTGCCCCGACCTCGGATGTGGGTAACTCCTCTCAGCCGCGCTTAGCGCGCCGCGTCGCAGCCGCCCGCGCTTAGCGCGCCGCGTCGCAGCCGCCCGCGCTTAGCGCGCCGCGTCGCAGCCGCCCGCGCTTAGCGCGCCGCGTCGCAGCCGCCCGCGCTTAGCGCGCCGCGTCGCAGCCGCCCGCGCTTAGCGCGCCGCGTCGCAGCCGCCCGCGCTTAGCGCGCCGCGTCGCAGCCGCCCGCGCTTAGCGCGCCGCGTCGCAGCCGCCCGCGCTTAGCGCGCCGCGTCGCAGCCGCCCGCGCTTAGCGCGCCGCGTCGCAGCCGCCCGCGCTTAGCGCGCCGCGTCGCAGCCGCCCGCGCTTAGCGCGCCGCGTCGCAGCCGCCCGCGCTTAGCGCGCCGCGTCGCAGCCGCCCGCGCTTAGCGCGCCGCGTCGCTGCTAGTCTTCAGCTTTTACAGTGGGAAAATACATCTTTTTCCATCAGGTGCCAATTCCCAGGTTCACAAAAACATGTTTTCCTTCAGTTTCAGAGCTGTGCAGAGAGACCTCTAGGAAACGTTGTACCATTTCATGAGTAAAGATCTAGAGGGAGAGTGTTCTGTGATTGTTGTCTACTATACCGTTTGTCAGTCTGCTTAGGTAAAACTACTGTCTGATGACATCCCAGAAAAAAAAAAAAAGGTGACAAGCAGCCTGTTGCTTTCAGAAAATTCAATCTCTTGACCAAATCTGTTATTGTAATGAAGAGAAAAATGAACCAGTTTGTTTTCCTGGCAGGTCTGAGGCTTCAACTATTCACCTTTCACAATGGCAAAGTAATTCATTTGCCATCAGGCTTCAATTCCCAACTTCACAAAAATATGTTCCCCTGCAGTTTCAGAGCTGTGTAAAGACACTCTTGGGTCACAATGTGACATTCCACTAGAAAATTGCTCATAGGAGAGTGTTCTGTGAGTGTTGACTGCCATTCCTGCTCTAACCCTGATTAGGTGAAACTGTACTGTCAGATGAATTCTGACGAAGAGTGGCAAGCAGCCTGTTCCTTCCAAAATGTCAAAATGTATACCAAAGCTGTTGTTGTAATTAAGAGAACAATGAACCAGTGTGTGTTTTTCTGGCAAGCTCAAGGCTGAAATCATCCAGCTTTCATTGGGGAAAATACTTATTAGCCTTCAGGCCCCAGTTCCCAGGTTCACAAAAACGTTTCCTGGCTGTTTCAAAGTTATGTAAATAGACACCTAGGGCTCACTGTACCATTCTGAGAGAAAAGAAGTCAGGAGAGAGTGTTCTGTGAGTCTTGATTGCCATACCTGTTATTACCCTGATTGGGTGAAACTGTGCTGTCAGATGACTTCCCAGCAAGATGTGGCAAGCAGCATGTTGCTTCCAGAAAACCAAAAACTTGAACAAAGCTGTTGTTGTAATGAAGAGAGAAATGACCTGCGTGTTTTCTTGGCAGGTTTGAGGCTGCAACTATCCACACTTCACAGTGGGAAAGTACTTCATTTGACATTAGGCTACAATTCCCAGGTTCAAAAAAATTTTTTTTCCCTGCAGTTTCAGAGCTGTGTAAAGACACTCCTAGCACACAAGATAAGCAGAGAGTGTTCTGTGAGTATTGACTGCCATTCCTGTTGTTACCCCGATTAGGTGAAACTATACAGTCAGATGACTTACCAACAAGAAGTGGCAAGCAGCCTGTTTCTCTCAGAAAACTCAAGAAATAGACCAAAGTTGTGGTGATAATGAAGGGAAAAATGAACCAGCGTGTTTTTCTGGAAAATTTAAGGCTGCAATCATCCAGCTTTCACTGGGGGGAAATACTTGTTTTGCTACCAGGCCCCAATTCTCAGGTTCATGAAAGCATGTTTTCTGGTTGTTTCAATGTGGTATAAAGACACACCCAGGACAGATTGTACAAGTCCAGAAGAAAAGATGTCAGGAGAGAATGCTGTGTGAATGTGAATTGCCATACCTGTTGTTACCCTGATTAGTTGAAAGTGTACTGTCAGATGACTTCCCAGCAAGAACTTTGCATGCCACCTGTTGCCTTCAGAGAACTCAAAAGCCCAGAGTTTAAAGAAAACAACTCATCACATAAAAAACATTCACATCATATCACGAACAACTCATTACATAACAACTCATCTTGCTCAAGGGTATGTTTGTCCTTAAACTCTGCACTAATGTTTATATAACAACAATATAGTCTGCTCTGCTCAAGGACATGTTTCTCCTTCTTAAGAACCTTCTGACTAATCCTGATAGTCATGGGGCACCCAGAATTGCCAGAAGCCAAAGTTAAATCTTGTTTATTTTCCCTTTCACTGCAGATGAGAGTGATGTGGAGTTCTAGCTCCAAGACCATCTCTCTTGGTTGTTTCCATATGGAGCCAGAGTCCTAAAAGCAAGTCCCTGTCATAGCTGTGCTTCCAAACTATATAAATGGAAGTGCTGCTAGCCAGCATGAGGTTTCTAAGAATATAGGTCAGGAATCCCAGATTGGAAGTACAGCTACCTTCTTCCTTTGGTAGTGCTAGCTCTTAGCGAACCAGGTAAAGCTCTCCAGTGGCTTCTGTCTCAATTCCCTAGATATTCCTTTTGTAGAATCTGTGGAAATAAACTGGAAGGATTGGCCGTAGCAGCTCAAGAACAAAAATCGCTCTTGCCTCTCTGCCTGATCCTCTACCACCACTTTTGCTACACTCAATAACATCTTAGTTATTGTTCATTCACTTATGACTCACTGTTTCTACCGTGGTCAAGACTGTATTCAGGAATGTGCACAGGCACACAAAAGTTGGATGCTTCCCCTTCTAGTCCTAGTTTGGGAAACGTTCCAGAAAACTACTCTGTTACAATCCGGGTGGCATCAGAGGAAAAGGGCAAATCAAAGGTCTTGGTGGTAAGAAACTAAAAGTCAATTTGGGATGCTGTCAGATGCATCTCTGCCTTGCCTTGATGATAGAGCAAGGAGGGCTGAAGGGAACGAGTAAGGCTCCTGTGTCGGTAAGGGACAGACTAAGTCTGACCAGGAAAGAAAAGCTTGGTTGGAAAATCTGTCTCCACCCCTATCAAGAGCAGGGAGGGACACCGCCAGTGGAAAAAAGCAAGGGCGCTGGAAGCTGCTTTTTTCTCTTACAGACGGGAGCTACTCAAAGTTCCATACCCACACCCTTGGATTGTTTCCTGAAAAACTGGGATAAGTTTGATCCCCAAAGTTTAAAGAAGACACGACTGACTTTCTTTTGCAAATCTACATGGCTTCAATATCCATTGGAGGGCGGCAAACAATGGCCGGTTGAAGGGTCCCTTAATTACAGTGCTGTTTTATAATTAGATCTGTTTTGTGGGAAGCAAGGGAAATGGGTAGAAGTGCCATGTGTGTTACTCTTTTTCTCTCTGTGAGACATGCCAGACTTATGTCCTATGGGTACAGAATTGGGTGTAAAGTCTTTGACTCTCTCCTGTCCTCTTACTCTGCCCTGTATCTGGGGCTCCCAACTGAGCAGGCTGAAGGTCAAAGATTCCTCCAGGAAGGGTTGCCTCAGACACGATAAAGGTTCAAACAACCCCAGTTCCAATATGGCCTCAGATTACTATGGTTTCAATAGGAACTCAACAGTCAAAGTAAAGAAGACTCAGACAACCAAAACTAAGGGTAAAATACAAGGCAAAGAAGAGGATGAGACAGAAGACAAGACACAGAATGAGGATGAGAAAACAACAACAACAACAACAGCTTTCTCCAATCTATCCCTGGGAATGTATATGAAGGATAGCTAGGGAGGCTGTTCTCTCCCTTCTTCAGGAGGCCCTCACTGGGAAAAATAACCAACCCATAAAAATCTATAAGTCCTTTTATTACCCAGAGGTACAACAGATGAAAAGAGATCTGGGAGATTATCTAGAGGATCCAAAAAGGAACATAGAAGCCATTAAGGGACTAACTTTATTTTATGAGCTTGCTTGGAGAGATGCAATATATATCTTGGGACAGATGCTGATTCCTGACTCGGGAGCTCAAGTTTTGGGGGAAGCTGCTACTTTGGGAGATGAATGGCTTGAACATGAGGCAAGGGGAAAGAACAAACATGAAATAGCTCTCCTCTATATGGGGAGCCAAGCAATTTGCATAACAGAGCCAGACTGGGATTATCACCAAGACCAAGGAGATGGGAACAGACCCACTTTGTCAATTGCATTATTGAAGGGCTTACAAGAGCTCAAGCTAAGCCTCTAAATTATGTTAAATTGACTGACATAAAACAGGGAAAGAAGGATGCTCCTGGCATGGGAAGCCCTTTGAAAGTTCACTACTATCTCTCCTGAAAGTGTGGAGGGCAAGACAACCTTAAAAGATAAATTCCTCACTCAGTCAACTCCAGATATTCACCGTAAGTTACAAAAACAGGCATTTGGACCAAATCAGTCTTTAGAAAAACTGTTGCAGCTGGTTCAGATGGTATATTATGGTAGAGAATATGAGGAGGAAAAGCAAAAACAGAAAAGAACCAAATAAAAGACTCAGGCCCTAGTGATGGCTGTGAAAACTGCTATGAATTAGCTTGAGGGAGAAAATGCCCAGGGAGACCCAGACAAAAATGGATGGGCTTGTTAATTACTGTGGAAAGGAGGGACATCTCAAGTGGGATTGCCCTCAGGCATCTAAGCCATTCGAGGCATAAGCCCCAGGGGTTGGACTCTCAGGACAATCAGGAATGAAGGTGCCTGGAGGTCTCCATACAAGCCCCCACCCTAATTACACCTGAGGAATCCTCAGTATTAATAACTGTGGGAGGCCAATCAGTCAATTTCCTTTTGGACACTGGGGCAACTTTCTCTGAGCTCACTGGAACCCCTGTCCTGCTTTCCTCCTGATTTGCTACCATAATGGGGCTGTCTGGATGAGCCAAACGCTATTATTTCAGCCAAGGTGACCCTGAGAAAAGAGAACAGGTTGTAGGCAACTCCCTCTCCCTGACTCCACACTACATTTGGTGAAGGTACAGTCACCAAAACTGCAGAATTTGCACAAAAACAGGCACATGGCCCAGAGAGGAACAGGGCAGAGGAACAGCCCACATGGATTGGTCCATTGATTTATGACAAAGGGGTGAAGGACTCACCAAGGGGAAGGACAGCCCCACAATAAACAGTGCTGGGAAAAGTAGATACCACATCCAAAGATGTACCCTGGATACTGTCTACATTGCACACAAAACTGACTAAAAACCCAGTGTTCCACATCAAGCCCTTCTGCAGCAGTCATTTTGCATACAGGAAGCTTCTCCAAACTTCTGAATTTTCAACACTTTTTCCTCCTGACATTACCTGGGTCATCAGGAAACCCAGCTCTCAACAATGTCGATGCTGCCCTGTGTTGTCCTGAAGCCAAAACGCCAGTGAGTCCCAAGAAGCCTAAGCTCCTCTCAGCAGAGATGCTGACCCAGGTGTCCCTGCTGAAGTTCTGTGGTGCCTGAGGAGACACAACTCCTCTCACTGCCCTGAACTGGGTCTGCAGGGAACATGCACGTGCTGTGTGTCAGTGCTGTGGGCTCACTGCCACCCTGTAGTCAGTATGGAAAGTGCAAGCCATACCTTCCTCACAGGTCACTGGACACAGTGTCCCCTGCTGGCAGAACAGCTGAGTACATTAAGCTGGAAATTCAAACTCAAATGAAGACAATATCCCATAACTTTTCTAAAAATAGGTAAAGAACAATGAATTGGAAACCATATGGAATGAAATAAACAGACAATATTTTTTATAACTTACAAAAAAGTCACTCAAAATAATTTACAAGTTTTAAATGCAGAATTATTCAAAATTATAGAAGAAAACATAAAACAAAATTGACATGAGCTTGGCTTTGGTCATGTAGATCACAAGCTTTGCAGTTTTAACACAACACAAGAAAAGCAATCCAGAAAGAATAAACAAAGGATTCCATGGGCTTTATAAAATCAAAGATTTCTACTATGTGAAAACTTCATTCAAAAAATCAAAAGACACAATACAACTGGGAAATATATTTGCAACCATATATCTAATTAAGATTTTGTCTCAACATATACAAAGAACTGTAACACAACCCTATTAAAATTAGGAAAGCATTAAATGGACATTTGATCAGAAAAGGCATACACTATACAAAACTATGAACTATACCCAGTACTGGAAAGTAGAGAAAAATGGTCCAGTTCGACTCTCTGAATCATGTATGAACCTGTCCTTCCTGGAAGCCTCAGAGAGGTGGAGAGGGAGGAAGGGGAAGAGGGCCAGTTAAGCTTTTACCTAACTAATTCTGACATTTCTCACCACTTTCATTCAACATGGTCTAGCAGCAAGAATAATGGAGTGGGTAGCCATTCCCTTCTCCAGGGGATCTTCCTGACCCAGGGATTGAACCCTGGTCTCCTGCATTGCAGGCAGATTCTTCACCATCTGAGCCATCAGGGAAGCCCTCCCTGATTTCAAAATACACTACAAATCTAGAATAATCAAGATAGTATGGTATGGGAACAAAAGATAAACACATAGACCCATGGGACAGAATTGAGAGCCCAGAAATAAGCACGTGCATATATGGAGACTGTTACTGAAATCATAACAGTCATGTGTCTGACACCCAGTGGTGAGACCCATCAATACTAAACATTAGAGTTTGGAACTGTTAGGTTGGCTTATTTTTCTTCCCTGGTTCTTGTCTTGTCACAACAAAAATTTGGAGCAGTGGACCAAAAGGTGTAGAACAACAGACAAGCTACACCTCAGTTCAGCTTAAGCAGACAGACCTTTTATTAGTCTGACACTCCCAAAGGAGTCATTCTCATCCTTCTTATTGATCCTTCTTGGCTTTCTACTTTTATCCTTCTAATCTCCTCCTTTTGGTTATGCCTGGGGCAAAGTAGAGCTTGCACCCATCACCAGTCAATGAAAAGGGAATGCAAATGGGCATATATGCTCAATGCCAATTGACAATTATAAGTTATATAACAGCAAATTGTGTTGCTTATGTCTTCCCATAATTCCATCTGTCATAATTAGATGCAGAATATTCATGAGCCCTTAATAGGCTCCTAATTGCCTAAATGCCTAAGGTTACTTGGGGAAGCCCCTGTGGTCATTTTGTATCCACTGTGTGCCTAGGGCATATGTGCAGGAGTTGAAAAGTCCCTGGTTATTTTGTAGCATATCTGTGAGCTCTCCTGGGTGTGTCTGGGATGGAGTTTAGAGATCAGTTTACACCCCTTTCAGCCAGGACTCCACTCATTGCTCATGTCTGAGACATTACTTTGCTGACTAAGGTCCGTCTAGTCAAGGCTATGGTTTTTCCTGTGGTCATGTATGGATGTGAGAGTTGGACAGTGAAGAAGGCTGAGCGCCAAAGAATTGATGCTTTTGAACTGTGGTGTTGGAGAAGACTCTTGAGAGTCCCTTGGACTGCAAGGAGATCCAACCAGTCCATTCTGAAGGAGATCAGCCCTGGGATTTCTTTGGAAGGAATGATGCTGAAGCTGAAACTCCAGTACTTTGGCCACCTCATGCGAAGAGTTGACTCATTGGAAAAGACTCTGATGCTGGGAGGGATTGGGGGCAGGAGGAGAAGGGGACGACAGAGGATGAGATGGCTGGATGGCATCACTGACTCGATGGATGTGAGTCTGAGTGAACTCTGGGAGTTGGTGATGGACAGGAAGGCTTGGCGTGCTGCGATTCATGGGGTCGCAAAGAGTCGGACACCACTGTGCGACTGAATTGAACTGAACTGAACTTACCTACCTAATAAACAGAAAGGTTTATTATAGATTCATATAAAGACATGGGTCACTCATGCCCTAAGAACCCCAAAGTTACTAAAAGCCCCAGTCTGTTCCCTGGGCTCTCCACCTCATCTGCTAGCCCAAGGCTGGGTAAGCTGGAGAGCCTCGAGGAGAAGGCCTGAATCCACCTTTTACCTCACTCTTCACCTGATGGCAACCACACTAGCAACCCTTGACTGTATCACTTCCCGAATGGTCCCTCATTGACAGTTATCAGTAGGCAGAACCCACTGCAGCACTGACCAATAGATGAGCAGGACAACTAACCATTGCTCACTGACAGTTGGTTGCTTGTGAGCAGAGCCCACTGAGTTACTAAGCAATGGCTGAGCAAGACCTGTTGCCTAGTAACAGGGTGCAGAGTAATGAGGCCCAGCAATGGCACTTGCTAAGGGCTGTGCTCATTCTGCTCTGTTACAAGACTACACAGTGGGGGA
This sequence comes from Budorcas taxicolor, assembly GCF_023091745.1. Lineage (NCBI taxonomy): Eukaryota > Metazoa > Chordata > Mammalia > Artiodactyla > Bovidae > Budorcas > Budorcas taxicolor. The sequence goes on along the minus strand of NC_068935.1, from coordinate 84,427,951 downwards.
AAAGAGAGCCTCTTCAGTGAATGGCGTTAGAAAAACTGCAAGGCTACACGCACAAGAATCACACTGGAATCTTTTGTCATACCATCTACAAAAGCAACCTCACAGTGAATCAAATACTTCATTGTAAGACCTGAAGCCATAAAAATCCTAGAAGAAAACATAGGCAGTACACTCTTTAGCATCAGTCTTAGCAATATTTTCTGGATCTGTACCCCCAAGCAAGGGAACAAAAGCAGAACAAACCAATGGGACTCCATCCAATTGAAAAGCTTTTCAATGGCAAAGGAAACCACTCACAAAATGAAAATGCAGCCTACTGAACATGAGAAAATATTTGCGAACAGTATATCTGAAAAGGGGTTCATATCCAAAACAGAGGAAAAACTCACACAACTGAACTTCCAAAAGCCCAATTAAAAATTAGGACTAAACATTTTTCCAAAGAGAATGTACAGATGGCCAAGAGACACACGAAACGATCATCAGTATCACCTATCATCTGGGAAATGCACATCATAAGAACAATGAGGTTACCACCTCACACTGACAAAAAATGACTATCATCCGAAACGCAATAAATAAAAAGCACTGGTGAGTAAGTGAAGAACCCTCATGTACTTTGTTGGGAATGTTCATTTGTACAGCCACTGTGGAAAACCATATACAGGTCCTCAAGAAATTAAGACTAGAACTACCATGTGATGTAAGAATTACACTTGGGAGTATCTTTCTGATGAAACAAAACCAAGGAATCAAAAAAATATAAACATCTCTATGTTTGTGGCATTTTTGTTGACAATAACCATGGCATGGAAGCCACTAAAATGTCCATTGATTGACAAATCAGTAAAGAAGTTTTCATATATATACATACACACATACGCACACAATGGTATATGATTAAGCCACAAAAAATGATACCTTACAATAACAGGAAGGGGCGTAGAGGGTATTGTGTTAAGTGAGATATGACAGAAAAAGATAAATATCTTATGAAACAGTGTCAGACTTTATTTTGGGGGGCTCCAAAATCACTGCAGATGGTGAGTGCAGCCATGAAATTAAAAGACACTTACTCCTTGGAAGAAAAGTTATGACCAACCTAGACAGCATATTAAAAAGCAGAGACATTACTTTGCCAACAAAGATCTGTCTAGTCAAGGCTGTGGTTTTTCCAGTGGTCATGTATGGATGTGAGAGTTGGACTGTGAAGAAAGCTGAGCACCAAAGGATTGATGCTTTTGAACTGCGGTGTTGGAGAAGATTCTTGAGAGTCCCTTGGACTTCAAGGAGGTCTAATTAGTCCATCCTAAAGGAGAGCAGTCCTGGAAGGAGATCATTGGAAGGACTGATGCTGAAGCTGAAACTCCAATATTTTGGCCACCTCATGCGAAGGGTTGACTCATTGGAAAAGACCCTGATAGGATCCCTGGGAGGGATTGGAGGCAGGAGGAGAAGGGGACAACAGAGGATGAGATGGCTGGATGACATCACTGACTCGATGGACATGAGTTTGGCTGAACTCCAGGAGTTGGTGATGGACAGGGAGGCCTGGCATGCTGCAATTCATGGGGTCACAAACAGTCGGACACGACTGAGCGACTAAACTGAACTGAACTGAACTGATGTGTAGAAACTAGAAAATAAAACAAGTGAATAAACACATGACAGAAATGAACTCAGGTCCCAATAACATGCTGATAGTTGTCAGAGGGGAGAAGGGTGGGAGCATGAGTGTAAAGAGTGAGAAAGACTGAGGAATACTGAATTCCAGTTCTAAAACAAATGTCATGGGTATGTAATGTACAGAATAGGGAAAAGAGTCCATGATACTGTAATAACATTGTATGGTGATGAATGGTAACTATACGTATCTTGGTGATCATTTTGTAATGTATAGAAATATTAAATCACTATGTTGTATACCAGAAAATTAATATTAGGTTGGCCAAAAGCTTTGTTCATTTTTTCAGTAAGATGGCTTTAGTAGGGCTTGGGTGTCTTTAACTTCATTTGAAACATTTTTTTCAAATTGTATTTTGACAGCTATCAGAATGCATCTTTAAAAAAAAAAAAACTCACTCTCTGACACAAATCACAGCAAGATCCTCTGTGTCCCAATTCCTAAAGTAATGGAAATAAAAACAAATAGGGCCTAATTAAATTTAAAAGCTTCTGTATAATGAAGGAAACTATAAGCAAGGGGGAAAGAACTCACAGAATGGGAGAAAATGAGAAACAAAATAACTGACAAAGAATTAATCTCCAAAATATACAAGCAGCTCATCTAGCTCAATGCCAGAAAAACAAACAATCCAGTCAAGAAGTGGGCTGATCTAAACAGACATTTCTCCAAAGAAAGCATCAGTTCAGTTCAGTTTAGTCTCTCAGTTGTGTCTGACTCTTGCGACCCCATGGACTGCAGCACGCCAGGTTTCCTGTCCGTCACCAACCCCCAGAGTTCCTCAAACTCATGTCCATCGAGTCAGTGATGCCATCAAAACATCTCATCCTCTGTTGTCCCCTTCTCCTCCTGCCTTCAATATTTCCGAGAATCAGAGTCTTTTCCAATGAGTCAGTTCTTCGCATCTGGTGGCCAAACTATTGAAGTTACACCTTCACCATCAGTCCTTCCTATGAATATTCAGGACTGATTTCTTTTAGGATTGATTCATTGGACCTCCTTGCAGTCCAAGGGGCTCCCAAGAGTCTTTTCCAATACCAGAGTTCAAAAGCATCAATTCTTCAGTGCTCAATTTTGTTTATAGTCCAACTCTCACATCCATACATGACTACTGGAAAAACCATAGCTTTGACTAGATGGGCCTTTATTGACAAAGAAGACATACAGATGGCTAATAAACACATGAAAAGATGCTCAACATTGCTCATTATTAGAGAAATGCAAATCAAAACTACAATGAGGTATTCTTTCACACTGGACAGAAAGTCAGTTCAGTTCAGTCTCTCAGTTGTGTCTGACTCTTTGCAACCCCATGGACTGCAGCTCGCCAGGCTTGCCTGTCCATCACCAACTCCTGGAGGCTACTAAAACTCATGTCCACTGCATTGGTGGTGCCATCCAACCATCTCATCCTCTATCGTCCCCTTCTCATTCTGCCTTCAATCTTTCCCAGCATCAGGGTCTTTTCCAATGAGTTGGTTCTTTGCATCAGGTGGCCAAAGTATTGGAGTTTTAGCTTCAGCATCAGTCCTTCCTATGAATATTCAGGACTGATTTCCTTTAGGATTGACTGGTTGGATCTCCTTGCAGTCCAAGTGACTCTAAAGAATCTTCTCCAACACCACAGTTCAAAAGCATCAATTCTTTGGTGCTCAGTTTTCTTTATAGTCCAACTCTCACATCCATACATGACCACTGGAAAAACCATAGTTTTGACTAGATGGACCTTTGTTGGCAACGTAATGCCTCTGCTTTTTAATATGCTATCTAGGTTGGTCCTAACTTTTCTACCAGGGGGCAAGTGTCTTTTAATTTCATGGCTGCAATCATCATCTGCAGTTATTTGGAGCCCCCCCAAATAAAGTCTGTCACTATTTCCATTGTTTTCCCATCTATTTGCCATGAAGTGATGAGACTGGATGCCATGATCTTAGTTTTCTGAATGTTGAGCTTTAAGCCAACTTTTTCACTCTCTTTCACTTTCATAAAGAGGCTCTTTTGTTCTTTGTTTTCTGCCATTAGGGTGGTGTCATCTGCACAACTGAGAAGACATTATTGATATTTCTCCCAGCAATCTTGATTCCAGCTTTTGCTTCATCAAGCCTGGCATTTTGCATGATATACTCTGCATATAAGTTAAATAAGCAGGGTGACAATACATAACCTTGACGTACTCTTTTCTTGATTTGGAACCAGTCTGTTGTTCCCTGTCCAGTTCTAACTGTTGTTTCTTGACCTGCAAACAGATTTCTCAGGAGGCAGGTCAGGTGGTCTGGTATTCCCATCTCTTTAAGAATTTTCCACTGTTTGTTATGACCCACACAATCAAAGGCTTTGGCACAGTCAATAAAGCAAAAGCAGATATTTCTCTGGAACTCTCTTGCTTTTTCAAAGACTTTCATCAAAAAGTTTACAAACAATAAATGCTGAAGAGAGTATGGAGAAAAGGGAATCCTCTTACCCTGTTGATGGGAATGCAAACAGATACAAATACTACGGAGAACAGTAGGAGATTCCTTAAAAACTTGGAACTATCATATCACCCAGCAATCCCACTACTGGGCATATACCCTGAGGAAGCTATAATTGAAAAAGACACACGTGCCCCAATGTTCATTGAGGCATTATTTACAATAGCTAGGACAGTTCAGTTCAGTTCAGTTCAGTCGCTCAGTCACGTCTGACTCTTTGTGACCCCATGAATAGCAGCACGCCAGGCCTCCCTGTCCATCACCAACTCCCGGAGTTTACTCACTCATGTCCATTGAGTCAGTGATGCCATCCAGCCATCTCATCCTCTATCGTCCCCTTCTCCTCCTGCCTCCAATGCCTCCCAGCATCAGAGTCTTTTCCAATGAGTCAACTCTTCACATGAGGTGTCCAAAGTACTGGAGCTTCAGCTTTAGCATCATTCCTTCCAAAGAAATTCCAGGGTTGATCGTCAGAATGGACTGATTGGATCTCCTTGAGTCCAAGGGACCCTCAAGAGTCTTCTCCAACATCACAGTTCAAACGCACCATTCTTCGGCGCTCAGCCTTCTTCACAGTCCAACTCTCACATCCATACATGACCACAGGAAAAACCATAGCCTTGACTAGATGGACCTTAGTCAGCAAAGTAATGTCTCTGCTTTTGAATATGCTATCTAGGTTGGTCATAACCTTTCTTCCAAGGAGTAAGCGTCCTTTAATTTCATGGCTGCAGTCACCATCTACAGTGATTGTGGAGCCCCCCAAAATAAAGTCTGACACTGTTTCCACTGTTTCCCCGTCTATTTTCCATGAAGTGATGGGACCAGATGCCGTGATCTTCGTTTTCTGAATGTTGAGCTTCAAGCCAACTTTTTCAATCTTCTCTTTCACTTTCACCAAGAGGCTTTTTAGTTCCTCTTCACTTTCTGCCATAAGGGTGGTGTCATCTGCATATCTGAGGTTATTGATATTTCTCCCGGCAATCTTGATTCCAGCTTGTGATTCTTCCAGCCCAGCATTTCTCATGATGTACTCTGCATAGAAGTTAAATAAGCAGGGTGTCAATATACCACCTTGACGTACTCCTTTTGCTATTTAGAACCAGTCTGTTGTTCCATGTCCAGTTCTAACTGTTGCTTCCTGACCTGCATACAGATTTCTCAAGAGGCAGGTCAGGTGGTCTGGTATTCCCATCTCTTTCAGAATTTTCCACAGTTTATTGTGATCCACACAGTCAAAGGCTTTGGCATAGTCAATAAAGCAGAAATAAATGTTTTTCTGGAACTCTCTTGCCTTTTCCATGATCCAGCGGATGGTGGCAATTTGATCTCTGGTTCCTCTGCCTTTTCTAAAACCAGCTTGAACATCAGGGAGTTCATGGTTCACGTATTGCTAAAGTTTGGCTTGGAGAATTTTGAGCATTACTTTACTAGCATGTGAGATGAGTGCAATTGTGCAGTAGTTTGAGCATTCTTTGGCATTGCTTTTCTTTGGGATTGGAGTGAAAACTGACCTTTTCCAGTCCTGTGGCCACTGCTGAGTTTTCCAAACTTGCTGGCATATTGAGTGCAGCACTTTCACAGCATCATCTTTCAGGATTTGAAACAGCTCAACTGGAATTCCATCACCTCCACTAGCTTTGTTCGTAGTGATGCTTTCCAAGGCCCACTTGACTTCACATTCCAGGATGTCTGGCTCTAGATTAGTGATCACATCATCATGATTATCTGGGTCGTGAAGATCTTTTTTGTACAGTTCTTCTGTGTATTCTTGCCACCTCTTCTTAATATCTTCTGCTTCTGTTAGGTCCAGACCATTTCTGTCCTTTATCGAGCCCATCTTTGCATGAAATGTTCCCTTGGTATATCTAATTTTTTGAAGAGATCTCTAGTCTTTCCCATGCTGTTCTTTTCCTCTATTTCTTTGCATTGATTGCTGAAGAAGGCTTTCTTATCTCTTCTTGCTATTCTTTGGAACTCTGCATTCAGATGCTTATATCTTTCCTTTTCTCCTTTGCTTTTCACCTCTCTTCTTTTCATAGCTATTTGTAAGGCCTCCCCAGACAGCCATGTTGCTTTTCTGCATTTCTTTTCCATGGGGATGGTCTTGATCCCTGTCTCCTGTACAGTGTCACGAACCTCATTCCATAGTTCATCAGGCCCTCTATCTGTCAGATCTAGGCCCTTAAATCTATTTCTCACTTCCACTGTATAATCATAAGGGATTTGATTTAGGTGATACCTGAATGGTCTAGCGGTTTTCCCTACTTTCTTCAATTTAAGTCTGAATTTGGCAATAAGGAGTTCACGATCTGAGCCACAGTCAGCTCCTGGTCTTGTTTTTGTTGACTGTATAGAGCTTCTCCATCTTTGGCTGCAAAGAATATAATCAATCTGATTTCGGTGTTGACCATCTGGTGATGTCCATGCGTAGAGTCTTCTCTTGTGTTGTTGGAAGAGGGTGTTTGCTATGACTAGTGCATTTTCTTGGCACAACTCTATTAGTCTTTGCCCTGCTTCATTCCACATTCCAAGGCCAAATTTGCCTGTGACTCCAGGTGTTTCTTGACTTTCTACTTTTGCATTCCAGTCCCCTAGAATGAAAAGGACATCTTTTTTGGGTGTTAGTTCTAGAAGATCTTGTAGGTCTTCATAAAACTGTTCAACTTCAGCTTCTTCAGCATTACTGGTTGGGGCATAGACTTGGATAACTGTGATATTGAATGATCTGCCTTGGAGACGAGCAGAGATCATTCTGTCATTTTTGAGATTGCATCCAAGTACTGCATTTCAGACTCTCTTGTTGACAATGATGGCTACTCCATTTCTTCTAAAGGGATTCCTGCCCGCAGTAGTAGATGTAATGGTCATCTGAGTTAAATTCACCCATCCTAGTCCATTTTAGTTCGCTGATTCCTAAAATGTCGACGTTCACCGTTGCCATCTCTTGTTTGACCACTTCCAATTTGCCTTGATTCATGGACCTGACATTCCAGGTTCCTATGCAATATTGCTCTTTACAGCATCGGACCTTGCTTCTATCACCAGTCACATCCACAACTGGGTATTGTTTTTGCTTTGGCTCCATCCCTTCATTCTTTCTGGAGTTATTTCTCCACTGATCTCCAGTAGCATATTGGGCACCTAATGACCTGGGGAGTTCCTCTTTTGGTATCCTATCATTTTGCCTTTCCTACTCTTCATGGTGTTCTCAAGGCAAGAATACTGAAGTGGCTTGCCATTCCCTTCTCCAGTGGACCACATTCTGTCAGGCTTCTCCACCATGACCTGCCCATCTTGGGTTGCCTGGCAGGCATGGCTTGGTTTCATTAAGTTAGACAAGGCTGTGGTCCTAGTGTGATTAGATTGACTAGTTTTCTGTGACTATGGTTTCAGTGTGTCTGCCCTCTGATGCCCTTTTGCAACACTTACCATCTTACTTGGTTTTCTCTTACCTTGGCATGGGGTATCTTTTCGCGGCTGCTCCAGCAAAGCACAGCCGCTGTTGCTTACCTTGGACGAGGGGTATCTCCTTACTGCTGCTGTTCCTAACCTTCAATGTGGGATAACTCCTCTAGGCCCTCCTGTGCCTGCGCATCCACCACTCCTCGGGTTGCTCCCCCCAGCCGCCGGCCCTGGCCTTGGGCGTGGGCGGCTCCTCCCAGCTGCTGCCCCTGTCCTCGGGGTGGCTCCTCAAGGTCACCGACCCTGGCCACGGGTGCAAGGTGGCTTCTCCTGGCCGCCCCTGATCTCGGACGCGGGGTGTCTCCTCCCGGCCGCCACTGGCCTCAGACGCGGGGTAGCTCCTCCTGGCCGCTGCCCTGACCTTGGACACAGGGTGTCTCCTCCTGGCTGCCACTGACCTCAGACTTGGGGTAGCTCCTCTCTGCCACCGCCCCTGACCTCGGACACAGGGTAGCTCCTCTCGGCCATGCTCAGTGAGCCGGCTCACAGCCGCCTGCGCTTAGTGAGCCAGCTCGCAGCATGGAAGCCATTTTAATATCCATTAGCAGATAAATGGTGGAAAAGGAAATGGCAACCCACTGCAGTATTCTTGCCTGGAGAATCTCAGGGACGGGGAGCCTGGTGGTGTGCTATCTATGGGGTCACACAGAGTTGGACATGACTGAGGCAACTTAGCAGCAGCAGCAGCAGCAGATAAATGGATAAGAATGTTGTGGTACATACACACAACAGAATATTACTCAGCTATAAAAATAATGCATTTGAGTAGGGAAAACCACTAGACCATTCAGGTATGACCTAAATCAAATCCCTTATGATTATACACTGGAAGCGAGAAATAGATTTAAAGGCCTAGGTCTGGTAGCAGAGGGCCTGATGAACTATGGACAGAAGTTTGTGACCTTGTACAGGCGTTGGGGATCAAGACTATGCCCAAGAAACTGAAATGCAAAAAAGCAAAATGGTTGTCTGAGGAGGCCTTACAAATAGTTGTGAAAAGAAGAGAAGCAAAAAGCAAAGGAGAAAAGGAAAGATATACCCATTTGAATGTAGAGTTCCAAAGAATAGCAAGGAGAGATAAGTAAGCCTTCCTCTTTGGTCAGTGCAAAGAAACAGAGGGAGAAAAAATAGAATGGGAAAGACTAGAGATCTCTTCAAGAAAATTAGAGATACCAAGGGAACATTTCATGCAAAGATGGGCTCAATAAAGGAAAGAAATGGTATGGACCTAACAGAAGCAGAAGATATTAAGAAGAGGCAGCAAGAATACACAGAACTGTACAAAAATATCTTCATGATCCAGATAATCACGATGGTATGATCACTCACCTAGAGCCAGACATCCTGGAATGTGAAGTCAAGTGGGCCTTAGGAAGTGTCACTACAAACAAAGCTAGCGGAGGTGATGGAATTCCAGTTGAGCTACTTCAAATTCTAAATGTTGATGCTGTGAAAGTGCTGCACTCAATATGCCAGCAAATTTGGAAAACTCAGCAGTGGCCACAGGACTGGAAAAGGTCAGTTTTCACTCCAATCCCAAAGAAAGGCAATGCCAAAGAATGCTCAAAATATGGCAAAATTGCACTCATCTCACACACTAGTAGAGTAATGCTCAAAATTCTCCAAGCCAGGCTTCAGCAATACATGAACCGTGAACTTCCAGATGTTCAAGCTGGTTTTAGAAAAGGCAGAGGAATCAGAGATCAAATTGCCAATACCCACTGGATCATGGAAAAAGCAAGAGAGTTCCAAAAAACATCTATTTCTGCTTTAATGACTATGCCAAAGCCTTTGACTGTGTGGATCACAATAAACTGTGGAAAATTCTGAAAGAGATGGGCATACCAGACCACCTGACCTGCCTCTTTAGAAATCTGTATGCAGGTCAGGAAGCAACAATTAGAACTGTACATGGAACAACAGACTGGTTCCAAATCAGGAAAGGTATATGACAAGGCTGTATATTGTCACCACACTAATTTAACTTATATACAGAGTACATCATGAGTAATGCTAGCCTGGATAAATTATAAGCTGGAATCAAGATTGCTGGGAGAAATATCAGTAACCTCAGATGTGCATCACCCTTATGGTAGAAAGTGAATAACTAAAGAGCCTCTTGATGGAAGTGAAAGAGGAGAGTGAAAAAGTTGGCTCAAAGCTCAACATTCAGAAAACTATGATCATGGTATCCAGTCCCATCAGTTCATGGAAAATAGATGGGGAAACAGTGGAAACAGTGGCAGACTATTTTTGGGGGCTCCAAAATTACTGCAGATGGTGATTGCAGCCATGAAATTAAAGGACACTTACTTACTCCTTGGAAGGAAAGTTATGACCAACCTAGACAGCATATTAAAAAACAGAGACATTGCTTTACCAACAAAGGTCCGTCTAGTCTGGAGAAGGCAATGGCAACTCACTCCAGTACTCTTGCCTGGAATCTCCCACAGACGGAGGAGCCTGGTAGGCTAAAGCCCATGGGATCGAGAAGAGTCAGACACGACTGAGAGATTTTACTTTCACGCATTGGAGAAGGAAATGGGAACCCACTCCATTGTTCTTGCCTGGAGAATCTCAGGGACGGCAGATCCTGGTGGGCTGCCATCTATGGGGTAGCACAGAGTGGGACATGACTGAAGCAACTTAGCAGCAGTAGTCCGTCTAGTAAAGGCAATGTTTTTTCCAGTAGTCGTGTATGGATGTGTGAGTTCGACTATAAAGAAAGCTGAGCACTGAAGAATTGTTGCTTTTGAACTGTGGTTTTTGAGAAGACTCTTGAGAGTCCCATGGACTGCAAGGAGATCCAACCAGTCCATCCTAAAGGAAATCAGTCCTGAACAGTCACTGGAAGGACTGATGCTAAAGGTGAAACTCCAATACTTTGGCCAACTGATGCGAAGAGCTGACTCATTGGAAGAGACCCTGATGCTGGGAAAGATTGAAGGCGGGAGGAGAGTGGGATGACAGTAGATGAGATGGTTGGATGGCATCACCGACTCAGTGTACATGAGTTTGAGTAAACTCCGGGAATTGGTGATAGACAGGGAGGCCTGGTGTGCTGCAGTCCATGGGGTTGCAAAGTGTCTGACACAACTGAGCTGAAGAAAACTGGACCTAATTAGCCTCAAAGGCATTTGACCAGCAATGGAAACCCAAAAAAGACAATCCTCAGAATAGGAAAAATATTGGCAGACAAAGATACCTACAAGGGGTTTGTTTCCAATACACACAGTTTGTGCAGCTCCATCCAAAATACAAACAACCTCCCCGACCCCCTTAAAAACTGGGATATTTAGAAAAGGATATTTTTTGGAGGAAGGTATACAGATTGCCATTAGGCACATCGAAAATGCTCAACATCCCTAATTATTAGAGAAATGCTGATTCAAAGTCTAAAGAGCTCTCACCTCTCACTTGTTCAAAGGCTATATAAAAACATCTCCAAAAAGAAATACCTGAGAGGGTGTGGAGAGAAGGGAACCCTCCTGCCCTTTGGTAGGGAAAGTACACTGCTACATCCACTAGAGAATGGAGAACAGTGTGGAACTTCCTTAAAAATATAAACATTGAAGTGCCTTAGGACCCAGAGACCCCCAAACTGAGCAATGACCCAGAGAAAACCAATAATTGAAGACGTGGTTACCCCTGCTATCGAGGCGGCACTAGGGAACATAGTGAAGACATGGAAGATACCTAAGAGGAGCAGGACTGAAGAATGGAGAGAAGGTGGGATACATATACACAATGCAATATTACTCAGCCCTAAATAGAAAGAAATGATGCCAGGTCCAGCCACAGGGAAGAAATTCGTGAGAATCATAACAAGTGAAGTAAGGGAGACAAGCATCATATGAGGGTCACTTATCCTGGAATCTATAAACAGATACACATGAACTTCTTTACCAAAGAGAAACATCCTAAGAGAATTACAAGAGAAACTTATGGTTACCGAAAGAAGAAAGGTGTGGGGCAAGGAGAAATGAACTGGTTCAGACTAACATATGCACACTAGTATTGAGAAATAAGCCACAGAAACCCACTATATAGCACAAGAAACCTTACTCAACACTCTATAGCAAACTATTTGGAGAAAGAGACTGAGAAAAAATTTATGTCTCTATCTATAAGTAAACCAAGTTGCTGTAGATGAAAAATGAAAAAAAAAAAAAAAGGAAATACAGGGAAAAAAATGCCCACAACCTTGTAATTCCCCTGTACAGTCCAGTTAAAATTATAGGATAACAAACAAACAAATGTTGAGTTTATTTCTCTTGGGCCATGGTGTCGTGGGCTGGTGTCACATCTCTGAAGCCTGAATAAGCTGGGGCCCCAGGGCTGGAGTTTGGAGTGGCTGAGGGAGCTGGCAGCATGTGGCTAGCCATGTGTGCCCAGATGGACCTGGAGTGGTTCTTGCCAGTTTCAAGAGCCCCCCAAACTCTGGGTGCAGGCAGGCTCTCCTTGAGGAAATCCAAGCCTACTGCACCCAAATATAGTGGAGCCTCTGGGCTGCAAGAGCTTTCAAGAGACCCTGGGCTGCATGTGTCCCTAAGACTGGGGTTGTAACCACTGGCCACCTGTCTTAGGGTGGCCTCAGCTATGGATGATTGCACCCTTCCCAGTGTGGTTCTGCAGGAGTTAGGACGTATCCAAAGGATCGAGGGTAAGGGGGAAGAAGTAATGAGACACAAACCTTGGGTGCTTCTCCTGGTCCATTGCACTCTAATTGACAATCCACACACAGGATTTTCCCTGAGGCTCCGCTTCCCCAAGGAACTCGAGTTGGGTATGAAGAAATGCTGCCACCTTGTGGCCACATTCAGTAACAACAACTTTAAAACCAGTTCTCAAGGGCTCTTACCATTCAAAAGGCCTGAGGCTGTAAACGACACCTGCCCTTAAGGTCCCTGGGAAAAATCACCGGTAAAGAATTCAAAGTGAAGTGTAGTCGTTCAGTCGTATCTGACTCTTTGCGACCCCATGGACTGTAGCCTACCAGGATCCTCCATCCATGGGATTTTCCAGGCAAGACTACTGGAGTGGGTTGTCATTTCCTTCTCCAAAAGAATTCAAGGTGGGGCCCAATTTCAAGAAGCCAGTTTCAAGAGTTACATTGTATTTAAGGAGATCAACCCTGGGATTTCTTTGGAAGGAATGATGCTAAAGCTGAAGCTCCAGTACTTTGGCCACCTCATGCGAAGTGTTGACTCATTGGAAAAGACTGTGACGCTGGGAGGGATTGAGGGCAGGAGGAGAAGGGGACAACCGAGGATGAGATGGCTGGATGGCATCACGGACTCGATGGACGTGAGTCTGAGTGAACTCTGGGAGATGGTGATGGACAGGGAGGCCTGGCATGCTGCAATTCATGGGGTCACAAAGAGTTGGCCATGACTGAGTGACTGAACTGAACAGTAAAGTATTATTCTTAATTTTGAAGACTCTTAATGACATCTATATTAATTTAGATCCATACACTTAAACATTAATATCAGATATCAACTTAATATTGAATATTTCCAAGTTCATGTGAACCTGAAAGTCATCTTGACCAGTTTTCTTTAAATGTAAGCATTTTTATTAAAATTAAACAGAAAGAAAGTGAAAGTGAAGTCTCTCAGTCTTGTCCGACTCTTTGCGACCCTGTAGACTGTAACCTACCAGGCTCCTCCGTCCATGGGAGTGGGTTGATTGTAATGACTTTTAGAAGCATAAATATCTCACATGTATAAAGTGTGCATAGACATAGACAAACTAGAGATCTCATGGCTTTACTAAAAGCTTAGATATGAACCAGGTATTATAATATTTATAAAAATTACTAGTTAACAAACAGTTGGAATACCTTAAAGTTGCTTGTTCAGATAATTAAGGCTTACTATCCATAAGGTTTGGCTGTGGGAACATTTTGAGCAGTTTAGATTTAAAATTGCCACATTTATCACCCTTGGTCTTGGAGGTCTTGCCTGCTTAATTGGGCTTAGTCTAGGTCCTTGTGGCCTGTATTCATATTCTGGTTAAGCACTTGAAAGGCAGTTGTTTAGTTTCTTAAAGAATGGTTTTGTCACCCAAGGTTACTAAAATCAGTGGCAAGATTTGTATCAAATTGAAATGTAATTTATGAAGTTCTGTGTTTTATAACTTTCAGTTTAGTTCAGTTCAGTCTCTCAGTTGTGTCCAACTCTTTGTGACCCCATGAATGGCAGCACGCCAGGCCTCCCTGTCCATCACCAACACCTGGAGTCCTCCCAAAACCATGTCCATTGAGTTGGGGATGCCATCCAACCATCTCATCCTCTGTCGTACCCTTCTCCTCCTGCCCTCAATCTTTCCCAGCATCAGGGTCTTTTCAAATGAGTCAGTTCTTCGCATCAGGTGGCCAAAGTATTGGAGTTTCAGCTTCAACAACAGTCCTTCCAATGAACACCCAGTACTGATCTCCTTTAGGATGGACTAGTTGGATCTCCTTGCAGTCCAAGGGACTCTCAAGAGTCTTCTCCAACACCACAGTTCAAAAGCATCAATTCTTCTGCACTCAGCTTTCTTCACAGTCCAACTCTCACATCCATACATGACCACTGGAAACACCATAGCCTTGACTAGACACACCTTGGCAAAGTAATGTCTCTGCTTTTCAATATGATATCTAGGTTGGTCATAACTTTCCTTCCAAGGAGTAAGCATCTTTTAATTTCATGACTGCCATCACCATCTGCAGTGATTTTGGAGGCCGAAAGAATAAAGTCAGCCACTATTTCCACTGTTTCCCCATCTATTTGCCATGAACTGATGGGATCAGATGCCATGATCCTAGTTTTCTGAACGTTGAGCTTTAAGCCAACTTTTTCACTCTCCTCTTTCACTTTCATCAAGAGGCTCTTTAGTTCTTCACTTACTGCCATAAGGGTGGTGTTATCTGTGTATCTGAGGTTACTGATATTTTTCCTGGCAATCTTGATTCCAGCTTGTGCTTCTTCCAGCCTAGCATTTCTCATGATGTATTATGCAATAGAAGTTAAATAAGCAGGGTGACAATATACAGCCTTGACGTACTCCTTTTGCTATTTGGAACCAGTCTGTTGTTCCATGTCCAGTTCTAACTGTTGCTTCCTGACCTGCATACAGATTTCTCAAGAGGCAGGTTAGGTGGTCTGGTATTCCCATCTCTTTCAGAATTTTCCACAGTTTATTGTGATCCACACAGTCAAAGGCTTTGGCATAGTCAATAAAGCAGAAATAGATGTTTTTCTGGAACTCTTGCTTTTTCCATGATCCAGCGGATGTTGGTAATTTGATCTCTGATTCCTCTGCCTTTTCTAAAACCAGCTTGAACATCAGGAAGTTCACGGCTCACATATTCCTGAAGCCTGTCTTGGAGAATTTTAAGCATTTCTTTACTAGCGTGTGAGATGAGTGCAATTGTGTGGTAGTTTGAGCATTCTTTGGCATTGCCTTTCTTTGGGATTGGAATGAAAACTGATGTTTTTAATAACTTTAGAATTTTAATTTAGCAGGTGTTCAAAGGTTTGTGTAAGGTATTTAGCCAAGACCTTTTTGAGTTTATAAGTTAAACCAAAGAAAATCACTATTTTTTAAATTAACCCTTGCAAGTTAGTTCCCAGTTTAGTTATTTTGTATGACTCAAGTAACTATTGGTTTCCTCAGTATGTTTAGTTAATATTTCTTTAGTGGCAATCTGTATGCCTTGTATATTGATGTTATGATTAAATAAGAGCTGTAACCACCTTATATAAAGCCCATTTTAATATACCAACTTGTATATCTTTATCTAAATTTCACCAACTTCTATACCTTTAACTTGAGCTTTCATAAGGATCCAACCAAGAAGCTTTGGTCTTATGGGAGAGTTTAAAAAGCTTTTTCTTTTTCTTCCATGTCTATTTTACCTACTTTAATATAAAAGGCTCTGGAATCCCCAGAGTCAAGGAAGTCGGACCCTTTGACCTAACTATCCCAAAATAAGTGGTCGGATATCTCAGTGTAAATTTTTCTAGCCCTTTAAATACATACTTTAAAACTGAGGTAAATAAAACAGACTTGTTTAGCTTTTAATGTTGGGGATCAGTAGGGTGTCCCTCTTGGCTCACTAAATTTAGGTCATGTCATATCATATCTTATTTAGTCATGTTTAAATGTCTGTTTTATTTATCCCATTCTAAATAGCCATCCAAGGAATTTTTATTTATTTGAGATAACTACTTAAAAAATAATTCCTCCTTCTCCTGTTGAAATAACAGCTAGATTTTTTCTTCCAAGTGTTTTTTTTTCTTTTTGTTGCTGTTGTTGTTGATAATCTTAATTGCTCTTATTAGCATCTCTAAGGCCCACTGAAGAGAAGGCCTCAATGAAATGTTCTAAACCAAATTTTCTTGTTCTAAAAAAAAGTTCTTAGGTTAAATTGACTTTTATTTTATAGATACCAATGAAAGAGGTGTTTACAATGAGAGCGCTCTAGATTTAATAATTTGTTGGTTTCTCTAAATTTCAAAGGATTCGTCATTTAGCCACTAAAGGTCAGTTTTCATTCCAATCCCAAAGAAAGGCAATGCCAAAGAATGCTCAAACTACCACACAATTGCACTCATCTCACATGCTAGGAAAGTAATGCTCAAAATTCTCCAAGCCAGGCTTCAACAATATGTGAGCCGTGAACTTCCTGATGTTCAAGCTGGTTTTAGAAAAGGCAGAGGAACCAGAGATCAAATTGCCAACATCAGCTGGATCATGGAAAAAGCAAGAGAGTTCCAGAAAAACATTTATTTCTGCTTTGTTGACTATGCTAAAGCCTTTGACTGTGTGGATCACAATAAACTGTGGAAAATTCTGAAAGAGATGGGAATACCAGACCACCTGAACTGCCTCTTGAGAAATCTGTATGCAGGTCAGGAAGCAACAGTTAGAACTGGACATGGAATAACAGACTGGTTCCAAATAGGAAAAGGAGTACGTCAAGGCTGTATATTGACACCCTGCTTATTTAACTTCTATACAGAGTACATCATGAGAAACGCTGGGCTGGAAGAAACACAAGCTGGAATCAAGATTGCCAGGAGAAATATCAATAACCTTAGATATGCAGATAACACCACCCTTATGGCAGAAAGTGAAGAGGAACTAAAGAGCCTCTTGATGAAAGTGAAAGAGGAGAGTGAAAAAGTTGGCTTAAAGCTCAACATTCAGAAAGCGAAGATCATGGCATCTGGTCCCATCACTTCATGGGAAATAGATGGGGAAACAGTGGAAACAGTATCAGACTTTATTCTTTCGGCCTCCAAAATCACTGCAGATGGTGATTGCAGTCATGAATTTAAAAGACGCTTACTCCTCGGAAGAAAAGTTATGACCAACCTAGATATCATATTGAAAAGCAGAGGCATTACTTTGCCAACAAAGGTCTGTCTAGTCAAGGCTATGGTTTTTCCAGTGGTCATGCATGGATGTGAGAGTTGGACTGTGAAGAAAGCTGAGTGCAGAAGAACTGATGCTTTTGAACTGTGGTGTTGGAGAAGACTCTTGAGAGTCCCTTGGACTGCAAGGAGATCCAACCAGTCTATTCTAAAGGAGATCAGTACTGGGTGTTCATTGGAAGGACTGATGCTAAAGCTGAAACTCCAATACTTTGGCCACCTCATGTGAAGAGGTGACTCATTGGAAAAGACTCTGATGCTGGGAGGGATTTGGGGGCAGGAGGAAAAGGGGATAACAGAGAATGAGATGACTGGATGGCATCACCGACTTGATGGACATGAGTTTGAGTGAACTCTGGGGGTTGATGATAGACAGGGAGGCCTGGCATGCTGCACTTCATGCGGTTGCAAAGAGTTGGACACGACTGAGCAACTGAACTGAACTGAACTGAAATTATATTTCCACAGAGACACAAATAATAAAGAATGTAAAAGGACCTCTTGTGGCCATAATATAAACAAACACACACACAATAAAATAACGTAAGAAGATCAAATAGGACACTTATATCTCAAAGACACAGAAATCTGAGCTTCTCCCTGGAAGGCTTTGCTTAAGGTTTTACCTAGCCAGCTTTTAATTTTTAACTGCATATGCGTTAAAGGCTCTCATCAATATTTAGGGTGAAATTTAATTTCTTCAGGGGGCTTCCCGGGTGGCTCAGAGCTTAAAGCGTCTGCCTGCAATTTGGGAGTCCTGGGTTCGATCCCTGGGTCAGGAAGATTCCCCTGGAGAAGGAAATGGCAACCCACTCCAGTATTCTTGCCTGGAGAATCCCATGGACAGAGGAGCCTGGTGGGCTACAGTCCATGGGGTCACAAAGAGTCGGACACGACTGAGCGACTTCACTTTCACTTTCACTTAATTTCTCCAGTTAACTAGGTATTTACAAGTATGAGCTCCTATCCTTATATCTTTCTACAATGGAGCCACCTTGGTGTCTTTCAGTCTAGCCTTGGGTATTTCTCTGTAAAACCAAGCCTGCCCCCACTCCAGCCTTTCCAATCTGGCCTTCTGATCTCAGTGAGGCAGGAGGTCTATAATTATGCAGATTACCTCATTAGAGTTGACCTAGAAATTCCAGACTGATTGGTTTAAAATTCCAGTGAGGCTGAAACTGCAATTAGGTTAGGTGTTAAGTCTTGGTGATGTTTAGCAGAAGTGATTCCATTTGGGGCTTGTTTCTTTAACAATAGGTTTAAGGCATGTTGACTGAAAAAAAAAAAAGCAGAACCTAACATTGAGAATCATGTTTTATTTGGCAGACTGAATAAGGAATTAGCCTGAGATATAGACTCTCATGTTAATGGTAGCTCAGACGGTAAAGCATCCGCCTACAATGCGGGAGACCGGGGTTTGATCCCTGGGTTGGAAAGATCCCCTGGAGAAGGAAATAGCAACCCACTCAAGTACTCTTGCCTGGAAAATCCCATGGACCAAGGAGCCTGGTAGGCTACAGTCCATGGGGTTGCAAAGAGTTGGACATGACTAAGCGACTTCACTTTCATAGACTCTCAATTCTGAGGGACTGCTTCAAAGAGGTAAGTGAGAAGCCAGGATATATAGGAAGCTTTTGCTGGAAAATAAAACATATGGTCAGACATTGAAAGATTACTCCTGATCACAAAAAACGAACATCTCAAGTTTTCTGTGTATGGGACAATTCAAGAGTCTGGGCACATTGAAATTATACCTTTGATATACACCTTAAATATCTAGGACCACTATCTTGATATTTCTTCATCCTGAATTCCCCTCATGTACTAATGGGGTCAGCTGCAGTGAATGATGGCTTGAAGATAACAACTTCCTTTGTATATGGTAGATAATATCTATTGACCATAGTCTCTCCTCTTGACCATAAATTCAACCAAAGTTTGGGAGTCATTGTATGACCAATTTTGTTCCACTGTGCTATGAAGACTCATTCTTAGATTTACAGAGAATTCTGTGACAATTTTTGGATTAAGCTTTGTTGATAATTCAAAATTCTCTGGATCAAAATTCTCTGTCTTACTTGTCTATTATGATTCAGGAAAAGTTTCCCTTGTTGCTTCTTCCCATAGTTTGAGTTGCATGACTATGATTAGTCATATAGAATTATATTTATGATAGATTGCTTCAAGATATTTAGCTACATTAATTTTATCTGAGGTCTGGTTACACATAGGATATAAATAATACAGATAGTAATGTCAATAAGGTCACTGTACAGCAGAAAGAGGCACAGGCATAAATAGTTTGAAAACAATGAGAAAACAAATTGAAACAATGATTAGTATAAGTTGTAATCTGGTTAAAATAAGCCATCAAATCCATACAGAAAACATCTGAGGAAGCCAAATTCTGGAAAGATTAGGTAAAGAGAAAAAGATAATTTTTAAAATTTGTTTACAAAGGTTTAATTTTTAATTTATCATAGTATAAAAGAAAGGTTTTCTGGAAAGCAAATTTTAAAATCCAAATGCCATAACTATCAGTTTATTCAGTCCTATGTAATCAATTTCTTTTGCTGTATAAAGTCATCAGATTTTCCATTAGAGTTTTAAATTTCTTGCCCAGTTCAGTGGCATGATCTAAAAGTCATCAGAAACTTTTACTTCTCAAAAGTCCTTTTTATGAATCTTCTTGAAGGTCTTCATTTTCTTTTTTTTTCAATTTAAATTTATTTATTTTACTTGGAGGCTAAATACTTCATTTTCTAAAAGCATCAGAATAAGACAATGATCATCCATAATTGACAAAAGACTTAAAATATCATGGCTAAAGATTTGATTACAATTCAATTGGCAAGTAAATTGGTTATTATCTGTGACATATATTTTAAGGTAATAATTAGTATTATGACTGATAACATTATACTAGGACACTAGAATTTTAGAAATTCCAAATAAAATTTGGAATATTTATATTAAATACATTAACCCATATAACTTAAGGAGGTTTTATTACCACTTGACAATTTTTTTCTACTTAACATACCAAATCAACCTAATTAATTTATTATGTCTCTTTTGGATGTTTCATGGTCCCTTTGAAGCATTCCAAAGTTAGCCAGAGTTCAAAAGAATTTTATTTAGAATTTGACATTTGTACAGTTTGTCAAAAAACATCAAAAGTTTTTTAAAACACCTGGTCAAATTGAATCATAGACCACCACAAAGCAATAATTACTCAATCAACGTGACAATAAAAGATTTTTAAGGCAAGTATAGAGTGTTTGGAAAGCAAAGAAATTCACAATCTGTTATCAAAATAGCTCAACATTACAAGAAAACTTTGTTCTATTAAGAGAAAAACAAACTCCAATCCTGCATCAGCCCCCCCTCAATAACAAAATTCATTTACTTAGTAAAATTCAATCCAGTCTCAGCCTTCACAGGTACAAAACTCTTTTTAAGGGCTCCATTTCTACAAACCTTCTACAACTTTATATATCCATATTCATTTAGCCATTATTTTTCCATAAAAAAACAACCAACTCTATGACAAAATCATTATTTCCCCTTAATAAAATACATTTTCATTCCTCATACCTACTTTTGCTGAAAACTCACATCTTACTTTCTTGCATACTGACACATTTTGCTTATTATTTCTAGTAGTTTTGATTACATATTTTAATTATAATTTAAACTCTTAAGATATCATCTCTTAAAATCTCTAGCAAAACCTGAGAGGTAAAAATTTTGAACTGTGTGGCAAACCAACATTTTCTGATTGCCAAACTTTGGAACATTCTATAACCTCTAGAAACATTTAACGTTTCATGCTATTTCTTTTCTCAATGTGGTACAAGACATGTGTCTAATAAACTTCAAATATCTTTAGGTTTACTCTTGTAAAGAGACAAAAGTAGATAAATTTAGTCCTGTTTAGCAGTCTGTGTTCCAGTATTTTATCTTATGTGAAATGCTCTGGATGGTCAATGAATTCCATTATTTAAGTTAGTTCATGTTGATGTGTGGCAAAACCAATACAATATTGTAAAGGAAAAAAAAAAACACAACAACAACAACAAAAAAACTCTCAAGTTTCAAGTTACAAAAAGTCTGAAGAAACTATTTTAGATAGACATATCCAAAGCATTATTATTCCTGAAGTGTTCACCTGAAAGCTCTTGCATCATTTATCTTTATTTTATAACTTATGAAAATAGAATTGTCAGGGGAGTGGGTAATTTCCTCAGTTCTGTCTCATCACAACAAAGATATGAAGTGATGGATGTTAAAGCCCTCAGCCCACCACAGCTCTCAGACTGTCTGTGTTATAGCTCTCGGACAGACTGTGTTATAGCTCTTGGACAGATCAGTTTTATTTAGAAAATAAAAGAAAATACATCCTCGAGGCATGAGGTCATGCTTACCCAAAAGACGTGAAGAGAAGAAAGAGAAAGAGAGAGAGAGCACAGGAGGGGAAGAGAGAGCAGGAGAGAGAGAGAGAGACCCTCAGCCTTTGGCTCCTATTTTTATATGTTTTTCCTCCCCCTGGGCCTGCCCTATGTAAATTGGGCTAGCCAGGAATGCTGTTTGTTCTATCTGAGGTCCTCACTCTGGTCCTGGGACCTTCCTTTGTTCTATTTTCATGGGCTTTCCCCTTCCTTGTCTTTTAGCCACCACCATTATGGACTCATTTTTCATATTCTAACTGCTTAACATTACCCCCTGAAGAGATGGGAAGCCCAATTCTTTGAGAATAGGGGCGTCAAGGTCTTTCTGGCTACTTCCTGCTGAACTGGGATGGTGAGGGGCATTGGGCCACCCCCTCTTGCTAGTCTCAGGCCTCAGAGTCTTTATAGTGGTGTCCATCTAAGGGTGAGTAATATTTTCCATGGTCGGCTGTAGTTTTATATATCCTTGTTGAATTGGCACTGCATGTTGTAGCTTGTTAACCTGGGCAGAGACAAAACAGGTTAGACAATTGATAATACATGGAACAATCATAAGCAGCATCAATATGGCATAACAAGGACTAGTAGGGGCATTAGCCAACTCCAAATTTCCATCACCAGGATGGCTCAAGTCCCTCCTTATTCAAGGATCAGAAGATCTGTCTCCTGTCTGTTTTGTAGTACAACCCCTGCCAAGCTGTGTTGGCTCTTTAGAGCTGTCCTGAGAAATTTTATCCTCCGAAACTAGATTTTGGGGGTGTTCATTAGACTGGCACTCATTTGTAGTTTTAAATAGGTATCTGAGATCCCCCAGGGACTCACAGGTGTATTGAATGTCCTCTTCTGTTTTCTTCCATGGCTTGTCTAATGAGTAGTGAATCCAGGAGTCATGTCCTGGTACCTTGACTGTTATGGGGGTAGAAAGTATTACAGGGTAGGGGCCCTTCCATATGGGCTAGAGTTGAGCCTTTGGGGACCCATCTTTCAAGACTTTAATTAGGACTTGAGTCCCTGGAGCATATAGTGGTAACTCCTTAGACTCTTTTGGGTCCTGGTTCATACCCCACAAGCGTATATCCCGTTGGAATTGCCCAATGGCCATGGTATAAGACTGGAGGGTCTCAGCTTCTGGATCTAGGAAGAGATCATTGACATAAACAAAAGGTCTCTCATATAGCATCTCATAAGGACTAAGACCAACCTGTTCCTTAGGGACAATATGAGTGCAGAGGAGAGCTATTGGTAAAGCCTCCTTCCATCCCAGGTAGGTCTCCTGGGTTATCTTTTTTATCACTGATTATAAGAATTGGTTGGCTCTTTCTACTTTTCCTGAAGACTGAGGCCTCCAGGCACAATGGAGATAATAAGTAATGCCCAATGCTTTAGAGACCCCTGGGTGACCTTAGAAGTAAATGATGTCCCATTGTCACTTTGTAATTACCTTGGCAGACCAAATATCAGAATGATTTCATGGAGCATTTTTTTTTTACCACCTCCTCAGCCTTCTCAGTCCAGGTGGGAAAGCCTTCAATCCATACTGTGAATGTATCTATCATGACTAATAGGTATTTATACCCTTGAGAAACTGGCATCTGGATGAAGTTCATCTGCCAGTCCTCTCCTGGATAGGTCCCATGTTGTTGGATGGACTGGGTCAGCTGGGGTCTTTGAGCCCCTTGGGGGTTATTTAATTGGCAAGTGGGACAAGAGGAGACCACTTTCTTAATAGTCGTTTGGAGGCCTGTTCCTCTGAAGGACCTTTCTAGTAGTCTTTGGAGGGCTTTTTCCCCTAACTGGGTGGTTGCATGTAAGGAGTTAACCAACTTCCATTAGAGGTTTCCAAGCAGAAAAAGGAGTCCCTCCTTTTGGAACCATCCCATATGATCTTCTTGAAAACCCTCACTCTTAGCTTTAAGAGTCTCACCTTCAGTATATGAAGGAGTTTCTGGCAAATTAGTCTGTGGAACAAGGTGGCAACCCCTATTAGGTCATTGTTCTGTAATGCTGCTTTCTTAGCTGCCTGATCGGCTGCTTGGTTTCCTCGTGCCACTTTTGTGCTCCCTTTTTGGTGTCCTTTACAGTGGGAGACTGAAAACTCAAGTGGGCAGATGGGCTGCTTCCAAGAGTCTAAGGATTTGATCATCATATTTGATTGGGGAACCTCAAGTGGTCAAGTGGCCCCTTTCTTTCCAAATAGCAGCATGTGCATGTAGCACCAGAAAGGCATACTTGGAGTCAGTGTAAATCGCTACTCTTTTCCCAGCTCTAAAGCTCGAGTCAGGGCTATGAGCTCAGTTAATTGGCCTTAATTACCTGGCGGCAAAGGCTTAGACTCTATGGTCTCAAAATTGGAGACTACTGTGTATCCAGCTCTTCTTTTTCCGTTCAAGACAAAGCTGCTTCCATCAGTGTACCAGATTTCTTCAGGACTGGTCAGAGGATCTTCTGACAATCCCTCTTGGGGTTTTGTCCAGTGGTCCAAGGTTTCTAGGCAAGAGTGAAAGGGGAGAGAGCCCTTCTGGCTAAGCCCTTCTGGTTAAGAACCTCACAACGGGGTATAGTGAGGTATGTATTTTCCATCAGCACTATTTGATATCTGAGTATTCTTTGATCAGACAACCACAGATTGCCTCTCCTGTTTAAGAGTTGTTTCACTTGGTGGCTGGTAAAAATAGTTTGCCTCCAAAGAGAGTTTTAAAGCATCTTCTATCAGGATTGCAATAGCTGCAAGATTTCAAAGGCAGGAAGGCCAGCCTCAGGTGGTTGGGTGGAGCCTCTTGGAGAAGTAAGCTACAGGCTGGGGCTCAGATCCCAACCTTTGAGTTAACACTCCCAAGGTTATTCTTCTCTTTCGTGGACATAAAGTTGGAATGTTTTTCTGGGTCTGGCAACCTCAAGGCAGGTGCTTGAGTTAAGGCTTGTTTTAGTGTAGCTTCTGCCTTCTTTTGAGGAGTTTCCCATATCAGTGGGATTGAATTATCCCGTCTCTTCAAGCTTTCATATAAGGGTTGGGCAACTAGACCATAGTTGGGTATCCAGATTCTACAATACTCAATTAGCCCCAGGAAAGCTTGCAGTTGTTTTCAAGTCATAGGGGGGCAACTGGAGGATTCCTTGTACTTGATCAAAGGACAGCCTCTTGGATCTGTGTGTAATCTGAACTCCCAGGTAAGTGACATTTTTCTCGACCATCTTTGCCTTAGCATGGGAGACTTTATATCCCCTCTCTGCCAAAAAGTTTAGACCCTGAATTGCATGTTGTTGGGCATTTTTCTCATCTGGAGAGCAGATTAGTAGGTCATCTATGTATTGTAATATTTTCCCATTACGTCCCAGGTCCAGATCTAGGAGATCCCAGCTAAGAGCCTGTCCAAACAGGTGGGGGCTATCTATGAAACCTTGAGGTAATACTGTCCAAGTCATCTGTTGATGCTTTTCTCCTGGATCCTCCCACTTGAAGGCAAAAAAATTCTGGGATTCTTTAGCCAGTGGTATGCAAAAAAAAAATGCATCTTTGAGATCCAAGACTGTAAACCACTTGGCACTGGGTGGGATTTCTCCCAAGATTACATAGGGATTGGGTTCTGTGGGATGAAGGGGGACTACAGCTTCATTTATGATCCAAAGATCTTGAACCATTTGCTAGGTTCCGTCCTTTTCCTTTACAGAGAGGATTTGGATGTTACACAGCGAATTGGTGGGGACAAATAGCCCACAAGCAAGGAATTTATTTATTAGAGTCTGTGGTCCCTCCAGAGCCTCTCTTCTGAGGGGATATTGTTTCTGGTTAGGAAACTGAGTGGGATCTCGGAGGACAATGATGACCGGTTCAGCTTGATAGGCTTGCCCAGGAGTTCCCTGGTCCCACACCTGGGGGTTAATTTTGTCCTCCCATAGTTTTTGGCCCCTCTCTATTGGAGAAGGTGTAACAGGTTCTTCAGTAGTAACCAGAAGCTGTAGGGCTCTAGGGGCTGAAAAGCTTCCCATCACAAGGGTGGTCCCCAGTCTAGTGAGTGTATCTCTTCCCAATAAGGGAGTAGGACACTCAGGGACCACCAGAAACTGGTGGGAAAATATTTGCCCATCCCAGCAACAAAGAAATGCTTAGGTGAATCTTTTAGTAGTTGTTTTTCCTGTAGCACCCAAAATGATACAGGTTTGGGAGGAGAAGGCTCCAGAGTAGGAGGTCAGGACAGAGTAGGTGGCCCTTGTGTCAACCAAGAAATTCTTGGACCTACCTGCCACATCCAGTTGCACCCTTGGCTCTGGTCTGGTGATGGTTATCTGTGACAGGTGGGCTGGCTGGAGGGGGCCACTTCAGTCCTGTTGAACCATCATGAGGGAAGGCTTGGCCCTTGACCTTGAGGCTCTTGGGTCCCGAGGGCAGAGTGCCATCCAATGTCAGAATTGATGGTATTTGTAGCAAGCCATTTGAGGAGAGCTGTCAAGGTTTGGACACTCTGGCCCAATGCCCCATCTGTCTACAGATTAGGCATTTGCCTCATGCTTTGTCCTTCAAGGACTGGGGGTTTGCCATAGGACTTCCCTGGAGGGCTGCCAGCATCTGGGCATGTCTTGTTTCCTTCCCTTTCTCCCTCTCCTGGGCCTTGTCCTCCCTCTCCTGTTCTCTGTTATAAAAGGTATTGGTGGCTGTCTGGACCATCTCATCTAAAGAGGCAGCAGGGTCCTGCTGCTGTAGCTGTTGTAACTTTATTCTGATGTCCGATTCACATTGGGACAGGAATTTGTCCTTTAAAATCACCTGTCCCTTGTAAGAGTCCAAGTCCAGGTTGGTAAATTTTGGAGGCCCTCTTTTAGCCTTTCCAGAAAGGCAATGGGGTTCTCATTGGGCTCCTGAGTTGTTGCTGAGACCTGGGCATAGCTAATTACTTTTTGCTGGGGTGCTTTCAGTCCTGCCTTCACACAGATCAGAAAATGATCCCTTTCCCAGATGTGCTCAGAGTCATTGTAATTCCAATTAGGATCTGAGGAGGGGACTGCAGTTTCCCCTACTGGGTATTTATTGCTTGACATGTGAAGCCCTGTTGCATACCTTTGGGCTTTCATTAAGACCCTAGTATGCTCAGGGTCAGATGAAGTTTGACTAAATATAACCATGATGTCCTTCCACGTCAAGTCAAAGGCCAAGGTAATGTGTTGAAATGAATCTATATATTTGCCTGGGTCATCTGTACAGCTTCCCAGGTGTTGTTTGATCTATCTTAGTTCTAAGAGGGAGAAGGGCTTATGGACCCCGGTCGGTCTGAATTTTCCTCCAGTTTCGACTAAGGGACATACTCGAGTTGGCTTTTGTGGAGGGGGTGCTCCTGGATATGGGGGCAAGTTTGGATACAAGGATGGAGCACCACACAACTTGGGAGCTGTGGGAGGTGAGTCTTCATGGCAGGGTTCCTTTTCTTGTATGTCCCTAACACCATTTACTTAATAGGCTCACTTTTAGGGCATACAACAATCTTATACTTAAGACAGAGTTCCTTCATATCTCTTAGAAGAAAATTTGGACATAGGGGATCTCTGTCCATTTCCCTTGTCTTTTTCAGAATAATTCTAGCTGTAGGATGGTACTTTAATTTAAACTCCCATCCTCAGGCCAGTGTTCCTTGTCCCCCAGAGGATACCGTGGCCATGCAGTGGCACAAAAGAATTTTAAGCAACTCCCCCTTAGAGTTAGAGGACTGAACAGCTTCCAGTTATCAAGGATGCATCTCAAGGGTGTCTGTTGGGAAGTGGATTGGCTATTTCCTATCTGAGAAACAGTCATGACAGGGAGGAAAAGAAAAAAGAAAAAACTAATCCTCGTTCAATTTCCATGGGTGGACTTCCTCAGGGGTGAGTCTTTTTGAGACTTATCCTACCCAGTACTGTTGCAACCTGAAAGCCAGGCATTCCCAGGTCAGGGTGAAGATCCCCAGGCAAGGTGAGGCATGACAGTCTCCTTTAGATCAAATCCCCAGACAGGTTGAGGCAGGTTGGCCTCCCTAGAATTGGGTTCCTGGGTAGGTCGAGGAATGTCGACCTCCTGGGACCCCTGGACTGGCGGATCCCTGAGCAGGTTGAAGCATGACAACTTTTTGAGGGCCAGATCCCTAGGCAGGTCGAGGCAGGTTGACCTCCTGGGGCCCCCGGACTGGAGTTGGGCATCCCCAAGGTCTCCAGAGTGGCCAGTGCTGGGTAGGATTAAGGGGTTGTAATTTTAACTCATTGCTAGTTTGTTCACCGCAGATGGGAAGAGATATCATGATGTAAAGCAATCCAAGCCTGTGGCCTGAGACTGGGAACCTGGTGAAATGGTCATTAGCGTTATCCTTGTACTGCTCTAAGGGATTGTAAGTCACTGATTTCCTCCCCTAGTCCTCCATAAGAGCAGGTTAGGGTGTCTCCAATGGTAAACACTTCATTGTCATAGTCCCACTTTAGGTAATAACAGAAGCAGTGACAAAGGAGTGGGTTATCTGGCCCTGTTAGGGGCATTAAGATATTTTAATAATAGACTAGGTGGAGCAACACTGCCTACAAGGGGGCAGGGTCCTGATTGTAGGAGTTAGTAATTGGCTTAAGAACAAATTGGTAAGAGGCAACAGACCAGATGTTCCATAAAAGTGGAGTGGAGATTTGATCCTGGGGTATGTTTGTAACTTTAGGAGAAGGGTGGTAAGAGTTTGGGCCCAAACTGCCTGCAGGGCTAACTCCCAAAGTGGCAAACATTATCCCCAGAAGCCCAGTTGCTTTCAAGGAATGCCAACAGATGGACTTCTTGCAGGCATTGTGCACCTGTCTCCCACTCTAGTGGGAGATACTGAGAGATACTGATGCCGCACATGTTGTAGGAAACATGGAAGATGGAGGCTTGAATGTCTAGAAAGATTGGATATTATACAATATTTCCCTCCCAAGGGCCAGCTATTTTCTGGTTGTCCCTCCAGAAATTGTAGCGGCAACATTGTGGGCCAGGACGGGGCTCAGGAAAAGAGCATGTAACAGGACAGAAAGGGGCTGGGCACAACTTTTGAAAGAATGACATAGCACAAGGGCATGCTGCTACTGCTGCTAAGTCAGTTCAGTTGTGTCTGACTCTGCGCGACCCCAGAGACGACAGCCCACCGGCTCCCCCGTCCCTGGGATTCTCCAGGCAGGAACACTGGAGTGGGTTGCCATGTCCTTCTCCAATGCATGAAACTGAAAAGTGAAAGTGAAGTCGCTCAATCATGTATGACCCTCAGGGACCCCATGCACTGCAGCCTGCCAGGCTCCTCCGTCCATGGGATTTTCCAGGCAGGAGTACTGGAGTGGAGTGCCATTGCCTTCTCCAGTGGTAAGCTAAGACTTATTAATAACTATAGTTACAAAAAAACAAGTACCATATGATGCCACTTATATGAGGTATCTAGAGTAGTCAAATTCATAGAAAGTAGAATGGAGACTGCCAGGGGCTCTGGGGGAGTTGCATAATGGATATAATTTATTACATGATGAAACAGTTCTGGAGATTGGGGCTCAAAGCAAATATACTTAACACTACTGAACTATATGCTTAAGTATGATTTTTTAGACAGTAAATTTTATGCTATTAGGTTGGTGCAAAAGTAAATGTGGTTTTGCATTGCTGAACTTTGCTGTTTGATATTGGAATACATTCTTAAATGTGGTTATGTTATACATCATTTTAATGCACATTTCTCCATTTTCACACAACAGGAATAAACAAACTTATTTCTTGTTGGCAAATATGTGTGATTATAATGGTTCCTATTTTCATTCATAACGATGTGTTTGAGCCTAGTTATAATGATTTAAAATTCACTTCCAAAACTGCAATTACATTTGTACCAACCTAATATGTATGTTTTATCACAGTTAAAAATAATAATTCATATATGAAGAATGTGCCTTTAGAGGCAGTTTCTTCCTGTGTGCTAGTTGTGTGGTGTGTGCTCAGTTGTGTTGGAATCTCTGTGACTCCATGGACAGTAGCCTGCCAGGCTTCTCTGTCCATGGGATTTCCAAGGCAAGAATACTGGAGTGGGTTGCCATTTCCTCTTCCAGCACAAGGGCATAACATAAACCAGTTGAAGTCAATTGAGTCCAAGATGACGAATCAAATTCAACTAAACCTTGATCCCCAATATGTAAGCTAAATGACACACCCAGAAGTGGCAGGACAGTTCCAAGGCACTGTCAAAAGACGGAGGATTGGGTGGTTCCCCAATGGTTGGGATGATCCTCCCATTCATTAGCATATGAATTAACCCAGTTCGCAAAAACTAGCCACACCACATTCCATGCCCCAAGCACTTGCCCTCTCCAATGGCCCACACCCTGCAGAGTGTGCTTCCCTGAATCCTAACAAATCCACCTCTTACCTATCGCTGTGTCTCTAAATGAATCTTTGCAATGAGACATCAGAGCCTGAGCTTCATTAGGTCCTGAAGCCAGGCATCATGGGTTTTGGCCAGGCTCAACTCCCGGGAGAGAGGAGCTGGAGGACGGGAGGAAAAAGCAGTGGGACAAACGTGCCAAAGAATCCCCTTCATAACCTGCCAGAAAATCTGCTAAATACCTGACCTGTGCTTACAGTTTTCATTGGCCTGATCCTTGGCACAAAGAAGATTAAGGACAGAAGAATTCCCACAGGCTTGGGTAACAGCTACTGGGGCTCAGTAGATAGTGGAGCCTTTGGGACATACTGAGGAGTAGCCTCTCTAGAGTCCTTCAGTTGCACTCACTGCCACTCGCCTGTTCACAGAGGGGTTCGAGGAAACAAGAAATGAGAGATTGCAAAAGAATTAAGATATTGTTAAGCATATGTCCTTCCAACCACAGGAGTGAGGACCTCCTACCCTAACTGGAGGTCTTCTGGAATCTGAACTTGAGCTGTGTGAGCTTTCAGCCAAGTTTGTTTTTTCTGTCCCAGTTTCCAGCACGCTGGGCTTCTTGTCACTTCCCCTGCTCTGGGTTTTCTTTTAGTTCAGCTCCCACTGCAGGAACTTTCGCTGAATTGAGCTCCTGCTGTGCTTGGCCTCCTCCTTGTGGGGGCTGCACCAAGGTTGTTTCAGCCTGGTTAAATCTGAGTCATGCCACCATAGATGTTGGGGGAGTAATTTCCTAGGTTCTGTCTCATCACAACAAAAATTTGAAGCGATGTATCAGCGTTACAGTTCTCAGATGGGTCAGTGTTACAGCTCCATGTTACAGCTCAGTTTTATTTAGAAAATACAGGGAAATACATCCTCAAGGCCTGAGGGCATGCTGACCCAAAAGACATGAAGATGAGAGAGAGAGAAAGAGAGAGAGAGAGAGAGAGAGAGAAAGAGAGAGAGAGAGAGAGAGAGAGAGAGAGAGAGACCCAGCCCTTTGGATCTTCTTTTTACATGTTTTTTCTCCTCTTCCTGGGCCTGCCCTATGTCAATTGTGCTAGCCAGGAATTCTGTTTGTTCTACCTGCAGTCCTCACTCTGGTCCTTGGACCTTCCTTTGTTCTATTTTCGTGGGTTTTTCCCTTCCTCATCTTTTAGCCACCACCATTCTGGATTCCTTTTTCCTATTCTAACTACCTAACAGAACCATTCAACTTCAGCTTCTTTGGCATTAGCATTTGGGTATAGGCATGGATTATTGTACTATTGAATGGTTTGCCTTGGAAACAAAGTTCATTCTGTCACTTTTGAGATTGCATCCAAATACTATATTTTGGACTCTTTTGTTGACAATGAAAGCTACTCCATTTCTTCTAATGGATTCTTGACCGCAATAGTAGATATAAGAATCATCTGAATAAAATCGCCCATTCTGGTGCATTTTAGTTCAATGATTCCTAAAATGCGGATGTTCACTCTTGCCATCTCCTGTTTGACCCTTTGAATTTACCTTGATTCATGGACCTAACATTACAGGATCCTATGCAATATTATTCTTTACAGCTTAATTTTACACCTCAGTGAATTAGATAAAGAAGAAAAAGTAAACCCATAATTAACAGAAAGAATAAAATAACAAAGAAAAGAGCATTAAAAAAGTGACATAGAGACTAGAAGAGAACAACAAAAAAATCACTGATACTAAAAGTTGATTGCCAGTCCAGGTTCGATGCAGGATACAGGATGCTTGGGGCTGGTGCACTGGAATGACCCAGAGGGATGGTATGGGGATGGAGGTGGGAGGGGGGTTTAGGATGGGGAACACATGTACACCCATGGTGGATTCATGTTGATGTGTGGCAAAACCAATACAATATTGTAAAGTAATTAGCCTCTAATTAAAATAAATAAATTTAAATTTAAAAAGTTGATTTTTTGAAAAGTTAATAAAATTAACAAACTTTTACCTAGACCAAGGGAAAAAAGATAGAGGACTCAAAACCAAATTATAAATGAAAAATGAGACATTGCAACTCCCAACAGAGACATGCCAAGGATCATGAGACTATGATTAAAAATTATATTTCAACCAATTGGAAAACTCTTTTGTGTCAGTCTTTAACAATAGTCTCACTATCAGCTAGAATGCCTAGGAGCACTCACTTGGCTCCATACTAGTTACGGTTAATATCAACAGAAATTTGACAAGAGATAATGTTGTGACTGGTTCAGCTCTTGTGGCTCTTATTATAATTGCAAGATGCACCTCAGAAACAACAATCAGGGAACACTGGAAAAACAAGGTTTATTACTCTTAGATCCTGGAGGATATGTGTCATGCTCAGGAACATATAGTTAAGTCACAGATAGAGAGAGAGTGAGATGGCAAGGGAGAAGCACAGGGAGAAGATAAAGGGTGAGGGGGAGAGGTAGAGAAAGAGAGAGGATGTGAGTTTCTTCCTTTATTGAGATTGAGGAAAGGGTGCCTAGGATTTCATGTGTTCACTCTTTATTAGCAAATTTTAAAATATGACTACTAATTAAAGTGTGGAGAGGTGAAAGTGGTGTCATTCAAGTGGTCAGTTATCTAGGTTATTTAGGGCTTTCTAGAAGGGGAATATCATGGGTGGGATTGATTGGTTCTTAATCTAGTTATGTATCTAGAAATATGTTTATTTGAGATAAATGTCTTTGAAATGGATGCCTTGGAATCAAAAGCTTAGTATCAGGCATTTATATCACAATGAAACAAGCTTATTATTAGGCACTTACACTGCAGTAACCCATAATAAGTGGTCAACTTTCTAAGGACATACAACCTATCAAGGCTGGATCATGAAAAATAGAAAATCTGAACAGACAGTAGTAACTGCAGACATTAAAGCTGTACTGCAAAACTTTTCAACAAAGAAAAACCAGATCCAGATGGTTTCAATGGTGAATTTTGCCAAACATTTAAAGAATTAGAGCCAGTCCTTCTCAAAGTCATCCAAAACAAAATCCAAGGAAGAGAACATTCCCAGACTTGTGTTACAAGTCCAACATTATTCTGATACCAAGCTCAGACAATGAGAATAGAAAAAAAGAAAAAATACAAGCAATAAATCCTGATAAATATAGATGCAAAAACTCAAAACAAAATACTAGCATACTGAATTCCACAGCACATAAAAGTATCCTACACCATGATCAGGTGAGATTTATCCCTGTGATGCAAGAATGGTTCAACATATGTAAATCAATAAACATGATATACTACATTAATAGAATGAAGGATAAAAATCTTATGATCCACTCAATAAATGCAGAAAAAAGCCTGACAAAAGTTAGCACCCATACATGGTAAAAGCTCCCAGTAAGTCAGGTACAGAAGCAACATATCTCAGCATAATAAAGATCATATACAACAAATACACAGCTAACGTCATACACAATCAATGGTGAAAACTTGAAAGTTTTCCCTCTAAGATCAGGAAGAAGATAAGAGTACCTGTTGCTATTCAACATTGTACTGGAAGTCCTAGGCAAAGACATTAAAGAAGAAAAAGATATAAAATACATCTGAATCAGAAAGGTGAAGCAAAATTATCTTACAGGTGGTGTGGTCATATATATAGATCTCTAAAGACTCCATAAAAAGCTGCAAGAATTAATAAACAAATTCAGCAAAAATGCAGGATTTAAAATTAATATACAAACTTCGTTACATTTCTATAAAATAATATTAAACTATCAGGAAGAGAAATGAAGAAAGTTTCATTTACAATAGCTTCAATAATAATGAAATAATTATGAATAAATTTAACCAAAGAGATGAAAGATTTGTAAACTGGAAACTTACAAGACATTGATAAAAGAAATTGAAGAAGACACAAATAAGTGGAATGATATGTTGTGTTCATGGATTGGAAGAGTTAATATTATTGATAAGTTCATACTACTCAAAAGCATCTAACAGATAATGAAATTCCTGTCGAAATTTCTGTCAAAATTCCAATGGCATTTTTCACAAAATTAGTGGAAAACCCCTACAATTCACAGAAGACCCTGAATAGCCAAAGCAATCTTGAGAAAGACAAACAAAGCTGGAAATATGATACTTCCTGATCAATCTACTTTATAGAAATACAGTAATAAAAACAGAATGATAATGGCTTAAAATACATACATAGATGAGTGGAGCTGAATCAAGAGCCTGTGATTATTACTTGCATAAACTAATGTTTGACGAGAGATTGAAGAATACTCACTGGGGAAAAAAGTAAATTCCTCAATAAATGGTGTTTTGAAAACTGGATATTCACATGCAAAAGAATGAAACTGAATGCCTACTCTCAAACTGTGTGTGCTTAGTCTCTCAGTCATGTCTGACACTTTGCAACTCTCTGGACTGTAGCCCGACAGGCTCTTCTATCCATGGGATTTTTCAGGCAAGAATACTGGAGCGGGTTGCCATTTCCTCCACTAGGAGATCTTCCTGACCCAGGGGTCAAACCCATGTCTCCTCTGTCTCCTGCATTGCAGACAGATTCTTTACCCACTGAGCCATTAGGGAAGCCCTAAAAATTTTTGTAACTCTTACAGTAGTTACAAAAGTTACTTGAAATGGATTAAAGACTTAAATGTAAGATCTGAAGTCATAAAACTACTAGGAAAAAATTTTGAAAAAAAACCTCCTTGACACTGATCTTGTCAATGACTTTTTGGATATGACACCAAAAGCAAAAACAAAAATGAACAAGCTGGATTATATAAAACTAAAAAGTTTATGTATAGCAAAAGAAAGACCAATGAAATGAAAAGGCAATGTACAGAATGGGAGAACATATTTGCAAACCATGTTTGATAAGGGGCTAATCTCCGAAAAATATAAGTAACTTCTATAACTCAGTAACAAAAATCTGTCAAAGAGGGTGTGGCTGTGTTTTATTGCAAAGAGTAGTCTAAGTTTCCCTCTAAGAGCGTTATAATTTCTATCCTTACATTTAAGTCTTTAATCAATTTTGAGTTTATTTTCGTGTATGGTGTTAAGAAGAGTTCCAGTTTCATTTCTTTACATGTAGCTCTCCAGTTTTCCTAGTACCACATATCTTTTTTGTATTTCTATTATCTATGTATTTATTTAAAAAATTATTTTATTTGGAGGATAATTATTTTACAACATTGTGATTATTTTTGCTATACACCAACATGAATCAGCCACAGGTATACATTTATCCCCCCTTCCTAACCTCTCTCCCAACCTATCCCTCTGGGTTGTCCCAGAGCACTGGCTTTGGGTGCCCTGGTTCGTGAAAATTACACTGGTCATCTATTTTACATATGGCAATATACATGTTTCAATGTTATTCTCTCAAACCATCCCACCCTTATCTTCTCCCACTGAGTCCCAAGGTCTGTTCTTTTCATCTGTGTCTCTTTTGCTGCCCTGCATGTAGAATCGCCATTACCATCTTTCTAAATTCCATATAAATGCATTATTATACAGTATTTGTCTTTCTCTTTATGACTTTCTCTGCTCTGTGGCTCTAGGTTCATACACATCATTACCACTGATTCAAATATGTTCCTTTTTATAGCTGAATAATATTCCTTTGTGTATATGTACGACAACTTCCTTATCCATTCATCTGCTGATGGACATCTAGGTTGCTTCCATGTCCTAGCTATTGTAAATAGCCCAGCACCACATATTGAAGAGGCTGTTTTTTTTTTTTTTTCCATTGTATATTCTTGCCCCCTTTGTCAAAGATAAGTTGCCCACAGCTGCATGAGTTTATCTCTGGGCTTTCTATCTCGTTTCATTGATCTATATTTCTGTTTTTGTGTCTATATCATACTGTCTTGATGATTGTAGCTTTGTTGTATAGTTGAAAGTCAGGAAGGTTGATTTCTCCAGCTCTGTTTTTCCTTCTCAAGATTGCTATGGCTATTCAGGGTTTCTTTATGCTTCCAAACTAATTGTGAGATGTTTTCTTTTAGTTCTGGGAAAAGTGCACTGGTAATTTGCTAGGGGTTGCATTGAATCTGTAGATTGTGTTGGGTAGTACAGTCATTTTCACAATATTGGTTATTCCAATCCATGAACATGGTATATATGTCCATGTGTTTGTGCTATCTTATTTCTTTCATCATTGTCTTATAATTTTTTTCATGCAGGTATTTTGTCTCTTTAGGTAGGTTTATTCCTAGGTATTTTATTTTACTGTTGCAATGGTGAATGGGAGTGTTTCTTTAATTTCTCTTTCTGATTTTTGATTGTTAGTGTATAGGAATGCAAGGAATTTCTGTGTAATAATTTTGTATCTTATGAATTTACTATGTTTATCAAGTAGTTCTGCTTTTCTGGTGGTATCTTTAGGGTATAGTATCATGACATGTATGGTATCATGTCACCTGCAAACTGTGTGAGTTTTATTTCTTTGTTTCGTGTCTGGATTATTTTATTATGTTTTCTCTGATTGCTGTGGATAGGACTTCCAAAACTATATTGAATAATAGTTACACAAGTGGGCACCCTTGTCTTGCATCTGATCTTATGGGAAATGCTTTCATTTTTTTTTCTTTTCAATTTATTTTTTATTGAAAGATAATTGCTTTACAGAATTTTGTTGTTTTCTGTCAAACCTCAACATGAATTAGCCATAGGTATACATATATCCCCTCCCTTTTGAACCTCCCTCTCACCTCCTGCCCCATCCCACTCCTCTAGATTGATACAGAGCCCCTGTTTGAGTTTCCTGAGCTATACAGCAAATTCCCATTGGCTATCTATTTTACATATGGTAACGTAAGTTTCCAAGTCACTCTTTCCATACATCTCACCTCCTCCTCCCCTATTCCCATGTCCATAAGTCTATTCTCTATGTCTGTTTCTCCACTGCTGCCCTATAAATTCTTCAGTACCATTTTTCTAGATTCCATATAAATGTGTTGGAATATGATACTTACCTTTCTCTTTCTGACTCCCTTTACTCTGTATAATAGGCTCTAGGTTCATCCACCTCATCAGAACTGACTCAAATGTGTTCCTTTTCATGGCTGAGTAATATTCCATTGTGTATATGTACCAAAATTTCTTTATCTATTCATCTATCAGTGGACATCGAGGTTGATTCCATGTTCTAGCTATTGTAAATAGTGTTGCAATGAATAATGGGATACATGTGTCTTTTTCAATTTTGGTTTCCTCAGGGTATATGCCTAGGAGTGGGATTGCTGGGTCATATGGTGGTTTTATTCCTAATATTTAAAGGAATCTCCATACCATCTTCCACAGTGGCTGTATTAATTTGCCTTCCCACCAACAGTGCAAGAGTGCTCCCTTTTCTCCACACCCTCTCCAGCATTTATTGTTTGTTGATTTTTGAAGATATCCATTCTGACTGGTATGAGATGATATCTCATTTTAGTCTTCACTTGCATTTCTCTAATAATGAGTAATTTTGAGCATTTCTTCATGTGTTTACTAGCCATCTGTATGTCTACATTGGAGAAATGTCTGTAGATCTCCTGCTCACTTTTTGATTGGGTTGTTTGCTTCTCTGGTATTATGCTGAATGGGTTGGTTGTATATTTTGGGGATTAATCCTTTGTCAGTTGTTCCATTTGCTATTATTTTCCACTATTCTGAGGTTTGTTTATTCACTGTGCTTATAGTTTCCTTCACTGTGTGAAAGTTTTTTAAGATTAATTAGGTCCCGTGTGCGTGTCACACACCAATGGGCTGCTGTCGCTTCAGTAGTCCTAGGACCTGGGCCTCTGTGCTGGTTTGTGACACTGGCTAACAACCGGCTGGACTTTGCCAACTCGACCTGCGACACGGCCACGGACTTCACAGGCAACGCGGCCCTGCTGCTCTCTTATTTGGTGGTGGGCATGAAGGTGCTGTAGTAGCAGGCCACTGGCTGCACCAGCTACCAGCTCAGTTACTACGCGCAGATCATAGGGCTGGAGTGTGTGCAGCTCCCCTGCAGTAATGAGGTACCAAGTTGGGCTAGGTGCTGCTCTGCTAGCCCAATAATGCTGCAGTCACCACTGCATAGCTGGTGCCAACACCTACCTGGGTGAGGAGGTCAAGGACCTGTCCGCAGAGCACTTGCCGCTGCCACCTGGCCCGCCAAGGATGCCAAGCCCAAGAACCTGACACCAGCGGGTTACAGATGCCCTCCTCCATCAAATCCTTCGACTTGAACGACTCTGGGATTTACAGGCATGCCAAAAGGAGGCAGATCTCGCCCGCCAACACGCCCATGTCCGAGACCTCGTCCCCGCTCAAGAGTGAGGCGCTGGCCCAGCAGGACTGCGAGAACTGTGCCAAGGACATAGGCTGCTCCTATGGCTTCTACTCGCACAGCTAGGCTGGCCTCTCATGCCTCTCCTTCTGCTCACGCCCCACCTGGCGCACTCCCTCAGTTTATTTGACCTTCAAACACTGTCCACAGCGAATTCGTACAGGTCTCCTGAGTGTGATTTTAACTTTTTTTTTGCACAGCAGTTTCTGCAGTTACCACACTGACCTTCAACTTGGCCGTAAACCTTTTTGGTTTGCCTACTTAACTCTGCTTCTGTGAAGTTATCCTAACAGTTCCCCTCTGCCTCGTCTTTTTCTCATGCTCTCCTTGTCTTTCTCTTGTCATGAAACTCTTCACCTTTAGGAGACCTGGGCAGTCCTGTCAGGCAGCAGCGATTCCGACCCACCAAGTCTCAGACTCACCCTTAACCGTAGGGTGTTGACTGTAGAACCTGGACCCACCCAGTGCGTCCTTTCTTATCCTCGAGTGGGTGGATGGATGAATGGTAGAGATGTTAATAATTCAAGTGGAACAAAGCCTATGAAATGACTGCAAATAGTGTTAATTTACTGTAATGAATGACTAGTTTTTATTCACATTGTCAAGGCACAAAACCAGTTCACACTTAAACTTTCTCATTAATTTCCTTTTTTCTCCAGCTTCCCCCGCCCCTGAAAATGTTTTCTTGTGAGATTATTAACAATATTTTAAGAGGCTCTGGAAGCTTGAAAGACTAGATAGTGAAGAGTTTCTCACTTCCCCTCAATCTATTGCATGAAAAAACTACTCCGTGTCATACTGCACACAAATAGCTAAGAAGATTCTGACCAAACACCTGTAAAAGATAGGTGTCTGTTCATAGGCAAGCTGATTAAGTGGCATGATACCTGCAAAGCAAAGTTAACTGGAGTTACATGTTTTTCCCTCCTTCCTTCTAAATAGAATAGCTCGACACCAGCAATATTATTTTGCCTTGTTTGTTTTTCCCCAAAGTGACAAATCCATTACTGGTCTGTGCAGGTGCCAAATATGCTGACAGACTGTTTCTGAATATCTTTTCAGCTCTCCCCTCCACCTTTATATATTGTAAATCTTTGTAATGAATATTCTACTAATGATATAGATGACTGAATTGTTGGTAACTATATTGCAGTTAGTGAAGATGAATTTTGTGAGTTATATATTTTACTGCCTTTTAGTTTTGAAAATGATTTCCCCACCACCTAGAAACAGCTGAAATTTGACTTCCTTGGGAAAACACTAGCATTAATGCAAGTAAGACTGTTTATTCCCCCTTTTAAGTCTTGTTATATTTGATAAGGAGCTCTGATTCTCCCTGAAAATAGATTAGTAGGATTTCTAATGTTGTGTAGTAGACCTATGCTTTTTCTTTGTATTTTAAAATTAATGTGAAATATGCCTCATATACAATATTCAATCTAGATTCCAGTCCATTGGGGGGATTTTTTTTTCCTAATAGTAATTCAGGGTCTAAACCTGTGTATATTTTGGCCTTTCTGTAAATCTAATGTTGTGGTTTTTATATTTGTTTTGCTTTGTCTGTGAACTGAATAATTTATACAAGTACACACTCCATTGAGAAATGTTTTGTTTTTTGCTTGTTTGTATTGTCTGTATATAACAAGTTTGCATCATCTGTGTATAAGTAAAATAAATCTGGTAAAACAAAAAAAAATTAATTAGGTCTCATTTGTTTATTTTTCTTTTTATTTCCTTTAGTCTAGCAGGTGTGTTGTAGAGAATCTTGCTGTAATTTATGTCAGAGTGTGTTCTGCCTATGTTTTCCTCTAAGAGTTTTAAAGTTTCTAACCTTACATTTAGGTCTTAAATCCATTTTGTGTTTATCTTTGTGTATGGTGTTAGTAGCAGGATTCTCAGGTGGCTCAGTGGGTAAAGAATCCACCTGCAATGCAATATCTGGGTCAGGAAAGTCCCCTGGAGGAGGGCATGGCAACCCACTCCAGTATTCTTGCTTGGAAAATTCCATGGACAGAGGAGCCTGGCAGGCTCCAGTCCATAAGGTCGCAAAGAGTCAGATATGACTGAAGCAACTGAGAATGCACACATGCACATGGTGTTAGAAAGTGTTCAAATTCCATTTTTTTTTACATGCACATGTCCAGTTTTCCCAGCACCACTTATTGAAGAGACTATCTTTTCTCATTGTGTATTCTTGTCTCATTGTGAATTCATTGTGTATTCTCATTGTGTATCTTTTCTCATTGTGTATTCTTGCATTGTTTATTCCTCCAGCTCCATTCTTCCTTCTCAAGATTGTTTTGCCTATTTGGGGTACGTTGTGTTTCCACATAAATTGTGTAATTTTTGTTCTAATTCTGTGAAAAATACCATCAGTAGTTTGATAGAAATTGCATTGAACCTGTATATTTAGTTATTTCACAATATTGATTCTTCCAATCCAAGAACATGGTATATCTCTCCATCTGTTTGTGTCATCTTTGATTTCTTTCATCAATGTCTTATAGTTTTATGCATACTTGTCTTTTGTCTCTTTAGGTAGATTTTTTTCATAGGTGTTTTATTCTTTTTGTTGCAGTGGTGAATAGGGAATATTTCCTTAATTTCTCTTTCTGATTTTTTATTGTTAGTGTATAAAAATGCAGAGGATTCCTGTGTATAAATTTTGTTGATGTGGGTCTTCTCCCATTTTTTTCTTGATGAGTCTGGCTAATGGTTTGTCAATTTTGTTTATCTTCTCAAAGAGCCAGTTTTCAGTTTATTGATTGTTGCTCTTATCTCCTTTTATTTTTTACTTATTTCTGCTCTGATTTTTATGATTTCTTTCCTTCTTCTAACTTTGAGGTTTTTTAAACTCATGTTTTTCTAGTTGCTTTAGGTGTAAGGTTAAGTTCTTTATTCGATGTTTTTCTTGTTTCTTGGGATAGGCCCCTTGCAGCTCTGCTTTTAGTGCATCTCATAGGTTCTGAGCTGTCATGTTTTCATTGTCATTTGTTTCTAGGTATATTTTCATTTGCTTTTTGATTTCTTCAGTGACCCATTGGTTATTCAGAAGTGTATTGTTTACTCTCCATGTGTTGTGGTTTTTGTATTTTTTTTTCCTGTATTTGATATCTAATCTTATAGTGTTGTGGTCAGAAAAGAGGCTTGAAATGATTTCTTTTCTTTTTTTCCCTAAATTTACCAAGGCTTGATTTGTGGCCCAAGATGTGATCCATCCTGAAGTAAGTTCCATGTGCACTTGAGAAAAAAAGTGACATCTCCTGTTTTTGGATGAAATATCCTGCAGATATTGATTAGGTCCAAGTGATCCAATGTATCTTTTAAAGCTTGTGTTTC
The DNA here is from genome assembly GCF_023091745.1 of Budorcas taxicolor. Classification (NCBI taxonomy): domain Eukaryota; kingdom Metazoa; phylum Chordata; class Mammalia; order Artiodactyla; family Bovidae; genus Budorcas; species Budorcas taxicolor. Next base: position 84,386,445 of record NC_068935.1, on the reverse strand, counting down.
TGAAAGTGTTAACAGCCTTGGTAGGGAGGTCAGAGGTCCCCAAGCAGCAGGAGGAAATAAACTGCATGTGGTAGACTTTTGTTTCCTTCCCTACACAAAATTAAAGGAGGCTTCTTTTAATCTGTGTTGCCATGACAACACCTGTTTCTACCTGAATTTATACTTTTCTCAAACCTTGAGCTAACCGATGCAATGTTAGCTATGGAAATGTTTTTCTTAAGCTATGTTAATGAAACTGTATTTGCTTTGGAATCTGCCTTTCTTCAAATCGGTTCCACCTAAGGCTAACATTTTTCTCAAACCTTGAGTTGATAATAGCTCAGCAAACCAGTATGTCTTACTCATGGAAATGTTTTCTTAAACTATGTTAATGAAACTAAATATTTACTTGGGAATCTGCCTTTCTTCAAGATTTATGTCAATTGTTTTATGGCTGGAGATGACTTCCCTTGTGCCATTCTATCTCAAAATGCATGCTGTGGGAGAGAGGCCTGTTGAAACTCTCTCAGTCTTAAGGTATTTCTTTTATCTGATTAGCAACTTGCTAACAAGTATAAAACACCTTGCTAAAAACTAGCAAGGGGGCATTCTTTCTGTCCCCTTCTGATGTCTATGTCAGAAGCTTTCTCTATCTCTTTTTATACTTTAATAAAATTCTGCTACACAAGAACTCCAAGTGATCAAGCCTCATCTCTGGCCCCAGATCAAAATCCTCTCCTCTGGAGGTCATGAATACTGGTGTAGCTCACGGTTCATGACCACAACCTTTCATGTCCTTATTAATTTTCTATCTGGATGACCTGCCCATTGGTGTGCAAGTGGTATTATAGTCCTGAACTATTTTTGTGTAGCTGTCTATTTCTGCTTTAATAGTTTTTGACATTTGTTTTATGTATTGAGGTGCTCTTATGTTGGGTGCATAGATATTTATAATCCCTATATCTTCTTAGATTGATCCCTTGATCATTATGTAATATTCTTCCTTGTGTCTTGTACATTCTTCATTTAAAAGTCTATTTCATCTGAGTATTGCTACTCTCATTTTCTTTTGATTTCTATTTGCGTGGAATATCTTTTTCTAGCCCCTCACTTTCAGTCTGTGCATGTCCCTAGGTCAGAGGTGAGTCTCTTGTAGACAGCATTTATAGGAGTTTTGGTTTTGTATCCATTTAGCCAATCTCATTTTATTTTCAAGATTTTGGATCATCTTTACTATCATTGCTCTGAGTTCTTTTTTCAGGTAGACTGCTTATTTTCTCTTCCTTTGTTTGGTCTTGTGGATTTTTACCATGTCCCTTCATCTGCTACATGCTTCTCTGTATTTTCAATTCTTTAATTTACTGTGTTTGGGGTCTACTCTCTGCAGGTCTGGGGGTTATTGTTCCTCTTAATTGTGAAGTCTGCTCCCCACAGGTGAAGTTGAAGAAGTGCCTTGTGAAGTTTTCCTGGTTGGGAGGACTTGAGACTGTGCTCTGGTGGATGGACCTGGATCTTGTCTTTCTGAAGGATAGTGCCATGTCCAATATTATGCTTTGGGATGTCCACGGGCTTGGTATGGCTTTAGGAATCCTTCATACTAATGGTCAGATTTGTTTTTCTCTTTTGCTAATGGTTTGGCATGAGGTTTCTGACATTGGAGCTTTTTGACCTTTGGGTAGTGTTTGGTCTTAGTGTTGAGATGAGGGTATTTGGGAGAGTTCTCTTCAATTAATGCTCAGTGGGGTCTTGAGGTCTCTGGTGGTTCAATGTCCTGGACTCGGATCTACCACCTTGGTGGTTCAGTTCAGTTCAGTTCAGTTCAGTCACTCAGTTGTGTCCGACTCTTTGTGACCCCATGAATTGCAGCATGCCAGGCCTCCCTGTCCATCACCAACTCCCGGAGTTCACTCAGACTCACGTCCATCGAGTCAGTGATGCCATCCAGCCATCTCATCCTCGGTCGTCCCCTTCTCCTTCTGCCCCCAATCCCTCCCAGCATCAGAGTCTTTTCCAATGAGTCAACTCTTCGCGTGAGGTGGCCAAAGTACTGGAGTTTCAGCTTTAGCATCATTCCTTCCAACGAAATCCCAGGGCTGATCTCCTTCAGAATGGACTGGTTGGATGTCCTTGCAGTCCAAGGGACTCTCAAGAGTCTTCTCCAATACCACAGTTCAAATGCATCCATTCTTCGGCGCTCAGCCTTCTTCACAGTCCAACTCTCACATCTATACATGACCACAGGAAAAACCATAGCCTTGACTAGATGGACCTTAGTCGGCAAAGTAATGTCTCTGCTTTTGAATGTGCTATCTAGGTTGGTCATAACTTTTCTTCCAAGGAGTAAGTATCTTTTAATTTCATGGCTGCAGTCATCATCTGCAGTGATTGCGGAGCCCCCCAAAATAAAGTCTGACACTGTTTCCTCTGTTTCCCCATGCCCAACGAACTGCAGCACCAAGAATTCACAGGCCTCACAATGCAGAAGACAAAACTTGCACACTTACAAAGAGAAAGGAAGAGAGAAAAAGATAAAAAAAAGAATGAAATCAAGAGTCAAAAAGAAGAGTGTAATTAATACTTTAAAAATAAGAAGAAAATAAAATCAATTTATTTAAAAATAAGACATTTTACACATGGAAAATACCAGTTGTAAAAAATAAAAATTAAAAGAATAGAGAAAGAACATGAGAACAATATAGGGGGAAATGAGAATAAAGGAAGGAAGAAAAAAAGGAAAGGAGAATAATGTATATAGGTTGGTAGTTCCACTTCTGCCTCCCTAGGAGACCCTCCAATACCAGAATGTTCTCTGGACCTGCTTTGGCAACAGCTCAGACTCTAATCTGGCCCTACTCATGCTTGTACTTGTCTCCAGTGTCCACTGTTGCCAGAGCCAGGGCTTTTCCTTTTATGTAAGTACTCATTGTCCTTTTATATGCTCCATAGACACAAAGTCTACCTAGTTGAACATGTGGATTTAATCTGCAGTTTGTACAGCTGGTGGAAAGGTTTTTGGTTCTCTTCCTTAGCCACACTGCCCCTGGAGTTCAGTTGTGATTTTATCCCAACTTCTGCATGTGAGCCACCTACAGGAGTCTACTCCTAAGGCTGCCCTGGAGGACTTGGCTCTGCCCCAGTGAGGACTGAGCATGGAGGTTGTGCAGCTGCTTGGATCATGGGGACCTTGGCAGCACCAGGTACACGGGGGAGCCAGTGGCCACAGATGCAGGGGGATATGGTGTTGTTAGGTTTTTTTTCCCTTGCCTCTGGCACTTCTGCCTCAGTGAGGACAGGACATGGAGTTAGTCATGGATGCTCAGACTGGGGAGAACATGGTCGTGTCAGGTGTTCAAGGAAGCCTGCATCTGTGGGTGCAGGAGATAAGGCACTATTAGAGTCTTTTCCTAGACTTCGGCATCTTGTATTCCAAAGGGCTTCCCTTGCTGGTCCTTCTGTGTTGCTTGGTGCAGCAGGTGTTCAAAGCCTCCCAATCCCCACCTCCCCCCCACCTGGCTGGGGTCTTTCTCAATTGTTCCATGAATGAGGTACTCAAAGGGCCACCATGTCCGAGGTCTCCCTCCATTGGTTAGCTGCTGTGCACCAGCATGTGGGGAGAGGGAGAGGCTACAGTGATGGCTTTACCCCCTGCATGTGACTGAGCAGTTTTGCCCTTCCTCCGTGGCAACCAGGCTTTCCTCCCAGGGCATTCCCTGCTGGGATCTCCTTCCTCAGCTCCCCTTGGGCTATCTCCACACAGTCAGTAGCTGTCCTCACCCTGGGGTTGCCGTCCAATCCCTACATTTCAGCTCCCATCCACTGCTTGTACCAAGGACCAGTGTCCCTGTCCAGAGTATGTAGGGCTGAGGTATGGAATTGTTTGTGTGGTTCTCACCCCATTCAGACTGTCATATATCAGCTGGTGCACTCTCCAACAGTCTCAAATGCTTACTTTCTGTCCCAAACAGTTGTCCTGATGTGGGAATCTGCCCCTGCTTCAGTTCCTCCACCCCTCTGGTGCTTGTTTAGCCCCACTCACTTTCCTCCTCTTTTCCCCTTCCTTCCTTCATCCCACCAAGGTTTGTGTGAAGAAGTGAAGTGAAGTGAAGTGAAAGTTGCTCAGTCATGTCAGACTCTTTGCGATCCCATGGACTATAGCCTGCCAGGCCCCTCTATCCATGGAATTCTCTAGGCAAGAATACTGGAGTGGGCTACCATTCCCTTCTCCAGGGGATCTTCCCAGCCCAGGGATCAAACCTGGGTCTCCTGTGGCTCCTGCATTGCAGGCTAATTCTTTATCATCTGAGCCACCAGGCAGGCCTGAGTTTTATGTGGATCAGGGACAGTGGCCGGGAAGAGCCACCCCGCACCTGAGGCCAGGGGCGGCGGCCAGGAAGATCAACCCATGTCCAAGGAGCAGTGGCTGTGCTGGTGCAGGAGGTCTTAGAGGAGCTATCCCACGTTGAAGGTCAGGAAGGGCAGCAGTAAGGAGATACCCTTTGTCCAAGGTAAGGAGCAGCGGCTGCGCTTTGCTACTGCAGCCGTGAAGAGATACCCCATGCCCAAGGTAAGAAAAACCCAGGTAAGATGGTAGGTGTTGCAAGAGGGCATCAGAGGGCAGACACAGTGAAAACATACTCACAGAAAACTAGTCAATCTAATCACACTAGGACCACAGCCTTGTCTAACTCAATGAAACCAAGCCATGCCCGTTGGGCAACCCAAGATGGGCGGGTCATGGTGGAGAGGTCTGACAGAATGTGGTCCACTGGAGAAGGGAATGGCAAACCACTTCAGTATTCCTGCCTTGAGAACCCCATGAACAGTATGAAAAGGCAAACTGATAGGATACTGAAAGAGGAACTTCCCGTCAGTAGGTGTCCAATATGCTACTGGAGATCAGTGGAGAAATAACTCCAGAAAGAAAGAATGGATGGAGCCAAAGCAAAAACAATACTCAGTTGTGGATGTGACTGGTGATAGAAACAAAGTCCGATGCTGTAAAGAACAATATTGCATAGGAACCTGGAATGTCAGGTCCATGAATCAAGGAAAATTGGAAGTGGTCAAACAAGAGATGGCAAGAGTGAACGTTGACATTCTAGGAATCAGCGAACTAAAATGGACTGGAATGGGTGAATTTAACTCAGATGACCATTATATCTACTACTGCGGGCAGGAATCCCTCAGAAGAAATGGAGTAGCCATCATGGTCAACAAAAGAGTCTGAAATGCAGTACTTGGATGCAATCTCAAAAACGACAGAATGATTTCTGTTCGTTTCCAAGGCAAACCATGCAATATCACCGTAATCCAAGTCTATGCCCCAACCAGTAATGCTGAAGAAGCTGAAGTTGAACGGTTCTATGAAGACCTACAAGACCTTGTAGAACTAACACCCAAAAAAGATGTCCTTTTCACTATAGGGGACTGGAATGCAAAAGTAGGAAGTCAAGAAACACCTGGAGTCACAGGCAAATTTGGCCTTGGAATGTGGAATGAAGCAGGGCAAAGACTAATGGAGTTGTGCCAAGAAAATGCACTGGTCATAGCAAACACCCTCTTCCAACAACACAAGAGAAGACTCTGCACATGGACATCACCAGATGGTCAACACTGAAATCAGATTGATTATATTCTTTGCAGCCAAAGATGGAGAAGCTCTATACAGTCAGCAAAGACAAGAGCAGGAGCTGACTGTGACTCAGATCATGAACTCCTTATTGCCAAATTCAGACTTAAATTGAAAAAAGTAGGGAAAACTGCTAGATCATTCAGGTATGACCTAAATCAAATCCCTTATGATTATACAGTGGAAGTGAGAAATAGATTTAAGGGCCTAGATCTGAGAGACAGAGTGCCTGATGAACTATGGAATGAAGTTTGTGACACTGTACAGGAGACAGGGATCAAGACCATCCCCATGGAAAAGAAATGCAAAAAAGTAAAATGGCTGTCTGGGAAGGCCTTACAAATAGCTGTGAAAAGAGGAGAAGCAAAAAGCAAAGGAGAAAAGGAAAGATATAAGCATCTGAATGCAGAGTTCCAAAGAATAGCAAGAAGAGATAAGAAAGCCTTCTTCAGCAATCAATGCAAAGAAATAGAGGAAAAGAACAGCATGGGAAAGACTAGAGATCTCTTCAAAAAATTAGAGATACCAAGGGAACATTTCATGCAAAGATGGGCTCAATAAAGGACAGAAATGGTCTGGACCTAACAGAAGCAGAAGATATTAAGAAGAGGTGGCAAGAATTCACGGAAGAACTGTACAAAAAAGATCTTCATGACCCAGATAATCACGATGGTGTGGTCACTTATCTAGAGCCAGACATCCTGGAATGTGAAGTCAAGTGGGCCTTAGAAAGCATCACTACGAACAAAGCTAGTGGAGGTGATGGAATTCCAGTGGAGCTATTTAAAATCCTGAAAGATGATGCTGTGAAAGTGCTGCACTCAATATTACAGCAAATTTGGAAAACTCAGCAGTGGCCACAGGACTGGGAAATGTCAGTTTTCACTCCAATCCCAAAGAAAGGCAATGCCAAAGAATGCTGAAACTACCGCACAATTGCACTCATCTCACATGCTAGTAAAAGAATGCTCAAAATTCTCCAAGCCAGGCTTCAACAATATGTGAGCCGTGAACTTCCTGATGTTCAAGCTGGTTTTAGAAAAGGCAGAGGAACCAGAGGTCAAATTCCCAACATCCGCTGGATCATCGAAAAGATAAGAGAGTTCCAGAAAAACATCTATTTCTGCTTTATTGACTATGTCAAAGCCTTTGACTGTGTGGATCACAATAAACTCTGGAAAATTCTGAAAGAGATGGGAATACCAGACCACCTGACCTGCCTCTTGAGAAATCTGTATGCAGGTCAGGAAGCAACAGTTAGAGCTGAACATGGAACAACAAACTGGTTCCAAATAGGAAAAGGAGTACGTCAAGGCTTAATATTGTCACCCTGCTTATTTAACTTATATGCAGAGTATATCATGAGAAACGCTGGACTGGAAGAAACACAAGCTGGAATCAAGATTGCCAGGAGAAATATCAATAACCTCAGATATGCAGATGACACCACCCTAATGGCAGAAAGTGAAGAGGAACTAAAAAGCCTCTTGATGAAAGTGAAAGAGAAGAGTGAAAAAGTTGGCTTAAAGCTCAACATTCAGAAAACTATAATCATGGCATCCGGTCCCATCACTTCATGGGAACAGTGGAAACAGTTCAGACTTTATATTTTTGGGCTCCAAAATCACTGCAGTTGGTGACTGCAGCCATGAAATTAAAAGACGCTTACTCTTTGGAAGGAAATTAAGACCAACCTAGATAGCATTTTCAAAAGCAGAGACATTACTTTGCCAACTAAGGTCCGTCTAGTCAAGGCTATGGTTTTTCCAGTGGTCATGTATAGATGTGAGAGTTGGACTGTGAAGAAGGCTGAGCACCAAAGAATTGATGCATTTGAACTGTGGTATTGGAGAAGACTCTTGAGAGTCCCTTGGACTGCAAGGAGATCCAACCAGTCCATTCTGAAGGAGATCAGCCCTGGGTTTTCTTTGGAAGGAATGATGGTAAAGCTGAAACCTCAGTACTTTGGCCACCTCATGCGAAGAGTTGACTCATTGAAAAGTACTTTCATGCTGGGAGGGATTGGGGGCAGAAGGAGAAGGGGACAACAGAGGATGAGATGCTGGATGACTGAACTGAACTGACATATTCCTTTTCAGTGATCAGGGACTCCAGCCAGCTCTCAGCTGGTGCTCTGTGAGATCCTCTGCATCTGAAGATGTATTCCTGATGCATCCATAGAAAGTACTCCAAGTCCACCTTCTCCTCTTCCATCTTGTAATCTTGTAATCTCCTTCAGTTCAGTTCAGTTCAGTTGCTCAGTCGTGTCCGACTCTTTGCGACCCCGTGAACTGCAGCATGCCAGGCCTCCCCGTCCATCACCAACTCCCGGAGTTCACTCAGACTCACGTCCATCGAGTCAGTGATGCCATCCAGCCATCTCATCCTCGGTCATCCCCTTCTCCTCCTGCCCCCAATCCCTTCCAGCAGCAGAGTCTTTTTCCAATGAGTCAACTCTTTGCATGAGGTGGCCAAGTACTGGAGTTTCAGCTTTAGCATCATTCCTTCCAACGAAATCCCAGGGCTGATCTCCTTCAGAATGGACTGGTTGGATGTCCTTGCAGTCCAAGGGACTCTCAAGAGTCTTCTTCAACATCACAGTTCAAAAGCATCAATTCTTCGGTGCTTAGCTTTCTTCACAGTCCAACTCTCACATCCATACATGACCACTGGAAAAACCATAGCCTTGACTAGATGGACCTTTGTTGGCAATGTAATGTCTCTGCTTTTCAGTATGCTATCTAGATTGGTCAGAACTTTTCTTCCAGGAAGCTGACATATTAGAAATCATCTGTATTTGAGCTAAGCTTACATCTGATTCTGTAATTGAGATGATTTGTAGGGGATTAGTTAATATACATCAGGAATAATACCAGTTTCAATCTCCAAGGGCAAAAAGTTGAGTTTAAGAAAAGGATAGGGAGGCAGGGAACAAAGTTGATGGAAGTTTTTAAAGGGTCTTTTAGAGGAGCAAGTAGATTACCTGTGGCCATGGCCATGGTAAAGGAAGCTGTGAGTAGGAGAGATAATTTTTCTATGGGGAAGAGGTTCTCAACTCACGGCTACTCATTAGTATCACTTAGAGAGGTGTTTTTTTTTTTTTTTTTTTTTTTAATTATGTTCAGGGTGTACTCCAAAACAAGTTAGAATCTCTAGAGATGGGGATCTAAGCATCAGTAGTTTTAAAACTCTCCAAGTGATTCCAGTATAAAACCAAGGTTAAGAATCACTGCTGCAGGGGTTTTGGACTAGAGTAGGAAGGTTCAACTCACATTAATAAGAAATACATCCCATAAAAGACAACTGGAAGGTAGAATGAAGAAGTGATTAATTAGTGATTATCAACAACTAAGGCTTCTTGGAGAGAGTCTCTGACCAAAACCTCGGCTTTTAATTTTTATCCAAATGTGTTATTTAATATAATATTTTTCAATATTGTTACTAATTTATGACTTTAACAAAAGATCTAGTATTATATACAGCATACAAATGAGAAGAAAAACTGCATCATGGTCTGGCTCTTTTGTTCTTACTATTGAAAGCTTAGTTTCTCAGATGCATCTGGAGGATCTGAAAATTACCTCTAGAGGCATCTTTAATGAATATTTAGTTAAAATTTCAGGTATTAAAAACAGATGATTCCAAAATAGAAGGGAAAACATCAACAAAATTCATAGGTTAAAAAATTTGCATTTACTCAGTTGCACTCTAGTCACTATTTCTGGTTATCTTTTCTGTCCTTCCTCTTAGAAATATTCTGCTACCAAGAGTGAGTTTATAGCAAAACTAGTTTTTGTATGTTCATTGTACATCAGTGTTGGAAACCTCGCATAGATCATTGAGTCCAATCTTTGTGCACCATGGGGGAAACTGAGGCCACAAAAAGTACCCTTTTCTTACTCCAGTAATTCAGATCTACAGCATGTTCTTTCAATGACAACATTGTGGCCAAGGAGACAACATGATCAATGTGGTCCTTCTGATTATATGGGAATGATTAATGTATCATGAGCACATACTACTTTGACACTGCTATGTGATACTTAGAGATGAGTGGGGGAGACTCTCTGGTGTAGCCTACCAAGCTGGGAACTATGAGAAATCCAGTGGGATAAATCGTATTCTCTTTCCTGAGGTATGTCTTAGAGAGGCAGCTGTGACATAGTGGGAAATGCTTGTGTCTCAGAGTCAGACAGACTTAGACTGGAATTCCAGCACATCATTTACTATTGCATCATCATTAAAAAAATCATTAAATATGGGAATTTCATAAAACAAAGGTTATAAAGAGTACCTACCACTTAGGGATATCATGAGCATTGAATGAGACAAAATATGAAAATGAGAGAGTACATGAGAGATAACCACTAAATATTGATTCTACTTTCCTCTTTTATTTCATTTTTGCACTATTCCTTAGAAAGGAGATGTGAAGGAAGGGAATATACTGGCACTAGAGACCACAAGGCAAACAAAAGCTTTGGAGATAATGATCATGTGACTAGGCAGCTGCTCTTACTGGAGATCTATTTTGTCCAGGCAGGTAGCATTTGAGACACACACACACACACACACACACACACACACACACACACACACGCATTAGAAGGTCTTAGAAAACTACCTGTTGGGTGTACAGAGACTTGCCAATCATGTTGTGAACATGAAGTGAAAGATCATGATATTAGTAGAAATATATAAGTGTTCCTAGTCCCTAATAAAAATCATCAAAGGATGCCTTATTTGAGAGTTTGATGACTTGCTTACTGCTTTAATCCATCTGATTTTCCTATGTCCTTCTTGGGCAAGGAGTAGGAGTTCACGGCCCTATGAATTGTACAAGCATACACTGATATTGTCTATGACAGATAAATGCTAACCCTTCCTGTGCCTTAATCACCATCTATAAATTAGAGGGTTAAATATCTTCTCCTGTAGCAGAATTCAATTTTTTTGAGTAAGAATGGGGACAATTTTTTTTGAGTCTGATTGGGGAAAAAGGTATTTTCTGACACAATAGCAGGACAGACTTACCAAAGGGCCTGGATTCTTACCTGCCAATTAATTCCCAGTTACTCTTCCTCATTCCATAGTGGTTCCCTCAAAAAACTGTAGCCTGTGACGGTATCTTCCAATATCTCTTTTCCTATAGCCACCCTTGAAGCTATAGCAGTTTCCTTTGTTCTTTCTCCTTTGGTTTTGAATGATATTTCCTGTAAGTTCCTTCTTGATCATCCTTTCTCTTTCCTTCAGGCTAAGTAGAGAGCTCAAAATGAAGAGAAGCAAATAGGACTCTAGTTTTGTCTCTTTCTTTTGCCTTGAGTAATTGGGTCATGTTTGTGTGTGTGTGTGCGAGTGTGTCTGCCTATCTACCTGAGAGAGGGTGAGAGAGAGAGAGGGAGAGAAAGGGAAAGAGAGAAATTGATATTATTTCTGTCAGTGCAAGTATTTGGAAGGTAATCAAATTGTTAAATCAAACTCAAGTCTACTCAGATCAATGGTCACAGAATATTTTTAAAATGTATTATTGAAGGATATTTTACATATGACAAAGTTCATCCATTTCAAGTGTGCTTTTCAATAATTTTTATTAACTTTACTGAATGTTGCAGCAATCATCATAGCTCAATTTTAGAACATTTTCATCCCCAAATAAGATCCCTCATGCCTATTTACATTTATAGATTTTTCTTGACTTACAATCAGGTTACATCCTGATAAATTCATCATAATTTGAAACTCAGTTCAGTTCAGTTCAGTTCAGTTGCTCAGTCGTGTCCGACTCTGCGACCCCATGAATCGCAGCACGCCAAGTCCGTCTAGTCAAGGCTATGGTTTTTTCCAGTAGTCATGTATGGATGTGAGAGTTGGACTGTGAGGAAGGCTGAGCGCAGAAGAATTGATGCTTTTGAACTGTGGTGTTGGAGAAGACTCTTGAGAGTCCCTTGGACTGCAAGGAGATCCAACCAATCCATTCTGAAGGAGATCAGCCCTGGGATTTCTTTGGAAGGAATGATGCTAAAGCTGAAACTCCAGTACTTTGGCCACCACATGCGAAGACTTGACTCTTTGGAAAAGACTTCGATGCTGGAAGGGATTGGGGGCAGGAGAAGAAGGGGACGACCGAGGATGAGATGGCTGGATGGCATCACTGACTCGATGAACGCGAGTCTGAGTGAACTCCGGGAGTTGGTGATGGACAGGGAGGCTTGGCGTGCTGCGATTCAATGCATTTTTTTTTAAATTTATTTTTACTTTATTTTGCTTTACAATACTGTATTGGTTTTGCCATACATTGACATGAATCAGCCACGGGTGTACATGTGTTCCCAACCCTGAACCCCCCTCCCACCTTGCATTTAATACTCTTAACCTACCAATCATCACAGCTTAGTCCAGCCTGCCTTAAATGTGTTCAGAACAGTTATATTAGTCTACAGTTAGGAAAAATCATAAAACACAAAGTTGAGTTTTATAATAATGTCTTGAATATCTCATGTGATTTATTGAATAGTGCACTGAAAGTGAAAAACAGAATGGCTATATGGGTAGCGAATGGTTGTAAGTGCATCAATTGTTCACCTTTGTGATTTTATAGCTGACTAGGAGCTGTGACTCTCAGCATTACAAAAGTAATTAGAGAGGGGTGGTCCTAAGATGGCAGAGGAATAGGATGGGGAGACCACTTTATCCCTTACAAATTCATCGAAAGAACATTTGAATGCTGAGCAAATGCCACAAAACTTCTGAATGCTGGCAGAGGACATCAGGCACCCAGGAAGGCAGCCCATTGTCTTCAAAAGGAGGTAGGACAATAAAAGATAAAAAGAAAAACAAAAGAGGTAGGGACAGAGATCCATCCGGGGAAGAGAGTGTTAAAAGAGAAGTTTCCAAACACCAGGAAACACTCTCACCAGCAGGTCTGTGGGGAATCTTGGAATCTCGGAGGGCAACATAACCAGGAGGAAAAATAAATACATAAATAATTAAAACCCACAGATCAGGTGCCAAACAGCAACTCCCAGCGCTTGCAGCTGCCACCAACAAGTGGAGGCTAAACAAGGAGGCACCAGCTGCATTGCTTAGGGTAAGAACCTGCTGGAGTGCCCTGAGGGCAATCTGAGGGAGCTAATGTGAGATAGCAACCCAAACTGTGGGATAGCCAGAGAGAGAGAGAGAGAGAGAGAGAAAAAAAGGGTGGGGGAGAGAAAACTATCCTGCAAAAAGCCCTAACCTGAGGCACTGCCAGGCCCGCTCATAGAACAAAGGACTGAGGAGAGCTAGCAGGCTGTGAACTGGCCCATTCCCCACTGGAGACAAGCAGGCGGGGGAGTGGTGGGGATGCAGCCAGAGCCGGAAAGGGGCAATTGCAGCCCCAGAGAGGTATCCTCTAGCAAACTGCAAACAGGCTCTGTTGCTGATCAAGAGTTCTTGGGATTCTGGATGGTTGACATCCGCTGGGAGGGTTGCAGCCAGAGATCAGCTCCCCAGAAGACACACACGGCACACCTGAGAAGGTGTGACCCTTGTACAGCAAGGAAATCGAGTGGCTGGAACGGGGGAGGCAATAAGACGCATCGCCCACCTGAGGAGACTGCACTCACCAAGCACCTGGTCACCTGAGCTGCTCGGACCTGGGAAGGGGACAGGCTCAACTGAGTCTGCACCTTTGGGGAGTACTCAAGAACCTGAACCTGAGCAGCTTAGACCTGAGAAGTGCATGCAACCCAGGGCCTGCCTCAGACAGTTCCTGGCAGAGCAACCTGGAGCCTGAGCAGTATAGACTGGGAAAGCACACATGCCGTGAGTGGGGGCAAACCCATTGCGGTTGAAACACTGTGAGCACTCCCCACATATGCCAAGGATATTTGTTTGCAGTGTTCCTCCCTCCCCACAGAACGACTGAACAAGTGAGCATAAAAAAGTGACCACCTTCGCCCCCTTGTGTCAGGGCTGAAATTAAACACTGAAGAGACCAACAAACAGAAGAAGCTAAAATAAACAGAGGGAGCCACTTTGGAAGTGACAGGTGCAACAGATTAAAACCCTATAGTTAGCACTGACTACATGGAAGGGGCCTATAGATCTTGAGAAGTATAAGCTGGATCAAGGAACTATCTGAAACTGAACTAACCCCCCACTGTCCACAACAACTCCAGAGAAATCCCTAGATATATTTTTACTATTATCATTTTTTAAATTAAAAGTTTTTAAAATTTTTAAGTCCTTTATTACTCCTTTAATTTTCATTTTTATAATCTACTATTACCTTGCAAAAAAAGATCCTATTTTTAAAGCAAATTTCGTATATATATTTTATAATGTTTGTGACTCTGTTTTTTTTTTTTTTTTTTGAATATTGTATTGTTGAGAGTCTAACCTCTACTCTAGATTTTTAAGCTTTCCTTTTTGGTATTTGTTATCAATTTTATACAATTGAGAATCCAATCTTCAGTACCCATTTTTACTTGGGAGTGTGATTACTGGCTTGATTGCTCTCTCCCCCTTTTGACTCTCCTTTTTCTCCACCAGGTCACTGCTATCTCCTCCCTCCCCCTTCTCTTCTCTATCCAACCATGTGAATCTCTTTGTGTGTTCCGGGCTGTGGAGAACACACAGGGAACTGATTATTGGCTGGATCTGTCACTCTCCTTTTGATTCCCCATTTTATCCTCCTGGCCACTTCTGTCTCCTTCCTCTCTCTTCTCTTCTCTGTGTAACTCTGTGAACATCTCTGAGGGATCCAGACTGTGGAAATCACATAAGGAAGTGATTACTGGTTAGCTTGCTCTCTCCCCTTTTGATGTCCCCTCTTCTTCTCCTGGTCACATCTATCTCCCTCTTCCCTCTTCTCTTCTCCATGTAACTCTGTGAACCTCTCTGGGTGTCCCTCACGTGGAGAAACTTCTCATCATTAACCTAGATGTTTTATCATTGGTGTTGTATAGACGGAGAAGTTTGAGGCTATTGTAAGAATAAGACTGAAAACCAGAGGCAGGAGGCTTAAGTTCAAAACCTGAGAACACAAGAAAACTCCTGACTCCAGGGAACATTAATCGACAGGAGCTCATCCAAAAGCTTCCATGCCTACACTGAAACCAAGCAGCACCCAAGGGCCAACAAGTTCCAGGGAAAGACATACCATACAAATTCTCCAGCAACACAGGAACATAGCCCTGAGCTTCAATATACAGGCTGCCCAAAGTCATACCAAACCCAGTGACATCTCAAAACTCATTACTGGAAACTTCATTGCACTCCAGAGAGAAGAAATCCAGCTCCACCCATCAGAACACCAATACAAGCTTCCCTAACCAGGAAACCTTGACAGGCCACCCGTCTAACCCTGCCCACAGTGAGGAAACTCCAAAATAAAGAGGAACCACAAACTGCCAGAACACAGAAAGGCCACCTCAAACACAGCAATACAAACAAGATGAAGAGACAGAGGAATACCCAGCAGGTAAAGGAACAGGATAAATACCCACCAAACCAAACAAAAGAGGAAGAGATAGGGAATCTACCTGAAAAAAAAATTCAGAATACTGATAGTGAAAATCATCCAAAATCTTGAAAACAAAATGGAGTTACAGATAAATAGCCTGGAGACAAGGATTGAGAAGATGCAAGAAATGTTTAACAAGGGCCTCGAAGAAATAAAAAAGAGTCATATAATGAATAATGCAATAAATGAGATCAAAAACACTCTGGAGGGAACCAACAGTAGAATAATGGAGGCAGAAGATAGGATAAGTGAGGTAGAAGATAGAATGGCAGAAATCAGTGAAGCAGAGAGGAAAAAAGAAAAAAAGAATGAAAAAAAAAATGAGGACAACCTCAGAGACCTCTGGGACAATGTTAATGCCTAAATATTCGAATCATAGGAGTCCCAGAAGAAGAAGACCAAAAGAAAGACCATGAGAAAATACTTGAGGAGATATTAGTTTAAAACTCCCCTAAAATGGGGAAGGAAATATTCACCCAAGTCCAAAAAACCGAGAGAGTCCCAAACAGGATAAACCCAAGGTGAAACACCAAAAGAGACATATTAATCAAATTAACAAAGAGCAAACACAAAGAACAAATGTTAAAAGCAGCAAGGGAAGAACAACAAATAATACACAAGGGGATTCCCATAAGGATAACAGCTGATTTTTCAATAGAAACTCTTCAGGCCAGGAGGGAATGGCAGGACATACTTAAAGTGATGAAAGAGAAAAACCTACAACCAAGATTACTGTACCCAGCAAGGATCTCATTCAAATATGAAGGAGAAATCAAAAGCTTTACAGACAAGCAAAAGCTGAGAGAATTCAGCACCACCAAACCAGCTCTCCAACAAATGCTAAAGGATCTTCTCTAGACAGGAAAGACAGAAAGGGTGTGTAAACTCGAACCTAAAACAACAAAGTAAGTGGCAACGGGATCATACTTATCAATAATTACCTTAAATGTAAATGGGTTGAATGCCCCAACCAAAAGACAAAGACTGGCTGAATGGATACAAAAACAAGACCCCTGTATATGTATGTTGTCTACAAGAGACCCACCTCGAAACATGGGACACATACAGACTGAAAGTGAAGGGCTGGAAAAAGATATCCCATGCAAATAGAGACCTAAAGAAAGCAGGAGTGGCAATACCCATATCAGATAAAATAGACTCTGAAATAAAGGCAGTGAAAAGAGACAAAGTAGGACACTACATAATGATCAAAGGATCAATCCAAGAAGAAGATATAACAATTATAAATATATATGCACCCAACATAGGAGCACCACAATATGTAAGGCAAATACTAACAAGTATGGAATGGGAAATTAACAATAACATACCCCACTCACACCTATGGATGGATCAACTAAACAGAAAATTAACAAAGAAACACAAACTTTAAATGGTACAATAGACCAGTTAGACCTAATTGATATCTATAGGATATTTCACCACAAAACAATGAATTTCACCTTTTTCTCAAGTGCACATGGATCTTTCTCCAGGATAGATCACATGCTGGGCCATAAATCTAGCCTTGGTAAATTCAAAAAAACTAAAATCATTCCAAGTATGTTCTCTGACCACAATGCAGTAAGATTATAGGTCAATTACAGGAGAAAAAAGTATTAAAAATTCCAACATATGGAGGCTGAACAACACGCTGCTGAATAACCAACAAGTCACAGAAGAAATCAATAAAGAAATCAAAAAAATGCATAGAAACAAGTGAAAATGAAAACACAACACCCCAAAACCTGTGGGACACTATAAAAGCAGTGCTAAGGGGAAGGTTCATAGCAATACAGGCTTACCTCAAGAAACAAGAAAAAAGTCAAATAAATAACCTAACTCTACACTTAAGGCAACTAGAAAAGGAAGAAATGAAGAACCCCAGGGTTAGAAGGAAAGAAATCTTAAAAATTAGGGAAGAAATAAATGCAAATAAAAGGGACCACAGCAAAAATCAACAAAGCTAAAAGCTAGTTCTTTGAGAAGATATATAAAATTGACAAGCCATTAGCCATACTCTTCAAGAAACAAAGGGAAAAGAATCAAATAAACAAAATTAGAAATGAAAATGGAGAAATCACAACAGACAACATGAAATACAAAGGATCATAAGAGACTACTATCAGCAACTATATGCCAATAAAATGGACAACTTGGAAGAAATGGACAAATTCTTAGAAAAGTACAACTTTCTAAAACTAAACCAGGAAAGATTAGAAAACCTTAACAGACCCATCACAAGCATGGAAACTGAAACTGTAATCAGAAATCTTCCAGCAAACAAAAGCCAAGTACCAGATGGCTTCACAGCTGAATTCTACCAAAAATTTAGACAAGAGCTAACATGTATCCTACTCAAACTCTTCCATAAAATTGCAGAGGAAGGTAAACTTCCAAACTCATTCTATGAGGCCACCATCACCCTAATACCAAAACCAGATAAATATGCCACAAAAAAGAAGACTACAGTCCAATATCACTGATGAACATAGATGCAAAAATCCTTAACAAAATTCTAGCAAACAGAATCCAGCAACATATTAAAACGATCATACATCATGACCAAATGGGCTTTATCCAAAGGAGGCAAGGATTCTTCAATATCTGCAAATCAATCAATGTAATACACCACATTAACAAATTGAAAGATAAAAACCATATGATTATCTCAATAGATGCAGAGAAAGCCTTTGATAAAATTCAACATTGATTTATGATAAGAAAGTGGGAATAGAAGGAACATACCTCAACATAATAAAAGCTTTATATGACAAATACACAGCAAACATTATCCTCTATGGTGAAAAATTGAAAGCATTTCCCCTAAAGTCAGGAACAAGACAAGGTTGCCCACTCTCACCACTACTAACAACATAGTTTTGGAAGTGTGGGCCACAACAATCAGAGCAGAAAAAGATATAAAAGTAATCCAGATTGAAAAAGAAGAAGTAAAACTCTCACTGTTTGCAGATGACATGATCCTCTACATAGAAAACCCTAAAGACTCCACCAGAAAATCACTAGAGCTAATCAACAAATATAGTAAAGTTGCAGTATATAAAGTTAACGCACAGAAATCCTTTGCATTCCTATACACTAACAATGAGAAAACAGAAAGAGAATTTAAGGAAACAATTCCATTCACCATTGCAATGAAAAGAATAAAATACTTAGGAATATATCTACCAGTAGAAACAAAAGACCTATATGTAGAAAACTATAAAATACTGATGAAAGAAATCAAAGAGGACACAAATAGATGGAGAAATACACCAAGTTCATGGATTGGAAGAATCAATATAGTGACAATGAGTATACTACCCAAAGCAATCTATACATTCAATGCAATCCCTATCAAGTTACCATTGGTATTTTTCATAGAACTAGAGAAAACAATTTCACAATTTGTGTGGAAATACAAAAAACCTTGAATAGCCAAAGCAATCTTGAGAAAGAAGAGTGGAACTGGAGGAATCAACCTGCCTGACTTCAGGCTCTACTACAAAGCTACAGTCATCAAGACAGTATGGTACTGGCACAAAGACAGAAATATAGATCAATGGAACAAAATAGAAAGCCCAGAGATAAACCCATGCACCTACGGACACCTTATCTTTGACAAAGGAGGCAAGATATACAATGGAAAAAAGACAATCTCTTTAATAAATGGTGCTGGGAAAAGTGGTCAACCACTTGTAAAAGAAAGAAACTAGAACACTTTCTAACACCATACACAAAAATAAATTCAAAATGGATTAAATATCTAAATGTAAGAGCAGAAACTATAAAACTCCTAGAGGAGAACATAGGCAAAACACTCTCTGACATAAATCACAGCAGGATCCTCTATGACCCACCTCCCAGAGTAATGGAAATAAAAGCAAAAATAAACAAATGGGACCTAATTAACCTTAAAAGCTTTTGCATAACAAAGGAAACTATAAGCAAGGTGAAAAGACAGCCTTTATAATGGGAGAAAATAATAGCAAACGAAGCAACTGACAAAGAATTAATCTCAAAAATATACAAGCAACTCCTAAAGCTCAATTCCAGAAAAATAAATGACCCAATCAAAAAATGAGCCAAAGAACTAAACAGACATTTCTCCAAAGAAGACATACAGATGGCTAACAAACACATGAAAAGATGCTCAATATCACTCATTATCAGAGAAATGTAAATCAAAACCACAATGAGGTACCATTTCATGCCAGTCAGAATGGCTGCTATCTAAAAGTCTACAAACAATAAATGCTGGAGAGGGTATGGAGAAAAGGGAGCCCTCTTATCATGTTGGTGGGAATGCAAAATAGTATAGTCACTATGGAGAACAGTGTGGAGATTCCTTAAAAAACTGGAAATAGAACTGCCATATGACCTGGCAATCCTACTGCTGGGCATACACACCAAGGAAATCAGAATTGAAAGAGACACATGTACCCCAATGTTCATCACAGCACTGTTTATAATAGCCAGGACATGGAAGCAACCTAGATGTCCATCAGCAGACAAATGGATAAGAAAGCTGTGGAACATATACACAATGGAATATTACTCAGCCATTAAAAGGAATATTTGAATCAGTTCTAATCAGGTGGATAAAACTGGAGTGTATTATACACAGTGAAGTAAGCCAGAAAGAAAAACATCAAAACATCAATATAGTATACAAACACATATATATGGAATTTAGAAAGATGGTAACAATGACCCTATATGCGAGACAGCAAAAGAGACAGCGATGTATAGAAGAGTCTTTTGGACTCTGTGGGAGAGGGTGAGGGTGGGATGATTTGGGACAATGGCATTGAAACGTATATTATCATATGTGAATCGGATCGCCAGCCCAGGTTTGATGCATGGACAGGGTGCTTGGGGCTGGTGCATTGGGATGACCCAGAAGGATGGGATGGGGAGGGAAGAGGGAGGGGGGTTCAGGATGGGGAACACATGTATACCCATCGCTGATTCATGGCAATGTATGGCAAAACTACAATATTGTAAAGTAATTAGCCTCCACTTTAAATGAATACATTTATAAAAAAAGAAGAAAAAAAAAGTAATTAGAGTGCACACTGCTAGCTCAGGAAAATATCAAACCTCAAAATTTGAAGTATTGTTTCTATTGAATGTTTATCACTTTCACACTACCATAAAGTGAAAAGTTGTAAGTTGAACAACTTACTTATTATAAATTGGGGACTGTTTATAATTCCTTTCTTCACTCCCAGCTGCAGTCAACTTTAATCTAACTTCTGTCTCTATTAGCTTGCCTATGTGGACATTTTATACAAATGGATGCATACAATATGCAGTCTCTTTTGTCTGGCTTTTTCACTTAGCTTGTTTGAGGTTCATTTATGACATATTATGTGTTAGTTCAATCCTCTTTATTACCGAACATTACATTATATGTATACTTGACAATTTGTTTATCTCATCAGTTGATAGACATTTAAGTTGTTTCTAATATTTGGATACTATAAATAATGTTTCTATGAATATTTGTGGAAAAGTTATTTGTGCACATATATTTTTAATTATCTTGAGTTGCATACATAGTGGAATTATTGGATCATATAGTAATTCTAACTTTAAATTTTGGAGGAATTGTTAAGCTGTTTTCAAAAGTTGGTGCACCATTTTACAATCCCAGTGACAACGTATGGGCTTTCCCATTCTCCACATCCTTGCCAACATGTGTTGTTAGCATATTAAATATGGGAGAAACTCAGATTACTCTAGGTCTTGAATAAGATTATAGCAAAACACAGAATTGAAAGTTAAATAGTATCTCTTTCAGTCAGTTCAGTTCAGTCTCTCAGTCATGTCCAATTCTTTGCGAATCCATGAATCGCAGCATGCCAGGCCTCCCTGTCCATCACCAACTCCCGGAGTTCACTCAGACTCACGTCCATTGAGTCAGTGATGCCATCCAGCCATCTCATCCTCTGTCATCCCCTTCTCCTCCTGTTCCCAATCCCTCCCAGCATCAGAGTCTTTTCCAATGAGTCAACTCTTCGCATGAGGTGGAGTTTCAGCTTCAGCATCATTCCCTTCAAAGAAATCCCAGGGCTGATCTCCTTAAGAATGGACTGGTTGGATCTCCTTGCAGTCCAAGGGACTCTCAAGAGTCTTCTCCAACACCACAGTTCAAAAGCATCAATTCTTCGGCGCTCAGCCTTCTTCACAGTCCAACTCTCACATCCATACATGACCACTGGAAAAACCATAGCCTTGACTAGACGGACCTTAGTCGGCAAAGTAATGTCTCTGCTTTTGAATATGCTATCTAGGTTGGTCATAACTTTCCTTCCAAGGAGTAAGTGTCTTTTAATTTCATGGCTGCAGTCACCATCTGCAGTGATTTTGGAGCCCCCCAAAATAAAGTCTGACACTGTTTCCACTGTTTCCGAATCTATTTCCCATGCAGTGATGGGACCAGAAGCCATGATCTTCATTTTCTGAATGTTGAGCTTTAAGCCAACTTTTTCACTCATCTCTTTCACTTTCATCAAGAGGCTTTTTTAGTTCCTCTTCACTTTCTGCCATAAGGGTGGTGTCATCTGCATATCTGAGGTTATTGATATTTCTCCCGGCAATCTTGATTCCAGCTTGTGCTTCTTCCAGCCCAGCGTTTCTCATGATGTACTCTGCATATAAGTTAAATAAGCAGCATGACAATATACAGCCTTGACGTACTCCTTTTCTATTTGGAACCAGTCTGTTGTTCCATGTCCAGTTCTAACTGTTGCTTCCTGACCTGCATATAGGTGATTATTTAAATTCATTGAGATTGTAAACAGACTCTAAAATTGCCAGGTAGTACTTCTAAGAGATAATAATCTGGATAGTCTAAAGATAATATGCTTCTATGCTTTAAAAAGTGCTATGATCAAAATGAAAAAAACATACAAACTCAGACATTTTGCAGACCTCACAAGACATGTGCATAGTCCTCTTAGCATGGAACCCTGTTTTAAGAAGTGTTAGTTTAGCACACAAAAAATTTTAGTAGATCTGTAGCTTACAAAAAAGACAGATGCCATAAGCAATTCAGAAATATTGAAGGAAAACTTGGATTATCACCCAGATCTCTTGGGTGGCAACTCAGTGAATCCCACTACCCGTGATGCTGGATCCACTGATAAGAAATATGTTTCATTGCTATACTCACTGAGCAAAGACACACCAGCCAAAGGAGGCACCTTTGTTATTTGAAAGTAGAGGAATAAACAAGGTTTTTGGATGCATTTTTTCTTTATTGGCTAATATGAAATATCTCCAGAGCATCAGAAATTAAACATTCTGGCAGTAGCTACCACATATATAAGGCTCAAGATTCAACAAAATGTCTCCAAATAACCAACTTAGGATAATAAAAGTAATTGAAATTTACCTACATTCAATGTAAAACTCCAGAGACCTTGGTAGTGAGGTTAGCAGGGTGTTACATGCATAAGAAATTATCTTCCCAGTACAGTAGGGGTTTGTGTTTTGGAGAGGGTACTACGGTATTGACACTCTTACTGAGCCTGAGTCTGAGAACCTGGAAGGAGAAAGCTGCTCTCCTAGGCTCCTCTTTGTCAAAATTCAAATCTAAGTATACAAAGAAGAAAATACTAAACCAAAAAAGTAAACTCATCCCCAGCAAATACCTCCCCTCCCTTACAAACAAGAACAATTTTCTTTTGCTAGTTCAAATAGAGACAACTCAATTATTATCTAATCTTAGGGGCATGTTGAAAATGTTTCCGTCACATGTCTTTTGTGCTTCCACTAACAAATATTACCTAAATAGAAAAGATATATGAAAGCAAGGCATTCAAAAATACCTGTACTTTAAGAGCAATGAAATCTTTAAAAGCACTCCCCAGGAACAAAAACTTGAGTGTGACATTCGCCATGGCCAAGCAGCAATTATGGAGAAGAAAATGGCAACCCCTTCCAGTATTCTTGCCTGGAAAACCCCATGGACTGGACGGAGGAGCCTGGTGTGCTGCAGTTCATGGGGTCGCAAGAAGTCAGACACGACTGAGTGACTTCACTATAAGCAGTAATTATTAAGAAGAAAAGCATCCTTCACCTCACCTCTACTCAAGATGTCTTAAAAAGCAAAGTAAAACATTTCCCTAGTTCAATTGCCAACTGCAAATTTTTAAAATTAACTTATTTAATTGGAGGATAATTACTTTATGATATTGTGATGTTTTTTGCCATACATCAACATGAATCAGCCACAGGCATACATGTGTCCTCATCCTGAACTCTCCTAGAACCAAGGTGATTCTGAGTATGACTTGGGATGATCACACAATGTTCATACCATGAGGACCTTACTCCTGATTGGCATACCCATGTACTGAGGTAAGCTTGGCAACAAAGGCTGGTATCTTAACTGGTACAGAAAAGGCCATTGCTAAGAAGTTATTCTGGGCTGTGTATTCTAGCCAGAAAGTTTCTTGTCTTGGATGGAGCTTACAATGAGCTTTGTAGTGGTTGTGTTTAAGGATATACCATTGGGCAATTTTGCTACATGACTGCTGGTTTTTTTCTGCAATGTTGGCCTCAGTGTCACTATGGTAACTGTACCATGTTAAAGCGATTGTTAAAGTGAAATTGTTAGGGGTAAACAGTGGAGAAAGCCCTGGTCTAGGGATCAAGAGACTTAGGTTAGACTGGCAAGCGACATATCTAATATAAGCTGCTTTTCTCTTCTTCAAAAGGAATATTATAACACCCTATTCAGGGGATTGTGAGGATGAAATGAGACCATAAATATAAAAGAGCTTTGTCAATTATAGTCTAGAGCAGGCACAGTGAAGACAGCTGGCTGTAATATTTTATCATTATATTATTGTTAATATAATTGTGACACAATCACTACCTTTCCCAGAGATGCAGCAATATTAGACTTGAACCATGGCAATACAAATGGTGACTTTTAACACCTAAGACCTCCTCAAGCTGAATCATCTTCAATTTGGATACTGGTTCTTGCCTTGCCAGGAGTTCCAGACATGGCTAATTAGAGTCAGTGAGATAAGAATAAGCTGTCCCAGAAAGAAAACAACAGAGAACTTAAAAGTCAAGACCTAAACCCTTGGCTCACACATATTTGCCAATACCTGTGTTAGGTCAGGCTGCTTGATGCAGGCTTGCAATTCAATTGCTTCTAATCCCCAGTGCAGTACAATGGGAACTTTTAATTTTTTCCTAGGTGCTTTTTAGAACCTTGACTAGTGGGTTGCCCTGGGAACCCTTAATCAGTGTTTGTAGATGAACTGTTCCCTATGATACATTTAATAAAACCTTGAAAGCAGAAGTCCTGTTGTAGAGAGCATTCATTTGCCAGTGCTAGGACCTATTGAAGTGCACATGCTGTTTAATGTACTTAATTAACCACCAAGTAATTGTGGGACAAGAATTAGCTGTACAGGACTCAAAAAAAAAAAAACAAAAACCCAAACAAACATAATACAGAAGAATACAGCCTCCAAGTTACTTATTACATCATGGTCATGAGATATAAAAGTTCAGTTCAGTTGCTTAGTCATGTCCTACTCTTTGCGACCCCATGGACTGCAGCACACCAGGCTTCCCTGTCTATTACAAACTCCCAGAGCTTGCTCAAAGTCATATCTATCGAGTCAGTGATGACATCCAACCATCTCATCCTCTGTCATCCCCTTCTCCTCCCACCTTCAATCTTTCTCAGGATCAGGGTCTTTTTTAATGAGTCAGTTCTTTGCATCAGGTGGCCAAAGTATTGGAGCTTCAGCTTCAGCATCAGTCCTTCCAATGAATATTCAGGATTGATTTCCTTCATAATTGAATGGTTTGATGTCCTTGATGCCCAAGGGACTCTCAAGAGTCTTCTCCAATACCACGGTTCAAAAGGATAAATTCTTTGGTGCTCAGCTTACTTTATGGTTCAACTCTCACATCCATACATAACTACTGGAAAAACCATAGCTTTGACTATAAGGACCTTTGGTGGCAAAGTAGTATCTCTGCTTTTTAATATGCTGTCTAAATTGGTCATAGTTTTTCTTCCAAGGAGCAAGCATCTCTTAATTTCATGGCTGCGGCCACCATCTGCAGTGATTTTTGAGCCCAAGAAAATAAAGTCTGTCATTGTTTCTATTGTTTCCCCATCAATTTTCCATGAAGTAATGGAACTGGATGCCATGATCTTCCTTTTTTGAATGTTGAGTTTTAAATCAGCTTTTTCACTCTCTTCTTTCACTTTCATCATGAGGCTCTTCAGTTCCTCTTTGCTTTCCGCAATAAAGGTGGTGTCATCTGCGTATCTGAGGTTATTGATATTTCTCCCATGAGATATATAGGTAGGAATTAAAGGAAAAGCATAATTCTGAAGGAATCAAACAGGAAGGAATGATGAGAAATCTGAGATCCAACTGACATGTCAATAGGAAGAGGCAGTAGGTCTTCTTTCCTCTCCCCACTCAGCTACCCCTAAGTATGTTGAAGGGTATCCTTGGAGGTCTGCTAGGGGGTACTTTGAGGAATTCAGGCCCAAGAGGGAAGGCCACTTTGGCTCCTAAATGTTCTGTAAGGTTCCAAGAAGGCAAATTCCCACCATGCTCCCTGTTGGAGGCAGGGAGTTATAGGACTTCAAATAAAGGGTGAGGCTCGGGAGACTCACAGGGAAAATATTTGCCATGCCCTATGTTGCAACACAGGACCATCACTCTTCAAACATGCATAAGACAGTCCAGCTGACTCAAGGAGTGTGATGAGTCTAAAGTGACTTGGAAGAAGGGAGGGGAAAACTTGTAGGCCATAGGCGGTAAGAGCTATGTGGAGAGTAAAGCAAAAAAGAAAAGAAACCCTCTCCATCCTGGATGCGGATAAAGCCATGTGCTGTTTTTCAATAGAAGACTATGCTGCTGCCTCCACAACTTAGATCATGGAGCCAGCTGCTTTTTCTGGTGGTGGAAATGAACTGCTTTACTCACCATCCAAAGTCTCTTCCCTATGGTCCTTAATGATCTTTTAAAGGTCATTTAGGCAATGTCTAGTGGATAGAAACAACCAGTGACTTCCGACACCTCTGTCTGTCCTGCCATGGTGGTAGTGGTTTAGTCGCTGAGTCATGTCTGACTCTTTGTGACCCCATGGCCTGCACCCCACCAGGCTCCTCTGTCCATGGGATTTCCCAGGCAAGAATACTGGAGTGCATTGCCATTTCCTTCTCCAGGGTATCTTCCTGATCCAGGGATCAACCCTGGGTCTCCTGAATTTTAGGTGAATTCTTTATGGATTGTGCCACCAGGGAAGCCCTTTTGCCATAGTCAAGAGAAATTTCTGCTTTACCTGACCTTCCCTGGGCTCTGTTCTCAGCTGTGGAATCCATACCTTGGTCTGGGGATGGGAATGTGGAGCAGGCTGCCTTTCCCAAATATGAATTGCTTTGAGTAAGTTACTATTCCTGTCTTGAACTCAGGTTCCTCATCTTTAAGACAGGTATAACGTATGAAAGAACTTTTTTTTTTTTTTTTACAATATAAAGCACTAAAGCATTATAATTGACAGATTTTTTTCAAATATATGCAATCTATCTGGGAGAGGCTTTTAGAGATGGGATATTTGCCTTCTCCCACCTTGAAATAAAGTTGAAGACTCAAGTCACTGCCAAAACTAAGATCTGAGACTCTTAAATTGAACACAGGAGGGTAGGAAGGACAAGTAGGGTGTACACTTCTACTGGTGTCAATCTTTCTCCTTTCTCTCTTATCCCCCAGGGGAAAATGAGGTAAGATAGACAGAAGGAGTCTTGTCTGACCTTACAGCTCTTCTCACTTTCAATCTCTTGAGAGATAGTGCTGATGGAAAGTCTCTTACCTTTCCACTGGCAGAGAATATACATCCAGGCTGGATATAGGGTGGGAGTAGGGGAGCTGATGGGAGGCAGAGAGAATAGTCCTAGTATTGTGGGCATGGATATTACCTTAATATATTCAGGCATAAGGGCCTTATTTGGCCCCCCACCCATTTTCCTTCCCCAAAGAGTTGTTTTCTGGAACAGATACGCCAGAAAACTACTACTGCAAACATTTCTAGAAAATGAAAATTTCAAGATACCGGAGAGACCCCTGGCTTTAATAATTATGCTATACATCACTGAATAATCCAAGGTCAGTCACCTTTCATCTCTGAGCCTCAGCTTCATCATATGCAAACTGGGGATGGTAATCTTGGCCTTCAGTTCAGTTCAGTCGCTCAGTCATGTCTGACTCTTTGCAACCCCATGAACTGCAGCACACCAGGCCTCCCTGTCCATAACCAACTTCTGGAGTTTACCCAAACTCATGTCCATTGAGTTGGTGATGCCATCCAATCATCTCATCCTCTGTCGTCCCCTTCTGTTCCTGCCCTCAATCTTTCCCATAATCAGGGTCTTTTCAAATGAGTCAACTCTTTGTATCAGGTGGCCAAAGTATTGGAGTCTCAGCTTCAACATCAGTCTTTCCAATGAACATCCAGGACTGATCTCCTTTAGGATGGACTGGTTGGATCTCCTTGCAGTCCAAGGGACTCTCAAGAGTCTTCTCCAACACCACAGTTCAAAAGCATCAATTCTTCCATGGTCAGCTTTCTTTATAGTCCAACTCTCACATCCATACATGACCACTGGAAAAACCATAGCCTTGACTAGACGGAACTTTGTTGGCAAAGTAATGTCTCTGCTTTTTAATATGCTGTCTAAGTTGGTCATAACTTTCCTTCCAAGGAGTAAGTGTCTTTTAATTTCATGGCTGCAGTCACCATCTGCAGTGACTTTGGAGCCCCCCAAAATAAAGTCAGCCGCTGTTTCCTGGCCTTGGATCTGTATAAAGATCCAATGAGATGATTGCTCTGAATGCAAACTACAAAGTTTAGTGCATATATGTAGTAAATTCCAGCATTTGCATCCTAAGATAATTATGTCCAGTCTTGGTTTTTACAAGTTAAATCACCTCCAACATTCTGTACTATGTTGATGTTCAGTCACCAAGTCATGTCCAACTCTTCACAACCCCATGGACTGCAGCATGCCAGGCTTCCTTGTCCCTCATCATCTCCTGGAGTTTTCTCAAGTTCATGTCCATTGCATTAGTGACACCATCCAAACATCTCATCCTCTGTCACCCTCTTCTCCTTCAATCTTTCCCAGTTTCATAGTCTTTTCCAATGAGTTGGCTATTTGCATCAGCTAGTCAAAGTATTGGAGCATCAGCTTCAGCATCAGTCCTTCCAATGAGTATTCAAGGTTAATCTGCCTTAAGACTGACTGGTTTGATTTCCTTGCAGTACAAGGGACACTCAAGAGTCTTCCCTAGTACCACAGTTTCAAAGCATCAGTTCTTCAGTGCTCTCCCTTCTTTATGATCCAGCTCTCACAATCATACATAACTACTGGAAAGACCATAGCCTTGACTCTATGGACCTTTGTCAGTAAAGTGAAGTCTTTGCTTTTTAACCCACTGTCTAGGTTTGTCATAGCTTTCCTGCCAAGAAGCAATCATCTTCTAATTTCATGGCTGTAGTCACCATCCACAGTGGTTTTAGACCCCAAGAAGAGGAAATCTGTCACTGCTTCCACCTTTTGCCCTTATATTTGCCATGAAGTGATGGAACTGGATGCCATGATCTTAGTTTTTTTAATACTGAATTTTAAGCTTTTTCACTCTCTTCCTTCACCCTCATCAAGAGGTTCTTTAGTTCCTCTTCACTTTCTGGCATCAGAGTGGTATGATCCACATATCTGAGGTTGTTGATATTTCTCCCAGAAATCTTGATTCCAGCTTATAACTCATCCAGCCTGGAATTTCGCATGATGTGCTCTGTGTATGAGTTAAATAAAAAGGGTGACAATAAACAGCCTTGTTGTACTCCTTTCTTGTAATTCTGTGACCCTGAACCAGTGAGCTGTTCCATGTTGTTGTTGTCCAGTTACTCAGTCATGCCCGACTCTTTGCGACCCCATGGACTGCAGGACACCAGGCTTCCTTGTCCTTCACCATCTCCCGGAGCTTGCTCAAACTCATATCCATTGAGTCAGTGATGCCATCCAAAAATCTCATCTTCTGTTGTACCCTTCTCTTCCTGCCTTCAATCTTTCCCAGCATCAGGGTCTTTTCCAGTGAGTCAGCTCTTTGCATCAGGTGGCCAAAGTATTGGAGCTTCAGCTTCAGCATCAGTCCTTCCAATGAATTTTCAGTATTGATTTCCTTTAGTATTGATTGGTTTGATCTCCTTGCTGTCCAAAGGATTCTTAAGAGTCTTTTCCAACACCGCAGTGCAGAAGCATCAAGTCTTTGGCTCTCAGCTTTCTTTACGGTCCAGTTCTCACATTCATATATGATTAGGGGAAAAACCATAGCTTTGACTAGATGGCCCTTTGTTGGCAAAGTAATGTCTCTGCTTTTTAATATGCTGTCTAGGTTGGTCATAGCTATTCTTCAAAGGTGGAAGCATTTTTTAATGTCATGGCTACAGTCATCGTCTGCAGGGATTTTGGAGTCCTAGAAAATAAAGTCTGTCACTGTTTTCATTGTTTCCCCATCTATTTGCCATGAAGTGCTGGGACCAGATGCCATGATCTTTGTTTTTTGAATGTTGAGTTTTAAGCTAGCTTTTTCACTCTCCTTTCGCCTTCATTAAGAGGCTCTTTAGTTTCTCTTTGTTTTCTGCCATAAGGATGGTGTTAAAGTGCTACACTCAATATCCCAGTAAATTTGGAAAACCCAGCAGTGGACACAGGACTGGAAAAGGTCAGTTTTCATTCCAATCCCAAAGAAAGGCAATGCGAAAGAATGTTCAAACTACTGCAAAATTGCACTCATTTCACATGCTAGCAGAGTAATGCTCAAAATTCTCTATGCTGGGCTTCAACAGTATGTGAACCTAGAACTCCCAGATGTTCAAGGTGGATTTAGAAAAGGCAGAAGAACCAGAGATCACATTGCCAACATCTGTTGGATCATAGAAAAAACAAGAGAATTTCAGAAAAACATCTACTTATGCTTCATTGACTACTCCAAAGCCTTTGTCTGTGTGAATCACATGAAACTGTGGGAAATTCTTAAAGAAATGGGAATACCAGACCACATTACTTGCCTCCTAAGAAAGTTGTATGCAGGTCAAGAAGCAACAGTTAGAATTGAACATCGAACAATGGACTGGTTCCAAATTGGGAAAAGAGTACGTCAAGGTTTTATATTGTCATTCTGCTTATTTAACATATGCAGAGTACATCATGAGAAATGCCGGGCTGGATGAAGCACAAACTGGAATCAAGATTGCTGGGAAAAATATCAATAACCTCAGATATGCAGATGACACCACCCTTATGGCAGTTGTTCCGTATAAGGTTCTAACTGTTGCTTCTTAACTAGCATATACGTTTCTCAGAGACAGATAAGATCTCTCTAAGAGCTTTCCACAGTTTGTTATGCTCCACACAGTCAAAGGCTTTAGTGTAGTAGATGAAACAGAGGCAGATGTTTTTCTGGAATTACCTTGCTTTCTCTATGATCCAGCGAATGTTGGCGATTTGGTCTCTGATTCCTCTGCCTTTTCTAAACGCAGCTTGGACATCTGGAAATTCTCAGTTAATGTAATGCTGAAGCCTAGCATGAAGGATTTTGAGCATAACCTTACTAGCATGGGAGATGAGTGCAACTGTCTGGTGGTTTTAACATTCTTTTGTACTGCCCTTCTTGGAAATTTGGATGAGGATTGACCTTTTCCAGTCCTGTGGCCACCGCTGGGTTTTCCAAATTTGCTGACGTACTGAGTGCAGCACTTTGATAGCATCAACTTTTAGGAATTTAAATAGCTCTGCTGGAATTCCATCATCTCCACTAGCTTTATTGACAGCAGTGCTTCCTAGGGCCCACTTAACTTCATACTCCGTACTTCATACTGGCTCTGGGTGAGTGACCACACCATCATGGTTATCCAGGTCACTAAGATATATTTTGTATAGCTCTTTTCTGGGTATGCTGGACTATATAGGCTGCTATTAATACCAAGCAAATAAAATAGTTTCTCTATTCATCTGGGCAATTTTTATTTCAAAATCTGACCTATGTGAGGGAGTAGATGTCAGCCTAATTGGCCTATTGTGGACATAAGGGAGACTTAAAAACAATACATGGTGCCTACACCTGAGCCTCGATGTTCCAACCTACCCTGTGGCATCAGCCATGAAGGGAGCAGTTTTACTTTATTCTAAGAAGCGTGTGAAACTGGTCGTGAAGGCTTAGCAATTGATTGGTTTTCTCTAAACTAAGAAAGCACCAATGTTTCCTGAGAGGTCCTAGGGCAGGCTTTAATGAAAACCCAAGGTCTTAAGTGTCTCCCCTAGAGCTCAGGGACTTCACAGTCACCCTAAAGACGAATGCTCTGAGCTCTGAGTTTGGCCCTGGGAATGCAGAGACTCAGCCTTGGGCTTAAGAAGATCAGGCACGATGAAGGGACAAAAGAGGCAAGAAAAGAAGAGAAAGAAGATAAAAGGAACTTTAGGAAGTACCATTTTAAAGGTAAAAAATAAACGGAGTTGGATCCCCACTAAAGAAGTTAAGAAACCTGTAGGTGGAAAGGAAAACCCCAGGGGGCAAAGGGATTAGCTCTGTGATTGTCACAGCCACAGCAGTCTAAGAGATGTGTGGGGAACTGAGGTTTCACGCCCCTCCTAACATGTGTGTAGGGGTGTGTGTGTGTGTGTGTGTGTGTGTACTGGGGAGGGGTGCAGTGCAGAGTAGCTGAAGAGGAAAAGTTTGATTTTGTCCCTAAAGTACAAGGCAAATGTATCAATAGGATACTGAGAGGCTCCTCCTTCAGGTTCACCTGATCAAAAAGGCAGGCAGTAAACCTATACCCCATTCATTGCCATCTATTCTCCCCCTGTCTATAATCAAGCTGAGCTAGGAACATATCTGGTAGTCCCATGACTGGGTAATCTGGCTTTCTAGGCTACCTAGGATAGGAAAGCAAGAAATGCTGCTGGTCAGTCTTGGGAAAATGATGAAGAATCAATCCTTTGGTAGGATGAGATAGGGTGTGCTCTGTCTGTAGAGTACAGATTGTTGTAGATATCATATCCCA
The DNA here is from genome assembly GCF_023091745.1 of Budorcas taxicolor. Taxonomy (NCBI): domain Eukaryota; kingdom Metazoa; phylum Chordata; class Mammalia; order Artiodactyla; family Bovidae; genus Budorcas; species Budorcas taxicolor. The sequence continues at coordinate 84,354,211 of NC_068935.1, read as the reverse complement.
TGCCCTTGCTGCTGTTGTGGTTTAAGAACAAGGCAGGAGAGTCCAGAGAGAATGATTGGGCTGCCAGGAGCCCAAGAGACCTAGGGAGGGAGTAGAGCAAGTTAGAAACCAATGGGGCAATCTCATTAGCTGCTTCTTCTCTCCATCCCTCAAAAAATGGTTTAGGCCAGTGGTTAGGGTACAATAGCAGAAAAATGTCACCTGTTTGAGGTGATGACTTGACAATTCTTACTCTACATTGGTAAGACAATTTCACATGAAACTGGATTCAGTTTTAAGTACCCCATACTTTAAATGAATCAAAGTGGTACTTTCCAGACAGGAGAAGCTCTCTTTAGACTTCTTCAGGGCTATCTCATGACACAGGAAGCAGATGAAGTCTGTGTGGCCCAAGGAGAAGAGCAGGACCCAGGGTTGGCTACTGTAGAGAGAAAGAAAGTTTTTCTTTACATTGAGCTCAAACCCATCAGTCATAGCAACAATACACATTGATGAGTATAGCTTCCTGACATTGTAAGTATGTGAGCAAGGGTGACACCAATACTTTATGGGGATATTATAAAAGGGACTCAAGCATGGATTGAAGGACTTGGAAGGGAGGTTGGACTATATGACCTTGAAGGTATCTAGACTGACCTTAGTAGCAGTCTTGGCTTTCACCTACATATTGTTTACATTTTCTTAGGTAAGATATAGGGAGGGGTAGTCAGTGGGGAACCTGGACACCATCATAGCTTAGGAGAAATATTGAAATGGGTGGTGAAAGTAGTTGGTTAGTTGAAAAACAAGAGTCCACTCTCATGCTTCATATTGTCCCTTGTTACTTCCTTAATCTTTTGAGAAAGCAACATTAGCCATGGAATAGTCACATTGATTGAACTGGACAAGCTCTGAATTGGAGCTTCAAAACCTAGGCTTCAGCTCAGTTCTGCCACTGAAATGATCTGTGACTTTGAGCAAATCATTTCTCCTCTCTGTGTCTCAGGTCTTGCCTCTATAAAATGAGGCTAACAAACCTTGAACTGCTTACCACAAAGGGATGTTATGAAGACCAGGTGACTGTAGTGTATATGTAAGGATATATAAATTGTGGCTGGGAGCAAGGAAGGGAAAAAAAAACTCACATGGTTTAAATACCTCTAATGAATTAGACACTGTAAAAGGCACTTGCACATGCCATTTCTCACTCACCTCTCACTATAAGGTGAATAGTATTTCTTATTTTTCACAGATTAAGGACCTGAGACTCAGAGAGGTGAAGGAATTTATACAAGGTTCACACAGCTATTAAGGAATAGAGGTAGATTTGAAATATAGGACTGACAGATACTGAGGTTTTTGTATTTTCCCACTGTACCTTGATGCTTGAACACATGATGGGAGATAACTGAATATAACTATTAGACAGTAGGGCCCCAAGAAAGCTTGCAAAAGGCCAGGATATCGAATTTGTTATTATGTCAACCTGGCCAGTTCCTTGAAAACTATAGGCCCAGATCTGTGATGTATGAATGACTGGCTCAAAATAATTAGCATTACCATTGTTGTCCCTCCATCCACCAGTGTTCTTAGCTTGCTGTTCCTCTACCCCTAGCCCTACTGAACTCCAGGGGATAATTCCTCTGGGGATGGTCCCCAGTTTCTGGCCTTTCTGTCTTACCTTTCCAGCTCACCTCAGTAGAGTTAAGGGCTGAGGACTTCAAAGAGCACAGTGAGCTCCGGCCTGTCTCCAGAGCTTTCAGCTGGATTTCCTGCTAAGGTCTCAGCTCCAGTATAGGAAGCAGAACTGGAAAACTTTCGCAGGTCCAGCTCTGTGCATTCAACGGGAGTGTGGACCCAGTGGGAGTGGCTCTCTGAGGCACAGGAGGCCAAGGTAAAAGATTCTTGTATGGGGAAGCCATGAGTTGAGCTGCCGTTGTCATCTAGGATGGAATTAAGTGGCTGGGTCTCAAATATGCTTTCACTCAGTGGGGACTCAGGGCTGGTCTTCTGGGCAGGTGGTATGGGGAAGAGAGATTCCTCCTCTGCTCTCTTGCCAGCCTCATACTGCAGTGAACCTCCTGCAACTTGAAACAGAAAGCCACTGGGTCAGAGGAAGCCAAAAGTAGGGGCTACTTTCAGTGGAGCAGCTGGTCCTGAGCACAAAATTGGGAAATATCTGGGAACTAGTGCACTCCTTCCCATCCCTGGGAATCAGAGCACATAGCATCAGGCTAAGATGACACAGTTGAGAAACACATTTACATTGGGGTATCAGATTGAGGCTACCTGGTGGTGGATCAGGGAAAAAGGAATTTCTCCAGAGAAAGAGAATCCTTTGTGGAAAGCAGGAGTTTAACAATCTCCGCTCTAGATCTGGCAATGAGCTTTATTTCCTGGTGCTATTGCTGTGTATATGTTGTGTTATACGGCAAAAGGCAATTTTCAGGTGGAATTAAGATTATGGACCTTAAACTAGGTAGATTATCCTGGATTTCCCAAGTGGGCCTAATGTAATCACATGTGTCCTTATAAAGGGAATATGTGAAATGAAAAGGACTTGACCACCATTGCTAGTTTTGAAAATGGGAAGGGGTCATAAGCCAAAAAGCAGGTGGTATATAGAAACCAGGACTGGCCCTCAGCAAGGAAATGGGACCTCAGCCCTATAACTGCAAGGAACTGAATTTTTCTATCTTTCTGAATGATTCAGGAAGTAGATTATCTTCTGAAGCCTCCAGAAAGGGATATAGCCTTGGCAACACCTTGATTTCAGCCTCATTAGACTCTAAGTGGAGATCCAGCCAAGCTTACAAAGCTTCTGATCTATGGAAATGGTCAGATAATAAATGAGTGTTATTTTAAGCTATTAACTTTGCAATACTTTGGCCACCTCATGCGAAGAGGTGACTCATTGGAAAAGACTCTGATGCTGGGAGGGATTGGGGGCAGGAGAAGTGGACGACAAAGGATGAGATGGCTGGATGGCATCACCGACTCGATGGACATGAGTTTGGGTAAACTCCGGGAGTAGGTGATGGACAGGGAGGCCTGGCGTGCTGTGACTCATGGGGTTGCAAACAGTCAGACAAGACCAAGCGACTAAACTGAACTGAATTTACTATAGAAGTGACAGAAAATTAATATGCCTTTCATGCATAAACCCGATTCAACATCAGGTTACAAACTAAGAGCCTATGGGATGTGTGTTTGTTTGACCCCTGCATTGTGGCTTTGGTTGCTTTTAATTACAACTCATTGCTAGAACTGAACACTGTTTCATACAAAAATTTAGATTATTGGCTTCTCTTGAAAATTCAGGTTTTGAAACATTGAATATTCCTATATTGTAATAAACAGCTAAAGCTGGGTAGGTAGTAGATTCCCTTTAGACAGGGGATGAACTATTCAGTTTGTCACAATTCTTACTCCTCTCTATTGTACCTTATGTTGGATCCAATTCACATATTAATCTCACCTATACAAGTCCAGTATGCATAAAAGTCAGTGACTTCTTATAAGCACCTTCCCCAAATGAGAAAATGTCTTACCCTATTTCCCCTATGGAGACCATGAAGGAGCTACCTGCCTTCATATTCTCAGAGAAGCATACTGCATTATTATTTTGAAGACAGAGAAGGTGCTGAGAAAGGTTATTTATTTCTCCTCTCCTAAGGCAGGGGGAGGGAAACAGGCAGCTCTCAAATGTTGCTTCATCTTCTTCCTTCTGGGCCCTGGAGCCAACATGTTTCATTGCCCATGCCCAGGGACTGGTCAACTGCTCTTATCTGAAAAACTGGCCTCCAAAGTCAGAGACAAGATGGTTCACCCTGAGCCACAATGTTCTGGGAGACATCAGAGAGTAGAGGTGAGGGAAGCAGAGTTTTAGAAGGGTCATAAAGGGATAATAAAGAAATGGCAACCCACTCCAGTATTCTTTCTTGGAGAATCCCATGGACAGAGGAATCTGGCAGGCTACAGTCCATGGGGTCACAAGAGTTGGACACGACTTAGCGACTAAACCACAAAGGGATAATAGTGTTCCCCTTGTGCCCTGCATCCCTTGAAATTCTAGATTTATCTCCACTTAAATGGTAGAGTCAAACATATCTGCTAGTCTTTTTGAAAATCATGTAGCAGGCCCTAGATCTGAACCTGTTAAAGGCAGGTCTATATAAGCAGGATCTTTACACAGAGAGGTTGAAAAAAGTTGTGTTGCTTTGGATTCAATATCTAGTAGACTGATGAGGAGTCCTAAGCATCTGTATATCTATTAGAATATGTCTTCCCTTACTAAGTCAACTCCATTTACCAGCCTGGGTTCCTATTTTGGTGTTTCTGTTTAGCTCTCAGCTCCCTTGAGGGCACTGAAGATACACCAAGACTCAGTACTCTTAATTAAAAATTTAACCCCTTGTTTGGTTTTGGCCAGCCACCATCCCACCTCCCCCATATTTGCCCTCAGTGACCTGGACTTTCTGTCCCACATTCTTGGCTAATGGCTGGACTTGTGCTGAAAACAGATCATGATGTTATTCCTGACTTTAAATCTCCTATGGGCTGGGCCAGACCTCTTTGGGTATCATTACTGTCTGAGAAAAAATGTCTAATTTTGTCAATTCCTCTGGACACTGGACTGTTACTCACATCTGGTATATCACTCTACTGATAACCATTGCCTGAGACCTCACTAACTTTAATTATAGTGACGTCTCATTCCAGCCAGCCTTCCTCCTTTTCTGACATGCTGCAGAATCTGTACCTATTTGTATAAATGACTAGCTAGAAAAGAACTTAGAAATCAACTCTATCATTTTAAAGGTTAAGGAGAAAGATTTAAATATTAAGGAGAAAGAAGCTAGATGACTTATCTGGAATTACACAGTGATTCAGAGGTAGATTTAGAACCTAGGTCTCCAGATGCCTTTCTCAAGGGTTTTCCCATAATGTTGTAGTCCTTTATGAACTCCCGTACCTTAATGAACCAGGGCCCATAAACTCACAGGGTCACCCTCAATTATCTCTGAAGTCTTGTGCCCATTGCTACCCCCAGATAGTCTACCTTTGAGGCTTTTCATCACTGTAGGGAAAGTCCGTTAACTCTCAATCCCAGAAAATTCCTCTATTCAGCTAGTCAGAAACTTGTTCCTGATTCATGTAATATGTGAATCAGCTACCCTTACCACGCTGGCAATGTCTGTTGAAGAACTGCTTGCAGTAGAGGAAGAAGAGCCCCAGGAAGGCCAGGGTAAACACCACGAGCAGACTGCTCACCAGTGCAACAAGTGTGGCCTCCTTAGGGGATACTGTGGGTACATCTGCCTTCACTAAGCTCAGCTGGAAGGCACCTGTGAGACAAAAAAGTGGGGGAGGTCAGTCACTATAGGCAGTCAGTAGTCATCCTGACACTGGGTCTGGACATCCTCAAGCCAGCACCCTCTCCCTAGGGTCTTCCTCAATTAGGGCTGCTAAATTGGTTCTACTCCCTTGTAGAGCAAGGAAAAGTGTACAGAACAAAGTGGAGGAATTCGAATCTATTGCTGACATGGTATAAATTAGTATAGCTACTTGAAGATTCACATATCTTATGGTCTTTCCATGTCATATTTAGTTATATAACCTAGAAAAATAGAAACAAACTAAAATGTTCATCAGGGCACAGGATAAATAAATCATGATATAATTCTATAATGTAATATTATATAGCATTTGAAATAAAAGACCTATATGCTGCTGCTACTGCTGCTAAGTTGCTTAATAATCCAGAGGGGAAAAGTAAATTGGAGAGTATATAGTTTGATATCATTTATGCAAAATATTACAAAATTTTAAAAATAGCATATATTGGCTATGAATATATATATGTATTTACATGTATCAAAATATGGTTGGAGAGTATGGCAGAGTCATAATGCTCACCAGTTATCCACACGCTTCTCTACATATCCCATATACCCTTGTAGTAAGGCCATCAGAGTAATTTTGGCCAATGAACTGTGAGTGGGAGTAATATATGTTACCTGCAGACTGAAACAGTTAACTGCTAATATGTCTGTCTCCTCTATCTTTTACCCTGTCCCACCAATCTGGAAGTCATATAATTTGATGGTATAGTCACAAGATGGAAGAAGACCTTTGCATAGCAAAAAGCAAACTTTTATTATATTAAACCATTGAGATTTGGGAGTTTGTTACTGTAATATATCCTACCAACAAGATATATAAAATTCATGTTACTGGTTGCCTCTGGGGAGGTAAAGAGAGACTTAAACTCAGAAAGAACAGAAAAGTGAGCTCCGTTTAACCTGTGGAATCTTCGTTTTAAAACATTCCTGAAGCAAATATGTACGATTTAAAGATTTATCCAAATAAACTGTGGAAAACTCTTAAAGAGATGGGAATACCAGACCACCTGACCTGTCTCTTGAGAAACCTGTATGCAGGTCAGGAAGCAACAGTTAGAACTGGACATGGAACAACAGACTGGTTCCAAATAGGAAAAGGAGTATGTCAAGGCTGTATATTGTCACCCTGCCTATTTCACTTATATGCAGAGTAAATCATGAATGCTGTGCTGGAGAAAGCACAAGCTGGAATCAAGATTGCCAGGAAAAATATCAATAACCTCAGATATGCAGATGACGCCACTCTTATGGCAGAAAGTGAAGAAGAACTAAAAAGCCTCTTGATGAAAGTGAAAGAGGAAAGCGAAAATGTTGGCTTAAAGCTCAACATTCAGAAAACGAAGATGATGGCATCTAGTCCCATCAGTTCATGGCAAATAGATGGGGAAACAGTGGAAACAGTGGCTACTTTATTTTTGGGGGCTCCAAAATCACTGCAGATGGTGATTGCAGCCATGAAATTAAAAGACGCTTTCTCCTTAGAAGGAAAATTCTGACCAACCTAGCTAAGTCATTTCAGTCGTGTCCGACTCTGTGCGACCCCATAGATGGCAGCCCACCAGGCTCCCCTGTCTCTGGGATTCTCCAGGCAAGAACACTGGAGTGGGTTGCCATTTCCTTCTCCAATGCATGAAAGTGAAAAGTGAAAGTGAAGTTGCTCAGTCGTATCTGACTCTTAGCGACCCCATGAAATGCAGCCTACCAGGCTCCTCCAATCCATGAGATTCTCCAGGCAAGTGTACTGGAGTGGGGTACCAACCTAGACAGCATATTAAAAAGCAGAGACATTACTTTGCCAACAAAGGTCTGTCTAGTCAAGGCTATGGTTTTTCCAGTGGTCATGTATGGATGTGAGAGTTGGACTATAAAGAAAGCTGACCATGGAAGAACTGATGCTTTTGAACTGTGGTGTTGGAGAAGACTCTTGAGAGTCCCTTGAACTGCAAGGAGATCCAACCAGTCCATCCTAAAGGAGATCAGTCCTGGGTGTTCATTGGAAGGACTGATGTTGAAGCTGACACTCCAATACTTTGGCCACCTGATGCGAAGAGCTCACTCGTTGGATAAGCCCCTGATACTGGGAAAGATTGAGGGCAGGAGAAGAAGGGGATGACAGAGGATGAGATGGTTGGATGGCATCACTAACTCGATGGGCATGAATTTGGGTGGATCTGGAAGTTGGTGATGGACAGGGAGGCCTGGCATGCTGCAGTTCATGGGGTCTCAAAGAGTCAGACATGACTGAGCAACTGAACTGAACTGAACTGTATATTGATACTGTATAACTGAACATTTTTATTTTTTAGTATTTTTCTGCATTTAAAATATTTTTATTTTAAAATAAAATAACATTTAAAATACTTAATTCTTTAAAAAGATATCACTCAAAAAAATGTGAGTTGACATATAGACAGTAGATAGACACAAATGATAGACATATAAATGGATAGTGATATGGGTACAGACTAGATCCTAGTACTTCAGCCTGTTCCCATTCCTAACCATTAGGGACTTCTATAAACTTCAAATAAATAATCCACAAGTGTACAAATGTTATAATTTATAAAGTGCTTCTAACCTATTATTTCATTAGAAAAAGCATCCCACAAGGTATGAAGAACAACAGTTTTCATGACTTACATTTTTTTCAGATAAGGGAAATGAAGTTCAGTGAGTTCCAATGATTTTTAGAAGGTCACACAGAAAATATATTGTGAAACTATTATTCAAATGTAACAGATTCCCTTGACAATCTACCCTATAGGAAGGATTAGAAGAGGGTAGGGGAAGACTTTACTACCCCATTTTGCTGTCGTCCAATGGATTGGGGAAGAAAGGGGAGAAGAGAACTGGATACACACACTGAACTTCAGAGGTGGGTGTCTGTTTTGTGCACGGGATACATTCTTGATCTTGTAGGCCTCCAATACGTGTCTTTTGGTAGAATCTGTGGTCAGAACAATAAGAAATGGCAAGGTGATCAAACAAGCAATGTACTTGGATTGGTCTGTCTTGAACCATAGGCAGCTTCTAAGAGTCTTGCCCTCTAGGAAGCCATCTCTCATTCTGACTCCTCTTGAGTTCTCTGCCTCTGTGTCTGTTTCTGACTTATAATTCTAGACTCTTTACCTCTTCCCCCATTCATCAAACCCTATAGCCAAAAGAGGAACTGGTCTCACAAGAGAAGGAAACATTGCTTTGATGCCAACTGCTTCCTAATTTTTTAGATCTACAGTGAGATTTACCTTGAAACTTGGGTCTGAGCAAAGTATGCCAGCATGATAAAAAATGCTGTTTACAACTCATCTATAACTGACTGTGTGCTAGGCACTTTATAGAAGGATCTTGAGAAGATACTGTTTTGCCCTCATGGGAGCTTAACTTCATCAATATATGGACAGTTAGAATACTTCAACTAGGCTCTGAGAGGTAAGGGTCAGTGAGACCTCCAAGGGCTAGAGAAGGACCAGAAGAGCTTGACCTCATACAGAAGGCTCACCTGGGCAGACACTTCCCACAGATGGCATTAGAGGTAGCTGTACAATTGGCCTTCTGGATACGATTGATAACAGCACAGGTGATGCAAGTCTGACATCTATGGTGTCCCCAGCTGCTTTTGTATCTGCGGGGAGGGCAGGCTGTGCAGTATGCATCTCCACCCTCTCCATAACCACAGTCCTGTAGAGAAATGTGAGTTACTAACATTACAGAAATTTTGAGAGAGGATTAGCTATGGGACTAGTGGACACTGCATAGAGCAACATTTTACAAACTGCAAGTTGCAACCCATTACTGAATCATGACATCAGTTTAAAAGGTTTCAACCAGTGTTGAAAGCTGAAATAAGATAAAATGAAATAATGACACCAAATATCAGAGTGAAGATCATGTATTAAGGCTAGGTATTTATATCAGTCATCATAAGCTAGGTCAGTTCAGTACAGTTCACTTGCTCAGTCATGTCCGACTCTTTGCCACCCCATGAACTGCAGCACGCCAGGTCTCCCTGTCCATCACCAACTCCCTGAGTTTACTCAAACTCATGTCCATTGAGTCTGTGGTGCCGTCCAACCATCTCATCCTCTCTAGTTCCCTTCTCCTGTCTTCAATCTTTCCCAGCATCAGGGTCTTTTCCAATGAGTCAGCTCTTCACATCAGGTGGCCAAAGTACTGGAATTTCAGCTTCAGCATCAGTCCTTCCAACGAATATTCAGGACTGATTTCCTTGAGGATGGACTGGTTGGATCTCCTTGCAGTCCAAGGGACTCTCAAGAGTCTTCTTCAACACCACAGTTCAAAAGCATCAGTTCTTCTGCACTCAGCTTTTTTTATAGTCCAACTCTCACATTTATACATGACTATTGGAAAAACCATAGCTTTGACTAGATGGACCTTTGTTGGCAAAATAATGTCTGCTTTTTAATATGCTATCTAGGTTGGTCAAAACTTCTCTTCCAAGGAGTAAGAGTCTTTTAATATCATGGCTGCAATCACCATCTGCAGTGATTTTGGAGCCCGAAAGGATACAGTCTGTCACTGTTTCCACTGTTTCCCCATCTATTTCCCATGAAGTGATGGGACCAGATGCCATGATCTTCATTTTCTGAATGTTGAGCTTTAAGCCAACTTTTTCACTCATCTCTTTCACTTTCGTCAAGAGGCTTTTTTAGTTCCTCTTCACTTTCTGCCATAAGGGTGGCATCATTTGCATATCAGAGGTTATTGATATTTCTCCCAGGAATCTTGATTCCAGCTTGTGCTTCATCCAGCCAGCGTTTCTCATGATGCACTCTGCATATCAGTTACAGAGTGAAGTAAGTCAGAAAGAAAAACATCCATACAGTATACTAACACATACATATGGAAATTAGAAAGATGATAACAATGACCCTATATGTGAGACAGCAAAAGAGACACAGATGTAAAGAACAGACTTTTGGACTCTGTGGGAGAAGGCGAGCATGGGATGATTTGAGAAAATAGCATTGAAACATGTATATTATCATATGTGAAACAGACTGCCAGTCCAGGTTCGATGCATGAGACAGGGTGCTCAGGGCTGGTGCACTGGGATGATCCTGAGGGATGGGATGGGGAGGGAGGTGGGCAGGATGTTCAGGATGTGGAGCACATGTACACCCATGGCTGATTCATGTCAATATGTGGCAAAAACCACCACAATATTGTAAAATAATTAGCCTCCAATTAAAATACATAAATTTTAAAAAAGAACATTCTCAAACACAATACACAAAAAATAAACTCAAAATGGATTAAGCACTTAATTATAAGACTGCATGCCAGAAAACTCATAGAGGAAAACATAAGGAGAACACTCTATGATATAAATTACAGAAATATCCTTTTGGATTCACCTCCAGAGTAATGAAAATAGAAATAACTATAAACAAATAGGACCTAATTAAACTTAAAAGGTTTTTCATGGCAGTAGAAACAATAAACACATCAAAAAGGTAACCCATGGGATGGGATAAAATATTTCCAAACAATGCAACTGACAAAGGATTAATCTCCAAAATATATAAACAGCTCAATATATATTAAAAAAAGGCAAAGAACCTTGTCAAAAAATGGGGAAATTATCTAAATAAATCTTTCTTCAAAGAGGAATAACGGATGGCCAAAAAACACATGAAAAGGTGCTCAACATCACTTATTATTGGGCTTCCCAGGTGGCGCCAGTCATAAATGATCCACCTGTCAATGCAGGAGACACAGGAAATGCAGGTTCAAACCCTGAGTCAAGTAGATCCCCTGGAGAAGGGAATGGCAACCCACTCCAGTGTTCTTGCCTGGAAAATCCTGTGGATAGAGGAGCCTGGTTGGCAGTAGTCCATGGTGTCACAAAGAGCTGGACATGACTGAGTGACTGAGCATTTTTGGAATTAATAATAACTAATTATTAGAGAAATACAAATCAGAGCTGCAATGCAGTATCACCTTACACTGGTCAGAATGACCATCTTCAAAAAATCTATAGACAATAAATGCTGGAGAGGACGTGGAGAGAAGGGAACCCTTTTGCATTGTTGATGGGGATGTAAATTGATAAAGCTAATATAGAGAACAGTATGGAGGTTCTTTAGAAAATTAAAAATGAGTTACCAGAAGATCCAGCAATGCCACTCCTGGGCATATATATGGCAAAAACCATACTTCAGAAAGATACTTGAACTCAAATGTTCATTGAACACTATTTACAATAGTCAAGGCATGGAAATAATCTAAATGTCCATCTACAGTGGAAGGTTAAAGAGATGTACATTTGCATAATGGAATATTATTTCGTCATAAAAATTGAGATAGTGCCCTTTGCCACAACATGAATGGAACTATAGATTATCATGCTAAGTGAAGTAAGTCAGACAGAAAAAAACAAATACTATATCATTCATATGTGGAATCTAAAAAATCATACAAATAAACTTATCAAGAAACAGAAAGGAACTCACAGACTTAGAAAATAAACTTATAGTTAACAAATGAAACGTTGAGTGGAGGGATAAATTAGGAGGTTGGTTTTAACAGATACACATTATTATATACAAAATAGATAATCAACACGGATCTACTGTATAGCACAGAGAACTCGTCTCAGTATTCTCTAATAACCTATATGGAAAAAGGATTTGAAAAATAATATATTATGTATATATGTATAACGAAATCACTTTTCTATATATCTGAAACTAACACAACATTGTAAAACAAGTATACATGTAAAATAAATATTAATAACAATGAAATGAATTTGGGTATATTATTATTAACTACAAGCTTACAGAAATTAAATAAAATTAGCAAAGAATATTTGAACAATTATATACCAACATATTAGATAATCTAGATGAAGGAGGTAAGTTCCTAGAAATCCACAAATTACCTAAGTTGAGTCAATAAGAAATAGATAATATCAACAGAGTTATAACAAGGAAAGAGCGTGAATCAGTAATCATAAATCTCTCAATGTAGAAAAATCCAGGAAGAGATAGCTTCTCTACTGACTCTAACACACATTAAAAGAATTACTCCTAATCTTTTTCAAAATATACCAAAAAATTAAATGAAATTTAATACCTAATTTATGTTATGAGGCCAGCAATAACCTGATAAAATACCAGATAAAAACACACAACAAGTAAAGAAAATTATACACCAATATTCATCATGTATATTCACTTAAAACTTTCAAAAAATATAAGCATAATGAATCCTATGGCATATTAAAAGGATTACACACCAAGAGAATTTTATCATAAGCATGCATGGATGATAAGAAAATCAGTGTTAACATCATTCACTAATAGAATAAAGAGGAAAAAAAAGACATGATCATCTCAATTGCTAAATTAAACTAGAAATAAAAGGGAACTTCCCCATTATGGTAAAAAACATATGTTAAAAATCCAAAGTTTATATCAAACTCAATGGTAAAATACTGACACCTTCCCCCTATGACAAACCAAAAGAATGGCCACTTTTACTACTACAAGTCAGCATCTTAATAGAAGTTCTAGCCAAAGTTATTATAGAAGGAAAATATATAGAATGGATACAAATTGGAAATAAAGAAGTCCCTGGACCACTAGGGACTCCCCGGAGGTCCAGTGGTTAAGACTCTGCACTTACAATGTAGGGGGTGAAGGTTCAATCCCTGATTGGGGAATTAAGATCCCATGTGCTGTGCAGCATGGCCAAGGAAAAAAAAAAGTAAAACTATATTTGTAGATCACAAGATCCTATGTGTAGAAAAATCCAATTATTCCACACAAATACCTATTAGTAAATTTTTATAGGCTAAATTATGTGCTGTGCTATGCTTATTCACTTAGTCATGTCCAACTCTTTGTGACCCCATGTACTGTAGCCTGCCAGTCTCCTCTGTCCATGGAATTCTCCAGGCAAGAATACTAGAGTGAATAGCTGTTCCGTTCTCCAGGGGATCTTCCCAACCCAGGAATCGAACCCAGGTCTCCTGCATTGCAGGTGGATTCTCTATCAGTTGAGCCACCAGGGAAGCCCAAGAATACTGGAGTGGGTAGCCTATCCCTTCTCCAGTGGATCTTCCCAACCAAGGAATCAAACTAGGGTCTCCTGCATTGCAGGTGGATTCTTCACCAGCTGAGCTAGCAGAGAAGACCACAGAATTACCTCCCACCCCACAAATCATATGTTGAAGCCATAACTCTTTTAAGAATGTGACTGTATTTCTAAGCTGGAACATTTACAGAGATAATTCAATCAAAATGGGATGGTAGGGTGTATCCTAATGCAATATGACTAATATCCTTACAATAAGAGATTTTTGGGGGGGGGCAGTCCCAAGATGGAGGAGGAATATGATAGGAGGTTCACTTTCTCCTCCCAAAATACAACAAAAGATCATCTGCATGTGGAGCAACTCCCACAGAACAACTTCTGAATACTGGCGAAGGACACCAAATGCCCAGAAATGCAAACCAATCTCCTCAGAATGAGGATAAAGATGAAAAGAGAGACAAAGGGTTTTGGGACAGGGACTCTCTTTGGGGAGGGAGTCATGAAGGAGAAGAAGTTCACACACAATAGGAAACCTTCTCAAAGGTAGGGTCAGTGGGAGCTTAGGAAACTCAGAGGGAAGAGCGAGAAAATTTCACCACAGAAATAGTACTGAGAAGAGGCTTACATGCTTGCATCCACAGACAGTGAGTGGGATCTGGGTGCAGAGGCATGGGCTGTGTCATTGGTTCTCAGGGAAAGGACCTGGGTTGAATGCTGTGAGGACACTCTGAGGGGGCTAATGTGACATAGCACAGACAGACTGGGGAAAACGTGGGATTGCCAGAGAAACAAACGACCATTCCCATGGGACAGCTCTAACGCCTCATTTTAATTCCTGGTGTGCTTGTACAATCAGAATATCAAAATAGGGTGAGCTTGCTGCCATTTACAGCCCAGGAAGCAGAGAGGCAGGTGTGCACCAGCCAGAGGCAAAAGGCAAAGGGCAGCTGCAATCTCAGCCCGAGACCACATCTGCTGCCAAGCTGTGAGCAGCCAGCAAGCCACTACCCATGTCTTCCTGGGATCCTGGACAGCTCAGATCTACTGGGAGTGTCACAGCTTGAGACCACCTCCTCTGAGGAGACTCATGGTACACCTGGGACTGTGACCTCACAACGCACCTGGGAGCCCAAATGGATTGGAGGTGCACACCCATCGTGAGCGGTGGCAATCCCTGTGTGGTCCATCCATTCATACACGCCAGCAATATTCCTCCCTCTCCACAGCACAACTGAGCAACTGAGCCCAAATAAGTGGCCACTCTTGCCCCCTCGTGTCAGGGTGGAGATCAGACACTGAAGAGAGACTTGCAAGCAGAGGCAGCCAGCGAGAGCAAAGAAAGAAGGAGGAACCACACGGAAATGGCAGGTGCAACAGATTAAAATCCTGTAGGCCTTCCTAGATATATCAGAAGGCCTTCTGAGTGAGCAACTCAGCTGGAGCAGGAAAAGAGAACATTCATTTCAGTACCACTGGATACATACTTTCCACCTCCTATAAATTTTTTTATTATAATTTTATTTTAATTTTTAATTTTGTTATTTTAAAATTTTAATTCTTTTTTTCTTTTTCCTCATTTTCCCCCTTTCTTTGCCCCCCTTTTTAATTTTTTCCCTCGTACTGTCCTATATGTTTCTTTATTATTCCTTTAAGTTTCATTTTTACTCTACTTTTATTTTTCTAAAAAAACTTATTTTAAAATAAATTCTTTAAAAATGTGCTTGATTTTGTTTTTTATATTGTACTTTTGAGAGTCTAATTTTTATTCTAGGTTTTCAATTTTTGCATTTTGATCTTTTGTTATTAATTTTGTATCTTAAAATTCTAACTTTTTAGTATTCATTTTCACTTAGGGATTTGATTATTGGCTTGATTGCTCTCTTACCTTTTGACCCTCCCTTTTTCTCCTCTTTGTCACCTCTTTCCTCCTCCTCCCTCTTCTCGATATAACTCTGTGAATCTCCCAGGATGTTCCTGGCTGTGGAGAGTTGTTTCAGCATTAACCTATGGGTTTTGCCTTCAGTTCTGTGTGGACTGAGAAGTGAAAACCTGAGGCAAGAGGCTCAACTCCAGAACTTTGGGCCATCATAGAAATCCTGACCCCAGGAAACATTAATAGATGAGAGTCCACCCAAAAGCCTCTATACCTCTACTGAAACCAAGCACCACCCAAGAGCCAAAGTTCCAGTGGAAGACTCCCCATGCTCATCCTTCAGCAAAGCAGGAAAATAACCCTGAACATTAACAGACAGGCCGCCCAAAGGCATGCCAAACCCAGAGACACACCGAAACTCACTACTGGACACTGTACTGGCCTTCAGAGAGATGAGATCCAGCTCCGCCCACCAGAACACAGACAGAAGTTACCCCAGCCAAGAAACCATCACAAGGCACTAGTCCAACCCAACCCAGAAGGAGCAGACTCCACAATTAAGAGAAACTACAACCTTCCAGTCTGCAGAAAGGAGATCCCAAACACAGAAAACTAAACAAAATGAAAAGATAGAGAAGTATCCAGCAGGTGAAGGAACAGGATAAAAACCTACCAAACCAAACAAAAGAGGAGGAGATAGAGAGTCTACCTGAAAAAGAATTCAGAATAATGATAGCAAAGATAATTCAAAATTTTGAAAACAAAAGGGAGATACAGATAACTAGACTAGAGACACGGATTGAGAAGGTGCAAGAAATGTTTAATAAGGACCTAGAAGAATTAAAGAACAGCCAGTCAACAATAAAAAAACACAATAACTGAGATTAAGAACACTCTAGAGGAAACCAAAAGTAGAATAACTGGTAGAAGACTGGATAAGTGAGCTAAAAGCAGATGGTGGAAATAAATGAAGCAGAGTAGAATAAAGAAAAAAGAATAAAAGGAAATGAGGACAGCCTCAGAGAGGCTAACAGAGGCGACAATGTTAGGCACCCCAACTTTTGAATCATAGGTGTCCTAGAAGAAGAAGACAAAAGGAAAGTGTAAGAGAAAATACTTGAGAGATAATAGTCAAAAACTTCCCTAAAATGGGGAAGGGAATAGCCACCCAGCTCCAAGAAGCTCAGAGAGTCCCATACAGGATCATCCCAAGGAGAAACACACCAAGATACATATTAATCAAACTAATAAAAATTAACCACAAAGAGCAAATATCAAACGCAGCAAGGAAAAAGCAAGAAATAACATACAGGGTGATCCCCAAAAGGCTAACAGCTGAACTTTCAACAGAAACTCTGCAGGCCAGAAGGAAATGGCAGGATATACTTAAAGTGATGAAAGGGAAAAACCTACAAGCAAGATCACTCTATCCAGCAAGGGTCTCATTCAGATGTGAAGGAGAAATAAAAAACTTTACAGATGAGCAAAAACAAAGATGATTCAGCACCTCAAAGCTGGCTCTTCAACAAATGCTAAAGGGAAACACAGACAAGGTCAATAAAAGGGAATCCAAAACAATGAAGTAAATGGTAATGAGATCATACTTCTCACTAGTTACATTAAAAGTAAATAGGTTAAGTGCTCCAAACAAAAGACACAAATTGGCTGAATAGATATAAAAATAAGACCCTATATATGCTGTCTACAAGAGACTCACTTCAAATGTAGGGGCACATACAGACTGAAAGTGAGGGGCTGAAAAATACTATTTCATGCAAACAGAGATGAAAAGAAAGTGGGAGTATCAATGCTCATATCAAATAAAATAGACTTTAAAATAAAGACTCTTATGAGAGACAATGAAGGACACTACATAATGCAGGGACCATTCCAAGAAGAAGACATAACAATTATTATTATATATGCACCCAACATAGTAGAACCAAAATACATAAGGTAAATGCTAAGAACTATTAAAGGGAAGTTCATCTTTTAGTATCATATCTTTTTGCCTTTTCATACTGTTCATGGGATTCTCAAGGAAAGAATACTGAAGTGGTTTGCCATTCCCTTCTCCAGTGGACCACATTTTGTCTGAACTCTCCACCATGACCCGTCCATCCTGGGTGGCCCTACATGGCATGGCTCATATCTTCATTGAGTTAGACAAGGCTGTGATCCATGTGATCAGTTTGGTTAGTTTCCTGTGATTGTGGTTTTCATTCTGTCTCCCCTCTGATGGATGAGGATAACAGGCTTGTGGAAGCTTCCTGATGGGAGGGACTGGCTGTGGGGAGAACTGGGTCATGCTCTAGTGGGCAAGGCTATGCTCAGTAAATATTTAATACAATTTTCTGCTGATGGGTGGGGCTGTGTTCCCTCCCTGTAGTTTGGCATAAGGCCAAACTATGGTAGGGGTAATGGTGACCTCCTCCAAAAGACTTATGCCAGTATGATGCAAACAGTTGATCCATTGGAAAAGACTCTGATGATGGGAAAGATAGAAGGCAGAAGGGGGAGAGGATGACAGAGGACCAGATGGTTGGATGGCATCACTGACTCAATAGACATGAGTTTGAGCAAGCTCTGGGAGATGGTGAAGGACAGGCAAGCCTGGAGTGCTGCAGTCCATGGGGTTACAAAGAGTCAGGCACAACTGAGTGACTGAACAACAACAAAAATAAAGGGGAAATTGACACTAACACAATAATGGGGGGGTGGGGGGCTTTAATACTCCAGTCACACAATGAACATATCATCCAGACAGAACGTTAATAAGAAAACACAAGCTTTAAATGATACATTGGAACAGTTGGATATAATTGATATCTATAGGGCATTTCACACAAAAACAATGGAGTTCACCTTTTTATCTCAAGTGCACATGGAATATTCTCTAGGACCAATCATATCCTGGGCCACAAATCAAGTCTTGGTAAGTTTTTAAAAAACTGAAATCTTTTCAAACATCTTTTCTGATCACAATGCTATAAGATTAGATATCAACAGTACAAAAATAACAAACACATGGAATTGTGTTCACTATTCAGAAAAACCACCCTTCTGAATAACCAACAGATCAGTGAAGAAATCAAAAAGGAAATCAATATCTGCATAGAAACAAATGAAAAAAAAAAAAAAAAAAGAGACAAGTCAAACCTATGGGATCAGTAAAAGCAGTGCCAAGAGGGAAGTTTATAGTAATACAGTCTACCTCAAGAAACAAGAAAAACTTCAAATAAATAACCTGACATTATACATCAAGCAACTAGAAAGAGAAGAAGAAAAAAAAACACCACTACAGTTTAGTAGAAGGAAAGAAATCATAAAGATCAGAGCAGAAATAAATGAAAAGGAAATGAAGGAGAATATAGCAAAAATCAATAAAAGAAAAAATTGGTTCTTTGAGAAGATAAAATAAAAAAAAAAACATTAGGCTAACTCATCAATAAAGAAGGGAGAAGACTAAAATCAATAAAATTATGAATGAAAAAGAAATTACAACAGACAACACAGAAACAGAATCATTAGAAACTACTATGAGCAATGATATGCCAACAAAATGGACAACTTGGAAGAAATGGAAAATCCTTAGTAAAGTATAACCTTTCAAAACTGAACCAGGAAGAAATAGAAAATATGAACCAATCAATCACAAGCATGGAAATTGAAACTATGATAATAAGTTTATAAACAAAAGCCCAGGACTACATGGCTTCACAGGAGAGTTCTACCAAAAATTTAGAGAAGAGCTATCCTGCTCAAACTTTTCCAGAAAATTATAGAGGAAGGAAAACTAAAAAAATCATTTTACAAAGCCACCATCACCCTGATAGCAAAACCCAACAAAGATACCACAAAAAGAGAAAATTACAGGCCAATATTACTGATAAACACAGATGCAAAAATCATCAACCAAATCCCAGCAAACAGAAACCAACAACATATTAAAAACTTCAAGCATCATGATCAAGTGGGCTTTATCCCAGGGATGAAAGAATTCTTCAATATGTGCAAATCAATCAATGTGATATACCATACTAAAAAACTGAAAGATAAAAGCCATACAATTATTTCAATAGATGCAGAGAAAGTCTTTGACAAAATTCAAAGCCCACTCATGATTAAAAAAAAAAAAAAAAACTCTCAAAGTAGGTACTGAAAGAACAAACTCAATATAATAAAAGCGATATATACAAACCCATAGCAAACATTATCCTCAATGGTAAAAATTTGAAAGCATTTCCTCTAAAATCAAGAACAAGACAAGGGTGCTTTCTCTCATCACTACTGTTCACCATAGTTTTAGAAGTCCTAGCCATAGCAATCAGAGTAGAAAAAGAAATAAAAATAATTCAGATTGGAAAAGAAGTAAAACTCTCACTGTTTCCAGGTGACATGATTCTTTATGTAGAAAACCCTAAAGATGTCACCAGAAAATCACTAGAGGTAACCAATGAGTATACTAAATCACAGGGTATAAAATTAATACCAAGAAATCCTCTGCATTCCTATACACTAATAATGAAAAATCAGAAAGAGAAATTAAGGAAAGAATCTCATTCACCACTGCAACAAAAAGAATGAAATACTTACAAATAAATTTAGCTAAAGAGAGAAAACACCTGCATACAGAAAACTACAAAATGCTGATGAATGAAATAAAAGATGAGACAAATAGAAGGAGAAATATATCATGTTCTTGCATTGGAAGAATCAATATAGTGAAAATGACTATATTACCCAAAGCAATCTATAAATTGAATGCAATCCCTATCAAACTACCAATGGTACTGTTCCCAGAACTAGAACAAATCATTTCACAATTTGTATGGAAACATAAAAGATCTTGAATAACCAAAGCAATCTTGAGAAAGAATGGAAATGGATGAATCTATCTTCCTGACTTCAGACTATAGTACAAAGCAACAGTCAGCAAGAGAGTATGGTACTGCCACAGAAACAAAAATATAGATCAGTGGAACAATGTAGAAAGCTCAGATATAAATCCAAACACCTATTGAAAACTTATCTTTGACCAAGGAGACAAAAATATGCAAGAGAGTAAAGACAGTCTCTTCAACAAGTGGTGCTGGGAAAACTGGTCAATTATATATAAAAGAATGAAACTACAACACTTTCTAACACCATACACAAAAATAAACTCAAAATGGATTAAATGCCTAAGTGTAAGACCAGAAACCATAAAACTCTTAGAGGAAAATATAGGCAGAGCACACTATCGACATAAATCATAGTAAGATTTTCTATGACCCACCTCCCAAAGTTATAGAATTAAAACCAAAAATAAACAGATAGAACTTAATTAAACTTAAAATCTTTTGCACAACGAAGGAAAATATAAGCATGTGAAAAGACAACCCTCAGAATGGGAGAAAACTATAACAAATGAAACAGCTCACAGAGAATTAATCTCCAAAAAATAAAAGCAGCTCATGAAGCTCAATGCCAGAAAAACAGATAACCCAATCAAAAAGTAGCTGAAGACCTAAACAGGCATTTCTCCAAAGCAGACATTCAGCTCAGTTACTCAGTCGTGTCCAACTCTTTGCGACTCCATGAACTGCAGCACGCCAGGCCTCCCTGTCCATCACCAACTCCTGGAGTCCACCCCCCCAAACCCATGTCCATCAAGTTAGTGATGCCATCCAGCCATCTCATTCTCTGTCATTCCCTTCTCCTCTTGCCCTCAATCTTTCCCAATATCAGGGTCTTTTCCAATGAATCAGCTCTTCGCATCAGGTGGTCAAAGTATTGGAGTTTCAGCTTCAACATCAGTCTTTCCAGTGAACACCCAGGACTGATCTCCTTTAGGATGGACTGGTTGGATCTCCATGCAGTTCAAGAGACTCTCAAGAGTCTTCTCCAACATCATAGTTGAAAAACATCAATTCTTCAGTGCTCAGCTTTCTTTATAGTCCAACTCTCACATCCATACATGACTACTGGAAAAACCACAGCCTTGACTAGACGGACCTTTGTTGGCAAAGTAATGTCTCTGCTTTTGAATATGCTGTCTAGGTTGGTCATAGCTTTTCTTCCAAGGAGTAAGCGTCTTTTAATTTTATGGCTGCAATCACCACCTGCAGTGATTTTGGAGCCCCCCAAAATAAAGTCTGACACTGTTTCCACTGTTTCCCTATTTATTTTCCATGAAGTGATGGGACCGGATGCCATTTTCTTAGTTTTCTGAATGTTGAGCTTTAAGCCAACTTTTTCACTCTCCTCTTTCACTTTCATCAAGAGGCTCTTTAGTTCTTCACTTTCTGCCACAAGGGTGGTGTCATCTGCATATCTGAGGTTATTGATATTTCTCCCGGCAATCTTGATTCCAGCTTGTGTTTCTTCCAGTCCAGCGTTTCTCATGATGTACTCTGCATAGAATAAGCAGGGTGACAATATACAACCTTGACATACTCCTTTTCCTATTTGGAACCAGTCTGTTGTTCCATGTCCGGTTCTAACTGTTGCTTCCTGGCCTGCATATAGGTTTCTCAAGAGGCAGGTCAGGTGGTCTGGTATTCCCATCTCTTTCAGAATTTTCCACAGTTTATTGTGATCCACACAGTCAAAGGCGTTGGCATAGTCAATAAAGCAGAAATAGATGTTTTTCTGGAACTCTCTTGCTTTTTCCATGATCCAGCCGATGTTGGCAATTTGATCTCTGGTTCCTCTGCCTTTTCTAAAACCAGCTTGAACATCAGGAAGTTCACGGTTCACGTGTTGCTGAAGCCTGGCTTGGAGAATTTCAAGCATTACTTTACTAGTGTGTGAGAGATGAGTACAATTGTGTGGTAGTTTGAGCATTCTTTGGCATTGCCTTTCTTTGGGATTGGAATGAAAACTGACCTTTCCCAGTCCTGTGACCACTGCTGAGTTTTCCAAATTTGCTGGCATGTTGAGTGCAGCACTTTCACAGCGTATTCTTTCAGGATTTGAAATAGCTCAACTGGTATTCCATCACCTCCGCTAGCTTTGTTCATAGTGATGCTTTCTAAGGTCCACTTGACTTCACATTCCATGATGTCGGGCTCTAAGTGAGTGATCACACCATCATGATACAGATGGCTAATAAACCCATGCTCAGCATCACTCATATTATAGAAATTCAAATCTAAACTACAATGAGGTATCATCTCACACTGGTCAGCATGGTCATTGTCAAAATGTCTACAAACAATAAATGCTAGAGAGGGTGTGGAGAATAGGGAATCCTCTTATACTGTTCATGTGAATGCAAACTGATGCAAGTAGGATGAAAAACAATATGGAGATTCCTTAAAAAAATAGGAATAAAACTATCATATAACCCAGTAATACCACTATTGGGCATTGAAAAAGACACATGTACCCAGTATTCATTACAGCACTGTTGACAATTGCTAGGACTTAGAAGCAACCTAGATTTCCATCTATAAATAAATGGATAAGGAAGTTTTAGTATATATACATGATGGAATATTACTCAGCTATAAAAACGAATGAATCTGAGTCAGTTCTAATGAGGTGGAGAAACCTAGAGCCTATTATAGAATGAAGTAAGTCAGAAAGAGAAAGACAAATACCATATATTAACACATATATATGAAATCTAGAAAGATGGCATCAATAATCCTATGTATAGGGCAACAAAGGAGACACAGACATAAAGAACATATTTTGAACTCAGTGTGGAGAGGAAGGGTGGGACAGTTTGAGATATTAGCATTGAAATGCATATATTCAGTTCAGTTCAGTCGCTCAGTCGTGTCCGACTGTTTGTGACCCCATGAATCGCAGCACGCCAGGCCTCCCTGTCCATCATCAACACAGACTCACGTCCATTGAGTCAGTGATGCAATCCAGCCATCTCATCCTCTGTCATCCTCTTCTCCTCCTGCCCGCAGTCACTCCCAGCATCAGAGTCTTTTCCAATGAGTCAACTCTTTGCATGAGGTGGCCAAAGTACTGGAGTTTCAGCTTCAGCATCATTCCTTCCAAAGAAATCCCAGGGCTGATCTCCTTCAGAATGGACTTCTTGGATCTCCTTGCAGTCCAAGGGACTCTCAAGACTCTTCTCCAACACCACAGTTTAAAAGCATCAATTCTTCGGTGCTCAGCTTTCTTCACAGTCCAACTGTCACATCCATACATGAACACTGGAAAACCCATAGCCTTGACTAGACGGAACTTTGTTGGCAAAGTAATGTCTCTGCTTTTCAATATGCTATCTAGGTTGGTCATAATTTTTCTTCCAAGGAGTAAGCGTCTTTTAATTTCATGGCTGCAGTCACCATCTGCAGTGATTTTGGAGCCCGAAAGAATAAAGTCTGACACTGTTTCCACTGTTTTCCCACCTATTTCCCATGAAGTGATGGGACCAGATGCCATGATCTTCGTTTTCTGCATGTTGAGCTTTAAGCCAACTTTTTCACTCTCCTCTTTCACTTTCATCAAGAGGCTCTTTAGTTCCTCTTCACTTTCTGCCATAAGGGTGGTGTCATCTGCATCACCACATGTAAAATAGATAACCAGTGCGAGTTTGATTTATGAAGCAGGACACCCAAAACAGGTGCTTTGTGACAACCTGGAGGAATACGGTGGGGAGTGATGTGGGAGGGGATTCAGGAAAGAGGGGACACATGTATGCTTATGGCCAATTTGTACTAATGTATGGAAAAACTGTCACAATATTGTAAAGTAATTATCATCCAAATAAATAGATAAATTAATTAGAAATAAGAAAGAGATTAGGGCATAGAGAAAGGGAGAAACCAGATTCTCACATATACATGCATAGAGGGGAAATCGTGAAAACAAAGAGCAAGAAGAGAGATGTAAGCAAGGAGGGCCTCAGAATGAACAAAAACTAGTCCACACTTTGATTTCAGCATTCTAACCTCAAGAACTATGATAAGTAAAACTTCACTGCATATATATATATATATATATATATATATATACACACACACACACACACACACATAATCAGTTCAGTTCAGTTCAGTCACTCAGTCACATTCGACTCTTTGTGACCCCATGAACCGCAGCAAGCCAGGCCTCCCTGTCCATCACCAGCTCCCAGAGTTTGCCCAAATTCATGTCCATTGAGAAGGTGATGCCATCCAACCATCTCCAGAAGTGGGTGTTGTTTTTTCTTTGGCTCCATCCCTTCATTCTTTCTGGAGTTATTTCTCCACTGATCTCCAGTAGCATATTGGGCACCTACCGACCTGGGGAGTTCATCTTTCAGTGTCCTATCCTTTTGCTTTTTCATACTGTTCATGGGGTTCTCAAGGCAAGAATACTGAAGTGGTTTGCCATTCCCTTCTTCAGTGGATCACATTCTGTCAGACCTCTCCACCATGACCCGGCCATCTTGGGTGGCCCCACACGGCATGGCTTAGTTTCACTGGGTTATACATATATACATACATACACACACATATTTATAACAACTGTTGATGGTGTTCAGTCACTAAGTCTTGTCTGACTCTTTGCAACCTCATGGACTGCAGCACACCAGACTTCCTTGTCCTTCACCATCTCCTGGAGTTTGCTCAAACTCATGTTCATTTAGTTGGTGATGCCCTCCAACCATCTCATCTTCTGTCGCCCACTTCTCCTGCCCTCAGTCATTCCCAGCGTCAGGGTCTTTTCCAGTGAATCAGCTTTTTGCATTAGGTGGCCAAAGTAGTAGAGCTTCAGATTCAACATCAGTCCTTTCAATGAATATTCAGGGTTGATTTCCTTTCTGATTGACTGGTTTGATCTCCTTTCAGTCCAAGAGACTCTCAAGAGTCTTCTCAAGCAGCACAATTCAAAAGTGCTCAGCCTTCTTTAAGGCTCAACTACATGACAACTGGAAAAACGATTTTTCTTTGCCAATGGACCTTTGTCAGCAAAGTGATGTCTCTGCATTTTTGCTGTCTAGGTTTGTTATAGCTTTTCTTCCAAGTATCAAGCAACTTTCAGTTTCATGGCTGCAGTCACCATCTGCAGTGATTTCGGAACTCAAGAAAATGTCTGTCACTGTTTCCACGTTTTTCCCATCTATTAGCCTTGAAATGATGGGACCAGATGCCATCTTTAATTGGCATCTTAGTTTTTTGAATGTTGAATTTTAAGCCAAATTTTTCACTCTCTTTATTTATCTTAATCAAGAGACTCTTTGATTTCTTCTCACTTTCTGTCATTAGGGTGGTATTGCCTGCATATCTGAAGTTATTGATATTTCTCCTGGCAATCTTGATTCCAGCTTGTGATTCATTAAGCCCGGCATTTCCCATGATGTACTCTGCATAAAATTTAAATAAGCTGAGTGAAAATATACAGCCTTGACATACTCTTTTCACAATTTTCAACCAGTCCATTGTTCCATGTACGGTTGTAACTGTTGCTTCTTGTCCTGCATACAGGTTTCTCAGGAGGCAGGTAAGGTCGTCTGGTATTCCCAACTCTTTAATTGTTTTCCACAGTTTTTTTGTGATACACAGGGACAGAGGATTTAGAATAGTCAGTGAAACTCTAAGTACAGCTTGTACATCTTGAAGTTCTCAGTTCATGTACTGTTGAAGCCTAGCTTGAAGAATCTTGAGCATTACCTTGCTATTATGTGAAGTTCAGACAATTGTACAGTAGTTTGTACAGTCTTAGGCATTGCTGTTCCTTGGGATTGGAATGAAAACTGATGTTTTCCAGTCCCGTGTTCACTGCTGAGTTTTCCATTTTTGTTGGCAGATTGAGTGCAGAACTTTAATAGTGTTATCTTTTAAGATTTTAAATGGCTCAGCTAGAATTCCATTATCCACACTAGCTTTGATTTTAGTAATACTTCCTAAAGCCCACTTGACTTCCCACTGTAGGATCTGTCTCTAGGTGAGTTATCACGCCATTGTGGTTATCTGGGTCACTAAGGCCTTTTTTTGTGCAGTTCTTCTGTGTATTCTTGCCACCTCTTCTTAATCTCTTCTGCTTCTGTTAGGTCCTTGCCATTTTTGTCCTTATTTTGCCTATCTTTGCATGAAATTTCCCCTTGGTATCTCTAATTTTCTTACCTCTAGTCTTTCCCATTCTATTGTTTTCCTCTATTTCTTTGCATTATTCATGTAACAAATTATATATACATAGATTCAAGACACATATATAGTTATAGTTCTATAGTTATAGTAGCCCTAACAAAGTAATACATATATGAACTCAGAAAAGTAGCAGTATGTAACATAAACACACAAAAATGTGGTGTATTTCAATACTCCACAAGAAACAATCCAAAGAGGAAATTAAAAAGTAGTTACACTTCATAATATCTAAATACATAAAATATCTGGAAGTAAATTTAACTGAAGAGAGGAGTGTCCAAAATGGCACGATAGGAATATTCTGAGCTAATCCTCTGCCATTGGCATACAGTTGCAATTATTTACAGAGGAACTATTGATAACAAAGCTTGGAAGATTAGAAAAAAAGATTTTCCATAGCTCAAGGTAAAGAAAAAACTACAACAAAAATGTAGGAGGGACGAAAGTATGATATATTCAAGACCTACATCCCAATGTGGGTGATCCATAAGTGGAGGAAAACTACAACGGCAGAAGTTCTCCCCTAAAGAGTAAGGGGGAAGAGACCCACATTAGGGTCTACAGTCCAGAAGTCCTGAACTGGGAACACAAGTCCTCAGGACATTTGGCCATTTGGGTTTACTTACAGGAGAGCCAGAGGGTTGTGGGAAACAGACTCCATTCTTATTTTTTTTTAATTTTATTTTAAAATTTATTTGGCTGCACAGGTCTTAGTTTTGTCATGGAAAATCCTCTAGGTACACCATATGAACTCTTAGTTGTGGCATGCTGGATCTAGTTCTCTGACCAGGGATCAAGCCCCAGGACCCTTGCTTTGGGAGTGTGGAATCTTAGCCACTGGAACACCAGGGAAGTCCCATAGAGACTCCATTCTTAGAGGATGGAGAAACTGGAGAGCAATTGTACCAAACAAAATTTCACGCACTCCAGGACTCAGATCAGAAGCAGTAATCATATAGGATGCTGGGTCAGACCCACCTGTTGGTCTTGGATCGCCTCCTGGAGAGACAAGATGCAACTGGAGACAGCTCACCCTGGCGACATAGATACTTATTGCACCGATTTTTTTTTGTGAGCTGGTTCTACCATGAAGATGCTGGTGCTGGTAATTGCCTTCTAGTTTATTAGTGCAGGGACCCAGCCCTGCCTGAGTCAGCAACACCTACAGCCAAACAACTAGTCACCAGGCAGGGATGAAGATCCACTGATGAGAAGGAATGCTGCCTTAAGATCCCTTGAGCCTACAGCCAACCAGGAACACAACTCAGTCCACCAGAAGGCCTAAGACTTTGGCCTGCAACAAACCAGTTCACCAGCACTAGACCTGGGAACACAAGGGCCTTGCAGCCACAGATGCTGAAATCTGACTATGTTCACTATGGGACCAGCATTAGCTCTGAGATCAGCTTCACCCACCAGTTGACAGAAACTATCTCCAGCTTCCAGTGAGTCCAATTCTGCTCACCAGTGACCTGAAACACCAACATTGGGATCCCCATGGTCCCATGACCCGGTTCTGCCACCAATGATCTGGTACTAGCCCTGAGAAATCCTAGGCCTCAGTCCTACCCTCCAGTGGGCCAATACCAGCTCTGGGATGACCCAGTCCTGCAGCCAGAGGCCTCAAAACATGGTTCTGTCTACCAGTATGCCAGCACTAGCCCCAGGACATGGCTTCATCCACCAATGGGTGGAAAACTGCCCAGAGATACCTTGGACCTTAGCCAGGTGACCCATGATGTAGATCCATTCACCAAAAGGCCAGCATCTATTTGGGACACCCTAGACCCAGTACCTTGTTATGTCAGGAAATGACCAAGCCCAGCAGCAGAACAAAAACAGATCTGGGAATACCAACCCTCAGCCGCCCAATGCAGAACATGGCTCCTCCCACCAGAGGGCCAGGACTAGCCCTGGGAAAACATGGGGTTCTGCAGCCAGCTACCTTGTGATCTGGCCCTGCCAATCTGTGGCAGATAGCCTCTTCACAAGGAAAGGCCTAGCAACGAGCTTGACTGGGAGTGAGATACAACCTCCAGACCACAACAGTAGTCAGCCTGCCACTATAGGAGGACCCACACAACTCACAAGGGGGATA
Source organism: Budorcas taxicolor (assembly GCF_023091745.1). Taxonomy (NCBI): domain Eukaryota; kingdom Metazoa; phylum Chordata; class Mammalia; order Artiodactyla; family Bovidae; genus Budorcas; species Budorcas taxicolor. Next base: position 84,325,714 of record NC_068935.1, on the reverse strand, counting down.
ACCCTATCCCTGATGACCAAAAAGGAGTGCAATGCCGAAGTGCATGGGACATTTCCCCCAAAAGGCCACTTATACAATGTAACCAATATACCAAATGCACAGAAATGAAACGAGAATTAAGCAAAATTAGACAAAATGAATATGTTCCAAATGAAGGAATAAGATAAAACTACAGAAGAAATAGTGAAGTGGAGATAGACAACCTACCTGATAAAGAGTTCAAAGTTATGTTCATAAAGATGCTCAAAGAACTCATGAGAAGATGATATAAACAGAGCAAAATGTTTAAAGTTTTAAATAAACAATCAGAAACTATAAAGAACAATAAAAGAGCTAGGAAATGAAGTAAGCAAAATGAAACATACAATAAAAGGAATCAATAGTAGATTATATGACAATGATACAGAGGACCAGATCAGTGACTTGAAAAATAAAGTAGTGGAAATCACTGAAGTGGAACAGGAAAAAAAAAAAAAAACAAACATAAAAAATGAGGAGAGAAGCATAAGTTCAAGATGGCAGATTTGAAGGAAATGGGCTTAACCCTTTCTACAGAAACACCAAAATCACAACTAACTGCTGAACAATCATTGACAGATAAACATTGGAACCTGCCAGAAAAGATACCCTAAAATCAAAGACAAAGAAGCCACAATGAGATGGTAGGAGGGGTGAAACTGATAAGATCAAATTCCATATCTGCTGGAAGTCTGACCCACAGACTAGAGAGCAATTGTATCACAGAGGCCCTCCCACAGGAATGAAAGTCCTGAGCTCATGTCAGGCTTCCCAGTTGGGGTTCTGGCAACGGGAGTTGGAGCTCGCAAAGAATCTGGCTTTAAAGCCAATGGTGTTAGTTCACAGGAAATCAATGGACTGGAGGAAACAGAGACTCCACACTTGGAGGGTGCAACAAGGTCCAGTATGCACCAGATCTAAGGGGAAAAAGGCAGTGAATTCATAAGAAACTGAAACAGACCTACCTGCTAGTACTGAACTCTCTTCTGTAGAGCCAGGGTGGCTGTGGCTCACTGTAGAGACAAAGACAGTGGTGGTAGCAGCTCTGGGGAGTACTCATTAACATGAGCCTTCCGAGATGCTGCTATTAACCACACCCAACATCCTGTTGGCTCCAGAGCTGGGATGTCTTTGGCCAAACGACCAACAAGGGGGGAAGACAGCCGCATCCATCAGCATAAGTTGGTTAAAGGTTTTCTGAGCATGGCCCTGCCCACCAGAGGGACAAGATCCAGCTCCACCTACCAGTAGAGTCCTTCCATCATGAAGCATGCACAAGCCTCTTAGACATCTTCATTCACCAGATGGCAGATAGCAAAAGCAAGAAGAACTACAATCTTGCAGCCTGCAGAACAGAAACTGCAATCACAGAAAGTTAGACAAGATGATATGGCAGAGCAATATGTTCTAGATGAACTAACTAGATAAACCCCAGAAGAACAATGAAGTGAAGTGAAAATAGACAACCTGCCTGAAAAAGAATTTAGAAAAATGTTAGTAAAGATGATCCAAGACCTTGGAAAAAGAATGTAGGCAAGGATTGAGAAGATGCAAGAGATGTTTAAGAAAGACCTAGAAGAAGTAAAGAACAAACAAACAGAAAAGAACAATACAATAACTGAAATAGAAAATATACTAGAAGCAATCAAGTTTCTGCAATTCTATAACTGAGGCAGAAGGTGGAAATCACTGCCATGGAACAGAATTAAAAAAAAAGAATGAAAAAAAATGAGGTCAGTTTAAGAGATCTGTAGGACAACATTAAACACACCAACATCCACATTATAAGGGTTTCAGAAGGAGAAGAGAAAAAGAGAAGGGACCCAAGAAAATATTTGAAGAGATAATATTAATAGCAGAAAACTTCCTTAACATGGGAAAGGAAATAGTCACCCAAGTCCAGGAAAGGCAGAGAGTCCTAGGAAGGATAAACCCAACAAGGAACATATTGAGACACATAGTTATCAAATTATCAAATTGACAAAAATTAAAGATAAAGAAAAAATATTAAAAGCAACAATGTAAAAAAGGACAAATAACATAATTGGGAACTCTCAGAAGGTTATCAGCTGATTTCTCAGCAGAAACTCTGCAGGCCAGAGGGAGTGGCATGATATATTAAAGTGATAAAAGGAAGAACCTACAACCAAGAATACTCAGCAAGGCTCTCATTCAGAATCAATGGAGAAATCAAAATGTTTGTTGTTCAGTCACTCAGTTGTGTCCAACTCTTTCAACCCAATGGACTGCAGCACACCAGGCTTCCCTGTCCTTCACCATCTCCTGGAGCTTGTTCAAACTCATGTCCATTGAGTTGGTGATGCCATTCAACCATTTGTCCTCTCGTCCCCTTCTCCTCCTGCCTTCAGTCTTTCACAGCATGAGGGTATTTTCGCATCAGGTGGCCAAAATATTGGAGCTTCAGCCTCAGCATCAGTCCCTCCAATCAATATTCAGGATTGATTTCCTTTAGGATTGACTGATTTGATCTCCTTGCAGTCTAAGGGACTCAAGAGTCTTGAGACTCAAAAGATTTACAGACAAGCAAAAGCTAAGAGAATTTAGCACCACCAGTCTAGCTTTGCAACCAATGTTAAAGGAACTTCTATGGGTGGAAAAAGGAAAGGACATGTTAAAAACAAGAAAATTACAAATAGAAAAACTCACCAATTAAGGAAAAACATACAATAAATGTAGCAAATCATCTGTACACAAATAAGATCTCAAAACCAGCAATTGTGAAGAGAGCACAAAGGCAGGATATTGGAAATGCATTTGAAGTCAAAAGACCAGCAACTTAAAACAATCTTTCATATATAGTCTGCTATATCAAAATCTCATGGTAATTGCAAACCAAAAACTACATTAGATACATACACAATAAAAGAGGGAAATCGACAGTAACACAGTAAGAGTAAGCCATATTAACACACAACAGACATATATAAACTTATCATCCAGATAGAAAATCAATAGGATACACTGGCCTTAAATGACACATTGCACCAAATGAATGTAATAGATACATATAGAACATTCCATCCAAAAGCAGCAGAATATGCATTCATTTCAAGTACACATGGAACATTCTTCAGGGTTGATTGTAAGCTAGGCCAGCAAACAAACCTTGATGCTCATATCAAGCATCCTTTTCAACTATAACTATGAGACTAGAAATCAACTGCAAGGAAAAATTCCACAAAAACCATAAACACATGGAGGCTAAACAATATGCTACTATAAAACCAATGGGTAACTGAAGAAATCAGAGGAAATAAAAAATACTTGGAGACAAATATAAACAAAAACATGATCCAAAATCTAAAATTTATAGTGATAAAAGCTTGTTTCAGCAAACAAGAAAAATCTCAAGTAAACAATCTAATCTTATACTTAAAGGAACTAGAAAAAGAACAAACAAAACACAATGTTAGTAGAAAAAATCATAAAAATCAGAGCAGAAATAAAAAATGTAGAGACTAAAAAATAGACAAGATCAATGAAACTAAGATATAGTTATTTAAAAGATAAATAAAGTTGATAAGCTTTTAGCCAGATTCATCAAGAATAAAAGAGAATGGACCCAAATTAAAAAAAAATCAGAAATGAAAAAGGAGAAGTTCCAACAGACATTATAGAAATATAAAGACTCATAAGAGGCTACTATGAAGAACTATATCTCAGTAAAATGGATGGCTTAGAATGGAAAAATTCTTGGAAATTTACAATTTCCCAAGAATGCATCAGAAAGAAATAGAAAATATGAGCAGATCACTTACCAGTAATGAAATGTAATCAAAAGTAAAAGGGAAAAATCCCAACAATCAAAAGTACAGAACCAGAAGCCTTCACAGGTAAATTCTACAAAACATTTAGAGTTAACACATATCTTTCTCTTTTTTTCCAGTTTTTAATTGGAGGGTAATTGCTTTAAAATTTTGTGTTAATTTCTGCTTTACAACAATGTGAATTAACTGCAGAGAAAGGAATGCTGCCAAACTCACCCTGATACAAAAACCTGACAAAGATATCACACACAAAAAGGGAAGTTACAGGTCAACATCACTAATGAACATAGATACAAAAATAAACAACAAAATATTAGCAAGCTGAATCCAATAATACATTCAAGAGATCATACGCCATGATAAAGTGGAATTTGTTCCAGGCTGCAAAGATTGTTCAATGTCCATGAATCAATCAATGTGGTACAGCAATGTAATAAATTGAAGAATATAGATCATATGAACATCTCAACAGATGCAGAAAAACCTTTTGACAAATTAAACATCCATTTATGGAAAAAGTTCAGTAAGATGGGTAGAGAGGGATCATATCTCCACACAACTGAGGTGATATATGATGAGCCCACAGCAAACATCATACTCAATGGTGAAAATGGAAAACTTTTCTACTAAGCAGGAACAACACAAGGATGCTCATTCTTTCTCCTTTTGTTCAACATAGTTTTGGAAGTCCTATACACAGCAATTAGGAAAAAAAAAAAGTATCCAAACTAGGAAGGAAGAAGCAAAAATGTCACTGTATACAAATGACCTGTTAATATACATAGAACAAAAATTGTAAATATGCTACCAAAAAAACTACTAGAGCTCATCAACAAATTCAGTAAAGTGGCAGGATACAAAATTAATATACAAAAATATTTCTTGAAAGCTTTGATTTGTCTGTTAAGGACTTTGACCTTTCTGTTAGTACTTGTTGGGCACTTCAGCCTGACTCTGAAATGATGCTGTCCCTACTGGAACTGTGCTAGCCTTTGCTGTAATTCCTTTTGAAACTGGACTGTTCCTACTAGAACTGTGTAGTTTAGGACTTCCCCCTTTTACTCCAGAGAAAAATATCTCTAGGAAATGGGATCCCAATTATATAAATGCTCTCAGTATGTCCCTACTTCAGGGATTCTGGCCAGTTTAATGTTTCAAAACTGCAGTTCCTCCTCACATGCCTTTTTAACTAAATGAATCAACTTAATTTAGAATACCAATGGCAATTATGGGGAATTTTTGAACTCCCCAAACATACTTTTCTTAAAACAGAATTGAATAGCCATGGCTCTAAAATTTTCAAAACTGAATAGCACACCTATTATAATTGGTATTTTGCAAGTTCCAAATGTGATCACACAAGTCTAAAATTGCCTCACTGTAAAATACAACTTTTAAAATAACAAAACCAAACTATTTAAGAAAGACAAAAGGGCTCCTGAGGCCTTTCCCCATCTCCATCTTCCATCTCTGGATGTGCAGCAGCCATGTTAATGTTAAGCTGTGCCTCTAGTGCTATCTTTTTTCCTTTCCTTATGGACTGCCTCTAAATCTCAGATTCTCCTTTCTAATTCTCTCATTGAACTTCCCATTTTTCTTAAATATCTCCCTGCTCCTTCTTCCTCTGAACCTTTTAGAACCTGCTTCTTTAAAGTTAAGACCTATAGAGAGAAAACTGTAAAACACTGGTGAAAGAAATCAAAGAGGACACTAATAGATGGAGAAATATACCAGGTTCATGGATCGGAAGAATCAATATAGTGAAAATGAGTATACTACCCAAAGCAATCTACAGATTCAACGCACTCCCTATCAAGCTACCAACGGTATTTTTCACAGAGCTAGAACAAATAATTTCACAATTTGTATGGAAATACAAAAAACCTCGAATAGCCAAAGCAATCTTGAGAAAGAAGAATGGAATTGGAGGAATCAACCTGCCTGACTTCAGACTCTATTATAAAGCCACAGTCATCAAGAGAGTATGGTACTGGCACAAAGACAGAAATATAGATCAATGGAACAAAATAGAAAGCCCAGAGATAAATCCACACACCTATGGACACCTTATCTTCGACAAAGGAGGCAAGAATATACAATGGAGTAAAGAAAATCTCTTTAACAAGTGGTGCTGGGAAAACTGGTCAACCACTTGTGAAAGAATGAAACTAGAACACTTTCTAACACCATACACAAAAATAAACTAATCTAAACGTAAGACCAGAAACTATAAAACTCCTAGAGGAGAACATAGGCAAAACACTCTCCGACATAAATTGCAACAGGATCCTCTATGACCCACCTCCCAGAATACTGGAAATAAAAGCAAAAATAAACAAATGGGATCTAATTAAACTTAAAAGCTTCTGCAAAACAAAGGAAACTATAAGCAAGGTGAATAGACAGCCTTCAGAATGGGAGAAAATAATAGCAAATGAAGCAACTGACAAACAACTAATCTCAAAAATATACAAGCAACTCAATTCCAGAAAAATAAACGACCCAATCAAAAAATGGGCCAGAGAACTAAATAGACATTTGTCCAAAGAAGACATACAGATGGCTAACAAACACATGAAAAGATGCTCAACATCACTCATTCTCAGAGAAATGCAAATCGAAACCACAATGAGGTACCATTTCACACCAGTCAGAATGGCTGTGATCCAAAAGTCTACAAGCAATAAATGCTGGAGAGGGTGTGGAGAAAAGGGAACCCTCTTACACTGTTGGTGGGAATGCAAACTAGTACAGCCACTATGGAGAACAGTGTGGAGATTCCTTAAAAAACTGGAAATAGAATGGCGTTATGACCCAGCAATCCCACTGCTGGGCATACACACTGAAGAAACCAGAATTGAAAGAGACATGTGTACCCCAATGTTCATCGCAGCACTGTTTATAATAGCCAGGACATGGAAACAACCTAGATGTCCATCAGCAGATGAATGGATAAGAAAGCTGTGGTACATATACACAATGGAGTATTACTTGGCCGTTAAAAAGAATACACTTGAATCAGTTCTAATGAGGTGGATGAAACTGGAACTGATTATACAGAGTTAAGTAAGCCAGAAAGAAAAAACACCAATACAGTATACTAATGCATATATATGGAATTTAGAAAGATGGTAATGATAACCCTGTGAGACAGCAAAAGAGACACAGATGTATAGAACAGAATTTTGGACTCTGTGGGAGAGGGAGAGGGTGGGGTGATTTGGGAGAATGGTATTGAAACATGTATAATATCATGTAAGAAATGAATCCCCAGTCTAGGTTTGATGCAGGATACAGGATGCTTGGGGCTGGTATACTGGGATGACCCAGGGGGATGGTGGAGGGAGGGAGGTGGGAGGGGGGTTCAGGATTGGGAACTCGTGTACACCCGTGGAGGATTCATGTTGATGTATGGCAAAACCAATACAGTATTGTAAAGTAAAATAAAATTAAAAAAAAATAAAGTTAAGTCTTCTGAGGATCCAAACAAATTCCCAAGTTCATTTTGTTCCCTGGGCTAAGGACAAATTGTGAGCCATAGTTGAAGAATTTTATAAAGTAACTAAGGACCAGCCACCCAGGTTTGCTGATTAATTGAATATAGTTATTCAAACTTACTAACCTGGGTTTTCAGATCTGTATCAGTTAGTCCACATGCTTATTGGTGAGGGTCAAGTGAAACACAGGATAAACTTGCCCAATGGGAAAATCTTGAAAGAGATTTAGAAAAACAAACGCTAACTTTTGGCAAGAGGCTAAAACACTTGCTGGAGAACTCCAAAGAGCAATTACAGTAGCTTTCCCTAAGCCTATTGATTGAAACAAAATTCAGGCTTGCACACAAAATCTAGTGTACCTATTAATGACTATTATAAGTTGTGTGTGTGTTAGTTGCTCATTTATGTCTGACTCTTTGTGACCTCATGGACTGTATCCTGCCAGGCTCCTCTGCCCATGAAATTCTCCAGGCAAGAATACTGGACTGTAGAAGATTCCCTTCTCCAGGGGATCTTCCCAATCCAGAGATCAAACCTGGGTCTCCTGCATTGCAGGCAGATTCTTTACCATCTGTGTCACCAAGGTTTACTTAAAACTATTTTCACAGGGAATTATTGGTTTCCTTCAGATGTTAAATACAACTGCTGCTGCTGCTGCTGCTAAGTTGCTTCAGTTGTGTCTGACTCTGTGCGACCCCATAGACAGCAGCCTACCAGGCTCCCACGTCCCTGGGATTCTTCAGGCAAGAACACAACTGGGTAGCCTTTAACTCTGTGTTTACGAATGGACTGAAACAGGATATTACTCTTTTAGTTAAAAGGACCCAGATGGAATGGTAAACTATGTCCACCCTGGATTTAGTTAATTTGGCAAATCAGCTTGCCTGCACCATAGATTAGCCACCAAAGAGAAAAATGCTAAAATTCTTAATTTTCAACTCTGAAAACTGGAGGTCCCTAAACAAAACAACCTCTTAGTTTCAGCTATTACTGCAAAGAGCCAAGACACTGGAAAAAAAAAAAAAAAAAGACTACACAACTTAAACACTTTAGGTGCCTTCAACCTTCTAATCAGACGTTCGAATTCCCTCCCATTTCTCAAAAACCGGGGCTCCAAGGATCTATGGGGACTCCTCCCAATCCTTCCTCTTAATCATCTCAGATAAATAACTCCCCACGTTGGTAATGAATATCTTACTGTCCTTATTGACACTGGAATCACACTGTCAGTGTTCAGCTCCACTATTATAAAGCAACTCCTGTCTCAGGATCCTAGAATAGTTCAAATAATGGAGATTTCTAGTGAACCACAAAATGTTCCTGTCTCTGAACCTATGCCATCTTGATTTGGCCCTTTGAGAGATACCCACTCTTTTCTTCTGATTTCCTCTACCCCTATCCACTTATTAGGCTGAGACTTCTTGGATAAGTATCATGCCAGAATTTCTTTCTTCCGGAAAGGGGAAATAATTTTAGAATTTGACAGCAGCAATGAAAATAGCCAACCAGATTAAATAAATGATGCTTCAACATCTTTTCTTATCTCTGGTGGTACTTGAGCTGATTCTGGAGACACTGACCATTTGTCCTTATTGAGCCAACTCCCACCTGTCTCATGGGAAAAAGCTCCAACTGATATTGCCAAAATTCCCAGTGCACCTCCCATCAATACTCAAATAGATCCCTCAAATCCTCTCCCCAGAATTAACCAATGCCCTAAAAGTAAAGAAGCCCTTCAAGGTATAAAGCCCATAAAAGAAGATTGCAAGGCGCAGGGTCTCATTATCCCTTGCAATAGTATCTGTAATACTCCTATTTTACCTTTGATAAAAACCCAAGGAGGTGTGTCCAGGATCTCTGAGCAATAAACAGTATTGTTTTCTCTCAATACCGTGTTGTTCCTATCCCCATATATTACTAACATCCATTCCTATAGAAAGCAAAAATTTCACCATAACTGATCTATGCAGTACATTCTTCAGTATTCCAGTTGATAAGGGTCGCCAATATATGTTTGCTTTCACTTGGAAAGGATGGCAATACATCAAGACAGTAGTGCTGCAGTGTTTCCCAGAAAGCTCCCCCCCCCTTTTTTTTTTGGCTGTGTCACACAGCTTGTGAGATCTCAGTCCTCTGACCAGGGATAGAACCTCTGCAGTAAAAGTGCAGTTCTAACCATTGGATCACCATGGAATTTCCAGAAAGCCCCTCTTAACTTTCACAAATCTTTTTTTTTTTTAATTAGAAGATAATTTCTTTGCAATGTTGTGCTGGATTTCTGCTGTACAACAATGCGAATCAGAAACAAGTATACATATACCCCTTCCCACTTGAACATCCCTCCCACCTGCCCCCATCCCACCCCTCTAGGTCATCACAGAGCACCAAGATGAGCTTCCTGTGCTTTATAGAAGCTTCCCACTAGCTGTCTATTTTTTACATGGTAGTGTATATATGTCAATGCTAATCTCTCAACTCATCCCACCCTCTCTTACTCCCGCTGTGTCCACAACTCTGTTCTCTACATCTGCATCTATATTCCTTCCCAGAAAATAGGTTCAGCAGTGCCATTTTCTAGATTCCATATATATGTGATATTTGTTTTTCTCTCTCTGACTTACTTCACTGTATAACAGGGTCTAGGTTCATCCACCTAATTTCAACTGACTCAAATTTGTTCCTTTTTATGGCTGAGTAATCTATCATGTATATGTACAACACTTTTTATCCATTCCTCTGTTGAACAATCTTACCACTGGGCATATACCCTGAGAAAGTGAGTGAGTGAAGTCTCTCAGTCATGTCCGACTCTTTGCAACTCCATGGACTGTGGCCTACCAGGATTCTCCCTCCATGGGATTTTCCAGGCAAGAGTACTGGAGTGGGCTGCCATTTCCTTCTCCAGGGGCTCTTCCCAACCCAGGGATTGAACCCAGGTCTCCCGCATTGTAGGCAGATGCTTTACTGTCTGAGCCACAAGAGAAAACCATAATTCAAAAAGACACATGTACCCCAATGTTCATAGCAACACTATTTACAATAGCTATGATATGGAATTTTCACAAATCTTGAAAGCTGATTTGAACAATTTGAAGTTTTCTACTGGTTCAAAGTTGTTACAATATACACATAATTTGTTTCTATGCTCTCTTGCTCAAACCTCTTCACACAAAGACAACATCCATGTGTTAAAACTTTTGGCCTTAAAGGACCATAAAGTCTCCGAAGAAAAATTGCTGTTTGCTCAAACTCACGTTGGATATTTAGGGCACCTGATCTCTGAACAAGGGACTACATTTGGATCTATGTAGGCTTCATGGAATTCTGAGCTTCTCCAAACCTAAAACTAAGTGTCAATTTATGGTGGCTCAGACTTTAAAGAATCTGCCTATGATGCAGCAGACCTTGCTTCAGTCCCTGGGTCTGGAAGTTCCCCTGGTGAAGGAAATGGTAACCGACACCAGTATTCTTGCTTGGAGAATTCCATGGACGTAAGAGTCTGGCGGGCTACATTCCATGGGGTTGCAAAAGAGTTGGACATGACTGAGCAGCTACACATTTTATGAGGTTTTACTGGGCTAGATGGCTACTGACAAAATTGGATTCCAAATTTGTTTCTTATCTCCCAGCCCTTATTTTTTTTATGAATAAGAGCTAACCTGACCACATTACTTGGGGAGATGAAGATGACATAGCTTTTGGAACCTTAAAGAAATCTTTATGACACTACCTGCACTTGGATACCCTGTCAGCTTCCCCTTTACTTCTTTGCAAGAAAGAATGGAATGCACTTGGAATATTCATCCAAAAACAGGGACTGTCATCGGCTCTTACTGTATCATAGAAAACAGCTGGACCCTGTGGCATGGGATATGGGATATCTCCCTTGCCTCACAGCCATTCCTGCCATTGCCCTTCTAGTTAAATCTGCTGAAAAAATAATCGTGGTACTCCATGCATAGACACCCTCCTGAATTCTCATCACATTCAATACTTTTCAGTCAGTCACCTCACCTCTTATGAAATTAACTGCAAAAGGATTCTCAAAATCCTGCAAGTGAACTCTTCACACAACTCTTTCACATTGTCATAACTCCAAACCTGCTATTTGTCTCTGCTTCTTCACTGACAAAACCCTTTAGGGCTGCTTATCACTGACAGATCACCTTTTGACTCCTTGTAATGATTTATAGGACACTCCTCTATCCAATGTACATTTTTCATGGTTTACTGATGGTTCCAACTTAAAAGATGAAAAAAGTCAACATCAATGTTGAGTATGCTATTATAACTCCTCATGAAGTTGTTGAGGCAGCACCTTTGCCTTTGGTGGCTACTCTAGCCCATTAGGCTGAATTTTACACTCTCCTTGGGCTTGTACTCAAGTCAAGGGAAAAACTGCAGATATTTATACTGCTAGCTGATATGCCTTTGGGGTGGTGTGGAAACACTGAGATTTTATCTCTAATGCATAAGTAATTAAAATGTCTCTTACATGCAAAACCTATTGGATGCCATACTCTTGCCAGCTGCCTTGGCTATTATTACGATCCCTGGGCACTCCAAACTTGACTCCCTAGAGGCTTAAAGAAACCATCTAAGCGATATTTCTACCAAAACACTACTATCAAAAGAACTAATGGACTAACCTCTGTCATGGTCCAAAGGCATGTTCCCCGGGATGACAGTCTAGAAAAAAATGACTAGAATTTCCCAACCACTGGCCTTCAAAAGGGGGAAAAAATAATGGGCATCTAGTAACTATTGGTTAAATAAAGACAGAACTCTGGTTTCAGTCAAATAACAAATCAGTCCTAGCAGAAATTTTAAGATTCCCACTCCTTACCATTGTACATGCATTAGATCATTGGTCCACTGAAAAAATAATAGCATCCCTGAACCAATACTGTTGGGGAAATATTAATAATGCCACAAAAATTACCTGCCTTGCTTGACCCACCTTTTCAAAACATGCAATCCAGGAAAATCTGTTCACACTCTTCCTGGACATTTTGAGTTGCTTAATGGGCCATTTGAGATTTGGTAAATGGACTTAACACAGCCACCCTCATCTCATGTATATAAATGTTTTAGTCATGGTCTATATGTTTTCTCACTGACTGAAGCTTTCCCTTGTAGACAGGCCACTGTTTCTTCTGTGGATAAAATTTTGTTAGTCAAGATTATTCTTACCTGGGGAACCCCTCTCACTTTTTACAGTGATCATAAAGCCCATCTTACTGGTCAGATGCTTCAACAAATCTGCGTTACTTGACCAGTTTTACACTTTCATGATGCTTACCATGTTCAGTCCTCAGGATTAGTCAAATGCACTAATGGTGCTATTAAAACAAACTTATGGTTACAAAAGGAGAAAAGGAGGGATAAATTAGTGGGAATCTGGGATGAAAGTATACCAACTACTATATATAAAATAATCAACATGGTCCTACTGTATAGCACAGGGAACTATACTAAAAATCTTATAATTACCTATAATGGAAGACAATTGTGAAAAATAATATATATGTATATTACATTTAAAACTGAATCACTTTGATTTGCATCTGAGACTAACACAACATTGAAAATCAACTATATTTCAATACAATTGTTTTTTTAAAGATTCAATCGGCAAAATTGGTAGAGGTTCCCCAAGCATAAAGAATTGCCATTGATCTTTCTAAATCTCAGATCTACCCAACTTGGAACTCATAAATTCATCCTTTGAAATAGTCACAGGACACTCAAAGCACCTGGCCCCCATCTCTTTTTATCTTGATAAAAGGAGACATACTTCAATATTATGAAGGCCTAATTGCTTCTATTAAAAATAACCATGCCCCAGTACAGCAATCTTTTTACAATGTTATTGTTAAGAATCACACCTTGCAACCTGGAGATGTCATGTATTGGAAAAAACACCTTCTAAAGAACCTTTTCAATCCCGCTGGAAGTCCCCTGTCAGGTACTGCTAACAAACCCCTGTGCTGCCAAAATCCAGGAAATTCACATGCCACAAGTAAAGAAAGCATTAAACCCTGATTGGACCTGCACATATCTGGTAACCTGAAGGTAAGAACTTCCAAGAATTGAAGCAGATGACACCTGATGAGACAGCTATCCCAAGATGCCTGGACTAAGCCTATTAGAAGATTTAGAATTCATATAAGTCTCCTTCTTTCATCTGGGCTACTAACCGATTCTGGATTGTTATCCAAATTCATGACCTCAAAATTTGCAACCTAGAGGCTGTATTATTCATAAAACATTTGGTTACAAATAGTCATTTTGAGATAACACTATTGTCTAAAGTTGCCAAAAGTTCATCAGCTATTGCTTCATATTTATTCCTGGACTGTGTCTTCCCAAAGTACTTGTTTAATTCAGTATTGAATGTGCTCTTGCTGTATTCACTATTCTAAGATACAGACTTTAGATTGAAAACATCTGCAAATCTCCCTCCTACCCCTCCTTGTTAATTGAACGTGACCTCAATAGGTTTCCAATCTGTGTACTTTCCCTCTAATATGGGATATGACATCCAGGAAAGGCCCTTCCTGATATCAAGGGACAAAATGTCACTGAATCCAGAAAAACAAACAAACAAAAAACTGACTCCTGATTAGTGATGTTTCCAGAGAAATTTCTCTTTTTAAAATAATTTTTGGAGTATAGTTGATTTACAGTGTTGGGTTAGTTTCAGGTGTATAGAAAGGTTATTTAGTTATACATGTATTAATTTTCAGATTCTTTACCCATATAGGTTACTACAGATTGCTGAGTAGAGTTCTCTGTGTTATATAGTAGATCTTTGTTACTTAACCTATTTTATATGTAGTAGTGTGTGTATGTTAAGTCCCAAGCTCCTAATTTATCCCTCCTCCCCATGTTTCCCCTTTGGCAGCCATAAATTTGTTTTTGAAATCTGTGAGTTTTTTTCCCTTTTATACATAAGTTCATTTGTATCATATTAAAATTAGATTCCACATATGAGTGATAAAATATGATATTTGTCTTTCTCTGTCTGGCTTACATTTCATTTTTTTGTGGCTAAGTAATATCCCATTGTATATATGCACCACATCTACTTTATGGATTACTCTGTCGATGAACATTTAGGCTGCTTTTGTTTCAGCTATTGCAAATAGTGCCACAGTGAACATTGGGGTACATGTATATTTTCGAATTATTGCTTTTTCCAGATTATATGCCCAGGAGTGGGATTGCCGGATCATATGGTAAGTTGATCTTTAGTATTTTAAAGAACTTCACACTGTTCTCCATAGTGGCTGTACCAATTTACATACCCACCAATACTGTAGGAGGGTTCCCTTTTCTCCTCACAATCTTCAGCATTTATTGCTTGTAGACATTTTGATGATGATCATTCTGACCAGTGTGAGGTGATACCTCATTGTAATTTTAATTTGAATTTCCCTGATAATTATTAATGTTAAGCATCTTTTGAAATTTCTTAATCAAAAGGGGAAAGTGAAAATTGGTAAGCAGAAATATCATTTAAAATAGAGTTGGGAGGCCAGAAAGGAGAGCTCTTATACCCTACTGTTCAGTGTGAATTGCAGGAAGAGATATATGTTTGCAATTTAAACAGGAAAAAGGTTAATACTTTGTTAACTAGAAGGAAGAAGGAATAATTTCACTTTGCCTGACATCAGCCTAGCTAATGAGAGACTACCACAACTCAGGCAATAAAAAATCACCACATTTTGAACTTCCAATTTTCTCCAATGGACATTTTGTTTATATCAGTCCTTCCCAACTGGCCTTTCTCCTCTATGAAAGAATATTACTTTCTTTTATTCTCCAGGCTTGTCTGTGGTTGACCCATCATAGCATGCATATCTGAATTGATTTTTTTGCTGTTCCTAAGTAAACCAACTTTTTTTTTGGTAAAAATAACAGGCTGTATTAGATTAACAGACTTTAGCTAATGCCTTATAGACTAACTTGGAAAAATCCATTTCACCAAATCCAGCTCCCTGCTGGATACTAGAGGAATCTGATAGGCTCCATGGAGGGAACATCTGTTATCAGTGTTCACCATTTTATTTACAATCTGGAATTAAGGGGAAGGCAAGGGGCTTATTAATAGAAATTCTGTTACCTTATATGAAGCGTTGGAATAGTGATGGATGTCACATCTGTTTGATAGGGTGAACTAAAGGTCAAAGTAATACAAGATACATGCAATGATATAATGCCCTGTTTCCAGGGTCAAGAAGAATGAGTTTTAACTCCCATCCATACCAATGACCAAGTCATGTAACAACAACAAAATCTCTGGGCCTGAATGGTATTGTCAACTAAATCAGAGGTAATGCTACCTACCTCATAAGTTTTTTAAGATTAAATGAATTGAGCAAATAAAGAATGAAAGCAGCTCAAATCACTGAGTAAAAGTTGGCCTTTTAAATTTTTCATGTCGAATAACTGGATAGCCATATGATAAAATTTGATCCATATTTCACACTATATACTAGAAGAAATTCCAAATGGATCAATGACTTTAAATATAAGAATGAAAACTTGCAAGTATTGAAAAAAATATGAATGAATTCCTTGCTTTTTAAATTTATTTTTTTATTGAAGGATAACTGCTTTACAGAACTTTGTTGTTTTCTATCAAACCTCAACATGAATCAGCCATAGGTATAAATATATCCCCTTCCTTTTGAACCTCCTTCCTATCTCCCTCCACATCCCACCCCTCTAGGTTGATAAAGAGCCCCTGTTTGACTTTCTTAAGCCATATAAAAAATTCTCATTGGCTATCTATTTTACATATGGTAATGTAAGTTTCCACATTACTTTTTCCATACATCTCGCCCACTCTTCCCCTCTTTAATCTAGGAATAGAGTAATATTTCTTAACTATAGTTCAAAGTCCAGAAGCAATAATGGAAAGAGAGAATAAAATTTCAAATTTTTTTCAAATTTCAAATTTTTCCAGGGCAAAAGATTCATAACTAAAATTTTTAAAAGTGAAAAACTAGGAAAAACATTACATAATTATTTTTATATTTTAATTAAATTAAATATATTTAATTAACATAAATATGTTACATAACAAAAAGCTTACTAACAGAATGAATATTAATATCCTTAATATGTGTGCTTAGTCGCTCAGTCTTGTCCAGCTCTTTGTGACCCCATGGACTGTAGCAAGCCAATATTTCCTGTCCATCACGAAATCCTGGAGCTTGCTCAAACTCATGTCCAATGAGTCAGTGATGCCATCCAACCATCTAATCATCTGTTGTACATTTCTGCTCCTGCCTTCAATCTTTCCCAGCATCAGGGTCTTTCCCAGTGAGTCTGTTCTTCGAATCAGGTGGCCAAAGTAGTGGAGCTTCAGTTTCAGCATCATTCCTTTCAATGAATATTCAGGACTGATTTCCTTTAGGGTTGACTGGTTTGATCTACTTGCAGTCCAAGGGACTCTCAAGAGTCTTCTCCAACACCACAGTTCAAAAGCATCAATTCCTTGGCGCTCAGCTTTCTTTATGGTCCAACTTTCACATCTATACATGACTACTGGAAAAACCATAGCTTTGACTAGATGGACCTTTGTTGGCAAAATAGTGTCTCTACTTTTTAATATGCTGTCTAGGTTGGTCATAGCTTTTCTTCAAAGGAACAAGCATCTTTAACTTCATTGCTGCAATCATCATCTGCAGTGATTTTGGACCCAAAGATGATAAAGTCTCTCACAGTTTCTATTTTTTCTCATCTATTTTCCATGCAGTGATGGAACCAGATGCCATGATTTTCGTTTTTTGAATGTTGAGTTTTAAGCCAGCTTTTTCACTCTCCTCTTTCACTTTCATCGAGAGGCTCTTAAGTTCCTCTTCACTTTCTCCTATAAAGGTGGTGTCATCTGCATATCTGAGGTTATTGATATTTCTCCAAGCAATCTTGATTCCAGCTTGTGCTTCATCAAGCCTGGCATTTGGCATGATGTAATGTGCATAGAAGTTAAGTACACAGGGTGACAATATACAGCCTTGAGGTATTCCTTTCCCAATTTGGAACTAGTTTGTTGGTCCATGTCCGGTTCTAATTGTTGCTTCTTGACCTGCATACAGAATTCTCAGGAAGCAGATAAGGTGGTATAGAATTCCCATCTCTTGAAGAATTTTCCAGTTTGTTGTGATCCACAAAGTCAATGCTTTAGTGTAGTCAATAAAGCAGAAGTAGATGTTTTTCTGGAACTCTTGCTTTTTCAATGATCCAACCAATGTTGGCAAGGTGATCTCTGGTTCCTCTGCCTTTTCTAAATCCAGCTTGAAGATCTGGAAGTTCTTGGTTTACATACTGTTGAAGCCTCACCTGGGGAATTTTGAGCATTACTTTACTAGCATGTGAGATTAATGCAATTGTGTGGTAGTTTGAACATTCCTTGGCATTGTCTTTCTTTGCGATTGGAATGAAAAACAACATTTTTCCAGTCCTGTGGCCACTGCTGAGTTTTCAAATTTGCTGGCATATTGACTGCAACACTTTAACAGCATCTTCTTTTAGGATTTGAAATATCTCCACTGGAGTTCCATCACCTTCACTAGCTTTGTTCATAATAATGCTTCCTAAGGCTCACTTGACTTCACACTTCAGGATATCTGGCTCTAAATGAGTGATCACATCATCGTGGTTATCTGGGTCATTAAGATATTTTTTGGATAGTTCTTCTGTGTATTATTACCACCTCTTCTTAATATCTTCTGCTTCTGTCAGGTCCATAACTTTTCTGTCCTTTATTGTGGCCATCTTTGCATGAATGGTACCTTTGTATCTGTGATTTTCTTAAAGAAGCCCCTAGTCTTGCCCATTCTATTCTTTTCCTCTATTTCTTTGCATTGATCACTGATAAACACATTCTTGTCTCTCCTTGCTATTGTTTGGAACTCTGCTTTCAAATGGGTATATCTTTCCTTTTCTCCTCTGCCTTTAGCTTCTCTTCTTTTCTCAGCTATTCGTAAGGCCTCCTCAGACAACCATTTTGTCTTTTTGAATTTCTTTTTCTTGGGAATGGTCTTGATCACTGCCTCCTGTACAATGTCATGAACTTCCATCCACAGTTCTAGAGGCAATCTGTCTATCAAATCTACTCCCTTGAATCTATTTGTTACTTCCACTGTATAATCATAAGGGATTTGATTTAGGTCATACCTGAATGTGTTCAAGCTGGATTTAGAAAAAAAAAAAAAAGGCAGAGCAACCAGAGATCAAATTGCCAACATCCACTGGATCATCAAAAAAGCAAGAGAGTTCCAGAAAAAATATCCTTCTGCTTTATTGACTATGCCAAAGGCTTTGATTGTGTGGATCACAACAAACTGTGGAAAATTCTTCAAGATATGGGAATATCAGGGCGGAGCATAAAGATGGCGGAGGAACAGGACGGGAAGACCACTTTCTCCCTCACAAATTCCTCAAAAGAACATTTCAACACCGAGCAAACTCCACAAAACAACTTCTGTAGGCTGGCAGAGGACATCAGGCAACCAGAAAAGCAGACCATTGTCTTCAAAAACAGGTAGGAAAAAATATAAAAGACAAAAAAGGAGACAAAGGAGGTGGGGAGGGAGCTCCGTCCCAGGAAGGGAAGCCCGTCCCGGGAAGGGAATTTTAAAAAGAGAGGTTTCCAAACGCCAGGAAACACTCTCCCTGCCGAGTCTGTGGCGAGTCTTGGAAACACAGGGCAACATAACAGGAAGGAAAAATAAAGAAATAATTAAAACCAAGAGATTACAAGCCCAACAGTAACTCCCCCAGTGGAAAAGCAGCACAGACGCCTGCATCCGCCATTGGGAAGTGGGGGCAGGGCAGGGACGCACGGGAGGCGCGGGCTGCAGTGCTTTGTAAGAATCAGGCAGGAATGCCCCACGCGCAACCAGAACGATCTAACTTGCGCTAGCAAACCAGACTGTGGGATAGCTACCGCATGAAAAGCTCGAACATAAGACACCACCAGGACCGAGCACAGAACAAAGGACGGAACGGAAAAAGCCGACTGCAGACCATCCCCCACCGGGGACAGGCAGCCAGAGCCGTAAGGACTGGAAAGGGGCAATTGCAGACCCGGAGAGACTTTACTTACCTAACTGCAAGCAGGCTTCTTTGCTAAGACTTCTGGGGGTGCTGGACAGTCACAATCTGCCTCACGGGGGACGCCAGCGGTCCACCCAGAAAGCTGAGCAGCAGCGGCAGAAAAGGTGACAAGCCGCGGCGATCGCGCTCGCCAAACTCCTGAGCTACTTGGACCTGGGAAGGGCACAAAGCGCAGTCCCAGCCAAATCTGCGCCTCTGAGGGCTGCCTGAGCGCCGAACCTGAGTGGCTTGGACCGGGGAAGTGCACGCAGCCTAGGGCCGGCCCCAGACGGTTCCCAGCTGAGCATCATAGAGCCGGAGCAGTTTGTGCGCCACGAGAAGGGACAGGTCAAGCGGGGCTGAGACACTGTGTGCACACGACAGTGCTATTTGTTTGCAGCATCCCCCCTCCCCACAGTGCGACTGAACTAGTGAGCCTAAAAAACCAGCAAACGGAAGAAGTTAAACAGAGGGAACCACCTTGGAAGTGATCCCACACGGCCCAAAACATCAGAGAAGGGCCAGATATATTTTTACTATTTTTAAAATCATTCCTCTTTTTTTTCTTTTTTTCTAACTTTTTTTAAATTGTGAAGTCTTCTATTTCTCCTCTAATTTTTATTACTATAACCTACTATTACTATTTTAAAAAAAAAGACTTTTTTTTTTTTTTTAAGGCAAACACCATATATAGCCTTTGGATGGTTGTTGGTGGTTTTTTTTTTTTTTTTTTTTGTTTGTTTGTTTGTTTTAATAATTCTTGTTTTTTTTTCTTTCTTCCTTTTTCCTTCTGCTTCTTTTCTTTAATATTGTATTTTTGAAAATCCAACCTCTACTCTAGATTTTTAATCTTTGCTCTTAGGTTTTTGTTGTCAATTTTGTACATTTAAAAACCCAAACTTCACTACCCAAGTTTACCTGAGAGCAAGATTACTGGCTTGACCACTCTCTTCTCCTTTGGACTCTCCTTTTTCTCCACCAGGTGGCCTCTGTCTCTTTTCTCCCCCATCTCTTCTCTATCCAACTCTGTGAATCTCTGTGTGTTCCAGACGGTGGAGAACACCCAAGGAACTGGTTACTGGAAGGATTTGTATCTCTCCTTCTCATTCCTCTCTCTTGTCCTCCTGGTCACCTCTGTCTACTTCCTCCCTCTCCTCTTCCCCGTATAACTCCGTAAATACCTCTGAGCGGTCCAGACTATAGAGCGCACATTAGGAAGTGACTACTGGCTAGCTTGCTCTCTCCTCTTTTGATCTCACTGCATCTCATTCCAGTTACCTCTAACTACCCCCTCCATCTTCTCTTCTCCTTGTAACTCAGTGAACCTCTCTGAGTGTCCCTCAAAGTGGAGAAACTTTTCATCTTTAACCTAGATGTTTTATCATCGGTGCTGTATAGATGGAGAAGTCTAGAGGCTACTGTAAAAATAAAACTGAAAACCAGAAGCAGGAGGCTTAAATCCAAAGCCTGAAAACATTAGAGAATTCTTGAATTCAGGGAACATTGAGCAATAGGAGCTCATCAAATGCCTTCATACCTACACTGAAACCAAGCTCCACCCAAGGGCCAACAAGTTCCAAAACAAGACATACCACTCAAATTCTCCAGCAACACAGGAACACTCCCCTGAGCTTCAATATACAGGCAGCTCAAAATTATTCCAAAACCTTTGATGTCTCATAACCCATTACTGGTCACTCCACTGCACTCCAGAGAGAAGAAACCCAGCTCCACCCACCAGAACTCCAACACAAGCCTCCCTAACCAGGAAACCTTGACAAGCCACTGGTAGAACCCCACCCACAGTGAGGAAGCACCATAATAAAGAGAACTCCACAAATTACCAGAATAGAAAAAGGCCACCCCAAATGCAGCAATATAACCAAGATGAAGAGACAGAGGAATACTCAGCAGGTAAAGGAACGGGAGAGCTGCCCACCAAACCAAACAGAAGAGAAGAAGTAGGGAATCTACCTGAGAAGGAATTCCGAATATTGATAGTGAAAATGATCCAAAATCTTGAAATCAAAATGGAATCACAGATAAATAGCCTAGAGACAAGGATTGAGAAGATGCAAGAAAGGTTTAACAAGGACCTAGAAGAAATAAAAAAGAGTCAAAATATAATGAATAACGCAATAAATGAGATCAGAAACACTCTGGAGGCAACAAATAGTAGAATAACGGAGGGAGAAGATAGGATTAGTGAAATAGAAGATAGAATGGTAGAAATAAATGAATCAGAGAGGAAACAAGAAAAACAAATTAAAAGAAACGAGGACAATCTCAGAGACCTCCAGGACAATATGAAACGCTCTAACATTCGAATTATAGGAGTCCCAGAAGAAGAAGACAGAAAGAAAGATCATGAGAAAATCCTTGAGGAGATAATAGTTGAAAACTTCCCTAAAATGGGGAAGGAAATAATCACCCAAGTCCAAGAAAAACAGAGAGTTCCAAATAGGTTAAACCCAAGGCGAAACACCCCAAGACACATATTAATTAAATTAACAAAGATCAAACACAAAGAACAAATATTAAAAGCAGCAAGGGAAAAACAACAAATAACACACAAGGGGATTCCCATAAGGATAACAGCTGATCTTTCAATAGAAACTCTTCAGGCCAGGAGGGAATGGCAAGACATACTTGAAGTGATGAAAGACAATAACCTACAGCCCAGATTACTGTACCAAGCAAGGATCTCATTCAAATACGAAGGAGAAATCAAAAGCTTTACAGACAAGCAAAAGCTGAGAGAATTCAGCACCAACAAACCAGCTCTCCAACAAATTCTAAAGGATATTCTCTAGACAGGAAACACAAAAAGGGTGTATAAACCCGAACCCAAAACAATAAAGTAAATGGCAATGGGATCATACTTATCAATAATTACCTTAAACGTAAATGGGTTGAACGCCCCAACCAAAAGGCAAAGACTGGCCGAATGGATACAAAAACAAGACCCCTCTATATGCGGCTTACAAGAGACCCACCTCAAAACAAGGGACACATACAGACTGAAAGTGAAGGGCTGGAAAAAGATATACCACGCAAATAGAGACCAAAAGAAAGCAGGAGTGGCAATACTCATATCCAATAAAATAGACTTTAAAACAAAGGCTGTGAAAAGAGACAAAGAAGGACACTACATAATGATCAAAGGATCAATCCAAGAAGAAGATATAACAATTATAAATATATATGCACCCAATATAGGAGCACTGCAATATGTAAGACAAATGCTAACAAGTATGAAAGGGGAAATCAACAATAACACAATAATAGTGGGAGACTTTAATACCCCACTCACACCTATGGACAGATCAACTAAACAGAAAATTAACAAAGAAACGCAAACTTTAAATGATACATTAGATCAATTAGACCTAATTGATATCTATAGGACATTTCACCCCAAAATAATGAATTTCACCTTTTTTTCAAGTGCTCATGGAACCTTCTCCAGGATAGATCACATCCTGGGCCATAAATCTAAACTTGATAAATGCAAAAAAATCGAAATCATTCCAAGCATCTTTTCTGACCATAATGCATTAAGATTAGATCTCAATTACAGGAGAAAAACTACTAAAAATTCCAACATATGGAGGTTGAACAACACACTTCTGAATAACCAACAAATCACAGAAGAAATCAAAAAAGAAATCAAAATAGGCATAGAAATGAATGAAAATGAAAACACAACAACCGAAAACCTGTGGGACACTATAAAAGCAGTGCTAAGAGGAAAGTTCATAGCAATACAGGCATACCTCAAGAAACAAGAAAAAAGTCAAATAAATAACCTAACTCTACACCTAAAGCAACTAGAAAAGGAAGAATTGGAGAACCCCAGAGTTAGTAGAAGGAAAGAAATCTTAAAAATTAGGGCAGAAATAAATGCAAAAGAAACAAAAGAGACCATAGCAAAAATCAACAAAGCCAAAAGCTGGTTCTTTGAAAGGATAAATAAAATTGACAAACCACTAGCCAGACTCATCAAGAAGCAAAGAGAGAAAAATCAAATCAATAAAATTAGAAATGAAAATGGAGAGATCACAACAGAAAACACAGAAATACAAAGGATCATAAGAGACTACTATCAGCAGTTGTATGCCAATAAAATGGACAACGTGGAAGAAATGGACAAATTCTTAGAAAAGTACAATTTTCCAAAACTGAACCAGGAAGAAATAGAAAATCTTAACAGCCCCATCACAAGCACGGAAATTGAAACTGTAATCAGAAATCTTCCAGCAAACAAAAGCCCAGGTCCAGATGGCTTCACAGCTGAATTCTACCAAAAATTTCGAGAAGAGCTAACACCTATCCTACTCAAACTCTTCCAGAAAATTGCAAAGGAAGGTAAACTTCCAAACTCATTCTATGAGGCCACCATCACCCTAATACCAAAACCTGACAAAGATGTCACAAAAAAAGAAAACTACAGGCCAATATCACTGATGAACATAGATGCAAAAATCCTCAACAAAATTCTAGCAATCAGAATCCAACAACACATTAAAAAGATCATACACCATGACCAAGTGGGCTTTATCCCAGGGATGCAAGGATTCTTCAATATCCACAAATCAATCAATGTAATTCACCACATTAACAAATTGAAAAATAAAAACCATATGATTATCTCAGTAGATGCAGAGAAGGCCTTTGACAAAATTCAACATCCATTTATGATAAAAACTCTCCAGAAAGCAGGAATAGAAGGAACATACCTCAACATAATAAAAGCTATATATGACAAACTCACACCAAACATTATCCTCAATGGTGAAAAATTGAAAGCATTTCCCCTAAAGTCAGGAACAAGACAAGGGTGTCCACTTTCACCGCTACTATTCAACATAGTTCTGGAAGTTTTGGCAACAGCAATCAGAGCAGAAAAAGAAATAAAAGGAATCCAAATTGGAAAAGAAGAAGTAAAACTCTCACTGTTTGCAGATGACATGATCCTCTACATGGAAAACCCTAAAGACTCCACCAGAAAATTACTAGAGCTCATCAATGAATATAGTAAAGTTGCAGGATATAAAATCAACACACAGAAATCCCTTGCATTCCTATACACTAATAGTGAGAAAGTAGAAAAAGAAATTAAGGAAACAATTCCATTCACCATTGCAACGAAAAGAATAAAATACTTAGGAATATATCTACCCAAAGAAACTAAAGACCTATATATAGAAAACTATAAAACACTGATGAAAGAAATCAAAGAGGACACTAATAGATGGAGAAATATACCATGTTCATGGATCGGAAGAATCAATATAGTGAAAATGAGTATACTACCCAAAGCAATTTACAAATTCAATGCAATCCCTATCAAGCTACCAGCCATATTTTTCACAGAACTAGAACAAATAATTTCAAGATTTGTATGGAAATACAAAAAAACCTCGAATTGCCAAAGCAATCTTGAGAAAGAAGAATGGAACTGGAGGAATCAACTTGCCTGACTTCAGGCTCTACTACAAAGCCACAGTCATCAAGACAGTATGGTACTGGCACACAGACAGACATATAGATCAATGGAACAAAATAGAAAGCGCAGAGATAAATCCACACACATATGGACACCTTATCTTTGACAAAGGAGGCAAGAATATACAATGGAGTAAAGACAATCTCTTTAACAAGTGGTGCTGGGAAAACTGGTCAACCACTTGTGAAAGAATGAAACTAGATCACTTTCTAACACCGCACACAAAAATCAACTCAAAATGGATTAAAGATCTAAATGTAAGACCAGAAACTATAAACCTCCTAGAGGAGAACATAGGCAAAACACTCTCAGACATAAATCACAGCAGGATCCTCTATGATCCACCTCCCAGAATTCTGGAAATAAAAGCAAAAATAAACAAATGGGATCTAATTAAAATTAAAAGCTTCTGCACAACAAAGGAAAATATAAGCAAGGTGAAAAGACAGCCTTCTGATGGGAGAAAATAATAGCAAATGAAGCAACTGACAAACAACTAATCTCAAAAATATACAAGCAACTTGTGCAGCTCAATTCCAGAAAAATAAACGACCCAATCAAAAAGTGGGCCAAAGAACTAAATAGACATTTGTCCAAAGAAGACATACGGATGCCTAACAAACACATGAAAAGATGCTCAACATCACTCATTATCAGAGAAATGCAAATCAAAACCACAATGAGGTACCACTTCACACCAGTCAGAATGGCTGCGATCCAAAAATCTGCAAGCAATAAATGCTGGAGAGGGTGTGGAGAAAAGGGAACCCTCCTACACTGTTTGTGGGAATGCAAACTAGTACAGCCACTATGGAGAACAGTGTGGAGATTCCTTAAAAAATTGCAAATAGAACTGCCTTATGACCCAGCAATCCCACTGCTGGGCATACACACCGAGGAAACCAGAATTGAAAGAGACACATGTACCCCAATGTTCATCGCAGCACTGTTTATAATAGCCAGGACATGGAAACAACCTAGATGTCCATTAGCAGATGAATGGATAAGAAAGCTGTGGTACATATACACAATGGAGTATTACTCAGCCGTTAAAAAGAATTCATTTGAATCAGTTCTGATGAGATGGATGAAACTGGAGCCGATTATACAGAGTGAAGTAAGCCAGAAAGAAAAGCACCAATACAGTATACTAACACATATATATGGAATTTAGAAAGATGGCAATGACGACCCTGTATGCAAGACAGGAAAAAGGACACAGCTGTGTATAACGGACTTTTGGACTCAGAGGGAGAGGGAGAGGGTGGGATGATTTGGGAGGATGGCATTCTATCATGTATACTATCATGTAAGAATTGAATCGCCAGTCTATGTCTGACGCAGGATACAGCATGCTTGGGGCTGGTGCATGGGGATGACCCACAGAGATGTTATGGGGAGGGAGGTGGGAGGGTGGTTCATGTTTGGGAACACATGTAAGAATTAAAGATTAAAAAAAAAAAAAGATATGGGAATATCAGACCACCTTATCTGCCTCCGAGAAATCTGTATGCAGGTCAAGAAGCAACAGTTAGAACTGGACGTGGAACAACAGACTGTTCCCAAATTGGGAAAGGAGTACATCAGGCTGTTTATTCTCACGCTGCTTATTTAACTTATATGCAGAGTACATCATGTGAAATGCTGGGCTCGATGAAGCACAAGCTGGAATCACAATTTCTGGGAGAAATATCAATAACCTCAGATATGCAGATGACACCACCCTTATGGCAGAAAGTGAAGAAGATCTAAACAGCCTCCTGATGAAAGTGAAAAAAGGAGAGTGAAAAAGTTGGCTTAAAATTCAACATTCAGAAAACTAAGGTCATGCATCTGGTCCTATCACTTCATGGCAAATAGATGGGGAAACAATGGAAACAGTGAAAGACTTTATTTTTTCAGGTTCCAAAATCACTGCAGATGGTAAGTGAAGCCATGAAATTAAAAGATACTTGCTCCTTGGAAGAAAAGATGACCAACAGCATATTAAAAAGCAGAGGTATTACTTTGGCAACAAAGGTCCATCTAGTCAAAGCTATGGTTTTTCTAGTAGTCATGTATTGATGTGAGAGTTGGAATATAAAGAAAGCTGAGCACCGAAGAACTGATGCTTTTGAATGGTGGTGTTGGAGAAGACTCTTGAGAGTCCCTTGGATTGCAAGGAGATCAAATCAGTCAATCCTAAAGGAAATCAGTCCTGAATATTTATTGGAAGGACTAATGCTGAAGCTGAAGCTCCAATATTTTGGCCACCTGATGTGAAGAACTGACTCACTAGAAAAGACCCTGATGCTGGGAAAGACTGAAGGTGGGATGAGAAAGGGAAGAAAGAGGATGAGATGGTTGGATGGCATCACTAACTCAATGGACATGCATTTGGGTAAGCTCCGGGATTTGGTGATGGACAGGGAAGCCTGGTGTGCTGCAGTCCTTGGGGTTGCAATGAGTCGGACACAACTGAGCGACTGAACTGAACTGAACTGAATGGTTTAGTGATTTTCCTTACTTTCTTCAATTTAAGTCTGAATTTGGCAATAAGGAGTTTATGATCTGAGCCACATTCACTTCCCAGTCTTGCCTTTGCTGACTGCGTAGAGCTTCTCCATCTTTGGTTGCAAAGAATATAATTAGTCTGATTTCAGTATTGACCATCTGGTGATATCCATGTGTAGAGTCATCTCTTGTGTTGTTGGAAGAAGGTGTTTGCTATGACCAGTGCATTCTCTTGGCAAAACTCTGTTAGACTTTACCCTGCTTCATTCTGTACTCCAAGGCCAAACTTGCCTGTTACTCCAGCTATCTGTTGACTTTTACTTTTGCATTCCAGTCCCTTATGATGAAAAGGACAGCTTTTTGGGTCTTAGTACTAGAAGGTCTTGTAGGTTTCCATAGAACCATTCAGCTTTAGTTTCTTCAGCATTACTGGTCAGAGCATAGACCCAGATGACTGTGATATTGAATGGTTTGCCTTGGAAACGAACAGAGATCATTCTGTCATTTTTGAGACTGCACACAAGTGCTGCATTTCGAACTCTTTTGTTGACTATGAGGGCTACTCCATTTGTTCTAAGGCATTCTTGCCCACAGTAGTAGATATAATGGTCATCTGAATTAAATTCTCCCGTTCCAGTCCATTTTAGTTCACTGATTGCTAAAATGTCAGTGTTCACTCTTGCCATCTCCTGTTTGACCACTTCCAATTTACCTTGATTCATGGACCTACCATTCCATGTTCCTATGCAATGTTGTTCCCTACAGCATTGAACTTTACTTCCATCACTAGTCACATCCACAACTGGGCGTTGTTTTCACTTTGGCTCTGTCTCTTCATTCTTTCTGGAGCTATTTCTCCACTATTCTCCAGTAGGATATTGGGCACCTAGTGATCTGGGGACTTCATCTTTCAGTGCCATATCTTTTTGCCTTTTCATACTGTTCATGGGGTTCTCAAGGCAAGAATACTGAAGTGGTTTGCCAGTCCCTTCTCCAGTGGATCATGTTTTATCAGAACTCTCCACCATAACCCATCCATCTTGGGTGGCCCTACACAGCATGGCTCATTAGTTTCATTGAGTTAGACAAGGCCGTGGTCCACGTGATCAGTTTGGTTAGTTTTGTCTGATTGTGTTTTTCATTCTGTTTGCCCTCTGATGGATAAGGATAAGAGGATTATGGGAGTTTCCTGATTGGAGAGACTGACTGTGGGGGGAAACTGGGTCTTGTTCTGATGGTTGGGGCCATGGTCAGGAAATCTTTAATCAAATATTCTATTGATGGGCGGGGCTGTGTTCCCTCCGTGTTGTTTGGCCTGAGGTGAAACTATGGTAGGTTATTGAAGGTAATGGCACCTTCTTTTAAAAAGTCTATTTTCCCAGTTCTGTGGAAGTTCTATAAACAAATCCTACTAGCCTTCAAAGTCACATTCCCTGGGGATTCTCAGTCCCTCTCCCAGATTCCCAGGTTGGGAAATCTGTTGTGGGTCCTAGAACTTTCTTAACAGTGCAAGAATTTCTTTGGTATAATTTTAAATATGTATAGATATATGTATATCAGTTCAGTTCAGTTCAGTCGCTCAGTCATGTCCAAATCCCTGCAACCCCATGAATCGCAGCATGCCAGGCCTCCCTGTCCATCACCAACTCCGAGTCCACCTAAACCCATGTCACACATTTAGAAACCTATTTCACAGATACAATGACATTTGTAAAAAGTGGAAAAATGGTTCATGTGTGAAGCTACTCATTATGGTACTATTTGTAATAGAAAAAAATTCCATCAGGAGGAGACTGGTTGAATAAACTATGGAAGATAAACAACAGAGTATCTTGCAGGTATAGAAAGGAATGAGGATAATCTATATAGAGTGCAATGGAATGACCTCCTAAGCATATTGTCAAATGAAAAAGAAAATCAAGGTGGAGAAAAGCAAGCTACCACTTATCTAAATATGAAAGAGTAAGGTTGGTCCAAGCACACACATACATATCTGCTTATATTACAAAAAGAAACAATAGAAGGATAAACCATAAAACAAAAATTAAAACAATAATGAGGAGGAGGGAACATACCTAAAAGAAGAAGGAACGAATAAGTTGGATGGGACAAGGATAAAAATGAGAATTTGGGAATATGCATTATTTTATAGATTAGGCTTTGAAAGAATGCAATAACTTACATAATGATACAACAAGATTAAATTAAAAATAAACCAATTCTTTAAAATTTAAATGAAACAAATCAACCTAAAATGAAAGAGAGAGAAAGAAGAATATGATGAAGAAGAGAAAGTAGAAACTGAAGGAGAAGAAGAAAAGTGAGGGGAAGATGAGAAGAAAGAAGGGAAAGGAGAGAGAAGAGGAAGGGAGAGGAAGGAGGATGTGTGTGTGCATAATGCTATCATCAAGCCTGAAACACAGTAAGTCTTTAATATGCATTAGGTATTGTTCTTATCAGAGGCATTTCTTCATCATGAGCACTGGAATAAAAAGACCTGGACCTCACTCCTCTGTTGTTCACTTACTATCCAAGGGAATGATGAGATCTAGCTAGCTAGTATTTATTGGGACTATTTTATTCATAAATTCAAACAATATTTAATGAGCAACTATTCTGTGTAATGATACTATTCTAGATGTTGTGATTAATTGAATCAATCAGACAAATTCCTGTATAACAATCCCAAGTTGTACACTCTCATCTATGTTTCACAAATAAGCAGGGTTGAGGTACAGTGGTATATCACAACAAGTGACCCATCCTGGGAAAACTTCCATGATCAGAGATACTAGACTGCAGTGGGTGCAACACGGTCAGTTGTTCAGTCGTGTCCAACTCTCAGTGGCCCCATGGACTGTTGCCTGCCAGGCTCCTCTGTCCATGGGATTTCCCAGGCAAGAATACGGGAGTGGGTTGCCATTTCCTTCTCCAGGACATCTTCCCAACCCAGGGATAAAACCCGCCTTTCCATGCATTGGAGAAGGAAATGGCAACCCACTTCAGTGTTCTTGCCTGGAGAATCCCAGGAACAGGGGAGCCTAATGAGCTGCCGTCTATGGGGACACACAGAGTCAGACACGACTGAAGCCACTTAGCAGCAGTGCCACCTGGGATGCAAGGGGGATTCCAAAGCAACATGTATCCAGTCCAAAAAGACTCTCTGTCCTGTGAGTCTGAAACTTCTCCCCAACCTAGAGACAGGTGGCAATGGTGTATTGGTGCAATGTGATGGTATCCTACCACAAAAAGTGGCCTGGGAAGTGTCCTTTCCTTTCTTCTACAACACAGAGACTTCTTTCCTCTAATCTAGATGCATCAGAGACCTGGCTCAACCCCTTACATCCCCTAGGCAGGATCAGCTAAGAGTATTGAGAGCCAGAGAAGAACTAGATAAATCACACAGACCAAAATAACAACCACAAAGCCTCTGAAATTTAAATTATTAGAACCAGACTCACAAAAGTAAACTAGGATCTGTGTGATAAATGCAAACAGGTGACTGCTAAAATAAAAGATTTAAATAGAACCCCGTATCTCCTAATATAATTGACAAAATGTCCAAAATGTGAAAGAAAAATCTGTCAAAACAAGAATCAGGGAAATGCAATGTGAATAAGAAATGGCAATCAACTGACACCAATACTTAGATGAAACAGATGTTGGAATAATCTGACAAGGATTTTAAGGCAGGCATCAACAAGCAATCACAAATTATATTTAGACAAAAGAAAAATTAGAAAATCACAGCAAAGAAATAGGAATTATAAAAATATGTAATTTTACATAGAAATTATAAAAATAAAAACAGAAATAAATCTCACTATATGAATTCAATAGTAGTGAGGAGATGGCAGATAATAGAATCACTGAACTTGAGGACAGAAAAACAGAATGTATGCAATCATGGACCTGTGGGACAACAATGAAAGATCAAACAATTATATTATCAGAGTTTCATGAAAATAAAAGTAAAATGTGTGACTGAAAATATTTTCAAAGAAATAAATGTCAATACTTCACAAATTTGGCAAAACAGATACTGATGTAAGAGGATGAGAAATTCCTAAATAGAGTAGGTTTCAGTTCAGTTCAGTCGCTCAGTCGTGTCCGACTCTTTTTGACCCCATGAATCGCAGCATGCCAGGCCTCCCTGTCCATCACCAACTCCCGGAGTTCACTCAAACTCACATCCATCGAGTCAGTGATGCCATCCAGCCATCTCATCCTCTGTCGTCCCCTTCTCCTCCTGCCCCCAATCCCTCCCAGCATCAGAGTCTTTTCCAATGAGTCAACTTTTCACATGAGGTGGCCAAAGCAGAGTAAGTTTAGAGAAATACAAACCAAAACATATTGTAATGAAATTTCTAAAGACTAAGAAAAAATCTTAGAAGTATCTAGAAATAAATGACACCAACTAAAGACAATACCAATAGAAATGACAGGGGTTTCCTACTTGAAGTTATGCAGGCTGGAATGAAGAGGTCAATGTTTTTCAAGTGCTGAAAGAAAAAAAAAACTGTCATAGTGTAAATTCTATATTCAGTGAAAGTATCCTTCAGGAATTAAGAGGAAATAAAGATATTCTGAGGCAAAGGAAAACTAAAAGAATGTGTTGCTAGTAGATCTATTCTTAAAAAATGGATAAATGGAGTTCTTCAAAGAGGAATAAAAATTTAAACAGAAAATAAATGATTAAATTATAGAAGAAGAAATTCTGGAGCATAAAGAAGAAAATAAGAAACATTGAAAGAGCAAAAATAGATTGGCAGGCGAATTCTTTAACACTGAGCCACATTGGAGGCCCATTTAAGATGTAACTGTAAAAATATTTTAGAGGTGGTCCTAAGATGGTGGAGGAATAGGACAGGGAGACCACTTTCTCCCCCACAAATTCATCAAAAGAACATTTAAACGCTGAGTAAATTTTACAAAACAACTTCTGAATGCCAGCAGAGGACATCAGGCACCCAGAAAAGCAGCCCATTGTCTTTGAAAGGAGGTAGGAAAAAATAGACCAAAAAAGAGGCAAAAGAGGTAGGGACCTAGCTCTATCCAAGGAAGGGAGTCTTAAGAGAGAAGTTTCCAAACACCAGGAAAAACTCTCACTACTGAG
Organism: Budorcas taxicolor; assembly: GCF_023091745.1. Lineage (NCBI taxonomy): Eukaryota > Metazoa > Chordata > Mammalia > Artiodactyla > Bovidae > Budorcas > Budorcas taxicolor. The sequence continues at coordinate 84,293,182 of NC_068935.1, read as the reverse complement.
TCTGTGGCAAGCCTTGGAACCACAGAGGGCAACATAACAGGGAGAAAAAATAAATAAATAATTAAAACCCACAGATTATGAGCCCAACGGTGACTTCCCCAGTGGAGAAGCAGCTCAGACGCCTGTACCCGCCACTAGCAAGCAGGGGCTGGGCAGGGAGGCGCGGGCTGCATTGCTTAGAGTAAAGATGGAGCCTGAATACCCCAAGGGCAATCTGAGTGAACTAACTTGGGCTAGCAAACCAGACTGTGGGATAACAACCAGGCGAAAAACCCTAACATAAGACACAGCCAGGCCTGCACACAGAACAAAGGACTAAACAGAGATAGCCTGCTGCAGACCATCCCCCTGTGGTGACAGGCAGCCAGAGCCGGAAGGGGGCAATTGTAGCCCCAGAGAGACATTATCTACCAAACTGCAAGCAGGCTTCTTTGCTAACTAAGATTTCTTGGGGTTCTTGAATGGTCAGCATCCGCCTGAGAAGGTGTGCCTGTTGTACACCCAGAAAACCAAGCGGCAGGGACGGAGGAGGCGATAAGTCGCAGCAACCATGCTCGCCAAACATCTCATCACCTGAGCTGCTCGGACCTGGAAAGGGCACAAAATGCAGGCCCAACGGAGTCTGAGCCGCTGAAGACTGCCCGAGTGCCTGAACCTGAGTGGCTTAGACCTGGGAGGTGCAAGCAGCCCAGGGCCGGCCTTGGACAGTTCCCAGCGGAGCAACCTAGAGCCTGAGCAGTGTGGGCAGGGAGGGCACACATACTGTGAGTGGGGGCAGGCCCAGTGTGGCTGAGACACTGTGAGCACACGCCAGTGTTGTTTGCAGCATCCCTCCCTCCCCACAGAGCGACTGAACAAGTGAGCCTAAAAAAGTGTCCACCACTGCCCCCTTGTGTCAGGGTGGAAATCAGACACTGAAGAGACCAGCAAACAGAAGCTAAAACAGAGGGAACCACCTGGGAAGTGACAGGTGCAATAGATTAAAACCCTGTAGTTAGGACTGACTACATAGGAAGGGCCTATAGATCTTGAGAAATATAAGCTGGATCAAAAACTATCCGAAAATGAACTGACCCCACACTGCCCACAACAACACCAGAGAAAGTCTTAGATACATTTTTACTATTTGCACAATCATTCTTTTTTTCTTTTAATTTTTTTAAATTTTTAAGTCCTCTATTACTCCTTTAATTTTCATTTTTATAACCTACTATTACTTTTCAAAAAAGACCCTATTTTTAAAAGAAAACTTCATATATATATATTTTTAAATATAATTTTTGTGACTTTTTTCCTTCTTTTCTTTAATATTGTATTTTTGAAAATCCAACCTCTACTCTAGATTTTTAATCTTTGCTTTTTGGTATTTGTTATCAATTTTGTACCTTTAAGAACCCAATCATCAGTACCCATTTTTACTTGGGAGCAAGATTACTGGCTTGACTGCTCTCTCCCCCTTTAGACCTTCCTTTTTCTCCACCAGGTCATCTGTGTCTCCTCCCTCCCCTTTCTCTTCTCTACCCAACTCTGTGAATCTCTGTGTGTTCCAGAAGATGGAGACAACTTAGGGAACTGATTACTGGCTGGATCTGTCTCTCTCCTTTTGATTCCCCTGTTTTATCCTCCTGGCCACTTCTGTCTCCTTCCTCCCTCTTGTCTTCTCTGTATAACTCCATGAACATCTCTGAGTGGTCCAGACTGTGGAGTGCACATAAGGAAGTGATTACTGGCTAGCTTGCTCTCTCCTCTTTTTATTCCACCTCATCTCATTTGGGTCACCTCTAAGTCCCTCCTTCCTCTCTCTTCTCCATGTAACTCTGTGAACCTTTCTGGGTGTCCCTCACTGTGGAGAAACTTTTCATCTTTAACCTAGATATTTTATCAAAGATGCTGTATAGAAGGAGAAGTCTTGAGACTACTGTAAAAATAAGACTGAAAACCAGAGGCAGGAGGCTTAAGTCCAAATCCTGAGAACACCAGAGAACTCCTGACTCCAGGGAACATTAATCGATGGGAGCTCATCAAATGCCTCCATACCTACACTGAAACCAAGCACCACCCAAGGGCCAACAAGTTCCAGAACAAGACATACCACGCAAATTCTCCAGCAACACAGGAACACAGCCCTGAGCTTCAATATACAGACTGCCCAAAGTTACCCCAAACCCATTGACATCTCATAACTCATTACTGGACACTTCATTGCACTCCAGAGAGAAGAAATACAGCTCCACCCACCAGAACACCGACACAAGCTTTCCTAATCAAGAAACCTTGACAAGCCACCCGTACAACCCCACCCACAGCGAGGAAACTCCACAATAAAGAGAACTCCACAAACTGCCAGAATACAGAAAGGCCACCCCAAAATCAGCAATATAAACACGATGAAGAGACAGAGGAATACCCAGCAGGTAAAGGAAGAGGATAAATGCCCAACAAACCAAACAAAAGAGGAAGAGATAGGGAATCTACCTGATAAAGAATTCCAAATAATGATAGTGAAAATGATTCAAAATCTTGAAGTCAAAATGGAATCACAGATAAATAGCCTGGAGACAAGGATTGAGAAGGTGCAAGAAAGGTTTAACAAGGACCTAGAAGAAATAAATAAGAGTCAATATATAATGAATAATGCAATAAATGAGATCAAAAACACTCTGGAGGCAACAAATAGTAGAATAATGGAGGGAGAAGATAGGATTAGTGAACTAGAAGATAGAATGATAGAAATAAATGAATCATAGAGGAAAAAAGAAAAACGAATGAAAAGAAATGAGGACAAACTCAGAGACCTCTAGGGCAATATTAAACGCCTCAACATTCGAATCATAGGAGTCCCAGAAGAAGAAGACAAAAAGAAAGACCATGAGAAAATACTTGAGGAGATAATAGTTGAAAACTTCCTTAAAATGGGGAAGGAAATAATCACCCAAGTCCAAGAAAAACAGAGAGTCCCAAACAGGATACACCCAAGGTGAAACACCAACAGACACATATTAAATTAACAAAGATCAAACACAAAGAACAAATGTTAAAAGCAGCAAGGGAAAAACAACAAATAACATAAGGGGATTCCCATAAGGATAACAGCTGATCTTTCAATAGAAACTCTTCAGGCCAGGAGGGAATGGCAAGACATACTTGAAGTGATGAAAGACAATAACCTACAGCCCAGATTACTGTACCCAGCAAGGATCTCATTGAAATATGAAGGAGAAATCAAAAGCTTTACAGACAAGCAAAAGCTGAGAGAATTCAGCACCACCAAACCAGCTCTCTAACAAATGCTAAAGGATCTTCTCTAGACAGGAAACACAAAAAGGGTGTATAAACTCAAACCCCAAACAATAAAGTAAATGGCAACGGGATCATACTTATCAATAATTACCTTAAACATAAATGGGTTGAATGCCCCAACCAAAAGACAAAGACTGGCTGAATGGATACAAAAACAAGAACCCTATATATGTTGTCTACAAGAGACCCACCTCGAAACAGGGGACACATACAGACTGAAAGTGAAGGGCTGGAAAAAGGTATTCCATGCAAATAGAGACCAAATGAAAACAGGAGTAGCAATACTCACATCAGATAAAATAGACTTTAAACAAAGGCTGTGAAAAGAGACAAAGAAGGACACTACATAATGATCAAAGGATCAATCCAAGAAGTAGATATAACAATTATTAATATATATGCACCCAACATAGGAGCACCACAATATGTAAGACAAATGCTAACAAGTATGAAAGGAGAAATTAACAATAACACAATAATAGTGGGAGACTTTAATACTCCACTCACACCTATGGATAGATCAACTAAACAGAAAATTAACTAGGAAACAAAAACTTAAAATGACACAGTGGACCAGTTGGACCTAATTGATATCTGTAGAACATTTCACCCCAAAACAATGAATTTCACTTTTTTCTCAAGTGCACACGGAACCTTCTCCAGGATAGATCACATCCTGGGCCATAAATCTAGCCTTGGTAAATTCAAAAAAATTGAAATCATTCCAAGCATCTTTTCTGACCACAATGCAGTAAGATTAGATCTCAATTACAGGAGAAAAACTATTAAAAATTCTAACATATGGAAGCTGAACAACATGCTGCTGAATAACCAACAAATCACAGAAGAAATAAAAAAAAAATATGCATAGAAATGAACGAAAATGAAAACACAGCAACCCAAAATCTGTGGGACACTGTAAAAGCAGTGCTAAGGGGAAAGTGCATAGCAATACGGCATACCTCAAGAAACAAGAAAAAAGTCAAATAAATAACCTAACTCTACACCTAAAGCAACTAGAAAAGGAAGAAACAAAGAACCCCAGGGTTAGTAGAGGCAAAGAAACCTTAAAAATTAGGGTAGAAATAAATGCAAAAGAAACAAAAGAGACCATAGCAAAAATCAACAAAGCCAAAAGCTAATTCTTTGAAAGGATAAATAAAATTGACAGACCATTAGCCAGACTCATCAAGAAACAAAGGGAGAAAAATCAAATCAATAAAATTAGAAATGAAAATGGAGAGATCACAACAGACAACATGAAATACAGAGGCTCATAGGAGACTACTATCAGCAATTATATGCCTATAAAATGGACAACGTGGAAGAAATGGACAAATTCTTAGAAAAGTACAACTTTCCAAAACTGAACCAGGAAGAAATAGAAAATCTTAACAGACCCATCACAAGCACGGAAATTGAAATTGTAATCAGAAATCTTCCAGCAAACAAAAGCCTAGGTCCAGATGGCTTCACAGCTGAATTCTACCAAAAATTTCGAGAAGAGCTAACACCTATCCTACTCAAACCCTTCCAGAAAATTGCAGAGGAAGGTAAACTTCCAAACTCATTCTATGAGGCCACCATCACCCTAATACCCAAACCTGACAAAGATGCCACAGAAAAAGAAAACTACAGGCCAATATCACTGATGAACATAGATGCAAAAATCCTTAACAAAATTTTAGCAGTCAGAATCCAACAACACATTAAAAAGATCATACACCATGACCAAGTGGGTTTTATCAGAGGGATGCAAGGATTCTTCAATATCCGCAAATCTATCAATGTAATACACCACATTAACAAATTAAAGAATAAAAGCCATATGATTATCTCAATAGATGCAGAGAAAGCCTTTGACAAAATTCAACATCCATTTATGATTAAAAACTCTCCAGAAAGCAGGAAGAGAAGGAACATACCTCAACATAATAAAACCTATATATGACAAACCCACAGCAAACATTATCCTCAATGGTGAAAAATTGAAAGCATTTCCCCTAAAGTCAGGAACAAGACAAGGGTGCCCACTCTCACCACTACCATTCAACACAGTTCTGGAAGTTTGGCCACAGCAAACAGAGCAGAAAAAGAAATAAAAGGAATCCAAATTGGAAAAGAAGAAATAAAACTCTCACTGTTTGTGGATGACATGATCCTCTACATAGAAAACCCTAAAGACTCCACCAGAAAATTACTAGACCTAATCAATGAATATAGCAAAGTTGCAGGATATAAAATCAACACACAGAAATCCCTTGCATTCCTATACACTAATAATGAGAAAGTAGAAAAAGAAATTAAGGAAACAATTCCATTCACCATAGTAATGAAAAGAATAAAATACTTAAGTATATATCTACCTAAAGAAACTAAAGACCTATATATAGAAAACTATGAAACACTGGGGAAAGAAATCAAAGAGGACACTAATAGATGGAGAAATATACCATGTTCATGGATTGGAAGAATCAATATAATGAAAATGAGTATACTACCCAAAGCAATCTACAGATTCAATGCAATCTCTATCAAGCTACCAGCGGTATTTTTCACAGAGCTAGAACAAATAATTTCACAATTTGTATGGAAATACAAAAAAACCTGAATAGCAAAAACAATCTAGAGAAACAAGAATGGAACTGAAAGAATCAACCTGCCTGACTTTACACTCTACTACAAAGCCAGTCATCAAGACAGTATGGTACTGGCACAAAGACAGAAATAGAGATCAATGGAACAAACAGTAAGCCCAGAGATAAATGCACACAACTATGGACACCTTATCTTTGACAAAGGAGGCAAGAATATACAATGGAGAAGAGACAATCTCTTTAAAAAGTGGTGCTGGAAAAACTGGTCAACCACTTGTAAAAGAAAGAAACTAGAACACTTTCTAACACCATACACAAAAACAACCTCAAAATGGATTAAAGATCTAAATGTGAGACCAGAAACTATAAAACTCCTAGAAGAAAACATAGGCAAAATATTCTCCGACATAAATCACAGCAGGATCCTCTGTGACCACCTCCCAAAATACTGGAAATAAAAGTAAAAATAAACAGTTCAGTTCAGTTCAGTCGCTAAGTCGTGTCTGACTCATTGCGACCCCATGAATCGCAGCACGCCAGGCCTCCCTGTCCATCACCAACTCCCGGAGTCCACTCAAACTCATGCCCATCGAGTCAGTGATTCCATCCAGCCATCTCATCCTCTGTCGTCCCCTTCTCCTCCTGCCCCCAATCCCTCCCAGCATCACAGTCTTTTCCAATGAGTCAACACTTTGCATGAGGTGGCCAAAGTACTGGAGTTTCAGCTTTAGCATCATCCCTTCCAAAGAAATCCCAGGGTTGATCTCCTTCAGAATGGATTGGTTGGATCTCCTTGCAGTCCAAGGGACTTTCAAGAGTCTTTTGCAACACCACAGTTGAAAAGCATCAACTCTTTGGCACTCAGCTTTCTTCACAGTCCAACTCTCACATCCATACATGACCACAGGGAAAACCATAGCCTTGACTAGACGGACCTTAGTCAGCAAAGTAATGTCTCTGCTTTTGAATATGCTATCTAGGTTGGTCATAACTTTTCTTCTAAGGAGTAAGCGTCTCTTAGTTTCATGGCTGCAATCACCATCTGCAGTGATTTTGGAGCCCAAAAAAATAAAGTCTGACACTGTTTCCACTGTTTCCCCATCTATTTCCCATGAACTGATGGGACCGGATGCCAGGATCTACATTTTATGAATGTTGAGCTTTAAGCCAACTTTTTCACTATCCTCTTTCACTTTCATCAAGAGGCTTTTTAGTTCCTCTTCACTTTCTGCCATAAGGGTGGTGTCATCTGCATATCTGAGGTTATTGATATTTCTCCCGGCAATCTTGATTCCAGCTTGTGTTTCTTCCAGCTCAGTGTTTCTCATGATGTACTCTGCATATAAGTTAAATAAGCAGGGTGACAATATACAGCCTTGACGTACTCCTTTTCCTTTTTGGAACCAGACTGTTGTTCCATGTCCAGTTCTAACTGTTGCTTCCTGACTTGCATACAGATTTCTCAAGAGGCAGGTCAGGTGGTCTGGTATTCCCATCTCTTTCAGAATTTTCCACAGTTTATTGTGATCCACACAGTCAAAGGCTTTGGCATAGTCAATAAAGCAGAAATCACGGTTTTTCTGGAACTCTCTTGCTTTTTCGATGATCCAGCAGATGTTGATAATTTGATCTCTGGTTTCCCTGCCTTTTCTAAAACCAGCTTAAACATCAGAGAGTTCACGGTTCACGTATTGCTGAAGCCTGGCTTGGAGCATTTTGAGCATTACTTTACTAGCGTGTGAGATGAGTGCAATTGTGCCGTAGTTTGAGGATTCTTTGGCATTGCCTTTCTTTGGCATTGGAATGAAAACTGACCTTTTCCAGTCCTGTGGCCACTGCTGAGTTTTCCCAATTAGCTGGCATATTGAGTGCAGCACTTTCACAGCATCATCTTTCAGGATTTGAAATAGCTCAACTGGAATTCCATCCCCTCCACTAGCTTTGTTCGTAGTGATGTTTTCTTAGGCCCACTTGACTTCACATTCCAGGATGTCTGGCTCTAGATGAGTGATCACACCATCGTGATTATCCGGGTCATGAAGATCTTTTTTGTACCGTTCTTCTGTGTATTCTTGCCATCTTCTGCTTCCGTTAGGTCCATACCATTTCTGTCCTTTATTGAGCCCTTCTTTGCATGAAATATTCCCTTGGTATCTCTAATTTTCTTGAAGAGATCTCTAGTCTTTCCCATTCTGCTGTTTGCCTCTATTTCTTTGTGGGACCTAATTAAACATAAAGCTTCAGCACAACAAAGGAAACTATAAGCAAGGTGAACAGACAGCCTTCAGAATGGGAGAAAATAATAGCAAATGAAGCAACTGACAAACAACTAATCTCAAAAACATACAAGCAACTCCTGAAGCTCAATTTCATAAAAATAAATGACCCAATCAAAAAATGGGCTCAAGAACTAAACAGACAGTTCTCCAAAGAAGACATACAGATGGATAACAAACACATGAAAAGATGCTCAGGATTACTCATTATCAGAGAAATGCAAATCAAAACCACAATGAGGTACCATTTCACACTAGTCAGAATGGCTGCTATCCAAAAGTCTACAAGCAATAAATGCTGGAGAAGGTGTGGAGAAAAGGGAACCCTCTTACACTGTTGGTGGGAATGCAAACTAGTATAGCCATTATGGAGAACAGTGTGGAGATTCCTTTAAAAACTGGAAATAGAACTGCCTTATGACCCAGCAATCCCACTGCTGGGCATATACACCGAGGAAACCAGAATTGAAAGAGACACGTGTATCCCATGTTCATCGCAGCACTGTTTATAATAGCCAGGACATGGAAGCAACCTAGATGTCCATCAGCAGATAAATGGATAAGAAAGCTGTGGAACATATACACAATGGAGTATTACTCAGCCTTTAAAAAGAATACATTTGAATCAGTTCTAATGAGGTGGATGAAACTGGGGCTGATTATTAAGTGAATTAAGCCAGAAAGAAAAACACCAATGCAGTATACTAATGCATATATATATATATATATATATATATATATATATATATATATGGAATTTAGAAAGATGGTAATGATAACCCTGTATGCGAGACAGCAAAAGAGACACAGATGTATAAAACAGTCTTTTGGACTCTGTGGGAGAGGGAGTGGCTGGGAGGATTTGGGGGAATGGCATTGAAACCTGTATTATATCATATAAGAAATGAATCCCCAGTCCAGGTTCAATGCAGGACACAGGATGCTTGGGGCTGGTGCACTGGGATGACCAGAGGGATGGTACGGGGAGGGAGGTGGGAGTGAGGTTCAGGATGGGGAACACGTGTACACCCGTGGTGGATTCATGTTAATGTATTGCAAAACCAATACATTATTGTAAAATAATTAGCTTCCAATTAAAATAAATGAATTTTAGTTATAATAATAATAATATTAATAAATAAATGATAAATGTTTTTAAAAAAGAATATTTTATGGTACTTGAGATATGACATAACATTGTTGCTAGTTAATGGTTATATTGCATGGTAATAGGTATAATTTTAAGTTCTTATTTTTACTTTAACTATACTATTTTGATTAAAAATATTTTCCTAAAAAAAAGAGAAAGAAGAAAAATATGGGTATATACAATCAACTGTCCTCATGAGTTTTATAAAGTGTGTTTACTGATTAAAAGAAAAATCTTAAAATTATGTGATACTCATAGCAATGATATTTGTCAGTGAGAAAGTAAAGGAACCTAAGTAGAATTAATGTTTCCATACTGTACTCAAAAAATGATAAAATGTTGATACCAGTGGAGAGTGTTAATTCACATGTGTATAATACAGTAAATCCACTCTAAGTCCACTATATACCAATGAGTTCCATTCTGAGAGCATGTTCATTAAGTCCAATTTGTTTGTAAGTCCAACAAAGTTAGCATAGGTACCCAGTTGGCTATACAGTACTGTACTGTCATAGGTTTATAATACTTTTCACACAAATACATAAAAACAAAAAATAAAGAAAACATTTTAAATCTTACTGTATATCACCTTGAAAAGTATAGTAGTACAGTACAACAGCTGGCACACAGGGGTTGCCATCTATTGAATGGGCAAGATTTAATGACTGGAGAGGGAGAGGAGGTGGGAGATGGTAGAGATAAAGGATTGTCAGCAATAAGAGATGGAGGGCAAGCTGCAATTTCACTCACATCTGACACTGATGGAACACATACTTGCATCTTTGAAAATTCACAACTTGAAGGTTCATATGTAGGGGACTTAGCATATCCAGAATGACGTCGAGGAAAGCTACACAAAATTATTACAAATAAATCAAGATGGAATCCTAAAAATTTGTTCAAGTAATCCACAGGGAGGCAAGGAATGACACATGGAAGAACAAGAAACAGAAAAGACAAATGGATAAAATGGCAGATTTAGGGTCTAACATATCAACAGTTACTATAAATATAAAAAATTTAGTACACCAATTAAGAGCTGAGATTGGCACAGTGTATAAAATAAACACTATCAAATTGCCCTCAGTAAGAATTTCAGGGATGGCTTCAAGATGATGGAGGAATAGAATGGGGAGATCACCTTCTCCCCTACAAAAGATCACCTCTCCCACATCAAAAGATCATCTCCATGTGGAACAATTCCACCAAACAACTTCTGAACATTGACAGAGGACCCCAGATGTCCAGAATGGCAAAACAATCTCCTCAGAATTAGGGGTTATGTCTTCTGTGCTGTGTAGCCTGAGAAGTCTTGATGCTACTGTAAGAGGTTGGGCCTGAACCCCAGAGGCAGTAGACTCAACTCCAGTTCTTTGAACCATCAGAGAACTCCCAAAGCCATGGAACATTAATAGATGAGAGCCCACCCAAAGGCCTCCATACCTACACTGAGACCGAACTCCACCAAGAGCCAGCAAGCTCCCAGTGCAGCATGCCCCATGCCAATCCTCCAGCAAAACAGGAACACAATGCTGAATATTAGCAGACAGAGTGCCCAAAGCCATAGCAAACCCATAAACACCCCAAAACTCACTCCTGGACACTGCAAAGCCCTCCAGAGAGAAGAGATCTAGTTCTATACAACAGAACACCGGCACAAGTCCCCCCACCCATGAAACTTTCACAAGGCACTGGTCCAACCCCACCCATGGGCAGCAGACTCCACAATTAAGGGGAACTACCACCCTCCAGCCTGCAGAAAGTAGACCCTAAACACAGCAAACTAAACAAAATGAAAAGACAGAAAAATTCACAGCAGTTGAAGGAACATGGTAAAAACTCAAATGATCAAACAAATGAGGAGGAGATAAGGAATCTATCTGAAAAATAATTTAGAATAATGATAGGAAAGATGATCCAAAATCTTGACAACAAAATAGAGTCATGGATAAATAGATTGGAAGCGTGGATTGAGAAGATACAAAAAATGTTTAACAAGGACCTAGAAGAATTAATGAATAAACAGTCAACAATGCAATAACTAAGTTTAAAAATATGGTGGGGGAAACAAACAGTAGCGTAACGGAGGCAGAAGAATAGATAAGAGAACTGGAAGACAGAATGGTGCAAATAAATGAATAGAGAGGAATAAAGAAAAAAGAATAAAAGGAATGAAGATAGCATGAGACCACTGAAACACCATTAAGCATCCCAACTTTTGAATCATAGGTGTCCCAGAAGAAGATAAAAGGAAAGGGCATAAGAAAATATATGAGATTATAGCTGAAAACTTCCCTAAAATAGGGAAGGAAATAACCATCCCAAAAGCCCAGAGAGTCCCAGGCAGGATAAGCTCAAGGAGAAACATGTCAAGACACATATTAATCAAACTAACAAAAATTAAACATAAATATTAAAAGCAGTGAGGGAACAGCAACAAATAACACACAAGGGGATCCCCATAAGGTGAATGACTGAATTTCAACACAAGCTCTGCAGGCCAGGAAGGAATGGCAGGAAAACTTAAAGTAATGAAAGGGAAAAATCTACAGCCAGGATTATTCTATTCAGCAAGGATCTCATTCAGATGTGAAGGAGCAATCAAAAGCTTTACATATAAGCAAAAGCTAAGAGAATTCAGCACCACCAAACCAGTGTTTCAACAAATGATAAAGGAACTTCTCTAGATAGTAAACACAGAAAAGGCCTATAAAAACAAATCCAAAACAGAATAACAAAAAATAAACACAGTATTAAACACAAAACAATAAAGTAAATGGTAATGGGGTCGTATTTATCAATAACTACCTTAAATGTAAATGGGCTAAATGCTCCAAGAAAAAGACATAGATTGGCCATATAGATACAGAAACAAGACTCCCATATATGGTGTCTACAAGAGATTCACCTCATACCTAGGGACACACATAGACTGAAAGTGAGGGGCTGGAAAAAGATATTCTATACAAAAAGAGATCAAAATGAAGCAGAAGTAGTAATACTCATATCAGATAACATAGACTTTAAAATAAAGACTGTTTTAAGAGATAAAGAGGGACATTGCATAATGATCAAGATATCAATCCAAGAAGAAGACAATTATAAATATATATGCATCCAATGTAGGGGTACTTCAATCCATAAGGCAAATGATAACAACTATTAAAGGGGAAATTGACAGCAACACAGTATAATGGAGGCCTTTAATAAATACTCCACCCACACCAATGGACAGATCATCTAGACAGAAAATTAATAAGGAAATACAAGCTTTAAATGACACATTGGAGCAGTTGGGCCTAACATATCTACAGGGCATTTAATCCAAAACCAATAGATTTCACTTTTTTTCTCAAGTGCACATGGAACATTCTTTAGGATAGATCACATCCTGGACCATAAATCAAGCCCTGTTAATTAAAAAAAAAAAAACTGAAATAATTTCAAACATCTTTCCTGATCATTATGAAGTAAGATTAGATATCAACTACAGGAAAAAAAGACTATAAAAAGCACAAACACATGGAAGATAAACAACACAGTTTTGAATAACCAACAGATCACTGAAGATATGAGAAAGTAAATCAAAATATGCATATAAACAAGTGAAAGTGAAAACACGACTACTCAAAACCTACAAGATGCAGTAAAAGCAGTGCTAACAAGGAAGTTCTTAGCAATACAAGCTTACCTCAAGAAACAAGGGATACATCAAATAAACAACCTAACATTACACCTAAAGCAACTAGAAAAAGAAAAACTAAAAACCCCCAAAGTTAGTAGAATGAAAGAAATCAGAAAGATCAGAGCAGAAATAACTGAAAAAGAAATGAAGGCAGCTATAGCAAAGATCTGGAGAAGGCAATGACAACCCACTCCAGTACTCTTGCCTGGAAAATCCCATGGACAGATGAGCCTGGTAGGCTGCAGTTCATGGGGTCGCTAAGAGTTGGGCACGACTGAGCGACTTCACTTTCAGTTTTCACTTTCATGCATTGGAGAAGGAAGTGTCAACCCACTCCAGTGTTTCTTGCCTGGAGAATCGCAGGGACGAGGGAGCCTGGTGGGCTGCCATCTATGGGGTTGCACAGAGTCAGACACGACTGAAGCAACTTAGCAGTAGCAGCAGTATAGCAAAGATAAATAAAACTAAAAGCTGGTTCTTTATGAAGATAAACAAAATGGACAAACTCATCAAGAAAAAACAGGGAGAAGACTCAAATCAATAAAATTAGAAATGAAAACAGAGAAGTTACCATAGACAAATCAGAAACACAAAGGATCATAAAAGACTGCTACAAGCAACTATATGCCAATAAAATGGACAACTTGGAAGAAATGGGTAAATTCTTAGAAAAATATAGCCCTCTAAAACTGAACCAGGAAGAAATAGAAAATATGAACAGACCAATCACAAGCATGGAACTCAAAACTGTAAACAAAAATCTTCCTAACAAACAAAAGCCCAGGACCAGATGGCTTCACAGTTAATTTATACCAAAAATTTAGAGAAGAGCTAACACTTATCCTACTCAAACTCTTTCAGAAAGTTTCAGGGTAAGGAAAACTACAAAACTCATTCTATGAGGCCACTATCACCCTAATACCAAAACCAGACAAAGATGACACACACACACACACAAATTACAGGCTAATATCACTGTTGAACATAGATGAAAAAATCATCAACTAAATTCTAGCAAACAGAATTCAATAACATATTAAAAAGATCATACATCATGATCAGGTGGGCTTTGCTGCAGGGATGCATGGATTCTTCTATATATGCAAATCAAACACTGTGATATGCCATGCTAACAAATTGAAAGATAAAACCAAGATGATCATCTTAGTAGATGCAGAGGAAGTCTTTGACAAAATTCGATACCCATTATGATAAAAACTCTCCAGAAAGTAGGCACGGAAGAAACATACCTCAACATATTAGAGACCATATACAACAAACACATAGCAAACACTATCCTCAATGGTGAAAAACTGAAAGTGTTTCCTCTAAAATCAAGATGAAGGAGCCACTCTCACCACGACTATTCAACATAGTTTTGGAAGCCATAGCCACAGCAGTCAGAGAATTAAAGAAATAAAAGGAGTTCAGATTGGAAAAGAAGCAAAACTTTCATTGTTTGCAGATTACATGATTCTCTACACAGAAAACCTTAACGACACCACCAGACGATTACTAGAGCTAATTAATGAACGTAGTAAAGTCATAGGATATAAAATTAATACACAGAAATCCCTTGCATTCCTATACACTGACAATGAAAAATCAGAAAGAGAAATTAAGGAAACAATCTCATTCACCATTGCAACAAAATGAATAAAATACTCAGGAATAAATTTACCTAAAGAGAACACCTATATGCAGAAAACTATAAGACACTGATAAAAGAAATCAAAGATGACACAAACAAATAGAGAGACACACCATGTTCTTGGACTGGAAGTATCAATATAATGAAAATGACTATACTACCCAAAGCAATCTATAGACTCAATGCAACCCCTATCAAACTATGAACTGTACTTCTCACAGAACTAGAACAAATAATTTCACAATTTGTATGGAAATGCAAAACACCTTGAATAGCCAAAGCAATTTGAGAAAGAAGAACTGAGCTAGAGCAATCAACCTTCCTGATTTCAGACTATACTACAAAGCTAAAATCATCAAGATAGTATAGTACTGGCAAAACCCAGAAACATGCACCAATGGAACAAGATAGAAAACCCAAAGATAAATCCATACACCTATGGACACCTTACCTTTGACAAATGAGGCAAAAAAACCCACAACAAAACACTGGAGAAAATAGTGTCTTCAACAAGTGTTGCTGGGAAAACTGGTCAACGATGTGTAAAAGAATGAAATTAGAACATTTCCTAACATCATACACAAAAATAAACTCAAAATGGATTAAACATCTAAATGTAAGACCAAAAACTATACAGGCAGAACACTCTCTGACATAAATCAACACAAGATCCTATATGACCCACCTCTTAGAGTAATGGAAATAAAAACAAAAATAAACAAATGGAACCTAATTAAAAGCTTTTGCAAAATGAATGAAAACTGTAAGCACAGTGAAAAGACAACCCTCAGAATGGGAGAAAATACGAGCAAATAAAACAAGTGACAAAGAGTTAATCTCCAAAATGTACAAACAGCTCATGTACCTCAATACCAGAAAAACAAACAATCCAATCAAAAAAAGGGCAGAGGATCTAAACGGACATGTGTCCAAAGAAGACATACACATGAAAAGATGCTCAACAGCAATCATTATTAGAGAAATGCAAATCAAAACTACAATGTGTTATCATTTCCCAAATGCCAACAGAGGTCCCTATAGTCAAATTATGTTTTTTTTTTTTTCAGTAGTCATGTATGTATGTGAGAACTGGACCATAAAGAAGGTTGAGCATTGAAAAATTGATGCTTTCAAACTGTGGGGCTTGAGAAGACTCTTGAAAATCACTTGGACTGCAACGAGATCAAACCAGTCAACCCTAAAGCAAATCAACCCAGAATATTCATTGGAAGGAGTGATGCTAAAGCTGAAACTCCAAAATTCTGGCCACCTGATGTGAAGAGCCGACTCATTGGAAAAGACCCTGATGCTGGAAAGCCTGAGGGCAGGAGGAAAAAGGGGCGACAGAGAATGAGATGGTTGGATAGCACCACCAACTCAATGGACTTGAGTTTGAGCATAGTCTGGGAGTTGAAGGACAGGGAAGCCTGGTGTGCTGCAATTCATGGGATCACAGAGTCAGACACGACTTAACAAACAACAATATCATCTCATACCAGGCAGAATGCCACCATCAGAAAATCTACAAACAATAAATGCTGAGAGGGAGTGGAGAAAAGGGAACACTCTTACACTGTAGGTGGAAATGAAAATTGATACAACCACTATGGAGTACAGTATGGAGATTCCTTGAAAAACTAGGAATAAAACTACCATGTGCCCAGCAATCCCAGTACTGGGCATATACCTTGAGGAAACCATAACTGAAAAAGACACATGTATCCCAATGTTCATATGGAAGCAACCTAGATGTCCATCATCAGATGAATGGATAATGAAGTTATGGTGCATATACACAATGGAGTATTCAGTTCAGTTCAGTTCAGTCACTCGGTTGTGTCCAACTCTTTGCAATCCAGTGAATCGCAGCACGCCAGGCCTCACTGTCCATTACCAACTCCCGGAGTTCACTCAGACTCACGTCCATCAAGTCAGTGATGCTATCCAGCCATCTCATCCTCTGTCGTCCCCTTCTCCTCCTGCCCCCAATCCCTCCCAGCATCACAGTCTTTTCCAATGAGTCAACTCTTTGCATTTGGTGGCCAAAGTACTGGAGTTTCAGCTTTAGCATCATTCCTTCCAAAGAATTACTCAACTATAAAAAAGAACACATTTGAGTCAGTTCTAATGAGGTGGATGAACATAGAGACTATTATACAGAGTGAAGTGAGGCAGAAAGAGAAAGACAAATATCATATATTAATGCACATATATGAAATCTTGAAAGATGGTACAGACAATCCTATGTGTAGCACAACAAAGGAGACATAACATAAAGATGAGACTTTTGGACACAATGGGAGGTGAGGTGGGATGATTTGAGAAAATAGCACTCAAATATACACATTCAGTTCAGTTCAGTTCAGTCGCTCAGTCGTGTCCGACTCTTTGCAACCCCATGAATCACAGCACGCCAGGCCTCCCTGTCCATCACCAACTCCCGGAGTTCACTCAGATTCACCTCCATCAAGTCGGTGATGCCATCCAGCCATCTCATCCTCTGTCATCCCCTTCTTCTCCTGCCCCCAATCCCTCCCAGCATCACAGTCTTTTCCAATGAGTCAACTCTTCACATGAGGTGGCCAAAGTACTGGAGTTTCAGCTTTAGCATCAGTCCTTCCAAAGAAGTCCTAGGGTTGATCTCCTTCAGAATGGACTGGTTGGATCTCCTTGCAGTCCAAGGGACTCTCAAGAGTCTTCTCCAACACCACAGTTCAAAAGCATCAATTCTTCGGTGCTCAGCCTTCTTCACAGTCTAACTCTCGCATCCATACATGACTACTGGAAAAATCATAGCCTTGACTAGACGGACCTTAGTCGGCAAAGTAATGTCTCTGCTTTTGAATGTGCTATCTAGGTTGGTCATAACTTTTCTTCCAAGGAGTAAGCGTCTTTTAGTTTCATGGCTGCAATCACCATCTGCAGTGATTTTGAAGCCCAAAAAAATAAAGTCTGACATTTTACCAAATGTGAAATAGATAGCCAGGGGGAGTTTCATCTATGATGCAGGGGATCCAAAGCTGGTGCTCTGTAACAACCTGAAGGCGGGTGGGTAAG
The DNA here is from genome assembly GCF_023091745.1 of Budorcas taxicolor. Classification (NCBI taxonomy): domain Eukaryota; kingdom Metazoa; phylum Chordata; class Mammalia; order Artiodactyla; family Bovidae; genus Budorcas; species Budorcas taxicolor. Next base: position 84,275,466 of record NC_068935.1, on the reverse strand, counting down.
GAAGCAGTTGGAAGGGGGGTTTAGGAGGGCAACGATACACATATGCCTATGGCCAATTCATGCTGATGTATGACAGAGGCCATTACAACATTGTAAATTAATTATCCTACAATTAAAATAAATTAATTAATTTTAAAAAGAATTTCTTAAATAGAAGTTTCATTTATTAAGAAATTAAAAGGGAAGAAAGTATCATGAAAAATTTATATTGAAAATTTTGTTTTCTAATGGGGAAACAAAGAAAACATGTTCAAATGATCATGTCCTCCCAAATTCTTTTCCTGCTAACTAGTTTTTTAACAAGAAAAATATTGATCTTCTTAATTAATTTTACTAAGCTAGCACAGTTCTGATATAAATTTTGAGGCACAAGGGCTTCTCTGGTGCCTCAGACTATAAAGAATCTGCCTGCAATGCAGGAGTCCTGGGTTCGATCCCTGGGTTGGGAAGATCCCCTGGAGAAGAGACTAGCTAACCACTCCAGTATTCTTACCTGGAGAATTCCCTGGATAGTGGAGCCTGGCAGGCTACCATCCATGGGGTCGCAAAGAGTCATACACGACTGAGCAAGTAACACTTTTACTTCATTTTCAGCATAGTTCTGATATCAATTTTGATGCTGATAGTGTACTTATTTATTATGCTGCTACTGCTAAGTCGCTTCAGTCATGTCCAACTCTGTGCGACCCAAAGACAGCAGCCCACCAGGCTCCCCTGTCCCTGGGATTCTCCAGGCAAGAACACTGGAGTGGGTTTCCATTTTCTTCTCCAATGTATGAAAGTGAAAAGTGAAAGTGAAGTCGCTCAATCGTGTCCAACTCTTCACGACCCCATGGACTGCAGCCTACCAGGCTCCTCCATCCATGGGATTTTCCAGGCAAGAGTACTAGAGTGGGTTGCCATTGCCTTCTCCAACTTATTTATTATACTTATTTATAAATAAGAGTGCTGCTGCTGCTGCTGCTAAGTCGATTCAGTCGTGTCTGACTCTGTGCAACCCCAGAGATGGCAGCTCACCAGGCTCTGCCATCCCTGGGATTCTCCAGGCAAGAACACTAGAGTGGGTTGTCATTTCCTTCTCCAATGCATGAAAGTGAAAAGTGAAAGAAGTCGCTCAGTCGTGTCCAACTCTTAGCGACCCCATGAACTGCAGCCTACCAGGCTCCTCCATCCATGGGATTTTCCAGTACTTATTTATTATAAATAAAATATTAACTTATAAGACATAAGAGGGCATTTAACCCAAAATCACAATAGAAAATGCCTTATCCTGGGGATGGAAGATATTTTAATTTTGGAATTTATTAATATAGGTTATCAAATTAATATATCAATGATATATTCATTAAATAGTCAAGAGATAATGACAAAATGAAATAAAATTAAAACCAATTTTGATTTTTAAAAATATTATACATTATATAAAAGATTTTTAAAATACTCCATATTCTGCTATATGTATTTCTAGTCAGGTGCCCTACTTGAATGAAGAATGAATGATAAACAGTGAGTAGAATAAGAAAACAAAAATTCAGAAACAGTTTACAACACTGCAAATAAACAAACACCAAAAGGTGATATTTTCCCCTATCAAATAAAAAAAGGAAAAACAAACAAACAAACACAGTCCTCTCATGTTAGTAATTTAATGTGACAAAGGAAGACATAAAATAGATGATAGCCACATACATTATTTATGCTTGGTTAGGTTTCTGGGATATAAGAACTCCATTCACTATTGAAAATAATTGTAATTATAGTGGAAATTAGTAAAATAAAGAAAAAAAGTGTTATCTGCTAATATATTACAGGAATCTTAAAACTGAATGCATTATTTAGCTTGATCATTTTACTTCTAAAAATGTCCTGCTGGAAGAGTGTTGCTCTTCTCTAAAGATTTATTTACAATGATGTTTACAGTTCATCCTGAAGAAGGAAATGGCAACCAACTCTAGTATTCTTACATGGAGAAGTCCATGGACAGAGGAGCTTGGTGGGTTACAGACCACGGGGTCACAAAGAGTTGGACACGACTGAGTGACTAACACTTTACAGTTCATATGAGTGAACTTAAAAACTAAATAAAATAAATTATAAAAATAAGATTGTGTCAGATGCTGTTAGCTTCTTATCCAAAATTCATTGCTCATTTTCTTCCTTATTAACATAACATTTATTTCATTCTGGGTGGTAAAGTGACCAGTCTCAAGAACTGATTCTTAATTGGTCTTATTCTGTTGTGGCAATCTCATTTTTGTTTCCCAAGTACTCATGTCCTAGCATCAGATGCAATTTTGAGATACTTATAATGCCCAACTCTGGTTAATATGATACAAAAGATTCAAAAGGAAATCTGTTGGGGAGCTTCTAGGAAAATGTGTGTGTGTGCTAAGTGTCTTCAGTCGTGTCCAACTTTTTGTGATCCTATGGATTATAGCTCACCAGGCTTCTCTCTGTCCATGGTGTTCTCCAGGCAAGAATACTGGAGTGGGTTGCGATGCTCTTCTCCAGGGGATCTTCTCAACCCAGGGATCAAACCTGTGTCTCTTCTGTCTCCTGCATTAGGCAAGAACGTTCTTTACCACTAGTGCCACCTTCTCCCCTTACAATATTAAGCTGCTTTTTCCCCTGCCTCTTCTTCCTAACTTTGACTATGATGTAAGGATGTAATGCTTTCAGTTATGGTAACCAAAGGACCACAAGCATGAGGAAAAATTAGCAAGGTGCCTAGGATGTTGACAACATTCTGCCCAACCAACACCAAGTTTTCTTGCTTTCAGATTTCATTACATAAGTAAACGTGTTTATGGTTCAAGTCAGTGTTAAGTTTTATGTTATTTTTAACTTAGTACATCCTAACTGAATAAAAGATTAATTTGCCCACAGCAAAGCTGGGACTTAAATCCATGTGCATCTGCCTCATGTTTATTTTTACCGAACCATTGTGACTTTAAGCAAGACACATATCCTCTTTGAGTCTTAGTTTCATCATCTAAAATGGGGTTTATAATACCTTCTTGGTGGGAATGACAGACAAATGAGATAATGCACATGAAAGCTCTTTACAAAGCACAGGCTGCTATACAGGTACAAGCTATTTATATGTAAAGTTGTTGGAAGAACACAGTATTGCAGTTAATTCATTTTTTTTCTTAGCTTTATAGTAGTGCTAAAACAAATTACAACCAAAGAGATGCTTAGACAAATATACATTTCATCATGGGCTACTTTTTGAGAGTTTGGTAACAAATAACAGTTTGACAGAAAGACCTGTTTTTTCCCCTTGAAGAAGTTGAGGTTTGTAAATATGGGTGACTTTAAAGGTAATGGCCATGTACATGACAGGAATACATCTAATACCTTGTTCTTATAAAAGTGCTGAGACTTCTGATCATGAAGATCAATGTGATATTTAAAATAGATTTTGTCAAACCAAGTAGCTTATTCCATTGGCTCCATCCTAATGTCCAGCATGACCGAATTCTTGGTGATCATTCCTTGGTCTTGGGATCCCTTATAAACCATGTGGGTACCCCACTGTGGTATAGAATGTTATGTGTAGAGGAGTTAAAATTAGAATTAGTGCTTGTTTATTGATATCCCTGGGCCTTAGTCTCTATTTGCAAAATAGGTAGAAAAGAGGCAGGCTAAATAATTACTACATTTTGTTTCAGTCAGGGGATCATGCCACTCTCCAACCTGTGAAGTGAAGTGATAGTTGCTCGGTTGTGTCCGACTCTTTGTGACTCTTGGACTGTAGTCTGCCAGGCTTTTTGTCCACGAAATTCTTCAGGCAAGATTACTAAAGTGGGTTTCCTTTCCCTTTTCCATAGGATCTTCCTGATCCAAGGATCAAACCGGGGCCTCCTGCATTGCAGGCAGATTATATACCGTCTGAGCTACCAGGGAAGCTCAAACCTAAAGCTCTCCGAAGGATTCCTGGTGCACTTAAAAAAAAGTTTCTCATCATAAACTTGAATAGTCCCCATGATTTGGCAATATCTCTCTCCAAGACCTCATTATGTACTACTCTGTCGCTCACCCAACAATCATCAGCTGTACTTACATTCTTCCTCTTCTTTGAACATTCCTAGTTCACTCTCATCTTGGAACTCTGCACTAGTTCTATCCTCTTCCCAGAAGGCACCTCCTTAAAAGGCATTCCTGTACTACATGATAGGAGCTAAACATAGGAGTCACTCTGTATAAGATCACTGTAATTTAATTATCATATTTCCATATCTATGTATGTATCTTGTTCACTGTTTCACTAATTGACCTATGACTGATTCGTGTGGAGGTTTGACAGAAAACAGCAAAATTCTGTAAAGCAATTATCCTTCAATAAAAAATAAATAAATTTAGAAAAAAAAAAGGTAAGGTTGGTGAAGGCAAAAAAAATTTGTTTTGCCACATCCGCAGTGCCTAAAACCATGCCTGCCAGTTTATAGGTGTTTGAACTATTCCCTCCCCCCAAAAAAAAATGCAAACAGGCAAAATGGTTGTCTGAGGAGGCCTTACAATCACTGAGAAAGGAAGAGAAGCACAAAGCAAAGAATAAAGAGAAAAATATACCCAACTGAATGCAGAGTTTCAGAAAATGGCAAGGAGAGATAAAAAAGACTTTTTAAGCGAACAATGCAAAGAAATAGAGAAAACAATAGGACTGGAAAGAGTACAGATCTCTTCAAGAAAATTAGAGATACCAAGGGAATATTTAATGCAAGTGTTAGTCACTCAGTCATGTCTGGCTCTTTGCGACCCCATGGACTGTAGCCTACCAGGTTCTTCTGTCCATGAGATTCTTCAGGCAAGAATACTGGAGTGGGTTGCCATTCCCTTCTCCAAAGATGGACACAATAAAGGACAGAAATGGTATGGACCTCAGAGCAGCAGAAGAGATTAAGAAGAGGTGGCAAGAAAACACAGAAGAACTATACAAAAAAGGTCTTAATGACTTGGATAACCGCAATGGTGTGACCACTCACCTACAGCCAGAGATCCTAGATTATGAAGTCAAGTAGGCCTTAGGAAGCATGAGTAGAAACAAATCTAGTGGAGGTGATGGAATTCCAGTGGAGTTATTTCAAATCCTGAAAGATGATGCCATTAAAGTGCTGCACTTAATATGCCAGCAACTTGGGAAAACCCAGCACTGTCCACTGGACTGGAACAGGTCAGTTTTCATTCCAATCACAAAGAAGGGCAATGGGAAAGAATGTTCAAACTACCACACAATTGCACTCCTTTCACATGCTAGCATGGTGAGCTCAAAATAATTCAAGCTAGGCCCCAACAATACATCAACTGATAACTTCCAAATGTACAAGATGGATTTAGTAAAGGCAGAGGAACCAGAGACCAAATTGCCAACATCTGTTGGATCATGGAAAGAGCAAGGAAATCTGGAGAAACATCTACTTCTGCTTCATTGACTATACTAAAGCCTTTGACTGTGTGGATCACAACAAACTGTGGAAAATTCTTAAAGAGATGAGAGTACCACACCACCTTACTTGCCTCCTGAAAAACCTGTATGCAGACCAAAAAGCAACAGCTAGAACCGGACATGGAACAATGAACTTGTTCCAATTAGGGAAAGGACTATGTCAAGGCTGTATATTGTCACCCAGCTTATTTAACTTATATACGGTCAGTTCAGTTCAGTCACTTAGTCATATCGAACTCTTTGCAACCTCATGGACTGCAGCATGCCAGGGTTCCCTGTCCATCATCAACTTCCAGAGCTTGCTCAAACTCATGTCCACTGAGTCAGTGATGCCATCCAACCATCTCATCCTCTGTTGCCCCCTTCTCCTCCTGCCTTCAATCTTTCCTAGCATCACAGTCTTTGCCAATGAGTTAGTCCTTCCCATTAGGTGCCCAAAGCACATCATGTGTACAGATATGCAGAGTGCATCATGCGAAATGTTGGGCTGGATGAAGCTCAAGCTGGAATCAAAATTACCAAGAGAAATACCAATACCCTCAGATATGCAGATGACACAACCCTAATGGCAGAAAGCAGAGAGGAACTAAATAGCCTCTTGATGAAAATGAAAGAGGGCAGTGAAAATGCTGGCTTAAAACTCAGCATTCAAAAAACTAAGATCATACCATCCAGTCCCACTCAGTTCAGTTCAGTTTAGTTGCTCAGTAGTGTCTGACTCTTTGCAACCCCATGAATCGCAGCATGCCAGGCCTCCCTGTCCATCACCAACTCACAGAGTTCACTCAGACTCACATCCATCGAGTCGGTGATGCCATCCAGCCATCCCATCATCCGCCATCCCCTTTTCCTCCTGCCCCCAATCCCTCCCAGCATCAAAGTCTTTTCCAATGAGTCAACTCTTCGCATGAGGTGGCCAAAGTACTGGAGTTTCAGCTTTAGCATCAGTCCTTCCAGAGAACACCCAGGACTGATCTCCTTTAGAATGGACTGGTTGGGTCTCCTTGCAGTCCAAGGGACTCTCAAGAGTCTTCTCCAACATCACAGTTCAAAAGCATCAATTCTTCAGTGCTCAGCTTTCTTCACAGTCCAACTCTCACATCCATACCTGACTACTGGAAAAACCATAGCCTTGACTAGACGGACCTTAGTCGGCAAAGTAATGTCTCTGCTTTTGAATGTGCTATCTAGGTTGGTCATAACTTTTCTTCCAAGGAGTAAGCATCTTTTAATTTCATGGCTGCAATCACCATCTGCAGTGATTTTGGAGCCCAGAAAAATTAAGTCTGATACTGTTTCCACTGTTTCTCCATACATTTCCCATGAAGTGATGGGACCATATGTCATAATCTTCATTTTCTGAATGTTGAGCTTTAACCAACTTTTTCACTCTCCTCTTTCACTTTCATCAAGAGGCTTTTTAGTTCTTCTTCACTCCAGTCCCATTACTTCATGTCAAATAGATGTAGAAACAATGAAAACAGTGACATACTTTATATTCTTGGGTTCCAAAATCACTGTGGACAGTGACTGCAGAAATTAAAAGACGTTTGCTCCTTGGAAGAAAAGCTATGACAAACCTAGCCAGCATATTATAAAGCAGAGACGCCACTTTGCTGATTAGGTTCATATAGTCAAATCTATGTTTTTTTTTTTTTTTCCAGTAGTCATGTATGGATGTGAGCATTGGACCATAAAGAAGCCTGAGCACTGAAGACTTGATGCTTCTGCACTGTGGTGTTGGCAAAGACTCGTGAGAGTCCCTTGGACAGCAAGGAGATCAAACCAGTCAACCTTAAAGGAAATCAACCCTGAATATTCACTGGAAGGACTGATGCTGAAGCTCCAATACTTTGGCCACCTGATGTGAAGAGTCGATTCATTGTAAAAGACCTTGATGCTGGGAAAGATTGAGGGTAGGAGAAGAATGGGGTGACAGAGGATGAGATGTTTGGATGGCATCATTGGCTCAATGGGTATGAGTTTGAGCAAACTCAGGAGATAGTGAAGGATAGGGATAGGGGAGCCTGGTGTGCTGTAGTCCATGGGATCGCAAAGAGTAGGACATGACCTAGCAACTGAATAACAGTGAACAAAACCAGTGATTGCTAAATTAACAGACAACTGCAGAAAATATGTGATCATGAAAAAAAATTACTGGCTGTCTGCTCCCAAACTTTGTGTCCCAAACTTCAGTCTCAATTTAATACCAACCTCAGTTTCTGGGACTAACAGGGACCTGAAGCAGAAACAATTAAGCAGCTCTACAAATCAGGATTGAATATATAATTCCTGCCCTGTGGGTTGTTTTGTTACCAACTGGGATTCTAGACCCTTCCTAGTTCCCCCATCTTGCAGTTTCCTCAGTGGCCTAGTCTCTCTATACAGAGGCCACATTTCAGCCTACTCAGTTCTTCTCTCTTTTCCATTCCCAAGACTTGATAGCTGGCCCCTGAACCCCAAATGAGTGGATCTTGCTTTAGTTGACATATGTCCATAATACTTAACAGCCTTCTTAAGCTTTTGCATTATATATCTCTTGAGATACTCCATTATCTCATGGAATCCTCCCCTGCCTCTGATGCTGCCAGGTTGAATTCTTAATGGAACTGTGACTGCTATTGTCATAATCTTTGGATTTCATATGTTTTATATGCTAAACCTATTAGCCACAGATAGGGTCGACTCTCCTAATCTTGGACTTTCTTGGTTGCCAGTCTGCTTTTCTAGGATGTAACAGAAATAAGTATCCTGACCAGGGGTACTTACCTTGGAGAGCTCTTGTCCAGGTCCACACAGTTGGCAAGTGACACACCGTCCCCATTGGTCCCAGTACTCATTTTCTTGGCAATCCATGGTGGGAAGGCTATGGGCACAGAATACAATTATGGAACAAATGGAAAGGATCTCAAGGCAAGTAGTGGCTTCCATCTCAATTTGTTTATGGACTTCTTAGTCTAGTCTCTGGACCTGGGTTAGAAGGTTTGAGGAAGCCAACTCAAAACAGCTAATACCTATATAGCACTAACCATGTGCCAAGAATTCTTAAAAATGGTTTAAATGCAATAATTCAAGCTTTAAAACAACCATATCATGAATTATTACTTGCCTAATTTTGAATGTGTGAAAAATGAGGCATAAAGGCCAAGGAATTCACCAATGTTCATACAGTTAGTGGCTGTAACACTTGCTGAACTGGAAAGAAAATGATAAGACAAGGAGCTGGTATCTGCCTAGAAATGAGTATAGCCACAATCTCTCATATGTTACCAGCTATTAACAGTTTTGAAAGCACTTTCATACTCATTATATTTGATCCACGCAACACCCATGTTGTAAGCAATATTATCCCTTTGTGGATGAGAAAGCTAAAGGATGGTTCTCTTTTGCCAAAACTGTCTCAAGTACCTTTGAAGACAATTAGCTGTTATTGCTTCTGTCCTTGGAAGCATGGGAGGGGAGAATGATCCAGCATGAAGTAATGTCCTGGTACATTAAAGTGCAGAGAAAAGGAAACACTACTGAGATAACAGTTCTCAGATTACAAATGGTATAAGGCACTGGCACTAGCATTGGTCAAAAAGAGTTGGGAGATATCGGTTCTATCCTGATACAGGTTTGTTTAGGACTAATAAGTTTCCTCAGGATATGGGACTTTCAGAGTTGAAACTAGGACAGTCTCAGGTAAACTGGGATGCTTGGTCAACTTACTTGGATCTTCTTTCAATCTATGATTCTGTATGAGTCCCTTTACTTTCTCTGGCTTCAGTTACTTAATCTGAAGAAAGGGGTCGGTACGTTCCTTACCTACCTTATATAGTCCTTGGAATGATTAAATGAACTAAGGTCCATCAAAGCATTCTGAAGGATTTGAGAAGTTATACAAAATAAGATAGAGTTGAGTATATAGAGAGGTAATTTTCTACAAAGATGAATTTTAATGTAAGTAACTGATACATGGGGCTTGCATTGCTCAAAGAGAAAGGTGGGGTGAGGTTCTTTTGTTCACTCCTTAACCTCATACCATGGTGAACTTCAGGTGGTTTCTCAAAGTATATAAAATTCTAAATGTGTACTTCCAGTCAGAAGAGAGGAGAGTGTGTATGTATACCTTGTGCTAGATACCATCATTCCTCCCTTCAAAAGTTCCCAGTAGCAATGAAGTAAGTTTTCCTGTCTGGCATTCTTGCTTGAATGTACCTTTTCCCATGATCAACTGGGCCATTCTTTCCCATTTCTTCATTCAGAAGAAAGTAGGCTAAAAAACCCATTTTTTACATAAGCTTAAGATGCCCCCATCTGTTGTTTTTATTACTGACCCATAGTGTCAGCCTCAGTAGGCACACTCCCCTCCCTACCCCACATCGTGTCATTAGGAACAAGAACTATCAGTGGTCTCACGGCTATCATGACAAAAGAATTAAGTGTCATGGGCACAGGGCCAGAATACTGGTCTGGGCAACTCCCCTGTATCCTCTTCTTGCCCACACAAACAGAAAATCATTGGCAGGAGCCAAAGAGCCCTTAAGATAAGCTCCCAATATAGGCATCTGAAATCTCCATAGCATCTGTTTCTGCCCTTTGGGTGTCTGAGACACTCTATTATATTTGGTACCCAGAGCCCCTTCCATCTAATAAATGTCATGTGGAATGAATCTTAACATGTCCCTCTAACCTTGGCTTTGAGACCTGTGAATAGGCAAGTTAGGTGTATGGCCAAACCCCCATATCAGGCTCCAGGGAATGAACATAGGCCTTTTTTTTCCCTTCTATTTTGTCAAACTGTTTATCCCAAGCAAGCAAATTAAACTGTCTTTCACAATAAGTTTAACAAATTACCTTTTTTAAAGGGAAGCCACAATGACTGATCTGTTCTGAAGAAGTCATGGTTATGAGTAAAATTGTCTAGTAATGGTTAAATTATTACCAAGGGACAAACTCAGGCCTATGTCAAGTTCTTCCCTGTGGTCAGCAGTGTCCTGTTGTAGATGTACTGCCTTTTTATTTTAAGAGAAGGTAAGAGAGAATAATTAAGTTTTGAGAAAATCAGAGCTACTCTGAGGTGCCCTGTAACTGCAGCTAGACACTCTTCCAAAGAATCCCAGAAGATACATCTGAATCCTCCAAACTGCTGTATAAGTCAGCAACATAGATGGATCTATAAAATTTCGACATATGTATGGATGTGTGCTAAGTCACTTCAGTCGTCACTGACTCTTTGCAACCCCATGGACTATAGCCCACCAGGCCCCTCTGTCTCTGGCATTCCCCAGACAATAATACTGGAGTGGGTTGCCATGTCCTCCTTCAGGGGATCGTCATGAACCAGGAATATAACCCACAGGTCCTGTGTCTCCTGCATTGCAGGCAGATTCTTTACCATTGAGCCACCAGGGAATATACTCATACAAATGCTTTCAGATAAAGATACAAAACCTTTTCATTACCTCAGCAGACTCTCTCATCCCCCTTCCCAGTCAATGCCATTTCCTTCTCTGAAGTAATTTCTATTCTGACTTCTATCACCATTATTAGTTTAACCTGTCCTTGAATGTCATGTAAATTTGATTCATATGAGAGCCCTCTTTTGTTTCTGGCTTTCTTTGTTCAAGACAACATCTGTGAGATTTACCCATAACATGGATAGCAACATTTATTCCTTCTTTTATTATTATTATTTTTATTATTTTTAATTTTACTTTATTTTACTTAACAATACTGTATTGGTTTTGCCATACATCAACATGAATCCTCCATGGGTGTACACATGTTCCCAATCCTGTACCCTCCTCCCACCTCCCTCCCCATACCATCTCTCTGGGTCATCCCAGTGCGTCAGCCCCAAGCATCCTGTATCCTGCATCAAACCTAGACTGGAGATTCATTTCTTATATTATACATGTTTCAATGCCATTCTCCCAAATCATCCCACCCTCTCCCTCTCCCACAGAATCCAAAAGACTGTTCTATACATCTGTGTCTCTTTTGCTGTCTTGCATACAGGGTTATCATTACCATCTTTCTAAATTCCATATATATGTGTTAGTATACTGTATTGGTGTTTTTCTTTCTGGCTTACTTCACTCTGTATAATAAGCTTCAGTTTCATCCACCTCATTAGAACTGATTCAAATGTATTCTTTTTAATGGCTGAGTAATACTCCGAACATTTATTCCTTACCATTGCTGTGTTTGAGTGAACTCCGGGTGTTGGTGATGGACAGGGAGGCCTGGCATGCTGCGATTCATCGGGTTGCAAAGAGTCAGACATGACTGAGTGATTGAACTGAACTGAACTGAGGGAAGGAGAGAATGTGAAATAACTACTTAATGGGTACTGTCTGGAACTAGATAGTAGTGATGGTTGTGTGATTTGGTGAACATGTTAAAAAAAAAAAAACAGTGAACTGTACACTTTCAGTTCAGTTCAGTCCAGTCACTCTGTCGTGTCCGACTCTTTGCGACCCCATGAATTGCAGCACGCCAGGCCTCCCTGTCCATAACCAACTCTCGGAGTTCACTCAGATTCACATCCATCGAGTCAGTGATTCCATCCAGCCATCTCATCCTCTGTCGTCCCCTTCTCCTTCTGCCCCCAATCCCTCCCAGCATCAGATTCTTTTCCAGTGAGTCAACTCTTTGCATGAGGTGGCCAATGTACTGGAGTTTCAGCTTTAGCATCATTCCTTCCAAAGAAATCCCAGGGCTGATCTCCTTCAGAATGGACTGGTTGGATCTCCTTGCAGTCCAAGGGACTCTAAAGAGTCTTCTCCAAGTGAAATTTATGACATGAGAATTATATTGCATAAACAAACCTAGTTCTTCAGCATTTCCTTTAATACCTTGAACTACCCTATATCATTCTATTAGACAATGCTTGTTATTCCCCAAATTAAAATTTAAAAACTTATTATGAATATTCTTATATATGCCTCCAAATGACTTTTTAATGCAAATTTATCTATTAAGTGCTGTTTGGGTTATTGATTGAGTTTAACCAGAGGGGCTGACAAGTGGCAAGATGACTAGAGTATTCCTTATTTTGTCTGTCTCTGTCATGTGACTGTTCACCCTGTCTATCCTTTTGTCCTGATCCTGTTCCATTTGAAAAAAATAACCTAGAAAAATAAGGATGCAAGTTGACAGGGAAAAGGGTAAGCAATGAGGCTGACATTAATAGTAATTCCCACATGAGCTCATGGTGCCCTGAAAAATTGATGTTGCCAAGTTTCTGCTGATATTAGGTACTTAAACTATTGCCAGTGCAGCTGCCTTTGGCCACAGCTTGTGACTGCTGTTCTTCTCAACTTGCACATGCCTGTGGGATGAAACGTGCTTTCTCTATCTAGGATGGGTGGGCAAAACAGGATGACAGGTCTAAATTAAGAACTCAGGACTTCATGGAAGATATTTGCCTTGCCTGGGCTGTGCAGGAGATGTGAGATTAAAGAGGATGAGGAAGACAGCAGGTGGTCCATGCCCTGCCCATTCCTCTCCTTGTGAGCCTACCCAGTCACCCACATGCAGGGGACTGGCAAAAATCAAAGTAGTTGCTCAGTGTGGGCTTGAGAATAGTAATTTCTTTGAAAATCAAGCTTCTAATCTATGCAATGCCTTCATTATTTCCAGATGTTTGGCCTATAATCCAGATGTTGTTTTATCACTTGGTGCTGGCTCTCAGCCTTCTCTTTCTTGGCATGGCTCAGGGCCACTTCTATCCCAGCTTTCTCTTGCCCATAATCTGCTTCCAAACTATCAAACCTCTTATCTTCTTTCTGCCCACATATTTGTGAATTCTGCCTTCCTCAGAATGGTGAGTGGTCCCAGGTCTAGCTCTGCTGTCAAAAGTGTATTCTTCCCCACTGCTGGACTCAAGGTCCCCAGTCATACCATGAGGATTTGGTCAAATCTTTTACTAGTGATTCTCACCTAGTGCATCTTGGGAACTCCAAAAAACACATATATTTGGTTTGCATTTCTGAGATTCTGACGTATTTGGAATTTTTAAAAATTCAGGAGGTGATTCTCATGTACAGCCAACTTTTTTTTTTTAATTTTTAATTTTACTTTATTTTACTTTACAATACTGTATTGGTTTTGCCATACATTGACATGAATCCACCACGGGTGTACATGTGATCCCAAACATGAATTCCCCTCCCACCTCCCTCCCCACAACATCCCTCTGGGTCATCCTCATGCACCAGCCCCAAGCATGCTGTATCCTGCATCGGACATAGACTGGTGATTCGATTCTTACATGATAGTATACGTTTCAATACCATTCTTCCCAATCATCCCACCCTCTCCCTCTCCCTCTGAGTCCAAAAGTCCACTATACACGTCTGTGTCTTTTTTGCTGTCTTGCATACAGGGTCATCATTGCCATCTTTCTAAATTCCATATATATGTGTTAGTATACTGTATTGGTGTTTTTCTTTCTGGCTTACTTCACTCTGTATAATTGGCCAACTTTGAAAGTCATTGTTTGTTTTTTCTGTTTTGGTTCCTTAACTCAGCTTGTGGGATCTGAGTTCCCCAACCAGGGATCAAACCCAGGCCTCCAGCAGTGGAAGTTCAGAATCCTAACCACTGGATAGTCAAGGAATTCCCTGAAAATCATTGTTTTAAGGCTCTTTTTGGCTCTTGTATATTTTGCCTGAATATTAGATGCAGTCATAAAAAGGACCTTATGTTCCCTCACATTTAGAGGGAACTTGATGAGGGAGTAACTTGAGGCCTACTCATTTTTTTTTTGGAAAGAATAAGTGATAGTGTGACATTGGCTGAGGGTGGAATGACTCTTTTAAAACATGTTAAATCATGTCACTTCCAACCTCAAAATTCATTGATGCTTTTCCCTACTCAATTAAACTAAAGTCCTCATAATGGCCAATGAGGCTTTAGGTGATCTTCCTACCTCCTCATCACCTCTTTGATCCCATAATCTACTCTTCTTCCTAATATTCTCTTAACTCAAACCATGCCAATCTCCTTGCTCTTCCTGAAACTAACCTGAAAATACTCCCACCTTAAGGCCTTTCACACTTACTGTTCCCTTAGTCAAGCATGTGTTCCCCTAGATATCTACATTGCTACTTTCCTCACCTTCTTCAGTTCTTTGATCTTATAATATCTTCTTAGGGAGGCTTTTCTAACCACCCTCTTAAAACTTCAACTTCCCATCATATTCCCTATGTCCTTCTCCTGTTTCATTCTGCTCAATTGCACTTATGACCATCTAACACATTTTATATCTTATTTATTTATTTACTGCTTATTTTTAACCCAACTAAAATGTAAGCACCATGAGATCATGGTCGTTGTGTTTAGTACTTCATCCCCTATGCCTAGAACATGCCTGGCATACAGTAGGGACTAAATAAATATTTGCTGGATGAGTGAATGGTAAAATATTTACAAAAAATGTTAACAATCTTCTGGCCTAGTGAAAGGTTTCACAATTGGAAAGGGTTTCATACCAGTTAGCTCAATAGTTTCTTCCAATAACTCTGAGAATAAGCCATGGATTGTTATCACCAATTAATGGATTTTTAAAACAGAGGCTTAAAGAGAAAAAAGTACCTCAAATACACCAAGAACCATACAAAAAGATCTTCATGACCCAGATAACCAAGATGGTGTGATCACTCACCTAGAGCCAGACATCCTGGAATGTGAAGTCATGTGGGCCTTAGGAAACATCACTATGAACAAAGCTAGTAGAAGTGATGGAATTCCAGTTGAGCTATTTCAAATCCTAAAAGATGATGCTGTGAAAGTTCTGCACTCAGTATGCCAGCAATTTTGGAAAACTCAGCAGTGGCCATAGGACTGGAAAAGGTCAGTTTTCATTTCAAACCCAAAGAAGGGCAATGCCAAAGAATGTTCAAACTATCACACAATTGTACTCATCTCACATGCTAGCAAAGTAACGCTCAAAATTCTCCAAGCCAGGCTTCTAGGGTATGTGAACTGTGAACTTCCAGATTTTCAAGCTGGATTTAGAAAAGGCAGAGGAACCAGAGATAAAATTGCCAACAAATCGTTGGCAATTGTTGATCCATCAAATTGTTGAATCATTGAAAAAGCAAGAGAGTTCCAAAAAAAAAAAAAAATCTACTTCTGCTTTATTGACTACACCAAAGACTTTGATTGTGTGGATCATAAGAAATTGTGGAAAATTCCTAAAGAGATGGGAATACCAGACCACCTTACCTGCCTCCTGAGAAATCTGTATGCAGGTCAAGAAGCAACAGTTAGAAATGGACATGGAACAACAGACTGGTTCCAAATTAGGAAAGGAGTATGTCAAGGCTGTATATTGTCACCCTGCTTATTTAACTTATATGCATTATTTAACTTATAAGGAGAGTATATGATGCAAAATGCCGGGCTGGATGAAGTACAAGCTGGAATCAAGATCGCTGGGAGAAATATAAATAACCTCAGATATGTAAATGACACCACCCTTAAGGCAGAAAGTGAAGAACTAAAGAGCCTCTTCATGAAAGTGAAAGAGGAAAGTGAAAAAGTTGGTTTAGAACTCAACATTTAGAAAACTAAGATCATGGCATTTGGTCCCATCACTTCATGGCAAGTAGATTGAGAAACACTGGAAACAGTGAGAGACTTTATTTTGGGGGGCTCAAAAATCACTGCAGATGGTGAGTGCAGCCATGAAATTAAAAGACGCTTGCTCCTTGGAAGAAAAGTTATGACAAATCTAGATATCATATTAAAAAGCAGAGACACTACTTTGCCAACAAACTCTGTCTAACCAAAGCTTTGGTTTTTCCAGTAGTCATGTATGGATGTGACTATAAAGAAAGCTGAACACTGAAGAATAGATGCTTTTGAACTGTGGTGTTGGAGAAGACTCTTGAGAGTCCCTTGGACTGCAAGGAGGTCAAACTAGTTAATCCTAAAGGAAATCAGTCCTGAACATTCATTGGAAGGACCGATGCTGAATCTGAAACTCCAATACTTTGGCCACCTGATGGGAAGAACTGACTCATTGGAAAAGACTCTGATGCTGGGAAAGATTGAAGGCGGGAGGAGAAGGGGACGACAGAGGATGAGATGGTTGGGTGGTATCACCGATTCAATGGATATGAGTTTGAACAAGCTCTGGGAGTTGGTGATGGACAGGGAAGCTTGGCCTGCTGCAGTCCTTGAGGTTGCAAAGAGTCGGACATGACTGAGCACCTTAACTGAACTGAAATTTCTTTAACTAGCATTAAACAAAGCCAGGATTCACAGGTAATGTTTTTTTCAGGTACATAACATTGTGGCTTTCTTTTTTTATTCTTTTTTAAATATAAATTTATTTATTTTAATTGGAGGTTAATTACTTCACAATATTGTATTGGTTTTGCCATACATCAACATGAATCCACCACAGGTATACATGAGTTCCCCATCCTGAACCCCCCTCTCTCCTCCCTCCCCGTACCATCCCTCTGGGTCGTTCCATTGCACCAGCCCCAAGTATCCAGTATCATGCATCGAACCTGGACTGGTGATTCGTTTCACAGGTAATTTAAGACTTATGATTATGACATGCTTTCCAAAGCAGTATTGAACTCTAAAATAGGGAATGGAGGTCCTCCCAGGCTGTCACTTAAATTTACTATTTCCTCAGTAATCTTATAGGGACAAAAATATTTTCTGAACATTCATCTGTTCTTTAAAGAATGACTAGATAGGTTTTCTGCTCAATCCCTAGTAGATAAGGGCCAGGATAAAGATGGTAGCAATAGGAGCAAAAAGGAAGTGATGATGGGAGATACGGATCTTACAAAGAAAGTCCATAGGACCCTACAATTACATGGATGTGAGAATCAGGAGAAAGACATAAGTCAGAGAAGATTCTAAAGGTTTCTGCCTGGGAAGTCAGGATATCCCCGGGACCACAAAGAGTGTGAAAGGGGAGTTCCTTTTTAGTTAAACAAACAAACAAACAAACAAACAACAACATACTTAGTATTGAGTTGTTTTAAGTTTGGAAAGTTGGAGTGAACAAAGGAAAATGTTAGTGGTGGTGCCCAACAGGCAATTAACATATGTAGAACATAGGTTAGGGCTAGAAATAAGTCAAATGCATAAAAATACCAGCTCAGTTCATGGATGCACATCAGAATTATCTGGGGTACTTTAAAACATAGGGCTTCTCTGTTGGCTCAGATGGTAAAGAGTCTGCCTGCAATGCAGGAAACCTAGGTTTGATCCCTGGGTTGGAAGATTTCCTGGGGAAGGGAATGGCTATCCACTCTAGTGTTCTTACCTGGAGAATTCCACAGACAGAGGAGCCTGGCAGACAACAGTCCATGGGTCAGAAAGAGTTGGACACAACTGAGCAACTAACACTTTCACTTTTAAAACATACTTAAACCTTAGATGAATTAAATAAAAAAACAAACTTTTGGAAGGTTAAGCAACATTGGCCTAAGTAAATCACAACAGAGGCTTGATGAGCTAGGAAAAATGTTAAGAACGAAACACTAATGGACATCCGTATTTGAAGCTGGAAGAAGAAGAATAGCCAGCAGCAACCAAGAAGGGGAATCCAGGGAAGAAATAATAGAACCTGGATGGGATAGTACAAGACAGAGTTTTAAGAAGTAATAGATAAGCAATAGTGTCAGCTGTTGGTACAGGTAGGTGAAGGAGCATCAGGATTGGAAATGCATTATCTTGTTGGTATGTGACAAAGGTAGATTGTCTTTTAATATTCAAATATATCACAATATGTGCATGGAATAGAAATAATTCAGAAACCACAGGTGGTTGTTACAGTTTTTATCAAGTTTCTCTTTTCATTTACAAAGTGGTTAAAGTATTTCAACTGTTAGTGATAGCAATGTTTGGTCCAGTACTGTTGATTAGTATATCAACAGAGGAGAATAAAAAGAGCTAGCAAAGTTCAAGATGTCACAAATATTTACCTTGTTTTTTATTCCAGTGTACAGAGCAACAGATAATGACTCAGCAAGAATAAATATGTTGGGGTAGAAAAATAAAAGAAAATTTTATTAAAAACAATTGTCACTGTACAGATAGAATTAATATCCAATGGGGCAATTCTGATTCAGCCAAAAGCAAATGTTAACCATGTAAGTTAAAATCTTTCTCTTTCAAAACATGTGAAAATACAAACATCCACAATAGAAAAGCACAAATCTAAAAAAGACAAACATAACTTAAAAGACTCTAAATTGAGGGGAGGGATGCTTAAAAGTATATAAATATGTGGTTAGTGTCTGGAAACTGCTGAAAAAATTGTTAAAGGGAGTGGGGAAGAGAACAGTGTAGCTAAGAATATGGTGATATAATTAAGACCAGCCATCTTTGGGTTGATTATGAAACATATCCAGTTCAGTTCAGTTCAGTCGCTCAGTCATGTCTGACTCTTTGCGACCCCATGAATCGCAGCACGCCAGGCCTCCCTGTCCATCACCAACTCCTGGTGTTCACCCAAATTCATGTCCATTGAGTCGGTGATGCCATCCAACCATCTCATCCTCCGTCATCCCCTACTCCTTCTGCCCTCAATCTTTCTCAGCATATTAGGAAAACATTAATGATTGCTAAAACAGTTTTCCCAAGTATGCGCAAGGGTACAAAAACTACCCGGGATGATGTTCAAGGGATAAATGAGATAATGTATGTGAAAGGGCTCTGGAAACTCCAAATTGTGCTACACATATGAGGGGTTGCTATAAGTGTTGTTTCTATTCCACCCAGAGTTTGGGAGCAAAGGGCATTGAAGAGAGGCCACAGGCCAGACAAACAACCAATACCCCAAACCACTGCTTTTGTTCCCCGGTGTCCCTAGCCAAAGGGAGTCACATTCACGTACTGACCAACACAAGATACTATGAAATTCTGGTATCATTAAAAGCTACTTACATCACCAGCAGTAGGCTTCCCAGGTGGTGCTAGTGATAAAACAAACAAACAAACAAAAAACCCCACCTGCCAATGCAGGAGACTTAAGAGACATGGGTTTGATCCCTGGGTCAGGAAGATCCCCTGGAGGAGGGTGTGGCAACTCACTCCAGTATTCTTACCTGGAGAATCCCCATGGACAGAGAAGCCTAGCAGGCTACAGTCCATAGGGTTGCAAAGAATCAGACACAACTGAATTGACTGAGCATGCACATGCATGTACGCACACACACACCCCACCAGCAGGACTATGTGACTTCCCAAAGAGGATATACTCTTGACTGAGTTCTCCCAGCTGAAAACTGGATTTGTGGTAGGATTTTTTTTACAGGGTTAGGAACTCGATAAAACTCATTTAAGTGCTCTCATTTCTGATTTTTATTAATGTTCTTTGGTCTTGCCCCATATTCTCTCCACCCTGTCCAATTTACCAGACTATCTGGAATAGCTGTATCTCTCTGAAGATGTCAACAAGAACAGCGCTTTTTCTCACAAAGCAATCTAAATTCTATCATATGCACTATCTCTTCCTCACAGGCCAGAAATATCCTAAGGAAACAGACATACAAACTGATAAACATTTGCAAGCACAGCTCAGGGCTATTTATCCTCACAATATGAATGGGAGAATCAGTCCATAGAGTGAAGCCTGTCTGTACAGGATGAGATATTGATGCCAAAATATTACTTGACTTTTATTTTTTAGGCTGCCTAAGGAAAAGATAGGTGGTGGGATAGTGGGGAAAAGGTGAAACTAATATAACAAGAAGTTCATGATCTCATATGTAAATGCACATCCTATAAAACAATGTTCAGTATCGTACAATCTTAGAGTTAGATGGAAATTCAAAAGTCATCTTATTCCCAAATGTCTGTTGCTCAATAAAGAAATGCCATCCACATCTACTTGAACTCCTTTAGTAATAGGCAGGCACGTCAGTTCATTATGTATTTTTTTTTTTTCCCCTCATCTTTGGTAACTGGCTAAAACTTCAAACCATCAAATAATTGAAAACACTGTCATGGAATCTCAAAAGGATTCTTTAAGACAACCTAACCTCATTCCCTTGATGATCCAGACGGGGAGACTGATGCTCATCTAGAAAGTATAGAATTTCTCCTCATTTACATAGCCAGTCAGTGGCAGAGCCAGGACTAGAATTCGAAGCCTCCAAATTTAGGATCTAGTGTCAAAATTAAAACAAAACAAAGCCAAACTGACCTTGGAGTAAGAAAAATCTGGTTTCCAGTTTTTGCTCAGACACTTACTAACTCGATTTCTAGCAAGTTTCATTTTCTTTGGGCCTATTTGGCCACCTGTACAATTAAGACCAGAAAACCTGGACTTTCCCTAGGGGTAAGTAGTCAGCGGTATTATGTATTTGAAAGTATGTGGCACATAGTGGGAATTTAAGAAATAATAAATTACAAAGGAACTTGTCACATTCATCCATCATGTTTCTTTTAGTGTTTCCCATCACTTTGAAGGTACCACCACCCCCCCAACTTATATAGCTTAAAATCCCAGAGTCTAATTTGACTTGACAGCATGCTATAAGAGTAAGGATGGAAGAGTTTTTGACCTGGGAATGAAAGATGAATGAGAATCTTGTCTTTGGTTTTCAGATCTTTGAGGAACTATCCTGAAGAGACTGAGCAGACTTCTCTGAGTGGCCCCAGAGAGAATGACTAGAACCTCTGGAAGCCACAGGAAGCCTGAGTTTAGCTTAACAAAAGGAAGACCTTTTGCAGAGTCAGGGCTTCCTATGAAGGGAATGGACTCTCTCAGAGATTAGTAAGTACATTTCCTCTGAAAATATTCAGGCAGAAACTAGCAAAGATTTTATAAGGTGTAGTAAATTGGAGTGAAAGAAAATTATGATTCATAAAAACCTACTATGCATCAGATATCATGCTAGACATTTTACAAGGGTTACTTCTTTTAAACCTTTCAACAAACCTATGATACGGACACTATTCTCCCTCTAAACAGTTTTGGAGAAATTCATATTTCTCAGTGGGCTTGCTACCTCATAATAAGTGGGTAGTAGGAAAAATGCTTTGCTGTATCAAACTGGTTGGCATTAAATACAGTAGTACTCCATTCCTTGTGTGCAAAAATCACACTCCCAGAACCTATTTTTAAATGTCCTATGAGTACTGTTTTGATCCTTGTTGGAAATAAGGAATAATAGATATGCTTAGGATCACAAACAGCAGGTAGGTAGCAGACCCAGAACTTTAATAAGCTGTGTCTAACTCAGAAAGTGGATACCCTTTCTGTTTGTACCATCCACAAAAATGGATGGAATTAGTGGAATACACAACCTTTTAAAGTCTAAACCAACCCCAAAAGATATTGATTCTCTCATTCTTCTTTTTTCAATCTCATGTAATTTGTCAACTTCCAAATTCTGCAGATTCATCTTCTGTGATGTCTTGTTAAATTCATTGCCCCCTTTCCATTCCCATAGTCACTACCTCCAGGGTCTCATTCCCTTTCTGCATCTGGTTTATCTACCTCTCATGTTTTCCTATTCCAGTTAGGGTAACTCATGTTTATCAGATTATTCTTCCTGAAACACAGATTTGTCTTTTTCCTTTAGCTCAGAAACTTTCAATGATTTTCCAAAGTATGATGAATTAAAGAGAAAATCTAGCCTTCAAAAGTCTTCCATGGTTTGTCATCAATCTACCATGGCAACTTTAACTTCCATTTTCCACCTAATTGTAATCTAAAATCCAGTTCAGCTGGCGTTCTTTTCACAAGCCCAGAGCTTCCCTGACTCCAAACAGTTGTTCTTGTTTTTTTCTCTGCTTGGACTGCTGTCTCTCCTGTTTCCACCTGTTGAAATCCTATCTGTGTTTCATGGCTCATCATAAATAATAATAGTTAACGTTTATAAAGTGCTTATTTTGGTCCAGCCACTGTGCTAAGTGTGTGCAATTATTTCACACGGATTATCTAATTTAATCCTCACAGACATTTAATAAAGTAAGCTCTATTATTATCTATGGCTTTAGCCTAGATTAAAACAGAATTCAGAGAGGGTGCAGTAATTATGCTTGATCAATGTCACACAAGTTAATAAATGGTAGGGATGGGATTTGAGTTCAAGTAGTCTGGCTTTGCAGCTCTGAAAGGTGCTAAAAAGTAAAAAAAAAATCCAAAAACCTTTTCTGATTTTCTCTGGCTCAACTAGATGTGATCCTTATCTGACAATATCAAAACATTTTGACAGGATCTTTAAAGCTTATCTTATTTAGTTGCTCTTATACCCATGACGAGGTGCTAGTGGGCACAGACTATGTCTTTAGGCATATGTCTGTCTCATACAGTGTGGCACAGAGTAGGTGCTCAGTGAGTCTGTTATGTTGAATTGGAGGTATGATGGGGTGAAGGAAGGGACTGAATAATTGTGTAGGGGAAGATAACCCAAACTTTCCTGCCTTAGCCACCCTGCATCGTGTGATATTGGTCAAAACTGCCAACATCTATCTAAATCAGATCTTGCAGTCTCTGCCTCCCCAGCCTAGTTTCCTGGCAGGTCTTTTCTTGTCCCCCAGTTCTCACAGCTGCCTTAGCCTTGGCCAATGTTTGAGATAAGGCAGGATCAAAATATCACTGCCCTGGGCTCAGTTTCCAGGAATGAAGGATCAAGTGAAACCCAGCCTGGTGGGTGAGGGTGAAAACTGAAAGCCCCCAAATAGAGCCTACAAGCTCTTTACACAAGCCCCGACTTGCCCAGGGGCCACGTGGGTAGGCCAGCAGCTCAAATTCCTTCGGGATGCTTTACAAATATGATCCGACTCCTCCCTCCCTTCCCTAAGCTCCTAGACTCCTTCTCTTCCTTATCTCCCAACTGCAGATAGGGTGGTTGGACGGTCCAGGCATGTTTCCAAAGGACATAGGGGTGCAGTAAAAGCCTACCCAGGGGAACTGGCTCACCAAGGTCATCAGGGTATTAGTGCAGGTCCCTGGCATCTTACACAGCACTTTCTGAATACAGATGGGTGGGTAGACAGACTGCCACAGGACACTTTCCCAGTCATTCTGACTTGGTAGCATCTTAGTAGGATCATCCTAACATGATCCTGAACTCCCATATCTATGCTCCACAAATCTCAACCACCTTGCCATGTCAGAGAGTGTTCCACACTTACCCTGTAAATGAATGGATGGATGGATCTTGCTCCAGCAACAGAATTCTTGGACAAATGTACCTCAGCGCGGGCCAGATATCCCACCAAGCCCCCACTTCTCAGCCCCCAGCATCCATACCACACACTCAGTAGATGAAATCCATGACAGTCAAAGCTCTGCTCTGACTCATTTCATATGTGCAGCAACAACAGCCAGATCTTATTCTCTTTCCTTTCATGCTACTGCCTACTTCCCCGCCCCCATGAAGCAGCTATTGGATCACCGCAGTGTCTAGGCGTGGCTACACAAAGAAGTTTCACCCCTGACAGAGAGAGTAGGGGAGGAGTTGGGGAAGGGTGGGTGAATAGTGAAAAAGCCCTGCCTTTGGCAAGAACTGGAAAGTTCCAGGGACTAAAGCAGGGAGAAAGGGAATAGAAGCAGGAGAGGTTGTGGAGCTGGTTAAGATCTGTGGTTTCTCTGGAGGACTTGAGTCTTTGTGGCAGAGTGTCACTTCTGTACATAAGCCTCACTCATTCAAGTCGTCCTTTTGTCCACTGCATTATGCTTATTTCCTTACTGTCACTGGATTGTAATCTGTAATAATTTAGTTGATAAATTTGCTTGGTTGTTTAATGTCTGTCATTTCCCTTCCACTAATCAGTAAGCATTATGAGCTAACACTCAATAACAACACTTATGCAACACTTGATATCTTCCAGGCCCTCTTCTTAATGTTTTACATATATTAACCTATTTAGTCCTCATAACTACTCTAGTTTGATTGACAATTTAGAGATAAGAAAACTGAGGCATAGTCTGATTGCCCAATGTCAAACAGCTAATAAGTGACAAAGCTGGGAAGGAGACTGGTATATAGAAGAAGGAATAAATAAATTAACTAGAGAACCAGGGGTAAAGGACAGAATGGAAGAGGTCAGAAAGACTTTGAATATGTTTAAGTTGAGTAGCCACAGAGCCCCACAAGATGAAGAAATGTGAGTTGGCAGCAAGAGGACCTTTAGCCTGGGGGCACTCTCCCACGGACACATCCTTGCTGTCTTTTAGCTTTTAAACACAAGTCCTTTCCAGCTAAGATGGGAACATTCTTCAAGGTCAGAGTTAGGGGACTTTCAACAACCCTAGCCTCAAGAGCTCAAGATCTTCCCTTCCCTCCTTCCCTATAAACCATGCCTCATTTTTTGTACTTTGTTTTTTATTATTTTTTTAAATTATTGGAGTATAGTTGATTTACAATGTTGTGTTAGTTTCAGGTGTACAGCAAAGTGAATCAGTTATACATATACATATATCCACTCTTTTTTAGTTTTTTCCCATGTAGGCCATTACAGAGTACTGAATAGCGTTCCTTGTGGAACTCTAATAAGTAGGTCTTTATTAGTTATCTATTTTATATATAATAGTGTATATATGTCAGTCTCAATCACCCAATTTATCCCTCCCTCCTCTTACACTCTGATAGCCATAAATTTGTTTTCTACATATGTAATTTTACTTCTGTTTTGTAGATAAATTAGTTTGTTCCCATTTTTAGATTCTGCATATAAGTAATATCATATGACATGTGTCTTTCTCTATCTCTGACTTAGACTTCACTCAGTAGAACCAAGACTCATTTAAAAACTACTGCCTCATTGGTATCATTATTATTTACCTTCCTCCTTGTGCTCAACCTTTCTACTCACAAAACATACTCTTCTTCTCACTGAAAAGTAAAATCTTCTACCACACTGCCTCCCCCTCAAATAATAGCTTCATCTCTCTTTCTTTCTCAGCCAAATTTCTGACTAAAGGAGTCTTCACTCACTGTTTCCATGTCTTCACTTTCCATTAACTTCCCAATTTATTGTAATCTGGCTTCTAGCCCAGTGCTCTTTCCCTGAGGTCACAAATGACCTTTATACTTCCACATTTTAGAAAACATTTTCACTCATTTTCTTATTTATTTATTTTTTCAGTATCAGCCACCCTTTTCTTTGGGAAACATTACTTCTTGTGTTGGAAGACGTGGTCATCTCCTGGTTTTCCTCTGTTTCTCTAACCCTTCTCAGATTATGTCACTGGATATTCTCCAGTGATATAATATTGGCAGTGCTGGGACTCTGACAACACTTTATACATACAGTCTCATTTATCCCACAGACCAACTCTTTGAAGTATTATTTTCCTTATTTTATGCATGTGGAAACTCAAGATCAGACAATTTAACTGAATAGTCCAAGGGCACACAGCAAGTACAAGCTTAATCCAGAATTATAACCAGAACCTGACTCTAAGCATGCTACATCATGCTGTCTTGCTCCAATGAGTAAGGACAGGGCACAATAGAATGTCTCTGGAGTCTAAATTGGGATTCCCAGAACTGCCACTTAAAATTTGCATGCTGTGTCATCTTAGGCAAGTACTTCAATCTCTCAGAGATTCTGTTTCCCTATCTATAAAATATGGAAAGAAACAAGGTTAGAAGATTTGAGAATATTTATAGACTTTCTAATCCAGTTCCAGACACAGGAACTCAATAACTGGAACCTGTTAGAATGACAGTGATAATACTATGTCTATAATTATTAATCTTTTCCCTCTATTTTTTTCTACCTTTTATTATTATTTTAACCTTATTAGTCTACTTTCTTGTCACTAGTTTCTAATTTTATTTGTTTTTTGTTTTTTCCTGATTCAATCCTCCTCTGACAGAATGTAATTTCAACTGAGGCAATTAGTCAAACCCCTGTGTTTTCCCTACACACTACCTTCTTAGGCCTAGGACTGGAAGTTCAGCACACAGTGACCAGAAGGCTGTATAACTCTGACTATTTTACACATGTATTTGCTACTAATATTACTTTAAAACAACAGGTAGCACAGTCCTCTAGAATTCTTTACAAATGTATTTCCTTTAATCCTTATAACTATGGGAAGGTGCCATTATTATTATTATGCCAATTTATTAATTGGAACCTGGAAAAGGAAATGGCAATCCACTCCAGTATCCTTGCCTGGAAAATCCCATGGACAGAGGAGCCTGGTGGGCTATAGTACATGAGGTCACAAAAGATTCGGATACAACTTGGCAACTAAACAACAACAACACTAATTGGAAACGCAAGAAATGCCATCTCTTGCATGTGTACTATATGCAGGGACTGAGATAGGCAGTTTATATGTTATCTCACTAACCCTTCTAGAGCACATCCAAGATCTGAGGATTATTATCTCTATCTTAAAAATGAAAAAAAAAAAAAAGGAATATATAAAACATTAAGTGACATCCAAATGAGCACAGAATTGCTAAGCAGAGGTGTTGAGATTTGAACTCTTTTTGCTATACCATGCAACTTCTCACCTACTGTCAGCCTTGTGGGGATAGAAAACTGTCACTGGGAATGGAAAAAAAAAAAGATTTAGATATTTCATTCTAAAGCTCTACTTATAGGATGAGGGCCATAGTAATTTGAAGCAGCATTTCTGCAAAATATTAGGATTGCTTAGCTCAGCTCAGTTTCAAAATGAATCCACAGCATGATATGCTTGGCACATAAATAAACACATAAGAAAACAATAAATAAATGCACAAATAGGAAAAAGAATAATGCTATTGTGACAACACTAAGGGATACACAATCATAAAAGATTAATAATCATATAAGGGATTTATCTTCTGCTTCTGTTAGGTCCATACCATTTCTGTCCTTTATCAAGCCCATCTTTGCATGAAATGTTCCCTTGGTTTCTCTAATTTTCTTGAAGAGATCTCTAGTCTTTCCCATTTTGTTGTTTTCCTCTATTGTTTTTTGCATGGAACAACAGACTGGTTCCAAATAGGAAAAGGAGTACGTCAAGGCTGTATATTGTCACCCTGCTTACTTAAATTATATGCAGAGTACGTCATGAGAAACGCTGGGCTAGAAGAAGCACAAGCTGGAATCAATATTGCTGGGAGAAATATCAATAACCTCAGATATGCAGATGATACAACCCTTATGGCAGAAAGTGAAGAGGAACTAAAAAGCCTCTTGATGAAAGTGAAAGAGGAGAGTGAAAAAGTTGGCTTAAAGCTCAACATTCAGAAAATGTAGATCATGGCATCTGGTCCCATCATTTCATGGGAAATAGATGGGGAAACAGTGGAAACAGTATCAGACTTTATTTTTTGGGGCTCCAAAATCACTGCAGATGGTGACTGCAGCCATGAAATTAAAAGACGCTTACTCCTTGGAAGAAAAGTTATGATCAACCTAGATAGCATATTCAAAAGCAGAGACATTATTTTGCCAACAAAGGTCCGTCTAGTCAAGGTTATGGTTTTTCCAGTAGTCATGTATGGATGTGAGAGTTGGACTGTGAAGAAGGCTGAGCACCAAAGAATTGATGCTTTTGAACTGTGGTGTTGGAGAAGACTCTTGAGAGTCCCTTGGACTTCAAGGAGATTCAACCAGTCCATTCTGAAGGAGATCAACCCTGGGATTTCTTTGGAAGGAATGATGCTAAAGCTGAAGCTCCAGTACTTTGGACACCTCATGTGAAGAGTTGACTCATTGGAAAAGACTTTGATGCTGGGAGGGATTGGGGGCAGGAGGAAAAGGGGAGGACAGAGGATGAGATGGCTGGATGGCATCACTGACTCGATGGACATGAGTGTGATTGAACTCTGGGTGTTGGTGATGGACAGGGAGGCCTGGCGTGCTGTGATTCATGGGGTCACAATGAGTCGGACACAACTGAGCAACTGAACTGAACTGAAGGGATTTATCTAGTATCCAGAGAGCAGGTTCTAAAATTCTTATTCTTAGCGTTGGTGAGACATCCAGATACCCAGGCATTGCTACATCCCACACCCCACTATGTTTGGTTTGAGAAGACTCAAGACTTGGTCACTTTCAGTATCTGAAGGGAAAGTCTGTCACAGGGTAGAAGGTTTACATGAGGTTTGTATCTTAAAAGTGAGGACATATGGGTATAATGTACAGGCAGACAGATTTATACTCAGTATAAAGTATGGTTTTCTAATAATCACAGTGAAGGATCAAGTCAGTCTTCAGGGCTCCAGATAACAGTCTCTCCCATTTATCCTCACTAATATAATGTTACCAGCCTGGAGCTGAGCAGCTATGGTTGTTTTCTTTAGTGTCTGCCTCCTGTCTGGATTTGGAGTGATTCCACCAGGGGAGAGTTTAGACCCAAGATTGCCCTCCATCCAACCACCTCTCACGACTCTCCCTAGTAGGATCTTGTGAACTTTGGCTGTGTTTGCATTCAGTGAGGTGCAAGTTGGCCTCTTATGAGAAAGTTCAATGCTAACCAGGCAGGCTGGAGGAGGAAGTGGATGCAAGCTTAGCTATAGAATCTATAGGCAGTGTTACTACTAATCCTCAGGGAGTAGGTCTCTCCAGAAATATCCCTAGAAACCAGTCAGCACCTAGGAATGAGGTGAAGGCAGTTAGAGGGCCTGGACTTAGAGATAGGGGTAGGACAAAGAGAAGAAGTTACCAGAAAAAATAAGGATTCTTAAGTTCTCCATATTGCTCCTAAGCTACTATCAGGCCCTGTTCTAAGTGCTTTATGTGTCTTAACTAATTTATAACAGCTGTATGAGATAGGTATCATGATTACCATCCTTGTTTTTCAGATGAGAAAACAAGATATACAGAGGCCAAGGAGCTTGTTCATGGTAATGCAGCCAGAAAACAGCAATGGATTCCAGAACTCTCACTCAGGTCTCTGGCAGCAGAATCATTACATGGAAAATTTTTTGTGTGTGTTTGTGTTCTTTTTTTTAAAATGGAAATTCTCTAACCCCAACCCAGATCTAATGAATCAGAAATTTCCAGGGATAGGGCCAGAAATCTGTATTAACAAGCTGTCCAAGGTAATTCTGATGCCCACTCAAGTTTGAACACCACTGTTCTAATGCACTAAATGAAATAACTTCTCTCCTTCCCAATTAGAAGCTCTTCCTCTCTTCCCTGCACAACTATTCTAAATTTATACAGTTTCCCTAAAGTCCCTACTTTGGCATCTTGTTATCAGTCCAGAAAAATGGACCCCTACCCTTATCATCAAGAAAACAGATGCTATTAGGTATGAATCCTTCCATCACTTTCCCTTATGCCAGTAAGTTTTTCTCTCCATCTACCCTGGCTTTTCTTCTTGGTGGAGAGGAGAGAGAATGAGCCTAAACTCTCTCTCCTGTTCCTTATGTACCCTGCTTTTTTAACCTCTTTTCCACAGGTACTTTTATTGTTCACCTTTCCTCTTGTGGCCAGTCACTCTACCCACAGACATATTTGTACCACAGCTTTCTTATCTATTCATCTGCTGATAGACATCTAGGTTGCTTCCATGTCCTGGCTATTATAAACAGTGCTGCGATGAACATTGGGGTACATGTGTCTCTTTCAATTTTGGTTTCCTTGGTGTGTATGCCCAACAGAGGGATTGCTGGGTCATAAAGCAGTTTTATTTCCAGTTTTTTTAAGGAATCTCCACACTGTTCTCCATAGTGGCTGTACTAGTTTGCATTCCCACCAACAGTGTAAGAGGGAGTATTACTCAGCCATTAAAAAGAAGACATTTGAATCAGTTCTAATGAGGTGGATGAAACTGGAGCTTATTATACAGAGTGAAGTAAGCCAGAAAGAAAAACACCAGTACAGTATACTAACACATATATATGGAATTTAGAAAGATGGTAACAATAACCCTGTATGTGAGACAGCAAAAGAGACACAGTTGTATAGAACAGACTTTTGGACTCTGTGGGAAAGGGAGAGGGTGGGATGATTTGGGAGAATGGTATTGAAACATGTATAATATCATGTAAGAAATGAATCGCCAGTCTAGGTTTGATGCAGGATACAGGATGCTTGGGGCTGGTGCACTGGGATGACCCAGAGGGATGCTGTGGGGAGGGAGGTGGGAGGGGGGTTCAGGATTGGGAACTCATGTACACCCGTGGCAGATTCATGTTGATGTATGGCAAAACCAATACAGTATTGTAAAGTAAAATAAAGTGTAAAAAAGAAAAAACATATTTGAATTCCTCCCATTGGTGGGGGTCAGGAATCCTTTTCTCTTGATTTCTTCATGATTTACTATGCCTCTGGGTTTATATCAAGAGACTTCAAGATTCTCCAGCAATAACCCCATGCCTACTTTCACTCAACCACTTCCCTCAACTTCCCTTTAATAACATTTTTCTCCTTAATCCCCAGCCCTCCATCTATGCAGAAGCAGTTTCACTAAGCTAAGAGGTTCCCCCACCTGATCCACCTAGAAATCAGTCTTCAGCCCCAGAACATCATTAGTTATCACATCACCCCCTGCTGTTGAGGCTCCACACTTAAGAAATGAGAAGATTCCACCCACTTCTATCACTCAGTTCAGTTCAGTAGCTCAGTCATGTCCGACTCTTTGCGACCTCATGAACTTCAGCACGCCAGGCCTCCCTGTCCATCACCAACTCCCAGAGTCCACCCAAACCCATGTCCATTGAGTCAGTGATGCCATCCAACCATCTCATCCTCTGTCATCCCCTTCTTCTCCTGCCCTCAATCTTTCCCAGCATCAGGGGCTTTTCAAATGAGTCAGCTCTCTGCATCAGGTGGCCAAAGTATTGGAATTTCAGCTTCAACATCAGTCCTTCCAAAGAACACCCAGGACTGATCTTTAGGATGAACTGGTTGGATCTCCTTGCAGTCCCAAAAACCCACATGACAGCCTCCCACTGCATATGGCATAAAATTTGAATCTTTTAATGTATAATGTTGGTTTGGACTCGGATGAAACTGTTAAGAAATAGTTGGATTTTGTATTTACTTTAAAGGTAAGATTTAGATTATTTTCTATTGAAGTGGGTATGGGCAGTGTGTAAAAAAAAGTAGGATTTGATGGATTCCTAGGTTCTAGGCTGAACAACTGGATGCATGGTGACAACACTAATTTAGTTGAGAAGACTGGCAGAGAAGCAGTTTTATGGAGGTAGAGAATCAAGTATGTGGTTTTGGGCATATTAAATCTATATTTTTCAAAATAGTGATTATTGCAATTGATAATTTTGCCTTTTTAAAATTAATTTTAATGGAGTATAGTTGATATACAATGTTGCATTAGTTTCTGCTGTACAGCAAAGTGAATCAGCTATGTATATACATATATCGACTATTTCAAAAATTCTTTTCCCATATAAGATATTACAGAGTATTAAGTAGAGTCCCCTCTACTATTCAGTAGGTTCTTATTAGTTATCTACTATATATATAGTAGTGTACATATGTCAATCACAATCTCCCAGTTTACCTATCCCTCCCCTCCCCCAACCTCATTAAACCCTGGTAACCATAAGTTCATTTCTAAATCTGTAACTCTATCTTGATTTTGTAAATAAGTTAATTTGTTCCCTTTGTTTAGTTTCCACATATAAGCAATATCATGTGATATTTGTCTGTCTGAATATGTCACTCAGAATGACAATCTCTAGGTCCATCCATGTAATTGTAAACAATGTTATTTCATTCTTTTTATCACTGATATTACAACATCTTTTATCCATTCCTCTGTTGATGTACATTTAGATTGCTTTCATGTCCTGGCTATTGTAAATAGTGCTGCAATGAACTTTCAGGTGCATATATATTTTTGAATTATGGTTTTCTCCAGATACATGCCGAGGAGTGGGATCACCATAGAATATGGTAGTTCGATTTTTAATTTTTTAAGGTACCTCCATCAGTTCAGTTCAGTTGCTCAGTCGTGTCCGACTCTTTGTGACCCCATGAACTGCAGCACGCCAGGCCTCCCTGTCCATCACCAACTCCTGGAGTTCACTCAAACTCATGCCCATCGAGTGGATGATGCCATCAGGCCATCTCATTCTCTGTCATCCCCTTCTCCTCCTGCCCCCAATCCCTTCCAGCATCAGAGTCTTTTCCAAAGAGTCAACTCTTCTCATCAGGTGGCCAAAGTATTGGGGTTTCAGCTTTAACATCATTCCTTCCAAAGAAAACCCAGGGCTGATCTCCTTCAGAATGGACTGGTTGGATGTCCTTGCAGTCCAAGGGACTCTCAAGAGTCTTCTCCAACACCACAGTTCAAAAGCATCAATTCTTCGGTGCTCAGCTTTCTTCACAGTCCAACTCTCACATCCATACATGACCACAGGAAAAATCATAGCCTTGACTAGACGGACCTTTGTTGGCAAAGTAATGTCTCTGCTTTTGAATATGCTATCTAGGTTGGTCTACAGTTCCCATAGTGGCTGTACCAGTTTACATTCCCACCAACCGTGTAGGAAGGTTCCCTTTATTCCACACTCACTTCAGCATTTATTGTTTGTAGAGTTTTTGATAATGGGCATTCTGACTGGTGTGAGGTGATACCTTAATGAGGTATTGATTTGCATTCCTATAATAATTAGTGATGTTGAGCTTTTTTCTTCATGTACTTTTTAACCATCTGCATGCCTTCCTTGGAGAAATGGATCCTTTGTTCATTTTTTGACTGAGTTGTTTGTTTGTTTAGATATTGAGTTTCGTGAGCTGCCTCTATATTTTGGAGATTAATCCTTTGTTGGTTGCTTTTTAGTAATATTTTCTCCCATTCTGAGGGTTGTTTGTTGTTTTGTTTATGGTTGCTTTTACTGTGTAAAAGCTTTTAGGTTTAATAATATTCCATATGTTTATTCTTAGTTTTTAATTTTAATTACTATAGGAGACAGATCAAAAAAAGACCTTCCTGCAATTCATGTCAAAGCGTGTTCTGCCTGTTTTTCTTTAAGAGTTTTATAGTGTCAGACCTTACATTTATGTCTTTAATCCATTTTGAGTTTGTTTTGTGTGTGGTATTAGAGACTGTTGTATTTTCATTCCTTTGCATATAGCTGTCCAGTTTTATCAGCACTGCTTATTGAAGAGACTGTCTTTTCTCCACTGCAAATTGATGCCACCTTCGTCAAAGATTAGGTGACCATTGGTGCATAGGATTATTTCTCAGCTTTCTATCCTGTTCCATTGATCAATATTTCTGTTTTTGTGTCAGAAATACTGTTTGTGCCATACTGTTTTGATTACTGTAGCTTTGTAGTATAGTTTGAAGTCAGGGAGTCTAATTCCTTCAGCTCCATTTTTCTTTCTCAAGATTGTTTTGGCTATTTGAGGTCTTTTGTGTTTCCATACAAATTGTCAAATATTTTATTCTAATTCTGTGGAAAATGTCACTGGTAATTTGATAGGGATTGCATTGAATCTGTGGATTGCTTTGGGTAGTGAAAGGTTGTTGTTTAATCATGACACCGGGATTCTTGGCCCCCAGAGGAGAAGAATTCAATCTGGGGCCAGAGACGAGGCTTGATGGCTCAGAGCTTTTGTGTAATAAAGTTTTATTAAAGTATAAACGAGATAGCAAAAGCTTCTGACATAGGTATCAGAAGGGGGCAGAAAGAGTGCCCCCCTGCTAGTCTTCAGCTTGATGTTATATAGTCACTAGCAGTCTGTTAATGAAAGAAAGGAATGTCTTAAAACTCAGAATGGCACCAGGACCCTCATGCATAAGATGCATTTTGGGATAATCTTGGCACCAAATGGTTCATCTGGGGCCATAAAATGATTAACTTGAATCTTGAAGAAGGGCTGATCACCATACAAATAGCTTCATTTATATAGATTAGAGGAAGAATATCTGAGCATAACATACTGGTTTATCAAGTAGGTTCTGAGCCAAAAGGCAGAATCGACTTGAAGACAGAGGTTGGGTTAAATGCATAGTACATTAGCATCCAAGCTGGTTTTAGAAAAGGCAGAGGAACCAGAGATCAAATTGCCAACATCTGCTGGATCATGGAAAAAGCAAGAAAGTTCCAGAAAAACATCTATTTCTGCTTTACTGACTATGTCAAAGCCTTTGACTGTGTGGATCACAATAAACTGTGGAAAATTCTGAAAGACATGGGACTACCAGATCACCTAACCTGCCTCTTGAGAAATCTGTATGCAAGTCAGGAAGCAACAATTAGAACTGGACATGGAACAACAGACTGGTTCCAAATAGAAAAAGGAGCACGTCAAGGCTGTATATTGTCACCCTGCTTATTTAACTTATATGCAGAGTACATCATGAGAAATGCTGGACTGGAAGAAACACAAGCTGGAATCAAGATTGCCGGGAGAAATATCAATAACCTCAGATATGCAGATGACACCACCCTTATGGCAGAAAGTGAAGAGAAGCAAAAAAGCCTCTTGATGAGAGTGAAAGAGGAGAGCGAAAAAGTTGGCTTAAAGCTCAACATTCAGAAAATGAAGAACATGGCATCTGGTCCCATCACTTCATGGGAAATAGATGGGGAAACAGTGTCAGACTTTATTTTTTGGGGCTCCAAAATCACTGCAGATGGTGATTGCAGCCATGAAATTAAAAGACGCTTACTCCTTGGAAGAAAAGTTGTGACCAACCTAGATAGTATATTCAAAAGCAGAGACATTACTTTGCCGACTAAGGTCCATCTAGTCAAGGCTATGGTTTTTCCTGTGGTCATGTATGGATGTGAGAGTTGGACTGTGAAGAAGGCTGAGCACTAAAGAATTGATGCTTTTGAACTGTGGTGTTGGAGAAGACTCTTGAGAATACCTTGGACTGCAAGGAGGTCCAACCAGTCCATTCTGAAGGAGATCAGCCCTGGGATTTCTTTGGAAGGAATGATGCTAAAGCTGAAACTTTGGCCACCTCATGAGAAGAGTTGACTCATTGGAAAAGACTCTGGTGCTGGGAGGGATTGGGGGCAGGAGGAGAAGGAGACAACCGAGGATGAGATGGCTGGATGGCATCACAGACTTGATGGACGTGAGTCTGGGTGAACTCTGGGAGATGGTGATGAACAGGGAGGCCTGGCGTGCTGTAATTCATGGGGTCGCAAAGAGTTGGACATGACTGAAAGACTGAACTGAACTGAACTGAAGATAAACATTTCCATAAGAAAAAGACATTGGTTATCTCTAGGTTTAAGAATAGTTAACTTCAGGTGAAACCAGGTGTCATGGCAACACAGAATTTTAAGAGGAACCTCCTTTTAAATTTATATAGAGAAGGAAAAAATATCGCTAGTTTGTTTCCTCTTGCTGCTTAAGAGAGATAAAAATGTCTGACACTTGCAGGCTATTTCCTCTGTTTGGAAACCCCTGGCCTTCCTGCCTGTAACCCTGTCAGTAGTATAGATATTTTTTACAATATTGACTCTTCCAATCTGAGAATATAGTATATCTGTCCATCTGACTGTGTCATCTTGATTTCTTTCATCAGTATCTTACAGTTTTCTGAGTATAAGTATTTTACTTCTTTAGGTGTATTCCTAGCTATTTTATTATTTTTGTTGCAGCGGTAAATGGAGTTATTTCCTTAATTTCTCTTTCATTTTCAGTGTATTGGAATGCAAGAGATATTTATGTATTAATTTTGTATCCTGAAGCTTTACCAAATTCATTGATGAGCTCTAATAATTTTCTGCTAGCCAATTTAAGGTTTTCTAGGAGATGGCAAGAGTGAACGTCGACATTCTAGGAATCAGCAAACTAAAATAGACTGGAATGGGTGAATTTAGCTCAGATGACCATTATATCTACTACTGCGGGCAGGAATCCCTCAGAAGTAATGGAGTAGCCATCATGGTCAACAAAAGAGTCTGAAATGCAGTACTTGGATGCAATCTCAAAAACGACAGAATGATCTCTGTTCGTCTCCAAGGCAAACCATTCAATATCACAGTAATCCAAGTCTATGCCCCAACCAGTAATGCTGAAGAAACTGAAGTTGAATGGTTCTATGAAGACCTACAAGACCTTTCAGAATTAACACCCAAAAAAGAGGTCCTTTTCATTATAGGGGACTGGAATGCAAAAGTAGGAAGTCAAGAAACACCTGGAGTCACAGGCAAATTTGGCCTTGGAATGAGGAATGAAGCAGGGCAAAGACTAATAGAGTTTTGCCAAGAAAATGCACTGGTCACAGCAAACACCCTCTTCCAACAACACAAGAGAAGACTCTACGCATGGACATCACCAGATGGTCAACACTGAAATCAGATTGATTATATTCTCTTCAGCCAAAGATGGAGAAGCTCTATACAGTCAACAAAAACAAGACCAGGAGCTGACTGTGACTCAGATCATGAACTCCTTACTGCCAAATTCAGACTTAAATTGAAGAAAGCAGGGAAAACCGCTAGACCATTCAGATATGACCTAAATCAAATCCCTTATGATTATACTGTGGAAGTAAGAAATAGATTTAAGGGCCTAGATCTGATAGATAGAATGCCTGATGAACTATGGAATGAGATTCGTGACATTGTACAAGAGGCAGGGATCAAGACCATCCCCATGGAAAAGAAATGCAAAAAGGCAAAATGGCTGTCTGGGGAGGCCTTACAAATAGCTGTGAAAAGAAGAGAAGTGAAAAGCCAAGGAGAAAAGGAAAGATATAAGCATCTGAATGCAGAGTTCCAAAGAATAGCAAGAAGAGATAAGAAAGCCTTCTTCAGTGATCAATACAAAGAAATAGAGGAAAAGAACAGAATGGGAAAGACTAGAGATCTCTTCAAGAAAATTAGAGATACCAAGGGAACATTTCATGCAAAGATGGGCTCGATAAAGGACAAAAATGGTATGGACTTAACAGAAGTAGAAGATATTAAGAAGAGATGGCAAGAATACATGGAAGAACTGTCCAAAAAAATTTGCATGACCCAGATAATCACGATGGAGTGATCACTCATCTAGAGCCAGACATCCTGGAATGTGAAGTCAAGTGGGCCTTAGAAAGCTTCACTATGAACAAGGCTAGTGGAGGGGATGGAATTCCAGTTGAGCTGTTTCAAATGCTGAAAGATGATGCTGTGAAAGTGCTTCATTCAATATGCCAGCACATTTGGAGAACTCAGCAGTGGCCACAGGACTGGAAAAGGTCAGTTTTCACTCCAATCCCAAAGAAAGGCAATGCCAAAGAATGATCAAACTACCGAACAATTGCACTCATCTCACATGCTAGTAAAGTTATGCTCAAAATTCTCCAAGCCAGGCTTCAGCAATACATGAACCGTGAACTTCCAGATGTTCAAGCTGGTTTCAGAAAAGGCAGAGGAACCAGAGATTGAATTGCCAACATCCGCTGGATCATGGAAAAAAGCAAGAGAGTTCCAGAAAAACATCTACTTCTGCTTTATTGAGTATGCCAAAGCCTTTGACTGTGTGGATCACAATAAACTGTGGAAAATTCTGAAAGAGATGGGAATACCAGACCACCTGACCTGCCTCTTGAGAAATCTGTATGCAGGTCAGGAAGCAACAGTTAGAACTAGACATGGAACAACAGACTGGTTCCAAATAGGAAAAGGAGTACGTCAAGGCTGTATATTGTCACCCTGCTTATTTAACTTATATGCAGAGTACATCATGAGAAACGCTGGACTGGAAGAAACACAAGCTGGAATCAAGATTGCCGGGAGAAATATCAATAACCTCAGATATGCAGATGGCACTACCCTTATGACAGAAAGTGAAGAGGAACTAAAAAGCCTCTTGATGAAAGTAAAAGAGGATAGTGAAAAAGTTGGCTTAAAGCTCAACTTTCAGAAAACGAAGATCATGGCATCCGGTCCCATCACTTCTTGGGAAATAGATGGGGAAACAGTGGAAACAGTGTCAGACTTTATTTTTTGGGGCTCCAAAATCACTGCAGATGGTGATTGCAGCCATGAAATTAAAAGACACTTACTCCTTGGAAGAAAAGTTGTGACCAACCTAGATAGCATTTTCAAAAGCAGAGACATTACTTTGCCGACTAAGGTCCATCTAGTCAAGGCTATGGTTTTTCCGGTAGTAATGTATGGAAGTGAGAGTTGGACTATGAAGAAGGCTGAGCACCGAAGAATTGATGCTTTTGAACTGTGGTGTTGGAGAAGACTCTTGAGTGTCCCTTGGACTGCAAGGAGATCCAACCAGCCCATTCTGAAGCAGATCAACCCTGAGATTTCTTTGGAAGGAAGGATGCTGAAGCTGAAACTCCAGTACTTTGGCCACCTCATGCGAAGAGTTGACCCATTGGAAACGACTCTGGTGCTGGGAGGGATTGGGGGCAGGAGGAGAAGGGGATGACAGAGGATGAGATGGCTGGATGGCATCACTGACTCGATGTATGTGAGTTTGAGTGAACTCCGGGAGTTGGTGATGGACAGGGAGGCCTGGCGTGCTGCGATTCATGCGGTTGCAAAGAGTCGGACACGACTGAGCAACTGAACTGAACTGATGGAATCTAGAAAAAATGTTATTGCTGAATCGATTTGCAGGGAAGGAATGGAGATGCTGATGTAGAGAACAGACTTGTGGACACAGTGAGGAAAGGAGATTGTGGGGGTGAATGGAGAAAGTAGCATCGACGAATGTACACTATCATGTGTAAAATAGATAGCTGGTAAGAAGTTGCTATATAACATAGGGAGCCTGGCCTGGTACTCTGTGATGCCTAGCAGGATGAGATTGGGGGAAGGGAAAGATGTTCAGGAGGGAGGGGATATATGTACAGTTATGGCTGATTTATTGTGTTGTATGGCAGAAATCAATACAGCATTGTAAAAAGTAAATTTAAAAAATAAACAAAAGAACTAAAGTAATATAAATCACAGTTTCAATTTCAGTAATTGTGATTGTTCTGTTCATATTTTCTATTTCTTCTTGGGTCAATTTTTGGAGATTATACCTTTCTA
Organism: Budorcas taxicolor; assembly: GCF_023091745.1. Classification (NCBI taxonomy): domain Eukaryota; kingdom Metazoa; phylum Chordata; class Mammalia; order Artiodactyla; family Bovidae; genus Budorcas; species Budorcas taxicolor. The sequence continues at coordinate 84,236,160 of NC_068935.1, read as the reverse complement.
AGAATTTTTCTATTTCTTCTAGGTTTCCCATTTTTATTGGCATGTAGTTGCTTGTAGTAGTCTCTTACGATCCTTTGTATGTTTATGGTGTCAGTTGTAACTTTTTTTAATTTCTAATTTTATTGAATTGAGTCCTCTTCCTTTTTTCTTTGATGATTCTGGCTAACAGTTTATCCGTTTTGTTTAATATTACAAAAAAACCAGCTCTTAGGTTCATTGATGTTTGCTATTGTTTTCTTCATCTCTATTTCATTTATTTCTGCTCCGATCTTTAAAATTTATTTCCTTCTACTAATTTCAAGTGTAGTTTGTTCTTCTTTCTATAGTTGCTTTAAGTGTAAGGTTAGGTTGTTTACTTGAGCCTTTTCTCATTTTCTGAGGTGAGATTTTATTGCTATAAACTTCCCTTTCAGAACTCCTTTTTGTGTCTCACATGTTTTCAATAAAAATTTTCTCTAGGTATTGTTTGACTTTTGCTTTGATTTCTTTGGTGATCTATTGGTTGTTTAGTAACATGTTCTCTAGCCTCCATGTGTATGCTTTTTTACAGTTTTTTCCCTGCAACTGATTTCTAAAGTCATAGCATAGTGATTGGAAAACTGTGCTTGATGTGATTTCAATTTTCTTAAATTTACTAAGACTTGATTTTTGGCTTAAGGTATGATGTATTCTGAAGAATGTATTATGTGCACTTGAGAAGAAGGTGTATTATGCTACTTTCAAATGGAATGTCCTAAAGAATGAAACTAGAACACTTTCTAACACCACACACAAAAATAAACTCAAAATGCATTAAAAATCTAAACGTAAGACCAGAAACTATAAAACTCCTAGAGGAGAACATAGGCAAAACACTCTCCAACATAAATCACAGCAGGATCTTCTATGACCCACCTCCCAGAATACTGGAAATGAAACCAAAAATAAACAAATGGGACCTAATTAAACTTAAAAGCTTCTGCACAACAAAGGAAACTGTAAGCAAGGTGAAAAGACAGCCTTCAGAATGGGGAAAAATAATAGCAAATGAAGTAACTGACAAACAACTAATCTTAAAAATATACAAGCAACTCCTGAAGCTCAATTCTAGAACAATAAATGACCCAATCAAAAAATGGGCTCAAGAACTAAACAGACATTTCTCCAAAGAAGACATACAGATGGCTAACAAACACATGAAAAGATGCTCTCATTCTCAGAGAAATGCAAATCAAAACCACAATGAGGTACCATTTCATGCCAGTTAGAATGGCTGTGATCCAAAAGTCTACAAGCAATAAATGCTGGAGAGGGTGTGGAGAAAAGGGAACCCTCTTACACTGTTGGTGGGAATGCAAACTAGTACAGCCACTATGGAGAACAGTGTGAAGATTCCTTAAAAAACTGGAAATAGAACTGCCATATGACCCAGCAATCCCACTGCTGGGCATATACACCGAGGAAACCAGAATTGAAAGAGACACATCTGCCCCAGTGTTCATCACAGCATTGTTTATAATAGCCAGGACATGGAAGCAACCTAGATGTCCATCAGCAGATGAATGGATAAGAAAGCTGTGGTACATATACACAATGGAATATTACTCAGCCATTAGAAGGAATACATTTGAATCCATTCTAATGAGGGGAATGAAACTGGAGCCTATTATACAGAGTGAAGTAAGACAGAAAGAAAAACACCAATACAGTATTCTAACACATATATATATGGAATTTAGAAAGACGGTAACCATAACCTTGTATGTGAGAGAGCAAAAGAGACATAGATGTTTAGAACAGTCTCTTCAACTCTGTGGGAGAGGGAGAGGGAGAGGGTGGGATGATCTGGGTGAATGGCATTGAAACTTGTATAATATCATATAAAAAATGAATCACCAGTCCAGGTTTGATGCAGGATACAGGATGCTTGGGGCTGGTGCACTGGGATGACCCAGAGGGATGGTACAGGGAGGGAGGTGGGAGGGGGGTTCAGGATGGGGAACACGTGTACACCTGTGGTGGATTCATGTTGATGTATGGCAAAGAGAAAGTGAAAGTTAAGTCGCTCAGTCGTGTCCGACTCTTTGCGACCCCATGGACTGTAGCCTTCCAGGATCCTCTGTCCATGGGATTTTCCAGGCAACAGTACTGGAGTGGATTGCCATTTCCTTCTCCAGGGGATCTTCCCAACCCAGGGATTGAACCTGGGTCGCTCGCATTGTAGACAGACACTTTACCATCTGAGCCACCATGGAAGTCCCACCCGTGTGGTGGATTCATGTTGATATATGGCAAAACCAATACAATACTGTAAAGTAAAAATAAAATAAAATAAAAAAACATTAAAAAATAAAGTAATGCTCAAAATTCTGCAAGCCAAGCTTCATCAGTACGTGAACCATGAACTTCCAGATGTTCAAGCTGGTTTTAGAAAGGCAGAGGAATCAGAGATCAAATTGCCAACATTTGCTGGATCATCGAAAAAGCAAGAGAGTTCAAGAAAAACATCTGTTTCTTCTTTATTGACTATGCCAAGCCTTTGACTGTGTGGATCACAATACACTGTGGAAAATTCTGAAAGAGAAGGGAATACCAGACCACCTGACCTGCCTCTTGAGAAACCTATATGCAGGTCAGGAAGCAACAGTTAGAACTAGACATGGAACAACAGACTGGCTCCAAATACGAAAAGGAGTATGTCAAGGCTGTATATTGTCACCCTGCTTATTTAACTTATATGCAGAGTACATCATCAGAAAGGCTGGGCTGGAAGAAACACAAGCTGGAATCAAGATTGCCGGGAGAAATATCAATAACCTCAGATATGCAGATGGCACCACCCTTATGGCAGAAAGGGAAGAGGAACTAAAAAGCCTCTTGATGAAAGTGAAAGAGGAGAGTGAAAAAGTTGGCTTAAAGCTCAACATTCAGAAAACGAAGATCATGGCATCTGGTCCCATCACTTCATGGGAAATAGATGGGGAAACAGTGGAAACAGTGTCAGACTTTATTTTTGGGGGCTCCAAAATCACTGCAGATGGTGATTGCAGCCATGAAATTAAAAGACGCTTACTCTTTGGAAGGGAAATTATGACCAACCTAGATAACATATTAAAAATCAGAGATATTACTTTGCCAACAAAGGTCCATCTAGTCAAGGCTATGGTTTTTCCAGTGGTCATGTATGGATTTGACAGTTGGACTGTGAAGAAAGCTGAGTGCTGAAGAATTGATGCTTTTGAACTGTGGTGTTGGAGAAGACTCTTGAGAGTCCCCTGGACTGCAAGGCGATCCAATCAGTCCATTCTAAGGGAGATCAGTCCTGGGTGTTCTTTGGAAGGACTGATGCTAATGAAACTCCAATACTTTGGCCACCTCATGCGAAGAGTTGACTCATTGGAAAAGACTGATGCTGGGAGGGATTGGGGGCAGGAGGAGAAGGGGACGACAGAGGATGAGATGGCTGGATGGCATCACCGACTCGATGCACATGGGTTTGGGTGGACTCCGCGAGTTGGTGATGGACAGGGAGCCCTGTCGTGCTGTGATTCATGGGGTTGCAAAGAGTTGGACACGACTTAGTGACTGAACTAATTAACTAACTATTAGCCTAAAGTGTCTTACCTACTAAGGCCATTTCTTTATTGCATCCTTCAAATCTTAGTCCTTATATTCTCTCCATTCATCACTGCCATCAAGTAAGAAATCTTGCTTGATTCCTCTCCTCTGGAGGGAGAAGACCATGCAAAACAAACCAGAGCTACATATATTCCAAAATTTTCATTCTTTAGAGACATTGATGATGATAAAGCTGAATAAGTTGTTATTTTTATAGTTACTTGTATTACAGAGACAGTTTTATAAAAGTGATTATTCTTGCAGATTAAAAGATTAATGGTAATTAGTAGAGGAAGGACACTTTGAACACCAGGTGGTATAGTTGTTACATCTTAATGTTATATTTCCTTGTGGACATTTGTTATTTTTGCATTCTGTTTTGAATTCCTATAGTTCTGTCAATGTTATTTAGGGTAAAATTAGGCCAGAGAATATTTCTGAATTGATAAAAGGTTATTATATTGGAGTGAAGAAAACAGTCAAAGGGCTCAAGACTTTTATCGAAATAGGGGCTAGTAGAACATTTCAACTTTGTTTGAAGACAGGTTTTTTTTTTTTTACAGAAATGAATTTGGATGCCAGAAGCAATCATGTCCCTGCATGATTTCTTGAGGTGGTGGAGGATACTGCTCCTTCACATCTCATCAGTCAACTTAATGCAGGTGTGAGTGAAATATAGCTTTAATGGTGACAATGAAATAGATGTGGTGTCTTATGTTACTCATACTAAAATAGCAGATAACATCATGAATTCTTCCTGAAAAGACACAAATGAAACCTTCCTATAATACTATTTCCAATTTGTAAAGCACTTGCATTTATCAAAGCACTTGCATTAAATCACCTACTCTTGTGGGGTATGCATTGTAAACATTGTACAGATGAAAACTGAAGTTCAGAGAGGAGCATGGGACTAATCAAGGATCATACGGCAAAGCAGTTGAGCTGGGATAAAAATGGAAAACTTTTGACTTCCAATTTAGTGGTCTTTTCATTATACTACTTTTCATCTGATATTGGTAGTAATATTTTAAAAGAAGAAATCGTCACTTTGTAGGCAACTATTTTGGCTGTTGATTTACTCATTAGGTTTAACAAAAAACAATCATGTTACCTTGTCCTGGAGTGGACACTTAACCACACCTTCCTCATTTCACTGCTAGAGAAGAAAGCAAAATATAAAAAAGGAAACAAGTAATATACTTCAGACTTATTATCTGATAGGTGCTGTGTGTGACACATACACAACTATATGTACATCTTTGGCTCTGTATCACACAATTCACTAATATTCTTACAGATGGTCTTCAGTTTATTATGAAAATAAAATTACACCATGTATTTCAACACACTAAAGCCAAGAAATTTAAAATGATTCTCATTAAAAACATTAAAATAGAGAGAGGCTGGTGGTTGACAGTGTCAAGCACATGCAGGGCCCGCTGGGGACTGGCCCAGGCCGGGCTTGCCAGTGCAGCAGCCCTGAGGCGACGGAAGAGGAGGCGCGTGAATCCAGGCCTGTGGCGCCTAGTGCTATAACGCAGAAGCCTCTGAGACCAGACTCGCTGGTCATCTATTGTGAGAAATGCGAGTTTGCCTGAGGGTGGGTCGGGAGCCAACGACCCCAGGGGAAGTCTGATAAAGAAGCTCTTCCAGGCACCAAGCAAAGACAAGACACTGGAGCCTCCCAGCACCACTCGGGTGGGAGAGGAGTTGGGAGACAGGGCCCAGGAGGCCGCCGGGACTGAGCCTGGACCCTCCGAGCCCCCGGAGGGGCGCTGCCCTCCTGCCCAGTCTGTCAGGGCACCCTCCATGGTTCCGGCTGTGTCCCAGAGCTCGGAGCTGCTCCAGGCCAGGAGCTAGGGGCTGCAGCACTGTAGTCTGACTTCAGCTCACGCTACTTCCTGTTCTTGGCCAAATTTAACACTTTCTTCCAGTACTCCGGCCTGGATGCCGACATGGTGGACAGAGGAAGCAAGCCAACGATGGGGACTCCTTGAGGTATGTTTGGATGATTGGGACCCCAGGTCCATCCTCACTGCCAGATTTTGTGCAGAATACCCAAGTGTCCATGTGATTGTTCTTTTCCTGGGAATAAAATACACCTTTGAAGAAGCTTGTCATTTCAGAAGGTTTGAAATGCTGTGGAGAAGGTGGGAACACAGAACTTGGAAATAAGCTGAGTTTTTTTTTTTTTAATAAATAAGCTGAGTTTTAACTGTTATGACACAGCTGAAGCTCTGGAAGATATTTTCTTGTGTTAGGTGGATCTATTTTTGCTTCCAGAGGGCAACAGAAGAAGGAAAGGCTGCTTGGAAATATTTTCAATGGCATCTTTTTGAATGGCTTGCTGACAAAGCGGTACCATGATACATTTTAATGATATCTTAATTAATTTTGAAAAGAAAAAAGGCAAAGAGCATGGATATCAAACATAATGCCATGGTGTTTACTGCTTTCAATCATATTGGACAGATTGGCACCATTTAAATTAAAGTTCTGTGATCATAAGATCTTAAGAAGATCACACAATACTATGGTTAACAAAGAGCAAACACATACTCACACTTACACATTCACACACATACCTCCCTTTCTAAGCACCACTGCATCATAAACTACAGTGAATTCCCAGCTGTGCAATTGATCATCTTATGAAGTGAATCAGAAAGCACTTTTAAAACCACTTGAGAGCTGTAAGGTCACCCTATAAATGCCACTCCTGTTGGGCTGTAGACGCACAGTGTTAACATTAAAAGATAAAGAGTCGAAATACTGCTAGGAAACCTTTTCATGTACTTGGACAGTTTCTTTCAAGTTGGCAGAAGAATACTGGAGCTTTCTTCCTTCAAATATGTATCAATGGTCCTCTTCTGTAGCACTGTGTAGAATGTGCTTCCATGGTTCTCTTATCCCCAATTTCCAAAAAGGATAAAACCCCTCTATTTAGACAGAACATGGACTCATGACATGTGAAATGCCCTACCTTTTGGTCTAATTCCCACCCCCATCTATCATGTAATCATTCCTAATTTGGCAGCAGTTCACTATCTCTGAATAGGGTGTTTGAGACAAGTGGCAGCCCCTGGGTGGCTGGGAGACAGTAGAATCAGAGTGTTGGTAAGGAGTTACTGTGACCCTAAATCTGTCCCAGCTCATGAAACTAAGAGTAAATTGATTTCAAATTCAGAACCTTCTGAGAGAAATTTTGGAGAAGGCAATGGCACCCTACTCCAGTATTTTTACCTGGAAAATCCCATGGACAGAGGAGCCTGGTAGGCTGCAGTCCATGGGGTAGCTAGAGTCAGACACGACTGAACGACTTCACTTTCACTTTTCACTTTCATGCATTGGAGAAGGAAATGGCAACCCACTCCAGTGTTCTTGCCTGGAGAATCCCAGGGACGGGGGAGCCTGATGGGCTGCTGTCTATGGGGTCGCACAGAGTCAGACATGACTGAAATGACTTAGCAGCAGCAGCAGCAGCAGAGAGAAATTTTGCATCCATGAAAACAACCCAAAGAATTTTTCACCCAGTCAAATCTTACAATGTTTTATCAAAATAGGTCTAGGAATATAATTATTAGAAAAGGGAGGGAAGAGAAATAGGTTTCTCAAGAGTAAAATATTTTATAAATCAATTTTGATATATTCATTTAATTCTTTATTCACTTAATACTGTATTCTATTTTTGTAACTTTTACTATGAGAATAGGTCCTAGAGTTAAATATTTATTTTTACATAATTATTGGTCTTCAAATAGTTTTCCTACACTTCATATGGTTTTAGTTTTTATCAGTATAATTTTAAGTCATTCTGTCCTTGGTTATCTATTTATATGTTGTTTAATTGAATTTTCAATTTGACTGTCAGCAGCATGTTCAGTATTCTGTACTGTGCTTGGTACTGTAGGGATTTGTTTGTAAATAAGTTATGGATGTGCATTTGAGGAGGGTACTTCTCTCCATATAGACTCTGTAAAGACAAAGATTCCCTGCTCTAAGAAATTTTCCTTTTTTCTTTTTAACTGCTGCTATTTTGTTATTTACTGGATTATACTTAGTTTAAAAGATAATGTCAAAGATGAGAGATTTCTTTAATGGATCTTTTTGTATTTGCAGTTCCCCTATTTGCAGGTTCCATTAATTTTATATGTGAATGCTTTAAGTCAAATTGTTATGTGCCTTTCTACTGTCAGAATAGGATAAAATATATCCTAGATCAGATTTATCTGAGATTGAAATGATGTGAACTCTGCCTTCCATGTGGGCTTCCCTGGTGACCCAGTAGTAAAGAGTTTGCCTGCAGTGCAGGAGATGCAGGAGACGCGGGTTTAATCCCTGGGTGTAGAAGATCCCCTAGAGGAAGGCATGGCAACCCACTCCAGTACTCTTGCCTAGAGAATCCCATGAACAGAGAAACCTGGCAGGCTGCAGTCCATAGGGTCGTACAGAATCGGATGTGACTGAAGTGACTAGGCAGCTACCACCCATGTAATAGATGAAAAGCGGAAAAACAAATTGGTTACTGTTTAAAAGCACTGAGATCTTCCAGAATCATTTGCATGTCAGTGAAGGTGACTCCAGGAAGTAGATGTCAGGTGGGTATGAGGCAAGAACAGGTTGTCCCAGGCCCCAGAAGGATCAGCTTAACACTCCCTCTTGTCTGTTTGGATTCATGCCTCAGCTCAGGGCCTGAGTGTGTGGTTGGAGCCAGGAAGTCCTTTTCTAACTCTGAATTAACCCAATTCACTGAGTGACTCTGAGCAAATCAAACTTTGTATCTCAGTCTGAATAAAAAAAAATTATAATTGCTTTTCACAAGAATGAACAATAGCTATTACTGAAAAATAGTTTCATTTGTTCAGGAAAGAATAGCATATGAGATAATATGATTAGGCACAATGGAGAAGAAAAGTCATTGGAAAATTATTGATAAAGCCTGGAAAATAGCTTGACAAATATTATCAAATTCTTTAATATATGGTACAGATCACCAGTGCCTCAGACTGAAAGGTAGTTATGTGGTGGAAAGGTAGTTATGTGGTGGAAAGACTGAAAGGTAGTTGTGTGGTGGAAAGTTAGTTATGTGATGGAAAGTTAGTTATGTGATGTGATAGTTATATAACTGAAAAGTTTCCTCACTATGCATATAGTTTTTAAACTTCTGGTCACTGACACTGGAAAAAAAAAGAAGGCTTTATCAAGCATTGCCCTTTTCAGTGGGTTAAAGGTGCAGTGCTGTAGTTATAGTTGGTGATGCCATAAAATATCAGGCCCAGACAATCATTATGGCAGTCTAAATAGAGTTATTTTTTACACACTACTTGCAACATGAGTGCAATATTGTATATTCTGTATCAAAGAAAATATTTTTTTATAATTTTTAATATAACTGTGAATTTGTACAATATGAAAAAATTGAAGCAAGAGTATGGTTATTATAACTACTCATCTTTTTCTCCCTTCTTCCTAAATATCACCACAGCAAATTATCAGTCAAAATGAAGTGTATATTCTAAAACCTGAACTAGGAGAATCATGTGGCATCTAAAATCTCCAGTTCTCTCTGGAGATAGAATATAATAAAATCAGTTGGAATATCTTAAAAAATTTAAAATACAACTTAGCATTTAAATGCTTAAATCTTTCAAATAACTTACCAGGATATTTCTCTTTCTGGACATACAGAAGCAGTGTATTACTACTTGATTAAGACTCTTTTAAGCCCATCAGAAATCTATAACTAGTAATTCAACAAATATTTACAGAGTCCTTAGCGTCTGCCTATGATGCAGGAGATCCGGGTTCAATCCCTGGGTCGGGAATATCTCCTGGAGAAGGAAATGGCAACCCACTCCAGTATTCTTGCCTGGAAAATCCCATGGATGGAGGAGCCTGGCAGGCTACAGTCCATGGCGTCGCAAAGAGTTAGACATGACTGAGCTACTTCACTTATCACAAGTCAGGCACTGAGATATGCTATGGGGTACACTGTGTCTTTATAAGAAATAGATATTGCTATGAATATGTTCAGTTTTTAAATCCCTTTTATTGTGAAATACTTTTTTTTTTTTTTTTAACCAGGTTGTTGTGTGGGGCTGGGTCTTGGTGGCAAAAGGTGGACTCAGAGAGAGCTCACACTGATCAATATTCCCTGGGGCTTCGAACTTCCAGTGTCCTTGCCTCCATGGTAAGACACAATAGACCTTCACTTCCCCATGAGACCCTCCAAGACCGCTTGATAGGTGTATCCAAGATTCCTATGGAAATACTGCTTTGTGATGAGACCCAGTGCACACGAGGCCTTGTGTGCATCCTCCAAGAGTGGAATGTTTCTTCTCCTAGCCCTGTGGAGCTCCTGCACTCAAGCCGCACTGGCCTTCAAGGCTAAAAGCTCTGAGGGGTTCTTCCTCTGGATGTTAGACTCTCAGACTGTTTGGAAGGCTATTTAATTCTTTTTTTTTTTTTTGCAGTATAATTGATTTACAATGTTGTGTTAAGTTCTACTGTACAGCAAAGTGAGTCAGTTATACATATACATATATCCACACTTCAAGATTTTATTCCCATATAAGTCATTACAAAGTACTGAATAGAGTTCCTTGTGTGTAAAGGAGGTTCTTACTAGTTATACATTTTATATATAGTAGTGTGTATATGTCAGTCCCAGTCTCCCAATTTATCCCTCTCCCTTTTCCTTCATGGTAACTATAACTTTGTTTAAAAACATCTGTGACTCTCTGTTTTGTAAATAGATGCATTTGTATTATATTTTAAGATTTCACATATAAGTAATATCATATGATATTTGTCTTTCTGTGTTTGACTTCCATCAGTATGACAAAATCTAGGTCCATCTATATCACTGTAAATGACATTACTCTTTCTTTTTTATAGATGATTAAAACCTAGATAGCATATTGAAAAGCAGAGACATTACTTTGCCAACAAAGGTCCATCTAGTCAAGGCTATGTTTTTCCAGTACTCATGTATGGATGTGAGAGTTGGACTGTGAAGAAAGCTGAGTGCAGAAGAATGATGGTTTTGAACTGTGTTGTTGGAGAAGACTCTTGAGTGTCCCTTGGACTGCAAGGAGATCCAACCGGTCCATTCTGAAGGAGATAAGCCCTGGGATTTCCTTGGAAGGAGTAATGCTAAAGCTGAAACTCCAGTACTTTGGCCACCTCATGCGAAGACTTGACTCATTGGGAAAGACTCTGATGCTGCGAGGGATTGGGGGCAGGAGGAGAAGGTGACGACAGAGGATGAGATGGCAGGATGGCATCACTGACTTGATGGACATGAGTCTGAGTGAACTCTGGAGTTGGTGATGGACAGGGAGGCCTGGCGTGCTGTGATTCATGGGGTCACAAAGAGTTGGACACGACTGAGCAACTGAACTGAACTGAACTGAATATTCCATTATATATACATGTATCACATCTTCTTTATTTTATTTTATGTATTTTAGTTGGAGGCTAATTACTTTGCAATATTGTAGTGGTTTTTGCCATACATTGATATGAATCAGCCATGGGTTTACATGTGTTCCCCATCCTGAACCCCCCTCACACCTCCCGCCCCATCCTATCCCTCTGGATCATCCCAGTGCACCATCCCTGGGCACCCTGTCTCATGCATCGAACCTGGACTGGCGATCTGTTTCATATATGATAATGTACGTGTTTCAATGCTGTTCTCTCAGATGTTCCCACCCTCACCTTTTTCCACAAGGTCCAGAAGACTTCTATACTTCTGTGTATCTTTTGCTGTCTCTCATATAGGGTTATTGTTACCATCTTTCTAAATTCCATGTATATATGTGTTAGTATACTGTATTGGTTTTTTCCTTTCTGGCTTACTTCATTCTGTATAATAGGCTCCAGTTTCATCCACCTCATTAGAACTGATTCAAATGTATCCCTTCTAATGGCTGAGTAATATTCCATTGTGCATATGTACCAAAGTTTTCTTATCCATTCGTCTGCTGATGGACATCTAGGTTGCTTCCATGTCCTGGCTATTATAAACAGTGCTGCGATGAACATTGGGGTACACGTGTCTCTTTCAATTCTGGTTTCCTCAGTGTGTATGCCCAGCAGTGGGATTGCTGGGTCATAAGGCAGTTCTATTTCCATTTTCTTGAGGAATCTCCACACTGTTCTCCATAGTGGCTGTACTAGTTTGCATTCCCACCAACAGTGTAGGAGGGTTCCCTTTTCTCCACACCCTCTCCAGCATTTATTGCTTGTAGACTTTTGGATAGCAGCCATTCTGACTGGCGTGAAATGGTACCTCATTGTGATTTTTGTTTACATTTCTCTGAGAATAAGTGATGTTGAGCATCTTTTCATGTGTTTGTTATCCATCTGTATGTCTTCTTTGGAGAACTGTCTGTTTAGTTCTTGAGCCCATTCTTTGATTGGGTCATTTATTGTTCTGGACTTGAGCTTCAGGAGTTGCTTGTATATTTTTGAGACTAATTCTTTGTCAGTTATTTCATTTGCTATTATTTTCCCCCATTCTGAAGGCTGTCTTTTCACCTTGCTTATAGTTTCCTTCATTGTGCAAAAGCTTTTAAGTTTAATTAGGTCCCATTTGTTTATTTTTGCTTTTATTTCCACTACTCTGGGAGGTGGGTCATAGAAGATCCTGCTTTGATTTATGTTGGAGAGTATTTTGCCTGTTTTCTCCTCTAGGAGTTTTGTAGTTTCTGGTCTTACATTTAGATCTGTAATACATTTTGAGTTTATTTTTGTGTATCGTGTTAGAAACTGTTGTAGTTTCATTCTTTTACAAGTGGTTGACCAGTTTTCCCAGCACCACTTGTTAAAGAGATTGTTTTTCTGCATTGTATATTCTTGCCTCCTTTGTCAAAGATAAGGTGTCCATAGGTGTGTGGATTTATCTCTGGGCTTTCTGTTTTGTTCCATTGATCTATATTTCTGTCTTTGTGCCAGTACCATACTCTCTTGATGACTGTGGCTTTGTAGTAGAGCCTGAAGTCAGGCAGGTTGATTCCTCCAGTTCCATTCTTCTTTCTCAAGATTGCTTTGGCTATTCAAGGTTTTTTGTACTTCCATACAAACTGTGAAATTATTTGTTCTGGTTCTGTGAAAAATACTGTTGGTAGCTTGATAGGGGTTGCATTGAATCTGTAGATTGCTTTGGGTAGTATACTCATTTTCACTATATTGATCTTTCCAATCCATGAACATGGTATATTTCTCCATCTATTTGTGTCCTCTTTGATTTCTTTCACCAGTGTTTTATAGTTCTCTCTCTCTATATAAGTCTTTTGTTTCTTTAAGTAGATATATTCCTAAATATTTTATTCTTTTTCTTGCAATGGTGAATGGAATTGTTTGCTTAATTTCTCTCTTTTTTTCCCCTCATTTTTAGTGTATAGGAATGCATTACATGTACCACATCTTCTTTATCCATTCTTCTGTCAATGGACATTTAGGCTGCTTCTATAGCCTAACTATTGTAAATAGTGCTGCAATGAACATTGGGGGTTCATGTAGCTTCTCAAATTTTTGTTTTCTCTGTATACATGGCCAGGAATGAGATTATTGGCTCATTTGTTGTTGTTCAGTCACTAAGTAATATCCGAGCCTTTGTGACCCATGAACTGAAGCATGCCAGGTTCCTCTGTCCTCTACTATCTCCCAGAGTTTGCTCAAATTCATGTCCACTGAGTTAGTGATATTATCTAACCATTTCATCCTCTGCTGCTCTCTTCTCCCTTTGCCTTTGATCTTTACCAGCATTAGGGTCTTTTCCAATGAGTCTGTTTTTCCCATCAGGTGACTAAAGTATTGGAGCTTCAGCTTCAGCATCAGTCCTTCCAATATTCAGGGTTGAACTGCAGTGTGCTGAGATAGGCAGGATTGAAGCCTGGCTTCCCTGGGAGGGAAGTCACCGAGTATTTTTCCTCTAGAGCTTTTCACCTATGAGTGTGCTCTGCTGTGTCAGTTTTCACCCACTGTGTGAGTTTTCAGATTCCACTGTTTTTGGCACTGCTCTTGGGCCCACCTTAACCATATGTATGCCCACAGTTGGCTCTAGTGTTTCCCAGATGTTATTGTTACCAGGCTACCAGGGAATATCCACTGAAGTCAGGTCCCAACATTGAAGTAATTATGGATCTGGACTGACTGTGGGTGCTATGGGGGCAACTCAGACTCTGGCCTTGCTCAACCTGTGCATACATGTGCCCAAAAAATCTACAGCTGATAAAGGTAGACCTGTTTTGTCTGTGAGAGCATTTGTTATCCATTGAGATATTTTGTAGGCACTGAGTTTACAAAGCTGGTTGTGAGGGTGTCAATTTACTATTCACACAACTACAAGGAGTGAGTTCAGGTTTTTATTTTTAAGGTTTCACAGCTCTTGAAGCTAAACTGTGGTTTCAGCCCCACCTCTAACGTTGGGCCAATCACAGGGGTCTGCCCTCAAGGCTGCCCTAGAGCACAGTTAGAAGAGGAAATTGGGTAGTGGTGACCAGATTCATGAGGATTTCTGCCAAAGAGGGGACAGAATGCAGAGTAGGAAGCAGTAGCTTCTGGGATTGTGCCTACCATGGTGGGGACAAGGTGCAGAGGTGAAGGTGGCAGCCACAGAGGTTTTGGGAGCCCTGGTGGGGATGGGTTGCAAGGGGGAGCCAGTGATCCCATGTTAAAGAGAGCTGGCCCTGGTGGGGACTGGGTGCACAGAAGAACCAGCAACTATAGGCATGAAGAGAGCCAACTCCAATGGGAGCCCTTTCTAGTGTCCAGGGAGGTAGGGGCCACTGTGTGTGGCAAGAGGCTGCAATGGAGGCATTGCGAACTATGTGTCACTCAGTAATGGTAACTTGCTTCTATGGCAGCCCAGGTTTCCTCCACAAACATTCCTGGTTGTGGATTTCCTCACTCCAATCCCCTCAGGCTGTTTCCTCACAGACAACAGTAGTCTTCTCCCTGGGTTTGCTCTCCAAACCTCATGTTCCATCATCCAGTCCCTGTCCAGAACACAGACACATGTCTCAGGGTGGGGTACACTCTATCATGAACCATCTGTGTAGGTCTCACTCTTCTGCCTGCTGAATAGACCAGTTGCTGCACTCTCCTCTGACAGACCCCAAAGTTCCCATTTTGTCCCAGTTGATCTTCCCACGTGAGGGGGATTTCCCTGATGCAGAAACCTCTCCTCTTTTTAAGCTTCCTCCCAGGAGCACAGATCCTGTCCCACTTCCTTTCCTTTTCTTTTTCCCTTATTCTTTATTTCATCCTATCCAGTTACACGAGGATCTTCCTTGTCTTTTTAAGTGTCCGCAGTCTTCTGCTAGTGTTCAACCAGTGTTATGTGAGAATTGTTCCATTTGTAGATATAATTTTTGATGCATTTGTGGGGAGAGATGAACTCCAGCTCTTACTACTCTTCTGCCTTCTTGGCTCGCATGGACATATTAAATTTTAATGTGCTTATTATATTTCCCAGAGGTTCAGCACATACTGATTTAGAAGCTGTGCCCATTGAGTAACTGGGATTAAGCAACAGCAGGAGTCAAAAAAAAATGAGAGCCCCTAAATAATCAGAAGTTCACTAATATGGTTCTTCTTACAGAGGGAGTTAGTAAGAAAAACAATAAAAAGTGTGTACTAGAATGGCAAATGATATTTAGAACCATCTAGCAGAATAGTAAGTTTGGAATTAAATGTTAAGTCCGTCTAATACAACTTGTCATCTGATGCTGGAGTCTCATTTATACCATCCCATTAAATTAATCCATTCTCTTCTTAATCACCTTTAGCCATGAGGATAAATTCATCTGAAGCTTTGAAGTTGCCCATTTTCATCACCTTAAAAATAAGCACTGCATTAAGGTAGTAGCTCCATACCACTCTATTCCCACTGGAAGTGTTTTTCTCTGCTATCTTCCTCATCCCTTTTCATCAGCCCTGTGCCTACTCCAACCTAGAGCTGTGGGATAACAGTAATTCTTTTCTAACTACTACTTTAGAAAGGGAAATCAATATCAATGCTTAGTAATGTATCCAAAGCATCCTCAACTCCCCCTATCTTCCTAATGAGTATTGCATCAGACATGAAATGCCATACCTTCATAGTTCTATTAAAAATTAGAGTATATCACAAGACGAAAGGCCCAATTGGGGAAGGGGCCTGAATTCATGCCCTAACAGGAATCACTATAGTAAATGATAATATTCAACCTATAGAAGGGAATAATTGAGAGGCAAATGGTATAGGAAACAAACTGATTGCTAGCTTTAGGTACTTGAGAAGCTGTCATAAGGAATGAGGAAAATCAGTTTTGTTAGTGTTGCCAGTGGTGAAGGAATGAGTGTGTGCATGCAAGCTCAGTCTCTCACTCATGTCTGACTCTTTGTGGCACCATGGACTATAGTCCACCAGTACTCATGTTTAAAACATATAGTGGGCAGAAAGACAATGGTGGAGTAGAAGGACCTTGAGCTTATCTACTCTCACGAGCACATCAAAATCATAGCCAACTGTTGAAAGACAATTGATTTAAAAGACTGGAACCTACCAAAAAAGATATTCTATGTCCTGGCTTCTGTTCAAGATGGAAGGGAAGGACATACACTTATCTCCTCCTGTGAGAGCACCAAAATCACAACTAGCTGTTGAACAACCATCAACAGGAAGATGCTGGAACCTACCAAAGAAAGATACCTCATGTCCACAAAAAAAGAAGAAGCCACAGCAAGATGGTTGGAGGGGTAGGATAAAATCAAATCCCATACCCATCAGGTGGGTGAAGCACAAATTGGAGAACACTAATACCAAAGAAGTTCTCCCACTGTTATGAAGGTTCTGAACCCCACATCAGGCTTCCCAGCTTGGGGATCTGACAAAGAGACTGGGAATCTCCAGGGAATCTGACCTTGAAGGCCAGCATGATTTGATTACAAGACTTCCACAGGACTGGGTGAAACAGAGACTCCAGCCTTGGAGTCAAAGTCACTCAGTTGTGTCTGACTGTTTGTGACCCCATGGACTATACAGTTCATGGAATTCCCCAGGCCAGAATACTGGAGTGGGTAGCCTTTCCCTTCTCCAGGGGATCTTCCCAACCCAGTGATCAAACCCAGGTCTCCCACACTGCAGGCAGATTTTTACCAGCTGAGCCACAAGGGAAGCCCTCAGTCTTGGCAGGCACAAACAAAATCTTGTGTGCACCAAAACCCAGAGGAAAGGAGCAGTGATCCCACAGGAGACTGAACAAGACCTACCTGCTAGTGTTGGAGTGTCTTCTGTGGGGATGTGGGTTGGCAGGGGCTCACCACAGGAATGGGGGCACTGGCAGCAGCAGTCTGTGAAGGCCTCCCTTGGCATAAACCCTGTTGGAAATTACCATTAGCCCAACCATATAGCCCAGGACTGGGTCGCTTCAGGCCAAAAAACTACCAGGGAGGGAGGGCAACCCCATTCATCAGCAGATAATTGGATTAAAGCTTTATTGAGCAAGGCCCTACACACCAGAGCAAGACCCAGTTTTCCCCACCGCCAGCCCCTCCTGTCAGAAAGCTTACACAAGCCTCTTAGGCTCCTCCATTAAAGGATAGACAGAAGCAAGAAGAACCACAGTCCCACAGCAAGTAAAACAAAAACCATATTATAGAGTTTTAATCAGGATGAAAAAGCAGAAAGTTATATCCCAGATGAAAGGACAATATAAAACCCCAGAAAAACAACTAAATGAAGTAGATATAGGCAACCTTTCAGAAAAAAAGAATTCAGAATAATGATAGTGAAGATGATTAAGGATATCAGAAAAAGAATGGAGGCAAAGATTGAAAAGATGCAAGAAATGTTTACCAAAGACCTAGCAGAACTAAAGAACAAACAAGCAGAGACAAATAATACACTAGAATGGATCAATAGCAGAATAACTGAAACAGAAGAACAGATAAATGACCTGGAGGACAGAATGGTGGAAATTACTGCTGCAGAATAGAATATAGGAAAAAGAATGAAAAAAAAAATGAAGACAGCTTAAGAAACCTCTGGGACAATGTCAAACACACCAACATTCGTGTGGACCTGAAGAAATATTTTGAATAGATAATAACTGGAAACTTCCCTAACATGGGAAAGGAAATAGTCAATCAAGTCCAGGAAGCACAAAGAGTCCCAGGCAGGATAAACCCAAGGAGAAACACATCGAGACACATAGTAATTTAACTGACAAAAGTTAAAGACAGAGATAAAATATTAAAAGCAACAAGGGGAAAATGACAAATAACATACAAGGGAACTCCTATCAGGCTATCACTTGATTACTCAACAGAAACTCTACAAGCAAGAAAGGAATGACATGATATATTTAAAGTGATGAAAGGGAAGAACCTATAGCCAAGAATACTCTAACCAGCAAGACTCTTCCTCAGTTTTGATGGAGAAACCAAAAGCTTTCCAGATAAGCAAGAATTAAAAGAATTAAGCACCACAAAATCAGCTTTACATACTGAAGGATAAGAAAGCAAGAAGTATACTACATAGTGATCAAGGGATCAATCAGAGAAGAATATATAACAATCATAAATATATGTACAAACAACATAGGAGCACGTAAATATGAAAGGCAATATTAACAGACATAAAAGGACAAATTAACAGTAACTCAGTAATAATAGTGGACTTGAAAAAACCACTTACAACAAAGGACAGGACATCCAGACAGAATCATTAAGGAAACACAGACCTTAACTGATACATTAGACCAGGTGCACCTAATTGATATTTAAAGCATTCCAACCGAAAGCAACATAATACACATTATTTTCACATACACACTGAACATTCTGCAGGATAGGTAACATGCTAGTAACAAAGAAAGCATGGTAAATTTAAGAAAAATGAAATCATATCAAGCTTGTTTTCCAACCACAGTGCTATGAGATGAGAAATCAACTATAAGAAGAAAAACTGCAATAAGCACAAACATATGGGACTGGACAAATGCTACTAAAAAACCAATGAATTACTGAAAAATAAAACAAAGAGGAAATTTAAAAAATCTAGAGACAAATGTAAATCAAGCAAAATGATCCAAAATCTATGGGATACAGTAAAAGCAGTTTTAAGTGGGATGTTTATAGCAATACAAATCTACCTAAGGAAGCAAGAATAATTCCAAATAAACAACGTACTCATATCTAAAGCAACAGGAGAAAGAGGAACAACAAAACCCAAAGTTAGAAGAAAATAATTTGTAAAGATCAGAGCAGAAATAAAAGACTGAAGAAACAATACAAAAGGTAAAATGAAGCTAAAATCTTGTTCTTTCAAAAGATAAGTACAATTGATAAACCCTTAGTCAGACTCATCCAGAAAAAAAGGAGAGGGCCCAAAACAATAAAATCAGAAGTGAAAAAGTTGAACTGACAAATGACACTACAGAAATATATACACAATGGAGTATTACTCAGTCATTAAAAAGAATACATTTGAATCAGTTCTAATAAGGTGGATGAAACTGCAGCCTATTATACATAGTGAAGTAAGCCAGAAAGAAAAACACCAATACAGTATACTAATGCATATATATGGAATTTAGAAAGATGGTAACGATAACCCTGTATGCGAGACAGCAAAAGAGACACAGATGTATAGAACAGTCTTTTGGACTCTGTGGGAGAGGGAGAAGGTGGGATAATTTGGGAGAATGGCATTGAAACATGTATAATATCATATAAGAAATGAATCGCCAGTCTAGGTTTGATGCAGGATACAGGATGCTTGGGGCTGGTGCACTGGGATGACCCAGAGAGGTGTTATGGGGAGGGAGGTGGGAGAGGTGTTCAGGATCGGGAACACGTGTACACCCGTGGTGGATTCATGTTGATATATGGCAAAACCAATACAGTATTGTAAAGTAAAATAAAGTAAAATAAAAAAATATAAAGCATCAAAGAGACTACTATGAAAAATTATATCCCAATAAAATGGAGAAACTAGAAGAAATGGACAAATTCTTAGAAAGCTAGAATCTCTCAAAGCTGAAACAGGAAGAAAAAGAAAATATGAAAATATGAATTCCAAGTATGAAATTGAATCTGTGGTCTAAAAGCTCCCAACAAAGTAAAGTCCAGGACCAGATGACTTCACAGGAGAATTCTACCAACCATTTGAAGAGGAATTAATACCTATTCTTCTGAAACTTTTGCAAAAAATTATACATGAAAGAACATTCTCTGAGGCCATAATAACTCTGATACCAAAATCAGACAAAGATAACACAAAAAAGCAAAATTACAGGTCAGTACCTCTAATGAACATAAATACAAAAATTCTCAAAAAAATACTACCAAACCAAATCCAACAATACTAAAGCCTGTCATACAGAGTGAAGTAAGTCAGAAAGAGGAAAACAAATATGATATACTAATGCATACATATGGAATCTAGAAAAATGGTGGAAATGTGAAGTTGCTCAGTCGTGTTCAACTCTTTGCGACCCCATGGACACTAGGCTCCTCTGTCCATGGGTTTTTCTAGGCAAGAGTACTGGAGTGGGTTGCCGTTTCCTTCTCCAGGGAACTTCCCAACCCAGGGATCGAACCCAGGTCTCCCACATTGTAGACAGATGCTTTCTGTCTGAGCCACCACTTGATCTTAGCCAAAAAGCAGTGTGAACCTATTTTCAGGACGGGAATAGAGAAACAGATGTAGAGAATGGATTTTCAGACAAAGGGGAGTAAGGAGAGTGTGGGATGAATTGAATGAGTAGCATTGACATATATACACTATCATATGTAAAACAGATAGGTAGAGAGAAGCTACTGTATTGAACACAGAGCTCAGCTTGTTACTCTGTGATGACCTAGCAGAGTGGAATGGGGGATGGGAGAGAGGCTCCAGAGGGCGAGGATATATGTATATATATGGCTGATTCACACTGTTGTACAGCAGACACTAAAACAACATTGTAAAGCAATTATATTCCAATAAAAAATAAAGGACCAAGATGGAAATTTTAAAAAAAGATCATACTCTGTCATCAAGTAGGATTTCTAACTTGCTTTTTGACCTGCATACAGGTTTCGCAGGAGGCAGGTAAGGTGGTCTGGTACTTCCATATCTTTTAGAATTTTCCACAGTTTTTTTGCGATCCATACAGTCAAAGGCTTTAGCATAGTCAATGAAGCAGAAGTAGGTGTTTTTCTGGAATTCTTTTGCTGGGACCACAAAATAAAGGAAATGTAAGGAACATTTATTTCTTGTGCATATACTAAGTCCCAGGCTCTTTCCTAAAACAACTGTGCAAGTTAGACAGTATTATTACACCATTTAAATTTTATTGGTTTGTATGTATGTGCTAAGCTCACCATTATTTATGAGGAAGCTGAGATTCATGGCATCCGGTCCCATTACTTCATGGCAAATAAATGGGGAAACAGTGGAAACAGTGGCTGACTTTATTTTTCTGGGCTCCAAAATCACTGCAGATGGTGATTGCAGCCATGAAATTAAAAGACGCTTACTCCTTGGAAGGAAAGTTATGACCAACTTAGACAGCATATTAAAAAGCAGAGACATTACTTTGTCAACAAAGGTCTGTCTAGTCAAGGTTATGGTTTTTCCAGTAGCCATGTGTGGATGTGAGAGTTGGACTATAAAGAAAGCTGAGCATCGAAGAGCTGATGCTTTTGAACTGTGGAGTTGGAGAAGACTCTTGAAAGTCCCTTGGATTGCAAGGAGATTCAACCAGTCCATTCTAAAGGATATCAGTCCTGGGTGTTCATTGGAAGGACTGATGTTGAAGCTGAAACTCCAATACTTTGGCCACCTGATGCAGAGAGATGACTCATTGGAAAGGACCCTGATGCTGGGAAAAATTGAGGGCAGGAGGAGAAGGGGACGACAGAGGATGAGATGGTTGGATGGCATCACTGACACAATGGACATGGGTTTGGGAGGACTCTGGGAGTTGATGATGGACAGGGAGGACTGGCGTGCTGCAGTTCATGGGGTCGCAAAGAGGCGGACACGACTGAGCTACTGAACTGAACTGAACTGAGATTCAGAGAGAGGAAGTGACTTACTCAATGTTGCATACCTTCGCCCGGACCAAGACATAACCTAAAGTCAATAAGAGACCCAAAATCTGTTATTTTTCTACTATATCATACAGTAGTTTTTCTCTGATCTGTACAATTTGTGGACTAGAGGAAGGAATAAAGGTTTACATTTATGAAGTTTTAACACTAGCATTTTAGCCCCATTAGAGTTCTGTAGTTTTTCACTCTGGAGATTTGGAGTATAAGTGAGCCATGAGGCATTTTTTTTTTTCCCATGTGACATATCCTTTCTGAAGTCCTGCTTGTTCCCTATGAGCTCACTGTTTTACCCACTATGGGGACATGTATGGTAACTATCCCCACTCCCCACCTCACCTCTCTACTATATTTTGTAAAATTCCTGTAAAATTCCTCTCAGGAAAGTCTTAGGCCCTTCTTTATGACATAGAAGAGTAAAAATTTTATTTTCAGGTATATGGTACATAAAGAAAAGAGGAGTGAGTCAGAGAGAAAGGGAGGCGTGGAGGGAGTGAGCAAATGATGAGGGGATATAAATGATAACATGCAATAATGAAAAATATTTTCTTTTCTTCTCTCTATAAACACTATAGTTTAGTTTGGCCTATTTTTAAATTTTATATGGATGAATCATATATTATGTTCTCTTTTATGTCTTGGTTCTTCCACTCAATATTATGAATGTGAAATTCATTCAAGATATAGGTATTACAGTTATGCATTCTTGTTACTAGTCATTTTCTTGAACAATTATACAAAATATAGTATAACCTATAAATTTTTATGTCCTTTTTGTATAGGGCCATGCAAATCATCTAACTAATGCTCCTATTTTACTCTATATGCTGTGAAGGTGAGTATGAGCTTTAATTTCTTCATCAGTAAAGTAGAGATAATAGACTTAGCTTACTCATCAATTTGCTGAGAGATTTAAGATGCAAGACAGACACAAGTTTAGCATTCATAATGCCTGGATGGTGTTCTGTTTCTTGCACCATGAGAAGCTTTAATTCACAGAATATGTGGCTTTGGAACCAGATACTTGGCATTGATTTCTAGTTCCATTGCCTCCACTGCATTTTTCAAGCCTCAGCTTTCTCATGTGTAGGACAGAGATTGATAATATCCCTCAGTCATCACAATATATACAAATATTGATTCATTATGATATACATGTGAAACTAATATGTCATATGTCAATTATATCTCAGCAAAAAGTCCCCCAACCAGTTTTTGTCCCAGGGGCCCTATTAAAAAGTATATGATAACTGGCAGTATGGTAGGCATTTGGCAGATTTGATTTATTTAGACATTCTAGAATGTGGTGTTTAGAAACCACACCATACATATGGTAAGAGAGTATCTATCTCATAGCTTAACACAGAGAGGCAGCAGGATGAAACACAGAGAAATGGTGAAGCTATTTTCCTGTGATCTGACCTAACCTTGCCTAGAAATAGGGAGGGAGAACCCTTTAGAAGTGGAGCCTAAAAAAAGGCTGACTCAAGATGTGTCTTTTCTCTTGAGTGTGGGATTCTAATGAGTGAGTGATCTAATGAAAGTGTTGTTATTACATTTGTCTTATAGTGATAACCAAACATGAACTGCACAAGACTGATTTCCTGGAGAAATATATGCTGGTCAATCAGAAACAGTTTTGCCAGTTGTTATTCATTATTGAACAAAAGTCCTTCCTCCTCAGGAAATTGACTCAACCCTGTCAACACTTTCTACTTGCCTTTATGAAAGATAAGGAGGGTGAGCCTTGGACTACCTTTATACCCTCCCCAACAAATGATTTTTATCATAGTGGGGTGAGTTATCTGTTTTGGCTCTTCCATGTCAGAGCCTGGGTCTTTTCTACTTAACTGGGTCTTCTTTAACAAACATCAAATTCTAAAGATGGTTCTGACTTTTTCTCAATATTCTTACATATTTTCCCACCTTACTGTACTCCACTCTGCTCTATCTCGTAGATATCAATAAAATAGCTGTTCAGAATCTGTGATGTTGCAGAGTATGAAAGATCAACTAATGGTCAAAGGGAGGCCTCAAGAAAAATTCTCACCTTTGATAAGTTACTCATGTTTTCTGGGCCTTAGCTTCTCCACCTGTCAAATGGAAACAATAGTCCTTTCCCTCTCTCAGAGCATTGCTGAAGATAGCTGTAAAAAATTCTTCAAAACAGAAGCCCTCAGTATACATAAGGTATAGTAACAACAACAACCAAACTTATTAAGTGATTTTTAAGTGGTTAGGATAAACTAGTCACTCTGCTAAGTTCTTTCATATACAATATCTTATTTATCCCTTAAAACATGAGGCAAATAAGTTTACCATCTTAAATGTACGAAAGTAGTTGAGGCTCAGAGAGATGCAGTTACTTGCCCCAAATCATATGACCAGTAGGTGGGAGAGCTAAGTTTAAAGCCAGAAAGTTGGATTATAGGGCCCATGCTCCTAACCACTTGTCCATTGCCTCTTTGCTATTATTACTATATTATGCATGCTTTTTTTAAAAAAATAATTTATTTTTTAACTTGGAGGATAATTGCTTTACAATGTTTGTTGGTTTCTGCCATACAACAACATATATCAGCTGTAAGTATACATATATTTCCTCCCTCTTGAACCTCCCTCCCACCTCCCCACATTCCACCCCTCTAGGTCATCACAATGCACTAGGTTGGGCTCGCTGTTTTATACAGCAGCTTCTCACTACTTACATATTTTACACATAGTAGTGTATGTATGTCAATGCTACTCTCTCAATTTGTCCCACCCTCTCCTTCCCCCACTGTGTCCACACATATTTGCAGGGCAGGAATAGAAACACTGACATAGAAAATGCACTTGTGGATCCATGTATTCTTATCTGCTAAAATCCTGCTCATTTCCATCCCTTCCAGGAAGCTTTGTCTAACCAGTTCATCCATTAAGTATACACTTCCTCCTCTGAGCTGTTATTTATGGTATATGACTAATTGGATATCGAACCTTATTGCCCTATCTCCCCTGTCATATTGTTACTTACATTTTTCATAAATGTTAGACTGATCTTCTCATATGTACTTTTTAAAATTAATTAATTAATTTTAATTGGAGGCTAATTACTTTACAATATTGTGGTGGTATTTGCCATAAATTGACATGAATCAGCCATGGGTGTACATGTATCCCCCAGTCCTGAACCTCCTTCCCACCTCTCCCCATCTCATCCCTCTGGGTTGTCCCAGTGCGCTGGCTTTGAGTGCCCTGTTTCATGCATTGGACTTTGACTGGTCATCTATTTCACATATGGTAATATAGATACTTCAGTGCTATTTTCTCAAATCATCCCACCCTCACTTTCTCCCACAAAGTCCAAAAGTCTGTTCTTTATATCTGTGTCTCTTTTGCTGTCTTGCACATAGGGTCGTTGTTACCATCTTTCTAAATTCCATACATATATGCATTAATATTCTGTATTGGTATTTTTCTTTATGACTTACTTCACTCTTTATAATAGGCTCCAGTTTCATCTGTCTCATTAGAACTGACTCAAATGCATGCCTTTTAATAGCTGAGTAATATTCCATTGGGTATATGTACCACAGCTTTCTTATCCATTCATCTGCCAATGGACACCTACGTTGCTTCCATGTCCTGGCTATCATAAACTGTGCCGCAATGAACATTGGGGTACACATGTCTCTTTCAATTCTGGTTTCTTCAGTGTGTATGCCCAGCAGTGGGATTGCTGGTTTGTGTGGCAGTTCTATTTCCAGTTTTTTAAGGAATCTTCACACTGTTCTCCATAGTGGCTGTACTAGTTTGCATTCCCACCAACAGGGTAAGAGGCTCCCTTTTATCCACACCCTCTTCAGCATTTATTTTTTGTAGACTTTTTGATGGCAGCCATTCTGACTGGCATGAGATGGTACCTCATTATGGTTTTCATTCACATTTCTCTGATAATGAGTGATGTTGAGCATCTTTTCATGTGTTTGTTAGCCATCTGTATGTCTTCTTTGGAGAACTGTCTATTTAGTTCGTTGGCCCGTGTTTTGATTGGGTCATTTATTGTTCTGTTATTGAGCTGAGTGAGCTGCTTGTATATTTTTGAGATTAATTATTTGTCAGTTGCTTCATTTGCTATTATTTTCTCCCATTCTGAAGGCTGCCTTTTACACTTGCTTATAGTTTCCTTCATTGTACAAGAGCTTTCAATTAGGTCCTATTTGTTTACTTTTGATTTTATTTCCATTACTCTGAAAGGTGGGTCATAGAGGATCTTGCTGTGATTTATGTCAGACAGTATTTTTCGCCAATGTTTTCCTCTAGGAGTACTATAGTTTCTGGTCTTAAATTTAGATCTCGAATGAATTTTGATTTCATTTTTGTGTATGGTGTTAGAAAGTGTTTTAGTTTCACTCTTTTACAGGTGGTTGACCAGTTTTCCCAGAAGCATTTGTTAAAGAAATTGTCTTTTCTCCATTGTATATTCTTGCCTCCTTTGTCAATGATAAGGTGTCCATAGGTGCACAGATTTATCTCTGAGCTTTCTATTTTGTTCCATTGATCTATAGTTCTGTCTTTGTGCAGTAGCATACTGTATTGATGACTGTAACTTTGTAGTATAGTCTGAAGTAAGGCAGGTTGATTCCTCCGCGTCCATTCTTCTTTCTCAAGATTGCTTTGGCTATTCGAGGTGTTTTATGTTTCCATACAAATTGTGAAATTATTTTTTCTAGTTCTCTGAAAAATGCCATTGGTAGCTTGACACAGATTGCATTGAATCTATAGATTGCTTTGGGTAGTATATTAATTTTCACTGTATTGATTCTTCTGATCCATGAACATGGTTTAATTCTCCATCTATTTGTGTCATCTTTGATTTCTTTCATCAGTATTTTATAGTTTTCTATATACAGGTCTTTTGTTTCTTTAGATAGATTTATTCCTAAATATTTTATTCTTTTCGTTGCAATGGTGAATGAGATTGTCTCCTTAACTTCTCTTTCTGTCCTCTCATTGTTAGTATATAGGAATGCAAGCGGTTTCTGTGTATTAATTTTATATCCTGCAACTTTACTATATTCATTGATTAGCTCTAGTAATTTTCTGATGGAGTCTTTAGGGTTTTCTATGTAGAGGATCATGTTACCTGCAAACAGCGAGGGTTCTACTTCTTCTTTTCTAATCTGGATTCCTATTAGTTCATTTTCTTTTCTGATTGCTGTAGCTAAGGCTTCCAAATCTATGTTGAATAGTAGTGGTGAGAGTGCGTATCCTTGTCTTGTTCCTGACTTTAAGGCAAATGCTTTCAATTTTTCACCATTGAGGATAATGTTTACTGTGGGTTTATCATATATGGCTTTTATTATCTTGAGGTATGTTCTTTCTATGCCTGCTTTCTGAAGCATTTTGATCATAAATGGATGTTGAATTTTGTAAAAGGCCCTCTCTGTGTGTATTGAGATAATCAGTTTTTAATGTGATGTATCACAGTGATTGATTTGCAAATATTGAAGAATCCTTGCATCTGTGAGATAAAGTCCACTTCGTCATGATGTATGATGTTTTTAACATGTTGTTGTATCCTGTTTGCTAGAATTTTGTTAAGGATTTTTGCCTCTATGTTCATCAGTGACATTGGCCTGCAGTTTTCTTTTTTGGTGGCATCTCTGTCAGTTTTGGTATTAGAGTGATTGTGGTCTCATAGAATGAGTTTGGCAGTTTACCTTCTTCTGCAATTTTCTCGAAGACTTTGAGTAGGATAGTTGTTAGCTCTTCTCTAAATTTTTGGTAGAATTCACCTGTGAAGCCATCTGGTCTTGAGCTTTTGTTTGCTGGAAGATTTTTGATTACAATTTCAATTTCTGTGCTTATGATGGGTCTGTTAAGATTTTCTATATCTTCCTGGTTCAGTTTTGGAAGTTTATACTTTTATAAGAATTCGTCCATTTCTTCCAAGTTGTCCATTTTATTGTCTTATAGTTGCTGATAGTTGTCTCTTGTGATCCTTTGTATTTCTGTGTTGTCTGTTGTGATTTCTCCATTTTTGCTTCTAATTGTGTTGATTTGATTATTCTCTTTCTTCTTTTTTCTTGATGAGTCTGGCTAACGGTTTGTCTATTTTATTTATCTTCTCAAAGAACCAGCTTTTAATTTGTTGATTTTTGCTATAGTCTCCTTTGTTTCATTTTCATTTATTTCTGATCTGATTTTTTTTTATGGTTTCTTTCCTCCTGCTAACTTTGGGGTTCTTCTTCTTGTTCTAGTTGCTTTAGATGTAAGATTAGGTAATTGATTTGATTTTTCTCTTGTTTCTTGAGGTAAGTTTGTACTGCTACGAAACTTTCTCTTAGCCCTGCTTTTCCTGAATCTCTTAGACTTTGGTTTGTAGCATTTTCATTTTTATTTTCTTCCATGCATATTTTGATTTCCTTTTTGAATTCTTCTGTGACTGGTTGGTTATTCAGAAGTGTGTTGTTTAGCCTCCATGTTTGTATTTTTAATAGTTTATTTTTCCTATAGTTGACATCTAATCTTACTGCATTGTGATCAGAAGAGTTGCTAGAAATGATTTCAAGATTTTGAATTTTCAAAGGCTGGATTTATGGCAAACTATGTGATCTATCCTGGAGAGTGTTCTGTGTGCATTTGGGAAAAAGGTGAAATTCATTGTTTTGGGATGAAATGTCCTTAGATATCAGTTAGGTCTAACTGGCCCATTGTATCATTTAATGCTTGATTTCCTCGCTAATTTCCTGTTTGTTTAATTTATCCATAGGTGTGAGTGGGGTATTAAAGTCTCCCACTATTATTGTGTTGCTGTTAATTTCACCTTTCATCAGTTCAGTTCAGTTCAGTTGCTCAGTCATGTCTGACTCTTTGCGACCCCATGAATTGCAGCATGCCAGGCCTCCATGTCCATTACCAACTCCTGAAGTTCACTCAAACTCACATCCATCGAGTCAGTGATGCCATCCAGCCATCTCATCCTCTCTCATTCCCTTCTCCTTCTGTCCCCAATCCTTCCCAGCATCAGAGTCTTTTCCAATGAGTCAACTCTTCACATGAGGTGGCCAAAGTACTGGAGTTTCAGCTTTAGCATCATTCCTTCCAAAGAACACCCAGGACTGATCTCCTTTAGAATGGACTGGTTGGATCTCCTTGCAGTCCAAGGGACTCTCAGGAGTCTTCTCCAACACCACAGTTCAAAAGCATCAATTCTTCGGCACTCATCATTCTTCACAGTCTTACTCTCACATCCATACATGACTACTGGAAAAACTATAGCCTTGACTAGATGGACCTTTGTTGGCAAACTAAAGTCTCTGCTTTTCAATATGCTGTCTAGGTTGGTCATAACTTTTCTTCCAAAGAGTAAGCATCTTTTAATTTCATGGCTGCAGTCACCATCTGCAGTGATTTTGGAGCACCCCCCCCCAAAAAAAAGACACTGTTTCCACTGTTTTCCCATCTATTTACCATTAAGTGATGGGACCAGATGCCATGATCTTCATTTTCTGAATATTGAGCTTTAAGCCAACTTTTTCACTATCCTCTTTCACTTTCATCAAGAGGCTTTTTAGTTCCTCTTCACTTTCTGCCATAAGGGTAGTGTCATCTGCATATCTGAGGTTATTGATATTTCTCTCAGTAATCTTGATTCTAGCTTGTGATTCTTCCAGCCCACCATTTCTCATGATGTACTCTGCATATAAGTTAAATAAGCAGGGTGACAATATATAGCATTGACATACTCCTTTTCGTATTTGGAACCAGTCTGTTGTTCCATGTCCAGTTCTACCTGTTGCTTACTGACCTGCATATAGGTTTCTGAAGAGGCAGGTCAGGTGGTCTGGTATTCCCGTCTCTTTCAGAATTTTCCATAGTTTCTTGTGATCCACACAGTCAACGGCTTTGGCATAGTCAATAAAGCAGAAATAGATGTTTTTCTGGAACTCTTTTGCTTTTTCGATGATCCAGCAGATGTTGGGAATTTGATCTCTGGTTCCTCTGCCTTTTCTAAAACCAGCTTGAACATCAGGAAGTTCATGCTTTGTGTATTGCTGAAGCCTGGCTTGGAGAATTTTGAGCATTACTTTACTAGCGTGTGAGATGAGTGCAATTGTGTGGTAGTTTGAGCATTCCTTGGCTTTGCCTTTCTTTGGGATTGGAATGAAAACTGACCTTTTCCAGTCCTGTGGTCACTGCTGAGTTTTCCAAATGTGCTGGCATATTGAGTGCAGCACTTTCACAGCATCATCTTTCAGGATTTGAAATAGCTCCACTGGAATTCCATCACCTCTACTAGCTTTGTTCATAGTGATGCTTTCTAAGGCCCACTTGACTTCACATTCCAGGGATGTCTGGCTCTAGGTGAGTGATCATACCATCATGATTATCTTGGTCATGAAGATCTTTTTTGTACAGTTCTGTGTATTCTTGCCACCTGTCCTTAATATCTTCTGCTTCTGTTAGGTTCATACCATTTCTGTCCTTTATCGAGCCCATCTTTGCATGAAATGTTCCCTTGGTATCTCCAATTTTCTTGAAGAGATCTCTAATCTTTCCCATTCTGTTGTTTTCCTCTATTTCTTTGAATTGATCGCTGAAGAAGGCTTTCTTATCTCTTCTTGCTATTCTTTTGACCTCTGAATTCAAACGGTTGTATCTTTCCTTTTCTCCTTTGCCTTTCACTTCTCTTCTCTTCACAGCTACTGGTAAGGCTTCCTCAGATAACCATTTTACCTTTCTACATTTATTTT
The DNA here is from genome assembly GCF_023091745.1 of Budorcas taxicolor. Lineage (NCBI taxonomy): Eukaryota > Metazoa > Chordata > Mammalia > Artiodactyla > Bovidae > Budorcas > Budorcas taxicolor. The sequence goes on along the minus strand of NC_068935.1, from coordinate 84,205,729 downwards.
TTTTGGTGATGATCTTGATCCCTGACTCCTGTACAATGTCATGAACCTCTGTCCATAGTTGTTCAGGCACTCTGTCTATCAGATATAATCCCTTCAATCTATTTCTCACTTCCACTGTATAGTTATAAGGGCTTTGCTTTAGGTCATACGTGAATGGTTTATTGGGTTTCCCTACTTTCTTCAATTTAAGTCTGAATTTGGCAATCAGGAGCTCATGATCTGAGCCACAGTCAGCTCCCAGTCTTGTTTTTACTGACTGTATAGAGCATCTCCATCTTTGGCTGCAAAGAATATAATCAATCTGATTTTGGGCGGCTGTGATGGCACACAAGTGCGACCAAGAGGAGCTACCCCATGTCCGGGGTCAGGGGCGGTGGCCGAGAGTGCCAGGCTGCGACAGCGCAGGAGCAGCTGAGAAGAGCTACCCCACGTCCAGGGTCAGGGGTGGTGGCAGGGAGGAGCTACCCAACACCTGAGGTCAGAGATGGTGGCTGAAAGAAGCAACCCCACGTCCAAGGAGCAGAGTCTGAGCAGCGTCAGGAGGGCCTAGAGGAGCTACTCCATGTTCAAGGTCAGGAGGGGCAGGCAGTGAGGAGATACCCCTCGTCCAAGGTAAGGAGCAGTGGCTGCGCTTTGCTAGAGCAGCTGTGAAGGGATACCCCACATCCAAAGTAAGAGAAACCCAAGTAAGACGGTAGGTGTTGCAAGAGGGTATCAGAGGGCAGACACACTGAAACCATAATCACAGAAGACTATAGTCAATATAATCACACTAGGACCATAGCCTTGTCTAATGCAATGAAACTAAGCCATGCCCTGTGGGGCCACCCAAGATGGGTGTCTCACGGTGGAGAGGTCTGACAGAATGTGGTCCACTGGAGAAGGGAATGGCAAACCACTTCAGTATTCTTGCCTTGAGAACCCCGTGAACAGTATGAAAAGGCAAAATGAGAGGATACTGAAAGAGGAACTCCCCAGGTCAGTAGGTGCCCAATATGCTAGTGGAGATCAGTGGAGAAATAACTCCAGAAAGAATGAAAGGATAGACCAAAATGAAAACAATACCGATACTAAATACTTTTTAGCATTTTCCTTATGTATTGAGGTACTCATATATTGGATACACATATATATTTATAATTGTTATACCTTCTTGGATTATTCCTTTGATCATATGTAGTGTCATTCTTTGTCTCTCTTCATGGTCTTTACTTCAAAGTATATTTTATCTGACATGAGTATTGCTACTCTTGCTTGCTTTCTTTTAGTCTCCATTTGCCTGAAATTTCATTTTCCAGCCCTTCACTATCAGTCTGTATGTGTCCCTTGGTTTGAGGTGGGTCTCTTATAGACAGCATATATGGGGGTCTTGTTTTTGTATCTATTCAGCCAGTCTTTGTCTTTTGGTTGGGGCATTCAGCCCATTTATATTTAATGCAATTATTGATATGTATGATCCTATTGACATTCACTTTGTTGTTTTGGGTTTGATTTTATAAACATTTTCTGTGCTTCCTGTCTAGAGAAAATCCTTTAGCTAGTTTGGTGTTGCTGAATTCTCTCAGCTTTTGCTTGTCTGTAAAACTTTTGGTTTCTCCTTCATATCTGAATATGATCCTTGCTGGGTATAGTAATCTGGGTTGTAAGTTTTTCTCTTTTATCACTTTAAGTATGTCCTGCCACTGCCTTCTGGCCTGAAGAGTTTCTATCAAAAGATCAGCTGTTATCTTTATGGGGATCCCTTTGTGTGTTGTTTATTGCTTTTCTCTTGCTGCTTTAAAAATTTGTTTTTTGTGTTTAATCTTCATTTGTTAGATTAATATGTGCCTTGCAGTGTTTTGCCTTTGATTTATGCTGTTTAGGACTCTCTGGTTTTCTTGAACTATTTCCTTCCCCATTTTAGGGAAGTTTTCAACTATTATCTCTTCAAGTATTTTCGCATGCCTTTTCTTTTTGTCTTCTTCTGGGACACCTATGATTTGAATGTTGGGGCATTTAACATTGTCCCAGAGGTTTCTGAGGTTGTCCTTATTTCTTTTAATTTTTTTTTTCTTTTTTCCTCTCTGCCTCATTTATTTCCACTAGTCTATCTTCCACCTCACTTATCCTCTCTACTCCCTCAGTTATTCTACTCTTGGTTCCCTTCAGAGTGCTTTTCATCTCAGTTATTGCATTATTCATTATTGATTGACTCTTCTTTATCTTCTAGGTCCTTGTTAAATATTTCTTGCATCTTCTCAATCCTTCTCTCTAGTCTATTTATTTGTAACTCCATTTTGTTTTCAAGATTTTGGATCATCTTTACTATCAATTTTCTGAATTATTTTTCAGGTAGACTCCCTATATCCTCCTCTTTTGTTTGGTTTGGTGGCTTTTTTTCGTGTTCCTTCACCTGCTGAATATTTTTTGTTTACATTGTTGTGTTTGGGGTGCCCTTTCTGTAGACTGGAAGTTTGTGTTTCCTCTTTATTGTGGAAGTTCCTCCCTATGAGTATGGTTGGACTAGTGGCTTGTCAAGTTTTCTTGGTTGGGGAAGCTTGCATTTGTGTTATTGTGGGTGGAGCTGGATCTCTTCTCTGGAGTGCAATGAAGTGTCCAGTAGTGCGTTTTGGGGTGTCTATGGGTTTGGCATGGCTTTGGGTAGCCTGCCTTTTAAACACTCAAGGCTGTGTTCCTGCCTTGTTGGAGAATCAGCGTGGTATGTCTTGCATTGGACCTTGTTGGCTCTTGGGTGGATCTTGGTTTCAGTGTAGGTATGGAGACTTTTGGGTGAGCGCTTGTCTATTAATGTTCCCTGGAATCAGGAGTGCTTTGATGTTCTCAAGTTTTGGGGTGAAGCCTCTTGCCTCTGGCTTTTAGTCCTTCTCTTACTGTAGCCTTAATACTTCTCCATTCATACAACACAGATGATAAAACATCTAGGTTAATGGTGAAAAAATTCTCCACAGTGAGGGACAGCCAGAGAAATGCACAGAATTACATAGATAAGGTAAGAGGGAAGATGGATATAGAGGTGACCAGGAGAAGAAGAGGGGGAGTCAAAGGCTAGCCAGCACAGAACAGTACAGAACAGTCTAGCCAGTAGTCAGGCCCTAAGTGTTCTCCATAGCCAAGAACACCCAGAAAGATTCACAGATTCAAGTAGAGAAGAGAAGAGGGAGGAAGGAGATAGAGGTGACCTGGGGGAGCAAAAGGAGAGCCAAAAGTGGAGAGAGCAATCAAGCCAGTAATCACATCCCTAAGTGAAAATGGACACTGAAGATTAGATTCTTAAAGGTACAAAATTGATAAGAAGTACCAAAAAGCAAAAATTAAAAATCTAGAATATAGGTTAGACTCTCAAAAATACAATGTAAAAATACAAAACAAAATCAATCACAAAAATTAATGTATATATATGGAATTTGCTTTAAAAATAGTGTCTTTTTTGCAACATAATAGTAGGTTATAAAATTAAAATTAAAGGAGTAATAAAGAACTTAAATTAAAAAAATATTAATAGTAAAAAATATATCTAGGAATTTCTCTGGAGCTGTTGTGGGCAGCGTGGGGTCAGTTCAGTTTCAGATAGTTTCTTGTTCCAGCTTGTATTTGTTGTCAAGGTCTATAGGCCCCTTCCAATGTTTAGTCGATGCTAACTACAGGGTTTTAACCTGTTGCACCTGTCACTTCCAGAGTGGTTCCCTCTTCTTTGCTTATTTTGGCTCCCTCTGTTTGCAAGTCTCTCCAGTGTCTAATTCTGCCCTGACACATGGGAGTGAAGGTAATCACTTATTTAGGCTTACTTGTTCAGTTGTGTTGCAGGGAGGTAGGGACACTGCAAACAAATATTGCTGTTGTGCATGGGGAGTGCTTGCAGTGTATGGGCCACACTGGGTGGCCACAGCTCAAGGTAGTCTGTGGTTCCCAGGTCTAAACTGCTCAGGCTCCATGGTGCTCTGCAAGGGCACTGTCTGATGTGGGCCCTGCATTTTGTGCACTTCCCATGTCTAAGTCACTCAGGTTCTCGAGTATTCCACAAGGGCACAGACCTGGTTGGGTGTGTGTTTTGTGCCCTTCCCAGGTCTGAGCAGCTCAGGAGACCAGACGCTTGGCAAGTGCACTGTCTCAGATGGGTTGTGCATCTTAATCTGGTCCTGGCCACTTGGTTTCCCAGGTGTGCCACAAGAGCACCATCTCAGGTATGCTGTGTGTCTCCTTTGGGGAGCTGATCTCAGGCTGTGACCCTCTTGGTGGATGTCAACTACCCAGGATCTTAGGAAGATATGGTTAGCAGCTAGGAGTCTGCCCACAGTTTGGTGGAAGATTCTGTCTCCGGGGCTGAGATTGCAGCAGCCCCTTGCCTTCTGGCTCTGACTGTTGTATGCCTGCCTCTCTGTCTGGGGGTGGGGGGGAAGGAGCCTGTATGGAGCCGGCTAGCTCTCCTTTGGTATTTGCTCAGTTGTTTGTTCTGTGAGTGGGCCAGGCTGCAAATTAAGTTAGAGCCTTTCGTGGGAAAGTTCTCTCTCTTTCTTTTTTTTTTTTTTTTTTTCCTCTCTTGCCATCCCACAGTTTGGGTTGTTATCTCACATTAGCTCCCTCAGATTGTCCTTGGGGCATTCAGGCCTAGTCCTTACTCTAAGCATTGATGATGTGGCCCGTGCCTCTCTGGCCAGCCCCTGCTCGCTGGTGGCAGATGGGAGTGTCTGGGCTACTTCTCCATTGGCAGTTGTGGTTAGGTGCATATTTTGTGGGCTTTTTTTTTTTCCTCCTTGTTATGTTGCCCTTTGAGATTCTAAAACTCACCATAGACCTGCCTGTGCGAGGATTTCCTACTGTGTGGAAACTTCTTCCCCTTCACGACCCCCTCCCCAGGATGGGTCTCTGTCCTTAACACTTTGCCTCTCTTTTTGTCTTTTATATTTTGTCCTACCTCCTTTTGAAGAAAATGGGCTGCCTTTCTGGGTGCCTGCTATCCTCCACCAGTGTTCAGAAGTTGTTTTGTGGAAGTTGCTCAGCGTTCAAATGCTCTTTTGATGAATTTGTTGCAGAGAAAGTGGTCTCCCTGTCATATTCTTCCACCATCTTGGGACCACCCCTTCAGATATACTTTAAGCTCATTGAAACATATATCCTATCTTACACTTCAGTATCCCCCATAGTATCAAGGACAAGGTAGAATTACAAACTCTTGGACAAAAGTCTGTATAGTTAATGCTATGGCTTTTCCTGTAGTCATGTATGGATGTGAAAGTTGTGCCATGAAGAAAGCTAAACACTGAAGAATTGATGCTTTTGAACTGTGGTGTTGGAGAAGACTCTTGGGAGTCCCTTGGACAGCAAGGAGATCAAACCTATCAATCCTAAAGGAAATCAATCCTGAATATTCATTGGACGTACTGATGCTGAAGCTGAAACTCCAATACTTTGGCCACCAGATGGGATGAACTAACACAGTGGAAAAAACCCTGATGCTGGGAAAGATTGAAGGTGGGAGGAGAAGGGGTCAACAGAGGATGAGATGGTTGAATAGCATCACCAACTCAACGGACATGAGTTTGAGCAGGCTCTGGGAGTTGGTGATGGACAGGGAAGCCTGGCATGCTGCAGTGCATGATGTAGCAGAGTCAGACATGACTGAGTGGCTGTACTAAACTGAAAGTGAAAGTGAAAGTGAAGTCGTGTGTGACTCTTTGTGACCCCGTGGACTGTAGCCCACCAGGCTCCTCTGTCCATGGGATTCTCCAGGCAAGAATACTGGAGTGGACTGAAAGATCTTTTAACTGGGGCTCTTTTTCCAATAGTGGTCTAACTATGGTGAATTCTTTTAAAGTAATAAAATGAGGAAGATTATTTTCCATCCTCCTAAAGATGCACACTTAAAAAATATGTTCATTTATTTTAATTAGAGGACAATCACTTCACAACACTGTGGTGGCACCTACCACACATTTTTATTAATACACTTATGAGTTGTTCATTTGTTCATTCATTCATTTAGCCAACAATACTGTGTTATCAAGTGCTATGACAAGCAGTAAATTAAAACTGAATCAAAACAGCAAAGAAAATGAACAAAGTCCTTGCCCTCAAGGAGTTTGCAACTTAATAGAAGAAGGCGGGTGTGTATGTTAATGTGTGATACAAAGTATTTAAGAAAACATTTAAATATTTAAGGATATATTTATAGGTAGAATGGAAAACACAAGAAAAGAAGTCAGTTCTAATTGGGGCAAGGGGTAACACAGTCATGGAAATATTCCTCGAGGAGGTAAGCCATTGAATATGTGTATTGGAAGAACAAGTTCAAGGAACATTCCAGTAGAGAAAGTAATCTAAGTTATTTGACATGGAAGTGTGAAATCACTGAGGAATTTATACTCCACGCTAAATAATTTGAACTTTATCCTGTAAGTACTAAGGATCCTGTAGAGGATCATTTCAGTTTAGAGACTGGATTAAAGTCTGGAACAAGGCTGCAGGAGGCAGGGAGACCAACTAAAAGAAAACGTGGATGAAGGGAGAACCAATTAGAAGACTACATAGACGAAGGTCTTAACTAAGGCAGCAGCAAGGCAGATGGGAGAGGGACAACGACAGGACAAATATTAGCAAGAGAGAATAAATAGGGCTTAGTTTCTACTTGGACCTATAGGTGATGAGCAAAAGTGAGGAATCTAAGATTATGCAACACAGGTTGATGTTACTGCTTGGGTGACTGGATAGGTGATGGTGACATTTATTGAAAACCAAGGGTGAAGGACACAATTGGAAGAAACAACTATGAGGGAAGGTTGGGACACAGGAAGTTTTAGACTGAAGTCAGGACAAAATACTGGGCTGTGAATCTGGAATTGGTATTTTAAAAAATCATTTATTAAGTAATTTCACTTCACAAGCATTATATTATTTAATTTTCACATGGACCTTATGATTTATGAAGCATTTTATTCCCATTTTTACTGATGAGTAAACCAAAGCTTAGAATAGGTTAAGTAACTCACACAGCAAATAAGTAGCAGAGTCAGGATTTAAATCCAGGTCAGTCTGGCTTTAGTGCCTGCATTTTAATTACTGCTATGAAAGAAGTATTCGGAGTGTATGGGCTCATCCAAAGTATACCTGCAGACTGAGAAAAGAGGAAGGCCAATGAGTGAAATCTCTAGGCACAAGAAATTTTTAAGTGTATGGAAAAGAGAATCCTAACAGAGGATGCTGAGAAAGTATGATGATAGGGGTAGTAGAAGCAGGCATGACAGCTACAGTAGAAGCCAAGAGATTATAGAATTTCATGAGAAGAAAGTGGACAAGAGAGTCAAAAGCCATGAGGCAGGTGGCCAAGTAAACGAGATTGCTGCAAACAGATATTTGGATTCGGTTTATTCAGCTATAAGGAGGTTGTTGATGATCTCTACTAGAGCACTCTTAGAGGAGTGAGAGTGGGAACTGGCATGCAGTCAGTTATAGAGTGAGGAGATGCAGAGACTGAGGTGAGACTCTTTTGTTGGGGTACTTACCTATAAAGGGAAGAGGACAGACAAGGTAACAGAACGAAAGAGATTGAGCTAACAGAGTTTTTTCTTTCAACTGGAGTGGAATAAATAGTTTGAGTAGTGGGTGAAGATTATGGAATACCTGATGTGGAGAATCAGAAGCGGGGCTGACCCAGGACACAGTAAAATGATTGTCAACTGTGGCAATGAACGCCTAGCTAAGGATGGAGCGCATAGATTTTATAGAGCTGTAATATGCTTTGCTGTATGGTATCTGTAACTTCACAGCTATATTGTGAAAAGGGAGCACACAGTAAGGGTTCTCAAAATTTTCCCACCCAAACACTCTTGAAGAGTGTGACAGGAACAATAATTAATGATTTCTGAGCACTTACCATTCTCCAGGCACTGTTCTAAATGCTTTACATAAGTTCATTCATTTATTCCTTGCAATAACTCTAGGGTTTAAGAGTCTATTCTATTCTCATTTTACAGATAAATAAATTAAAATGCGAGGTTATTTACACTGCTAGCAAACTGAGGAATCAGGATTCAAATACAGGTGGTCTGAATATAAGTGCACAATTGTAACTACAACACTATAGCTGTGCCTTATTATAGGGCAGTGAGTATAAACCCAGGCTGGAATGGGTGTGGAACGAAATCTCTAGAAAGGAGTTATATTGACTTTGAATATTCCATCCCCACTTCACCCTACCTATCTGGATCCACTATCCTGGATATTCTGAGATAACTCCTGGCTGAGAATCATTTGTCAGAGTGAGTGTGCATAAAATACAAGGGAACTACATCATTACAGTTATAGTTAATATGTGTTATAGAGTCTAGGCTCTGTAGGGAAAGAGGTAGAGTCAGTCATACAGGATTAACCAACTAGGAAGAAATACTAGGGTAATCAGACTGGTGTTAAAGAAGAAGAAAATACACTGAGTAGGAATCAAGGAGAAAGGCAGAAAGATATAAGATTGTGTTCCAAGTAAGGAATGTTATTTAAGATTCTGTAAGTGGATAAATTCCTGATGATGACAAGATCCAAGGGATACCCTGAAATCAAGATGATATCCATCTTTCTTTCTTTTATTAACATATCACACTGTTTATTCTTACTGATTCATGTTGATGTGTGGCAAAACCAATACAATATTGTAAAGTAAAAAATAAATAAATAAATAAAAAATATTCTTACTGAACTTTCTGACATCAAAGACTCCAAATTTAAACTTCTCACATACTTACTGGGCTATAACATACCTCTTTCAGTTGGAACTTAGATACTTGTATTTTTGGATTCAGATGAAGAACTTTATAATCATTACTATATTTGTCTTAATTAGATCAGTTTGTGGACATATTTTTGACCCTCCTTTGTCATCAAGCTTGTTTGCTGTCCCTTCCAGCTTCATAACATGCCCACATTGGACATACATACCTTCCAGACCTGCCTCCAAGTAGGAATTAAATGAATATTAAGTTAGTTAAAGAAAAAAAATCTCTCAGTACATTCCATGTGCAAGCCCCTATATTAGATGCTACTGAAGGGTGCAAAATAAATAAATATTCAATCCACTAATTAACAAGCTTTATTTTGGGAGAAATGCTAAGAGATGAGGTATTGGCTTTTACTAAGTGCCTACAATGTGCTATCCAGTAAACTAGGCAGGTTACATATGATAGCTCATTTAATTGTCACAATAACTATATGTGAGATATATAGAAACTTAGGTTCACAAGTTAATAAGCATTTTAAAGTCACAGAGACTTAAGGCAGCACAGGGCCTTGAAACTAGTTCTTTCTGGCCCTAATATTCACCTTTCTTTTATTACAGCACAGGAGGGAAGATAAAATACCTGCTTTTGGGAAGCTCATAGTCTAATTGTAAAATAATTGTTCTCTAATTATTTCACATAAAAGTTTTAAGGAGTAAATTATCTCTGCTCCCAAGGGAAGTGACCACTCATTTTTCCCAGACAAGGAGTCAAGTGTAGTAATTAAAAATACTCTTTATGGAGTCAGACAGCACTGGATGCTTACTATACACTGGGAACAATATATGGATACAAACAAACATGAAATTCCTGGTTTTATGGAGTTTACAGTCTGCTAGGGGAGAAATGTAATAATTGAGTCAACAAATTAAGATAACTTTAGAATGATATCAACTACAAGAATGAAATGACAAAAGGGAGGGAGGGAGCAAAGAAGGGAGGGAACAAAGAAGAGAGGGAGAAAGAAGGAAAGAAAGAAAGAGAAAGAAAGAAAGCAGGGTCAGGCAAAAAGAGTGATAGGGGCATGTGTATATGAAAGCTATTTTAGAGGCAAAGAAAGCTTCAAAGTGACATCTGAATTGAGATTCAAACAAGTGAAGGAATCAACTATGATAATAAATATAAGGGGAACAGAGTTCCTTAGAGAGAGACTAGCAAGTGTAAAGACTGGGAGGTGGGAACACATTTGAACTATCTGAGGAACAGCAAGAAATATTATATTGAACAAGTTAATTAAACACTGTTCTGATTATCATGTGTTTGTTAAATTCATGGTTCTCTACTCTGACTCTAGCCAACTGGCTCAGCAAGAAAGCCAATGGTCTGGCACAGGATGAAGGGAGGGGAGTAGTTGTACTAGATGATAGTTATGATATAGGCAAGAATTTATTTTTCCTCTTCTGCATAGTGGGAATAATAACAGTACTCACAAGGGCTAGATAAGTAATAAATAAGGTAAGGCATTCTAAGAGCTTGATCAAAATCTGACATATGGTAAGTGCTCAAAATATATGCCATCACTGTTATTATTATAAGGCTGACCATGCCTAGTTTTGCCACATAATTGGCAAGGTTTGAATTAGAGGTATCACTCAAGGCAGGAGACTTGTGAAGCAAGCAGAACCAGAGCATTAGCAGAGATAAGGCAGAAGGAAATAAGAAGTAAGATCTGCATCCTTCACTGGCACATACTGGAGTGATGTCATATAGAATGACTCATATTTAGGATAGGGAAGAAAGACTGGAACATTGGAAACAGGATTGAAGACCACAACATCATGATGGGTCACAAGAGGAAGGGCACATGCCTGAGTTAGGAGGCTTCATCTTCTCATCTGTAAAACAGGAATAATAACTACTTCACTGATTTAATAAGATTAATGAAAGCACCTTGTGCACACTTGACATATAATAAGAGCAGAAAACACACACACATTATATAGATAGATAGATAGATAGATAGATAGATAGATAGATCATTCCTCCTCTCTTTGCTGTCTTGACTTTGGCTAAAGCTGACCTTACTAATCTCTCCACATGTAAGTGCATCTCTTCCTTGTATGTGTGTGCTTAGTCGTTCAGTCATGTCTGACTCTTGTGACTCCATAGACTGTATCCTGCCAGGCTCCTCTGTCCATGGAATTCTCCAGGCCAGAATACTGGAGTGGGTAGCTGTTCCCTTCTCCAGGGGATCTTCCCAACCCAGGGATCAAATCCAGGTCTCCCACATTGCAGGCGGATTCCTTACTGTCTGAGCCACCAGGGAAGCCCTCCCAATTCACAGCCTCCAAACAAACAAGTGTATTTATTTGCTTACTTATTTAATTATACTTAGATAGGTACAGGGTATACAGGAAAAGGCATCTTTGGTACTTCTTGCCTAGAAAGCCTCTTGATGAAAGTGAAAGAGATGAGTGAAAAAGTTGGCTTAAAGCTCAACATTCAGAAAACGAAGATCATGGCATCCGGTCCCATCACTTCATGGGAAATAGATGGGGAAACAGTGTCAGACTTTATTTTTTCAGGGGCTCCAAAATCACTGCAGATGGTAACTGCAGCCATGAAATTAAAAGACGCTTACTCCTTGGAAGGAAAGTTGTGACCAACCTAGATAGCATATTGAAAAGCAGAGACATTACTTTGCTGACTAAGGTCCGTCTAGTCAAGGCTGTGGTTTTTCCAGTGGTCATGTATGGATGTGAGAGTTGGACTGTGAAGAAGGCTGAGCGCCGAAGAATTGATGCTTTTGAACTGTGATGTTAGAGAAGACTCTTGAGAGTCCCTTGGACTGCAGGGAGATCCAACCAGTCCATTCTGAAGGAGATCAGCCCTGGGTTTTCTTTGGAAGGAATGATGTTAAAGCTGAAACTCCAGTACTTTGGCCACCTCATGTGAAGAGTTGACTTATTGGAAAAGACTCTGATGCTGGGAGGGATTGGGGGCAGGAGGAGAAGGGGACGACAGAGGATGAGATATTTGGCTGGCACCACTGACTCGATGGACATGAGTTTCAGTGATATCTGGGAGTTGGGAGGCCTGGCATGCTGCAATTCATGGGGTTGCAAAGAGTCGGACACGACTGAGTGACTGAACTGAGCTGAACTGAACAGGGAAGAGAATCCCATGGACAGAGGAGCCTGACAGGATACAGTGTATGGGGTCACAAGAGTTGACATGACTGAGTGACTAAGCACACACACACACAGGGAAGGGATGAGCTTAAATGTGGAGAGATTAGTAGGGCAAGCTTTAGCCAAAGTCAAGACAGCAAACTGAGGAGGAAGTATGCAAGAGGGTACACACCATTTTGCTACTTTCTGGAGGTATGTAATGTATAAACAAAAAATTAAGCAATCAGAAAGTATTTTGAATCAGGGCACTCAGTTTCTGTTTAACTACTGGCTGAATCACCTCTCTGCCTTCCAGACCACAGGTAATTGATTTTGGATGGAAATATCTGGAAAAAGAAATTAACCAGCTGGGTCACTGGTGACTGGGAATGTATTCTGACACAAACCAGAATACTAAAAAAGTGCATTAACCGCATTATTCTGGGTTGACTGTAGTTTGTGGTTTGTTAATTTTATGAAAATGGTAATCCGTATTTCTCTAATAATTAGTGATGTTGGGCATCTTTTCATGTATTTGCCATCAGTATGTCTTCTTTGGAGAAATGTCTATTTAGATCTCCTGCCCATTTGTTTGATTGGGTTGTTTGGTTTTCTGATATTGAGGTACATGAGCTGTTTGTATACTTTGGAGAATAATCCCTTGTCAATTGTTTCATTTTCAAATAGGGAGAAAGTATGCCTTTTCGTCTTGTTTATGGTAATTTTTGCTGTGCAATAAAAAGAAAAAGCTTTTAAGTTTAATTAGGTCTCATTTGTTTACTTTTGATTTCATGACTCTAGGAGCTTGGTCAAAAAAAGATCTAGCTGCGATTTATGTCAAAGACTGTTCTGCCTATGTTTTCCTCTAAGAGCTCTATAGTGTCTGGCCTTAGATTTAGGTCTTTAATCCATTTTGAGTTTATGTTTGTGTATGGTGTTAGAGGGTGTTCTAATTTCATTCTTTTACATGCAGTTGTCTAGTTCTCCCAGCACCAGTTACTGAAGAGACTGTCCATTCTCCACTGTATATTCTTGCCACGTCTGTCAAAGATTAGATGACCATAGGTACATGGGTTTATCTCTGGGCTTTTTATCTTGTTTAATTGATCTATATTTCTCTTTTTGTGCTAGTACCATCATCTTGTCTTGATTACTGTAGCTTTGTACTATAGTTTGAAGTCAGGGAGTCTGTTTCTTTCAGTTCCAGTTTTCATTCTCAAGATCACATTGGCTATTAGAGTTTTTTTTTGTGTGTGATTCCATACAAACTATAAACATTTCATGCTAATTCTTTGAAAAACGTCACTGGTAATTTGATAGGGATTGTGTTGAATGTATAGATTGCTTTGGATATTTTAGTCATTTTCATAATATTGATTCTTCCAATGTAAGAACACATTTGTATCATCTTTGATTTCTTTCATCAATATCTTAGTTTTCTGTGTACAGGTCTTTTGCCTCCTTAGGTAGGTATATTCTGCCTTAGGGTGTGTGCTTAGTCACTCAGTCGTGTTTGACTCTTTGTGACCCCATGGACTGTAGTCTGCCAGGCTCCTCTGTCCATGGAATTCTCCAGGCAAGAATACTGGAGTGTTGCCATTCCCTTCTCCAGGGGATCTTCCTAACCCAGGGATTGAAACCGGGCCTCCTGCATTGCATGCAGATTCTTTACCATCTAAGCCACCAGGGAAGCCCCAAATATTCCTCCTTAGATAGGTTCTATTCTTTTTGTTACTATGGTAAATGTGATTGTTTCCTTATTTTCTCTTTCTCATCTTTAATTGTTAGTTTATAAAAATGCAAGAGATTTCTGTGTATTAGTTTTGTGTTCTAAAACTTTACTAAATTAATTGATTAGCTCTAGTAGTTTTCTGGTGACATCCTTAGCGTTGTCTGTGTATAGTATCATGTCATCTGCAAACAGTCAGAGTTTTACTTCTTCTTTTCCAATTTGGATTCCTTTCTTTTTCTTCTCTTATTGCCATGGCTAGAGACTTACACAACCATGTTAAATAACAGTGGCAATACTGGAAATCCTTGTCTTGTTCTTGATCTTAGAGGAAATGCTTTCCACTTTTCACTGTTGAGAATAATGTTTGCTGTGGGTTTGTTGTATATTTGGGGGCTTTCCTGGTGGCTCAGATGGTAAGGAATCTGCCTGCAATGCAGGAGACCTGGATTCAATCCCTGGGCAAAGAACAGACTGTGGAGAAGGGAATGGCTACCCACTCCAATATTCTTACTTGGAGAATTCCACAGACAGAGGAGCCTGACTGGATACAGTCCACATGGTCACAAAGAGTCAGATACAACTGAATGACTAACACTTTATCATATATAGCCTTTATTATGTTGAGGTAGTTTCTCTCTATGTTCATTTTCTGGAGTTTTTTTTTTTTTTAATCATAAATGGAGAGTTTTTCTGGAGAGTTTTTATCATAAATGTTGAATTTTGTTTAACACTTTATGCATCCACTGAGATGATCATAGGGGTTTTAATTCTTCAATTTGTTAATGTGGTGTAATTGATTTGTGTATACTGAAGAATCCTTGCATTGCTGGGATAAATCTCACTTGATCATGGTGTACGATCCTTTTAATGTGTTGTTGGATTCTATCTGCTAGTAGTATGTTGAGGACTTTTGTGTCCATGTTCATCAGAGATACTGGTTTGTAATTTTATTTTCTTGTGATATTTTTGTCTGCTTTTGGTATCAGGGTAATGGCTGCCTCATTGTATGAGCTTGGGTATGTTCCTTCCTCTGTGATACTTTGGAGGAGCTTGAGAAGGATAGGTGTTAGCTTTTCTCTAAATCTTTGATAGTATTTGCCTGTGAAGCCATTTGGTCCTGGATTTGTTTTTTTGTTCTTGTTGGAAGCTTTTTTTTATCCCAAATATAATTGCTTTTTAATTTTAATCCAGATATATTTTATCAAATTACAAGAAATATACATGCTTCTTTATTTGAAAAAGCTCCCTAGGGCTTTTGTACAACATATCACCATGTCTATGCATCTAGCTTTCTTTTTTTAATTTTTGAGGATAATTACAATATTGTGATGGCTTTTGCCATACCATAGGTATACATATGTCCCCTCCCTTTTCAACCTCCCACCCACTTCCCTCCCCATCCCACCTATCCAGGTTGTCGTAGAGCACTGGTTTTGGGTTCCCTGCATCACACATCAAACTCCCACTGGCTATCTATTTTACATATGGAAATGTATATGTTTCAGTGCTATTCTCTCAAATCATCCTGCCCTCTCCTTTCCTCACTGTGTCCAAAAGTCTGTTCTTTATGTCTTTTCTGTTGGCAAATCCATCAGTCTTTCCTGTCTGGAACCTAACTTTGTGGTGCCATTTGTAAAGCCCATTCTTAATCCCAAGTTGATAGGAAGAGTCACATATATTTTTGTCTAGTACTTTTGTGGTTTTGAATTACATTTATCTTTTTTCTATTAAATGATACTTTTAGTGATATAAAATTTTATTATTTTATGTTGACCAGTCATGATACAGTTATTGTATTAAGCAAAACCCACAAAAGTAGAAGATGTTTATCAGTTTTCAAACTCAACAGCCAGACAAAAAATAAAAGATCATTATAATTGCAAGTCATAATGGAAACATGATTAACCTAACAATACAAAATAATAACATACAATTTGGGGGGTTAAGCAAAGTGATGTGGTAAGTGGAAGTGCATACATGTACATGCTTTTATCTGCCCAGCCAGTCTATGTCTTTTTGTTCGTGCATTTAATTCATTTACATTTAAGGTAATTATCGATATATATGATCCTATTACTGTTTTCTTAACTGTTTTGGGTTTATTTTGTGTAGGTATTTTCCTTGTCATGTGTTTCCTGCTTAGAGAAGTTCCTTTAGCATATGTTGTAAAGCTGATTTGGTGGTGCTGAATTCTCTTAACCTTTCCTTGTCTGGAAAGCTATTGACTTTTTTGTCAAATTTTATTGAGAGTCTTGCAGGGTTGAGTACTCTTGGTTGTAGGTTATTCTCTTTCATCACTTCCAATATATGATGCCATTCCTTCTCGCTCATAGAGTTTCTATTGAGAAATCAGTTGATAACCTTATGGGAGTTCCCTTGTATGTTATTTGTGTTTTTTCCCTTGTTGCTTTTAATATTTTATCTTTGTCTTTAATTATTGTCAGTTTCATTACTATGTGTCTCAGTATGTTCCTCATTGAACTTATCCTGCCTGGGACTCTCTGTGATTCTTGAACTCAGTTGACAATTTTCTTTCTTATGTTATGGAAGTTTTCAGGTATTATCTCTTCAAATATTTTCTCAGGTCCTTTCTATCTTCTATTTTTGGAGACCTTATAATGGGAATGTTGGTGTTTTTTAAAAATTATTTATTTTTAAATGAAAGATGAATATTTTTAATGACAAGAGGGACAATTTACAAAGAAGAAAGACATCATAAACCATTAGACACCTAACAACAAAGAAACAAAGATACATAAAGAAAAATCAGAAGGAATATGAGAAAAAGAAAAAAATATAATCATACTGAGACATATTAACATTTCTGTGAGAATATTTTATCAAGTGCAGAAAAAATGAGGATAGGAGCATCTTGAGTGATATCATCAATAATTTAAATATAATAGGTTTATATTAATATTAATTTATATTAATCTTATACACAAATATATTTAAATTTTTTATCTCATATGTTGTTATTAGATTTCCATAAGACATTTAGAAAAATTGGCACAAAGCTAAATCTTGCTAAATTTTAAAAAGAATTAATTTTTTGTGTGTGATTCAGTTATACGTATAAACATATATTATTTTTGAAATTATTTTAGATTATTGGTTATTACATGATATTGACTACAGTTCCCTGTGCTATACAGTAAACCTTTGTTGCTTGTTGCATATCTATTTTTTAAATTAGAACTCTAGCATTCTATTAATACTAAGTCAAAAAGTGGAATCAAAATGTCATAATTTTTTAGACAAAAATAAGTTTTCTAAAATATATATATATGATACATATTATTTATATATATAGGTATACAAAAGCTTTTCTATGTGTTGGTGCACTTAATGTTGTCCCAGAGGTCTCTTAGGCTATCTTCATTTTTTTTTTTCATTCCTTTTTCCATATTCTGTTCTGCAGCAGTGATTTCCATCATTCTGCCCATAAGTTCATTTATCTGCTCTTCTACCCCAGTTATTCTGCTATTGATTCTTGCTAGTGTATTATCCATCTCTTGGATTTGTTTGTTCTTTAGTTCTTCTAGGTCTATGATAAATATTTCTTTCATCTTTTCCATTGTTTTCCTGAGATCTTGGATCATATTCATTATTGTTCTGAATACTTTTTCTGGAAGGTTGCCTATCTCCACTAAAGTTTAGTTGCTTTGCTGGGGTTTTAACTTGTCCCTTCATCTGGGGTATTACTTTCTGATTTTTCATGCTGATTAACTTTCTGTAATGTTGCTTTTGTTCTAGCTACTGTGGGTTTATGGTTCTTGCTTTTTCTGTCTGCTTTCTGATGTAAGAGGCTAAGAGGCTTCTGTAAGCTTCCTGATGGGAGGGACTGGTGGTGGGAAAAACTGGGTCTTGCTCTGGTGGGCAAGGTCTTGCTTAGTCCAGGTCAGTCGCTGAGTCGTGTCCGACTCTTTGCAACCACATGAATTGCAGCATGCCAGGCCTCTCTGTCCATCACCAACTCCCAGAGATCACTCAAACTCACGTCCATCGAGTCAGTGATGCCAGCCAAATATCTTATCCTCTGTCATCCCCTTCTCCTCCTGCCCCCAATCCCTCCCAGCATCAGAGTCTTTTCCAATGAGTCAACACTTCGCCTGAGGTGACCAAAGTACTGGAGTTTCAGCTTCAGCATCATTCCTTCCAAAGAAATCCCAGGGTTGATCTCCTTCAGAATGGACTGGTTGGATCTCCTTGCAGTCCAAGGGACTCTCAAGAGTCTTCTCCAACACCACAGTTCAAAAGCATCAATTCTTTGGTGCTCAGCTTTCTTCACAGTCCAACTCTCACATCCATACATGACCACAGGAAAAACCATAGCCTTGACTAGACAAACCTTAGTCGGCAAAGTAATGTCTCTGCTTTTGAATATGCGATCTAGTTTGGTCATAACTTTTCTTCCAAGGAGTAAGCGTCTTTTAATTTCATGGCTGCAGTCACCATCTGCAGTGATTTTGGAGCCTAGAAAAATAAAGTCTGACACTGTTTCCACTGTTTCCCCATCTATTTCTCATGAAGTGATGGGACCGGATGCCATGATCTTCGTTTTCTGAATGTTGAGCTTTAAGCCAACTTTTTCATTCTCCACTTTCACTTTCATCAAGAGGCTTTTTAGTTCCTCTTCGCTTTCTGCCATAAGGGTCGTGTCATCTGCATATCTGAGGTTATTGATATTTCTCCCAGCAATCTTGATTCCAGCTTGTGTTTCTTCCAGCCCAGCGTTTCTCATGATGTATTCTGCATAGAAGTTAGATAAGCAGGGTGACAATATACAGCCTTGACGTACTCCTATTCCTATTTGGAACCAGACTGTTGTTCCATGTCCAGTTCTAACTGTTGCTTCCTTACTTCCATACAGATTTCTCAAGAGGCAGGTCAGGTGGTCTGGTATTCCCATCTCTCTCAGAATTTTCCACAGTTTATTGTGATCCACACAGTCAAAGGCTTTGGCATACTCAATAAAGCAAAAATAGATGTTTTTCTGGAACTCTCTTACTTTTTCCATGATCCAGCGGATGTTGGCAATTTGATCTCTGGTTCCTCTGCCTTTTCTAAAACCAGCTTGAACATCTGGAAGTTCATCGTTCATGGATTGCTAAAGCCTGTCTTGGAGAATTTTGAGCATTACTTTACTAGCATGTGAGATGAGTACAATTGTGTGGTAGTTTGATCATTCTTTGGCATTGCCTTTCTTGGGGATTGGAATGAAAAATGACCTTTTCATGTCCTGTGGCCAGTGCTGAGTTCTCCAAATGTGCTGGCATGTTGAGTGCAGCACTTTCACAGCATCATCTTTCAGGATTTGAAATAGCTCAACTGGAATTCCATCCCTTCCACTAGCTTTGTTCGTACTGATGCTTTCTAAGGTCCACTTGACTTCACATTCTAGGATGTCTGGCTCTAGGTGAGTGATCACTCCATCGTGATTATCTGGGTCATGAAGATCTTTTTGTACAGTTCTTCTGTGTATTCTTGCCACCTCTTCTTAATATCTTCTGCTTCTGTTAGGTCCACACCACCTCTGTCCTTTATCGAGCCCATCTTTGCATGAAATGCTCCCTTGGTATCTCTAATTTTCTTGAAGAGATCTGTAGTCTTTCCCATTCTGTTCTTTCCCTCTATTTCTTTGCATTGATCACTGAAGAAGGCTTTCTTATCTCTCCTTGCTCTTCTGTGGAACTCTGCATTCAGATGCTTATATCTATCCTTTTCTCCTTGGCTTTTCACTTCTCTTCTTTTCACAGCTATTTGTAAGGCCTCCCCAGACAGCCATGTTGCTTTTTTGCATTTCTTTTCCATGGGGATGGACTTGATCCCTGTCTCTTGTACAATGTCACGAACCTCATTCCATAGTTCATCAGGTACTCTATCTATCAGATCTAGGCCCTTAAATCTATTTCTCACTTCCATTGTATAATCATAAGGGATTTGATTTAGGTCATACCTAAATGGTCTAGCGGTTTTCCCTACTTTCTTTAATTTAAATCTGAATTTGGTAATAGGGAGTTTATGATCTGAGTCACAGTCAGCTCCTGGTCTTGTTTTTGCTGACTGTATAGAGCTTCTCCATCTTTGGCTGCAGAGAATATAATCAGTCTGATTTCGGTGTTGACCATCTGGTGATGTCCATGTGTAGTCTTCTCTTGTGTTGTTGGAAGAGGGTGTTTGCTATGACCAGTGCATTTTCTTGGCAAAACTCTATTAGTCTTTGCCCTGCTTCATTCCACATTCCAAGGCCAAATTTGCCTGTGATTCCAGGTGTTTCTTGACTTCCTACTTTTGCATTCCAGTCCCCTAGAATGAAAAGGACATCTTTTTTGGGTGTTAGTTCTAAAAGGTCTTGTAGGTGTTCATAGAACCGTTCAACTTCAGTTTCTTCAGTGTTACTGGTTGGGGCATAGACTTGTGTAGCTGTGATATTGAATGTTTTGGCTTGGAAACGAACAGAGATCATTCTGTCATTTTTGAGATTGCATCCAAGTACTGCATTTCGGACTCTTTTGTTGACCATGATGGCTACTCCATTTCTTCTAAGGGATTCCTGCCCACAGTAGTAGACATAATGGTCATCTGAGTTAAATTCACCCATTCCAGTCCATTTTAGTTTGCTGATTCCTAGAATGTCAACGTTCAGTCTTGCCATCTTCCATTTGACCACTTCCAATTTGCCTTGATTGATGGACCTGACATTCCAGGTTCCTATGCATTATTGCTCTTTACAGCATTGGACCTTGCTTCTATCTCCAGTCACAACCACAACTGAGTATTGCTTTTGTTTTGGCTCCATCCCTTCATTCTTTCTGGAGTTATTTGTCCACTGATCTCCAGTAGCATGTTGGGCTCCTACTGACCTAGGGAGTTCCTCTTTCATTATCCTCTCGTTTTGCCTTTGCATACTGTTCATGGGGTTCTCAAGGCAAGAATACTGAAGTGGCTTGCCATTCCCTTCTTCAGTGGACCACATTCTGTTAGACCTCTCCACCATACCCCCCTGTCTTGGGTTGCCCTGTGGGCATGGCTTAGTTTCATTAAGTTAGACAAGGCTGTGGTCCTAGTGTGATTAGATTGACTAGTTTTCTGTGAGTATGGTTTCAGTGTGTCTGCCTTCTGATGCCCTCTTGCAACACCTACCATCTTACGTGGTTTTCTCTTACATTGGTGGTGGGGTATCTCTTCATGGCTGCTCCAGCAAAGCGCAGCCACTGCTCCTTCCCTTGGACGAAGGGTATCTCCTCACCGCCACCCTTCCTGACCTTCAACGTGGGATAGCTCCTCTAGGCCCTTCTGCATCAGCGCAGCCACCACTCCTTGGACGTGGGGTTGCTCCTCCATGCCTCCGCTCAGTAAAGCTTTAATCCAATTTTCTGCTGATGGGTGGAGTTGTGCTTAATTCTTGTTAATTGTTTAGCCTGAGGTGAGTCAGCCATGGAGACTATGGGCTCTATGGTAATGTTAGTGGTGACTTCTGAGAGGACTTATGCCATGTAGCCCCTTCAGGACTGCTGCTTCCCAACTCCATGGCCATGATAAGCCACGGCTCCATGCCTGTGACAAGCCACTGCTGACCCACTTCTCTATACTGTTACTGCTAAGTCACTTCAGTCGTGTCCAACTCTGTGTTACCCCATAGATGGCAGCTCACCAAGCTCCCCGTCCCTGGGATTCTCCAGGCAAGAACACTGGACTGGGTTGCCATTTCTTTCTCCAATGTGTGAAAGTGAAAAGTGAAGGGGAAGTCGCTCAGTCGTGTCTGACTCTTCACGACCCCATGGGCTGCAGCCTACCAGGCTCCTCCATCCATGGGATTTTCCAGGTGAGAGCAATGGAGTGGGGTGCCATCGCCTTCTCTATAAGAGACCCTCAAACACTAACAGGTAGGTCTGGTTCAGTCTTCTGTGGGGTCGCTGCTCTTTCCCCTGGGTCTTGGTGCATGGAACACTTTGTGCCCTCCAAGACTGGAGTCTGTTTCTCCCAGTCATGTGGAAGTACTGTAATCAAATCCCACTGGCCTTGAAAGTCATATTCCCTGGGAATTCCCTGTCCCTTTATTGAATCCCCAGGCTGGGAAGCCTGAGTTAGGGCTCAGAACCTTCACAACAGTGGGAGGACTTCTCTGATATTATTGTTCTCCAGTTTGTGGGTTGCCCATCTGGCAGGTATGAGATATGATTTTATCATGATTGTGCCCCAACAATCAGTTCCCTGGGAAGTTGCATGGCCCACCTGAAACTGTACCCTTGTGGCACACTCGGAAGCCCAAGTAGCTTGGCCCTGGGAGGTGCACTCCTTACTTGTGCTGTGGTAACCCCCGTGTAGTCCAGCCACTGTGAGCATTCCAAACACATGCCAGTGGCATTTGCAGTGTCCCTCCCTCTCCATAATACAACTGAACAAATGAGCCTGAATAAGTGGCTACTTTTGTCCCCTCATGTCAAGGCAGAGATCAGACACTGAAGACAGACTTGCTAGCAGAGGCGGGTCAACATGAGCAAAGCAAGGAAAGAGGGAGCGCCCCAAAAATGGCAGGTGAAACAGATAACAATCCTGCAGTTAAAATGAGACTGTGTACTTTAGGGGCAACTGTAGACTTAGAGAACAAATACAAGCTGGAACAAGGGATGATGTGAGACTGAAATGACTCCATAATGCCCACAACAGGTCCAGAGACTTTCCTAGATATATTGGAAGACCTCCTGAGTAGGCAATTCGGCTGGAGCAAGAAAACAGAGGAATCCCACAAACATTCCTCTCACTACCCCTGTATATATATATATTTCCGGCCTCTTATAAAACTTTATTATTATTTTTTAAAAATTTAAAATTTATTCTTATTTTTCCTTCTTTCTTCTGCCCCCTTTTTTCATTTTTCCCTCATACTGTCCTAATATTGTCCTTTATTTCTCATTTAATTTTTATAGCTTACTTTTACCTTTCTAAAAAATAACCTTCTCTTTTAATTTATTCCACATTGTTTTCATTTTTTTTGCATGTGATATTTTTTTTTAATATTGTATTTTGAGAGTCTGTTTTATTCTAGATTTTTGCTTTTTGCTTTTTAAGCTTTTGTTGTTAATTTTGTATCTTTGAAAGTCTAATTTTTAGTACCAATTTTCACCTATGGATTTGATTATTGGCTCGATTTCTCTTTTCTGACTCTCGTTTTTCTCCTCCTTGTCACCTTTTCTTTTTCTTCCCTCTTTTCTTCTCTATACAACTATGATTCTCTTTGGGTGTTCCTGGCTGTTGAGAGTTGTTTCACCATTAATCTATGGGTTTTGTCTTCTGTGCTGTGTGGACTGAGAAGTCTTGATGTTACTGCAAGAAGTAGGGACTGAAACCCAGAGGCAGGAGACTCACCTCCAGGACTCTAGATCATCAGAGAACTCCAGACCCCAGGGACCATTAGTAGACAAGCACTAGCCAAAAAAGCCTTCATATTTACACTGGGACTAAGCTCCATCTAAGAGCCAACAAGCCCAGTGCAAGACACCCCATGCCATTCCTCCACGAAAACAGGATCAAAACCATGCACATTAACAGACAGGCTGCTCAAAGCTGTACCAAACCCATAGACACCCCAAAATCACTCCTGGACACTGCATTTCTCTGCAGAGAGATGAGATCCAGTTCCATTCACCAGAACACAGACACAAGTTCCCCCAACCAAGAAACCTTTAAAAGGCACTGGTCTAGCCCTTTTGATGGACAGCAGATGCAATAATCAAGAGGAATTACAATCCTCCGGCCTACAGAAAGGAGACTCCCAAACACAGCAAGTTAAACAAATGAAAAGAGAGAGAAATATCCAGCAGGTGAAGAAATACAGTAAAAATCTACCAGACCAAATAAAAAAGAGATGGATATAAGGAATTTACCTGAAAAAAGTTTAGAATGATGATAGTAAAGATTATCCAAAATCTTGAAAACAAAATGGAGATAAGGATAAATACACTGGAGACATGGATTGAGAACATGCAATAAATGTTTAACAAGGACCTAGAATAAATCAAGAATAGCCAATCATCAATGAACAATGCAATAACTGAGATTAATACACTCTGGAGGGAAAAAAGAGAAGAGGAGTAAAGGCAGAAGAATGGATAAGTGAGCTGGAACATAGAATGGTGGAAATAAATTGAGCAGAGTGGAATAAAGAAACAAAGAATAAAAAGAAATTAGGACAGCTTCAGAGACCTCTGGGACAATGATAAGCACCCAAACATTAGAATTATATGAATCCCAAAAGGAGACAAAGGAAACGGCATGAGGGAATATTTGAGAATTACTGGGAGAAATATCAATAACATCAGATATGCAGATGACACCACCCTTTTGGCAGAAAGTGAAGAAGAACAGAAGATTTAGCCCAATGATGAAAGTGAAAGGAGAGTGAAAAAGCAGGCTTAAAACAAAATGTTAAAAAAACTAAGATCAGGGCATCCAGTCACATCATTTCATGGCATGTAGATGATGAAACAATGGAAACAGTGAAAGACTTTATTTTGGGGGGCTCTAAAATCACTGTGGACAGTGATTGCAGTCATGAAATTAAAACACGCTTGCTCACTGGATGAAAAGTTATGACAAACCTAGACAGCATATTAAAAAGCAGAGACACTGCTTTGCCAACAAAGGTCTGTACATCAAAGGTATGGTTTTTCCATTAGTCACGTATGGATGTGAGAGTTGGACCATAAAGAAGGCTGAGGGCCAAAGAATTGATGGTTTCAAACTGTGCTGTTGGAGAAGACTCTTGAGGGTCCTTGGACTGCTGGGAGAGCCAACCAGTCAATCCTAATGGAAGTCAATCCTGAATATTCACTGGAAGGACTGATGCTGAAGCTGAAGCTCCAATCATTTGGCCACCTGATGTGAAGAGCTGACACATTGGAAAAGACCCTGATGCTGGGAAAGATAGAAGGCAGGAGGAGAAGGGACAGGACAAGATGGTTGGTTGGCATTACTGACTCAATGGACATGAGTTTGAGCAAGTTCTGGGAGACAGAGAAAGACAGGAAAGCCTGGCATGCTGTAGTCTATGGGATCACAAAGAGTCGGAAATGATTGAGTGAGTGAACAACAATAGTTGAATACTTCGGTAAAACTAGGAAGGAAATAGCCACTCGAAGAAACCCAGAGAGTCCCAAACAGGATAAACCCAAGGAGAAATATGCCAAGACACAAATTAATCAAAATAACAAAAATTAAACACAAAGAACAAATATTAAAAGCAGCAAGGGAAAAGCAATAAATAATATACAAGGGGATTCCCATAAAGCTAACAGCTGATCTTTCAACAGAAACTCTGCAGGCCAGAAAAGAATGGCAGGATACACTTAAATTGATGAAAGGGAAAAATCTACAACCAAGATTACACTTTGAGTGATGAAAGGGAAAAACCTACAACCATGATTACTCTACTCAGCAAGCATCTCATTCAAATTCTGAGGAGAAATCAAAAGCTTTATAGACAAGCAAAAGCGAAAAGAATTGAACATCACCATACCAGTCTTTCAACAAATACTAAATGGCCTTCTCTAAATAGGAAACACAGAAAAGGCCTATAAAAATAAACCCAAAATAATAAAGTAAATGGTAATGGGACCATACTTATCAATAATTATGTTAAACATAAATGGGTTAAATGGTCCAACTCAAAGACATAGACTGGCCAAATGGATACAAAATCAAGACCTCTAAGAGACTTACCTGAAACCTAGGGACACATACATACTGAAAGTCAGGGGCTGGAATAAGATATTTTATGCAACTGGAAACCAAAAGAAAGCAAGTGTAGCAATACTAATATCAGATAAATCGATTTTAAAATAAATACCCTTATAAGAAATAGAGGAGGACATTACATAATGACCAAGGGATCAATCCAAGAAGACATAACACAATTATCAATATATATGCACCCAACATAAGAGCACCTCAATACATAAGGCAAATGCCAACAACTATTAAAGGGGAAATCAGTAGTAACACAATAACAGTAGGGGTATTTAATACCCCACTCACACCAATGGATGGATCAACCAGACAGAAAATTAATAAGGAAACATAAGCTTTAAATGATACATTGGACCAGTTGGACCTGATATCTACAGGGCATTTCACTGCAAAATAATGGGTTTCATCTTTTCTTTGAATGTACATGAAACAATTGCTAGGATAGATCCCATCCTGGGCCACAAATTGAACTTTGGTGAATTTAAACAAACTGAAATCATTTCAAGTATCTTTTCTGATCACAGTGCTCTGAGATAAAGAATCAACTACAGGAAAAAAAATCTATGAAAAACACAAACACGTGTAGGTGAAACAATACACTTCTAAATGGTCAACAGATCACTGAAGAAATAAAAAGGGATATCAACATAGGCAGAGAAACAAATGACAGTGAAGACATGACAACCTAAAATCTATGGGATTCAGGAAAAGCAGTACTAAGTGGGAAGTTCACAGCAATACAGGCTTACCTCAAGAAAAAAGGGAGACATCAAATAAAAAAACCTAACCTTGTATATAAAGCAACTAGAAAAACAAAACCAAAAAATAACCCTCAAAGTTAATAGAATGAAAAAAATCATAAAGATGAGAGCAGAAATAAATGAAAAAGAAATGAAGAATACTATAAAAAAGATCAATAAAATTAAATGCTGGTTCTAGGAGAAGATAAACAAAATGGACAAATTTTTTAGTCAAACTCAGTAAGAAAAAAGGGAGAAGACTCAATAACATTAGAAATGAAAAAGGAAAATTTACAACAGACAGCACAGGAAAACAAAGGATCATAAGAGACTACTATGAGCAACCCTATGCCAATAAAATGGATAACTTGGAAGAAATGGACAAATTCTTAGAAAAGTATGACCTTCCAAAACTGAACTAGAAAGAAATAGAAAATATGAACAGACCAATCCCAAGCATGGAAATTGAAACTACAATAAAAAATCTTCCTCCAACCAAAAGCCCAAGACCAGTTAGCTTCATAGGGGAACTCTACGAAACATTTATACAAGAGCTAACACCTATTCTGCTTAACTTTTCCAGAAAATTGCAGAGGAAGAAAAACTCTCAAACTTGTTCTATGAGGCCATGATTACCCTGATACCAAACCAGACAAAAACAACACACACAAAAAAAGAAAATTAGAAGCCAGTATCACTGATGAACATAGATACAAAAATCATCAAATTCTAACAAACAGAATCAAACAAAAATTTTAAAATGTCATACATCATGATTAAGTGGGCTTTATCCTATGGATGTAATAATCCTGCAATGTATGCAAATCAATCAATGTGATACACCATATTAACAAATTGTAAGATTAAATACCATATAATTATTTCAGTAGATGCAGAGAAAGCCTTTGATAAAATTCAACACTCATTTATGATTAAAAACTCTCCAGAATGTAGGAATAGAAGGAACATATTTCAACATAATAAAAGACATTGACAAGAAACCCACAGCAAACGTTATCCTTAATAGTAAAAAATTTAAAGCATTTCCTCTAAAATCAGGAACAAGACAATGGTGCCCACTCTAACCATTATTGTTCAACATAGTGTTGGCATTCTTAGCCATGGAAATCAGAGAAGATAAAGAAAGAAAGGAATCCAGATTGGAAAAGAAGTAAAACTCTCACTGTTTGCAGTTGACATAATTCTCTACATAGAAAACCCTAAACACAGGATAGCGAAGATGGTGGAGGAATAGGAGGGGCGACCACTTTCTCCCCCACAAATTCATTGAAAGATCATTTGAAAGCTGAGCAAATACCACAAAAAAATTCTGAACACTGGCAGAGGACACCAGGCACCTAGAAAGGCAGCCCATTGTCTTCGAATGGAGGTAGGACAAAATATAAAAGATAAAAAAAGAGACAAAAGAGTTAGGGACAGAGACCCATCCCAGGGAGGGAGTCTTAAAAGAGGAGAAGTTTCCAAACACCAGGAAACCCTCTCACTGGCAGGTCTGTGGGGAGTTTTGGAATCTCAGAGGGCAACATAACCAGGAGGAAAAGATAAATAAATAAAACCCACAGATTACACACCTAACTGCAACTCCCAGTGAAGAAGTAGCTGAGATGCTCATGTCCACCCCCAGCAAGTGGAGGCTGAAAAGAGAGGTGCAGGCTGAATTGCTTAGGGTAAGGACTGGGCCTGAATGCCCTGAGGGCAATATGAGGGAGCTAATGTGAGATAGCAACACAAACTGTGGGACAGCCAGAGAGAGAGGGGGAAAAAAAAAAAAAAGAGGAAAGAGAGAGAGAACTTTCCCGTGAAAAGCTTTAACCTAAGGCACTGCTGGGTCTGCTCACAGAACAAAGGACTGAGCGAATACCAGAGGAGAGCTAGCTGGAAGTGGACTGGCCCATCCCCCGCCAGAGGGAGAGGGGCAGGCTGGCGACAGCCAAAGCCAGAAGGCAAGGGGCAAACTCGACCCCAGAGATGGCATCCTTTACCAAACTGTGAGCAGGCTCCCAGTTGCTAACAAATTTTTTCTGGGATCCTGGATGGTTGACATCCTCCAGGAGGGTCGCAGTGAGAGATCAGCTCCCCAGAGGAGACACACTGCACACCTGAGATGGCACTCCTACTGCGCACCCAGGAAACTGAGCAGCTGGGACAGGGGAGGTGATAAGATGCACCGCCCCACCCGGGGAGTGTGCGCTTGCCAAGCACCTGGTCACCTGAGTTGCTCCGACGTAGGAAGGGCACAAAAGGCAGGCCCAAACAAGTCTGTGCCTTTGTGGAGTACTGGAGAACCTGAACCTGAGTGGCTTAGATCTGGGAAGTGCACACACCCCAGGGCCTGCCTTAGACAGTTCCCCTGCAGAGCAACGTGGAGCCTGAGCAGTGTAGATCAGGAAAGCACATGTGCTTTGAGAGGGGCAAACCCAGTGTGACCCAGACACTGCAAGCACTCCCCACACACACCAGTGATATTTGTTTGCAGTATTCCTCCCTCCCTGTAGCACAGTTGAACAAGTGAGCCTAAATAAATGACCACCTTTGCCTCCTTGTGTCAGGGAGGAATTTAGATACTGAAGAGACTTGCAAACAGAGGAAGCCAAAATAAACAAAGAAGAGGGAACCACTTTGGAAATGATAGGTGCAACAGATTAAAACCCTGTAGTTAGCACTGACTACATTGGAAGGGACCTATAGACCTTGAGAAGATATATAAGCTGGAACAAGGAACTATCTGATACTGAACTGACCCCACACTGCCCTCAACAGCTCCGGAGAAATTCCTAGATATATTTTACTATTATCATTTTTTAATTAATTTAAAGTTCTTTATTACTCTAATTTTCATTCTTAAAACCTACTATTACCTTGCAAAAAAACACCCTATTTTAAAAGCAGATTATATATATATATGTATATATATATATTTATAACTTCTGTGATTTTGTTTTGTTTTTAAATATTGTATTTTTGAGAGTCTAACCTCTGCTCTAGATTTTTAGTCTTTGCCTTTGGTATTTGCTATCAATTCTGTACCTTTAAGAATCCAATCCTCAGTACCCATTTTTACTTAGGAGTGTGATTACTGGCTTGATTGCTCTCTCCAGTTTTGACTCCCTTTTTCACCCCCAGGTCACCTCCATCTCCTCCCTCCCCTTTCTCTTTTCTACTTAACTCTGTGAATCTCTTTGGGTGTTCCAGGCTGTGGAGAACACTTAGGGAATTGACAACAGGCTAGACTGGTATCTCCCCTTTTCACCACCCCCTCCTCTCCTCCAGGTCACCTCTATCTCCTTCCTTCCTCTTCTCTTCTCTATGGAACTTTGTGAACCTGTCTGAGTGTTCCATACTGTGGAGAGCAAATAAGGAATTGATTATTGGCTAGACTGATCTCTCCACTTTTTATTCCCCCTCTTCAAATATCATGGCATCCGGTCCCGTCACTTCATGGGAAATAGATGGGGAAACAGTGGAAACAGTGTCAGACTTTATTTTTTGGGGCTCCAAAATCACTGCAGATGGTGACTGCAGCCATGAAATTAAAAGACGCTTACTCCTTGGAAGAAAAGTTATGACCAACCTAGATAGCATATTCAAAAACAGAGACATTACTTTGCTGACTAAGGTCCATCTAGTCAAGGTTATGGCTTTTCCTGTGGTCATGTATGGATGTGTGAGTTGGACTGTGAAGAAGGCTGAGCGCCAAAGAATTGATGCTTTTGAACTGTGGTGTTGGAGAAGACTCTTGAGGGTCCCTTGGACTGCAAGGAGATCCAACCAGTCTGTTCTGAAGGAGATCAGCCCTGGGATTTCTTTGGAGGGAATGATGCTGAAGCTGAAACTCCAGTACTTTGGCCACCTCATGCGAAGAGTTGACTCATTGGAAAAGACTCTGATGCTGGGAGGGATTGAGGGCAGGAGGAGAAGGGGACAACAGAGGATGAGATGGCTGGATGGCATCACTGACTCGATGGACATGAGTCTGAGTGAACTCCGGGAGTTGGTGCTGGACAGGGAGGCCTGGCGTGCTGCGATTCATGGGGTCGCAAAGAGTTGGGCAGGACTGAGCGACTGAATTGAACTGAACTTCTCCTGGTCACCTCTATCTCCCTCCTCCCTTTTCCTTTCTCCATGTAATTCTGTGAACCTCTCTGGGTGTCCCCCACTGTGGAGAATCTTTTCACCATTAACCTAGATGTTTTATCATCAGTGCTGTATGGATGGAGAAGTCTTGAGGCTAATGTAAGAATGAGACTGAAAGCCAGAGGCAGGAGGCTTAAATCCAAAACTTGAGAACACCAGAAAACACCTAAGTCCAGGGAATATTAATCGACAAGAGCTCATACAAAGGCCTTCATACGTAAACTGAAACCAAGCTCCACCTAAGAGCCA
This sequence comes from Budorcas taxicolor, assembly GCF_023091745.1. Taxonomy (NCBI): domain Eukaryota; kingdom Metazoa; phylum Chordata; class Mammalia; order Artiodactyla; family Bovidae; genus Budorcas; species Budorcas taxicolor. The sequence goes on along the minus strand of NC_068935.1, from coordinate 84,175,233 downwards.
ACAAGTTTCAGAGCAAGGCATACGAAGCAAATTCTACAAACGCAGGAACATAGCCCCAAGCATTAAAATTCAGGTGCCAAAAGTTATGCCAAACCCATAGACACCTGAAAGCTCACTACTGGACACTTCATTGCACTCCAGAGAGAAGAGATCTGGCTCCACCCACAAGAACACCAACGCAAGCTTCCCTAACCAGGAAACCTTGACAAGCCACTCGTCCAACCACACCCACAGGGAGGAACCTCCACAATGAAGAGGAACCACAAACTTCTAGCATACAGAAAGGCCACCCCAAACACAGCAACCCAAACAAGATGAAAAGGTAGAGAAATATTCAGCAGGTAAAGGGACATGACAAAAACCCATCAAACCAAACAAAAGAGGAGGAGATAGGGAGTCTACCTGAAAAATACTTCAGAAAATTGATAGTAAAAATGATCCAAAATCTTGAAAACAAAATGGAGTTACAGTTAAATAGTCTGAAGACAAGGATTGAGAAGATGCAAGAAAAGTTTAAAAAGGACCTAGAAGAAATAAAAAAGAGTCAATCAATAATGAATAATGCAATAACTGAGATGCAAAGCACTCTGGAGGGAACCAACAGTAGAATAACTGAGGCAGAAGATAGGATAAGTGAAGTGACGATAGAATTGTGGAAATAAATGAAGCAGAGAAGAAAAAATAAAAAAAAGAATTAAAAGAAATGAGGACAATCTCAGAGACCTCTGGGACAATGTCAAACGCCCCAATATTCAAATCATAGGAGTCCCAGAAGAATAAGACAAAAGGAAAGGCCATGAGAAAATATTTGAAGAGATAATAGTTGAAAACTTCCCCCAAATGGGGAAGGAAATGGCCACCCAAGTCCAAAAAACCCAGGGAGTCCCAAAAGGATAAACCCAAGGCAAAACACCCCAAGACATATACTAATCAAATTAATAAAAATCAAACACAAAGTTAAAATATTAAAAGCAGCAAGGGAAAAACAACAAATAACTCACAAGGGGGTCCCCATAAGGACAACAGGTGATCTTTCAATGGGAACTTTTCAAGCTAGAAGGCAATGGCAGGATACTTAAAGTGATGAAAAAGAAAAAGCTACAATCCAGATTACTGAACCCAGCAAGGATCTCATTCAAATATGAAAGCAAAATCAAAAGCTTTACAGACAGGCAGAAGCTGAAAAAATTGAGCACCACCAAACCAGCTCTTCAACAAATGCTAAAGGAACTTCTGTAGACAGGAAACACAGAAAAGGTGTATAAACTTGAACTCAAAACAACAAAGTAAATGGCAACGGGATCATACTTATGAATAATTACCTCAAATGTAAATGGGTTGAATGCCCCAACCAAAAGTCAAAGACTGAATGAATGGATATAAAAACAAGACCCTTATATATGCTGTCTACGAGAGACCCACCTCAAACCTAAGGACACATACAGACTGAAGGTGAAGGGCTGGAAAAAGATATTTCATGAAAATGGAGACCCAAAGAAAGCAGGAGTAGCAATACTCATATCAGATAAAATAGACTTTGAAATTAAAGCCGTGAAAACAGACAAAGAAGCACACTATATCATGATCAAAGGATCAATCCAAAAAGATTCAACAATTATAAATATATATGCACCAAACATAGGAGCACCGTAATATGTAATGCAAATACTAACATCTATAAAAGGGGAAATTAACAATAACAGAGTAATAGTGGGAGACTTTAATACCCTACTTACACTTATGGATAGATCAATTAAACAGAATATTAGCAAGGAAACACAAATTTTAAATGATACAATGGACCAATTAGACCTAATTTATACCTATAGGATATTTCACCATAAAACAATGAATTTCACCATTTTTCTCAAGTGCACATGGAACCTTCTCCAGGATAGATCACATCCTGGGTCACAAATCTAGCCTTGGTAAATTCAAACGAAATGAGATTACCTCAAGCATCTTTTCTGACCACAGTGCAATAAGATTAGATATCAATTACAGGGGAAAAAAAACGATTAAAACACATACATATGGAGGCTAAACAACACATTTCTGAATAACCAAGAAATCACAGAAGAAATAAAAAAAGAAATCAAAATAGGTATAGAAACAAATGAAAATGAAAACAAAACAACCCCAAACCTATGTGATTCAGTAAAAGCAGTGCAAATGGGAAGGTTAGCCCTAGACCATTCAGGTATGACCTAAATAAAATCCCTTATGATTATATATTGGAAGTTAGAAATAGTTTTAAGGGACTAGATCTGATAGATAGAGTGCCTGATGAACTATGGACATAGGTTTGTGACATTGTACAGGAGACAGGGATCAAGACCATCCCCATGGAAAAGAAATGCAAAAAAGCAAAATGGCTGTCTGAGGAGGCCTTACACAGACCTGTGAAAAGAAGAGTAGCAAAAAGAAAAGCAGAAAAGGAAAGATATAAGCATCTGAAAGCAGAGTCCCAAAGAATAGCAAGAAGAGATAGGAAAGCCTTCCTCAGCGATGAATGCAAAGAAAGAGGAAAACAACAGAATGGGAAAGACTAAAGATCTCTTCAAGAAAATTAGAGATACCAAGGGAATATTTCATGCAAAGATGGGCTCGATAAAGGACAGAAATGGTATGGACCTAACAGAAGCAGAAGATATTAAGAAGAGGTGGCAAGAATACAGAGAAGAACTGTACAAAAAAGATCTTCATGACCAAGATAATCATGATGGTATGATCACTCACCAAGAGCCAGATCCTGCAATGTGAAGTCAAGTGGGCCTTAGAAAGCATCACTATGAACAAAGCTAGTGGAAGTGATGGAATTCCAGTTGAGCTGTTTCAAATCCTGAAAGATGATGCTGTGAAAGTGCTGCACTCAATGTGCCAGCAAAATTGAAAACTCAGCAGTGGCCACAGGACTGGAAAAGGTCATTTTTCATTCCAATCCCAAAAAAAGGCAATGCCAAAAATGCTCAAACTACTGTACAATTGCACTCATCTCACACGCTAGTAAAGTAACGCTCAAAATTTTCCAAGCCAGGCTTCAGCAGTACATGAACTGTGAACTTCCAGATGCTCAAGCTGGTTTTAGAAAAGGCAGAGGAACCAGAGATCAAGTTGCTAACATCCGCTGGATCATCAAAAAAGCAAGAGAGTTCCAGAAAATCATCTATTTATCCTTTATTGACTATGCTAAGCCTTTGACTGTGTGGATCACAATAAACTCCGGAGAATTCTGAAAGAGATGGGAATACCAGGGCACCTGACCTGCCTCTTGAGAAACCTGTATGCAGGGCAGGAAGCAACAGTTAGAACTGGACCTGGAACAACAGATTGGTTCCAAATAGGAAAAGGAGTACGTCAAGACTGTATATTGTCACCCTGCTTATTTAACTTATATGCAATGGACATCATGAAAAATGCTGCGCTGGAAGAAGCACAAGCTGGAATCAAGATTGCTGGGAGAAATATCAATAACCTCAGATATGCAGATGACACCATCTTATGCTGGAAAGTAAAGAGGAACTAAAAAGCCTCTTGATGAAAGTGAAAGAGGAGAGTGAAAAAGTTGGCTTAAAGCTCAACATTCAGAAAATGAAGATCATGGAGTCTGGTCCCATCACTTCATGGGAAATAGATGGGGAAACAGTGGAAACGGTGTCAGACTTTACTTCTTTGGGCTCCCAAATCACTGCAGATGGTTACTGCAGCCATGAATTTAAAAGACGCTTACTCCTTGGAAGGAAAGTTATGACCAACCTAGATAGCATATTGAAAAGCAGAGACATTACTTTGCCAACAAAGGTCCGTCTAGTCAAAGCTATGGTTTTCCCAGTGGTCATGTATGGATGTGTGGTTTGGACTGTGAAGAAACCTGAGAGCCAAAGAATTGATGCTTTTGAACTATGGTGTTGGAGAAGACTCTTGAGAGTCCCTTGGACTGCAAGGAAATCTATCGAGTCCATTCTGAAGATCAACCCTGGGATTTCTTTGGAAGGAATGATGCTAAAGCTGAAACTCCAGTACTTTGGCCACCTCATGTGAAGAGTTGACTCATTGGAAAAGACTCTGATGCTGGGAGGGATTGGGGGCAGGAGGAGAAGGGGACAACAGAGGATGAGATGGCTGGATGGCATCACTGACTCGATGGACGTGAGTCTGAGTGAACTCCGGGAGTTGGTGATGAACAGGGAGGCCTGGCATGCTGCGATTCATGGGGTCGCAAAGAGTCAGACACGACTGAGCGACTGAACTGAACTGAAAGGGAAGGTTCATCACAATACAAGCCTACCTCAAGTAACAGGGAAGACATCAAATAATAACCTAACTCTACACCTAAGCCAACAGTTAAAAGAAGAAATGAAGCACCCCAGGTTTAGTACAAGGGAAGAAATCATAAAACTTAGGGCAGAAATAAATGCAAAAGAAACAAAGGGGACCATAGCCAAAATTAACAAAGCTAAAAGCTGGTTCTTGGAGAAGATAAATAAAATAAACAAACCATTAGCCAGACTCATCAAGAAACAAAGGGAGAAGAATCAAATCAACAAAATTAGAAATGAAAATAGAGAAATCATAACAGACATCACAGAAATACAAAGGATCATAAGAGGCTACCACCAGCAACTAAATGCCAATAAAATGGAGAACTTGGAGACAATTACAAATTCTTAGAAAAGTATAACTTTCTAAAACTGAACCAGGAAGAATCAAAAAATATTAACAGAACCATAAAAAGCACAGATCAAAACTGCAATCAGAAATCTTCCAACAAACAAAAGCCCAGGACCAGATGGCTTCACAGCTGAATTCTACCAAAAATTTAGACAAGAGCTAACATGTATCCTACTCAAACTCTTCCAGAAAATTGCAGAGGATGGTAAACTTCCAAACTCATTCTATGAGGCCACCGTCACCCTAATACCAAAGCCAGACAAATATGCCACAAAAAGAAAACTACAGGCCAGTATCACTGATGAACATAGATGCAAAAATCCTTATCGATATTCTAGCAAACAGAATCCAAAAACATTAAAAAGATCATACATCATGACCAAGTGGGCTTTATCCAGCAATGCAAAGATTCCACATTAACAAATTGAAAGATAAAAAACATATGATTATATCAATAGATACAGAGAAAGACTTTGACAAAATGCAACATCCATTTATGATAACAACCCCCCAGAAAGCAGGCATAGAAGGAACATCAGTTCACTTCAGTTCAGTCACTCAGTTGTATCTGATTCTTTGCAACCCCATGAATCGCAGCATGCCAGGCCTCCCTGTCCATCACCAACTCCCAGAGTTCACTCAAACTCACATCCATCAAGTCAGTGATGCCATCCAGCCATCTTATCCTCTGTCCTACCCTTCTCCTCCTTCCCCCAATCCCTCCCAGCATCAGGGTTTTTCCCAATGTGTCAAGTCTTCACATGAAGTGGCCAAAGTACTGGATTTTCAGCTTCAGCATCAGTACTTCCAAAGAACACCCAGGGCTGATCTCCTTTAGAATGGACTGGTTGGACCTCCTTTCAGTCCAAAGGACTCTCAAGAGTCTTTTCCAACACCACAGTTCAAAAGCATCAATTCTTCAGCACTCAGCTTTCTTCACAGTCCAACTCTCACATCCATACATGACCACTGGAAAAACCACAGCCTTGACTAGACGGACCTTTGTTGGCAGAGTAATGTCTCTGCTTTTCAATATGCTATCTAGGTTGGTCATAACTTTCCTTCCAAGGAGTAAGCGTCTTTTAATTTCATGGCTGCAATCACCATCTGCAGGAATTTTGGAGCCTAAAAAAATAAAGTCTGACACTGTTTCCACTGTTTCCCCATCTGTTTCCCACGAAGTGATGGGACCAGATGCCATGATCTTTGTTTTCTGAATGTTGAGCTTTAAGCCAACTTTTTCACTCTCCTCTTTCACTTTCATCAAGAGGCTTTTTAGTTCCTCTTCACTTTCTGCCATAAGGGTGGTGTCATCTGCATATCTGAGATTATTGATATTTCTCCTGGCAATCTTGATTTCAGCTTGTGCTTTCTCCAGCCCAGCGTTTCTCATGATGTACTCTGCATATAAGTTAAATAAGCAGGGTGACAATATACAGCCTTGACGTACTCCTTTTCCTATTTGGAACCAGTCTGTTGTTCCACGTCCAGTTCTAGCTGTTGCTTCCTGACCTGCATACAGGTTTCTCAAGAGGTAGGTCAGGTGCTCTGCTATTCCCATCTTTTAAAGACTTTTCCACAGTTTCTTGCGATCCACACAGTCAAAGGCTTTGGCATAGTCAATAAAGCAGAAATAGATGTTTTTCTGGAACTCTCTTGCTTTTTTGATGATACAACGGATGTTGGCAATTTGATCTCTGGTTCCTATGCTTTTCTGAAACCAGCTTTAACATCTGGAAGTTCACGGTTCACATATTGCTGAAGCATGGCTTGGAGAATTTTGAGCCTTGTTTTACTAGCATGTGAGATGAGTGCAGTTGTGCGGTAGTTTGAGCATTCTTTGGCATTGTCTTTCTTTGGGATGGAATGAAAACTGATCTTTTCCAGTCCTGTGGCCACTGTTGAGTTTTCCAGATTTGCTGGCACATTGAGTGCAGCACTTTCACAGCATCATCTTTCAGGATTTGAAACAGCTCAACTGGAATTCCTTCACTTCCCCTAGCTTTGTTCGTAGTGATGCTTTCTAAGGCCCACTTGACTTCACATTCCAGGATGTCTGGCTCTAGATGAGTGATCACTCCATCGTGATTATCTTGGTCGTGAAGATCTTTTTTGCACCGTTCTTCTGTGTATTCTTGCCACCTCTTCTTAATATCTTCTGCTTCTGTTAGGTCCATACCATTTCTTTCCTTTAATGAGCCCATCTTGCATGAAACATTCCTTTTATTTCTCTAATTTTCTTGAAGAGATCTCTAGTCTTTCCTATTCTGTTGTTTCCCTCTATTTCTTTGCATTGATCACTGAGGAAGGCTTTCTTATCTCTTCTTGCTATTCTTTGGAACTCTGCATTCAGATGCTTATATCTTTCCTTTTCTCCTTTGCTTTTTGCTTCTCTTCTTTTCACAGCTATTTGTAAGGCCTCCCCAGCCATTTTGCTTTTTTTGCATTTCTTTTCATGGGGATGGTCTTGATCCCTGTCTCCTGTACAATGTCATGAACCTCATTCCATAATTCATCAGGCACTCTATCTATCAGAACTAGTCCCTTAAATCTATGCCTCACTTCCACTGTATAATCATAAGGGATTTGATTTAGGTCATACCTGAATGGTCTAGTGGTTTTCCCTACTTTCCTCAATTTCAGTCTGAATTTGGCAATAAGGAGCTCATGATCTGAGCCACAGTTAGCTCCAGGTCTTGTTTTTGCTGACTGTACAGAGCTTTTCCATCTGTGGCTGCAAAGAATATAATCAATCTGATTTCGGTGTTGACCATCTGGCGATGTCCATGTGTAGAGTCTTCTCTTGTGTTGTTCGAAGTGGGTGTTTGCTATGACTAGTGCATTTTCTTTGCAAAAATCTATTAGCCTTTGCCAATATTTGCTGATAAATCTCCATATTTCCTGCCCTTATAATGAATATAACTAGCATATAGGAGAAATAAGTATTAACATTTAAGATTAATCATGTTAAACCTTAGGCTAAGTAAATTCCTTTTCTTGATTGTAACCCACACACCCTCACCCTATAGGAATACAACTTTATTTGAAGGGTGGTGCCTGGTTTAAGAAAAAATCACCCTTGGAAAAAATAAGTTTTTTGGTTGACTGACTGTTATCAGAAATAAAGGATCACAAAATAACAGCAGGCCTCATGGCCAGACAATGATGTGAAACCCATGAGACCTTTGTATACATTTATATGAAAACCTGATTTTGACAAGGGTCAGGTCTGCTGACCCCTGCATGACTCTGTATTCATCCCTATGTATAACAAAAAGTATATAAGCAAACCTGAAAAATAAAGAAATGGGATCAGTTTCTGGAAAGACTGATTCCCCCATGTTGTTCTTTCTTTTCCCTTCTTGCTGAATTCCCATCCAGAACGTGGGTACTCACCAAGCCTGCTAATGTTGCGTGGGCTTCTAATATCGGACTGGGGAGGCCTCAGTGCCTCCTCTCCTTCGAGAGAATGGAAAGACGCCTGTGGCCTATGTAGATGTTGCAAATTACTTGTCTTGGAGTTTTATTGGTATTCCACATAAAGTAAGTTATTTAGCATCTTTTTCTCCACTAATTTTCCTACTACACTATTTCTTTCTAATCTTTCTTTATACTTCTAATTAAATAGCCTCCCTGTTCAGGCGCCACTTGCCGGGGTCCAGCACTGGTGGATCCAGGGTAATTCAAAGGTGAGACGGAATCAGCGTCCTAGGAAAAAGCTATTTAATTAGAAGTATAAAGAGAGATTAGAAAGAAATAGTTTTCTAACTTCTCAAAAGAGTCTGTATATAGAAAGTTTAAAGCATCTCGTGCCTCTCACGGTTGGGAGGCTGTAAACAATCACATGTGGCCGGACGAACCTGCTCAGGCAGGCTAGAGAACCTTCAGAGGAGTTTGTAAGTTGAAACACTCTTGTCACGCCAGGAATTTTTATTAACTGGAGCTGCAAGTTAACTCCTTCTCTGAGAGAGGTGGTGGGAGAACAGCCCCCTGTAAAGTCAGAGGTATAGGTGAGAGCATAAAACAGACTCTGGTTTTGGGGTTAGATGCTGGGGAACAGAGGGTTTCCTGAGGCTCGATCCCGCCTTTGCATATGCCGAAGCCTCCTTCCTCATGACCTTTGCCATGGGTGGAGTTCCTCACACTGGCTCCCGGCACTGCTTCATTCCGTGTTCCAAGGCCAAATTTGCCTGTGACTCCAGGTAGCTCTTGAATTCCTACTTTTGAATTCTAGTCCTCTATAATGAAAAGGACATCTTTTTTGGGTGTTAGTTCTAAAAGGTCTTGTAGGTCTTCATAGAACCATTCAACTTCAGCTTCTTCAGCATTACTGGTTGGGGCATAGACTTGGATAACTGTGATATTGAATGGTTTGCCTTGGAAATGAACAGAGATCATTCTGTCGTTTTTGAGATTGCATCCAAGTACTTCATTTCAGACTCTTTTGTTGACCATGGTGGCCACTCCATTTCTTCTAAGGGATTACTGCCCACATTAGTAGATATAATGGTCATCTGAGTTAAATTCATCCATTCCAGTCCATTTTAGTTTGCTGATTCCTAAAATGTCGACGTTCAGTCTTGCCATCTTCCGTTTGACCACTTTCAATTTGCCTTGATTCACGGACCTAACATTCCAGGTTCCTATGCAATATTGCTCTTTACAGCATTGAACCTTGCCTCTATCACCAGTCACATCCACAGCTGGGTATTGTTTTTGCTTTAGCTCCATCCCTTCATTCTTTCTGGAGTTATTTCTCCACTGATCTCCACTAGCATATTGGGCACCTACTGACCTGGGGAGTTCCTGTTTCAGTATCCTCTCATTTTGCCTTTGCATACTGTTCATGAGGTTCTCGAGGCAAGAATACAGAAGTGGTTTGCCATTCCCTTCTCCAGTGGACCATATTCTGTCAGACCTCTCCACCATGAGACACCCATCTTGGGTGGCCCCACAGGACATGGTTTAGTTTCATTGAGTTAGACAAGGCTGTGGTCCTAGTGTGATTAGATTGACTAGTTTTCTGTGACTATGGTTTCAATGTGTCTGCCCTCTGATGCCTTCTTGCAACACCTACTGTCTTACTTGGGTATCTCTTACCTTGGATATGGGATATCTCCTCACAGCTGTTTCAGCAAAGCGCAGTCGCTGCTCCTTACCTTGGATGAGGGGTAACTCCTCACTGCCTGCTCCTCCTGACCTTGAACGTGGAGTAGCTCCTCTAGGCCCTCCTGCGCCTGCGTAGCTATTGCTCCTTTGACATGGGGTTGCTCCTCTCGGCTGCTTCCCCTGACGTCGGGTGTGGGGTAGCTCCTCCCGGCTGCTGCCCCTGACCTCGGATGCTGGGTAGCTCCTCTTGGTCTTAGTTGTGCGCTGTTGCAGCCACCCATGTTTGTGCTAGAAGGAACATGAAAGAAAGTGAAAGTGAAGTCACTCAGTCGTGTCTGACTCTTTGCAACCCCATGGACTCTAGCCTACCAAGCTCCTCTGTCCATGGGATTTTCCAGGCAATAGTACTGGAATGGATTGCCATTTCCTTCTCCAGGGGATCTTCCCGACCCAGGGATCAAACCCAGGTCTCCCACGGGTAAAGTGTAGACAGACGCTTTATCATCTGAGCCACCAGGGAAGTCCTAGAGGGAACATACCTCAACATAATAAAAGCCATATGTGATAAACCCACAGCAAACATTATCCTCAATGGTGAAAAATTGAAAGCATTTGCCTTAAAGTCAGGAACAAGACAAGGATGCCCACACTCACAAGTACTATTCAACATAGTTTTGGAAGTTTTAGAGACAGGAATCTGAGAAGAAAAAGAAATAAATCAATCTAGATTGGAAAAGAAGAAGCAAAACTCTCACGGTTTGAAGATGACATGATTGTCTACATAGAAAACCCTAAAGACTCCACCAGAAAATTACTAGAGATAATCAATGAATACAGTAAAGTTGCAGGATATAAAATTAACACACAGAAATCCCTTGTATTCTTATACAGTAACAATGAGAAAACAGAAAGAGAAATTAAGGAAACAATTCCATTCACCATTGCAACGAAAAGAATGAAATACTTAGGAATAAATCTACCTAAAGAAACCAAAGACCTGTATATAGAAAACTATAAAAGATTGATGAAAGAAATAAAAGATGACACAACTATATGGTGAAATATACCATGTTCATGGATCAGAAGAATCAATATAGTGAAAATGGGTATACTACCAAAAGCAATCTATAGGTTCAATGCAATCCGTTTCAAGCTACCAATGGTATTTTTTACAGAACTAGAACAATTACTTTCACAATTTGTATGGAAATACAAAAAACCTCGAATAGCCAAAGAAATCTTGAGAAAGAAGAATGGAACTGGAAGAATCAACCTGCCTGACTTCAGACTATACTACAAAGCAACAGTCATCAAGACACTATGGTACTGACACAAAGACAGAAACAGATCAACGGAACGAAATAGAAAGCCCAGAGATAAATCCATGTACCTATGGACAGCTTATCTTTGACAAAGGAGGCAAGAATACAAAAGGGAGACAAGATAATCTCTTTAACAAGCGGTTCTGGGAAAACTGGTCAACCACTTGTAAAAGAGGTGGATTCATGTCAATGTATGGCAAAACCAATACAGTATTGTAAAGTAAAATAAAGTAAAATAAAATAAAATAAATAAAAATAAAACTTCCATGAAAAAAAAAAGAATGAAACTACAACAGTTTCTAACATCATATCATAACCTCAAAATGGATTAAAGATCTAAATTTGAGACCAGAAACTATAAAACTCCTAGAGGAAAAATAAGCAAAACACTCTCTGACATAAATCACAGCAGGATTCTTTATGACCCACCTCCTAGAGTAATGGAAATAAAAGCAAAAATAAACAAATGGGACCTAATTAAACTTAAAAGCTTTTGCACAACAAAGGAAACTATAAGCAAGGTGAAAAGACAGTGTTCAGAATGCGAGAAAATAATAGCAGGAGAAGCAACAGACAAGGAATTAATCCCCCAAATATACAAACAACTCCTGTAGCTTTATTCCAGGAAAATAAGTGACCCAATCAAAAAATGGGCCAAAGAACTAAGTAGACATTTCTCCAAAGAAGACATATAGATGGCTAACAAACACATGAAAAGATGCTCAACATCACTCTCAGAGAAATGCAAATCAAAACCTCAGTGAAGTACCATCTCACGCTCATCAGAATGGCAGCTATCAAAAAGTCAACAAACAATAAATGCTGGAGAGGGTGTGGAGAAAAAGGAATCTTCTTACACTGTTGGTGGGAATGCAAGCTAGTACAGCCACTATGGAGAATAGTGTGGAGATTCCTTTAAAAACTGGAAATAGAACTGCCTTATGACCCAGCAATCCCACTACTGGGCATACACACCGAGGAAAACAGAATTGAAAGAGACATGTGTACCCCAATGTTCATTGCAGCACTGTTTACAATAGCCAGGACATGGAAGCAACCTACATGTCCATCGGTAGATGAATGGATGAGAAAGCTGTGGTACATATACACAATGGAATATAACTCAGCTGTTAAATAGAATGCATTTGAATCAATTCTACTGAGGTGGATGGAATTGGAGCCTATTATACAGAGCGAAGTATGTCAGAATGAAAAACACCAATACAGTATAGTAACGCATATATATGGAATTTAGAAAGATGGTAACAATAACCCTATATATGAGACAGCAAAAGAGACACAGATGTAAAGACCAGACTTTTGGACTCTGTGTGAGAAAGCGAGGGTGGGGTGACTTGAAAGAATAGCATTGAAACATGTATATTATCATATGTGAAATAGGTCGCCAGTCCAGGATTGATGCATGAGACAGGGTACTCAGGGCTGGTGCAATGGGATGACCCTGAGGGATGGGATGGGGCAGTAGGTGGAAGGGAGGGTCAGGATGGGGACACATGTAAGCCTATGGCTGATTCATGTGAATGTACGGCAAAAACCACCACAATATTGTAAAGTAATTAGGAAAGCAATGGCACCCCACTCCAGTACTCTTGCCTGGAAAGTTCCATGGATGGAGGAGCCTGGTGGGCAGCAGTCCATGGGATTGTGGAGAGTCAGACACGACTGAGCAACATCACTTTCACTTTTCACTTTCATGCATTGGAGAAGGAAATGGCAACTCACTCCAGTGTTCTTGCCAGGAGAATCCCAGGGATGGGGGAGCCTGATGGGCTGCCATCCATGGGGTCGCACAGAGTCAGACATGACTGAAGTGACTTAGCAGTAGCAGCAGCAGTAAAATAAATTTTAAAAAAAGGTGAAAAAGTCACAGGATATAAAATTAATACACAGAAATTCCTGTGTTCTTATGCACTGAAAATAAAAAATGTGAAAGAGAAATTATGGAAACAATCTCATTCATCATTGCGACAGAAAGAATAAAATAATTAGGGATAAACTTACCTAAAGAGACAAAAGACCTGTATACAAAAAGCTATAAAACAGTAATGAAAGAAATCAAAGACGATACAAACAGATGGAGAGTTCTACCATGTTCTTGGATTGGAAGAATCAATATAGTGAAAATAAGTATACTACCCAAAACAATCTATAGATTCAATGAAATCTCTATCAAACTACCAATAGTATTTTTCACAGAACTAGAAAAAATAATTTAAGAATTCATATGAAAACACCAAAGACTCCAAATAGCCAAAGCAACCTTGAGAAAGACGAATGGCAATGGTGGAATCAGCCTTCCTGACTTCAGACTATACTGCTGCTGCTGCTGCTGCTAAGTCGCTTCAGTCATGTCCGACTCTGTGAGACCCCAGAGACGGCAGCCCACCAGGCTCCCCTGTCCCTGGAATTCTCCAGGCAAGAACACTGGAGTGGGTTGCCATTTCCTTCTCCAATGCGTGAAAGTGAAAAGTGAAAGGGAAGTCGCTCAGTCAGACTATACTGCTAAGCTACAATCATCAAGATAGTATGGTACTGGAACAAAAACAAAAACATAGATCAATGGAACAAAATGGAAAGCCTGGAAATAAATCCATGCCCCTATGAACACTTTATCTTTGACAAATGAGGCAAAAATATACAGTGGGAAAAGACAGTGTCTACAAGTGGTGCTGGGAAAACTGGTCAGCTACATTAAAAAGAATGAAATTAGAACACACCTTAACACCGTACAAAAAGTAAACTCAACATGGATTAAAGACCTAAATGTAAGACCAGAAGCTTTAAAACTCTTAGAGGAAAACATTGGCAGAACCCTCTCTGACAAATCACAGCAAGATCCTCTATGATCCATCTGCTACAGTAATGGAAATAAACAAGTGTGACCTAATTAAACTGAAAAGCTTTTGCACAATGATAGAAGCAATAAGCAAGGTGAAAAGATAACCCTCAGAATGGGAAAAAAATAATAGCAAGTGAAACAACTGACAAATAATCTCCAAAATATACAAGCAGGTTATGCAGCTCAATACCAGAAAAGTGAACAACCCAATGAAAAAGTGGAGAGAAGACCTAAACAGACATTTCTCCAAAGAAAACAGAGATATGGCTGATAAACACATAAAAAAAAATGCTCAATGTCACTCATTATTAGAGAAATGCAAATCAAAATCACAATGACGTATCATCTTATATCAGTCAGAATGACCATCATAAAACGTCTAAAAATAATAAATGCAGGAGAGGGTGTGGAGAAAAGGGACCCCTCTTACACTGTTAGTGTGAATGCAAATTGATATAACCACTATGGAGAACAGTATGGAGATTACATAAAAAACAGGGAATAAAAATACCATATGGCCAAGCAATCCCAATACTGGGCATATGCCCTGAGGAAACCAGAACTGAAAAAGACACATGTACCCCTAATGCTCACTGCAGCAATATTTACAATAGCTAGGACATGGAGGCAACCTAGATGTTGCAGATGAGTGGATAAGGAGGTTGTCATACATATACACAATGAAATATTACTCTGCCATAAAAAAAATAATGCATTTAGGTCCATTCTTATGAGGTGGATGAACCTAGAGCCTATATTACAGAGTAAAGTAAGTCAGAAAGAGAAAGACAAATAATGTATATTAACACATACATACATAATCTAGAAAGATGGTTTCAACAATCCTGCGTGAAGGGCAGCAAAGGAGACACAGACCTAAAGAAAAGAATTCTGGACTCAGTGGGAGGAGAGGGGAGGATGATTTGAGAGAATAGCAATGAAACAAATATATTACCATGTATGAAGTAAGTACCATGTATCTGTGCAAGTTTGATGTATGACTCAGGGCACACAAAGCTGGTGCTCTGTGACAACGTGGATGGATGAGGTGGGGAGGGAGATTCAGGATGGAGGGTATACAAGTATACCATGTATATTATTACTGATTCATACTGATCTATTGAAAAAACCATCACAATATTGCAATTATCCTCCAATTAAATAAAAAAAATCAAAGAAAGAAAAAAGAAAAGATAATGCTGTGTAAGTGCTATACTCAATATACCAACAAATTTCGAAAACTCAACAGTGGCCACACGACTGGAAAAGGTCAATTTTCATTCCAATCCCAAAGAAAGCAATGCCAAGGGATGTTCAGACTACTGTACAATTGTGCACATTTCACATGCTAGAAAGGTAATGCTTAAAATCATTCAAGCTAAGTTTCAACAGTATGTGAATTGAGAACTTCCAGATGTACAGGTTGGGTTTAGAAAGGGCAGAGGAGCCAGATAAAATTTGCCAACATTCGTTGGATCATGGAGAAAGCAAGGGAGTTCCAGAAAAACATCTATTTCTGCTTCATTGACTATGCTAAAGCCTTTGACTGTGTGAATCACAACAAACTGTGGAAAATACTTAAGAGATGGGAGTACCAGATCACTTTACCTGTCTCCTGAGAAACCTGTATGTGGGTCAACAAGCAACAGTTAGAACCAGACTTGGAATAACAGACTGGTTTAAAATTGAGAAAGGAGTAGGGCAGGTTGTATCTTGTCACCCTACTTATTTAACTTATATGCAGAGTACATCATGTGAAATGCCAGGCTGGATAAATCACAAACTGGAATCAAGTTTTCCAGGAGAAATAACAACCTCAGATATGCAGTTGATACCACTCTAACGGCAGAAAGTGAAGAGAAACTAAAGAGCCTCTTGATGAGGATGAAAGAGGAGAGTGGAAAAGCCGGCCTAAAACTCAACATTCAACAAACTAAGATCAGAGCATTTGGTCCTACCAATTCATGGAAAATAGAAGAGGAAAAAATGGAAACAGTAACAGATTTTATTTTCTTGGGTCCCCAAATTACTGCAGATGGTGACTATAGCCATGAAAGTAAAAGACACTTGCTCCTTGGAAGGAGAGCCATGACAAACCTAGACAGCATATTAAAAAGCAGAGACATCACTTTTCCAAAAAATGTATGTATAGTCAAATATATGGTTTTTCCAGTAGTCATGTACAGTCATGAGAATTGAACCATAAAAACAGTTGCACACCAAAGAATTGATGCTTTGGAATGTGGTGCTGGAGAAGACTCTTGAGAGTTCCTTGGACTGCAACAAGATCAAACCAGTGAATCCAAAAGGAGATCAATCCTGAATATTCATTGGAAGGACTGTTGCTGATGCTGAAGCACCAATACTTTGGCCAACTGATGCAAAGAGCCAATTCATTGTAAAAGACCCTGATACTGGGAAACATTGAAGGAAAAAGGAAAAAGGGGTGCCAGAGGAAGAGGTTGTTAGATATCATCACTGATTCAATGGACATGAATTTGAGCAAACTCTGGGTGATATTGGAGGACAGAGGAACCTCGTGTGTGTCCATGTGGTCGCAGAGTCAGACATGACTTAGTGACTAAAAAAACAATAATATTCAAATAAAAAGAAATAGTAAGCTATAGACTCAGGGCTTCATCAAACAGATTTCCAGTCTCTTGAATAACATTGAGGAAAATATAGTATTTTGACACTGAATTAGGAAAAGATATTCTACAAGTGCATTTCTTTATTTCCT
Organism: Budorcas taxicolor; assembly: GCF_023091745.1. NCBI lineage: Eukaryota > Metazoa > Chordata > Mammalia > Artiodactyla > Bovidae > Budorcas > Budorcas taxicolor. Next base: position 84,158,531 of record NC_068935.1, on the reverse strand, counting down.
GTACCCCATGTAGGCCTTTTCTATACAGTGTTGATATCTTCTTGTGAAGAGCTGAAATAAACTGGATCCTTAGACAAGACAGAAAATGGGATGTAAATCACCAATTTTAAATTCCAGTAAAAAGTGAGAACTGGCTGAAGATCATATTGCAAATTTACCAACAAGTTTTAGAGGATTACATATAACCTAAGTTGTCTGCCAACTGCAAAGAACAACTTTTCTGATATAATCCTATTTGCTGACACTCAGGGCAATCAAAAATGTCTTCTTGCCTTTGTACTTTTCTTGACAGAATAGATCCACTGCCCTTTGAGGAGAAAATGGTCACTTTCCCAGATCTGAGAAGCCCACGTAAAGATGTGTTTCAGACATCACACTTTTGTTACAAGGCAAATCATTTTGAGGAATGCAATTTTTCAATATGTAGTAAAGGATGTTAGAAACATACATTGGCTTTGATTTAGTAAACCCCTTTTGATAATTCATTCTAAGGAACCATAAAAAGTATAAACATACTTTTATGCATAAAGATGTTTATTACAGTGTTGAGGTTTATAATAGTACCATATTGCAAATAATCTCAACGTCTAATAAACCTGCTCAGGTTCAAATAAATCATAGCATGATGGGGTATTATGCAGCCATTAAAATGATGTTTACATGGAGCTGTAAAAGGGAGATTAGACTATATTTTTCATATAAAGAGAAGAGCCAACTCATTGGAAAAGACCCTGATGCTGGGAAAGAATGAAGGCAGGAGGAGAAGGGGATGACAGAGGATGAGGTGGTTGAATGGCACCACTGACTCAATGGACATGAGTTTGAGCAAGCTCCAGGAGATGATGAAGGACAGGGAAGCCTTGCGTGCTACAGTCCATGGGGTCGCAAAGAGTTGGACGCAACTGAACGACTGAACAACAACTCATAGAAAATGAGACATATATAAATTTATATAATGATTACACAATTATATTATGAATACAACTATGTTAACACTTAAGTACAGAAAATAGAAGGAAACATATCTAAACATTAATGATGATTCTTATCATTTAGTAGAACAATTGATTATTTTTCTTTCTTTCTTTTTGTATTTATCAAATTTTCTATGATGAGCATATACTGATCTTAAAATCCGGGGGAGGCTGTCTCTCTCTCTATATATAGACAGATATATAGACTGATATACATATAGAATATATATATATATATATATATATCAGTTTTAAGGAAAAAAATGGTTATTCGAAAATTTTCTTTTTAACATTGGTGTGTGTTGGAATGGAAAAAGGAATACCTAGGAAGGGGAGGAGTCTGAAGTGGAACTAGTTGGTGGTTCTTCAGTCGCTCGATATGAATAGAGAACTGAGTCTTCTAGATGCATATACAGTGACCTGAAGACACTGGCACAAACTGTATACATAAAACTTCAGCTTCACCCGAGTTCCTTGTGAAATATGAACACACTATTCAACTTGTTGGTCATCTAATATAGCTAATCATGAAAATGTATTACAGGATCCCTGTGTCATTCAAATAAAATTTAGGTGTCTGGTCTAGGATTAAATGACTTGGGGATCTTGAGCAGTATGAAAGGTTGAGTTTCTTCACATGTCCAAGACCAGAAACTAATATCTGTAGCCTAAAGAGACCAAATTCTATTGTCCACTATCAGAGTGAAGGAACTACGAAAATGCTTTATCCTGGTCAAGTATTACATTTGGTATAATTGTCAGTTGTCCCTGTGTCATAATTAGATTGACTATATCCCTAGATCCTTTTTGCCAATCAATCCATGGCTGGGTGAAACAATGTGGCAAGTTTGTGAGGAAAATCTTAACCAAATTAACATACTGACTCTTTAGCCCATTGCTTTATGGTCTTAAACCTTGTGGTTAATGCTTAAAAATCAAAGTGAAAGATTTCACTGCCTATGTAAGCCTTTGTAGATTCTTGGCTGTAAGAGAACTTCATTGACATGGCTCCAGTAACAACAAAAAAAGTAATAACAGTGGTTAGATGACCAACACCTGACAGCTGGATCTATTAACAAGAGCTCCTATCCCCTTAATATCTGAGCATGCAAACATATAAAGATTTTTCACTTTTAGCTCACACACTGAGAATGAGAAGGGAGACCTCTTTAAAAAACAACAAAAATATACCACTAAGAAATATAGAAGAAATGACAGAATTAGAAATCAGAAGAAAAAAAATTTAGCTAAGTAGAAAGTAAAAGTAAGGAGATAGATCAAGAAGCTAGAGTACAGGACTTTGAGCTCATATTCCCCCATGAGTATATGAAAAGATACATCTATAGATGGAGTAGCTCTCTCTGCAAATAAACTGAAGACTGGCAGGAAGTAAGAAAGGAGACACAATCAGCTAGGGACCCACATCCCTAGCAGTGGACACAGAAGAGGAGGGGACATCATAGGCTCAGGGATCTTTCCTGGGGAAAGAGGGAAGACCTTCATGCCGCATATTGGCACCCTAGCTTTGCAGTCCAACAATGGGAAGATGAGTCACCTTAGCTGGTTTGAAAGCCAGTGGGACTTATAAGAGGGCTCTAAGAAATGAAGACTCCACTTGAGAAGAGCACATGCACTCACCTGCTTACTCCTAGGAACAAGGTAGAGGATGCAGATTGAAAACACCTGTGACTGGCCCAGAAAATACCCCAGCCTGAACTGAGTTGCCTGCTTCAACGTCTCTTGCTCCCTCACAGCTCTCTACAAAGGTGAAGGTTATCACTGCCAAGGAGAGTGTACACACTTAGGAAACAGCCAGCTTGGACCTCACTTTGCCTCTGAACAGGGTGAAGTCAGCCATTACCAGTACACACACAGAGGCAGCAGACTAAAAACTGCTTGGAACTCTGACCTAATAGCCAGAATCATCCCAGTGCAGGCCCTGGCCCATGCCAGGTGCTGGTTCCAGCCCTCCCTCCACCCCCGACTCTGGCACTACTCTCCACTGGGGTGAAGGTGTCTTTGCCCAGGAGAGTGCACTCCGATCTGGCCTTGCCTTTGAACAAGGTTAGGGTGGCCATTGCCATGGTACATGCAAAGGCAGCAGATTAAGAGTTGCCTGAGGCTTTGAATAGCTTGCCAAGACTGTCCAAGAGCACGCATCAGGCCCTCCTTACTCCAGCACTGCTCCCCACTGAAGTGTCAGTGCTGTTGTAAGGTGGGGGGCGGGGGCGGGGAAGTGCAAGCATGTGGAAAAAACAGAGTCAGCTTGGACCTGACCCTGCCTATGTATGGGGAGAAGGTGGCCTTTTTTAGCACAGGGCAACTATGGATTAGAACTCGCCTGGAGCTTTGACTGGTTTTCCTGAACTGTTCCAGCACATATCCTGGCACACACTGGGCACCCATCCCATCCCCTCTTGCTCTGGCACTGCTCTACAATAGGGCAGAGGTGCCTGTGCAGCAGGGAGGAGGGAGGGGAGGGAACTTATACTCAGAGGGAATGGAACCAGCTTGGACTGCTCTTAAGGGCATCTGCTTAGGGCTGGAAGTCTACTCCATATAGGGCAGTGACTGCCACTGAACAGAAGAGAAGCCCTAGCTCATATCTAGTGCTGGATCTAGTCCCTCTATCTGCATCCCAACCTCTCACCAAGGTTGTAGCTGCCAGCACACTCTGGGGAATAATCTGACCTGTGCTTTCCCAGACCCAGCTCTCCCACCAAAGCCACTGGACACAAGCAGACTACATAGGAATACTCACATAAGCACATCCCTTCAAACTCACAATAGGTAACCATTTCACCTACTTTCATAGAGACAGAGAAACTTTAGCAAAATGACAAGATAGAGAAATGCGTTTCAAATTAAAAAAGGGAAAAAACAAGGAAAAAACATGAAAACCCTACTAAAACAAGAGATAATTCACCAGATAAAGATTAAAGCATTTCTTTTTATCTTTTTTATTATTTTGTGTATTTGTTTTATATTTTTTTCTTTCAGTTTGCATTCTGCTTTTGGATTTTTGCTAGCTTTCTTTTTAATTGTATAATTTTGTTTTGAGGTTCTTTGGTTGTTCTCTTATTTTTTGCTTTTAGTTTTGCAGCATTTCTCTGTGTTTCTTCATTTCTTTTCTTTGTTTGCTTTTGCTTTTACCATTTGTCTTAGTTTATTTATCTATTCATTTATTTCTTTTTTCTTTTGTCATCCTATGTGGCTTTCAGGGTCTTTTTTTCTCAGCCATGTGTCAGGCCTGAGCCTCTGTAGTGGTAGTGCTGAATTCAGGGCACTGGACTACCAGAGAATTCCTGGCCCTAGGGAATATTAATTGATGCAAGCTCTCCATGAAATCTCCATCATGACTGCAAGACCCAGCTCCACATAACTGTCTCCATGCTCCAGTGCTGGATGCCTCATGCCAAACAACAAGCAAGACAGAATACAAACTCACCCATCAGCAAAATGCTGTCTAAAGTTTTTCTCGGAGAAGGCAATGGCACCCTACTTCAGTACTCTTGCCTGGAAAATCCCATGGACGGAGGAGCCTGGTAGGCTGCAGTCCATGGGGTCGCTGAGGGTTGGACATGACTGAGCGACTTCACTTTCACTTTTCACTTTCATGCATTGGAGAAGAAAATGGCAACCCACTCCAGTGTTCTTGCCTGGAGAATCCCAGGGACGGGGGAGCTTGGTGGGCTGCCGTCTATGGGGTCGCACAGAGTCGGACACGACTGAAGCGACTTAGCAGCAGCATTAGCAGCAGCAAAGTTTTACTAAGCTCACAGATATCCCAAAACACTTCAGACATGGCCCAGCCCAACCTAAGGACAAGATCCAGCTCCATCCACCATAGCACAGTCCATCCCATCAGGAAACTTACATAAGCCACTGGATCAACTTCACCAATGGGGGGCAGACACCAAAATCAAGAGGAACAAAAACATTTAGCCTTCAGAAAGGAACCCTCAAACACAGTATATTAGACAAAATGAAAAGACAGAAATACATGTTTCAGACAAAGGGGCAAGATAAAAATGCACAAGATCAAAAAATGAAGAGGAAATAGGCAATCTACCTGAAAAGAAATTCAGAGTAATTATAATGAAGATGATCCAAAATCTCATAAATAAAATGGAGGCATGGATATTGAAAATACAAGCAAATTTTAAGAGTACCTAGAAGAATTAAAGAACAACAGCAGCAAAAAAAAAAAAAAAAAGATGAGAAACACAATACCTGAAATGAAAAACTAGAAGGAATTAATGGCAGAATAACTGAGGCAGAAGAATGGATAAGTGAGTTGGAAGATAGAATGTTGGAAATAACTACCAAACAATTGAATAAAGAAAAATGAATGAAAAGAAATGAGGACATTCTCGGAGACTTCTAAGACAACATTAAATGCATCAACACTCGAATTATAGTGGTCCCAGAAGAAGAAGAAAAGAGAAAGGTTCTGAGAAAGTAATTGCTGAGATTGTAATTCAAAAAAAATCTGTAACATGGGAAAGGGAATAGCCACTCAACTCCAAGAAGTGCAAAGAATACCATACATGGTAAAACCAGGAAACACACAAAAACAACACCAAAACACATACTAATTATAATTACAAAAATTAAATACAAAGAAGAATATTAAAGGCAGATAAGGGAAAGCACAGAGAAGGTAATGGCATCCCATTCCAGTACTCTTGCCTGGAAAATCCCATGGACGGAAAAGCCTGGTAGGCTACAGTCCATGGGGTCGCAAAGAGTTGGCCATGACTGAGCAACCTCACTTTCACTTTTCATTTTAATGCATTGGAGAAGGAAATGGCAACCCACTCCAGTGTTCTTGCCTGGAGAATCCCAGGGACGGTGGAGCCTGGTGGGCTGTCGTCTATGGGGTCACACAGAGTCGGACACGACTGAAGTGACTTAGTAGCAGCAGCAGCAGGGGAAAGCAAAAACAAAACAAAACAAAACAAACAAACAAAAAACATACAAGAGAATTCCCAGAAGGCTATCAGCTGATATTTCAGCAGAAATTCTGCAGGCTAGAAGGGAGTAGCAGGATAGATCTAAAGAGATGAAAGGAATAAACCTACAATGAAGATTCTTTTACCAGCAAGGATTGCATTCAGATTTGATTAAGACAAGCAAAAGCTAACAGAGTTCAGCATCATCAAATCAGCTTTACAACAATTGCTAGAGGATCTTTTTTTTTAAAAAAAGGGAAACACAATAGAAGAAAAAAGATATGTAAGACAAATCCAAAACAATTAAGAAAATGGTAATAGGAACATACCTATTGAAAATTGCCTTAAATGTAAATGGATTAAATACTCTTCCAAAAGACACAAATTGGCTGAATGGATACACAAAGAAGACTCAAATATATGCTGTTTTCAAGACACCCACTTCAGACTAAGGGATACATACAGACTGAAGGTGAGGGGATGGGGAAAGGTATTCCATGTAAATGAAAATGAAAAGAAATCTAGAGGAACAATTCTCATATCAGACAAAACGGACTTTAAAATAAACACTGTTACAAGAGACAAAGGACACTAGACAATTACCAAGGGATCAATCCAAGAAGAAGATATAACAATTGTAAATATTTATGTATCCAACATAGGAACACATCAGTACATAAGACAAATGTTAACAAATATTAAAGGGGAAATGGACAGTAGCAATAATAGTGGGGACTTCAGCAGCCCAGCTACACCAATGGACAGATGATCCAGACAGAATATTAATGCAGAAACACAAGTCTTAAATGACACATTAAACCAGATATATTTAACTGATACTTATAGTACATTCCATTTGACAGCACCAGCATAAACTTTCTTCTCAAGTGCACAAAGAACATTCTCCAAGATTGACCATATCTTGGGACACAAATCAAGCCTCAATAAGTTTAAGAAAATTGAAGCCATATCAAGCATCTTTTGCAACCACACCTCTTTGAGATTAGAAATCAATCACAGGAAAATAAAGCTGTAAAAAATAAAAACCCGTGGAGAATAAGTGATATGCCATGAAATAACCAAGACACCACTGAAGAAATCAAACAGAAAAAAAAAAAAAAAAAAAAAGCCCAGAAGAGAATGACAACGAAAACTCAATGACTCAAAACCTCTGGGATGCAGCAAAAGCAGTTCATTTTTTCTTAATATAAATTTATTTATTTTAATTGTAGGCTAATTACAGTATAGTATTGGTTTTATCATAAATTAGCATGAATCCGACACAGGTGTACATGTATTCCCCATTCTGAACCACGCCCTCCCACCTCCCTCCCCATCCCATCCCTCTGGGTCATCCCAGTGCACCAGCCCCGAGCATCCTGTATCATGCATCAAACCTGAACTGGCGATTCATTTCACATATGATAAATATACATGTTTCAATGCCATTCTCCCAAACCATCCCACCCTCGCCCTCTCCTACAGAGTCCAAAAGACTGTTCTATACATCTGTGTCTCTTTTGCTGTCTCGCATACAGGGTTATCATTGCCATCTTTCTAAATTCCACATCTATGTGTTAGTATACTGTATTGGTGTTTTTCTTTCTGGCTTACTTCACTCTGTATAATCAGCTCCAGTTTCATCCACCTCATTAGAACGGATTCAAATGTATTCTTTTTAATGGCTGAGCAATACTCCATTGTGTATATGTACCACAGCTTTCTTATCCATTCGTCTGCTGATGGGCATCTAGGTTGCTTCCATGTCCTGGCTATTATAAACAGTGCTGTGATGAACATTGGGGTACACGTGAATCTTTCAGTTCTGGTTTCCTCGGTGTGTATGCCCAGCAGTGGGATTGCTGGGTCATCAGGCAGTTCTATTTTCAGATTTTAAAGGAATTTCCACACTGTTCTCCATAGTGACTGTACTATTTTGCATTCTCACCAACAGTGTAAGAGGGTTCCCTTTTCTCCACACCCTCTCCAGCATTTATTGCTTGTAGACTTTTGGATAACAGCCATTCTGACTGGCCTGAAATGGTACCTCATGCATTTCTCTGAAAATGAGTGACGTTGAGCATCTTTTCATGCATTTGTTAGCCATTTGTATGTCTTCTTTGGAGAAATGTCTGTTTAGTTCTTTGGCCCATTTTTTTGATTGGGTCGTTTATTTTCCTGGAATTGAGCTGCAGGAATTGCTTGCATATTTTTGAGATTAATTCTTTGTCAGTTGCTTCATTTGTTATTATTTTCTCCCATTCTGAAAGCTGTCTTTTCACCTTGCTTATAGTTTCCTTTGTTGTGCAGAAGCTTTTAATTTTAATTAGGTCCTGTTTGTTTACTTTTGCTTTTATTTCCAATATTCTGGGAGGTGGGTCATAGAGGATCCTGCTGTGATTTATGTCAGAGAGTGTTTTGCCTATGTTCTCCTCTAGGAGTTTTATAGTTTCGGCTCTTACATTTAGATCTTTAATCCATTTTGAATTTATTTTTGTGTATGGTGTTAGAAAGTGTTCTAGTTTCATTCTTTTACAAGTGGTTGACCAGTTTTCCCAGCACCATTTGTTAAAGAGATATCTTTTCTCCATTGTATAGTCTTGCCTCCTTTGTCAAAGATAAGGTGTCCATAGGTGTGTGGATTTATCTCTGGGCTTTCTATTTTGTTCCATTGATCTATATTTCTGTCTTTGTGCCAGTACCATACTGTCTTGATGACTGTGGCTTTGTAGTAGATTGATTCCTCCACGTCAATTCTTCTTTCTCAAGATGGCTTTGGTTATTTGAGGATTTTTGTATGTCCATACAGATTGTGAAATTATTTGTTCTAGCTCTGTGAAAAATACCGTTGGTAACTTGAAAGAGATTGCATTGAATCTGTAGATTGCTTTGGGTAGTGTACTCATTTTCACTATATTGATTCTTCCAGTTCACGAACAGGATATATTTCTCCATCCCTTTGTGTCCTCTTTGATTTCTTTCATCAGTATTTTATAGTTTTATATATATGTAGGTCTTTTGTTTCTTTAGGTAGATATATTCTTAAGTGTTTTATTCTTTTTGTTGCAATGGTGAATGGAATTGTTTCCTTAATTTCTCTTTCTGTTTTCTCATTATTAGTGTATAGGAATGCAAGGGATTTCTGTGTGTTGATTTTATATCCTGCAACTTTACTATATTCATTGATTAGGTCTAGTAATTTTCTGGTGGAGTCTTTAGGGTTTTCTATGTAGACAATCATGTCATCTGCAAACAGTGAAAGTTTTACTTCTTCTTTTGCAATTTGTATTCCTTTTATTTCTTTTTCTGCTCTGATTGCTGTGGCCAAAACTTCCAAAACTATGTTGAATAGTAGTGGTGAGAGTGGGCACCCTTGTCTTGTTCCTGACTTTAGGGGAAATGCTTTCAATATTTCACCACTGAGGATAATGTTTGCTGTGGGTTTGTCACATATAGCTTTTATTATGTTGAGGTATGTTCCTTCTATTTCTACTTTCTGGAAGGTTTTTATGATAAATGGATGTTGAGTTGTGTCAAAAGCTTTCTCTGCATCTATTGAGATAATCATATGGCTTTTATTTTTCACTGTTAATGTGGTATATTACATTGACTGATTTGCGGATATTGAAGAATCCTTGCATCCCTGGGATAAAGCCCAGTTTGTCATGATGTATGAATTTTTTAATATGTTGTTGGATTCTGATTGCTAGTATTTTGTTAAGGATTTTTGCATCTATGTTCATCAGTGATATTGGCCTGTAGTTTTCTTTTTTTGTGGCATCTTTGTCAGGTTTTGGTGTTAGGTTGATGGTGGCCTCATAGAAATAGTTTGGAAGTTTACCTTCCTCTAAAATTTTCTGGAAGAGTTTTGTTAGGATAGATGTTAGCTCCTCTCTAAATTTTTGGTAGAATTCAGCTGTGTAGCTGTCTGGACTTGGGCTTTTGTTTGCTGGAAGCTTTCTGATTAGTTTCAATTTCCGTGCTTGTGATGGGTCTGTTAAGATTTTCTATTTCTTCCTGGTTTAGTTTTGGAAAGTTGTATTTTTCTAAGAATTTGTCCATTTCTTCCAAGTTGTCCATTTTATTGGCATATAATTGCTTATAGTAGTCTCTTATGATCCATTGTATTGCTTTGTTGTCTGCTGTGATCTCTCCATTTTCATTTCTAATTTTATTGATTTGATTTTTCTCCCTTTGTTTCTTGATGAGTCTGGCTAATGGTTTGTCAATTTTATTTATCCTCTCAAAGAACCAGCTTTGGCTTTGTTAATTTTTGCTATGGTCTCTTTTTTTTCTTGTGCATTTATTTCTGCCCTAATTTTTAAGATTTCTTTCCTTCTACAAACCCTGGGGTTCTTCATTTCTTCCTTTTTTAGTTGCTTTAGGTGTAGAGTTAGGTTATTTATTTGACTTTTTTCCTTGTTTCTTGAAGTATGCCTGTATTGCTATGAACCTTCCCCTTAGCACTGCTTTTACAGTGTCCCACAGGTTTTGGGTTGTTGTGTTTTCATTTTCATTCGTTTCTATGCATATTTTGATTTCTTTTTTGATTTCTTCTGTGATTTGTTGGTTATTCAGCAGCGTATTGTTCAGACTCCATATTTTGGAATTTTTAATAGTTTTTCTCCGGTAACTGAGATCTTATTTTACTGTATTGTGGTCAGAAGAGATGCTTGGAATGATTTTAATTTTTTTGAATTTACCAAGGCTAGATTCATGGCCCAAGATGTGATCTAACCTGGAGAAGGTTCAGTGTGCACTTGAGAAAAGGATGAAATTCATTGTGAAATGTCCTATAGATATCAGTTAGGTCTAACTGGTCCATTGTATCATTTAAAGTTTGTGTTTCCTTGTTAATTTTCTGTTTAGTTGATCTATCCATAGGTGAGAGTGGGGTATTAAAGTCTCCCACTGTTATTGTGTTATTGTTGATTTCCCCTTTCATACTTGTTAGCACTTGTCTTACATCTTGTGGTACTCCTATGTTGGGTGCATATATATTTATAACTGTTATTTCTTATTCTTGGATTGATCCTTTGATCATTATGTAGTGTCCTTCTTTGTCACTTGTCATAGCTTTTGAAGTCTATTTTATCTGATATGACTATTGCTGCTCCTGCTTTCTTTTGGTCTCTATTTGTGTGGAATATCTTGTTTTTATTGTTTTGGGTTCAAGTTTATACACTCTTTCTGTGTTTCCTGTCTAGAGAAGATCCTTTAGCATTTGTTGGAAAGCTGGTTTGGTGGTGCTGAATTCACTCAGCTTTTGCTTGTCTGTAAAGCTTTTGATTTCTCCTTCATATTTGAATGAGATCCTTGCTGGGTACAGTGGAGTAGATTTCTTCTCTCTGGAGTGCAATGAAGTGTCTGGTAGTGAGTTTTGAGATGTCTCTGGATTTGGTGTGACTTTGAGCAGCCTGTATATTGAAGCTCAGGGCTATGTTCATGTGTTGATGGAGAATTTGCGTGGTATGTCTTGCTCTGGAACTTGTTGGCCCTTGGGTGGTGCTTGGTTTCAGTGTAGGTATGGAGGCATTTGATGAGCTCCTATCGATTAATGTTCCCTGGAGTCAGGAGTACTCTGGTGTTCTCAGGATTTGGACTTAAGCCTCCTGACTCTGGTTTTCAATCTTATTCTTATAGTAGCCTCAAGACTTCTCCATCTGTCACTTCCAAGGTAGTTCCCTCTGTTTTAGCTTTTTCTGTTTGCTGGTCTCTTCAATGTTTAATTTCCTCCCTGACACAAGGGGGCGATGGTGGACCCTTTTTAAGGCTCACTTGTTCAGTCGTGCTGTGGGGAGGGAGGAACTGCAAACAAATAACACTGGCGTGTGCTTGCAGTGTCTCAGCCACACTGGATTTGCCCCTGCTTACGGCGTGTGTGCTTTCCCAGTCTACACTGCTTAGGCTCTAGGTTGCTCTGCCTGGAACTCTCTGAGGCTGGCAGTGGGTTGCATGCACTTTCCAGGTCTAAGCCACTCAGGTTCAGGTACTCGGGTACTCCACAAAGGTGCAGACTCGGTTGGGCCTACATTTTGTGCCCTTCCTACGTCCGAGCCGCTCAGGTGACCAGTTGTTTGGCGAGCATGGTCGCTGTGATTTGTCACCTCCCCTGTCCCTGTCACTCGGTTTTCTGGGTGTACAACCAGCGCACCTTCACAGACGGATGTCAACCGTCCAGAATCCCAACAAGTCTTGGTTAGCAATGAAGCCTGCTTGCAGTTTGGTAGATGATGCCTCTCTGGGGCCACAGTTGCCCCCTTCCACCTCTGGTTACCCTCACCTGCCTGTCTCTGGCAGGGGATGGGCTGGTCTGCAGCCGGCTAACTGTAGTCAGTCCTTTGTTCTGTGAGTGGGCCTAGCGGTGTCTTATGTTAGGGCTTTTCACGGGGTAGCTATCCTACAGCCTGGTTTGCTATCTCAAGTTAGTCCCTCAGATTGCCTTTGGGGCACTTAGGCCTGGTCCTTACTCTAAGCAATGAAGCCCACACCACCCTGCCCAGCCCCTGCTTGCTAGTGGTGGATGCAGGCGTCTGCACTGCTTCTCCAGTAGGAGTTACCGTTGGGCACATAATCTGTGGGTTTTATTTATTTATTTTCCCTCCTGGTTATGTTGCCCTCTGAGGTTCCAAGGCTTGCCACGGACTCGCCAGTGACAGTGTTTCCTGGTGTTTGGAAACCTCTCTTTTTAAAGACTCCCTTCCTGGATGGATCTCCATCCCTACCTCTTTTGTCTCTCTTTTTATCTTTTATATTTTTTCCTACCTCCTTTCAAAGACAATGGGCTGCTTTCCTGGGTTCCTGATGTCCTCTGCCAGCATTCAGAAGTTGTTTTGTGGAATTTACTCAGCGTTCAGATGTTTTTATTGATGAATTTGTGGGGGAGAAAGTGGTCTTCCCATCCTAGTCCTCTGCCATCTTAGGACTGCCCTCCCAAAAGTAGTTCTAAGAGGGAAGTTTATAACAATATAATCCTACCTCAGGAAAAACAAAAGTTTCAAATAAACAACCTAACCTTACACATAAAGCAGCTGGAGAAAGAACAAATAAAGTTCAAAGTTAGTAAAAGGAAAGGAATCCTAAAGATCAGAACAGAAATAAATTAAACAGAAACTAAGAAATCAATAACAAAGATCAATGACTAAAACCTGGTTCTTTGAGAAGGTAAAAAAATTAATAAACATGTTTAGTCAGACTAATCAAGAAAAAAGGATAAAGGACTCAAATTAATAAAATTGAAAATAAAAAAAGGTGAAATCACAACGGACACCCCAGAAATACAAAGATCATAATCAATTACTATAAGCAACTATATGCCAATAAAATTGACACCTTGGAAGAAATGGACAAATTCTTAGAAAGGTACAACCTCCCAAGACTGAATGAGGAAGAAATAATTTGAACATACCAATCACAATAATGAAGTTGAAACTGTCATTAAAATATCTTCTAACAAACAAAAGTCGCGATGAGATGACTTCAAAGGTGAATTCTATCAAACATTTAGAGAAAAGCTAACTCCCATACTTCTCAAACTCTTCCAAAAAAGTTCAGGGAAAGGAGCACACACAAGCTCATTCTTTGAGTCTACCATCATGCCGATACCAAAGCCAGACAAATATATCATAAAAAAGAAAATCACAGACCAATATTATTGATGAACAGAAGGCAAAAACCCTCAACAAAATACTAGCAAACAGAATCAAACAACATATTAAAAGGATCAAACATCATGATTAAGTGGGGTTTATGCAAGGGATGCAAGGATTCTTCAATATATGCAAATAAAACAATGTGGTACACCAGAACAACAAATAAAAGGATAAAAGCCATTTGATCATCCCAATGGATGCAGAAAAACCTTTATGGAAAATTCAACAACCGCTTATAATAAAAAATCTTCTGAATGTGGATATAGATGGAACCCACCTCAACAAAATAAAGGCCATATAAGACAAACCCACAGCAACACAGAAAACATCATTCTCAATGGTCAATAATCAAAAGCATTTTCTGTAAGATCAGGAGTAAGACAAGGATGTCCACTCTCATCCCTATAATTCAACACAGTTTTGGAAATTCTAGCCGTGGCAATCAGAGAAAAATAAATAAATAAAAAGAATCCAAATTGGAAAAGAAGTAAAACTCCCATTGTTTGCAGATGACATAATACTACACACAGAACATCCAAAAGATGCCACTAGGAAACCATTTCAGCTTAATCAATGAATTCAATAAAATTCCAGGAAATAAACTTGATGAAATCTCTTTCATTCTTATACACTAACAATGAAAGATCAGAAAGAGAAATTATCATTTACCATTGCAACAAAAAATAAAATACCCAGGAATAAACCTACCTAAGGAGGCTACAGACCTTGTTCATAGAAAACTATAAGATACTGATGAAAGAAGTTAAATACAACACAAACAGGTGGAGAGATTTACCATGTTCTTGAATTGGAAGAGTCAATATTGTGAAAACGACTATACAACAAAAAGAAACCTACAGATTCAATGCAATCCTTATCAAATTACCCATGTCATTTTTCACAGAATTAGGACAAATTTTTTTTCTTTACAATTTATATAGAAAGACAAACCACAAAGCAATCTTGAGAGCAAAACATGGAGCTGAAGGAATCAGACTAACTCCTTATTATACTACAAAGGTACAGTAATCAAGAGTGTATGATACTGTTACAAAAACAGAAATATAGATCAATGGAACATGATAGAAAAACCAGACATAAACCTTCGCACCTATGGTCACATCCTTGAAAAAGACGGCAAGAATATACAACGGATAAAAAACAGTCTCTTCTGCAAGTGGTGCTGGAAAAACTGACCAGCTACATGTAAAAGATTAAAATTAGAACACTCCCTTACAAAATACACAAAAATAAACTCAAAATGGACCAAAGGGAGATGGAAGAAGATGATGGAGGAGGAAGATGGGGAGATCACCTGCCTCTCCACAAATACATCAAAAAGTCATCAGAATATGGAACAACTCCTATAAAATAACTTCTAAACAACAGCAGAAGACTCAAACCTCCAAAAATGGAAGCCAGTCTCCTTTGAATGAGGTAGGACAAAAGATAAAGACATAAAAAGAGACAAAGAATTTCACTATGGGGGCTTGGGCCCCAAGGAAGGGAGGGAGTCCTGAGGTAAAGTTTCCATGCACTAGGAAACCCCCTCACAGGTGGAGCCAAGGGGGAGCTACAGAACCTTGGAATGCCATGCAACAGCTGGGGCTCAGATGGCAAAACACAGAGAAAAATCACTACAGAAATGTGTGCTGCTGCCAAACATCACTTTTCAGCCAGCAAATAAGCAGCTCACAAGCCTCAGCCCTGACCAGAGGGTGGGGGCAGGGAGCTGAAAGAAGCTGCTAGCAAGCCTCTGCTTGCATCACAGGGTGGGGGTGGGTTGCCAAGGCTCTGGCAAAGATCCCAGGGAGAAGTCTAGGTTTGTAGCCCTGAGAATATGCTGAGAGGGCTACTTTGGCACAGCTGCAGAATTAGACATGACTGCCGCTGCCAAAGCCTGGGAAGGTGACTGAGGGAGTGGACAAAACACTGCTGATGCAGTCCGGACCCCAGAGGTGGCAGCTCCCAGGCACAGGTTACTGCCTGCACCTTGTTGGGAGCTTAAACAACTTGTCTCCTCCTAGGGTCACACAAACTGGGATAACTAACGACCT
Organism: Budorcas taxicolor; assembly: GCF_023091745.1. NCBI lineage: Eukaryota > Metazoa > Chordata > Mammalia > Artiodactyla > Bovidae > Budorcas > Budorcas taxicolor. The sequence continues at coordinate 84,142,893 of NC_068935.1, read as the reverse complement.
GCCTCAGACTGTAACAGCATTCAACAGGTTTCTATTGTCCCAGGCATTCCCTGGTACTTCCCAATGGTGGCTGCCATATCCTGCTTCTCTCCAGCCCAAGAAAGCAAATGAGCCCTAATTGGCCTTGACCTTCACCTGCTCTTGTCCAGGCAGGGAACAGACTGTGGGCTTTAGGGGAAACTGAACTTTAGGAGCAAGCACAAGCTGGAATAAAGCCAGATCTCAGACTGAACTAACCTCATACCGCCCACAACAGGTCCAGAGAAATTCTGAGATATTAGTGGACTTTGGTGTAAGTCTTATGGGTGTTCTGGGCTGACGAGTGTTGCCTTCATCAAGAATCTTGGGGACGTGCCTTCTGCACTGTGTAGCTTGGGAAGTCTTGGAGCTATAGTAGGAGTTGAGCCTGAACTCCTGAGATGGGAGACACTAGTCCAGGACTTTAATCTACCAGAGAACTGCAGACCCCAGGGAACATTAATAGGCAAGAGCATCCCCAAAGGCCTCCATTTCAACACCAAAACCAAGCCCACTCAAAGGCCAGAAAACACTGGTGCCCAGAAGCCGCCCACCAATTCTTCAACAAAACAGAAACACAGAGGAACAAGACAGCAGAGGAGTAGGTGGACGTGGAGTACATCTCTCTCCATGGATACATCAGGAATACACCTTCAGACACAGAATAGCTTGCGGAACACCAGCAGAGAGTGGGCAGGAGTACATTACCACTGGAGAACCATGCAAACTAGGTAAGACAAAGGAAAAAGGGGGAAAGACGTGAGTTGGTAGGACTGGACCTGCCCCTGGCAGGTGGGAGAACTGAGGCAGGTGTCCGATCTCTACATCAGGGCAATTGTTTGGTATAGAGGAGAAATTTGAAGCTGAAAGTGAAGCAGTTGATCTGTGACAGTCCAAATGGAATGATAATCATACAGACAATTGCTGCCACAGCCATACATACCCTGGACAGGGATGTGGGTCCTCTAGAAGGCACAGTGGCTGGGAACTATAGCATAGGGATTGTGGAGCAGTCCCAGGGTGAGTTTGGTGTTGACTGCAGGGAGATGGCCAAAGGGGATGTGAGGGAGGAGATTGTGGTGGGAAACGCCTGTGAAGGGAAATCACGCAGCCATGGCGGCAAGGCAATACTATTGAGTCATGGGTAGGGTGTGGAGCTATCACCGTAGCCTCTCTATCCTCACACACCAGCATCTGAACAATAGAGAGCCTGGCCCTTCAACCAACTGACATGCTGAACAACAGAGTAGGACACCAGCCAGGAGACCCCTTTAAGTGCCTGATGTGCTGAACGATGGAGAAGGACCCCAGCCAGAGGAGCCCTTTAAGTGCCTGAATGGGCAGAGCAATTGAGAAGGACCAGACAAAGAGGCCTTCTGATTGATAGCTTCCAGAGGCTAGAAAAAAATTCTGATAGGGCCATAGCTACTGTGGCTGAGGCAGTCTGTTAACACAAACTTGTTGCCACCAAGGTCCCTGCGACCCAAGCAGCTGCACCACCTTCATGCTCAACCCTCACTGGTGCAGAGCTGCCACAGGATAGAAAAAAGCTAAATAGCACCATGTCTCCTGTGACAATAGCCGCTGGGGAGGCAAGGTGGACTGTGATTCCCAGCAAGGGAAAGAAAGCCGAGAACAGAGACTAAAAAAAAAAAAAAAAAAAAATTATTATTCTTATACATTGACTTGTTCTGTAGATGCTTCTATTTTTTTCTTTCTTTTTTCTTTTTCCTCCCCTTTTCCACTCTGTTATTGTAGTTGTTGATTTTATTAGTACTATTGAATCTATTGAAGCTTTTGAGAAAATTTTTTTTATCATCACATTGTTTATTTCTGTTATTATACTTTTGCCCCTACATTGGCCTTTTGCAGTACTATGGATTTTTTCTCTTTTCTCTTTTTTTACTTTAAATTATTTTTTTAATTTAATATTTTTTCTTCATTTTGTTTTACTTTTCCTACTGTTCTGTTCCCATTGCAGTTAACCTTTAATATATATAAATCTTCATCTACCTCTATTTCATTTTGCATTTCTATTCTGTCCTTCTTTTCTTTCTTACATTTCTTTTTTTCCACAATATTTGCTAGTTTGTTTTACTTCTGATGCTTTATTCCACAGTTTGCATCTTGCTTTAGTTTTATTTTCCAGGCTTGTACTTTAGTTAGTTTTGCTCTTAAGTGATGGATATAATTTTTGGTTTCCTTTGTTCACCAGATCAATCTATTGGACCATTTTCTGGACTGTTTTGGTTTTATTAATGGGTGTATATGTATGTGAGTATATCCCATTATTTTAGCTATTATTTGCCTAATTTTGTAATTGCCATTTGTCTGGGGTGCATCTTTTGTTTCTCGCTTTTGTGTATTGTTTTAATCCCATTTAATGCCATAAAACCACCTGTGAAATTACCATTCCCCAGCCAGAGATCAAGCCCTGAACCTTTGGAGTGGGAGCACTGACTCCAAAACCCTAAACTACCAGAGAACTCCTAACCCCAGGAAGTATCCAATAGTGAGAACTCCAACAAAGGCAAACAATTGCATACAAGACCCAGCATAACCCAACTTCCAGTAGCACCCTGTGCAGGACACCTCATCCAGATAAAAAGCCAAACAAGACAAAAATACAAACCCAGTCTTCATCAGACAGGATTACCATCTCACTCAGCCCTGCCCTTCAGAGGAAAAAGTTAGAAAAACTCATCTTCTCCCATCAGAACTCAAGCACAAGTTACCCTACACAAAGCTTACACAAACCACCTTACCAAACACAGGAGGGCAGAAACTGAAAGGAAGAAAAAATTCAAAGTCGAATTTTGGAAAAGGAAACCTCAAACAAAATAAGTTTTAAAAAATAATGTGTAATTGGCTCCAGTTTCATCCACCTCATTGGAACTGATTCAAATGTATTCTTTTTAATGGCTGAGTATGCTTGGGGCTGGTGCACTGAGATGACCCAGAGGGATGGTGTGGGGGGGCTAGGTGGGAGGGGGGTTGGGGATTGGGAACACGTGTACACCCGTGGCAGATTCATGTTGATGTGTGGCAAAACCAATACAATATTGTAAAGTAAAAATAATAATAATAATAATAAATAAAAAGAAAGAAAAAAAAGACATACTGAAAAAAAAGTAAAAGCAGAGAAATACTGCACAAATGAAGGAAAAATCTAGACACACAAATCCAAATAAATGAAGAGGAAATAGGAAAACTATCTGAAAAAGAATGCAGAAAAAATGATAGTAAAGATGATCCAAAACCTCAAAAATAAAATGGAGAAAATACAAGAATCAATTAACAAAGACCTAGAAGAAATAAAGAATAAGCATACAGAGAAAAACAATACACTTGCTGAAATTAAAATTACTCTCAGTTCAATCAGTCATGTCCCACTCTTTGCCACCACATGGAGTGCAGCATGCCAGACTTCTCTGTCCATTACAAACTCCTGGAGCTTGCTCAAACTCATGTCCATTGAGTCAATGATGCCATCCAACCATCTCATCCTCAGTCGTCCCCTTCTCTTCTTGCCTTCAATCTTTCCCAGCAGGGTCCTTTCCAATGAGTCAGGTCTTCACATTAGGTGGCCAATATATTGCAGTTTCAGCTTCAGTATCAGTCCTTCCAATGAATATTCAGGACTGATTTCCTTTAGGATTGACTGGTTTGATCGCCTTGCAGTCCAAGGGATTCTCTAGCGGCTTCTCCAACACTACAGTACAAAAGCACCAAATCTTCAGATCTCAGCATTCTTTAGGGTCAAACTCTCACATCCATACATAACTGATGGAAAAACTATACTTTTGGCTATACAGACCTTTGTAAGCAAAAAATGTTTGTTTTTTAATAAGCTGTCTAGGTTGGTCATAGCTTTTCTTCCAAGGAGCAAGCGCCTTTTAATTTCCTGTTTGCAGTCACCATCTGCAGTGATTTTGGAACCCAGGAAAATAAGTCCCTGTTTCCATTCTTTCCCATTTCATTTGCCATGAAGTGATGGGGCAAGATGCCATGATTTTTGTTCTTTGAATGTTGAATTTTAAGCAAGCTTTTTTACTCTCCTCTTTCACTTTGATCAAGAGACTCTTCACTTTCTGCCATAAGTGAGGTGTCATCTGTACATCTGAGGCTATTGATATTTTTTCTGGCAATCTTGATTCCAATTTGTGCTTCATTCAGCCCAGTATTCCACATGATATATTCTGAAAATAAGTTAAATAAGCAGGGTGACAATATACAGCCTTGGGTGCTCCTTTTCCAAATTGGAACCAGTCTGTTCTTCCATGTCTCGTTCTAACTGTTGCTTCTTTAACTGCATACAGATTTCTCAGGAGATTGGGCAGATAGTCTGGTATTCCCATATGTTTAAGAATTTTCCACAGTTTGTTGTGATTCACACAGTCAAAGGCTTTGGCATAGTCAATAAAGCAGAAATAGATGTTTTTCTGGAATTCTCTTGCTTTTTCAATGATCCAGTGGATGCTGGCAATTTGATCTCTAGTTCCTCTGCCTTTTCTAACTCCATCTTGGACACCAGGAACTTCATAAATGACATACTGCTGAGGCCTGGTTTGGAGAATTTTGAGCATTACTTTACTAGCATGTGAGATTAGTGCAATTATGCAGTAGTTTGAACATTCTTCAGCATTGCCTTTCTTCGGGATTGGAATGAATAGTGAATTTTTCCAGTCCTGTGGTCACTGCTGAGTTTTCCAAATTTGCTGGCATACTGATTGCAGCACTTTCACAGCATCATCTTTTAGGATTTGAAATAGCTCAACTGGAATTCCGTCACCTACACTAGCTTTGTTCATAGTGATTCTTCCTAAGGCCCACTTGACTTCACATTCCAGGATATCTGAATCTAGGTGAATGATAACACCATCATGGTTATCTGGGTCATTAAGATCTTTTTTGCATAGTTCTTCCATGTATTCTTGCCACCTCTTCTTAATATCTTCAGCTTCTGTTAGGTCCATACCGTTTCTGTCATTTATTATGCCCATCTTTGCACGAAATATTCCCTTGGTATCTCTAATTTTCTTGAAGAGATCTCTAGTCTTTCCCATTCTATTGTCTTCCTCTTTTTTTTTGTTTGTTTTGCATTGATCACTTAGGAAGACTTTCTTATCTCTCTTTGCTATTCTTTGGGACTTCACATTTAAATGGGTATATCTTTCCTTTTCTCTTTGCCTTTAGCTTCTCTTCTTTTCTCAGCTATTTGTAAGGCCTCCTCAGACAACTAAATTGCCTTTTTGCATTTTTTTTCTTGGGGATGGTTTTGATCACAGCCTCCTGTAGAATGTGATGAACCTCTGTACATAGTTCTTTAGGCACTCTGTCTAAAAATCTAGTCCCTAGAATCTATTTGTCACTTGCATTGTATAATCATAAGGGCTTTGATTTAGGTCATATCTGAATGGTTTAGTAGTTTTCCCTACTTTCATAAATTTAAGTCTGATTTTGGCAATAAGGAGTTCAAGAACTGAGCCACAGTCAGCTCCCAGTCTTGTTTTTCTGTCTGTATAGAGCTTCTCCATCTTTGCCTGCAAAGAATATAATCAATCTGATTTTGGAATTGACTATCTGGTGATGTCCATGTGTAGAGTCATCTCTTGTGTTGTTGGAAGAGAGTGTTTGGTATGACAAGTGCGTTCTCTTGGCAAAACTCAGTTAGCCTTTTCCCTGTTTCATTTTGTACTCCAAGGCCAAATTTGCCTGTTACTCCAGTTATCTCTTGACTTCCTACCTTTGCATTCCAGTCACCTATGCAATGGCATCCCACTCCAGTACTCTTGCCTGGAAAATCCCATAGATGGAGGAGCCTGGTGGGCTGCAGTCCATGGGGTAGCTAGGAGTCGGACATGACTGAGCGACTTCACTTTCACTTTTCACTTTCATGCATTGGAGAAGGAAATGGCAACCCACTCCAGTGTTCTTGCCTGGAGAATCCCAGGGATAGGGGAGCCTGGTGGGGTCGCACAGAGTCGGACACGACTGAAGCGACTTAGCAGCAGCACGATGAAAAGGATTTTTTTTCTTTTGGTGTTAGTTATAGAAGTTCTTGTAGGTGGTCATAGAATGATTCGACTTCAGCTTCTTGAGTATTTGCAGTTCGGGCTTAGATTTGAAAAATTACTGTGATATGGAATGGTTTGCCTTTGAAACAAACAGAGATCGTTCTGTCGTTTTTAACATTGCACAAAAGTACTGCATTTCAGAGTGTTTTGTTTACTATGAGGGCTACTCCATTTCTTCTAAGGGATTCCTTTCCACAGTAGTATATATTATAGCCATCTGAGTTAAATTCGCTCATTCCAGTGCATTTTAGTTCACTGAGTCCTAAATGTCGATGTTCACTCTTGCCACCTCCTGTTTGACCACTTCCAATTTACCTTGATTCATGGACTTAACATTCCAGGTTCCTATGCAATATTGTTCTCTACAGACTTTACTTCCATCACAAGTCAAATCCACGAATGGGTGTTTCTTTTGCTTTGGCTCAGGCTCTTCATTCTTTCTGGAGCTATTTCTCCACTCTTCTCCTGTAGCATATTGGGCACCTATCGACCTGAAGAGTCCATTTTTCAGTTTCATACCTTTTTTCCTTTTCATACTGTTCAGGGGGTTCTCAAGGCAAGAATACAGAAGTGGTTTGCCATTTCCTTCTCCAGTAAAAAATACTCTAGAAGAAATCAATAGCAGAATATCTGAGGCAGAAGAAAGGATCAGTGAGATGGAAGACAGAATGGTAGAAATTACTGCTGAGGAGGAGAATAAAGTGAAAATAATTAAAGGAACTGAGGATAGTATCAGAGACCTCTGGGATGATATTAAATACACCAACATTTGATTTATTGGGGTCCCAGAAGAAGAAGGGACAAAGAAAGTGTATGAAAATTTTTGAAGAGATTATAGTTGAAAATTTCCCCAAAATGGGAAAGGAAATAGTCAGTCAAGTCCAAGAGGCACAAAGAGTCAGATACAGGATAAATTGAAAGAGAAACACATAACAGTCAAACTAACAAAGATTAAACATAAAGAATATTAAAAGCAGCAAGGGAAAAGCAACAAGTAACATACAAGGGAAACCTTATATGTTTAACAACTGATCCTTCTGCAGAAACTCTGCAGGCCAGAAGGGAATGGCAGGATACATTTCAAGTACTGAAAGGAAAGAATCTGCAACCAAGATTACTCTATCTGACATGGATCTCTTACAATACTGATGGAGAAATCAAAAGCTTTACAGACAAACAGAAGTAAAGAGAATTTAGTACCATCAAAGCAGCTTTATAACAAACTGTAATGGGACTTACATAGTCAGGAAATACTAGTGAAGAAGAAGATCTACAAAAACAAACCCAAAACTATTGAGAAAATGGCAATAGGAATATATACATCAATAATTACTTTAAATGTAAATGCATTAAACACTCCAACCAAAAGGCACAGATTGGCTGAACAGTTCCAAAACTAGACCCATATATATGCTGTTTACAAAAACCCACTTCAGACCTAAAGACACATATAGACTGAAACTGAGAGGATAGGAAAATATATACTATGCAAATTTTATGACCAACCTAGATAGCATATTAAAAAGGAGAGACATTACTTTGCCAACAAAGGTCTAGTCAAGGCTATGGTTTTTCCAGTAGTCATGTATGGATGTAAGAGTTGGACTGTGAAGAAAGCTGAGTGCCGAAGAATTGATGCTTTTGAACTGTGGTGTTGGAGAAGACTCTTGAGAGTCCCTTGGACTGCAAGGAGATCCAACCAGTCCATTCTAAAGGAGATCAGTCCTGGGTTTTCTTTGGAAGGAATGATGCTAAAGCTGAAACTCCAGTACTTTGGCCACCTCATGCGAAGAGTTGACTCATTGGAAAAGACTCTGATGCTGGGAGGGATGGGGGCAGGAGGAGAAGGGGACGACAGAAGATGAGATGGCTGGATGGCATCACTGACTCGATGGACGTGAATCTGAGTGAACTCTGGGTGTTGGTGATGGACAGGGAGGTCTGGCGTGCTGCGATTCATGGGGTCGCAAAGAGTCGGACATTACTGAGCGACTGAACTGAACTGAATGCACCCAACATAAAAGCACCTCAATACATAAGAAAATGCTAACAGATATAAAAGGAAAAATTGACATTAACACATTAATAGTAGAAGACTTTAACATCTTGCTTACACCAGTGAACTGATCATCAAAACAGAACTCTTATAAGGAAGCAAAAGCCTTAAAGAGCACATTAGACCAGAAATATCATTGCTATCTTCAGGACATTCCATCCAAATGCAGAAGAATACAATTTCTTCACATGTGCACAGGAAACATTCTCCAGAGTAGACCACATCTTGGGTCATAAATCAAACTTCAGTAAATTTTTTAATCAATAAAACTGATATCATATTAATTATCATTTCTGACAACAATGCTATGAGAGTAGATCTCAATTACAAGACAAACCTGTAAAAAATACAAACATATGTATATTAAACAATACATTTCTAAATAATGAACAGATTACTGAAGGCGACAAAAAGGGAAATAAAAAAATTCCTAGACACAAATGACAGTGAAAACCCAACAAGTCAACCTATTCAATTCAGCAAAAGCATTTCTAAGAAGGAAGTTTATAGCAATGCAATCCTACCTCAAGAAACAAGAAAAACATTGAATAGAAAACCTAACTTTACACCTAAAACAAATGGAAAAAGAACAAAAATTCTCAAAGTTAGCAGAAGGAAAGAAATCATAAAATTCAGAACACGAAATAAATGATAAAGAATGAAAGAAACTAGTAAAGATTAATAAAAGCTAAAAGCTGGTTCTTTGAGAAGATAAACAAAATTGGCAAACCTTTAGCCAGACTCACCAAGAAAAAATGAGAGAAGAATCAAATCAGCAAAATTAGAAATGAAAAAGGAGAAGTTACAACAGACAATGCAGAAATACAAAGAATTATAAGAGCCTATTATGAGCAACTAAATGCCAATAAAATGAACAATGTGGAAGAAATGGACAGAGTCTTAGAAAATTTCAATCTTCCAAGACTGATCCAGGAAGAAAAAATTATGGACAACCCCAATTACAAGCACTGAGACCAAAACTATGTTAAAAAAAAAAAAAAAACTCCCCCAAAACAAAAGCCCAAGGTCAGATGGCTTCACAGGTGAATTCTATAAAATATTTAGAAAAGAGCTAATGTCTATCCTTTTATACGTCTTTCACAAAACTGCAGAGGGAGGAACATTTCTAAACTTTTTCTATGAGGCCACCATCACCCTGATACCAAAACCAGGCAAAGACAACCGAAAAGAATATTACAGGCCAATATTATAGATGAACATAGATGGAAAAATCCTGAACAAAATTCTAGGAAACAGAATTCAGCAACACAGTAAAAGCTCATACACCAGGATCAAGTCTGGTTTATCCCAGGGATGCAAGGATTTTTCAATATATGCAAATCAATATGATACTCCATATTAACAAATTGAAAGGTAAAAACCATATGATAATCTCAGTAGATTCAGAAAACCCTATGACAAAATTTAGCACCCATTTATCATAAAAACTCTTCAAAAATGGGCATAGAAGGAACCTGCCTCAACACAGTAAAGACATATATATTAAGCCCACAGCAAATATTATTCTCAATAGTGAAAAACTGAAAGCATTTGCCCTAAGATTAGGAACAAGACAAGTGTGTCCACTCTCACCACTATTATTCAACATAGCTTTGGAAGTCCTAGCTATGGTGATCAAAGAAGAAAAAGAAATAAAGGAACGCAGATTGGACAAGAACATGCAAAACTCACTGTTTGCAGATAACATGATACTATACTTAGAAAATGCTAAAGATACTATCAGAAAATTACTAGAGTTAATCAGTGAATTTAGCAAAGTCAAAGGGTACAAAATTAATACACATATATCATTTGCATTCCTATATAGTAACAATGAAAAATCAGAAATAGAAATTAAACAATCAATCCTATTCACTATTGCAACAAAGAGAATAAGAAAAACCTAACTAAGGAGACAAAAAAACTGCATACAGAAAATTATAAGACACTGATGAAAGAAATCAAAGACAACATAAACAGATGGAGAGATATTCCATGTTCCTGGGTTGGAAGAATCAATACCATGAAAACGACTATACAACCAAATGCAGTCCACAGATTCAATGAAATCTCTAGCAAATTACCAATGGCATTTTTCACAGAGCTAGAACAAAAAATTTCACAATTCATATGGAAACAAAAATGACCCTGAATAGCCAACGCAGTCTTAAGAAGAATGGAGCTGGAGAAATCATCTTTCTTGACTTGAGACTATACTACAAAGATATAGTCATCAAGACAGTATAGTACTGGCACAAAAACAGAAATATAAAATTTGGAACAAGATAGCTCAGAGATAAACCCATGCACCTATGGGTACCTTATTTTTGACAAGAGTCAAGACCCATCAATGGGCCAAAGACAGCCTCTTTAAAAAGTGGTGTTGGGAAAAATGGACAACTACATGTAAAAAGAATGAAATTAGAACACTTCCTAACACCATTCACAAAGATAAATTCAAAATGGATTAAAGACCTAAATGTAAGACCAGAAACCATAAAACTCTTAGAGGAAAATATAGGCAGAATATTCAATGATATAAATCAAAGCAAGATGCTCTATGACCCACCTAGAGTAATGGAAATAAAAACAAAAATAAACAAGTGGGACCTAATTAACTTAAAAGCTTTTTCACAGCAAAGGAAACTATAAACAAGGTAAAAAAGCAATGCTCTGAATGGGAGAAAATAATAGCAAATGAAACAACTGACAAAGGATTGACTTCCAAAATATATAAGCAACCCATAGAAGTCAATACCTGAAAAACAAACAACCCAATCAAAAACTGGGCAGAAGACTTAAACAGACATTTCTCCAAAGAAGACATACAGATGGCTAACAATCAGATGGAACAATACTCAACATTGCTCATTATTAGAGAAATGCAAATCAAAACTACAATGAGATATCTCCTCACATGAGTCAGAATCAGTTCAGTTTAGCATAACTGAATTGATTCTGTGATCCCATGGACTGTAGCATGCCAGGCTTGCCTGTCCATTACCAACTCCTGCAGCTTGATCAAACACATGTCCATCAAATCAGTGATGCCATGCAACCAACTCATCCTCTGTTGTCCCCTTCTGCTCTTGTCTTCAATCTTTCCCAGCATCAGGGTCTTTTCCAATGAGTCAGTTATCTGCAGCAGGTGGCCAAAATATTGGAGCTTCAACTTCAGCATCAGTCCTTCCAATTATTCAGGACTGATTTCCTTTAGGATTGATTGGTTTGATCTCCTTGCAGTCCAAGGGACTCTCAGAAGTCTTCAATACCACAGTTCAAAAGCATCAGTTCTTCAGTGCTCACTTTTCTTTATGGTCCAACTCTCACATCTATACATGACTACTGGAAAAAGCATAGCTTTGACTAGATGGACCTTTGTTGGCAAAGTAATGTCTCTGCTTTTTAATATGCTGTCTAGGTTGGTCATAGCTTTTCTTCCAAGGAGCAAGCATCTTTAAATTTCATGGCTACAGTCACTATCTGTAGCGATTTTCGAACCCCCCAAAATAAAGTCTGTCATGGTTTCCACTGTTTTCCCATCTATTTGCCATGAAGTGATGGCACCAGATGCCATGATCTTAGATTTTTGAATGTTGAGTTTTCAGCCAGGTTTTTCACTCTCCTCTTTCACTTTTCATCAAGAGTCTCTTTAGTTCCTCTTCACTTTCTGCCATAAGGATGGTATCATCTGCATATCTGAGGTTATTGATATTTCTCCTGGCAATCTTGATTCCAGCTCATACTTCATCCAGTCCAGCATTTCGCATGATGTACTCTGCATATAAGTTAAATAAGCAGGGTGACAATATACAGCCCTGACATACCCCTTTCCCGATTTGGAACCAGTCTGCTGTTTCATGTCTGGTTCTAACTGTTGCTTCTTGACCTGTATACAGATTTCTCAGGAGGTAGGTAAGGTGGTTTGGTATTACCATGTCTTCAAGAATTTTTCACATTTTGTTGTGATCTACACAGTCAAAGCTTTGGCTTAGTCAATAAAGCAGAAATAAATGTTTTCTTGAACTCTCTTGCTTTTCCAATGATCCAATGGATTTTGGAAATTTGATTTCTGGTTTCTCTGCCTTTTCTAACTCCAGCTTGAACATCTGGAATTTCGTGGTTTACATACTGTTGAAGCCTGGCTTAGAGAATTTTGAGCATTACTTTGCTAGTATATGAGATGAGTGCAATTTTGCAGTAGTTTGAACATTCTTTGGCATTGCCTTTCTTTGGGATTGGAATGAACTGACTTTTCCAGTCCTGTGGCCACTGCTGAGTTTTCCAAATTTGCTGGCATACTGATTGAAGCACATTCACAACATCACTTTTAGGATTTGAAATAGCTCAACTGGAATTCCATCACTTCCACTAGCTTTGTTCATAGTGATACTTCCTAAGGCCCACTTGACTTCACATTCCAGGATGTTTGGATCCTGGTGAGTGATCACACCATCGTGGTTATCTGAGTCATGGAGATATTTTCTGTATAGTTCTTCTGTGTATTCTTGCAACCTCTTCTTAATATCTTCTGCTTCTGTTAGGACCATACCATTTCTGTCCTTTATTGTGTTCGTTTTTGCATTAAATGTTCCCTTGCTCTCTTATATCCAGTCAGAATGGCCATCATCAAAAAGTCTACAAACAGTAAATGCTGGAAAGGATGTGGAGAAAAGGGTGCACTCTTGCACTGTTGATGGGAATGTAAATTTGTACAATCACTATGGAAGACAGTATGAAGATTCCTTAAAAAACCAGGAATAAAATCACCATATGATTCAGCTATCCCACTACTAGGCATATACCCTGAGGAAACCAAAAATGAAAAGGACACCTGTAGTCCAATAATCATTGCAGCACTATTTACAATAGCTAGAACATGGAAGCAACATAGATATTCATTGACAGATGAATGGATAAAGAAGCTGTGGCACATATATATAAGGAATATTGCTCAGCCACAAAAAGGAATGCATTTGAGTCAGTTCTAATGAGGTGAATGAATCTAGAGCATTTTATGCAGCGTGAAAAGTTGAAAGTGAAAGTTGCTCAGTGTATCCTATTCTTTGTGATCCCATGGATTAGTCTGCCAGTCTTCTCTGTCCATGGAATTTTCCAGGCCAGAAAACAGGCCTGGGTAGCTGTTTCCTTCTCCTGGGGATCTTCCTAAACCAGGGATCAAACCCAGGTCTCCTGCATTGCAACCAGATTCTTTATCAGCTGAGCCATCAGGGAAGCCTATACAGAGTGAAGTAAGTCAGAAAGAGAAAGATAAATATCATATTCTAATGCATATATATGGAATCTAGAAAGATGGTACTGATGAATTTATTTGTAGGGCAGCAATGGAGGCTCAGAGGTTAAAGCATCTGCCTGGAATGCGGGAGACCCAGGTTCAATTCTTGGGTCAGGAAGATCCCCTGGGGAAGGAAATGACAACCCACTCCAGTACTCTTGCCTGGAGAATCCTATGGAGGGAGGAGCCTGGTAGGCTACAGTCTATGGGGTCGCAAAGAGTCGGACACGACTGAGCGACTTCACTTTCACTTTCAATGGAGAAACAGACATAGAGAACAAATTTATGGACACAGCAGGGGGAAGAGGAAGGAGACGGTGAGCTGAATGAAGAGAGTAACTTGGAAATGTACATTACCATATATAAAGGAGATAGCCAATGGGTATTTGCTCTATGACTCAGGGAATTCAAACAGGGGCCCTGTAACAACATAAAAGGGTGGGATGAGGAGGGAGATGGGAGTTTCAAGAGGGAGGAGACATATGTATACCTATGGTTGACTCATGCTGATTTTTGGCATTAACAACAAAATTCTGTAAAGCAATTATTCTTCAATTTAAAAATAAATCTATTAAAAAAAAAAAAACAGAAACACAGCATTGCACATTAGCAGACAGGCTGCACAAAGCCATACCAAATCAATAGACATCCCAAAACTTAATACTGGATATGGCTCTGCCTTTCAGAGAGACGAGATCCAGCTCCATCCACAGGCAAAAGTCCCTCAACCAGCAAACCTTCACAAGGCACTGTTCCAACTCCACACACTGGAGGCAGACTCCACAATTAAGAACTACAACCTTCCAGTCTGCAGAAATGGGACCCCAAGCAAAGTAAACCAAACAAAATGACGACAGAAAAATATGCAGCAGGTGAAAGAACAAGGTATAAACCTACCAGAACAAGCACATGAGGAGGAAATAGGGAATCTGCATGAAAGAGAATTCCAAATAATCATAGTAAAGATGATCCAAAACCCTCAAAACAAAATGGAGGCATGGATAAGTAGACTGAACACATGGATAAAGAAAATGGAAGAAATGTTTAAAAAGGACATAGAAGAATTAAAGAATAAACAATCAACCATGAACAATGCAATACTGAGATTAAAAATATACTAGAGGGAACCAACAGTGGAGTAACTGAAGAAGAATGGGTAAGTGAGCTGGAAGATTGAATGGTGGAAATAACTGAAGCAGAGAATAATAAAGAAAAAAGAATGAAAAGAAATGAGGACAACTTCAGAGACCTCTGGGACAACTTTAAGAGCCCCAACATTTGAATCATAGGTATCTCAGAAGAGACAAAAGGAAAGGGCATGATAAAATATTTAAGGGGATTATAGTAAAAAATTCCCTAAAATGGGAAAAGAAATAGACACCCAAGTGCAGAAAGCCCAGAGAGTTCCCTACAGGACAAAATCAAGGAGAAATATGCCAAAACACATATTAATCGAACTAACAAAGTTCAACACAAAGAACAAATATTAAAAGCAGCAAGGGAAAAGCAAAAATAACATACGAGGGGATCGCCATAAAGCTAACAGATGATCTTTCAACAGAAACCCTGCAGGACAGAAGAAAATGACAGGACATACTTAAAGAGATGAGAGGGACAAACCTACATCCAAGATTACTCTATCCAGCAAGAATCTCATTCAGATTTGAAGGTGACATAAAAGCTTTAGAGACAAGCAAAGCAGCACTACCAAACCAGCTCCTCACCAAATGCTAAAGGAACTTCTCTAGACAGAAAACACAGAAAAGACTGACCAAAAAAAACCCCAAAACAAAAATTAAATGGTAACAGAATCATGTGAAATACCAAGCTGGGTGAATCACAAGCAGGAATCAAGGTTGCTGGAAAAATATCAATAACCTCAGATATATAGATGACATCATCCTTATGGAAGAAAGTGAAGAGGAACCAAAAAGCCTCTTGATGAAAGTGAAAAAGGAGAGTGGAAAAAGTTGGCTTAAAACTCAACATTAAGAAAATGAAGATCATGGCATCTTGTCCCATCACTTCATGGGAAATAGATGGGGAAACAGTGGAAACAGTGACAGGTTATTTTCTTGGGTTCCAGAATCCAAAATCAGAGTAGAAATAAATGAATAAGAAGTGAAGGAGACTATAGAAAAAATCAATAAAACTAAAAGCTGGTTCATTGAGAATATGAACAAAATTGACAAACCATAAGTCAGACTTATCAAGAACAAGAGCAAAAAGACTCAGTAAAATTAGAAATGGAAAAGAAGTTACAATGGACAACACTAAAATATAAAGGATCATAAGAGAACAACTATATGGCAATAAAATGAATAACATGGAAGAATGGACAAATTCTTAGACAAGTATAACCTTCCAAAACTGAACCAGGAAGAAACTGAAAATATGAACAGACCAATCACAAACATGGAAATCAAAACTGTAATAAAAAATCTTCCAACAACAACAAAAAAGCCTGGTAGTTCCCTGAGAGAGGGACTGCAGCTACAAGTGTGCAGATCACAGAGGCTGTGACCCCCAGAGGCAGGAGCTGCCAGGTGACCCTCCCTGCCCCTCAATCACTCCACCCAGCCACTTGCCATCGGCCAGCATCCATGGTAGCAGGTGCCTAGTGCATCCCCCCATAACCCACGCCCACCATCACCACCCCATCCATGGATCCATGCTGCCACGGCCAGTCTCACCTGGCATCGCAGCCTGCCTGTCACAGCCCCAGTGCCCATGGTGATGGCCCAGATGACGGCAAAAGCAGCAGGGGATGCTGCTGAGTTGAAGACAGCACAGCTTGCCTACCAGACCTACTCACTTGCCTTGCTGCGTGTTTATGTTTACGAGTTTACAACTTTTCTAAGAACTTCTGTACACATGTTCAGTTCAGTTCAGTCGCTCAGTCGTGTCCGACTCTTTGCGACACCAAGAATCGCAGCACGCCAGGCCTCCCTGTTCATCACCATCTCCCGGAGTTCACTCAGACTCACGTCCATCGAGTCCATGATGCCATCCAGCCATCTCATCCTCTGTCGTCCCCTTCTCCTCCTGCCCCCAATCCCTCCTAGCATCAGAGTCTTTTCCAACGAGTCACCTCTTCTCATGAGGTGGCCAAAGTACTGGAGCTTCAGCTTTAGCATCATTCTTTCCAAAGAAATCCCAGGGCTGATCTCCTTTAGAATGGACTGGTTGGATCTCCTTGCAGTCCAAGGGACTCTCAAGAGTCTTCTCCAACACCACAGTTCAAAAGCATCAATTCTTCAGTGCTCAGCCTTCTTCACAGTCCAACTCTCACATCCATACATGACCACAGCAAAAGCCATAGCCTTGACTAGACGGACCTTAGTCGGCAAAGTAATGTCTCTGCTTTTGAATATACTATCTAGGTTGGTCACAACTTTTCTTCCAAGGAATAAGCGTCTTTTAATTTCATGGCTGTAGTCACCATCTGCAGTGATTTTGGAGCCCCCAAAAATAAAGTCTGACACTGTTTCCCCATCTATTTCCCATGAAGTGATGGGACCAGATGCCATGACCTTTGTTTTCTGAATGTTGAGCTTTAAGCCAACTTTTTTGCTCCCCTCTTTCACTTTCATCAAGAGGCTTTTTAGCTCCTCTTCCTTTTCTGCCATAAGGGTGGTGTCATCTGCATATCTGAGGTTATTGGTATTTCTCCTGGCAATCTTGATTCCAGCTTGTGTTTCTTCCAGTCCAGTGTTTCTCATGATGTACTCTGCATATAAGTTAAATAAGCAGGGTGACAATATACAGCCTTGACGTACTCCTTTTCCTATTTGGAACCAGTCTGTTGTTCCATGTCCAGTTCTAACTGTTGCTTCCTGACCTGCATACAGATTTCTCAAGAAGCAGGTTAGGTGGTCTGGTATTCCCATCTCTTTCAGAATTTTCCACAGTTTATTGTGATTCACACAGTCAAAGGCTTTGACATAGTCAATAAAACAAAAATAGATGTTTTTCTGGAACTGTCTTGCCTTTTCCATGATCCAGCGGATGTTGGCATTTTGATCTCTGGTTCCTCTGCCTTTTCTAAAACCAGCTTGAACATCAGGGAGTTATTCACAGTTCACATATTGCTGAAGCCTGGCTTGGAGAATTTTGAGCATTACTTTACCAGCATGTGAGATGAGTGCAATTGCACAGTAGTTTGAGCATTCTTTGGTATTGCCTTTCTTTGGGATTGGAATGAAAACTGACCTTTTTCAGTCCTGTGGCCACTGCTGAGTTTTCCAAATTTGCTGGCATATTGAGTGCAGCACTTTCACAACATCTTTCAGGATTTGAAACAGCTCAACTGGAATTCCATCCCCTCCACTAGCTTTGTTGGTAGTGATGCTTTCTAAGGCCCACTTGACTTCACTTTCCAAGATGCCTGGCTCTAGATTAGTCATCACATCGTCATGATTATCTGGGTCGTGAACATCTTTTTTGTACAGTTCTTCCATGTATTCTTGCCACCTCTTCTTACTATCTTCTGCTTCTGTTAGGTCCATACCATTTCTGTACTTTATCGAGCCCATCTTTACATGAAGTGTTCCCTTGGTATCTATAATTTTCTTGAAGAGATCTCTAGTCTTTCCCATTCTGTTCTTTTCCTCTATTTCTTTGCATTGATTGCTGAAGAAGGCTTTCTTATCTCTTCTTGCTATTTTTTGGAACTCTGCATTCAGATGCTTATATCTTTCCTTTTCTCCTTTGCTTTTTGCCTCTCTTCTTTTCACAGCTATTTGTAAGGCCTCCCCAGACAGCCATGTTGCATTTTTGCATTTCTTTTCCATGGGGATGGTCTTGATCTCTGTCTGCTGTACAATGTCACAAACCTCATTCCATAGTTCATCAGGCACTCTATTTATCAGATCTGGGCCCTTAAACCTATTTCTCACTTCCACTGTATAATCATAAGGGATTTGATTTAGGTCATACCTGAATGGTCTAGCAGTTTTCCCTACTTTCTTCAGTTTAAGTCTGAATTTGGTAATAAGGAGTTCATGATCTGAGCCACAGTCAGCTCCTGTTCTTGTTTTGTTGACTGTATAGAGCTTCTCCATCTTTGACTGCAAAGAATATAATCAATCTGATTTTGGTTATGACCATCCAGTGATGTCCATGGGTGGAGTCTTCTCTTGTGTTGTTGGAAGAGGGTGTTTGCTATGACCAGTGCATTTTCTTGCCAAAACTCTATTAGTCTTTGCCCTGCTTCATTCCACATTCCAAGGCCAAATTTGCCTGTGACTCCAGGTGTTTCTTGACTTTCTACTTTTGCATTCCAGTCCCCTAGAATGAAAAGGACATCTTTTTTGGGTGTTAGTTCTACAAGGTCTTGTAGGTCTTCATAAAACCGTTCAACATCAGCTTCTTCAGCATTACTGGTTGGGGCATAGACTTGGCTAACTATGGTATTGAATGGTTTGCCTTGGAGATGAACAGAGATCATTCTGTCGTTTTTGAGATTGCATCCAAGTACTGCATTTCAGACTGTTTTGTTGACCATGATGGCTACTCCATTTCTTCTGAGGGATTCCTGCCCACAGTAGTAGATGTAATGGTCATCTGAGTTAAATTCACCCATTCCAGTCCATTTTAGTTTGCTGATTCCTAGAAAGTCGACGTTCACCCAAAGGGAACTCATGTACACCTGTGGTGGGTTCATGTTGATGTATGGCAAAACCAATACAGTATTGTAAAGTAAAATAAAGTAAAATAAATAAAATTAAAAAAAATAAAAATGCTTTTATATTTAATCCAAAGAAGAAGGATCTTAGGCAATTGGGGGTTTTTGGTTTTGGCTTCATTTCTAAGTCTTCTTTTCCTCTTTGTTCACTTTGGGGTTCAGGTACCACCCTGCTTCAGACTTCCAAGGCTTTTGGGGACCCCACATTAATGAGGCAGCGACTTGGTGAGTCTGACATGGCTTTCAGTGACACGCTGTTCCCATCCTTCTCTACATTCAAGTCCAGCCCAGCGGGAAATGAGAAGCCACTGCGTCCAGCAGGTGCCCCAAATAGCCACTGATGGCAGGAGCTCTCCTACGTGAACTGACTTCCCCTGGTGCTTCTTGGCCTCCCCTACTACCTGGCGGCAGTGACTGTGGCCACCAGTCTGGAGAGTGGCAGAATCAGTGGGGCTTGTGGCAGCAGCAATGTGGCTCTCCTACCCTGGAGGGAGATGGAATAGTTCGGTGATTTCCAGGACCTGGACTTTATCCTTTCCAACTCGCTGTCCCATCAGGAGTCAGTGGCCACCACGGTGTCCTCATCAGCATCATCCTTGTCCTTCCCAATGAGTAGCAGTTCTGCCAGTTCTCCCTCCACCTGCAGCTTCAGCTATCGAATTAGGACAGGTATGGCGCCAGGCAGCTCCAGTGGCAGCCTCCTCTATGGTGGTGAGTCTGCACCCCCTCCAACACTCCCTTCAGCCTGGCAAACATCAGCGACATGAGCCTCTCTGGCAGTGAGCTCCCACAGCCCAAATTGGACCCAGTGTACATTCCGCCACAACAGCTGTAGTCCCCAGGTTGGCAGATTGATGGGCAAGTTTGTGTTGAAGGCATCACTGAGTGTTCCTGGCAGTGAGTAAGGCAGCCCATTGGTCATCAGTGTTAGCAAAAGCAGCCCGGATGGCAGCCACCTGGTGGTGGTGGTGGCGCCCTATGGCAGTGGGCCACTGTGCAGTTGCCCTAAGTTCAAGCTTGGACCCCCTCTCAGCAATGGCCACCAGTCTCATGTACATGACTTTCCCCTGGGGTGGCAGCTCCCCAGCAGGACTACTCTGACACTGGGTGCCCAGGAGCTGCTGAGCAGCAGAGACTGTCATCCTATTCTGTGGCTCCCTTCCCCACTCACACCCCAGGCTTCCATCCCCACCCTCGGCCCAACCACCCTTCCTTTCTGCCTGACAAGATGCATCCACAAGTCCCACTGCTCCATTACCAAGGACTCATACCACCCAGTTCCTGCATGCTGGAAGAGTCCAAGCCAAAGAAGGGGAGAAGGTTGTGGCCCCAGAAAACTATGGCCACTCACACTTGTGATTACAGAGGCTACAGCAAAACCTACATGAAGAGTTTTCATCTCAAGGCACACCTCCACACCCACACAGGTAATGTACCTTACCACTGTAACTGGGATGGCTGTGGGTGGAAGTTTGTTTACTCAGATGAACTGACCAGGCACTACTGCAAACACACCTGGCATGACCCCTTCCAGTGCCAGTATGGGGCGGGGCATTCTCAAGGTCAGACTACCTCACTTTACACATGAAGAGGCACTTTTAAATCCCCAAACAGTGGATGTGACCTGCACTGCCAGAAGAGAATTCAGTGTTTTTAACCTTTCATATTGTCTTCCTGGTGAGGAGAGGAACCCAGCTGGAAAGCACTATAATCGTGGTCAAGTTCCCAACCAGTCAACTTGTGAGTGGATAATCAGGAGACAGTAGGAAACCAAAAGACAAACAAACAAGCAAAACAAACAAAAAACAAAACATTAAAAAACAGATGGGGTCTGTGGCTGGATCTTCTATCATTCCAATTCTAAATCCAACTTGCATACATATTCCTGGACTTATGAATGCCAAAGAGGTGACTGGAAGTTGTGGATATCAGGGTATAAATTAGATCTGAGAGTTGAGGGGAGGGAAGACCAGAATCCACTGAATTGGTTCAAGTTGGTGATGGACAGGGAGGCCTGGCGTGCTGTGATTCATGGGGTTGCAAAGAGTCGGACACGACTGAGCGACTGAACTGAACTGAACTGAATATAAGAAAAAACATCATCTTGTGTTCTCCTTGCATTCTAAAAGCCATTATTATGACCTTAGAAGAGGACAAAATTCAAGTACAGAAAATGTTTTTAATAGCCTAAATGATGGTGCTTGGTAAGTCTTGGTTCTAAACATACCAAGTGAAGCCAGAGTTCATAAACTGCTACATACTTTGACAAGGAAAATTTACTTTTGCCTTCTTAGCTATGTTTATGGCCTAAGTCAGAAAAATACACTTGGTTTACTTTAAATCTTTTTATACAGACAGTCTGTTATGCATTGTGGTTTCATATGTGCAATAATATGTACAGTGGTTTATTCCCAAGTATACCTTAAGCAGAACAAATTTTTAAATATAGTCTGCCTTAATAAATATGTAAGATAAATTTAAGCAACCTTCCATTTTGTATATTTGTAAACTGTAAAGAAAAAAATTAACATTTTGTAGAATTCATATTTTGCATATTCAAGATGAGAATTAAGTTTAAATAAACCTATAATATTTTATCTAAAAATAAAAAAAGCCCAGGGCCAGATGGCTTCACAGGTGCATTTTACCAAAAGTTTAGAGAAGACCTAACACCTATTTTGCTCAAACTCTTCCAGAAAATTGAAGAGGAAAGAACATTTCCAAACAAGGCCACCATCACCATAATACCAAAATCAGACAAAGATGCCACACACACACACACACAAAAAGAAAGAAAATAAAAGAGAGACAGAAAATTACAGGCGGATGTTACTGATGAACATAGATGCAAAAATATTTAAATATTCTAGCAAAAAGAATCCAACAACACATTAAAAAGATCATACAGGGGGTGGTCCTCAGAAGGTGGAGGATTAGGATGGGGAGACCACTTTCTCCCCGACAAATTCATTGAAAGATCATTTGAATGCTGAGCAAATTCCACAAAACAACTTCTGAATGCTGGAGGACACCAGGCACCCAGAAAGGCAGCCCATTCTCTCTGAAAGGAGGTAGGACAAAATATAAAAGATAAGAAGAGAGACAAAAGAGTTAGTGATGGAGACCCATCCCAGGGAGGGTGTTGTGAAGGAAGAGAAGTTTCCAAACACCAGGAAACCTTCTCACCAGTGGGTCTCTGGGGAGGGAATCTCAGAAGGCAACATAACCAGGAGGAAAAATAAATAAATAAAACCCATAGATTATGTGCCTAACTGCAACTCCCAGGGGAGAAGTAGCCCAGACGCTCACGTCCACCACCAGCAAGTGAGGGCTGAACGGGGAGGTGTGGGCTGTGTTGCTTAGGGTAAGAACCAGGCCAGAATGCCCTGAGGGCAATCTAAGGGAGCTAACATGAGATAGCAACCCAAACCTTGGGAGACCCAGAGAGAGAGAGAGAGAGAAAAAAAAAAAAAAGAGGAAAGAGAGAGAAAACTTTCCCACGAAAAGATCTAACCTAAGGCACTGCTCGCCCGCTCACAGAACAAAGGACTCAGTGAATAGCAGAGGAGAGCTAGCCAGAGGCAGAGAGGCCAGCAGGCGACAGCCAGAGCCAAAAGGTGAGGGGCAATCTTGGCCCCAGAGATGCCATCCTCCAACAAACTGGGAGCAGGCTCTCAGTTGCTAGCCTGGTCTTCCTGGGATCCTGGATGGTTGACATCCCCCAGAGGGTTGCAGTCAGAAATCAGCTCCAAGAGGAGACATATGGCGCATCTGAGATGGCGCTCTCACTGTGCCCCCAGGAAATTGAGCGGCTGGGACTGGGGAGATGATAAGATGCACAATCCACCTGGGAGAGTTCAGTCGCCAAGAATCTGGTCACCTGAGCTGCTTGCACCTGTGAAGGGTATAAAATGCAGGCCCAACCACGTCTGTGCCTTTTTGCTGCTGCTGCTGCTGCTAAGTCGCTTCAGTCGTGTCCGATTCTGTGCGACCCCATAGACGGCAGCCCACCAGGCTCCCCCATCCCTGGGATTCTCCAGACAAGAACACTGGAGTGGGTTGCCATTTGGAGTACTGGAAAACCTGAACCTGAGTGGCTTAGATCTGGGAAGTGCATGCAATCTAGGGCCCACTTTAGACAGTTACCCTGCAGAGCAACCTGGAGCCTGAGCAGTGTAGACCAGGAAAGCACATGTGCCATGAGTGGGGGCAAACCCAGTGTGGCCAAGACACTGCAAGCACTCCCCACACACACAAGTGATATTTGTTTTCAGTGTTCCTCTCTCCCCACAGCACAACTGAACAAGTGAGCCTAAATAAGATACCACCTTCGCCCCCTTGTGTCAGGGTGGAAATTAGACACTGATGAGACTTGCAAACAGAGAAAGCCAAAATAAAGTAAGAAGAGGGAACTTATTTGGAAGTGACAGGTACAATAGATTAAAACCCTGTAGTTAGCACTGACTACATTGGAAGGGGTCTATAGACATTGAGAAGAAGTATAAGCTGGAACAAGTAACTATCTGAAACTGAACTGACCCCACACTGCCCACAATAGCTCCAGAGAAATTCCTAGATATATTTTACTATTATAATTTTTCAATTTTTCAAATTTTAAGTTCTTTATCACTCCTTCAATTTTCATTTTTATAACCTACTCAGTTCAGTTCAGTTCAGTTGCTCAGTTATGGCCCAATCTTTGCAACTCCATGAATCACAACATTCCAGGCCTCCCTGTCCATTACCTTGTGAAAAAGACCCTATTTTTAAAGCAAATTTCATATATAAATATATATATATATATATATATATAAAATTTTGTGATTTTGTTTTTTTTTAATATTGTATTTTTGAGAGTCTAACCTCTACTCTAGATTTTTAATCTTTGCTTTTTGGTATTTGTTATCAATTCTGTACCTTTAAGAATCTAATCTTCAGTACCCATTTTTAACTTAAGAGTGTGATTACTGGCTTGATTGCTCTCTCCCCCTTTTGACTCTCCTTTTTCTCCCCCTGGTCACCTCTATCTCCTCCGTCCCCCTTCTCTTCTCTACCCAACTCTGGGAATCTCTTTGGATATTCTGGGTTGTAGAGAACACTCAGGGAACTGATCATTGGCTAGATCTGTTTCTCTCCTTTTGACTCCCCCTCTTCTCCTCCCAGTCACTTCTATAATCCTTCCTCCCTCTTCTCTTCTCTGTGTAACTCCATGAAAGTCTTTGAGTGTTCCAGACTGTGGAGAGTAAATAGGGAATTGATTACTGGCTAGATTGTTCTCTCCCCTTTTGATCCCCCCTCTTCTCCCCCTGGTCACCTCTATCTCCCTCTTCCCTTTTCTCCATGTAATGCTGTGAACCTCTCTGGTGTCCCTCACTGTGGAGAATCTTCACCATTAACCTAGATGGTTTATCATTGGTGCTGTATGGATGGAGAAGTCTTGAGGCTACTGTAAAAATAAGACTGAAAGCCAGAGGCAGGAGGCATAAACCCAAAACTTGAGAACACTAGAGAACTCCTGACTCCAGGGAACATTAATTGACAAGAGCTCATCCAAAAGCCTCCATACCTACACTGAAACCAAGCTCCACCCAAGAGCCAACAAGTTTCAGAGCAAGGCATACCAAGCTAATTCTCCAACATAATTCTCCAACCCTGAGCATTAAAATACAGGTGGCCAAAAGTCACACCAAAGCCATAGACACCTCAAAACTCACTACTGGATACTTCATTGCACTCCAGAGAGAAGAGACTCAGCTCCACCTACCAGAACACCAATGCAAGCTTCCCTAACTAGGAAACCTTGACAAGCCACTCGTCCAACCCCACCCACAAGGAGGAATCTCCACAATAAAGAGGAACCACAAATTTCCAGCATACAGAAAGGCAGGCCACTCCAAACACAGCAACGTAAACAAGATGAAAAGGCACAGAAATATTCAGCAGGTAAAGGAACATGATAAAAGCCCACCATACCAAACAAAAGAGGAGGAGATATGGAGTCTACCTGAAAAATAATTCAAAATAATGATAGTAAAAGTGATCCAAAATCTTGAAAACAAAATGGAGTTACAGATAAACCATCTGGAGACAAGGATTGACAAGATGCAAGAATGTTTAAGAAGGACCTAGAAGAAATTTTAAAAAATTAATCAATACTGAATAATGCAATAACTGAAATGAAAAGCACTCTGGAGGGAACCAACAGTAGAATAACTGAGGCAGAAGATAGGATACGTGAGGTGGAAGATACAATGGTGGAAATAGATGAAGCAGAGAGGAAAAAAGAAAAAAATAACTAAAAGAAATGAGGACAAACTCAGAGACCTCTGGGACAATGTTAAGCGCCCCAATATTTGAATCATAGGAGTCCCAGAAGAAGAAGACAAAAAGAAAGGCCATGAGAAAATACTTGAGGAGATAATAGTTGAAAAATTCCCTAAAATGGGGAATGAAATAGCCACCCAAGTCCAATAAACTCAGAGAGTCCCAGACAAGATAAACCCAAGGTGAAACACCCCAAGACACATATTAATCAAATTAACAAAGACCAAACATAAAGAACAAATATTAAAAGCAGCAAGGGAATAACAACAAATAACTCACAATGGGATTCCCATAAGGATAACAGCTGATCTTTCAATAGAAACTCTTCAGGCCAGAAGGGAGTGGCAGGAAATACTTTAAGTGATGAAAGAGAAAATATACAACCCAGATTACTACACCCAGCAAGGATCTCATTCAAACATGAAGGAGAAATCAAAAGCTTTACAGACAAGCAAAAGCTGAGAGAATGCAGCACCACGAAACCAGCTCTTCAACAAATGCTAAAGGATCTTCTCTAGACAGGAAACACAGAAAAGGTGTGTAAACTCGAACCCAAAATAACAAAGTAAATGGCAAAGGGATCATACTTATCAATAATTACCTTAAATGAAAATGGGCTGAATGCCCCATTGGCTGAATAGATACAAAAACAAGACCCCTATATATGTTGTCTACAAGAGACTCACCTCCAACCTAGGGACACATACAGACTGAAAGTAAAGGGCTAGAAAAAGATATTTCATGCAAGTGGAGACCAAAAGAAAGCAGGAGTAGCAACACTCATATAAGATAAAATAGACTGAAATAAAGGTCATGAAAAGAGACAAGGAAGTAAACTACATCATGATCAAAGGATCAATCCAAGAAAAAGATATAACAATTATAAATATATATGCACCCAACATAGGAGCACTGCAATATATAAGGCAAATGTTAACAAGTATGGAAGTGGGAATTAACAGTAACACAATAATAGTGGGAGATTTTAATAACCTACTCACACCTATGTACAGATCAACTAAACAGAAAATTAACAAGGAAACACAAACTTTAAATAATACAATGGAGTAGTTAGACCTAATTGATATCTATAGGACATTTCACTACAAAACAATGAATTTCATATTTTTCTCAAATGCACATGGAACCTTCTCCAGGACAGATCACATCCTGGTCCATAAATCTAGCCTTGGTAAATTCAAAAAAATGAAATCATTCCAAGCATCTTTTATGATCCTAATGCAGTAAGATTTGATGTCAACTACAGGAAAAAAAACAAAAAACAAAAAACAAAACTATTGTAATACAAACATATGGAGGCTACACAACACACTTCTGAATAACCAACAAATCACAGAAGAAATCTAAAATATGTATAGAAATGAATGAAAATGAAAACATGACAAACCCAAACCTATGCGATTCAGTAAAAGCAGTGCTAAGGGGAAGTTACATAGCAATACAAGCTTACCTCAAAAAACAAGAGAAAAATCAAATAAACAATCCAACTTTACACCTAAAGCAATGACAAAAGAAAGAAATGAAGCACCCCAGGGTTAGTAAAAGGAAAGAAATCATAAAAATAAGGGGAGAAATAAATGCAAAAGAAACAAAGGAGACCATAGCAAAAAACAACAAAGCTAAAACCTGGTTCTTTGAGAAGATAAATAAAATAGAAAAAAACATTAGCCAAACTCATCGAGAAAAAAAGGGAGAAGAATCAAATCAAGAAAATTGGAGTTGAAAATGGAGAAATCACAACATATAACACAGAAATACAAAGGATCATAAGAGACTACTATCAGCAACTATATGCCAATAGAATGGACAACCTGGAAGAAATGGATGAATTCTTAGAAAAGTATAACTTTCCAAAACTGAACCAGGAAGAAATAGAAAATCTTAACAGACCCATTACAAGCATGGAAATCGAAACTGTAATCAGAAATCTTCCAGCAAACAAAAGCCCAGGACCAGATAACTTCACAGCTGATTTCTACCAAAAATATAGAGAAGAGCTAACACAGAGGAAGGTAAACTTCTAAACTCATTCTATGAGGCCACCATCATCCTAATACCAAAACAGAAAAAGGTGCTACAAAAAAAAAAAAAAAAAAAAAAAAGAAAAAGAAAACTACAGGCCAATATCACTGATGAACATAGATGCAAAAATCCTTAACAAAATTCTAGCAAACAGAATCCAACAACATATTAAAAAGATCATACATTATGACCAAGTGGGCTCTATCCCAGGGATGCAAGGATTCTTCAATATCCACAAATCAATCAATGTAATTCACCACATTAATAAATAGAAAAATAAAAGCCAAATGATTATCTCAATAGATGCAGAGAAGGCCTTTGACAAAATTCAACATCCATTTATGATAAAAATCCTCCAGAAAGCAGGCATAGAAGGACATACCTCAACATAATAAAAGCCCTATGTGACAAACCCACAGCAAACATTATCCTCAATGGTGAAAAATTGAAAGCATTTCCCCTAAAGTCAGGAACAAGACAAGGATGCCCACTCTCACAACTACTATTCAACAGTTTTGGAAGTTTTCGCCACAGCAGTCAGAGAAGAAAAAGAAATAAAAGGAATCTAGATTGGAAAAGAAGAAATAAAACTCTCACTGTTTGCAGATGACATGGTGCTCTACATAGAAAACTCTAAAGACTCCACCAGAAAATAACTAGAGATAGTCAACAAATATAGTAAAGTTTCAGGATATAAAATTAACACACAGAAATCCCTTGCATTCTTATACACTAACAATGAGAAAACAGAAAGAGAAATTAAGGAAACAATTTCATTCACCATTGCAATGAAAAGAATAAAATACTTAGGATTCAATCTACCTAAAGAAACAAAAGGCCTATATGTAGAAAACTATAAAACACTGATGAAAGAAATAAAAGATGACACAACTAGATGGAGAAATATACCATGTTCATGGATCAGAAGAATCAATATATTGAAAATGAGCATACTACCCAAAGCAATCTATAGATTCAATGCAATCCCTATCAAGCTACCAATGGTATTTTTCAGAGAACTAGAACAAATAATTTCACAATTTGTATGGAAATACATAAAACCTCGAATAGCTAAAGCAATCTTGATAAAGAAGAATGGAACTGGAGGAGTCAACCTGCCTGACTTCAGACTATACTATAAAGCAACAGTCATCAAGACAGTATGGTACTGGCACAAAGACAGAATTATAAATCAATGGAACAAAATAGAAAGGCTCAGAGATAAATCCACACACTTATGGACAGCTTATCTTTGACAAAGGGGGCAAGAATATAAAATGGAGAAAAGACAATCTCTTTAACAAGTGGTGCTGGGAAAACTGGTCAACCACTTGTAAAAGAATGAAACTAGAACACTTTGTAACAAAAATACATGCAAAATAGATTAAAGATCTAAGTTTAAGACCAGAAACTATAAAACTCCTAGAGGAAAACATAGGCAAATCACTCTCTGACATAAATCATAGCAGGATCCTCTATGACCCACCGCCCAGAGTAATGAAAATTAAAGCAAAAATAAACAAATGGGACTTAATTAAGCTTAAAAGCTTTTGCACAATGAAGGAAACTATAAGCAAGGTGAAAAGACAAACTTCAGAATGGGGGAAAATAATAGGAAATTAAGCAATTGACAAAGAATTAATCACAAAAATATACAAGGAGCTCCTGCAGCTCAATTGCAGAACAATAAACGACCAATCGAAAAATAGTCTGGAGAACTAAACAGATATTTCTCCAAAGATGATATACAGATGGGTAACCAGCACATTAAAAGATGCTCAACATCACTCATTATCAGAGAAATGCAAATCAAAAGCACAGTGAGGTACCATCTCATGCTAGTTAGAATGGCTGCTATCAAAAAGTCAACAAACAATAAATGCTGGAGTCAGTGTGGAGAAAACTCTTACACTGTTGGTGGGAATGCAAGCTGGTACAGCTACTGTGGAGAACAGTGTGGATATTCCTTAAAACCTGGAAATAGAACTGCCACACAATCCAACAATCCCACTGCTGGGCATACTGTCAGAGGAAACCAGAATTGAAGGAGACACATGTACCCCAGTGTTCATCGCAGCACTGTTTACAATAGCTAGGACTTTGAACCAACCTAGATGTCCATTGGCAGACAAACGGAAAAGAAAGCTGTGGTACATATACACAATGGAATATTACTGAGCTATTAAAAAGAATGCATTTGAATCAGTTCTAATGAGGTGGATGTAACTGGAGCCTATTATACAGAGTGAAGTAAGTCAGAAGGAAAAACACCAATACAGTATATTAATGCATATATATGGAGTTCAGAACAATGGTAACAATGACCCTATATGCAAGACAGTAAAAGAGACACATATGTAAAGAACAGACTTTTGGACTCTGTGGGAGAAGGTGAGGGTGGGATGATTTGAGAGAATAGCATTGAAACATATATATCACCATATGTGAAATGATTCACCACTCCAGGTTTGATGCATGAGACAGGGTTCTCAGAGCTGATGCACTGGGATGACCCTGAGGGATGGGATGGGGAGGGAGGTGGGACGGGGGTTCAGGATGAGGAACACATGTACACCCATGGCTGATTCATGTCCATGTATGGCAAAAACCACTACAATATTGTAAAGCAATTAGCCTCCAATTAAAATAAATAAATAAAAATTTTTTAAAAGATCATACATCATGATCAAGTGGGCTTTACCCCAGGCATACAAAGATTGTTTATTATATACAAACCAATCACATATTAACAAATTGAAAGATAAAAACTACATGATCATCTTAGCAGATGCTGAGGTAGCCATTGACAAAATACAACACCCATTTATGACAAAATCTCTCCAGAAAGTAGGGATGCTGCTGCTAAGTTGCTTCAGTCGTGTTCAACTCTGTGCAACCCCATAGACGGCAGCCCACCAGGCTCCCCTGTCCCTGGGATTCTCCAGGCAAGAACACTGGAGTGGGTTGCCATTTCCTTTTCCAATGCATGAAAGTGAAAAGTGAAAGTGAAGTTGCTCAGTTGTATTTGACTCTTCACAACCCCAAGGACTGCAGCCTACCAGGCTCCTCCATCCATGGGATTTTCCAGGCAAAAGTACTGGAGTGAGGTGCTATTGCATTCTCCAGAAAGTAGGGATAGAAAGAATATATTTCAACACAATAAAAGCTATATATGACAAGCCAACAGCAAACATTGTCCTGAGTGGTGAAAAACTGAAAGCATTTCCTCTAAATACAGGAACAAGACAAAGGTACCCAGTCTCACCACTATTGTTCAACATAGCTTTGAAAGTCATAGCCGCAGCAACCAAGCAAGAGAAAGAAATAAAAGGAATAAAGATTGGAAAAGAGAATTAAAACTTTCAATGTTTGCAGATGACATTATTCTCCAAATAGAAAACTATAACAATGCCACCAGAAAATTACTAGAGCGAATTCATCAATTAATATATAAAGATGCAGAACATAAAATTAATACACAGAAATCCCTTGCATTCTTTTATGCTAACAATCAAAAGGTAGAAAGTAGAAAGAGAAATTAAGGAAACAATCCCATACACGACTGCATCAAGAAGAATAAAATACATAGGGATAAATTTACCTAAAGAGACAGAATACTTGTATGAATAAAACTATAAGACACTGATGGAAGTAATCAAAGATGAAACAAAGGGATGGAGAGATATACCACGTTCTTGGATTGGAAGAATAAATACAGTGAAAATGACTATACTACCCAAAGCAATCTATAGATTCAATGCTGCTGCTGCTGCTAAGTCACTTCAGTCGTGTCTGACTCTGTGCGACCCCATAGATGGGAGCCCACCTGGCTCCCCCATCCCTGGGATTCTCCAGGCAAGAACACTGGAGTGGGTTGCCATTTCCTTCTCCAATGCATTTCTTCAATGCAATCCCTATCAAATTACCAATAGTATTTTTCATAGCACTAGAACAAATAATTTCATAATTTGTATGGGAACACAAAAAACCACAAACAGCCAAAGCAATCTTGCGAAAGAAGAATGGAACTGTAGGAAGCAACCTTACTGACTTCAAACTAACTATGAAACTACAGTCATTAAAACAGTATGGAACTGGCACAAAAACAGAAATATAGACCAATGGAACAAGATAGAAAGCCAGGAGATAAGTCCTCATAATTATGGGCACTTTATCTTTGACAAAGGAGACAAAAATATACAATGGAGAAAAGACAGTCTCTTTAGCAAAAGGTTTTGGAAAAACTGGTCAACTACGTATAAAGGAATGAAATTAGAACACACCTTAACACCATACACAAGAGTAAACTCACTATCAATTAAAGACCTCAATGTAAGACCAGAGACTATAAAACTCTTGGAGGAAAACATAGGCAGAACACTCTCTGACAGCAAGATCTTCTATGACCCACCTCCTAGAATAATGGAAATAAAAACAAAACTAAACAAATGGGACCTTATTAAACTTAAAAGCTTTTATACAACAAAGGAGACTATGAGCAAGATGAAAAGATGACCCTCAGAATGGGAGAAATTAATAGCAAATGTCAAAACTGACAAATAATTAGTGTCCAAAATATACAAGCAACTCATACAGCTCAATACCAGATGAAAACAAAAAAATAAAAAAGTGGGCAGAAGACTTAAATAAACATTTCTCCAAAGAAGACATACAGATTGCTAATAAACACACAAAAAGATGCTCAATATCTCTCATTATTAGAGAAATGCAAATCAAAACTACAATGAGGTATCATCTCACACCAGTTAGAATGGCAATCATCAAAAAGTCTACAAACAATAAATGCTGGAGAGGGTGTGGAGAAAAGGGAATGCTCTTACACCATTGGTGGAAATGTAAATTGATACAGCCACTATGGAGAACAGTATGGAGATTCCTTAAAAACTATCAATAAAACTACCATATGACCCAACAAATTTACTCAGCATATATCCTGAGGAAACCATAACTGAAAAAGACATATGTACCCCAATGTTCACTACAGCACTGTTTCCAATAGCTAGGATATGGAAGCAATCTAGATGTCCATCGATTAATGAATGGATAATGTAGTTGTGGTACATTTACACAATGGAATATTACCTATAAAAAGAAATATATTTGAGGCAGTTCTAACGAAGTGGATGAACCTAGAGCCTATTATACAGAGTGAAGTAAGTCAGAAAAAGAAAGACAAATATAATATATTTATGCATATACATGGAATCTAGAAAGACAGAACTGATGATCCTACTTGCAAGACAACAAAGAGGCACAGTCACTTTGGACACAGTGGGGGAAGGAGAGCATGGGATGACATGAGAAAACAGAACTGAAACATGGGCATTATCATATGTAATACAGATAGCCAGTGGGAGTTCAATGTATGATACAGTGAAATCAAACCCAATGCTCTGTGGCAACCTAGAGGAGGTGGGATGGAGAGGAATTTAGGAGGGGTGTTCAAGAGGGAGGGGACATATGTATACCTAAATGCAGATTCATGTTGATGTATGACAAAATCCATCACAATATTGTAAAATAATTATCTCTAATGAAAATATCTAGGTATGTATAAGAAGAATGTGTGCTTGGTCACTCAGTTGTGTTCAACTCTTTGCGACCCCATGGATTGTGACCTGCCAGGCTCCTCTGTGCATAGAGTTTCCAAGGCAGGAAAGCTGGAGTGGGTTGACATTCCCTTCTCTGGGAGATCTTCCTGACCCAGGGATCTAGCTCATGGCTCCTGTGTCTGCTGTATTTGCAGGAGAATTATTGCCACTGAGCCACTTGGGAAGCCAATAAGAAATACTCCTTATCAAAAATATAAGCAAACTCTAACAAAAATAATATCTTAATCACGAATATAATGCAAAATCTGGGGTAGATACATAAGCTTTCAGTTCAGTTCAGTTCAGTCGCGTCCGACTCTTTGTGACCCCATGAAACGCCTCCCTGTCCATCACCAATTCCCGGAGTTCACTCAGACTCACGTCCATCGAGTCGGTGATGCCATCCAGTCATCTCAGCCTCTGTCGTCCCCTTTTCCTCCTGCCCCCAATCCCTCCCAGCATTAGAGTCGTTTCCAATGAGTCAACTCTTCGCATGAGGTGGCCAAAGTACTGGAGTTTCAGCTTTAGCACCATTCCTTCCAAAGAAATCCCAGGGCTGATCTCCTTTAGAATGGACTGGTTGGATCTCCTTACAGTCCAAGGGACTCTCAGAGTCTTCTTTAACACCACAGTTCAAAAGCATCAATTCTTCGGCGCTCAGCTTTCTTCACCGTCCAACTCTCGCATCCATACATGACCATTGGAAAAACCATAGCCTTGACTAGACGGACCTTTGTTGGCAAAATAATGTCTCTGCTTTTCAATAAGCTATCTAGGTTGGTCATAACTTTTCTTCCAAGAAGTAAGCGTCTTTTAATTTCATGGCTGCAGTAACCATCTGCAGTGATTTTGGAAGTCTGTAAACCCCTGAGAATTATGTGTAAAGTTTTGTGTAGATATATTTTTGTGATGAGAAAGACTATAGCTTTCATGATTCTTTCAAAGGGTTTGCTTAAAATGAGTAAAGTGCACTAAATAGATCTTTTCTCTTTTCTCCCACTAAATGTTTTCTCTAGATTTCCAACCCTGACTCATTTTCTCCCTCCTTTTCACTTCTGCACTCTGTGCCTCTCCTGTCCTCAACAACTCAGCTATAGCCTATGTATCAAACGTCTAACTTGAAAGCTTCATCTGAATTCTACACAGAAAAAGCAGTTACTAGTCAATGTATAAGATCAATTATCAAAATAAATAAGTGTATATACTTCTTTAGAAAAAAAAATGGATCAAAGACCTAAATGTCAGACCAGACACTATAAAATTCTTAGAGGAAAACCAAGGCAGGACCCTCTTTAATATAAATCACAGCAAGATCTTTTTTAACCATGCCTAAATCAATGAAAATAAAACCAAAGATAAATAAATGGTACCTCAGTTCAGTTCGGTTCAGTCGCTCGGTCATGTCTAACTCTTTGCGACCCCATGAATGGCAGCACGCCAGGCCTCCCTGTCCATCATCAACTCCCAGAGTTCACTCAGACTCACGTCCATTGAGTCCGTGATGCCATCCAGCCATCTCAGCCTCTGTCGTCCCCTTCTCCTCCTGCCCCCAATCCCTCCCAGCATCACAGTCTTTTCCAATGAGTCAAATTTTGCATGAGATGGCCAAAGTACTGGAGTTTCAGCTTTAGCATCATTCCTTCCAAAGAAATCCCAGGGCTGATCTTCAGGATGGACTGGTTGGATCTCCTTGCAGTTCAAGGGACTCCCAAGAGTCTTCTCCAACACCACAGTTCAAAAGCATCAATTCTTTGGCGCTCAGCTTTCTTCACAGTCCAACTCTCACATCCATACATGACCACTGGAAAAATCATAGCCTTGACTAGACGGACCTTAGTCGGCAAAGTAATGTCTCTGCTTTTGAATATGCTATCTAGGTTGGTCATAACCTCTCTTCCAAGGAGTAAGCGTCTTTTAATTTCATGGCTGCAGTCATCATCTGCAGTGATTTTGGAGCCCCCAAAAATAAAGTCTGACACTGTTTCCACTGTTTCCCCATCTATTTCCCATGAAGTGATGGGACCGGATGCCATGATCTTCGTTTTCTGAATGTTGAGCTTTAAGCCAACTTTTTCACTCTCCACTTTCACTTTCATCAAGAGGCTTTTTAGCTCCTCTTCTAATGAGTATTAAAAGGTTTTGCATAGCAAAGGAAACCATAAACAAGATAAAATGACAACCCTCAGAATGGGAGAAGATATCTACAGTCCATGGGGTCACAAAAAGTGACTGAATGACTAACATATACATCCACAAATGAAGCAAGGGATTAATCTCCAAAATATACAAGCAGCTCATGTAGCTCAGTATCAAAAATCAAACAATCCAATAAAAAAATGTGCAGAAGACCTACATAGAATTTTTCCAAAGAAGACATACAGATGGCCAACAAACATGAAAAGATGCTCAAATAATATCTAAAATCATCTGCTTGCACCCCAAATTTGTAGCATTCTGAATTCAGAAAATGATACCACCACTCACTTAATTGTTCAAGATAGAAACTAGGAACCTCGAACTTCTGTTCTCTCTACCTGACTACATCCTTCCCTCATATATAATCACTCTCTATGTCCTATTTGTTTTACTCCCCAATTAACCCCTTAATATGCTCATCTTTCTGACCCTCATGGACACAAACCCAATAGAAGCCACCACCTCTCTTGCCTGAATTATCTCAAAAGCATTCTAAGTTGTCTTGAAATCTTTTGATATGCTATTCAGCAGGTAGAGTTATCTTTACAAAATCCAAATTTGACCATGTCGTTTCCCTGATGAAAGCTCTTCAGTTGCTTCTCATTAACTTAAAGAAAAAGTTCAAATTATTTCTGTGGCCTATAAAGCTCCTGCTCACTCCTTCACCCTTGTCTCATTACTCTGTCTAGCATTCCTGTACATGCCAACTACACACTGGCCTTCTTTTTGATTTCCAAATACATCACCCTCTCACTGCCTTGGGACATTGTACACATGCTCTCTTCTCTGCCCAGACTCTCTTCCTTCTCTTTATTTAATTCCCTCAACTCAAGCATCCCCTCTTCAGGGAAGTCTTACATAGTCCCAAGTTGTGTGCTCTCATAGCATATTATTCTTCTTATTTTCATAATTTAAATTTTTGATTAATTTATTATGTGAATTACAGCTTAATACTGTGCTTGGTTCCCCAATGGCTCAGTGGTAAAGAATTCACCTGCAGTGTAGGAGACAAAAGAGATGCAGAAGACGTGGGTTCAATCCCCTGATTGAGAAGATGCCCTGGAGCAGGAAATGGCAACCCACCCCAATATTCTTGTCTGAAAAATCCCGTGGACAGAGGAGCCTGGTGGGCTACAGTCCAAAGAGTCACAAAGAGTCAGACATGACTGAGCAACTGAGCACTAAGCTACACACTTGAATGAAAGTTGCATGAAGACAGGGGCTTTGCTGGGACAAAGCTAGATGTTGTATTCTCAGCACATAGCATAATGCTCGGAACAAAGTAGGTGCTCAGTTAGTATTTGTTAAATTAATGATATATAAGTGTTAAGACAGAAAGAAGAATCAAAAATTATAGCATGGTTTCTGGCTTTGTGATGAAAACTGACCTTTTCCAGTCCTGTGGCCATTGCTGAGTTTTCCAAATTTGCTGGCATATTGAGTGGAATACTTTCACAGTATTGTCTTTTAGGATTTGAAATAGCTCAACTGGAATTCCATCACCTCTACTAACCTTGTTCATAGTGATGCGTTCTAAGGCCCACTTGACTTCGCATTCCAGGATGTCTAACTCTAGGTGAGGGATCACTCCATCATGGTTATCTGGGTCATGAATATTTTTTTGTAGAGTTCTTCTGTGTATCTTTGCCACTTCTTCTTAAAATATTAAGCTTCTCTTGGGTCTATACCATTTCTGTTCTTTATTGTGCCAATCTTTGCATGATGTTCTATTGATATCTCTAATTTTCTTGAAGAGATCTCTAGTCTTTCCCATTCTACTGTTTTCCTCTATTTCTTCACATTGATCACTGAGGAAGGCTTTCTTATCCCTCCTTGCTATTCTTTGGAATTCTGCACTTAAATGGGTATATCTTTCCCTTTCTCCTTTGCCTTTAGCTTCTCTTCTTTTCTCATCTATTTGTAAGGCCTCCTCAGACAACCATTTTGCCTTTTTGCATTTCTTTTTCTTGGGGATGGTCTTGAGCCCTGCCTCCTATACAATGTCACGAACCTCCGCCCATAGTTCTTCAGGCCCTCTGTCTATCAGATGTAATCCCTTGAATCTATTTTTCACTTTCACTGTGTAATCATGAGATTTGATTTAGGTTATACGTGAATGATCTAGTGGTTTTCCCTAGTTTCTTGTAATGGTCAAAATTCTCAAAGCCAGGCTTCAAAAGTATGTAAACCATGAGCTTCTAGATGTTCAAGCTGGATTTAGAAAAGGCAGAGGAACCAGAGATCAAAATGCCAACATACACGGGATCATTGGAAAAAGTGAGAAAGTTCCAGAAAAAAAAATCTACTTCTGCTTTACTGACTATGACAAAGCCTTTGATTGTATGGATCACAACAAACTGGAAAACTCTTAGAGAGATGGGAATACCATACCACCTTACCTGCCTCCTGAGAAATCTGTATACAGGTCAAGAAGCAACAGTTAGAATTGTACATGGAATAACAGACTGATTCCAAATTGGGAAAGAAGTACATCAAGTCTATATACTGTCACCCTGCTTATTTAACTTATATGAAGAGTACATCATGTGAAATGCTGGGCTGGATGAAGCATAAGGTGGAATCAAGATTGCCAGGAGAAATATCAATAATCTCAGATACACAGGTGACATTATCATTATGGCAGAAAATGAAGAGGAACTAAAGAGCCTCTTGGTGAAAGTGAAAGAGGAGAGTGAAAAACCTGGCTGAAAACTCAACATCAAAAAAACTAAGATCATGGCATCTGGTCCCATCACTTCATGGCAAATGGATGGGGAAACAATGGAGACCATGACAGACTTTATTTTCTTGGTCTCCAAAGTCACTGCAGATGGTGACTGTAGCCTTGAAATTAAAAGACACTTGCTCATGGAAGAAAGCTATGACCAACTGACACAGCATATTAAAAAGCAGAGACTTATTCTGCCAACAAAGGTCTATAGTCAAAGCTATGTTTTTTTCAGTGGTCATATATAGATGTGAGAGTTGGACTATTAAGAAAGATGAGCACTGAAGAATTGATGCTTTTGGACTGTGGTATTGAAGACTGTTGAGAGTCCTGTGGACTGCAAGGAGATCAAACCAATCAATCCTAAAGGAAATCAGTCAGTCCTGAATAATTGCAAGGACAGATGCTGAAGGTGAAGCTCCAATACTTTGGCCACCTGATGCAAATAACTGACTCATTGGAAAAGACCATGATGCTGGGAAGGATTGAAGACAGGAGCAAAAGGGGATGACAGAGGATGAGTTGGTTGTATGGCACCACTGTTTCGATGGACACAAGCTTGAGCAAACTCTGGGAGCTGGTGATGGACAGGGAAGCCTGATGTGCTGCAGTCCATGGGGTCGCAAAGAGTCAGTCATAACTGAGCGACTTAACTGAACTGAGAATTTATTTTCTCAACTCTAAAATGAGAGTCAGGGTTAGAAGATTTAACCCATCTTTAACTAAGGTCTTTTGCACAAGTCCCTCATGACATATTGATAAGAGCATGAGGCCCAGAATCTAGCAGACCTGGTTCTAAAATCCCAAGTCAGTCACTGACCAGGACAACCTCATATAAGTTACTTAGCCTATCTTTGTCTCAATTTTCTTCATGTGTAAATCAACCTCAGAAAAATCACAAGGAGAATCAAAGGAGAGGATGGATGTTGAGAGTGTTAGCAACATGATACATATATATATATGTACATGTATATATACTGCATATATATATATATATATATATATATATATATATATATATATATATGTAGTATAATGCTGCCAACGCTTACTAAACTCCCGGGAAGCCATTAAATTAGTTTTAGTTAATCTATGCTTAGTATAACAAATTTTAGTTAATAAACTCATTTGATCACAACCCTCAGCAGTAGGCACTGGTATTATCCCCATTTTACAGATGAAGAAGTGAAGCACAGACAGGTTAAGATGCTTGCTTAAGGTCACACAGCTAGCAATCTCCGTAAAGATGTGAAACCAGAGAGTCTGGCTGTAAAGTTCTGCATAATCATTTTGGTATGGTGTTCTTCCCTAAGAGCCACATCCTTTAAAAAAAGGATTCACCAACCCTTTGGAAAAACTCTGATGAAAGCTTTGGACCCTCTGTCACCCAAAATACACAGAAATCCACACATGTATGTTTTTACATACTATTTTAAGGAGTTCACTCACTCATCTTTATTACTGGCATAAAATCCCTTCCATGTAGCTCATGTAGGTATCTCAGATTAAAATTCCTTCTTTTGAAGTCTAAATTTCACCAGTCTTATACTTTAACTTAGCTTCAAATACTGTCATAACAGCTCAGATCTAGAAACAAAGAGGGAACAGCTGAGGCTCTTACGCTACACTCTACCGCTGCCTACTGGACTGCCTGCTGTAATGACAACATCGCCATACCTGGAGCTTAGAGACCTTTTTAAAATTACCAGATCACTTTCATAAAAGGATGCTTTCACAGCTCGGGATTCCCAAACCCCAATCTCAGTGGCCAGTGCCCAGAGTTCATCCTCCAATCATTGTTGCTGAATTCTTCCTGCCCTTCACAGTATGGAACGTTGGAATGTCGCCACCATTTTGACTTCTCAGACTGCGTCAGTACGAGTTCAGTTCAGTTCAGTTCAGTTCAGTCGCTCAGTTGTGTCCGACTCTTTGTGACCCCATGAATTGCAGCACGCCAGGCTTCCCTGTCCATCACCAACTCCTGGAGTTCACTCAAACTCATGTCCATCGAGTCGGTGATGCCATCCAGCCATCTCATCCTCTGTCGTCCCCTTCTCCTCCTGCCCCCAATCCCTCCCAGCAGCACGAGTTAGGTGACCAGCTTTTAGGATTCAGCAGAGGGCGCTGGAGTACATCTTTCGTGGTGGAGGTTGTGGTTAGCCAAAGGGGCTGAAATCTCAACTTTCTGACCTGCTCTTTAGGGATTTGTCCACTTATTTTCTTCTCTGACTGAATAAACTTCCTTAGCATGCGCCCCTCAAACCCTCTTAACCATTAACCATTCTTGGCCTTCTAAGGAATGTTCTTTTGTTTTTAGTAGTAAAATTTTGACCTCCTTTTCTGATCTTTCATTTTCTTGCCCTTCACACTGGTTATACTCATACCTGTAGTCATTTTTTTGCTGACCATACTCCAGCGCCAAACCTGGGAGTAGTAATTAGATCACTGGACTGAGAATCAGACCAGAATTGCAGATTTAAGCTTTGCACTTTACTAGCTGTGTGACAAGTTCACTTGACCTCTCTAGGGTCTCAGTCCATAAAACTGAAAGAGATTGATTGATATCGTAGGATCTTAATCATATCGATGGGCCTTTTGTGACCAGCTAGGATTGTAACAAACTTCTCTCTTTATACTTTCAAAGTAGTTCTGCACCAGTGTGCAGTCGCTGAGTCCTATCTGACTCTGCAAGCTCATGGACTTTAGCCCGTCAGGTTACTCTGTCCATGGAATTTTCCAGGCAAGAGTAATGGAGTGGGTGGGCCATTTTCTACTCCAGGAGATCTTTTTGATGCAGGGATCCAACCCGTCTCCTGCAGTGGCAGGCGGATTCATTTTCCCCGGGCCACCTGGGAGACCGCCCCTAAAGTAGTTCACGCCTACCTTAATTCCCAGGGCAACATCTCTAAATTATGCTAGCACACCCTTGTTTAAATCCTCTAATCCTTGCCTTTTGCCCACGAGAAACCTCAAATACTGTGTTGTGAAATTAAAGACCTTCATAATCTTTTTTTTTTCTTCCCTATCTGACCTCCACCTTTGCTGTTTCACTATCACAAATACCACAGTTTTCCCAGGTGGTGCTAATGATAAAGAACCCACCTCCAATGCAGGAGATATAAGAGACATGGGTTCAAACCCTGGGTCAGGAGGATCTCTTGGAGAAGGGCATGGCAACCCACTCCAGCATTTTTGCCTAGAGAATCTCATGAACAGAGGAGCCTGGTGGGCTACAGTCCATAGGGTAGCAAAGAATTGGACATGACTGGCAAGAGTGAATGTCGACATTCTAGGAATCAGCAAACTAAAATGGACTGGAATTAATAAGTTTAATTCAGATGACCATTATATCTACTACTGTGGGCAGGAATCCCTTAGAAGAAATGGAGTAGCCATCATGGTCAACAAAAGAGTCCGAAATGCAGTACTTGGATGCAATCTCAAAAATGACAGAATGATCTCTGTTCGTTTCCAAGGCAAACCATTCAATATCACTGTAATCCAAGTCTATGCCCCAACCAGTAATGCTGAAGAAGCTGAAGTTGAACGGTTCTATGAAGACCTACAAGACTTTGTAGAACTAACACCCCAAAAGGATGTCCTTTTCATTCTAGGGGACTGGAATGCAAAAGTAGGAAGTCAAGAAACACCTGGAGTCACAGGCAAATTTGGCCTTGGAATGCAGAATGAAGCAGAGCAAAGACTAATAGAGTTTTGGCAAGAAAAAGCACTGGTCATAGCAAACACCCTCTTCCAACAACACAAGAGAAGACTCCACCCATGGACATCACCAGATGGTCAACACCGAAATCAGATTGATTATATTCTTTGCAGCCAAAGATAGAGAAGCTCTATACAGTCAGCAAAAACAAGACCAGGAGCTGACTGTGACTCAGATCATGAACTCCTTATTACCAAATTCAGACTTAAAATGAAGAAAGTAGGGAAAACCGCTAGACCTTTTAGGTATGACCTAAATCAAATCCCTTATGATTATACAGTGGAAGTGAGAAACAGATTTAAGGGCCTAGATCTGATAGATAGAGTGTCTGATGAACTACAGAATGAGGTTCGTGACATTGTACAAGAGACAGGGATGAAGAACATCCACACGGAAAAGAAATGCAAAAAAGCAAAATGGCTGTCTGGGGAGGCCTTACAAATAGCTGTGAAAAGAAGAGAGGTGAAAAGCAAAGGAGAAAAGGAAAGATATAAGCATCTGAATGCAGAGTTCCAAAGAATAGCAAGAAGAGATAAGAAAGCCTTCTTCAGCCATCAATGCAAAGAAATAGAGGAAAAGAACAGAATGGGAAAGACTGGAGATCTCTTAAAGAAAATTAGAGATATCAAGGGAACATTTCATGCAAAGATGGGCTTGATGAAGGACAGAAATGATATGGACCTAACAGAAGCAGAAGATATTAAGAAGAGGTGGCAAGAATACACAGAAGAACTGTGCAAAAAAGTACTTCACGACCTGGATAATCACAATGGTGTGATCACTCACCTAGAGCCAGACATCCTGGAATGTGAAGTCAAGTGGACCTTAGAAAGCATCACTACGAACAAAGCTAGTGGAGGGGATGGAATTCCAGTTGAGCTATTTTAAATCCTGAAAGATGATGCTGTGAAAGTGCTGCACTCAATATGCCAGCACATTTGGAAAACTCAGCAGTGGCCACAGGACTGGAAAAGGTCAGTTTTCATTCCAATCCCAAAGAAAGGCAATGCCAAAGAATGCTCAAACTACCAAACAATTGTACTCATCTCACACGCTAGTAAAGTAATGCTCAAAATTCTCCAAGCCAGGCTTCAACAATATGTGAAACGTGAACTTCAGATGTTCAAGCTGGTTTTAGAAAAGGCAGAGGAACCAGAGGTCAAATTGCCAACATCTGCTGGATTATGGAAAAAGCAAGAGAGTTCCAGAAAAACATCTATTTCTGCTTTATTGACTATGCCAAAGCCTTTGACTTTGTGGATCACAATAAACTGTGGAAAATTCTGAAAGTGATGGGAATACCAGACCACCTGACCTGCCTCTTGAGAAACCTGTATGCAGGTCAGGAAGCAACAGTTAGAACTGGACATGGAACAACAGACTGGTTCCAAATAGGAAAAGGAGTAC
The DNA here is from genome assembly GCF_023091745.1 of Budorcas taxicolor. Lineage (NCBI taxonomy): Eukaryota > Metazoa > Chordata > Mammalia > Artiodactyla > Bovidae > Budorcas > Budorcas taxicolor. The sequence continues at coordinate 84,099,729 of NC_068935.1, read as the reverse complement.
GTCAAGGCTGTATATTGTCACCCTGCTTATTTAACTTATATGCAGAGTACATCATGAGAAATGCTGGGCTGGAAGAAGCACAAGTTGGAATCAAGATTGCCAGGAGAAATATCAATAACCTCAGATATGCAGATGACACCACCCTTATGGCAGAAAGGGAAGAGGAACTAAAAAGCCTCTTGATGAAAGTGAAAGAGGATAGTGAAAAAGTTGGCTTAAAGCTCAACATTCAGAAAACGAAAATTGTGGCATCTTTTCCCATCACTTCATGGGAAATAGATGGGGAAACAGTGGAAACAGTGTCAGACTTTATTTTGGGGGGCTCCAAAATCACTGCAGATGGTGATTGCAGCCATGAAATTAAAAGACGCTTACTCCTTGGAAGAAAAGTTATGACCAATCTAGATAGTATATTCAAAAGCAGAGACATTACTTTGCTGACTAAGGTCCATTTAGTCAAGGCTATGGTTTTTCTAGTGGTCATGTATGGATGTGAGAGTTGAACTGTGAAGAAAGCTGAGTGCCGAAAAATGGATGCTTTTGAACTGTGGTGTTGGAGAAGACTCTTGAGAGTCCCTTGGACTTCAAGGAGATCCAACCAGTCCATTCTAAAGGAGATCAGTCCTGGGTGTTCTTTGGAAGGAATGATGCTGAAGCTGAAACTCCAGGTTTTGGCCACCTCATGAGAAGAGTTGACTCATTGGAAAAGACTCTGATGCTGGGAGGGATTGGGGGCAGGAGGAGAAGGGGACGACCCAGGATGAGATGGCTGGATGGCATCACGGACTCGATGGACGTGAGTCTGAGGGAACTCCGGGAGTTGGTGATGGACAGGGAGGCCTGGCGTGCTGCAGTTAATGGGGTCGCAAAGAGTCGGACACGACTGAGTGACTGAACTGAACTGAACTGAAGCGATTTAGCACTCACACATATACCACAGTTTAGGTGGCATGGCTCCCACTGCAAACAAAACAAAAGAAAACAATGCAAACAAACAAACAAAAAAAAGATTTAGGCACGGATTTAATCTTCATCTCAGTTTAGTTGAAATGTACCATGATTATCTGTTTCATTATCTTTCTCCCAGTCTAGGCTGTGAGCTCCTAGAATGATGTGTGACACTTTGTAATTGTTCAGTAAATATTTGTTGAATGAATGAATGATTATGTGTTGCTGCATCCCCAATAACTGTCACCATGCCAGGCATGTAGTAGGTTTTCAGTGAATACTGAATGAAGAAACGAACTTGCAAACTCTCATCAACTGCTCTATATCTCTTTCATCCAGTTTTCACTCTTCAGTACCTTGTCAGGCATTAACCATCTCTATCTGGATTATGGGGAACCCTTTTAGCTAGTCTCTCCACACCTAGTCTTTCTCCCATTAAGAGACTGTTCCTTAAAATACAATTCTGCAATACTATTACTTCTTCTAAAATCTTCTAGGACTCCTTATTGCCTAAGGATCAAGTTTAAACTCTTTTGCCTGGTAATCAAGACCTGACTCTACTTTAGTTTGGTGCCCCAGGCAAACAGAATTACATCCTATTCCTCAACTTATGCTCTACTTGTCCCAATACATGCACAATAAGACCAAATGAGAAATAATAAAGACCCAAATGAGGTCCCAGGAACTGGGGATTAAAAATAGGGGATGAAGTTAAAGAGACACACACTTCAAAGGTAAGTCTTTCTTAGTTGTCTATATGCTTCAATTCCCAAGCACTACCAAACTTCTTTAGGGAAATCTTCATCCTGGAAATAATAGAAGGAAAATTTCTTCAGGAGCTTCTTGTACGCCAAACATTGTTCTAACTGCTCTGCATGCATTAATGAATTTATCTTCACAGTAGCCTTTAGTGTAGATACTATTGGTGTCCTCCCTTCATGTATAAAGGCACTGAGGCAGATTTAAGATTGTTACCTCTTCTATGTCTTGTAACCAATGAAAATAGCAGATCTGGAACTAAACCTAGTTAGGCATAACCTGTAGTTGTGGTCTGAACTCCAACACTATCAGATATTTCTGTTGGCTGTCTGGGTACTGCCTATTTCAAAGTCTCCATTTCCATTTGTGATACTATCACTTTCCTTTTTTATTTATTTAAAGTTTTTTAATTGAAGGAGCAATATTCGTTTTGTTTCTGCCATACATCAACATGAACTGGCCATAGGTATACATATATTCCCTCGCTCTTGAACCTCCCTCCCACCTTCCACCTGTTCCCATCCCTCTAGGTTGTTACAGAGTCACAGTTTGAGTTCTCTGAGTCATACAGAGAACTTCCTTTGGCTATCTGTTTTACATATGGTAGTGTATATGCTTCCATGATACTCTCTCCATTCATTTTGCTCTCTCCTTCCCCCACTCCCTGTCCTTGTTGAAAGCATCTATTCTTTATAGTCCTTCTTTATAGTCCAACTCTCACATAAGTACATTACTACAGGAAAAACCATGGGAATAGCTGACTTGAATTTCCTAATGTCTGAGGAAAACAGAAAATATAAAAATATATAAAACAGAAAGAAATTATGGAACTGAAAAAACAACAGCTATACTTAAAAAAATTATTTTTAATTGAAGGATAATTGCTTTACAGAATTTTGTTGGCCAAACATCAACATGAATCAGCCATAAGTGACTTTATTTTTTTGGGCTCCAAAATCACGGCAGATGGTGACTGCAGCCATGAAATTAAAAGGCGTATGACCAACCTAGATAGCATATTCAAAAGGAGAGACATTACTTTGCCAACAAAGGTCTGTCTAGTCAAGGCTATGGTTTTTCCAGCGGTCATGTATGCATGTGAGAGTTGGACTGTGAAGAAAGCTGAGTGCCAAAGAATGGATGCTTTTGAATTGTGGTGTTGGAGACGACTCTTGAGAGTCCCTTGGACTGCAAGGAGATCCAACCAGTCCATTCTGAAGGAGATCAGCCCTGGGATTTCTTTGGAGGGAATGATGCTGAAGCTGAAACTCCAGTACTTTGGCCACCTCATGTGAAGAGTTGACTCATTGGAAAAGACTCTGATGCTGGGAGGGATTGGGGGCAGGAGGAGAAGGGGGCAACAGAGGATGAGATGGCTGGATGGCATCACTGACTCGATGGATGCGAGTCTGAGTGAACTCTGGGAGTTGGTAATGGACAGGAAGGCCTGGCGTGCTATGATTCATGGGGTCACAAAGAGTCAGACATGACTGAGAGACTGAATTGAACTGAACTGATACATTTGTCCCAACCTTTTAAACCTTTTAAACCTCCCTTCCACCTCCCTCCCAATCTCATCCCTCTAGGTTGTTACAGAGCCCCAGTTTGAGTTCCTTGAGTCATATAGTAAATTCCCATTGACTATCTATTTTACATATGGAAATTTATGCTTCTATGTTACACTCTCCATACACCCCACCCTCTTCTCCCTCCCTCCCTGCCCATAAGTCTGCTCTCTATGTCTGCATATGCATTGCGGCACTGCAAATAGGTTCATCAGTACCATCTTTCTACATTCCATATATATGCATTAATATACAGTATTTGTTTTTCTCTTTCTGACTTACTTCACTCTGTATAATAGGCTCTAGGTTCATCCACCTCATTAAAATTGACTGATGTGTTAATTATGTGTTCCATTTTATGGCTGAGTAGTAGTCCATTGTGTATATGTACCACAGGTTCTAGACCTATTCATCTGTTGGTGGACATCTAGGTTGCTTCCATGTCCTAGCTATTGGAAATAGTGCTACAAAGAACATGGGGTACATGTGTCTTTTTCAATTTCCTCGGGGTATATGCCTAGAAGTGGTATTGCTGGTTCGCATGGTGGTTTTATTCCTAGTTTTTAAAAGAATCACCATACTGTCTTCCATCGCTATATCAATTTACATCACCACCAGCAGTACAAGAGGCTTCTCTTTTCTCCACACCCTCTCCAACATTTATTGTCTGTAGACGTTTTAATGATGGTCATTCTAACAAGTATGAGGTGATACCTCACTGTAGTTTTGATTTGCATTTCTCTAATAAGGAATGATGTTTAGCGTCTTTTCATGTATTTAGTAGCTGTCTATCCGTATATCTTCTTTGGATAAATGTCTGTTTAGGTCTTCAGCCAACATTTTGATTGGGTTGTTTGTTTGTCTGGTATTGAGCTGCATGAGCTGCTTGTATATTTTGGAGATTAATCCTTTGGCAGTTGTTACATTTGTCATTATTTTTTCCCATTCTGAGGGTTGTCTTTTCATCTTGTTTATAGTTCTCTTCATTGTGCAAAAGCTCTTCAGTTTAATTAAATTCCATTTATTTGTTTTTGTCTTTATTTCCATTACTCTAAGATGTGGGCCATAGAAGATCTTGCTGTGATTTATCTCATACAGTGTTCTGCCTATGTTTTCCTCTAAGAGTTTTATAGTTTCTGATCTTATATTTGGATCTTTAACTTATTTTGATTTTTTTTGTGTGTGTGTATAGTGTTAGGAAGTGTTGTAATTTTATTCTTTTACACATTCCTGACCAGCTTTCCCTGCAGTACTTATTGAAGAGATTGTCTTTTCTCCATTGTATATTTTTTCCTCCTTTGTCACAGACAAAGTGCTCAAAGGTGTGTGGGTTTATCTCTGGGTTCTCTATCTTGTTCCATTGGTCTATATTTCTGTTTCTGTGCCAGTGCATACTATCTTGATGAATGTAGCTTTGTAGTATAGTCTGGAGCCAGGAAAGTTGATTCCTCCAGCTTCATTCTTCTTTCTCAAGATTGCTTTGACTATGCAGGGTCTTTTGTGTTTCCATACAAATTGTGAAATTATATGTGCTATTTCTGTGAAAAATGCCTTTGGTAATTTGATATGGTTTGCATGAATATATAGATTGCATTGGGTAGTATAGTCATTTTCACAATGTTGATTCTTCCAATCCAAGAACATGATATAGCTCTCCATCTGGAAAAATGTCTATGCATGTCCTCTGCCAATTTTTAAATCAGATTGTTGTTGTTGTTTGATGTTGACTTAAATGAGTTTTTGTATATATTGTATGTTAATGACCTATCAGAGGTTTACTGTATATTATCCAATTGTCAGATGCATGTAGCAAATATCTTCTCCCTTTCAACTGGCAACCTTTTCATTTTGATGATAATTTATCTCCACAAAATCTTTTTAGATTTATACAGTTTGATTTCTTTGTTATTCCTTTGATTCTCTTGGCTGAGGAGACATATCCAAAAAATTATTTTTAAGACTGATGTCAAAGAGCATAATATCTATGTTTTCTCTTAGGTGTTTTATGGTTTTAGGTCTTACATTTAAGTCTTTTTTTTCATTAATTTTTTTTATCTTACTTTATTTTACATTTAAGTCTTTAATGCATTTAAAGTTAATGTTTATGTGTGGTGTGAGAAAGAGGTTCACATTCGGAAGATCATCTTCCCCACACCACTTGTTGAATAGACTGTTTTTTTTTTCCAAATTGTATGTATACTCTTGTCTCCTTTGCCAAACACTAGTTGACCATTTCATCATAGAATTGAAATGTAAAAGTAGGAAGTCAAGCGATATCTTGAGTTACAGGCAAGTTTGCCCTTGAAACACAAAATGAAGCAGGGCAAAGTTTAACAGAGTTTTGCCAAGAGAATGTACAACCCTCTTGGAAACCACCCTCTTCCAACAACACTTGAGACAACTGTACACATGGACATAACCAGATGGTCAATACTGAAATCAGATTGATTATATTATTTAAGCCAAAGATGGAGAAGCTCTATACAGTCAGAAAAAAAAAAAAAAAAAAAGACCTGGAGCTGACTGTGGCTCTTTATTGCAAAGGAGCTCCTTATTGCATCAGCTCTTTATTGCAAAATTCAGGCTTAAGTAGAAGAAAGTAGGGAAAACCACTAAACCATTAGGCATGACCAACATCAAGCCCATTATTATTATAAAGTGGAGGTGACAAATAAATTCAAGGGATTACATCTGGTAGACAGAGTGCCTAAAAAACTATGGACAGAGGTTTGTAACATTGTAAAGGAGGCTGTGACCAACCATCCTCGAGAAAAAAAAAAATGCAGAAAGGGAAAGTGTTGTCTGAGAAGGCCTTACAAATAGTTAAGAAGAAATAAAATGCAAAGAAGAGAGGAAATAAAATAAAGGAAAAATGAAGAAAGGCTATAAAATAAAGGAAAGAAAATAAAAGAAAGACTTTATTTCTTTTATATAAAAATACTTTATTCTCTTGGGTCCCAACTGAATGTAGAGTTCCAGAGAATAGCAAGGAGAGATAAGAAACCCTTACATGAACAATGCAAAGAAATAGAGGAAAAACAATAGAATGGGATAGATGAGAGATTTCTTCAAGAAAATTGGAGATACCAAGGAAATATTTAATGCAAAGATGGGTACAATAAAGGATAGAAATGGCAAGGACCTAAAAGAAGCAGAAGAGACTAAGAAGAACAATACACAGAAGAACTGTGCAAAAATGTCTTAATGACCCAGATAACCACGATGGTGTGGTCACTCACCTAGAGCCAGACATCCTGGAGTGTGAAGTTAAGTGGACCTTAAGAAGCATCACTACAAACAAAGGTAGTGGAGGTGATGGAATTGCAGCTGAGCTATTTTAATTCCTAAAAGATGATGCTATGAAACTGTTGCAGTCAATATGCCAGCAAATTTGGAAAACTCAGCAGTGGCCACAGGACTGGAAAAGGTCAGTTTTCATTCCAGTCCCAGCAAAAGGTAATGCCAAATAATGTTAACTACCTTGCAGTTGTGCTCATTTCTCATGCTCGCAAGGTAATCCTCAAGATTATTTAAGCTAGGCATCAACAGTACATTAACTGAGAAATTCCAGATGTACAAGCTGCATTTAGAAAAGGCAGAGAAACCAGGGATCAAATTGCCAACATCTACTCAATCATAGAAAAAGTAAGGGGATTCCAAAAGTACATCTACTTCTGCTTTGTTGGCTATGTGAAAGCCTTTTTGTGGGTTACAACAAACTGTGGAAAATTCTTAAAGAGATGGGAAAAACAGACCACCTTACCTGTCTACTGAGAAATCTGTATGTAGGTCAAGAAACAACAGTTTGATCTGGACATAAAACAATGGACTGGTTCAAAATTGAGAAGGGAGTATGTCAAGGCTGTATATTGTCACCCTGTTTATTTAAGTTATATTCAGAGTACACCATGCAAAATGCCAGGCTGGATGACTCACAAGCCAGGATCAAGATTTCCTGGAGAAATATCTACAACCTCAGGTATGCTTATGATACTACCCTAATGGCAGAAAGAGAAGGGGAACTAAAGAGCCTCTTGATGAAGGTGAAAGAGGAGAGTGAAAAAAACCGTCTTAAAGCTCAACATTAAAAAAAAACTAAGATTATGGCATCTGGCCCCATCACTTCTTGGCAACTGGAGAGGGGAAAAAATAGAAAACAGTGACAGATTTTATTTTCTTCGGTTCCAAAATCACTGCAGATTGTAGCTGCAGTCTTGAGATTAAAAGACTCTTGCTCCTTGAAGAGAAGCTATGACCAACCTAGACAGCATATTAAAATGCAGAGACATCCCTTTGCTAACAAAGGTCAATATAGCATAGCTATGGTTTCCCCAGTAGTCATGTAGGGATGTGAGAGTTGGACCATAAAGAAGGCTGAGTGCTGAAGAATTGAGGCTTTGGATTGCGGTGCTGGAGAAGACTCTTGAGAGTCCCTTGGACTGCAAGGAGATCAAAACATTCAATTCTAAAGGAAATCAACCCTGAATATTCATTGGAAGACTTATGCTGAAGCTCCAATATTTGGCCACCTGATGTGAAGAGCCAATTCATTGGGAAAGACCTTGATGCTGGGAAAGACTGAGGGTAAGAGGAAAAGGGAGTGGCAGAGCATGAGATGGTTAGATAGCATCACTGACTCAATTAACAGGAGTTTGAACCAACTCCAGGAGATAATGAAGGACAGGGAAGCTTGGCCTGCTGCAGTTCATGGTTTGTCAAAAAGCCCAACACGACTTAGTTCCAGAAAAATGAGCAGCAATTAACCATGTGAGTATGGGTTTATTTCTGGGATCTTTTCTGTTTCATTAACCTATTTGTGTGTGTGCCAGTACCAAACTGTTCTGATTACTGTAGCTTTGTGGTATAGTGTGAAATCAGTTCAGTTCAATCACTCAGTCGTGTCCAACTCTTTATGACCCCACAGAATGCAGCATTCCAGGCTTTCCTGTCCATCCTCAACTCCCGGAGCTTGCTCAAACTCATGTCCATTGAGTTGGTGATGCCATCTAACCATCTCATCCTCTGTCATCATGTTCTCCTCCTGCCTTCAATGTTTCCCAGCATCAGAGTCTTTTCCAAGGAGTTAGTTCTTCTCATCAGGTGGTCAAAATATGAAATCAGGTTATCATACTTTCAGTTTTGTTCTTCTTCAAGACTATTTTTGGCATTTGTGGTGTTCTGTGTTTCCCTATTACTTTTATAGTTATTCAAGTTTTTTTCTTTCTTCCTTTTTAAGGAATTGCAAGTAATTTTACAATGTTTTCTTCTAATCTATGAACAAGGTATATCTTTCCATTATTTAATGCTCTCTTCAATTTCTTTCATCTCTGTCTTATAGTTCTCTGTGTACTGATTGTTTAGCTCCTTAGAATTATTCACAGCTATTTTAGTCTTTTAATGCAATTGAAAATGGTATTGTTTTCTTAATTTATTTTTCTAATAATTCTTTTTTAGTGTATAGAAATGCAGATTTCTGTGTTTTAATTTTGTATCCTTTAACTTCACTGAATTCTTTGATGAGTTCTAATAGTTTTTTGGTGGTGTCTTTCAGACTTTTTATATATAGTATAATGTCATCTGCAAGCAGTGATAGTTTTATTTCCTCTCCAATTTGGTTTACTTTTATTTACTTTTATTTTCTGATTTCTGTAGCTAAAACTTTCAATAGTATATTCAATAAAATTGTAAATAATGGGCATCCTTGTCCTGTACCTGATCTTATAGGAAATTTAAGGTTTTCACTGTTGAGTATGATGTTTGTTGTACATTTTTCATATATGGCTTTTATTATATTGATGTAAATTCCCTCTCAACACACTTTATCATGAATGGATGTTGAATTTGTCAAAAGCTTTTTCTGAATCTATTGAGATAATCATATGATTATTATTTTTTAATTTCTCAATGTGCTGTATCACATTGACTGATTTGCAGATATCGAATCATTCTTGCATCCCAAGGACAAAAAATTGATTAAGCTGTATCATCCTTTTAATGTATTTTTGAATTTGGTTTGCTAATATTTTGTTCAGCATTTTTACATCCTTGTTAATCAGAGATATTTGCATGTAATTTTCTTTTCTTTTTTCTGTGGTATCTGTGCCTGGTTTTGGTATCAGGCTGACCTTGTACACATAGAATAGGCTTTTAGGAACATTTCTTTACCTACAGATATTTGAAATAGTTTGATAAGGAGAGGTTTCAACTATTTTTAAATTTTTTTTGGTAGAATAAACTTGTGAAGCTATCTGGTCCTGGACTTTTGTTTGTTTTAATTTTTTTGTTCTTATATTTGTTTATTACAGATTCAATGTTGTTAAGGACAATTGATCTATTCATTTTTTTCTTCTTGTTTTAGTCTTTGGGGATTGTATATTTCTAGGAATTTTTCCATTTCTTTTAGGTTGTCCATTATATTGGCATGTAGTTGTTTATTAAAATCTCTTATGATGCTTTACTTTTCTGAGGTGTCATGTATAATTTCTTATTTTCTATTTCTGATTTTATTGATTTGGGCTCTCTTTTTATGTAATAGGCCTGCCTAAGGATTTAACATTTCTTTTGTTTCATAAAACAAACTCTTATTTTCATTGTTTTTTCTATTATTTATTTAATCTATCATTTATTTCTGCTATGATTTTTTTTTAATTTCCTTCTACTAACTGGGTTTTTTTTTGCAATTCTTTTTCTACTTTTTTTGGTGTAATTTAATTTTCTTACTTAATGATTTTCTTCTTTCCTTAGGTAGATTTGTATTGCTATAAACTTCCTTCTTAGAACTGCCTTTGCTAAACCCCATAGATTTGGAGTCATTGTGCAGGTATTTTTAAAAAATCAACTTTGATTTCTTCAGTGAGCCATTTGTTGTTTAGTAGCATTTTGCCAACAAATGTCTGTATAGTCAAAGCTATGGTTTTCCTTTTCCAGTAGTCATGCATGAATGTGAAAGTTGGACCATAAAGAAGGTTGAGCACTGTAGAAATGATGCTTTTGAACTCGTGTTGTAGAAGACTCTTGAGAGTCTCTCAGGCTGTAAGGAGATCAAACCAGTCAATCCTAAAGGGAATCAGTCTTGAATATTCATTAGAAGGACTGATGCTGCAGCTGAAGCTCCAATACTTTGGTCACCTGCTCTGAAGAACTGACTCATTAGAAAAATCCTGATGTTGAGAAAGATTGAAGGCTGAGGAGAAGGGGACAATAGAGTGCGAGATGGTTGGATGACATCACTGACTCAGTGGCCATGAGTTTGAGCAAGCTCTGGAAGATGGTGAAGGACAGGGAAGCCTGGCATGGTGCAGTCCATGGGGTCACAAAGAATCAGACATGACTGAGACTAAACAACAAAAGCATATTGTTTTGACACAGTGTGTTTGTGTTTTTGTAGTTTTTTTTTTTTTTTCCCCTTGTGGTTGATTTTAGTCTCATACCTGTTAGGGAAATAAAAACGGAGGTAGTCTTCTTTAGGCTTCAAAAGCAGGAGAGCAGGCCTCTAACTTCTGACCCTTCCCAGACTATGTGAGTGTCTGCAAGCACACCAGTTGTTACCAGTAAGTCAAATGGCACTTTAGATAAGAGGAGTGGGTCAGCCTTGGCCAGCCCCTGGGCTCTGGGAAATCTTGTGACTCACAAGATAAAACAAACAGCATTTTAAAGTTAAAGAAAACTTAGAATTGCATTTTTGCTTGCACACTGATGATGATATCAGTTTAAAACCTCAAATTATAAGCAGTAGTCCCCAAAACTGCAATTTGAAGTCTCATCTGCAATATGGACACACCACCTAGGGCCACCTAGGGCCCTTTACCCATCTGGGACTCCAGATTGCTATTACTCAGGACTTCAAGTCTAAATGTAGGTCTCAGCCCAGTTTGGTGATATATATGCTGTTACCTCTCTATATTTCTATGTCTTTTCTTTTAATGACTGCATATTGAAATTAAGGTAAATAATTCTCTTTTAAAAGTGAAATTGTTAATTTTTGTGTAATGAGTGGTTTCTTATGTTAACGAATCCTTCTAATCTAAAACTAAAGTAAAACTTTCAGCAAAATAATATGTTTATGGTCAAAAAAGATGCTTGATATGATTTCAATCTTTTCAAATTTATCAAGATTTGCTTCGTGCATAGCATGCATTCTATAGTGGAGATTGTTCAATGTGCACTTTAAAGAATGTGCATTTTGCTGCTTTTGGATGGAATGTTCCCTGTCTATCATCTCCCTCTGATCTAAGTTCAAATGTATTATAAAATCCCTGAATTTTATCCTCCCTCCAATGTATTAACATGTATTTTACATCATTTTTATTTTGTGTATTCCTTAGCTTCTGTTTCTGGATGTACGTGATTTTATTGCTTTTTTGCCTTTTATCCTTATTAGCTTTCTGTATGTTTTTTGTAGTACCTTTACTGCATATTTGTCTTTACTAATGAAATTTTCTTTCATAATTTTTATATTGCTATTTGTGGCCTTTCTTTTCCACTTAAGAAGACCCTTTAACATTTCCTGTAAAGCTGGTTTCATGGTGCTCAACTGATTTACCTTTTGCTTGTCTGTAAAGCCTTTGATCTCCTGTTCAAACTTGAAAGATAGCTTTGCTGTGTAGAGTATCGCATTTTTCCCCCCTTTCTTTACTTTAAATATACCATACCATCCCCTTCTAACCTGTATATTTTCTGTTGAAATGTCAGTTGATAGCCTTATGGGAGCTCCATTGTTAGTACTTGCTGATTTTTCCTTCCTGCTTTTAATATTTTCACTTCATCTTTAACTTTTGTCATTTTAATTACAATGAATCTTGTTGCATTCCTCTTTGGGTGGATCTTCTTTGAGACCCTTTGTTTCCTGGACATGGATATTTGATTACTTTCCCATGTTAGGGAATTTTTCGGCAATTATGTTTTCAAATAAGTTCCCTGCTCCCTTTCTTTTTCTTCTGGGACCCCTACAATGGAAACGTTAATATACTTGATGTTGTCTCAGAGGTCTCTTAAGCTGCCCTCATTTAATTTTTTTTTCTTTTCTTCTATTCATGATATGCAATTTCCATGATTCTGTCTTATATTTTGCTAATCCATTTCTCTGAATCATCTGATCAACTGTTGATTCCTAAAAAATAATAAATATTATTTATTTCAGATATTGTATTCTTTAGATTTATTTGCTTCTTCTTTACATAACTTTTGTTACTCTTCTTACTGTGTTCTTCCATTCTTCTTTTGAGTTCTTTGAAGATCATTAGGATCATTACCTTGAGTTCTTTATTGTGGAGATTAATTATCTCTTCACTTAGCTCTTGTGGGGGGCGGTAATCTTGTTTTTGTTTTCGTTTCAAAAATAATCTGTAATTTTATTTTGCCTGCCTGATTCTCTGTGTTTATGTTCATGTATCATGTAAGTTTGTTATATTTCACAATCTGAGAGAGGTAGCATTATGTAGGAGACATTCTATGAGGTTCAGCCACACACTCCCCTCTTTTCAACAGATCTATGTCCTCTAGAATTGCCCTTTATGTGTGTGAGTGGGTTATTCTTTCACAGTGAAGCCAACTACTCTAGACATGTGATTAGGCATAATTTTCCCTGGCCCAGTTGGTTGCCAGACTCTTTCAAGTGCAGAGGCTGGCTGCTGACCCATGGTGGTTTGGACAAGGTCACATAGCAGATAACTTCAGGGACTCAGGTAGTTCCTGGTGCTGTTAGTTCACTGCCAGCTCAGGGATCCCAGAGCTGGTGTCATTCCACAGGTGAGTGGGGCCAGGTCACAGGGCCACTGACTGAGAGGAAAGTTGTTTCTAAACTGATGCATACCCTCTGCTGGACAAGGCAAGAGCCCAGGGAGACAAGGGGCTGGTGCCCACACATTGATATATACAGCCAGGTCCTGGGCCTAGTGCTGGCCCACTAGGCATGGTATGTCCCAATATGGCTGGCTTAGGGTTCCTAGGGCTGCACAAAGACCCCTCTTGGGGTGTCATGACCTAGTGCAACTGGGAGCCTCGGGGTTGGGGGGGGGGGGAGAGTCTATGGTTGCTTCCAGACTTCCTGTTGGTGAATCTATGTCTTTGCATCACTAGTTGCTTGAGTTCAAGGGTCCTAAGACTTATGCCAGCAGGCTGATGGAAGGGGCTGTGTCCTGACACTAAAAACCTTTAGGGAGGATTCCAGAATAGTATTTGCTCACACCAGTGTCCTTGTGGTAGAATGAGCTCACCAAGATGACTACTGCCAGTGTCTATGTCCTCAGGTTGTGTCTTAGTTGCCTCCTGCCTCTCCCAGAGCACTTGAAGATCAGCAAGTGAGACTGAATCAGATGTCTTTCAAATTACTGTCTTAGGTGTCAGATTTTGTGTGTGCCCTTTAAGAGTCTCTGTTACCCACAGCCTTTTCGTTCTCCAAAAGCAGGCCTTCTAGCCTTAAATACCAATGTTCTCAGTATTCGTTTTCTTTGTGCAGTATCCCTGGGCTAGGGAGCCTGATGTGGGGCTCTGATACCTTGCTTCTTGGGTAGAATCACTGCAATTATGATTAATCCTCCATTTGTGCATTGCCTACCTGAGGTTGTGGGTTTTGACTAGCACATTGTCAAATCACTTGCCTGTATCATTGTCATTACTGTTTTATAATTTTAGTTGTGGAGACCTTTTCTACTAGTCTTCAGCTTGTTTTCTTTGATGATTTTTCTGTAAATAGTTGCAATTTTGGTGTGCCCATGGGAGGAGGTAAGCTCAGGGTCTTCCTACTTCACCAGTATAGCCACTCCATGTCTTCTGTTTTTCTTAATGTTGGCATTTATTGCTATAAATTTCCCTCTCAAATCTATTTTTGCTGCATCCCGTGTTTTGATATATTGCAGTTACATTTTAATTTGCTTCAAGATGCTTTTTTTCTTTCCTTTTCTTTTGTGGTCCATTCGTTATTCAAGTGTGTAATTACTAATTTTTGTAATTTGTAAATTTTGTAATTGTAATTTTTCCAGTTTGCTTGTGTTGTATATTCCATACACTTTGTTCATAAATGATTTGATATGATTTCAATCTTCTTACATTTTCTAAAGCTTGGTTTTTGACCTAAAGTCATCTATCCTGTAGAATATTCTGTGTGTGCTTGAGAAGTATGTGTATTTTGGTACTGTTTGGTGGAATATTCTATATAATTCTATTGTGTCAATGTGGACTAAGATAGAGCTCAAATCAAGTATTTCCTTATTGGATTTTCTGTCTGGATGATCTATCCTTTATTGAAAGTGGAATACTGAAGTCATCTATTATCACTGTATTAGGGTCTGTTTTTCCATTTATTTCTCTTTTCAAATCTGGTAGTATTTGCTTAATATATTTAGATGCTCTACTTCTGAGTGTATATTTAATTATAATTGTTACAGCCTCTTAAAAACTTGATTCTTCTATCACTGTAATTTTTGTCTCATTACACTTTTTGACTTAAAGTCTATTGTATCTTACCTCTTTATCTATCTCTGACCTTTCAGTTTCCATTTGCATGGAGTACCTTTTTCTATCCCTTCATTTTTGCCACTTGTGTGTCCTTAAAGTTGAAGTGAAATTCTTATAGGCAGTATAGAGTTGTGTCTTATTTTCAAATTTATTCAGTGCCTCTATCTTTTGATTTGAAAATTTTATCCATAAACAAATAAAATAATTATTGGTAAAGACTTACTGATGGCATCTTATTGTTTTCTTGCTGTTATGTAGTTTCTCTGTACCTTTTTTTGCTCTTTTGCTATCTTTGTAAGTTGGTGACTTTGTGAAGTGACTTCCTTTGATTCCTTTATATTTATATTTTGTGCATCTTTTGTAGGTTTTTGCTTTGTGGCTACCAGGAGGCTTGGCTTACACAAAACATCGTATAACACTACTTTTAGGTGATAACAACTTAAATTTTATTGTATGCAAACAGCCATACTTTTCCTAATATTTTATACTTATCCTAATATTTTACAATTTTGTTGCTACAATTTGCATCATTTTGTACTGTGCATTCATGAAGAAATTATTGTAGTTATAGTTATTTTAATAAAGATTTTCATTTGGTTCTTTATACTAAAATTGAGTTATAAACACACTAACATATTACAATATTTGAATGTTCTGAATTTGACTATATGCATTTAAAATTTGATTGCTTTTAAAAAATTGTGTACTTCATGTTACTAATTATTGTCCTTTCATTTCAGTTTGAAGAAATTCTTTTAAAATTTCTTGTAAGGCAGAAGTAGTGTCGATGAACTCCCTAAACTTTTGGTTGTTTGGGGAAGTCTGTATCTCTCCTTTATGACTGAAAGACATCTTTAAAAGGGAGTGTTCTTGGATGGTAGTTTTAGTCTAATAGCACTTTTATTATGTCATCCCACTTTCTCCTGACCAGCAAGGTCTCTGCTGTGGAATCTACTGATGAATTTATGGAGATTTCCTAATATGGAGAAATTTCTTTCTCTTGCTGCTTTTAAAATTATGTCTTTGTCTTTCATTTTGTACTGTTTTATTATAATGTGTCTTAGAGAAGATGATTTGGTACTGAAATAGTTGAGTGACCAATTAACATTGTTTAGCATTGTGAACTTGATGTACAGATCTCTGCTCAAACTTAGAAAGTTCTAAACGATCATGCCTTTAAATACATTTTCTGCTTCTTTCTCTTTTTCTCTCTTCTGGGAATAAATAATGTGAAGATTATTTCTTTTAATGCTATCCCATAATTCATGCAGGCTTTCTTTACTCTTTTCTTATTCGTTTTCCCTTTTGCTCCTCTGACATGAAGGTTTTAAGTCACTTGTCTTCTAGTTTATATATTCATTTATCTGATTGACCAAGTCTATTGTTATAGCTTTCTTCTGATTTCTTTAGTTCATTCAGTGTATTCTTTTTAAAATTTATTTATTT
This sequence comes from Budorcas taxicolor, assembly GCF_023091745.1. Lineage (NCBI taxonomy): Eukaryota > Metazoa > Chordata > Mammalia > Artiodactyla > Bovidae > Budorcas > Budorcas taxicolor. The sequence continues at coordinate 84,083,557 of NC_068935.1, read as the reverse complement.
TTAATTTAAAACATTTTTATTTTGTATTGGAGTATAGTGGATTAACAATGTTATAGTAGTTTCAGATGGATAACAAAGCACTTCAGCCATACATATACATGTATCCATTCTCCCCCAAAACCCTTCCCACCTAGGCTGCCACATAGCATTGAATAGAGTTCCCTGTTAGTTATCCGTCTTAAATATAGCAGTGTGTACCTGTCCATCCCAAACTCCCTAACTATCTGTTCCTCCATCTTCCCCTCCCCACTGCTGCTGCAACCATAAGTTCATTCTCTTAAGTCTGTCAGTGTGTTTTGGTTTTATAAATAAGTTCATTTGTATCATGTTTTTTAGATTCCTCATATAAGGGATGTCATATGATGTTTCTACTTCTCTGTCTAACTTACTTCACTCAGTATGACAATTATTGCTGTTGCTCAGTTGTGACTGACTCTGTGACCCTATGGACTGTAGCACTCCAGACTTTACTGTCTCCTGGAGCCTACTCAAACTCATGTCCATGGAGTCTGTGATGCCATCTAACCATCTTGTCCTCTGTCGTCCCCTTCTCCTCCTGCCTTCAATCTTTCCCATCATCAGGGTCTTTTCTAATGACAATTTTAAGGTCCACATCCATATTGCTGCAAATGACATTATTTCATTCTTTTTGATAGTTGAGTAATATTTGATTGTAAATATGTACTGCCCCTCCTTTATGCATTCCTCTGTTAATGAACATTTAGGTTGCTTCCATATCTTGGCTGTTGTAAACCATGCTTGCATTCCTTTTTATTGTCAAATAATACTCTATTATGGTATATTTTCTTTGTCCATCAGTTAATGTACACTTCAGTTGTTTCCACTTGGGAGCTATTGTGAATAATGTTATTTTTTAATTGAAAGATAATTACTTTACAGTATTGTGTTGGTTTCTTTCAAACATCAACATGAATTAGTCATAAGTATACATATGTCCCAACCTTTTAAACCTCCCTCCTGCTTCCCTCTCAATCCCATCCCTCTAGGTTGTTACAGAGCCCCAGTTTGAGTTCCTTGAGTCATATAGTAAATTCCCATTATCTATTTTACATATGGCAATGTATGTTTCCATGTTACACTCTCCATACACCTCACTGTCTTCTTCCTCCCTCTTCACCATGTCGATAAGTCTGCTCTCTCTGTCTGTGTCTCCACTGATGCCCTGCAAATAATTTCATCAGTACCATCTTTGTAGATTCTATGTATATATATATATAATGTGTGTGTGTGTATATATTTATATATGTTAGTATACAATATTTGCTTTTTCTCTCTGTATAAATAGGTTCTATGTTCATCCATCTCATTAGAACTCACTCAAATTCATTCTATTTAAGGACTGAGAGATATTCCATTGTATATATGTACCACAGCTTCTTTATCTACTCATCTGATGGTAGACATATAGGTTGCTTCCATGTGTTTGGTTCAGTTGCTTAGTAATATATCCAAGTGTTTGTGACCCCATGGACTGCAGCATGCCAGGCTTCCCTGTCCATTACCAACATCCAGAACTTGCTCAAACTCAGGTCCATTGAGCCAGTGATGCCATCCAAAGATCTCATCCTCTACTGTCCCTTTCTCTTCCTACCTTCAATCTTTCCCAGAATCAGGGTCTTTTCCGTTGAGTCAGCACTTTGCATCAGGTGGCCAAAGTATTGGAATTTCAGCTACAGCATTAGTCCTTCCAAAGAATATTCAGGACTGATTTCCTTTAGGATTGACTGGTTTGATCTCCTTTCAGTCGAAGAGACTCTCAAGAGTCGTTTCCAACACCACAGTTCAAAAAGCATTAATTCTTCAGCACTCAGCTTTCTTTATAATCCATCTCTGACATCCATACATGATTAATGGAAAAACCATAGCTTTCACAATATGGACTTTTGTTGGCAAAGAAATTTCTCTGCTTTTTAATATACTGTCTAGGTTTGTCTAGCTTTTTTTTCCAAGCAGCAAGCATCTTTTGATTTCATGGCTGAAGCCTTCATCTGTAGTGATTTTGGAGCCCCCCCCCCTCCCCTGCCAAATAATGTCTGTCATGGGTTTCCATTGTTTCCCCATCTATTTGCCATGAGATGACGGGACTGGATGCTATGATCTGGCATTTTTTCAATGTTGAGTTTTAAGCCAACTTTTTCACTTTCCTCTTTCACTTTCATCAAGAGGCTCTTTAGTTCTTCAATTTCTGCCATAAGGGTGCTGCCATCTGCATAGCTGAGCTTATTGAGATTTCTCCTGGTAATCTTGATTCCAGCTTGTGGTTCATCCAGCCTGGCATTTTGCATGATGTACTCTGCATATAAGTTAAATTAGCAGGGTGACAGTATATAGCCTTGATGTACTTCTTTCCCAATTTGGAACCAGTCTGATTTTTCATGTCCAGTTCTAACTGTTGCTTCTTGACATGCATACAAATTTTTCAGGAGGGAGGTAAGGTGGTCTGATATTCTCATCTCTTTAAGAATTTTCCACCGTATGTTGTGATCCACACAAAGGCTTTGGCATAATCAAGAAAGCAGAAGTAGATGTTTTTCTAGAACTCTCTTGCTGTTTCTATGATTAGACGGATGTTGGCAATTTGATCTCTGATTCCTTTGGCTTTTCTAAATCCAGGTTGAACATCTGGAAGTTCTTGGTTCATGTACTGTTGAAGCCTGGCTTGGAGAATTTTGAGCATTACTTTGCTAGTGTGTGAGATGAGTGCAATTGTGTGGTAGTTTGAGCATTCCTTGGAACTGGTTTTCCTTGTGATTCAATGTGGATTTCATGTGCTAGCTATTGTAAATAGTGCTGCAATGAACATTAGGGTACATGTGAGTTTTTCAATTCTGCTTTCCTCAGGGTATATGCTTAGTAGTGGGATTGCTGGGTCATATGATTGTTATATTCACGTTTTTTTTTAATGGACTCTGCATGCTTTTCTGCATAGTGTTTGCATATCAACGTACATTCCCACCAACAGTGCAAGTACAGTTCAGTTCATTTCAGTTCAGGCGCTCAGTCGTGTCCGACTCTTTGCAAAGCCATGAACTGCAGCATGCCAGGCCTCCCTGTCCATTACCAACTCCCAGAGGCCACCCAAACCCATGTCCATATTGTCAGTGATGCCATTCAACAATCTCGTACTCTGTCGTCCCCTCCTCCTGCCCTCAATCCCTCCCAGCATCAGGGTCTTTTCAAATGAGTCAGCTCTTTGCATCAGGTGGCCAAAGTATTGGAGTTTCAGCTTCAGCATCAGTCCTTCCAATGAACACCCAGGACTGATCTCCTTTAGGATAGACTCGTTGGATCTCCTTGCAGTCCAAGGGACTCTCAAGAGTCTTCTCCAACACCACAGTTCAAAAGCATCAATTCTTTTGCACTAAGATTTCTTTATAGTCCAACTCTCACATCCATACATGACCACTGGAAAAGCCATAGCCTTGACTAGACGGACCTTTGTTGGCAAAGTAATGTCTCTACTTTTTAATATGCTGTCTAGGTTGGTCATTACTTTCCTTCCAAGGAGTAAGTGTCTTTTAAGTTCATGGTTTCAATCACCATTTGCAGTGATTTTGGAGCCCAGAAAAATAAAGTCAGCCACTATTTCTCCATCTATTTGCCATGAAGTGATAGGACTGGATGTCATGATCTTCGTTTTCTGAACGTTGAGCTTTAAGCCAACATTTTCACTCTCCTCTTTCACTTTCATCAAGAGGCTCTTTAGTTCTTCTTCACTTTCTGCCATAAGAGTGCTGTCATCTGCATATCTGAGGTTATTGATATCTCTCCCAGCAATCTTGATTCCAGTCTGTGTTTCCTCCAGCCCAGCATTTCTCATGATGTACTCTGCATATAAGTTAAATAAGCAGGGTGACAGTATATAGCCTTGATGTACTGCTTTCCCAATTTGGAACAAGTCTGTTGTTCCATGTCTAGTTCTAACTGTTGCTACCTGACCTGCATGTTGGTTTCTCAAGAGGCAGGTCAGGTGGTCTGGTATTTCCATCTCTTTCAGAATTTTACAAAGTTTATTGTGATCCACACAGTGAAAGGCTTTGGTATAGTCAATAAAGCTGAAACTGATGCTTTTCTGGAACTCTCTTCCTTTATCTAGTGGGTGTTGGCAATTTGATCTCTGGTTCCCCTGCCTTTTCTAAAACCAGCTTGAACATCTGGAAGTTCACTGTTCACATATTTCTGAAGCCTTCATTGGAGAATTTTGAACATTACTTTACCAGTGTGTGAGATGAAGGCAATTGTGCAGTAGTTTAAGCATTCTTTAGCATTGCCTTTCTTTGGGATTGGAATGAAAACTGACCTTTTCCAGTCCTGTGGCCACTGCTGAGTTTTCCAAATGTGCTGGCAGATTGAGTGCAGCACTTTCACAGCATCATCTTTCAGGATTTGAAATAGCTCAACTGGAATTCCATCACCTCCACTACCTTTGTTTGCAGTGATTCTTCCTAAGGCCCACTTGACTTCACATTCCAGGATGTCTGGCTCTAGGTGAGTGACCACACCATTGTGATCACCTGGGTTGTGAAGATTTTTTTTGTACAGTTCTTCTGTGTATTCTTGCCACCTCTTCTTAATATCTTTAGCTTCTGTTAGGTCCATATCATTTCTGTCCTTTATTCAACCCATCTTTGCATGAAATGTTCCCTTGGTATCTCTCACTTTCTTGAAGAGATCTCTAGTCTTTCCCATTCTATTGTTTCCCTCTATTTCTTTGCATTGATCACTGAGGAAGGCTTTCTTATCTCTCCTTGCTATTCTTTGCAACTCTGCATTCAAACGGGTATATCATTATTTTTCTCCTTTGCTTTTTGCTTCTCTTCTTTTCACAGCTATTTATAAGGCCCCCTCAGACAGCCATTTTGCTTTTTTGCATTTCTTTTTCTTGTGGATGGTCTTGATTCCTGTCTTCTGTACAGTGTCACGAACCTCCATCCATAGTTCATTAGGCGCTCTGTCTGTCAGATCTAGTCCCTTAAATCTATTTCTCACTTCCACTATATGGTTAATAAGGGATTTTATTTAGGTCATACCTGAATGGTCTAGTGGTTTTCTGCACTTTCTTCAATTTAAGTCTGAATTTGGCAGTAAGGGGTTCATGATCTGAGCTACAGTCAGCTCCTGGTCTTGTTTTTGCTGACTGTATAGAACTTCTCCATTTTTGGCTGGAAAGAATATAATCAATCTGATTTCGATGTTGACCATCCGGTGATGTCCATGTGTAGAGTCTTCTCTTGTGTTATTGGAAGAACGTGTTTGCTATGACCAGTGCGTTCTCTTGGCAAAACTCTATTAGCCTTTGCCCTGCTTTATTCTGCATTCCAAGGCCAAATTTGCCTGTGACTCCAGGTGTTTCTTGACTTCCTACTTTTTCATTCCAGTCCCCTATAACGAAAAGGACATCTTTTTTGGGTGTTAGTTCTAAAAGGTCTTGTAGGTCTTCATAAAACTGTTCAACTTCAGCTTCTTTAGCATCACTGGTCAGGGCATAGACTTGGATTACCGTGATATTGAATGGTTTGCCTTGGGAATGAACAGAGGTCATTCTCTCATTTTGAGATTGCATCCAAGTACTGCATTTTGGACTCTTTTGTTGGCCTTTATGGTTACTCCATTTCTTCCAAGGGATTCTTACCCACCATAGTAGATATAATGGCCATCTGAGTTAAATTCACTCATTCCAGTCCATCTTAGTTCTCTGATTCCTGGAATGTCGATGTTCACTCTTGACATCTCTTATTTGACCACTTCCAATTTGCCTTGATTCATGGATTTAACATCTGGTGGCTGCACAGGATGGCGCAGAAGTGCGGTGGCTGCGATGGACAGTGCAGAAGTGCGGCCAAGAAGTGCTACCCCAAGTCCAAGGCCAGGGGTGGTGGCTGAGAGGAGCTACTCCATGTGCAAGGTAACCAGTGTCAGCTGAGCTTTGCTGGAGCAGCCGTGAAGAGATACCCCATGTCCAAGGTAAGGGAAACCCAAGTAAGATTGCAGGCACTGAGAGATGGCCTCAGAGGGCAAGAAGACAGAAAATAGTCAATCTGATCACACAGACCACAGCTTGTTTAACTCAGTGAAACTAAGCCATGCCATGTGGGGCCACCGAAGACAGACGGGTCATGGCGGAGAGGTCTAACAGAATGTGGTCCACTGGAGAAGGGAATGGGAAATCACTTCAGTATTTTTGCCTTGAGAACCCCATGAACAGCATGAAAAGGCAAAAAGTTAGGACACTGAAAGATGAACTCCCCAGGTCTGTAGGTGCCCAATATGCTACAGATGATCAGTGGAGAAATAACTCCAGAAAGAGTGAAGGGATGCAGCCAAAGCAAAAACAACACCCAGTTTTGGATGGGAGTGGTGATAGAAGCAAGATCCGATGCTGTAAAGGGCAATATTATATAGGAACCTGGAATGTTAGGTCCATGAATCAAGGCAAATTAGAAGTGGTCAACAGTGCAAGAGAGTTCCCTTAACTCCACACCAGTCCACATTTTCTTTTTGTAGACTTTTTGATGATAAACATTCTGACAAGTGTGACGTAATATCTCACTTTTTTTGATTTGCATTTTCCTAACAGTGAATGATGTTGAGCGTCTTTTCATGTGTTTATTAGCCATCTGTATGTCCTCTTTGGAGAAATGTCTGTGTAGGCATTTTCCCACTTTTGATTTGGTTGGTTGTTTTTCTGATATATATATTTTTAATATACATCTATTTATTTTCATTGGAGGCTAATTACTTTACAATATTGTATTGGTTTTGCCATACATCAACATGAATCCACCACAGGTGTACACCTGTTCCCCATCCTGAACCCCCCACCCTCCTCCCTCCCCGTACCATCCCTCTGGGTTATCCCAGTGCACCAGCCCCAAGAATCCTGTATCCTGCATAAAAACTGGACTGGCAATTCATTTCATTTATGATGTTATACATGTTTCAATGCCATTTTCCCAAATCATCCCACCCTCTCCCTCACCCACAGAGTCCAAAAGAGTGTTCTATACACCTTTGTCTCTTTTGCTGTCTCGCATACAGAATTGTATATGCTGCTTATATATTTTGGAAAGTAATCCTTTGTCAGTTGTTTAACTTGCTGTTATTTTCTCCCATTCTAAAAATTGTCTTTTTACATTGTTTATAGTTACCTTTGCTGTGCAAAAGTTTTTAAGTTTAACTAGGACCCACTTGTTTATTTTTGCTTTTATTTCTATTAGTCTAGGACGTGGGTCATAGAGGATATTGCTTTGATTTATGTCATCAAGTGTTCTGCCTATGTTTTCCTCTAAGAGTTTTACAGTTTCTGGTGTTACATTTATGTCTATAATCTATATTGAGTTTGTCTTTGTGTATGGTGTTAAGAAGTGTTCTAATTTCATTCTTTTACGCATAGCTGTCCAGTTTTCCCAGCACAACTTATTGCAGCAGCTCTCTTAGCCCATTGTATACTATTGCCTTCTTTGTCAAAAATAACATACCCATAGGTGCATGGGTTTATCTCTGGGCTATCTCAGAGCACATCATGAGAAACGCTGGACTGGAAGAAACACAAGCTGGAATCAAGATTGCCGGGAGAAATGTCAATAACCTCAGATATGCAGATGACACCACCCTTATGGCAGAAAGTGAAGAGGAACTAAAAAGCCTCTTGATGAAAGTGAAAGTGGAGAGTGAAAAAGTTGGCTTAAAGCTCAACATTCAGAAAACGAAGATCATGGCATCTGGTCCCATCACTTCATGGGAAATAGATGGGGAAACAGTGGAAATAGTGTCAGAGTTTATTTTTCTGGGCTCCAAAATCACTGCAGATGATGATTGTAGCCATGAAATTAAAAGGCACTTACTCCTTGAAAGGAAAGTTATGACCAACCCAGATAGCATATTGAAAAACAGAGACAATACTTTGCCGACTAAGGTCCGTCTAGTCAAGGCTATGGTTTTTCCTGTGGTTATGTATGGATGTAAGAGTTGGACTGTGAAGAAGGCTGAGCACCGAAGAATTGATGATGCTTTTGAACTGTGGTGTTGGAGAAGACTCCTGAGAGTCCCTTGGACTGCAAGGAGATCCAACCAGTCCATTCTGAAGGAAATCAGCCCTGGGATTCTTTGGAAGGAATGATGCTAAAGCTGAAGCTCCAGTACTTTGGCCACCTCAGGCGAAGAGTTGACTCATTGGAAAGACTCTGATGCTGGGAGGGATTGGGGGCAGGAGGAGAAGGGGACGACAGAGGATGAGATGGCTGGATTGCATCACTGACTCAATGGACATGAGTCTGTGTTGGTGATGGACAGGGAGGCCTGGCGTGCTGCGATTCATGGGGTCGCAAAGAGTTGGACATGACTGAGCGACTGAACTGAACTGAACTGAACTGATCTATCTTTTTCCAATGGTTTGCATTTCTGTTTTTTTTTTTTTCCCAGTACCATAATGTGTTGATGACTGTAGCTTTGTAGTATAGTCTGAAGTCAGGAAAGTTGATTCCTACAGCTCCATTCTTCTTTCTCAAGAATGCTTTGGCTGTTTGGGATATTTTGTGTTTCCTTATGAAATGTGAGATTTTTTCCTCCTAGTTCTGTGAAAAATCTCATTGGTAATTTGATAGGAATTGCACTGAACTTGTTGGTTGTATTTGGTTGTATAGTCAGTTTCACAGTACTGATTTTTCCAACCCAAGAACATGGAATATCTCTCCATATGCTTATGTTGTCTTTGATTTCTTTCATCAGTGTTTTATAGTTTTCTTTATGCAGCTTTTTTGTCTCCTTGGTAGATTTATTCCTAGATATTTTATTCTTTTTATTGCACTGGTCAATAAGGTTGATTCCTTTCATTCTATTTCTGTTTTTTCATTGTTAATATATAGGAATGAAAGCCAATTCTGTGTACTAATTTTGTATCCTGGGGCTTTACTATACTCATTGATTAGCTCTAGTAATTTTCTGGTTGTGTCTTTAGGGTTTTCTGTGTAAAGGATCATGTCATCTTTAAACAGTGAAAATTTTGCATCTTCTTTTCCAATCTGCATTTCTTTCTTTCTTTCTTTTCTCTGATTGCCATAGTTAGGACTTCTAAAACTATGTTGAATAATAGTGATGAGAGTGAACACACTTGTCTTGTTCATGATCTTAGAGGGAATGCTTTCAGCTTTTCACCATTGAGCATAATGTTTGTTGTGGGTTTATCACATATCGTCTTTACAGTAATGAAGTAGATTTCTTATATGTCCATTTTTTGAAAAGTGTTTTTTTTTTTTTTTAAATCATAAAAGGGTGCCAAAGTTTGTCAGAGGCTTTTTCTCTATCTATTGAGATTATCATATTTTTTAATCTTTTAATTTGGTAATATGGTGTATCATATAAATTTATTTGCATATATTAAAGGCACTTGCATCCCTGGGATGGAGAAGGTAATGGCACCCCACTCCAGTACTCTTGTCTGGAAAATCCCGTGGACAAAGGAGCCTACTGGTAGGCTGCAGTCCATGAGGTTGTGAAGAGTCAGACATGACTGAGCGACTTCACTGTAACTTTTCACTTTCATGCATTGGAGAAGGAAATGGCAATCCACTCCAGTGTTCTTGCCTGGAGAATCCCAGGGACAGCAGAGCCATGTGGGCTGCCGTCTATGGGGTCGCACAGAGTTGGACATGACTGAAGTGATGTAGCAGCAGCAGCAGCATCCCTGGGATAAACCTGACTTGATCATGGTGGATAATCATTTTAATGTGTTGTTGAATTCTTTTCACTAAAATTTTGTTGAGGATTTTTGCATCTATGTTATTCAATGATATTGTCCTGTATTTCTCTTTTGTGTGTGTGTTGATTTTGTCTGGTTTTGGTATCAGGGTGATACCTCATAATGAGTTTGGAGGTGTTTCTTACTCTGCAATTTAAAGCAATTGTTTATTTATTTATTTTTTAAACAACAGCAACAAACAGCTATTTTTACTATTCTCTCACATTCTCACATCCATTTCACCACAACGAAATTTACCATAGTAATCTATCACATTTTCTTCTATGTGTCCTTAAGCAACTACCAGAATTTTTTCTCTTCTTAAAAGTATTTCATCCATAACTGTTTTGCCTTATCTCTCTTTTTTTTTAATTTTTATTTTTACTTTATTTTACTTTACAATACTGTATTGGTTTTGCCATACATTATGGGGAGGGAGGTGGGAGGGGAGTTCATGTTTGGGAACACATGTACACCCGTGGTGGATTCATGTCAATTGTTTATTTTTAATTGAAGGATAAATGCTTTACCATATTGTGTTGGTTTCTACCAAATGTCAACATGAATCAGCCATAGGTTTATCTATTTCCTTTTTCACTTAGAATGAGAGGCATTAGCTCTTTTCTAAATGTTTTATATAATTCACCTGTGAAGCCTTTGGCCCTGGGCTTTTGTTTTTGGGAAATTTTGAACACAGTTTCAATTTTAGTGCTTGTAATTGACTTATTCATAATTTCTATTTCTTCTTGGTTCAGTCTTGGAAGATTGAATTTTTCCAAGAATCTGTCCACTTCTTCCAGATTGTCCGTTTTATTGTCATTTAGTCGTTCATAACTGTGGTGTTGGAGAAGATTCTTGAGAGTCCCTTGGACTGAAAGGAGATCAAACCAGTCAACCCTGAAGGAAATCAGTCCTGAATATTCTTTGGAAGGATTGATGCTGAAACTCCAATACTTTGGCCACCTGATTCGAAGAACTGATTCATCAGAAAAGACCCTGATGCTGGGAAAGATTGAAGGCAGAAGGAGAAGGGAATGATGGAAGATATCTTTGTATGACATCACCAACGTGATGGACATGAGTTTGAGCAAGCTCCGGGAGCTGGTTGTGGACAGGAAAGCCTGGCATGCTGAAGTCCATGGGGTCACAAAGAATCAGACATGACTGAGTGACTGAGATGAAATGAACTGAATAGTCTCTTATGGTCCTTTGTATTTCTGTATTGTCTGTTGTAACTTCTTTTTCATTTCTAATATTGCTGATGTGATTCTTCTTTCTTTTTTTCTTGATATTTCTGTCTAAAGATTTGCCAATTTTATCTTCTCAAAGAACCAGCTTTTAGTTTTATTAATCTTTAGTATTGTTCCTTTCATTTCTTTTTCATTTATATCTCCTCTGATCTTTATGATTTTTATCCTTCTGCTAACTTTGAAGTTTTAAAATTCTTTTTCCTATTGTTTTAGGTGTAAAGATAGGTTGTCTATTCAATGTTTTTCTTGTTTCTTGAGGTAGGATTGCATTGTCATAAACTTCCCCCTTAGATCTGCTTTTGCTACATCCTATAGGTTGTCATGTTTTTTTGTCATTTGTTTATAGAAATTTTTTTATTTTCCCGTTGATTTCTTCAGTAACCTGTTCATTATGTAGAAGTGTATTGTTTAATCACCATGTATTTGTATTTTTTACAGTTTTTGTCCCCTGTAATTGATATCTAGCCTCATAGTATTGTGCTTAGAAAAGATACTTGATACAAGTTCAATTTTCTGAAATTTACTGAGGTTTGATCTGTGACCCAAGATTTGGTCTATCCTAGAGAATGTTCCATGTGCACTTGAGAAGAAAGTACATTCTTCTGTATTTGGATGGAATGTCCTGAAGATATCAACTAAATCCATCTGGTCTAATCTGTCATCTAAGACTTGTGTTTCCTTATTAATTTTCTGTTTTGATGCTATATTCATTGGTGTAAGTGGTGTGTTTATGTGGTAATAATTTATTATTAGTAGTAAAGGAGCGGTGTGGTGGCTGCACTGGTGCAGGAGAGCTGAGAGGAGCTACTCCACATTCAAGGTCAGGAGGGGCAAGAGTGAGGAGATACCCCTATCCAAGGTAGGGAGCAGTGGGTGCGCTTTGCTGGAGCATCCGTGAAGAGATACCTCACGCCCAAGGTAAGAGAAACCCAAGTAAGATGACAAGTGTTGTAAGAGGGCATCAGAAGGAAGATACACTGAAACCATAATCACAGAAAACTAGCCAATCTGATCACATGGACCACAGCCTGGTCTAACTCAAGAAACTAAGCCATATCCTGTGAGGCCACCCAAGATGAGAGGGTCATGGTGGAGACGTCTGACAGAATGTGTTCCACTGGAGAAGGGAATGGCAAGCCACTTCAGTTTTTTTTTTTTTTTTTTTTTTTTGCCTTGAGAACCCCATGAATAGTATGAAAAGGCAAAATGACAGGATACTGAAAGTGAAACTCCCCTGTTGGTAGGTGCCCAATATACTACTGGAGATCAATGGAGAAATAACTCCAGAAAGAATGAAGGGATGGAGCCAAAGCAAAAACAATACCCAGTTGTGGATGTGACTGGGTATAAGCAAGGGATGTGGATAGAAGCAAGCACTGGGATGCAAGCAAGGGATGTAGATAGAAGAAGCACTGGGATGTGGATAGAAGCAAGGTCCGATGCTGTAAAGAGCAGTATTACATAGTTAGTTCATAGTTCAGTTGCTCAGTCGTGTCTGACTCTTTGCGACCCCATGAATCGCAGCACACCAGGCCTCCCTGTCCATCACCAACTCCCGGAGTTCACTCAGACTCACATCCATCGTGTCAGTGATGCCATCCGGCCAGCTCACCCTCTGTCGTCCACTTCTCCTCCTGCCCCCAATCCCTCCCAGCATCAGAGTCTGTTCCAATGAGTCAACTCTTCACATGAGGTGGCCAAAGTACTGGAGCCTCAGTTTTAGCATCATTCCTTCCAAAGAAATCACAGGGCTGATCTCCCTCAGAATGGACTGATTGGATCTCCTTGCAGTCCAAGGGACTCCCAAGAGTCTTCTCCAATACCACAGTTCAAAAGCATCAATTCTTTGGTGCTCAGCCTTCTTCACAGCCCAGCTCTCACATCCATACATGACCACAGGAAAAACAATAGCCTTGAGATAGGAACCTGGAATGTCAGGTCCATGAATCAAGGCAAATTGGAAGTGGTCAAACAGGAGATGGCAAGAGTGAATGCTGACATTCCAGGAATCAATGAACTAAAATGTACTGGAATGCATGAATTTAACTCAGATGACCATTATATCTACTACTGTGGGCAGGAATCCCTTAGAAGAAAAGGAGTAGCCATCATGGTCAACAAAAGAGTCTGAAATGCAGTACTTGGATGCATTTCTCAAAAACGACAGAATGATCTCTATTTGTTTCCAAGGCAAACCATTCAATATCACAGTAATCCAAGTCTATGCCCCAAACAGTAATGCTGAAGAAGCTGAAGTTGAACGGTTCTATGAAGACCTACAAGACCTTTTAAAACTAACGCCCCCAAAAGATGTGCTTTTCATTCTAGGGGACTGGAATGAAAAAGCAGGAAGTCAAGAAACACCTGGAGTCACAGGCAAATTTGGCCTTGAATTGTGGAATGAAGCAGGGCAAAGGCTAATAGAGTTTTGCCAAGAGAACGCACTGGTCATAGCAAACACGTTCTTCCAATAACACAAGAGAAGACTCTACACATGGACATCACCGGATGGTCAACATCGAAATCAGATTGATTATATTCTTTGCAGCCAAAGATGGAGAAGTTCTATACAGTCAGCTAAAACAAGACCAGGAGCTGACTGTGGCTCAGCTCATGAACTCCTTATTGCCAAATTCAGACTTAAATTGAAGAAAGTGCAGAAAACCACTAGACCATCCAGGTGGGACCTAAATCAAATCCCTTATGATTATACAGTGGAAGTGAGAAATAGATTTTAAGGGACTAGATCTGATAGACAGAGTGCCTGATGACCTATGGATGGAGGTTCATGACATTGCACAGGAGACAGGTATCAAGACCATCTCCATGGAAAAGAAATGCAAAAAAGCAAAATGACTGTCTGAGGAGGCCTTACAAGTAGCTGTGAAAAGAAGAGAAGTGAAAAGCAAGGGAGAAAAGGAAAGATATATGCATCTGAATGCAGAGTTCCAAGGAATAGCAAGGAGAGATAAGAAAGCCTTCCTCAGTGGTCAATTCAAGAGGAAAACAACAGAATGGGAAAGATGAAAGATAGCTTCAGGAAAATTAAAGATACCAAGGGTACATTTCATGCAAAGATGGGCTCAATAAAGGGCAAAAATGGTATGGACTTAACAGAAGCAGAAGATATTAAGAACAGGCGGCAAGAATACACAGAAGAACTGTACAAAAAAGATCTTCACAACCCAGATAATCACGATGGTGTGATCACTCACCTAGAGCCAGACATCCTGGAATGTGAAGTCAAGCGGGCCTTAGAAACCATCACTACAAACAAAGCTAGTGGAGGTGATGGAATACCAGTTGAACTACTTCAAATCCTGGAAGATGATGCTGTGAAAATGCTGCACTCAATATGCCAGCACATTTGGAAAACTCAGCAGTGGCCGCAGGCTTGGAAAAGTTCAGTTTTCATTCCAATCCCAAAGAAAGGCAATGCCAATGAATGCTTAAACTATGACACAATTGCACTCATCTCACACGCTAGTAAAGTAATGCTCAAAATTCTTCAAGCCAGGCCTCAGCAGTACCTGAACCGTGAACTTCCAGATGTTCAAGCTGGTTTTAGAAAAGGCAGAAGAACCAGAGATCAAACTGCCAACATCCGCTGAATCATCAAAAAAGCAAGAGAGTTCCAGAAAAACATCTATTTCTGCTTTATTTAATATGCCAATGCCTTGACTGTGTGGACCACAATAAACTGTGGAACATTCTGAAAGAGATGGGAATACCAGACCACATGACCTGCCTCTTAAGAAACCTATATGCAGGCCAGGAAGCAATAGTTAGAACTGGACATGGAACAACAGACTGGTTCCAAATAGGAAAAGGACTACATCAAGGCTGTATATTGTCACTCTGCTTATTTAACTTATATGCAGACAAATGGTGGGCTGGAAGAAGCACAAGCTGGAATCAAGATTTCCAGGAGAAATATCAATAACCTCAGATATGCAGATGACACCACCCTTATGGCAGAAAGTGAAGAGGAACTAGAAAGCCTGTTGATCAAAGTGAAAAAGGAGAGTGAAGAAGTTGGCTTAAAGCTCAACATTCAGAAAATGAAAATCATGGCATCTGTTCCCATCACTTCATGGCAGATAGATGGGGAAACAGTGGAAACAGTGTCAGACTTTATTTTTTTGGGCTCCAAAATCACTGCGGATGGTGACTGCAGCCATGAAATTAAAAGACACTTACTCCTTGGGAGGAAAGTTATGACCAACCTAGGTAGTACATTGAAAAGCAGAGATATTACGTTGCCAACAAAGGTCCGTCTAGTCAAGGTTATGATTTTTCCAGTGGTCATGTATGGATGTGAGAGTTGGACTGTGAGGAAAGGTGAGCACGGAAGAATTGATGCTTTTGAATTGTGGTGTTGGAGAAGACTCTTGAGAGTCCCTTGGCCTGCTGCTGCTGCTGCTGCTGCTAAGTCGCTTCAGTCGTATCCAACTCTGTGCGACCCCATAGACGACAGCCCACCAGGCTCCGCCATCCCTGGGATTCTCCAGGCAAGAACACTGGAGTGGGTTGCCATTTCCTTCTCCAATGCATGAAAGTGAAAAGTGAAAGTGAAGTCGTTCAGTCGTGTCTGACTCTTAGCGACCCCATGGACTGCAGCCTACCAGGCTCCTCTGTCCATGGGATTTTCCAGTTAAGAGAACTGGTGTGGGTCGCCAGTGCCTTTTCCGCCCTTGGCCTGCAAGGAGATCCAACCAGTCCATCCTAAAGGAGATCCGTTCTGGGTGTTCATTGGAAGGACTGATGCTCAAGCTGAAACTCCAATAGTTTGGCCACCTCATGTGAAGAGTTGACTCATTGGAAAAGACCCTGATGCTGGGAGGGATTGGGGGCAGGAAGAGAAGGGGACGGTAGTGGGTGAGATGGTTGGATGGCATCACCGACTCAATGAACATGAGTTTGGGTGAACTCTGGGAGTTGGTGATGGACAGGGAGGCCTGGCGTGCTGTGATTCATGGGGTCGCAAAGACTCGGACATGACTCAGTGACTGAACTGACTGACTGACTGATATATATATTCCTATTGCCATTTTCTTAATTGCTTGGGGTTTGATTTTGTATATCTTGTTCTTCAGTTGTGTTTCCTGTTTATATAAGTACCTTTAACATTTGTTGTAAAGCTGGTTTGGTGGTATTAAGTTCTCTTAATGTTTGCTTGTCTGTAAAGTGTTTGATTTCTCCATCAATTTTAAATGACATTCTTGGTGCTTAGAGTAATCTTCATTTTGGATGTTTCCCTTGAAGTAATTTAAATATATCCTGCCATTCCCTTCTGGCCTGCAGAGTTTTTGCGGAAAGATAATCTGTTAATTGTATGGGATTTCCCTTGTGTGTTACCTGTTTCTTTTCACTTGCTGCTTTTTATATTCTTTCTTTGTGTTTAATCTGTGTTAGTTTGATTAGTATGTCTTGGCATGTTTTCCTTGGTTTTATCCTGTATGGGACTCTTTTTGCTTTTTGAACTTTATTGACTATTTCCCATGTTGGGGAAATTTTCACATATAACCTCTTCAAAAAATTTCTCCTACCCTTTCTTTTTCTCTTCCTCTTCTGGTTCCCCTATAATTTGAATGTTGGTGTGTTTAATATTGTCCTAAGGGGTCTCTGAGACTATCCTCAGTTCTTTTCATTCTTTTCCTTTATTCTGCTCCTTGGCAGTTATTTCATCCACTCTATCTTCCAGCTCACTTATCCGTTCTTCTGGCTCAGATATTCTGCTATTGATTCCTTCTAGATTATTTTTAATTTCAGTAATTGTGTTGTTTGTCTCTGTTGTTTATTCTTTATTTCCTCTAGCTCATTGTTAATGCATTAATTGATTCTTACCTTTTCTCCATTTTATTCTTCAGGTTTGGGATCATCTTTTTATCATTTCTATAAATTCTTTTTAGGTAATTTGCCTATTTCCTCCTCATTTATTTGCACATGTGTGTCTCTATGTTGCTCCTTCATTTCTGAAATATTTCTCTGAATTTTAATTTTTTTAACTTAATTGTGTTTGAGTTCTCCTTTTTCCAGGGTTTAAGGTCTAATTCCTTCTTCCTTTTAGTTTCTGCCCTCAGTGGGTCAAGCTAGCCCAGTATTTTGTGTAGGCTCTGTGTAGGACAACATTTTGCTTGCTTTCTGCTGGGATGAGGTGAGTTGTTTCCCTCCCCCCCACCCCACCCCGCCCAGATGGGCATGACTCTGTTGTGTGCTGGTTATTGAGTTTATATTTTTATCTTATTTGTTGTTTGGATGAGATATCCTGCACTGGATGCTACCTGAATTTGGGTGCTGACAGGTCTTATATACAGGTGGATGATTTGTGGGAGTTCTCACTAATTAATACTCCCTAGAGTTAGGAATTCGCTCACAGTCTGTGGTCTTGGAGTCAGCCCTCCCATTTCAAAGGTTCAGGGCCCAATCTCTGACTGGGGAATGGGGATTTTCTTATGGCATTAAAGGTAATTACAACAAAAACAGAAAAACAAAAATCAAGAAACAAGCGATGAACTCCAGACAAATAGCAAATGCAAAATCAGGCAAATAATAGCAAAAACAATGGAATACACACATGCACACACATTTATACCCATAAAGAAAACCGAAATAATCCAAAATAAAGAATAATAGATTGAGCCAGTGAGCAAAGGAAATAAAAAATTATATCAACCAGTTAAAAACAAAACTAACTAAAGCACAAACTGGAAAACAAAACCAAAGCAAGGTGACAACTGGGAAATAAAACAATGAAAACAAAATGAACTAACAATCATGGTGAGAAAAAAAAAGAATACAAATGCAATTTAAATACAATTAGTTAAAAAGATTATATATATATATATATATAAATATATATGAATAGCTACAACAGAAAAAGAACAATAGGAAAAGCAAACAAAAGAAAAAATGTAGAAAAAAATAAAAATTTGAGAATTAATAAAAAAAAAGAAAACCCCATAGACCTGCAAAAGGCCAACATAGAGGCAGAAGTATATAAAAGAAATAAAATGTGTGATTAAAATATATTTAATATTATTAATAAAATCAACAATTACAGCAACAGAGAAAAAAGGAAAAAAGAAAAAAAGGACAACTACAGAACACATCAAAATATAAGAATAATATATATTTTTCTTGAATTTCCACTGTCAGCATTGTTTCCCTTTTGTGAGTCTGTCCCAATGAGACCAGGTGTGGAGGTGCCACAGATGCTTGGGTCGCAGGGGCCCTAGCAGCACCAGGTACTCATGGGAGCTGGCTGCTAGGGCAGCAGGAAATATGGTGCTCTTATGTTTTTTTCCAGCCTCTGGCAACTCTATCCCAGTGGGGATCAAGCATGGAGGTGATGCAGTTGCTAGGATCTTGGGGACCTGGGCAATGCCAGGTACACAGGGAACTGGTGGCTATTGTCACAGGAGGTATGGTGATATTAGGGCTTTTTCTAGCATCTATAAGTTTTGCCCCAGTGAGGATTCAGCGTGGAGGTGGCACAGCTACTTGGATAGTGGGGACCCTTGCAGCACCAAGTGTGCAGGGACACCGACTGCCTCAGCCATGGGAGCTATGGCCTTATCAGAATCTTTTCTAGTCTCTGGAAGCTGGCAATCAGAGGATTTCTTTATCTGCCCTTCTGTGTTGCTCGACCTGTTCAGGCACTTACAGGGCCTCCTGAATGGGGGTCTTTCCCTGTTGCTCAGGTCATCAGGCATTTAAAGGGACCTCCGGACTTGGGTTGTTCTCTGTTGTTCCACACATCAGGAACTTAAAGGGGCAGCTTCTCTGGGGTCTTTCTCTATTGTTCTGGTGCCAGTGCTGGGGTGTGGGGAGAGGCTAGAGTGATGGCTCCACTCCCTGAATGAGACTGAGTAGTATAGCGTCACATCCATGACTGCTTGATATTTCTCCACAGGCATTTCCCACTGCAATCTCCTCCCTCACGTCCCCTTGGGCCATCTCCCTGCAGTCAACAGCAGACCTCACTCTGGGGTTGCTCTCCAATCTTTATGCTCCAGCTCCTAGTCATTGTGCTTTCTATGGGACTTGTGTCCCTGTCCAGGATACGTATGGCTGCAGCAAGGCTTATCTGTGTGATTCTCATTTTACTCAGACTGTCACAGATGAGCTACTTTACTCTCAGCCTCAAATGCTTCTCCTCTGTCCCAAATAATTGCCATGATGTGGGGATCTGACCCCTGTTTCAGCTCCCCCATCCCCCAGGCATGGGTCTTGTCCTTCTCACTCTTCTCTTTTCCCCCATACTTCCTTCATCCTACTAAGTTTTGCATGGTTCTGTATGTTCTTTTCCTGTGGTCAGGTACTCCTGCCCACTCTCAGCTGGTGTTCTGCAAGATCTGTGTCTGAACGTGTATTCCTAATGTATCCGTGGAGAGAGAAGTAATCCACATCTACCTACTCCTCCACCATCTTGTTCTTATCCAATGTATTCTTTAATTCTCATGAGTCTGCATTTAATGGTTTTTGAATATGAAAATGCAGTTGTAGGAATCAGGTTCCCTAACTTCAGACAGTACTATAAAGCTACAGTAATCAAGACAGTATGGTACTGGCATAAAAATAGAAATATAGATCAATGGAACAACATAGAAAACTCAGAAATAAACCCATGCACCTCTCGTCATCAAATCTATGACAAAAGAGGTAAGAATATACAATAGAGAAAAGACAGTCTCTTCAATAGGTGGGGTTGGGAAAACTGGACAGTTTCATGTAAAAGAATTACATTAGAACACTCCCTAACACCATATAAAAAAGTAAACTCAAAATGGATTAATGATATAAATGTAAGGCCACTCTTAGTGGAAGCCATAGGCAGAACACCCTTTGACAAATCGCAGCAAGTTCCTCTTTGACCTATCTCCTAGAATAATGGAAATAAAAATAAACATGATAGTATACATGTTTCAATGTCATTCTCCCAAATCATCCCACCCTCTGCCTCTCCCACAGAGTCCAAAAATCTGTTCTATACATCTGTGTCTCTTTTGCTGTCTCGCCAGTCTAGGTTTGGTACAGGATACAGGATGTTTGGGGCTGGTGCACTGGGATGACCCAGAGAGATGATATGGGGAGGGTGGTGGGAGAGGGGTTCAGGATTGGGAACTCATGTACACCCGTGGCAGATTCATGTCAATGTATGGCAAAACCAATACAGTATTGTAAAGTAAAAATAAATAAATAAATAAATAAACAAATGAGACCTAAAGGAAACCAACTATAGACAAGATGAAAAGACAACTCTCAGAAAGTGAGACAATAATTGCAAATGACAAGGGATTACTATCCAAAATACATAAGCAGGACATGCAGGTCAATATCATAAAAACAAACAACCCAATCAAGAAATGAGCAGAAAACCTTAACAGACATTTCTCCAAAGAAGATATACAGATGTCCAACAAACACATGAAAAGATGCTCAACATCACTAATTATTAGAGAAATTCAAAACAAAACTACAAGGAGGTGTAGTTTTGACACTACACTGGGTCAAAATGAAAGTGAATATGTTAGTTGTTCAGTTGTGTTCAACTCTTTGTGACCCCATGGACTATAGCCTGCTAGGCTCCTCTGTCCATGGGATTCTCCTGACAAGAACACTGGAGAGGGGTGCTATTCCCTTTTCCAGGGGATCTTCCCAACCCAGGGATGGAACTGGTCAAAATGGCCTTCATAAAAAAAAAAATCTACAAACAATAAATCTTAGAGAGGATTTAGAGAAAAGGAAATCCTCTTATGCTATTGATGGGAATATAAATTGATACAACCACTATGGAGAATAGTATGTATATTCTTTAAAAAACTAAAAGTATAACAACTATATAACCCAGCAATTCTGCTCTTGGGCATATACCCAGAGAAAACTGTATCTCCAAAAATACATGTCCCACAATGTTCATTGCAGCACTACTTACAATAGTCAGGTTGTGGAAGCAACTTAAATGTTCATCAACAGAGGAATGGATAAAGAAGATGTGATATATATAAACAATGAAATATTACTCAGTCATAAAATGGATGAAATTGGGTCACTTGCAATGATGTGGATGGACCTAGAGACTCATATAGTCATATATATATATATATATATATATGCACACATATATGTGTATATATATATATATATATATATATATATATGTGGGACTTAGAAAAAAATGGTATAGATGATCTTATTTACAAAGCAGAAATAGAGACACAGACATAGAGAACAAATCTATGGCTAACACAGGAGAAAGCGGGTGGAGTAACAATTTGATGAATTGGGAGATTGACATTGATGTATATACACTACTATGTATAAAATAGATAACTAATGAGAACCAACTGTATAGCACAGGGAACTACTTGGTGCTCTGTGGTGATTTAAATGGGAAGACAATCCAAAAAAGAGGTCATATATGTATGTGTGGCTGACTTAATTTGCAGTACAGTGGAAAATGACAGCAATGTAAAGCAACTATAATCCAACTAAAAAAAGGTTTCTACAATATTTCTTTGTTGAATCTTTCCTTTTGTTCATGTATTGTTTTCCCTAATTTCATTTAATTGTCCCTCTGTATTTTCTTGTAGTTCACTGAATTTTAGAGGATTATTCTAAATTCTTTGTCAGGCAATTCACACATCCCCGTGTCTTTGAAGTTTGTAATTGAAGTTTCATTATTTTCCTTTGGTTGAATCACATTTCCTTGATCATTCATGATTTTTGTGGTTATATGTTGATGCCTAAACTTTAATAAATTAGCAACCTCTTTTAGTCTTTAGAAACTGGCTTCAGTAGACAAAGTCCTTCAATAATCAGCCTGTCTATAGATTCTGAGTAGGCCATCTAATGGTATTCATGCTTGCTGCTTGTATCCTTTTTGGGTTAGTTTGGTGCATGATCAGTAAGTGGGAAAACCTGGTATATGGCTACATGGAGACCAGCCTGGTGCCTAGGAACATGGAGACAGCTTGGACCCAGGGTTCAATAGAGTAGGTCTGATCTTTAGTTTTTTGTGATGGGCGTGAGACCTTACTGGACATGGAAAAGCCTGGATCCTGTGTAACCAGGCACCTGTGATCACTGGGGTGATCCCCATGTCTGGGTCTGTGAAGGCCAGCCTGGGACTGGGGCATGCTGGAAGCCAGCGTCTGTGGGAGGTAGTCTAGAGGCTAAATCCATGAGTCTCAACCTGGCATTAGGGTAGGCTAGGAGTCTGGGTTCACTGGTGTTCTGTTAGGGCTTGGGTTTGTGGGAGCCCATCAAGAACTTGAGGCTACAGTAGCCCTCTGAGGCCATCTGAACTAGCATACATAAGAGTGAATCTGGGAGTATGAAGCTGAGGAAACTACTTGGAGTTTCTGGAGACATCTGGGGCCATTGAGCTAGTAGGTGCATAATAGAGCTGAGGGGCCTGGATTCATTGGCGCCTGACTTGGACCTGGTGCCGTAAGATCCACCTAAGACCTCTGGATCCTGCAGAGCCTGCTAAAACTAGAAGATCCTATGGTAAGCCATGGGTCTACATTCATGGAATCCTGCAGGGAACTTGGTGTTAATTTACAGGACATGCTCTGTGCATGTTAAATAAGCAGGGTAATGATATACAGCCTTGTTGTACTCTTTACCAGTGAACAAGTCCATTGTTCCATGTCCAGTTCTAAGTGTTGCTTCTTGACCTGCATATGTTTCTCAGGAGGCAGGTAAGGTGGTCTGGTATTCCCATCTCTTACAGAATTTTCCAGAGTTTGTTGTGAACCACACAAAGGCTTTCACATAGTCAATGAAGCAGAAGTGGATGCATTTTTGGAATTTCTTTACTTTTTCTATGATACAGAGGATTTTGTCAATCTGATCTCTGGTTCCTCTTCCTTTTCTAAATCCAGCTTGTACATCTGGAGGTTCTCAGTTCACATAATGCTAAAGCCTAACTTGAAGGATTTTGAGCATAATCTTGCTAGCATGTAATATGAATGCAATTGTATGATAGTTTGAACATTTTTTAAGATTGCCTTTATTTGGGATTGGAACGAAAACTGACCATTTCCAGTCCTGTGGCCACTGCTGAGTCTTCCAAATTTGCTAGCTCATTAAGTGCAGTATTTTAACAGCATCATTTTTAAGATTTGAAATAGCTCAACTGTAATTCCATCACCTCCACTAGCTTTGTTTTCAGTAATGCTTCCTAAGGCCCAAATTTTTTTTTTTTTTTTTTTTTAATTTTTATTTTTATTTTTTATTTTTTTTAATTTTAAAATCTTTAATTCTTACATGTGTTCCCAAACATGAATTGACTTCACACTTCAGGGTGTCTGGCTCTAGGTGAATGACCATACCATTATGGTTATATGGGTAATTAAAAGCTTTTTGTGCAGTTCTTCTGTGTATTCTTGCCACAGCTTCTTACTCTCTTCTTCTTCTGTTAGGTCCTTGTCCTTTCTCTCCTTTAGCCCATCTTTGCATTAAATGTTTCCTGGTATCTCCAATTTTCTTTAAGAGATCTCTGGTCTTTCCCATTCTATTGTCTTCCTCTATTTCTTTGCATTGTTCACTAAAGAATATACTATATCCTAATATTAGAGCTTGATATTGGAAAATGTGATGTCTTCCACTTTGTTGTTTCTCACAATTGCTTTGGCTTTTCAGAGTATTTTGAGGTTCTGTATGACACCACCCTTATGGCAGAAAGTGAAAAGGAACTAAAAAGCCTCTTGATGAAAGTGAAAGAGGAGAGTGAGAAAGTTAGCTTAAAGCTCAACATTCAGAAAAATAAGATCATGGCATCTGGTCCCATCAATTCATGGGAAATAGATGGGGAAACAGTGGAAACAGTGTCAGACTTTGTTTTTCTGGGGTCCAAAATCACTACAGATGGTGACTGCAGCCATGAAATTAAAAGACGCTTACTCCTTGGAAGAAAACTTATGACCAGCCTAGACAGCAGAGATATTACTTTGCCAACAAAGGTCTGTCTAGTCAGGGTTATGGTTTTTTCCAGTGGTCATGTATGGATGTGAGAGTTGGACTGTGAAGAAAGCTGAGTGCCAAATAAATGATGCTTTTGAACAGTGGTGCTGGAGAAGACTCTTGCAAGTCTCGTGGACTGCAAGGAGATCCAACCAGTCCATCCTAAAGCAGACCAGTCCTGGGTGTTCATTGGAAAGACTGATGCTGAGGCTGAAACTACAATACTTTGGCCACCTCATGAGAAGAGTTGACTCATTGGAAAAGACCCTGATGCTGGGAGGGATTGGGGGCAGGAGGAGAAGGGGAAGACAGAGGATGAGATGGCTGGATGGCATCATCGACTCGATGCATATGAGTGTGGGTGAACTCCAAAAGTTGGTGATGGACAGGGATGCCTGGCGTGCTGCGATTCATGGGGTTGCAAAGAGTCGGACACAATTGAGCGACTGAACTGAACTGAATTGAACTGATACATATTAATATTGTTTTATTTACATCCAGAAAAATGCCATTGAATACTTATAGGGATTGCATTGAATCTAGAAATGGGTTAGAGTATTATGGATATTTTAGCAATTTTGAAACTTCCAATTCATGTGTTATGGATATTTTAAATTTATTTTTCCCTCATTCAGCTTCTTTCATCAGTGTTTTGCACTTTTCAGTGTAAATACCAATCAGTTCCTTCGTTAAATTTATTCCTAGATGTCTTATTGTTTTTGATGTTTTTGTAAATGGAACTGTTTCAACTCTTTTTAAGATAATAATTTATGTTAGTATATAGAAATGCAACTGATTTTTTTAATGTTAATTGAGTCTAGGATTTTTGTATATGAATCATGTTATTTGCAAATACAGACAATTTTATTTCTTCATTTCCAATTCAGATCTTTTTTATTTTTCTTAGATTGCTCTGTCTGGGACTTCTAATTCTGCATTGAATAAAAGCAGTGAGAGTGGGTATTCTTTTCTTGTTTCTGATTTTATGAATAAAGTTTTCACACTTTCATCATTGAGTGTGATGTTAGCTGTGAGCTTGTCATCTATGGCCTTTATTTTTGAAATATCTTCCTTCTATATCTAATTTGTTAAAAATTTTTAAAATACTGAACAGGTGAGGAAATTTGTCCAAAAATTTTTCTGCATCTATTGAGATGTTCACATGATTTTTGTGTATTGTTTTTTTTATCCACTCAGCTGTTCTAAAGCTTTTGATTAAAGAATTAAATCTATTTACATTTAAAATAATATTTCATAGATAATACTTTTATAATTTTCTTGTCTTTTATGTTTGTTGATCCACTTTTCCCTGTTTCTTATCCATATATCTGTGTGTGTGTGTGTGTGTGTGTGTGTGTGTGTGTGTGTGCATGTGCATGTGTATGTATATGTGATTTGATTTCACTTGGTACCAGTATGATTTGACTTTTCTATTAGGTCATTTGGTATAGTTACTGCAGGTTTTTCCCTTGTGGCTATCATGAAGCTTACCTAAATTTTCTTAAAATTATAACATCCTACTTTAAACTGATAACAACTTAGCTTTGATAGAATTTCTAAACTTTATTCTCTTACTTGTCCACTTCTCACATTTTAGATTGTTGATGGTACAGATGTTGATGGTACGGACCCAGGTCTCCTGCATTGCAGGCAGAGGTTTTAACCTCTGAGCCACCAGGGAAGCCCACATATTTTTACACTGTGTAACTAATAGTAGATTATTTTAACTTTAATAAAGTTAATTTTTAACTTTATTTTGTTTGTTAATTTTTAACCTAGAGTTGTAAGTAAACTATATACACCATTACAATATTAAACTTTCCTGGTGGCCCAGATGGTAAACAAACTGCCCACAATGCAGGAGACGTGGTTGGATTGAATAGCAACCCACTCCAGTGTTTTTGCCTGAAAAAAATCCATGGACAGAGGATCCTGGTGAGCTACAATTCATAGGGTTGCAAAGAGTCAGACATGACGGAATCGCTAACAGTTTCACTTTCACCCTATTACCATATTATGAAATTTAAATTTGACTATATGTTTACCATAATAAGTGAGTTTTGCTAACTTCTTGTGTTTTTATAATGTCAGAATTCTTTTCCTTTTACTCAAAGAACTCCCTTTATCACTTCTAGCTAAACATATCTAGTGGTAATGAATTTTCCCTGAATGTGTTCTTTCAGGGAAGTCTTTATAGCTTCTTCCCTTGTAAAGGATATCTCTGCTCAGTATATAATTCTTTATGACAGGATTTTTTTTCTTCTAATACTTTGAATATTTTTTTCCCATTATTGCCTGGTCTAAAAAGCTTCAACTGAGATATTCACTGCTGATATTATGGGGATTTCAATGTAACTTCTATCTTCTAACTTCTATCTAGCTGTTTTCAAAATTCCTCCTGTCTTTGACATTTAATAATTCTGTGATAATGTTTCTCAGTGTGTTTCTATTTGCATACAACTTATTTGAGGTCTTTTGGGTCTCATGGATATAGATGTCCATTTCTATCCTCAGATTTGGGAAGTACTCTGTCACCATTACTTTAAAATGGTTTCTTTTTATACTCCTTCAGCATGGGTTTCAATAAGAATGTTTTAGCTAGTAACATCTTTAAGCAGGTGTCACTTTCTACAAGAGTCTATTTTTGCAGTGAGGCCACTGCCTACACTCTTTGAAATTGGGAGTGATGGTGCTTCTGGCTCAGGGCATTTGTAAGGGATTGTTACTTTGGTTTCCTGTACATTTGCATCTTTTCTACTGTTGCCTGGATTCTCATGTCAGGCTTCCTAAACTCTTAGAGCTAGATGCTACACTCAGCAGTAGGCAGGTTATAAATTAACTTTCCAATTTTGGCAGGGTATCAGAACATACCTCAAGGCCTGCACTGATCATGGGGGAATCACATCAATAAGACTGTTCAAGATGGCCTGTACAGATTCCCAGGAGCTCTGACGAGGATTCCTTCAAGTGAGGCTGAAGGCTGTATTCAGCTTTGGGCAGGACTATACATCATATTCTCTGCCCAGTTGGCATTGCGACATATGCTGTAGGGCTGACAAGTCTCTTTGCTTGAGAATCAGATGAAACAGACTTATACACAAAGCTCCCTGTAGAGATAAGGCCACTATTTTGGCTCTTCAGATGCAGAACAACTGGTAAGGTTCTCTGCTCAAGTGTTACTGCAATTGAGGTTGCAGTGTGGGCTACCAAGATTTCTGGGAGCTCTGGTTAGGTTACAGTTTTAATGCAATTCATCACTGTCTCTGTGGTGCAGAAGGTGCTTCAGTCTCACCCATGTGTTGTTGATTTTTTTCTCAGAAGTCTATGAAGGATTGTTAGTTGTTCTTATGGAGGGGGTGAAATCAGGAATAAGCAATGTCATCACCTTAGTGACAACATCACTCTCTTTTTGTGCATTGGTTCCCAAAGTGTGGTTCTTACACCAACTCCACCAGCATCACTTGGGAGACTGTTACAAGCTACTGTTGATTCTTCATAGATATTAACCCTTTTTTAAATTTGAAGTTTGCAAATATTTTTTCTCAGTTTGTATCTTTTCTTTACATCCTCATCACATGGTCTTACATAAAGAAAGCACTTTTCATATATGATATTATACATGTTTTAATGCCATTCTCCCAAATCATCCCACCCTCTCCCTCTCCCACAGAATCCAAAAGACTGTTCTATACATCTGTGTCTCTTTTGCTGTCTCACATACAGGGTTATCATTACCATCTTTTAAAAAACAAAAAATAAAAAAAAGAAAGCACTTTTATTTTTATGAGGTTTAATTAATCATTCTTTTCTATTATGGATTGTGTTTGTTTTCAAAACGGAAAGCTCTGCCTAGCCCTAGATCAAGCCCTAGATCTCAAATTTCTCCTATGATTTTTCAGAAAGTTTTATACTTTTACATTTGAATTAGTTAGATATTTTGAATTAATTTTTGTACAAGGTGTGAGGTACAGGTAACAAATTTTGATTTATATGTGTCTCAATATTCCAGTATTATTAGTTGAAAAGTTGTCTTTCCTCCATGAAATTGATTTCACATCTTTTCCAAAAATCATTTGAGCATATTGTATGTGTCATTTCTGGGTACTCTATTGTATTCCATTGATCTATATGTCTATCCACAAATACTACACTGTTTTGAATACTCTGGGTATATATGAAACCTTAATATTGAATAGAGTGATCCATCCCATATTTTATCTTTTTGTTCAACATTGTTTGTGTCCCAAATGTCAAATCTTTGAGTTCTCTGAATTTGAATCAATTCTTCCCCTCTGGATCTGGGTTTGCTCATCTGTAATTGAATTATACCATAATTCCATGGAGTTGGGAACACTATGAGCATCTACGTGAAAAACTAAAACATTAGTCTTCTGTACAGCTTCCCAAATGTCTGCCCATAGTTCCTTTTCCCACAATTCTTTTGAATGAGTCTGCCAATTGTTTACTATTTACACTGGAAGCCAAATTACCAACCCATTAGTTACAGACCAAGAATCTGTGTAAATATGACATTCTGTTAATTTTTCTTGTTTTACAGCCTAATATACTACATATAATTCAGTGAATTGACTACTTTTACCTTCTCCAGTAGTGATTAACAATTCAGTTATAACTGGGTTATAAGCTACTGCTTTCCAATAATGAATTGTTCCTACATACTTTGCTGATCCGCTTGTAAACCAAGCATGTCTCTTTTCTGTTTCTGTTAAGGAGTCAAAAGGTTTTCCCCATTTAACTGGAGATTCTGTTATTCCAATCTTACTTAAAGCCTCTTCTTTAAGCCTGTTCTCCAGTGCAGTCTGGAATTTCACAAATCTTTTCATGTAGGGGGGCCATAACCTGTGGGCCTGGCTTGGCTAGATCTTGAATATACAATTTCCATTTAATTATACTGAACTCTTTGGCTTTACCAATCCTGTGGGTCTTGGGTGATCTTAGGATCCATTTCATAATTTGTACTTGTGGGCTTAATATGACTGTATGACACACAGTAATTTATTCAGTGTCAATTAAAGCCCAGTGACAAGCCAGTAACTGTTTTTCAGAGGTAGTATAATTTTTTTCCAGCCACTGGGAATTTCCTACTCCAGAAGCCCAGAAGCTTCCACTCTTTAATTTATGGAATTATCAATTAAAGTCCTAACTATCATTTGAGAGCCATTTTTCAAAAAAAAAAAAAAATCATTTTAACATGAGGCTTCATATCCTTTTTGGTCCAGGAGTCTACCAGAGCTTGACCTATTTGTAACTGGTCCTTCTTAGATTTGCCTAAGTTTTTCCATGGAACAAATCAGAATATTTACTTTTGTATTTCTCATCTTCAATGTTTCTTGTCTGTTTTAAATAGACTTTTAGGTTCCGGATTTTGTCCCTTCCTTTCTTCCTCAGTTATTTACTGAGAAGTTTTCCTCACATTTAGCCCTTTCTTTTTATATAATATTTCCCATAATTCACCTGTATTCATCATATCAATCTGTTTTCTTGAGATTTCCACCCCCCCTCCTTTTTATTAAGGAACTAGAGCATATCCTTTCTGGTTAATTTGTCTGCCTTTTTGATCTGTCTCTTTTCTCTTTTTTCCTCAAATTCCATTCTCCCAAATCTTTTAACTGTTTCACATTGTCATCAACCTCTGAAATAGGGTTTTCAATTTCATTTAATAGGAGAGTCAGAATTACATGTTTATAACTTGGAGAAGCAGTTTTGAAAACCTTGTTTTTAACTGGCACAGTCTAAGGAACATCAGACACACTGTGTGCTCATCTAATAAAAATAGCACTTTTCATTGCTTCCTCCTTTAATCTCTTGAAAATCTCTTTAAAACCAGCAAAACCTTTAAGAGTGACCAGGGACAATCACTTTCAGGCCAGGAAGATTCTATAGGATATTTCTTGAGACATTCCTCAGTGACTATCTCTAATTAGCTGGAGTAGCCTTGATGATTTGCCTTAATCTCTAAAGGTTTGTTGTACAAAAGAACTAATACTAATAGTAAGAAACTTAAGGGCATCTCCATAATGAAGCCTGCATCATGTATATGCACCACCCAGGAAATCAAAGGCCCTCCTGACCTTTGGGAAGATCCCTTGGAGAAGGAAATGGCAACCCAATCTAGTATTCTTGCCTGGGAAATCCCATAAAGAGAGGAGCCTGGTAGGCTACAGTCCATGGAGGTTGCAAAAGAGTCAGACATGACTGAGCAAATAAATAACAAGCTGACCTTTGAGTTAACCTGCCCAGAATATCGTTAATCTCATATTGGGTATAATCCTCCAAAATACCCTTCCTTACTGCATTCCCCTTGGCATCCGACTCCATTTTACATCACCAAACAGGCTGTGCCTTAAATCTAAGCAATTTAGTTTCTTCCTTTAACTGAGGTGGAGTTGTTGTTTTCTGCCCTATGTCATCATCATCATCAGTTTCTGAGGATGAGCTGTCATCCCAGATCTCCCCATCCCAGATATCTGGGTCCCAATTCATGCCAGCCTTAGCTAGGGCCAGGTGGACTTCCATTTTATTTACTTTGTCCCACTATTTTAGATATTTAGCTTGGGCAACTTTAACAGCATTTTTTTTTTTCAACAACAGAATGGAAAATAGAGCTAACACAAAATTAGTCAGCTAACACAAAATTCTGGCATTTAATTGTCTTTGTAAGTCATATCAATCTTTCTCCAGCTGCACCTTTTCTTCACCAAATTTCTGTTTAGTTTCATGTACCTGAAGGATCCAGCCTCTCTGTCCCAGCTATGTAATTGTTTGCCCTCTCTTAAAAGTCGTGAGCTGTGACAAGTAAGTTCTTCCCAGGTGGCGCAGTGGTAAAATATCCACCTGCCAGTGCAGGAGATGCAAGAGATGCAAGTTTGATCCCTGGGTCAGGAAGATCCCCTGGAATAGGAAATGGCAACTCTCTCAAGTATTCTTGTCTGGAAAATTCCATGGATAAAGGAGACAGGCAGGCTACAGTTCAAGCAGTCACAAATTGGAAAACAGTTTCTGATATGCAAGTAATATAGCAACAAACAAACATACATATCATGAAATTGGAGAAATATTTGCATCCAAATTCAAGCAATACTGGGAGGTCCTTCAAACAGCAATTTGGAGTTTCCAATTAGAAGATCCCAGGGAATGTGTTCATCACACAAGTGAGACCTCAGAGTGCCATCCAAAGGAGTCCTGCTTTTATCACCAAGCCATAAGCTGATAGTCATCAGCTTATGTGAAAGATGCACCTCTGGCTGTTATGCTAAATGCTTGTATTTCTAGTCTTAAGCCTCATGTTTGCTGATCCCTGGGAATTGGCCAGATTCACAAGTCCAGGAGCTTTGTGACTTACTCCCTTCCTTATCTGTTGGTTCCCAAGACGTACTTTCACCGTTTCTGCTGGTTAGCAGCTTGATATGCAACACATTTCAGGGTCTCTGTCCAGACAAGGCCTCTTGTTGCCTCTGATACCTGAACAAGACTACTTCTATTAATTTTCCCAACACCGCCACAATAAGTCTAGTTAATATTTGTCACTGCCATACATTATATCCCCACGACATTTGTTTTATAACTAAAAATTTGTACCTTTACCTGTTTTGCTCATCCTACTACCCTCAAACTCTAGTCACCACCACTTTGTTTTCTCTATATATGAGTTAATGTTTTGTCTGACTGTTCTTGTTTCTTTAGATTTCACGTGTAAGTGAGACCATGTGGTATTTGTCTTTCTGAATGTTGAATTGTATGAGTTCTTTGTATAGTTTGGCTAGTAACCACTTATTTGATATATCTTTTGCAGATATGTTCTCCCATTCAGTAGATGGTTTTTTCATTTTGTTGGTAGTTTACTTTGCTGTTCAAAAGCCTTTTAGTTTGGTGTAGTCCTGTTTGCTTATTTTTGCTTTGGTTTATCTTGCCTGAGGAAACAATCAAAAAAATACTATTAAGACTGATGTCAGTGAGTGTATTGCCCATGTTTTCTTCTAGAATTTAATGATTTCAGGTCTTAAATTCAAGTCTTTAATCAATGTTGAGCTAATTTTTATGAATGCTATAAGCTAGTATTCCTGTGTTATTATTTTTCAAGTGGTTGTTCAGTTTCTCCAACATTGTTTATTGAAGATACTATCCTTTCTCCATTATATGGTTTTACCTCTGATATGAAGTAACTGATCATGTATGTGTGGGCTTATTTCTGGGGCTCTGTATTCTGTTCCATTTATCTATGGATCTTTTTATGCTAATACTATATCATTTTGATTGTTATATCTTTGTAATATAGTTTGAAATCAGGAAGAGTGATGCATAAATCTTTAAATTTATTGTAAAGATTGCTTTGATTATTTGAGTTTTTTGTATTTCCATACAAACTTTAGGATTGTTAGACTTATTTCTGTGAAAAATGCCACTGAAATAAATTACATAAAGAAAACTGGAAAATCCACAAAATGTGGAGATTAAGAAACACAGTACTGAACAACGAAGAGTTCAGGAAAAAATTAAAAATATACAAAATAAATATATTGAGAGAAATGAAAGTAGAAATACATTATAAAACTTAGGGGATGCAAAAAACCAATTTTAAGATGGATGTTCATAGTGATAAATGCCTACGTGAAGAAAAAAATCTCAATTTAATTTTATACACCAAAGAACTAGAAAAATAAAAACAAATGAGACAAAAAAATCTACTATTCAAAAAAATGAAAAAAACCCCAAAATGTGAAGATTAAATATCACGCTACTAAAAATCAATAGGTCAGTGAAGAAATCAGAAAATACCTCAAAACATATCAAAATTAAGCAAAATTTAAAAACCTATGGAATCCAGCAAAAGCAGTTCTAAGAGAGAAGTTCATAGCAAAACAGGTCTTCTTCAAGAAATAAGAAAAATCACAAATGAACAAACTAATCTACAACACAAAGAGACATTGAAAAAGAATAAACAAACCAAATGTCAGTAGAATGAAGGAAATAATAAAGATCAGAGAAGAAATAAAATAGAGGTTAAAAATGATAGACAAGATCAATAAAACCAAGAGTTGTGTTTTTGAAAAGGTGAATAAAATGGACAAACCTCTAGACAAGCTGACTATGAAGGAAAGTGACAAATAAACAAAATAAGAAATGAAAGAAAAGAAGTAACAACCAATACAATAGAAATACAAATAAAATCATGAGAGTACTACAAAAAGTTGTAGGCCAACAAATTGAACAACTTAAAATAAAAGGAAAAATTTCTATAAACTTAAGATTGAATCAAGAAGAAACAGACTATTTGAAAAGACTGATCACTAGACATGAGCTAGAACCTATTTTATTTTTTAAATTAATTTATTTTATTATTTTTAATATAAATTTATTTGTTTTAATTGGAAGCTAATTACTTTACAATATTGTGGTGGTTTTTGCATACATCAGCATGAATCAGCCATGGCTGTACATGCATCTCTCCATTCTGAACACCCCTCCCACCTCTCTCCCCACTCTATCCCTCTGGGTAGGCCCAGAGCACCAGCTTTGAGCGCCCTGCTTCATGCATTGGTCAAACTTGCATTGGTCATCTATTTTATATATGGTAATATACATGTTTCAATGCTATTCTCTCAAATTGTCCCACCCTCAACTTCTCTCACAGAGTCCAAAAGTCTGTTCTTTACATCTGAGCTTCTTTTTCTGTCTTAAATATAGTGTCATCATTACAGTTTTCCTAAATTCCTTATATGTGTGTTAGTATACTCTATTGGTGTTTCTCTTTCTGCCTTACTTTACTTTGTATAATAGGCTCCAGTTTCACCCACCTCATCAGAAATGACTCAAACACGTTCTTTTTATAGCTGAGTAATATTCCATGTGTATATATACCATACTTTGATATCCATTCATCTGCCAATGGACATCTAGATTGCTTCCATGTCCTAGCTATTGTAAACTGCTGCAATGAACACTGGGGTACATGTGTATTTTTCAATTCTGGTTTCCTCAGTGTGTATGTCCAGCAGTGGGATAGCTGGGTCATATGGCAGTTCTATTTCCAGTTTATTAAGGAATCTCCACACTGTTCTCCATAGTGACGGCACTAGCTTGGATTCCCACCAACAGTGTATGAGGGTTCCCTTTTCTCCACACCCTCTCCAGCATTTATCGTTTGCAGACTTTTTGATGGCAGGCATTCTGACTGGCATGAGATGCTATCTCATTGTGATTTTGATTTGCATTTCTCTGATATTAAGTGATGTTGAGCATCTTTTCATGTGTTTGTTAGCCATCTATATGTCTTCTTTGGAGAAATGTCTGTTTAGGTCTTTGGCCCACTTTTTGATTCAGTCATTTATTTACCCAGTATTGAGTCACATGAGCTGCTTGTATATCCTGGAGATTAATTCTTTGTCAGTTTCTGCATTTGCTGTTAATTTCTCCCATTCTGAGAGTTGTCTTTTTATACTCCTCATAGTCTACTTCATTGTTCAAAAGCTTTTAAGTTTAATTAGGTCCCATTTGCTTATTTTTGCTTTTATTTCCATTACTCTGGGAGGTGGGTTATAGAGGATCTTGCTGTGATTTATGTCGAGTGTTCTGCCTATGTTTTCCTCTAATTGTTTTCTAGTTTCTGGTCTCACATTTATATCTTTACTACATTTTGATTTTATTTTTGTGTGTGGTGTTAGAAAGTGTTATAGTTTCATTCTTTTATGGGTGTTTGACAATTCTTCCCATAACCACTTGTTAAAGAGAATGTCTTTTTCCATTGTGTATTTTTTCATTCTTTGTCAAAGATAAAGTGTCCATAGGTGTGTATGTAGATTAATCTCTCTGCTTTCTCTTTTGTTCCATTGATCTATATGTCTATCTTTATGCCAGTACCATACGGTCTTGATGACAGTAGCTTCATAGTATAGTCTGAAGTCAAGCAGGTTGATTCCTCTGCTTCCCTTCTTCTTTCTCAAGATTGCTTTGGCTATTAGAGGTTTTGTGTGTTTCCATATGAATTTTGAAATTATGTGTTTTAGTTCTGTGAGAAATACCATTGGTAGCTTGATAGGGATTGCATTCAATCTATAGATGTTTTTGGGTGGTATATACATTTTCACTATACTAATTATTCCAATCCATGAACATGGTGCATTTCTCCATCTATTTGTGTCATCTGTATTTCTTTCATCAGTGTTTTATAGTTATACATAAATAGGTCTTTTGTTTCTTTAGGTAAATTTAACCCAAGTATTTTATTCTTTTCATTGTAAAGGTGAATGGGATTGTTTCCTTCATTTCTTTTTTCTCATTGTTAGTGTATAGGAATGCAAGGGGTTTCTATGTGTTAATTTTATATCCTGCAACTTTACTGTATTCATTGATTAGCTCTAGTAATTTTATGGTGGTGTCTTTAGGGTTTTCTATGAAGAGGATCATGTCGTCTGCAAACAGTGAGAGTTTTACTTCTCCTTTTCCAATCTGGATTCCTTTTATTTCTTTTCTTCTCTGATTGCTCTGGGTAAAACTTCCAAAACTATGTTGAATAGTAGTGGTGAGAGTGGGCACCCTTGTCTTTTCCCTGATTTAAGAGGAAATGCTTTCAATTTTTCACCATTGAGGATAATGTTTGCTGTGGGTTTGTCATATATGGCTTTTATTATGTTGAGGAATTTCCAGTGAGTCAACTCTTCACATGAGGTGTCCAAAGTACTGGAGTTTCATCTTTAGCATCATTCCTTCCAAAGAACACCCAGGACTGATCTCCTTCAGAATGAACTGGTTGGATCTCCTTGCAGTCCAAGGGACTCTCAAGAGTCTTCTCCAACACCACAGTTCAAAAGCATCAATTCTTTGGCGCTCAGCTTTCTTCACAGTCCAACTCTCTTATCCATACATGACTACTGGAAAACCATAGCCTTGACTAGACGGACCTTTGTTGGCAAGGTAGTCTCTGCTTTTGAATATGCTATCTAAGTTGGTCATAACTTTCCTTCCAAGGAGTAAGTGTCTTTTAATTTCATGGCTGCAGTCACCATCTGTAGTGATTTTGGAACCCCCCAAAATAAAGTCTGACACTGTTTCCACTCTTTCCCCATCTATTTGCCATGAAGTGGTGGGACCAGATGCCATGATTTTTGTTTTCTGAATGTTGAGCTTTAAGCCAACTTTTTCACTCTTCTCTTTCACTTTCATTAAGAGGCTTTTGAGTTCCTCTTCACTTTCTGCCGTAAGGGTGGTGTCATCTGCATATCTGAGGTTGTTGATATTTCTCCTGGCAATCTTGATTCCAACTTGAAAAGACTCTGATGCTGGGAGGGATTGGGGGCAGGAGGAGAAGAGGATGACTGAGAATGAGATGGCTGGATGGCATCACCGACTTGACTGACGTGAGTTTGATTGAACTCCTGAAGTTGGTGATGGACAGGGAGTCCTGACATGATGTAATTCATGGAGTCTTGAAGAGTTGGACACGACTGAGCAACTGAACTCAACTGAACTGATGTTCCTTCTATGCCTGATTTCTGGAGAGTTTTG
Organism: Budorcas taxicolor; assembly: GCF_023091745.1. Classification (NCBI taxonomy): domain Eukaryota; kingdom Metazoa; phylum Chordata; class Mammalia; order Artiodactyla; family Bovidae; genus Budorcas; species Budorcas taxicolor. Next base: position 84,047,056 of record NC_068935.1, on the reverse strand, counting down.
ATCATAAGCTGGTGTTGACGTTTATCAAAGGCTTTTTCTGCATCTATTGAGATAATCATATGGTTTTTTAAAATATAAATTTGTTTTTATCTTTCAGTTTCTTAATATGGTGTATCACATTGACTGATTTTTGAATATTGAAGAATCCTCGCATTCCTGGGATAAAGCACACTTCATCATGATGTATGATCTTTTTAATATGTTTCTGGATTCGATTTGTTAGAATTTTGTTGAGGATTTTTGCATCTATATTCATCAGTGATATTGGCCTGTAGTTTTCTTTTTTGTGGCATCTTTGTCTGGTTTTGGTATTAGGGTGATGGTGGCCTCATACAATGAGTTTGGGAGTTTGCCTTCCTCTGCAATTTTCTGGAAGAGTTTGAGTAGGATAGGTGTTACCTCTTTAAATTTTTGATAGAATGCACCTGTGAAGCCATCTGGTCCAGGGCTGTTGTTTGTTGGAAGGTTTTTTTTAATTAAGCTTCTATTACCATGCTTGTGATGGGTCTGTTAAGATTTTCTATTTCTTCCTGGTTCAGCTTTGGAAGATTATACCTTTCCGTGTATTTGTCCATTTCTTCCAAGTTGTCCATTTTATTGGCATATAATTATTCATAGTAGTTTCTTATGATCTTTTGTATTTCTGTGTTTTTTTTTTTGTGATTTCTCAATTTTATTTCTAATTTTATTGATTTGATTCTTCTCCCTTTTTTTCTTGATGAGTCTGGCTAATGATTTGTCTAGTTTATTTATCTTCTCAAGGAATCAGCTTTTAGTTTTGTTGATTTTTGCTATCCCAAAGAAGGACCATGCCAAAGAATGTTCAAACTGCTGCACAATTGCACTCATCTTACCTGCTAGCAAAATAATGCTCAAAATTATCCAAGCCAGGCTTCAACGGTATGTGAACAAAGAATTTCCAGAAGTTCAAGCTGGATTTAGAAAGGAAGTGGAACCAGACATCTAATGCCAACATCTGTTGGATGATAGAAAATGCAGGAGAGTTCCTGAAAAATATCTACTTCTGTTTTATTGATCACACCAAAGCCTTTGACTGTGTAGATCACAACAAACTGTGGAAAATTCTTAAAGAGATGGGAATACCAGTCCACCTTATCTGCTTCCTGAGAAATATGTATGCAGGTCAAGAAGCAACAGTTAGAAACCAGACATGGAATAACAAACTGGTTACAGATTGGGAAAGGAGTACATCAAGCCTGTATATTGTCACCCTGCTTATTTAAGTTATATTCAGAGTACATGCTAAATGTTGGGCTGGATGAAGCACAAGGTGGAATCAAGACTGCTGGGAGAAATATCAATAACCTCAGATATGCATATGACACCACCCTTCTGGCAGAAAGCGAAGAAGAACTAAAGAGCCACTCGCTTTTTGTGTTTGATCTTCATTAGCTTGATTAATGTATGTCTTGACGTGTTTCGCCTTGGGTTCATCCTGTTTGGAATTCTAAGGGTTTCTTGGATTTGGGCGGCTATTTCTTTCCCTATTGGGTAAGCTTTCAACTATTAGTTCCTCAAGTACTTTTATGTGCCCTTTCTTTTTGTCTTCTTTTTCTGGGACACCTATGATTCAAATGTTGGGGCATTTAACATTATCTCAAAGGTCTCTCAGGTTGTTCTCCTTTAATTCTTTTTTTCCCCCTCTCTACTTCATTTATTCCCACCATTCTCTTCAACCTCACTTATCCTCTATTCTGTCTCAGTTATTCTACTGTTTGCTCCCTCCAGAGTGTTTTTAATCTCAGTTATTGCATATTTCATTACTGATTGATTCTTCTTTATTTCTTCCAGGCCCTTGTTAAACATTACTTGCATCTTCTCAATTCTTGTCTCTAGTCTATTTATCTGTAACTACATTTTGATTTCAAGATTTTGGATCTTTACTACCATTTTTCTGATTTTTTAAAAAATGTAGACTCCCTATCTCCTCTTCCTTGGTTTGGTTTGGTGGTTTTTATCATGTTCCTTCACCTGCTGAATATTTCTCTGCCTTTTCATTTTGTTTATATTGCTGTGTTTGGGGTTCCCTTTCTGCAGGCTGGAAGTTCATGGTTCCTTTTAACTGTGGAATCTTCTCCCTTTGGGTGGGATTGGGCAAGTGGCTTGTCAAGGTTTCCTGGTTGGGGAAGCTTGTGTCTGTATTTTGGTGGGTGGAGCTGGATCTCTTCTCTCTGGAGTGCAATGAAGTGTCCAGTAGTGAGTTTTGGGGTGCCTATGGTTTGGCATGGCTTTGTGCAGCCTGTCTTTTAATGCTCACGGTTGTGTTCCTGTTTTCCTGAAGAATTAATGTAGTATGTCTTGCATGGAAACTTGTTGGCTCTTGAGTGGAGCTTGGTTTCAGTGTAGGTATGGAGGCTTTTGTGTGGGCTCTTGTCTATTAATGTTCTCTGGAATCAGGAGTTCTTTGATGTTCTAAAGTTTTGGACTCTGGCTTTTGGTCCTTCTCTTACAATAGCCTCAAGTCTTCTCCACCCATACAGCACAGATGCTAAACCCCTTAGGTTAATGGTGAAACAATTCTCCATATCCCAGAACACCCAGAGAGATTCACAGAGTTACGTAGAGAAGAGAAGAGGGACAAAGGAGATAGAGGTGACCAAGAGGAGAAAAGGGAGTGTCAAAAGGGGAGAGAGTAATCAAGCCAGTAATCAAATCCCTAAGTGAAAATGGATACTGAATATTAGATTCTTAAAGGTACAAAATTGATGACAAATATAAAAAGCAAAGATTAAGAACCTAGAATAGAGGTTAGACTCTCAGAAATACAGCATAAAAAATAGAAAACAAAAATCAATCAAAAAATTTTTTAAAGTGTATGTGTGGAATTTGCTTTTAAAAAACAGGGATTTTTTTGAAAATTCATAGTAGACTACAAAAATAAAAGATGAGTAATAAAGAACGAAAAAATTTTTTGGAAAATTAAAAATATAATAATAAAAACATACCTAAGAATTTTTATGGACCTGTTTTGGGCTGTGTGGTATCAGTTCAGTGTCAGATAGTCTCTTTTTCTGGCTTGTACTTGTTCTCAAGGTCTATAGGGGCCCCTCAAAGGTACAGTCTCAGTGTAAACTTCTGGGTTTTACTCTGCTTCACTTGTCACTTCCAGAATGGTTTTCCCTCCTTTATTTTGTTTTCCTCAGTTAACGAGTTTCTTCAGAGTCTAATTTCTGCCCTGACATAAGGGGGTGAAGGTGGCAACTTATTTAGGCTCACTTGTTCAGTTGTGTTGTGGAGAGGGAGGGACACTGAAAACAAATACTGCTGGCATGTGTGGGGAGTGCTCATGGTGGATGTACCACATTGGGTTTGCCACATCCCAAGGCAGCTTGTACTTCCTGGGTCCACACTGTTCAGGCTCCAGATTGCTCAGCAAGGGCACTGTCTCATGTGGGCCCTGCATTTCGTGCACTTCCCAGGTCAAAGTCACTCAGGTTCTCGGGTGTTCCGCAGGGGCACAGATCCAGATGGGCTGTGTGTTTTGTGCCTTTCCCTGGTCGAAGAAGCTCAGGCGACTGCATGCTTGGTGACTGCACTGTCCCAGGTGGGTGGTACATCTTATTCACCTCCCAGGTCCTGGCCTCTTGGTTTTCCAGGTGCACCACAAGAGCACATCCCAGGTGTGCCGTGTGTCTCCTCTGGGGAGCTGATCTCAGGCTGTGACACTCTTGGCTGATTTCAACCCTCCAGGATCACAGGAAGATGTGATTAGCAGCTTGGAGCCTGCTCACAGTTTGGTGTAAAGTGCAGTCTCTGGGGCCTAGATTGCAGCAGCCCCTTGACTTCTGGCTCTGATTGTTGTATGCTTGCCTCTCTGCCTCCAGGGAGAGAGGGACCTATATGGCAGCCAGCTTGCTCTCTCAGTCCTTTGTCCTGTGAGTTGCCCAGGGGTCACCATGTGGTGTTAGAGACTTTGGCAGGAAATGTCTTTGCTTTTTGTCTCTTTGGCAATCCCACAGTTTGTGTTACTATCTCACATTAACTCCCTCAGATTGTTCTCAGGGCATTAAGGTCTGGTCCTTACCCTAAGGACCAATCCTGCACCTCCCTGCCCAGTCCCCATTCACTGGTGGCAAACACAAGCGTCTCTGCCACTTCTCCATCTCCATTGGTGGTTCTGATTAGGCGTGTATTCAGTAGGCTTTTTTTTCCCCCCTCCCATTTATGTTGCCCTTTGAGATTCCAAATCTCCATACAGACACGCCTGTAAGAAGGTTTCCTGCTGTGTGGAAACTTCTCTTTCTTGACTCTCTCCCCAGGACGGGTCTACATCGCTAAATCTTTTGTCTCTGTTTTTGTCTTTTATATTTTGTCCTATCTCCTTTGAACATATTGGGCTGCCTTTCTGGGGGCCTGGTGTCCTCCACCAGTGTTCAGAAGTTGTTTCGTGGAAGTTGCTCAACATTCAAATAATCTTTTGGTGAATTTGTAGGGAAGAAAGTGGTCTTCCCATACTATTCCTCTGCCATCTTGGGGCCACCTTGAGATAAAACTTATTAACAACAACAACAATAACCACAATCCTCTCTGCAAACAAAAGTCAGTGACTTCAATGGAGAATTCTACCAAACATACAAAGAATAATTAATACCTGTCTTCTCAAACTATTCCAGAAAACTGAAGAAGAGAGAATACTCCAAGATTCATTGTGTGAGGCCATCATCACTCTGATTCCAAAACAAACTTTGCAAAAAATAATTATAAACCAATATCTTAGATTACTATAGATGCAAAAATCCTCAACCAGATTTTAGCAACCCAAATTCAATAATATAGAAAGGGGATCATATATCATGATCAAGTTGGATTCATTCAGTTGTCATGAAGATGGTTCAAACATATGCAAATCAATCAATGTGATACATCACATTAACTAAAGGGAAGACAAAACCCACATGATCATCTCAATATACAAAGAAAAAGCATTTGGCAAAATTCAACACCTATCCATAATAAAAATATTCATTGTGGTGGGTACAGAGGAAACATCTCTCAAAATAATAAAGACCATTTATGACAAGTCCACAGCAAACATAATGCCCAATGGTGAAAACCTGAAACCCTTCCTGCTGAATTCAGCAAAAGGATAAGGATGCCAACTCTTACCGTGTCTAATTAACATACTATTGGAAGTCCTACACACAGTAATCAGACAAGAAAAATAAATAAAATGTATCCAAACTGAAATGGAAGAATTAATACTGTCAATATTTGGAGATGACATAATGTTCTACGTAGAAAACTCTGAATTCTTCACAATAACACTGTTAGAACTAATAAATGATTTCAGCAGCGTAGCAGGGTACAAGATTAGTATATAGCAATCTGTTGTGTTTTTATAAACTGATAATAAAATATCTGAAATTTTAAAAAAATCTCAATTTTATATATACATATACATATACATATATATGTATATGTATATGTATATGGGTGGCTTAGTGGTAAAGAATCCACCTGAAATTCAGGAGATGCAGGCCCACAGTTTGATCCCTGGGTTGGGAAGATAGATCCCCTGGAGAAGGAAATGGCAACACACTCCAGTAATGTTGTCTGGGGAAACCCATGGACAGAGAGGAACCTGGTGGGTTACAGTTCATGGCATCTCAAGAGTCATATGTATGTATGTATGCATGTATTACATGTCCCTTGGACAGCACAGAGATAAAACCAATCAATCTTAAGGGAAATCTTCCCTGAATGCTCATTGGAAGGACTAATGTTGAAGCTGAAGCTCTAGTATTTTGGTCATCTGATGCAAACAGCTGACTCATTGGAAAAGTCCCTGATTCTAGGAAAGACTGAGGCCGAAAGGAGAAGATAGCATCAGATGATGAGATGGCTGGTTGGCATTACTGATGCAATGGACATGAGCTTGGGCAAACTTCGGGAGATGGTGAGGGACAGGGAGGCCTGGCGTGCTGCAGTCCATGGAGTTGCAAAGAGTTGGGCATGACTGAGTGACTGAAAAAAAACAATGTATTATATGTGTATGTATGTGTGTATATATATATATATATATATATATATATATATGAATAAGATTAACCAAGCAGGTGACAGATCTATATGCTGCAAAGTATAAAACATTAGTAAAGGACATTGAAGATGGTTCAAAGAAATGGAAAGATATTCCATGTTCTTTGATTAGAAGAATTCATACTGATAAAATAAGCATACTACCCAAAGCCACCTACAGATTTAAAGCAATCTCTATCAAAATATCCATGACATTTCTCACAAAATTAGACCAAATAATCCTAAAATTTATATGATGCTACAAAAGACCCAAAATTGCCAAATCAATCCTAAGAAAAAGAAAGACTGGAAGTGTAAGCCTTTCAGAATTCAGGTTCTACTACAAAGTTACAGTAATGAAAATGTTCAGCTGTTGGCCAAAAGCAGGCATATTGATCAATAGTACAAAATAGTGCAGAAATAAACCCATACACCTGTAGTAAATTAACCAATGAAAAAAATGCAGCAAGACTATACATTGGAGAAAAAACAGTATCTTCAAAATTGGTGCTGGGAGAGCTAAACAACTACATGTCAAAGGATGATATTCAAACATAAACTTATATCATATACAAAATAAACTCAAAATGGTTTAAAGACATAAATTTAAGTCCTGAAACCATAAAATTCCTAGAGAGGAACATAAAACATTGATGTATATCATAGCAATATTTTCTTGTACCAGTCTCCTAAGGCAAAATAAAAAAGCAACAAACAAGTGAGCCTTAGTTAAATGTAAATGGTTTTGCAGCAAGGGAAACTGTCAACATAATGAAAGATGACGACCTATGGAACAGGAGAATATATTTGCAGATGATGCGATTGACTGAAGGTTAATATCCAAAATATGTAAGAAACTTATACAACTCAATACAAAAAGCAAGCAACCTAATAAAATATAGGCAGAAAATCTAAATATTATTCCAAAGAAGACATGCAGATGATTAACAGACACATGAAGAAGTGCTCAACATGAATAAATACTAGGAAAATGTAAATCAAAACCACAATGAGGTATCACTTCACACCAGTCATGATCATCACCATCAAAAAGTTTACAGTGTGTACATGTCCATCCCAAACTCTCTAGTTATCCCTTCTACCCATTCACACACTGCTATATTTAAAATGGATAACCAACAAGGACCTACTGTATAGCACATGGAACACTGCACAATTTTATGTGGCATTTTGGATGAGAGGGGAGTTTGAGGGTGAATGAATACATGTATAATATGTATGGTCGAGTCCCTTCACTGTTCGCCTGAAACTACCACAACATTATTTTTTAATCAGTTATACTACAATACAAAATAAAATTTTTAAAAGGTTACAAACAATAAATGCTGAAGAGAGTGTGGAGAAAAGGGAACCCTCCTACCTTGTTGGTATGAACTTAAATTGGTGCACACATTAGAAAACACAGTATAGAGGGTTCTTAAAATCTAAAAATAGAACTGCTGTATGATCCAACAATCCCACTCCTAGGAATATCCGGAAAAAAGAAAGCTCTCATTTGAAAAGATTTGTGCAGATAAGTATGAAATATTGCAATTCATAGCAACACGGATGGGCCTAGAAAAGATTATGCTTAGTGAAAAAAAACAGAGAAAGACAAATACTATATGATATCATTTATATGTGGAATCTAAAAAATAATACAAATGAATCTATGCGCAAGACAGAAACAGACTCACAGACATAGAAAGTAAACTTATGGCTACCAAATGGAACAGGAAAGATGGAGGGACAAATTAAGAATATGAGATTAACAGATACAAACTACTATACATAAAATAAATAAGCAAAAATAATTTACTGCACAGAACAAGGAATTATATCCAATATTTTATAATTAACAATTATGGAATATAATTTGCAAAAAGCACCTCAAAACAAATCATGTGCTATAACCTGAATCTAACACAGTATTGTGAATCAACTATTATTTTGTTAAAAAATAGTAGAAGTAAGGAAATAGCAACAATCATTAAATAAATAGAGTATTGTGAACCAATATTTGCCAACAAATTTGAAAACCTGGAAGAAATAGATACATTCCTAGAAGCATACACCTACCAAAATTGTATCATGAAGATATAGAACATTTGATCAAACTGATTGCTAGTAAAAATATTGAATATGTAATCAAAAACCTCTCAATAAGCAAACATGCAGGACAACATGGATTCACTAATGAATTCTACCCAACATTTAGAACAGAATTAATGCTTATGAATACTTATGAAACTCTTTCAAAGACAGAACACTTCTAAACTCATATTACCTTGATATAAAACTATACAAGACACCATACACACACACATACAAAAAAAAAAAACAACTAAATATTTCAGGCCAATATCCGTGATAAATGTAGATTCAAAAATATCAACAAAATATTAGCAAACCAAATTTAGTAATGCATTAAAAGGATCACACTCTATGATTATGTAGAATTTATTCTAGGGAGGCACTTATGGATCAATATCCACAAATCACTCAATGTGATACACCATCTTAACAATTTTAAAGACAAAAATAATATATGGTTATCTTAATAGATGCTGAACAAGTACTTGATAATATTCAACATCCATTTGTGACAAAAACTCTCCAGAAACTGTGCATAGAGGGAACCTACCTCAACATGATAAAGATCATATATGACAAGTCCACAGCTAACATAATATTCAATGGTGAAATGCTGAAATCTTTTTAATCTAAGATCAATAACTGCAAGGAGGCCCACTCTTGCCACTTTTATTCGACATACTATTAGAAATTCTAGGCAGAGCAATTAATAAGAAGAAATATATTATCCTTTTTAAATACAAAAAAGTAAAACTGTCACTATTTCCAAATGACATGGTATTTCGCACAGGAAACCCTGAAGATGCCATCAAAAAAAATATTAGAATTAATAAAAAAATTCAGTAAAAGCAAGATACAGAATCAACCTAAATATTTTTTTCTTATACACTGATGACAAACTACTAGAAAGAGAAATGAATAAAACAATCCTGTTTACAAATTCATCAAAAAGAATGAAATATCTAGGAATAACTGTGAGGGAGAAGATAAAAGACCTGAACACTATAAGACAATGATGAAACACCTGAAGACACAGATAATGGAAGAAATTGTTTACTCATGGATTGGAAGAATTATTATTGTCAAAATACCCAAAGTAAACTACAGACTGAATGCTATCCTAATAGAAATTCCAATGGAACTTTTAACAGAAATAGAATAAACTTAAAATTTGTATGGAACTACAAAAAATCCCAAAACACAATGACTTTTTGTATATTGATCTTATGTACTACAATTTGCTTGAACTTATTTATTAGTTTTAATAGATTTTTAATTGATTCATTACCATTTTCTATATATAAGATCATGTCTGTGACTAGAAATTGTTTTATTTCTCCCTTTCCAGTTTTTATGCTTTTCTTTTTCTTACCTAACTGTCCGGGAGAAAAGCTCTAGCTTAATGTTTAATAGAAACAGCAAGTGTGAACATACATATATTTTTCCTTAGCTAAGGGCAGAGGATTTTCATTCTTTTACAATAAAGTATGATGTAGGTTGTGAGTTTTTTTTTTTGTTTGTTTGTTTCTAATTTTTTATTTATTTTTTAAACATAAATTGATTTATTTTAATTGGAGGTTAATTACTTTACAATATTGTATTGGTTTTGCCATACATCAACATAAATCTGCCACGGGTATACACATGTTCCCTATCCTGAACCCCCCTCCCTCCTCCCACCCTGTACCATCCCTCTGGGTCATCTCAGTGCATCAGCCCCAAGCATCCAGTATCGTGCATCAGCCCCAAGCATCCAGTATCATGCATCAAACCTGGACTGGCTATTCGTTTCATATATGATAATATACATGTTTCAATGCCATTCTCCCAAATCATCCCAACCTTTCCCTCTCCCACAGAGTCCAAAAGACTGTTCTATACATCTGTGTCTCTTTTGCTGTCTCGCATAAGGGTTATTGTTACCATCTTTCTAAATTCCATATATATGCGTTAGTATACTGTACTGGTGTTTTCCTTTCTGGCTTACTTCACTCTGTATAACAGGCTTCAGTTTCATCCACCTCATTAGAACTGATTCAAATGTATTCTTTTTAATGGCTGGGTGATACTCCATTGTGTATATGTACCACAGCTTTCTTATCCATTCATCTGCTGATGGACATCTAGGTTGCTTCCATGTCCTGGCTATTATAAACAGTGCTGCGATGAACATTGGGGTACATGTGTCTCTTTCAATTCTGGTTTCCTCAGTGTGTATGCCCAGCAGTGGGATTGATGGGCCATCAGGCAGTTCTATTTCCGGTTTTTTAAGGAATCTCCACACTGTTCTTGATAGTGGCTGTACTAGTTTGCATTCCCACCAACAGTGTAAGAGGGTTCCCTTTTCTCCACACCCTCTCCAGCATTTATTGCTTGTAGACTTTTGGATCACAGCCATTCTGACTAGTGTGAAATGGTACCTCATTGTGGTTTTGATTTGCATTCTCTGAGAATGAGTGATGTTGAACATCTTTTCATGTGTTTGTTAGCCATCTGTATGTCTTCTTTGGAGAAATGTCTATTTAGTTCTTTGGCCTAGTTTTTGATTGGGTCGTTTATTTTTCTGGAATTGAGCTGCAGGAGTTGCTTGTATATTTTTGAGATTAGTTGTTTGTCAGTTGTTTCATTTGCTATTATTTTCTCCCATTCTGAAGACTGTCTTTTCACCCTGCTTAGAGTTTCCTTTGTTGTGCAGAAGCTTTTAATTTTAATTAGGTCCCATTTGTTTATTTTTGCTTTTATTTCCAATATTCTGGGAGGTGGGTCATAGAGGATCCTGCTGTGATGTATGTTGGAGAGTGTTTTGCCTATGTTCTCTTCTAGGAGTTTTATAGTTTCTGGTCTTACATTTAGATCTTTAATCCATTTTGAGTTTATTTTTGTGTATGGTTAGATTCACTTTATTGAGGTGAGAAAGTTTCTTATTTCCTTTTTTTTTAAAATATAAATTTATTTATTTTAATTAGAGGTTAATTAGTTTACAATATTATATTGGTTTTGCCATACATCAACATGAATCCGCCACAGGTATACACGTGTTCCTTTCGTTGAGTGCTTTTATCATGTTACAGTGTTGGATTTTGTCAAATGTTATTTTTGTATTTGCTCTGATCATTATTTTTGTCCTTTAGTCTATTTTTGTGATTTGTTGTTGTTTAGTTGCTTAGTCCTGTCCAACTCTTTTGCAACTCTATGGACTGTAGCCCACCCAACTCTTCTGTCTATGGGATTTCCCAGGTGAGGATATTGGAGTGGGTTGCTACTTCCTTCTCCAAGGGATCTTCCTGACCCAAGGACTGAACCCATGAACCCATGTCTTCTGCATTGGCAGGCCAACTCTACTAGTGAACAACCAGAGAAGTCTATTTTTGTGGTATATTACATTAACTGATTTTTAGATCTTAAAACAACCTTGCATCCCTGGCATAAATTCCACTTGATCATACAGCATAATCCTTTCTATACATTTATACATCTATACATAGATGCAAGCACTATAATTTTGTTGAGTACTTTTGCCTCTACATTTATAAGTCTACAATTTCTCTTGTGTATCTGGGTAATACCAGTTTCATCAAATTAATTATGAAGACTTTTTCACTGGGGATTTTCCAAGTTCATGGTACAACAAGTGATTTTTCATTATATCCTGAACTTTCAGGTTATTTTATTATGGGACTCTGAATTCTACTTAATCATCTTTTCTATTTCCAGAAATTCACCTTTTATGTATAATGCATAGAAACAGGTGCAAGTGAATGGTTAAGTTTCTGCTGGACTCATTGCTATCACCCTGGCAATTGCAAAACTTGGACTCTCACTACCTTGCCCCACTCACTGTCAGCAGGTGTTGGCTGAAGTTCAGTCTCCTTCTTGGCCTTGATTATACCTCTCAGCAGAGCACTAACTCATAGCACTCATTATTTCTGTGTGAGAGATGGAAGTTCAGCTCCCAATTAGGCCACACTGATGTGGAGGGGAGAGGATGGTCATAGAGGAAAACAAAGTGCAAACTATGACCACATTGCACTGCTTTTTTCTCCTTCATTACCAGTGATTTGGAGTGTAATATTTTTATTGTTCAGTCTCTCAGCTGTGTCCGACTCTTTGTGGCCCCATAGACTGTAGTATGTCAGGCTTCCCTGTCCTTCACTATCTCCCTGAGTTTGCTCAAATTCATGTCCATTGATCCAATGAGGCCATCCAACCATTTCATCCTCTGTTGCCCCCTTCTCCTCCTGCTCTAAATCTTTCCAGAATCAGGTTTTTTTTTTTTTTTTTCCCCAGTGAGTTGGCTCTTTACATCAGGTGGTCAAAGCTTCAACTTTGGCATCAGTCCTTCCAATGAGTATCCAGGGGTTATTTCCTTTAATACTGACTGGCCTCCTGCTCTCCAAGGGACTCTCAAGAGTCTTCTCCAGCACCACAGTTTGACGTCATCAATTCTTTGGTATTCAGCCTACTTTATAGTCCAACTCACACCTCTGTACATGACTACTAGAAAAACCAAAGCTTTGACTATATGAACCTTTGTCAGAAAAGTGATATCTCTGCTTTTTCATATGCTTTCTAGGTTTTTAAGAGTGTAATACTAGCTCCCTGTTTTGCCCAAGTGATACTGAGATGGGTGTGCAGAAAGTGGCATACTGAAAATCACTTCCTAACACCACGTTACTCTGCCTTGTTGCCAGGTGGAGGTGATAGTTCAAGTACACTCTGGTCCCTGCTGATATGGGGCTAGGAGGAAGAAGAATGTCAATAAGTATCACCTCTCTGTATTTCTTATTGCCTACTTTTGCCCTGTTGATGTCTGGTAAACTTGGAAGCTCAGTATCTGCCTGAGTCCTGTTGATACTAGGGCAGGAGTGGAGAGTAAGTGCTGACCAGAACTTCCCTGCACCACTTTACTCCATTTCACTGTTGTACAATGTGGACTGAAATTCAGCAACACTCCCCACCATGCACGCGCATGCACACACACACACACACACACACACACACACACACACACACACACACACTATTGACACCATCTCTGCAAAAGTAGAGTGCTGAACAGAGGTGGAAGTTCAGCTTCCAGCTAGGCCTTGCTCATTCTACACTAGCAGAAAAAGTCTAGTGCTGGCTAGCACTGCCTTGCACCACTTTATCCTGCTTCTTTGCTACTGGGTGAGTTTAGGATCCATAATTGGTCTTTTTGAAAATGTATGGGAAGTAGTGGGTGGAAGAAGTTTTATTTTGGTGTTTTGTTGAAATAGAGCTGATAATATGTTTAATTTTTTTTCCTGTTCTGCTGTGCCATATTTATTTCAATCCTGTGGCTTCATCAAGTAGGATTTTCTTGTAGCCTTTTTTTGGTATGCGCCTATGTATGTTCCAAGTTGCACACTTTTCATGTTATCCCATAGCGATATATGAAAGCCTAAAAGGAAACACAGGGAGCTTCCCATAACTTTATTTCTCAAGTCCTGAAGGCCCTAGGTAGTTTGCCTTATTCTTTCTATTTTTCAGTCTTTCTAGGTTTGTTTGTTATATCCAATTTTTTTTTTTAAGTTGTAAGAGAGAGGACTTGGGTGATTACTTTGTCTTGACTGGGAATGGAAGTCATAAATCTGTTTTAACAAGCCCTCCAGATGATTCTAAGGTATGATCAGTTTGATAACCATTGCTTTGCATAGTCTTTAAATCTGTCCCTCCCCTCCTGATGCCAATTTCAGTTTCATTTGGAAAAAATGGACTCTCTGTGTTGGGTCAAATTGTAAAGACCTGCCTTCTATTCCCCAAACATCTGATTCTTGGAACTTTATCAATTGGTCCTGAGTACTCAGCTTAGAAACATCCTGTGATGGGGGAGCTCACTTGCTATCAAGAGGCCATCTCTTTTAGAAAATTCTCATTTTTTTCCAAGCAGGAAATTGTTTCTATGATGCTTATATTTATACATCCCAGCTTGGACCCTCTGTGAGGTATTGGGCCTTCAGAGCTCAGAAGACAGAAACCAAATGCTCCTGAGCCTTCTACATGGATTTGGTTTCTTATCTCCTTACATCCCAGTGGCCACCATGTGGATATATTGCCATCCACCTATTTCCCTGTTAAAGATGGGGCCTAGAGTCTGAACAGATAGAGTATCACACTTGCAGCTCTAGATCAATATTTTCTGAAGTTCATTTTTACCGAACAGTGGTCACATAAAATGTTTTACAGATAAGTTTTTCTATGGTAAAATAAGTTTAAGAAACACAGCACCTATAATTCCATAACGGAGAGTCACAATGCAATTTACATATTAGAAAACAAGAAGTCTTCAAAGAAAGCTTTTTAATTTTCTTTAGCTTGGAATTTCCCAAGTGTGTTTACATATAGAGTTAAAACAACAACAACAGCAGCAGCAACAACAACAACAACAACAACATAACTCTTACTACCAACTCACAGAAGGAACTTCCTTATAGAATCCCTATAATATAAATAAGTGATTTTTAGATTGCTTTATTCAATCTTTCAAATAAATGTATATTCATTTATTTACTAGTCTAGTATTTGCCAGACTGAGTACCATGAATGTTCAGACATTATTTGGTTAATATTTCTCTTTATACAGCTCTATTACCATTTCTTCTGTTAGCCACATCTTTCTATTAATTAATACTGAGTTGGCAGTTCCTTAAGCCTGGTTACAGATGCTAGCGTTAAGTCTCATCTCCTTTCTTTGGGACCATTGTTTCTAGTGATTGTTTTTTGTTTATTTTTGTTGCTAGACACAAGTGCATAAACTTTTATCTATATTCCAGTTAAACTTCTTCTTGGTTTTGGCTCATAATCCCATCCTTCCCAGACCTCTTTTAACTTTTTAATTCCTTTTGTTCCACAATGAGTTCTGCAAAGTGAGTGCTTAATAAATGTGTCTTAATTGACTTAACTCAGACAAGATAGGGAGATTTTCATGCCAATCACAAATAAAATGAATTTGGCAAGTCCATTTGTTGGTTACAAAGTGAATCTTTGACTGAGAATGCTGATAATGATAATCTGGTATATATCTGTATGGAAAGACTCTCTAGAGCCTGTGGGGTGTAATTACTAAAACTCTAAAGAGTTATGTCAAGCTAAAAATTCTGTAAGGTTGAAATCATAACCTAGAATAATGGTATTAATGATAGCAATAATATCTCAAGTAAAACCTTTTCCCACACTGATTATTTAACTTGATCCTCAGAACAACCTGGCCAATAGAAAAGATAGGTCATGATTGGACTGAACACTGGAACCACTTCTTCCTCTTGAATTACAGAGTCAGATTACAGGAGTCCACTGTTGATTATTTGGATCAATCCAAATTGTGTGTAGGATTTTGTGTAAGATCCACTTAACCATACTGTATATGGGTATAACATAGTGGTTGCTAATATCAATTGTGCATCAATTAATCAATTTTTTAACCTAAATCAGTTCAGTTCAGTCACTCAGTCGTGTCCGACTCTTGCAACCCCATGAATCGCAGCACGCCAGGCCTCCCTGTCCATCACCAACTCCCAGAGTTCACTCAAACTCATGTCCATCAAGTCGGCGATACCATCCAGCCATCTCATCCTGTGTCATCCCCTTCTCCTCCTGCCCCCAATCCCTCCCAGCATCAGAATCTTTTCCAATGAGTCAACTCTTCGCATGAGGTGGCCAAAGTACTGGAGTTTCACCTTTAGCATCATTCCTTCCAAAGAAATCCCAGGGCTGATCTCCTTCAGAATGGACTGGTTGGATCTCCTTGCAGTCCAAGGGACTCTCAAGAGTCTTCTCCAATACCACAGTTCAAAAGCATCAGTTCTTTGGTGCTCAGCTTTCTTCACATCCAACTCTCACATCCATACATGACCACTGGAAAAACCATAGCCTTGACTAGACAGACCTTAGTTGGCAAAGTAATGTCTCTGCTTTTGAATATAGTATCTAGGTTGGTCATTAATTTCCTTCCAAGGAGTAAGCATCTTTTAATTTCATGGCTGTGATCACAATCTGCAGTGATTTTGGAGCCCCCCCAAAATAAAGTCTGACTCTTTCCACTGTTTCCCCATCTATTTCCCATGAAGTGATGAGACTGGATGCCATGACCTTTGTTTTCTGAATGTTGAGCTTTAAGCCAACTTTTTCACTCTCCACTTTCACTTTCATCAAGAGGTTTTTTAGTTCCTCTTCACTTTCTGCCGTAAGGGTGGTGTCATCTGCATATCTGAGGTTATTGATATTTCTCCCAGCAATCTTGATTCTAGCTTGTGCTTCTTCCAGCCCACCTTTTCTCATGATGTACTCTGCATATAAGTTAAATAAGCAGGGTGACAATATACAGCCTTGACATACTCCTTTTCCTATTTGGAACCAGTCTGTTGTTCCATGTCCAGTTCTAACTGTTGCTTCCTGACCTGCATATAGGTTTCTCAAGAGGCAGGTCTGGTGGTCTGGTATTCCCATCCTTTGCAGAATTTTCCACAGTTTCTTGTGATCCACACAGTCAAAGGGTTTGGGATAGTCAATGAAGCAGAAATAGATGCTTTCTGGAACTCTCTTGCTTTTTTGATGATCCAGCAGATGTTGGCAATTTGATCTCTGTTTCCTCTGCCTTTTCTGAAACCAGCTTGAACATCTGGAAGTTCACGGTTCACATATTGCTGAAGACTGGCTTGGAGAATTTTGACCATCACTTTGCTAGTGTGTGAGATGAGTGCAATTGTGTGGTAGATTGAGCATTCTTTGGCATTGCCTTTCTTTGGGATTGGAATGAAAACTGACCTTTTCCAGTCCTGTGGCCACTGCTGAGTTTTCCAAATGTGTTGGCATATTGAGTGCAGCACTTTCACAGCATCATCTTTCAGGATTTGAAATAGTTCAACTGGAATTCCATCACTTCCACTAGCTTTGTTCGTAGTGATGCTTTCTAAGGCCCACTTGACCTCACATTCCAGGATGTTTGGCTCTAGGTGAGTGATCACACCGTCATGATTATCTTGGTCATGAAGATCTTTCTTTTACAGTTCCTCTGTGTATTCTTGGAGAAGGCAATGGCACCCCACTCCAGTACTCTTGCCTGGAAAATCCCATGGATGGAGGAGCCTGATTCTTGCCACTTCTTCTTAATATCTTCTGCTTCTGTTAGGTCCATACCATTTCTGTCCTTTATTAAGCCCATCTTTGGATGAAATGTTCCCTTGGTATCTCAAATTTTCTTGAAAAGCTCTTTAGTCTTTCTCATTCTGTTCTTTTCCTCTATTTCTTTGCACTGACTGCTGAGGAAGGCTTTCTTATCTATTCTTGACATTCTTTGGGACTCTGCATTCAGCTGCTTGTATCTTTCTTTTTCTCCTTTGCTTTTTGCTTCTCTTCTTTTCATAGCTATTTGTAAGACCTCCCCAGACAGCCATTTGCTTTTTTGCATTTCTTTTCCATGGGGATGGTTTTGATCCCTGTCTCCTGTACAATGTCATGAACCTCAGTCCATAGTTCATCAGGCACTCCATCTATCAGATCTAGGCCCTTAAATCTATTTCTCACTTCCACTGTATAATCATAAGGGATTTGATTTAGGTCATACCTGAATGGTCTAGTGGTTTTCCCTACTTTCTTCAATTTAAGTCTGAATTTGGCAATAAGCAGTTCATGATCTGTGCCACAGTTAGCTCCCAGCCTTGCTTTTGTTGACTGTATATAGCTTCTCCATTTTTGGCTTCAAAGATGGAGCCATTTACCTAAATGGTGACTGCCTAATACAATTCCTGAGACTGACTGATGGCATTCATTTGTGGTCTGATCCCTCTCCCTTTCTCTGATGCCTTATTAGACATTCATTTTTGCTGTTCATTCTAGACTATCAGTATAACCCCGAGAGGGTATGTATACCATTTTAAACTAACATTCCTACATCTATAAATATTGAAGACTGAATCAGGCAAAGTTGGAAGAGTCATAGACCATGAAATTTCATGATTGGCATCTCAAGGAGTGATAGGAGACTGACAAGGTAGAATTATAGGCCTTGTTAAGTCTGATCGACTCTTCTGATCTACTTAAACTGGAGCATCAATGCTTTTTTAATCTATTTCACAAATTGAGTTCCATTTCTTAAAATCAATGACAAAAACTCAAACACTGGATTACAACCTTCTTAAACTTATTTTCAAAGTTGACCTTTTATGGTTTTATAATCTAGAATCAAAGATAAGCAATGGCAGACTAAAAAAAATATGGCTATTTGTATTTGTAAACAAGCGTGGATTTGGAGATTGGGACTTACAAGCTGTGACTTAAGCAAGCTATTTAATTCACTGACCTCATCCTGTTATCTCTAAAATGTAGATGAGTCACTGATTTGCGGGGTTTAATGAGATGATGCTTACTGTTCATTCAATTCTTACTCATGTCAAACAGCATGTCAATTTTTTACATGCTGTTTTTCACATAAGTTTCTTCATAACACTCTTCACTACCTGATATTATGTACAATTGAGCCTTGAATAACATGAATTTAAATTGTGCAGGTCCACTTATAAGTGGATTTTTTCAAAAGTACAAAATTACAGTACTACACAATTCACATTTGGCTCAATCCATTGATGCATACTGAACAATTTATATGGAGAATTGACTATAAGTATATGAGGATTTTCCACTGCACAGAGGGTCAGCTCTCTAACCTCTACATTGTTCAGGGGTCAAATCTATTTCTAAATCTTCTTTATTGTTTGCCTTTACCTACTTCTAGTGGTAAAGAAAACCCCTGTCAATGCAAGAGACCATGAAACTAGGGTTTGATCCCTAGGTTGCGAAGATGCCCTTGAGGAGGACAGAGCAACCCACTCCAGTATTCTTGCCAGGAGAATCCTATGGACAGAGGAGCCTGGTGGGCTACAGTCCACGGAGTCACAGAGTCAGACATGACTGTGGTGACTTAGCATGCATTCATTCTCCACTTCATGAAGAGGAAATTCAAACATTTTGTTCAATAAATTGCCACATTTAATACCCACCATGACTCTATGAGGTATTATTGCTATTTTAAAGTGGAAGAAGTCTAGGTTCAGAGGTAAAATAATTTCCCCCAAATTACACAATTGGTAAGTGTCAGAGTGAGTGAGTAACAGGTAGGAAGGCCAGAGGTCCCCAAGTGGCAGACATTTTTTTTTTCCCTTCTCTGTTGATGAAACCGGTTCTGCCTAAGACTACCTTTTCTTTTTTTCTTTTTTTTTTTCTTTTCTCAATCCTTGAGCTGATAATGGCTCAATAAGCCAGCATTCATGTCAATTATTTTGTGGCTGGGGGATGATACACCTCATGCCATCCTACCTCAAAAATGCATATGGTGGGAGAGGAGCCTGGTGAAACACCCTCAGCCTTGAGGTGTTTCTTTTATCTGATTAGAAGCTTTCTGACAAACATAAAATGCCTCCTAAAAACTAGCAAGGGGGCACTCTTTTTGTCCCTTTCTGATGTCTATGTCTGAAGCTTTCCCTGTCTCTGTTATAATTTAATAAAACTTTGCTACACAAAAAGCGCCAAGCAGTCAAGCCTCCTCTCTGACCCCTGATCAAAATCCTCTCCTCTGGAGGTCACAAATCCCAACTTGTAGCAGCATCCTTTCAAGAGGTGTGATTCAAACTCAGATCTGCATGACTTATAGCAATACAGTTAACCTCTATGTTCTGTGGCCCTATTGGTTGGTGATGTAAAATCTGTATAAAATCTGTTCCACATATTTACCACCAAATGTCATCGGAACTCTGCATATCTCTGCAGTAACAAAGTCCTCTTTTCCTTTTCTCCTTCTACTCTTTATTCTCATGTTGTTTAACTGTAACTCTGTGACCAAAAACGTCTGGTGCAAATGATCCTGTTCTTTTTCAGAACCTAGGTCCTAATAGACTAGCAGCTTCTAATTCCTATCCTTTAAACACACTCTAGGGACCCTTTCTAATTCCCATCTCTTGAATACTCTCTAGAATCTCTGAGCTTTCATGTAAGCAGTCAGAGTAGCATGGCAACATCATACTGAAAGGGCCACATAGGCAGTATATTCTACAGTCCCAGCTGAGCCCAGTCTTCTAGCATTCCCAATCAAAGAATCAGACATATGAGTGAAACTATCTTGAAACCTCCAGATCAGTCCATTTCCCAGCTGAGTACTACCAAATGACTTCATTCAACACCAAGTGGAGCAGAAGAATCACCAATCCAGACGTTGCTAAAATTCCTAATTGAGTAAAACAGTATAATAAAATGTTTTGCTTTAAGCTATTAAGTTTTGGGGAGTAGTTTGGTTCACAGCAATAGACAGCTATAACAATTAGAGCTATGCAAAGATGAACTGGACTACCTCTGGTCCCTGGAGGTGATTAGTTTACTGTCACTAGAAAAGTACAAGAAGGATTTGTATAGCACCTGGAGAAGAGGCTTTAGAAAGGATTTCAGTAACAAAAAGAAAATACTTTTGAACTAGATTATTAGTCTGTAAGCATGGATACCTCTCAGAACTCACTGGAATACTTATTTAGAACACATATTCTTATTCCTCCAGTGTATTAGTCAAGGTTCTCAGGTAAATTGGTTCTCAGAACCGATGTGTGCATGCTCAGTCACTTCAGTCATGTCCGATTCTTCACAACCCCATGGACTGTGTATCCTGCCAGCCTCCTGTCCATAGGATTCTCCAGGCAAGAATACTGGAGTGGCTTGCCATGCCCTTCTCCAGGGGATCTCCCCAACAGAACCAATAGGATATGAATATATAAACATACTTATTTTCAAGATTTGACTCACATTCCTCCTGATTGTGGAGTTTTGGTGAATCAAAAATCTGATGTGAGAGACTAGCAGGCTGGGAAGTCAGGAAAAAATTGAAGTTTCAGTCTGAAGGTGGTCGGTGGAGAATTTCTTCTCCTTTGGGGTAGATCCACCTTTTATTATACTCAGATAGTCAGCTGATTGGATGAGGCCTACCCACATCATACAGAGTAATATGCTTTACTCTACCAATTTAAATGAAATCTCATCTGAAGATACCCTCACAGCTATGACCACTAGGTCAATCCCTGTGGCTTTACATTTCAGATGAACATCTAGGCCAACAACTCTATATAACAGACCTAGGACCCAAACTGAGCCACCTGAGCTCTTTACTGCAAAAAGAAAGAAGTCATTATTACATACAAAACTATATCTTACTCTTCAAAGAAGGATAAACATGTTGCCTCCATCCAAAGAGAAATATGTGTTTCTTCTATTAACCCAGGCCCTGGCCCATGTAATTAAGTCCTCTATCCTGAATGCCAGCTAACTGTTTTTGCTGAGTTTTGCTATTTGAAAGATTGGAGAAAATAATTATAATAATAATTGTTCTAATTGCTAACACTTGGTATGCATTTACTATATGGTGGGAAGTCTTCTAAATGCTTTAGAATTTACTTAACACTTAATCCTATGAGGTATGTCTCATGTCTCTTATCACTCTCATTTTTCACTTTAGGAAACTGAGAGACATAGAAGTGAAACAGTTTTCCATATCTACAAAGCTAGTAATGAAAAAATGAAGATTTGAATAAAGGCAACCAGGCTCATGAGCTTATAAGCCTCTGTTTTTAATTATTATGTTAAGTCTTTCCTGGTTTCAGAGACCCACTTCTGAAGGCAAATCACCATAAAGTGTTAATCAAGCTCTACCAGTTTCCACAAGCTTTACTCTAACAGCTTCCATTTTCAGGCAGAACCTCCAGAACTTGAAGACCCCTAGGAGTGCCTGAACAAGTTTCTTAGGCAACCCTGCTTTACAGATTCCCCCAGAAACCTCAGAAAACCACCTTTAGTGCTAGTCATTTAACCTATTAGTCTCATGATAGGATGATTATTACAATGACCAGTGAAACAGATTAAAATACTGATTCCTAGACATCATCCTAAGCCTACTGAATCCAAATATTTGCAGTTGAGAATCTGGAACCTGTATTTTTACAGGCTATTGTGATAATCAGTCAGGTTTAGGAATTTCTTTACCTCAACATTCTTCACTTTAATCCCTCTAAAATATTCCTACTGTATATTCTTTCAGCTCCTATTTGTATCTGCTGATCTTTGCCCCTCCCCACCCCTACCAATACTCACACACTCTTTCTTATAAACATACCACAAATGTGATTAATCTCAGGTCAACTCCACCAGCAGGTTTTCCCTGTCAAGTTGACCTGAAATTACCCTCTTTATATCTTTATTATTGGTCCTGGCTCTGCCATTCAAAGCCAGAGTTAATGTCTAACACAACTTTAATTAAATAGTCTTCTATATTTTTGAAGAGAGCTATCACATGTTCTCTGTATTTTCTTTTCTGGGGGTGAATATTCTCAGTTCAATTACTACTTTTCTTATGACAGTTTTGAGTCCGTGCATTCTTCTCACTCCCTTCATGGCATGTTCTAATTTATAGTTTCATCCCACTTAGAATATGGCATCTTGATCTGAACAAAGTAATTTAGACGTGGTCTGACCACTGGTGACAACGGTCTCTTCTCAAATTCTCAACATTTATACCTACTAATATAACCTAAAGTGGTGTTAGTTTTTGGATCAGCCTATCAATTTCTGCACTCACAAGGGCTTTCAAACATCTATCTATCTCTTTTAAGTCTTTATTGACATTATGATATGAGTATCATCTTATGTGAAAAAGCTACAGTAGGCTGAAAAATGACCTCCTAAAGATGTTCACATGCTAATCCCCAGAATTTGTAAATATGTTACATTATATAGCAAGATAAACTTTATAAATGTGATTTAGTTAAATATCTTAAGATAAGAATATTATCCTGAATTATCTAGGTGACTTCTATGTAATCGTAAGAAGGAGAAATGAGATTCAGAATGAGAAACACATTTGATAATTCTACACTGCTCACTTTGAAGATGAAGGAATGGGCCACAAGTCAAGAAATGCAAAAAAATCTATAGAAGCTTGCAAAGCAAGGAAATGGATTTTCCTCTAGAACATCCAGAAAGTCAGCCTTGCTGAATTCTTGATTTTCCAATGAGATTTGTTTGATTTCTGACATTAATAACTATATAATACTATTTTTTTATTGTTTTAACCCACTAAGTCTGTGGTAACTTGTTAAAGCAACAATAAGAAACTAATACAAATGTGTCAGTTTTTGTAAGAATTTTAGAATGACAAACTGGAAGAGTACCAATAGGTTATCTAGTTCAACCAATTGGAATGCAGAGACTCAGAAAGGGAAAGATATTTATCCAAAGTCACACAGAAACTAATTAGTAGATCTTGGACTAGAATTCATGTCTCCTGCCTTTTGTGCTAGGACTATCCACCTCCTTCACTTTTTAGCAACCTCTCATAGAATAAAAGAAAGCTCAAAGGCCCTCAGAGAGAAGCATAAAATTGAGAATCTAATACTTTAAGAGCGTGAAATGTGATCCAAGAAGCAAAAAGAACTAATCTGAGGTGTCACAGTGAGTCAATGCCAGAGCCAAGTCTTTGACCCAGGTTTTAGATATTTAGGTTTCACTGCTGTGACTCATCTCCTTTCTTTGGACACACATGTCACATTTCTTTTAACCGTTACAACCATTTACTCTATCTAGTCAAGACTATGGTTTTTCCAGTGGCCATGTATGGATGTGAGAGTTGGACTGTGAAGAAAGCTGAGCGCCGAAGAATTGATGCTTTTGAACTGTGGTGTTGGAGAAGACTCTTGAGAGTCCCTTGGACTGCAAGAAGATCCAACGAGTCCATCCTAAAGATCAGTCCTGGGTACTCATTGGAGGGACTGATATTGAAGCTGAAACTCCAATACTCTGGCTAACTGATGTGAAGAGTTGACTCATTTGAAAAGACCCTGATGCTGGGAAAGATTGAGGGCGGGAAGAGAAGGGGACAACAGAGGATAAGATGGCTGGATGGCATCACTGACTCAATGGACATGGGTTTGGGTGGACTCCAGGAGTTGGTGATGGACAGGGAGGCCTGGCGTGCTGCGGTTCATGGGGTTGCAAAGAGTTGGACATGACAGAGCTACTGAACTGAACAGCTCAGTCTTTTCCAATGAGTCAACTCTTCGCATGAGGTGGCCAAAGTATTGGAGTTTTAGCTTTAGCATCAGTCCTTCCAATGAACACCCAGGACTGATCTTTTTTAGAATGGACTGGTTGGATCTCCTTGCAGTCCAAGGGACTCTCAAGAGTCTTCTCCAACACCACATTTAAAAAGCATCAATTCTTCAGCACTCAGGTTTCTTCACAGTCCAACTCTCACATCCATACATGACCACTGGAAAAACCGTAGCCTTGACTAGATGGACCTTTGTTGGCAAAGCAATGTCTCTGCTTTTTAACTTGCTGTCTAGGTTGGTCATTACTTTCCTTGCAAGGAGTAAGCATCTTTTAATTTCATGGCTGCAATCACCATCTGCAGTAATTTTGGAGCCCCCCAAAATAAAGTCTGACACTGTTTCCACTGTTTCCCCATCTATTTCCCATGAAGTGATGGGACCAGATGCCACGATATTCGTTTTCTGAATGTTGAGCTTTAAGCCAACTTTTTCACTCTCCTCTTTCACTTTCATCAAGAGGCTTTTTAGTTCCTCTTCACTTTCTTCCATAAGGGTGGTGTCATCTGCTTAGCTGAGATTATTTATATTTCTCCTGGCAATCTTGCTTCCAACTTGTGCTTCTTCCAGCCCAGCATTTCTCATGCTGTACTCTGCATATAAGTTAAATAAGCAGGGTGACAATATACAGCCTTGATGTACGCTTTTTCTTATTTGGAACCAGTCTGTTGTTCCATGTCCAGTTCTAGCTGTTGCTTCCTGACCTGCATATAGGTTTCTCAAGATAATTTATTTTTCTCTGAATAATGGTAGGAGTTGAGGAAGAGTGAGGATAAAAATCACTAGTCTGGTTTCTGTGCCAACAGAGTTTTTCCACAGTTACTGAGCACTTGACACTTGGAAACATTCCATTTTGCATATGACCTTTGTAAAAGTGTATTTTGTCCTAATTTTGCTTAATCTGAAAATAACATTTAATTTTAAAATTCTAAACTTTCTGTAGCACATTTTGGTGCAGTGAATGAATACAACTAATTTCACTATTTGCTTATTTTCAGAGCTATTGGCTCCTTTAGAGCTGGTGGAAAATTAAGGGTGTTGATGAGCATGTTCAAATAATGCAGAGATTGGGAGAAAGGCAGGACTGACAGAGATTTTTGGAGGATTCTATTAGAGGCTTTACAATGAGACAGACGTAGGTTCAAATCCCAATCTCATGACTTGTTTGTGTGTTCATTTTCCCAGGTTACTTCACTTCCTGATGAATTTCCTCATTTGTAAAATGGGGATAGCAAAGGTTGATAGAATTAAATAAGATAGTACACATAAAAGATTTAGCAAATTACTTGGTACAGAGGAAGTACTCAAGAAATGGACGCCGTTCTAATTTTGGTATTGTTTTCACATTGCAAGAATGACAAAGTCTGGAATGTTCAATCAAGCCAATGAGAGAAGAGCAACCATCTAATTCTTATCCTACATCCAGCAAGTGCTCAGTTTTCTGGCCTTGGCAGTCATCTTGACTCACTAAATAGATGTTCCAATGGTCAGCCTAGGATCAGAAAGTACACAAGATAGGTAGAACTGTGGTCTGAAAATCAGGAAGCTTTGGTTCTAGTCTCATACTGGTCAGTGATATGCTCAATGATTATGACCAAATCACTCCCTTCTCTAGGCTTTAACCAATGGAAATGGTGACAGACTTTATTTTCTTGGGCTTCAGAATTACTGCAGATGGTGACTATAGCAATGAAATTAAAAGACTCTTGCTCCTTGGAAGAAAAGCTATGACAAAACTAGAAAACATATTAAAAAGCAGAGACATTACCTTGCCAACAAAGGTCTACACAGTCAAAGCTATGGTTTCCCCAATAGTCATGTATGGATTTGAGAGTTGGACCATAAAGAAGGCTGAGAGCTGAAGAACTGATGCTTTTGAACTATGGTATTGGAGAAGACTCTTCAAGAGTCCCTTGGACAGCAAGGAAATCAGACCAGACAATCCTAAAGGAAATCAATCCTGAATATTCATTGGGAGGACTGATGCTGAAGGTGCAATACTTTGGCCACCTGATGTGAAGAGATGACTCATTAGAAAAGACCCTGATGCTGGGAAAGCTTGAAGGCAGGAAGAGAAGGGGATAACAGAGGATGAGATGGTTGGATGACATCACCAACTCAATGAACATGAGTTTGAGCAAGCTCTGGGAGATGGCGATGGATAGGGAATCCTGGCACGCTGTAGTCCATGGGGTTGCAAAGAGTTGGACATGACCAAGTGACTGAACAGCAACAATAGTTAGACTTTAATAGCCTATCTGTAAAATGGGAGGAGGATTAATTAAGTTATTCATTCATTCACTCATTTATCTATTCTACATATTTCACTACTAATTACCACACTCTAGTTGACAATGTATCAATAACGATAAGAATTTTGATGGGCCAGTGTAGTGGTCAAATTTATATTTCCTTGATAGATCATTCTGGAAAATGTGGAGAATAGTCTTTGTTGCTGTTCAGTGACTAAGTCATGTCCAACTCTTTGTGACCCCATGGATTGCAACATAACTGGTTTCCCTGTCCTTCACTATCTCTTGGAGTTTGCTCAGATATTTGTTCATTGAGTCAGTGATGTTATCTTCTCATCCTCTGACACCTCCTTCTTTTTTTTTACCTTCAGTCTTTCCGAGCACCAGAGTCTTTTCCAAGGATCTGTCTCTTCAAATCTGGTGGCCAAAGTATTGGAGCTTCAGCTTCAGCATCAGTTCTTCCAATGAATATTTAGGGTTGATTTCCTTTAAGATTGACTGAGCTTGATCTGCTTGCAGTCCAAGGGACACTCAAGAGTCTTCTCCAGCACCACAATTTGAAACCATCAGTTCTTCAGAGCTCAGCCTTCTTTATGATCCAACTCTCATATCCACACATGACTGCTGCAAAAACCATATCTATGTGTTAGTTGCTCAGTCGTGTCCAACTCTTTGCGACCACATAGATTATAGGCCATCAAGCTCCTTTGTCCATGGGATTTTCCAGGTAAGAATGCTGAAGTGAATTGCCATTTCCTTTGCCAAGGGATCTTCCCAAGCCAGAGTTCAAACCTGAGTCTCCTTAATTTGAGGCAGATTCTTTATAATCTGAGCTACCAGGGAAGCTCAAATTCCAAAACCATAGCTTTGACTACAGAGAACTTTGTCGGAACAGTGATGTCTCTGCTTTTTAATATGCTGTCTAGGTTTGTCATTACTTTCCTTCCAAGAAGCAAGCATCATCTAACGGCTGCAGCCACCATCCGCAGTGATTTGTGAGCCCCCAAAATAAAATCTGTCACTGCTTCCACTTTTCCCCATTCTATTTGCCATGAAGTGATGGACTGAATGTCACAATCTTGGATTTTTGAATGTTGAGTTTTAAGCCAGCTTTTTCAGCCTCTTCTTTCACCCTCATCGAGAGACTCTTTAATTCCTCTTCAGTTTCTGCCATTAGACTGGTCTCATCTGCATATCTGAGACTGTTGATATTTCTTTTGACAATCTTGATTCCTGCTTGTGATTCAGTCAGCCTGACATTTTGCATGATGTACTCTGCATATAAGATAAATAAGCAGGTGACAATATAGTCTAGGGGGAACAGTCTAGGATGAGAGAAAAGGGGGCAGAGTGAATGAAGTGTATGACGAGATGAGTGAGATTATTGTACTGGGTAATCCATTATAAAAGTAAATTAGAAATTTCAGAAAATGAATAAAAGTAAAGAAGTCCAATATCCCATCATTTGGTCACACTTGACTACTTTCTAAAAATTATGCTCTTGTTAACACTTATCACCAGTACCCTGCTTATGTCATAAGCATGTCCACATGCCTTCAGTTCAGTTCAGTTCAGTCACTCAGCCGTGTCCGACTCTTTGTGACCCCATGAATCACAGCACGCCAGGCCTCCCTGTCCACCACCAACTCCCAGAGTTCACTCAGACTCATGTCCATCGAGTCAGTGATGCCATCCAGCCATCTCATCTTCTGCCGTCCCCTTTTCCTCCTGCCCCCAATCCCTCCCAGCATCAGAGTCTTTTCCAATGAGTCAACTCTTCGCATGAGGTGGCCAAAGTACTGGAGTTTCAGCTTTAGCATCATTCTTTCCAATGAAATCCCAGGGCTGATCTCCTTCAGAATGGACTGGTTGGATCTCCTTGCAGTCCAAGGGACTCTCAGGAGTCTTCTCCAACACCACAGTTCAAAAGCATCAATTCTTCGGCCCTCAGCCTTCTTCACAGTCCAACTCTCACATACATACATGACTACTGGAAAAACCATAGCCTTGACTAGACGGACCTTAGTCGGCAGAGTAATATCTCTGCTTTTCAATATGCTCTCTAGGTTGGTCATAACTTTCCTTCCAAGGAGTAAGCGTCTTTTAATTTCATGGCTGCAGTCACCATCTGCAGTGAATTTGGAGCCCAAAAAAATAAAGTCTGACACTGTTTCCACTGTTTCCCCATCTATTTCCCATGAAGTGATGGGACCAGATGCCATGATCTTCATTTTCTGAATGTTGAGCTTTAAGCCAATTTTGTCACTCTCCACTTTCACTTTCATCAAGAGGCTTTTTAGTTCCTCTTCACTTTCTGCCATAAGGGTGGTGTCATCTGCATATCTGAGGTTATTGATTTTTAAATCAATAATAAAATCAAGGTATAATTTTAGATAAAATGATTATTACATAAATTTGACTGGTAACAGAACCAAAAGTGTTAGGGAAATAGAAGAAGAGTTATGAGAGGAGAAAAGGAGTTAGGAGGATTTCTTTAAGTTTAATTGACTTATAGTATTCTTAATTTCAGGTATAAAGTACTCATTTGATATTATTATTATACATTACAAATTAATGACCATAATATATCTAGTTACCATCTGTCACTATAAAAAATTTGTATGTGTTGTTGTTCAATAGCTAAGTTGTGTCTGATTTTTTGTGACCCCATGAACTGCAGCATGCCAGACTTCCCTGTCCTTCATGAGTTTGCTCAAACTCACATCCATTGAGTCAGTGATGTCATCCAACTATCTCATCCTTTGTTCCCCCTTCTCCTATTGCCCTCAATCTTTCTCAGCATCAGGGGCATTTCCAATGAGTCAGCTCTTCGAATCAGGTTGCCAAAGCACTGGAACTTCAGCTTCAGCACCATTCCTACCAATGAATATTCAGAGTTGATCTCCTTTAGGGTTGACTAGATTGATTTCCTTGCTGTCCAAGGGATTCTCAAGAGTCTTCTACAGTGCCACAGTTTCCAAGCATAAATTCTTTGGTGATCAGCCTTCTTTATGGTCCAATTCTCACATCCATACATGACTACTGGAAAAACCATAGCTTTGACTACAGAGACTTTGTTGGCAAAATGATGCCTCTGCTTTTTGATACACTATCAAGGTTTGTCATAGCTTTTCTTCCAAGGAGCAAGGGGCTTTTAATTTTGTGGCTGCAGTCACTGTCCACAGTGATTTTGGAGCCCAAGAAAATGAAATCTCAAACTCTTTCCACTATATCCCTACATGCCATGAAGTGATGGGTCTAGATGCTATGATCTTTGTTTTTTGAATGTTGAGTTTTAAGCCAGCTTTTTCACTCTCCTCTTTCACCTTCATCAAGAGGCTCTTTACTTTCTCTTCACTTTCTGCCATTAAAGTGGCATCATCTGCATATCTGAAGTTGTTGATATTTCTCCCATGAATTTTAATTCCAACTTGTACTTCATCCAACTCAGCATTTCACATAATGACTCCGCATATAAGTTAAATAAACAGGGTTACAATATACGGTGTTGACATACTCCTTTCCTGATTTTAACATACTTCTTTCCTTTCCCAGTCCATTGTTCAAGGTCCAGTTATAACTGTAGCTTCTTGTTCTGCATGCAACCTTTTAAGAAGTCAGTTAAGGTGGTCTGGTATTCTCATTTCTTTAAGAATATTCCACAGTTTGTTGTGATTCACACAGTCAAAGGGTTTAGCATAGTCAATGAAGCAGAAGTAGATGTATTTTTGGAATTCCCTTGCTGTTTCAATGATTCAACAGATGCTGGTAATTTGACCTCTGGTTCCTCTTCCTTTTCTGAATTCAGCTTGAACATCTGAAAGTTCTCAGTTAATACACTGCTGAAGCCTAGCTTGAAGGGTTTTCAGCACAGTCTTGCTAGCTAGTGAAATGAGTGCAATTGTATGGTAACTTTAACATTCTTTAGCATTACCTTTCTTTGGGATTGGAATGAAATATGATATTTTCAAGTTCTTTAGCCACTGCTGGGTTTTCCAAATTTGCTGACATATTGAGTGCAGCACTTCAACAGCATCATCTTTTAGGATTTAAAATAACTCAGTTGGCATTCCATCGCCTCCACTAGCTTTGTTCACTGTAATGTTTCCTATGGCCCACTTGACTTCACACTTCAAGATGTCTGGCTCTAGGTGAGGTACCATACCATTGTGGTTATGTGGGTCATAAAGAGCTTTTTTGTACAGTTCTTCTGTGTATTCTTGCCACTTATTCTTAATCTCTTCTGCTTCTATTAAGTCTTGCTGTTTTTGTCCTTTATTGTGCCTGTCTTTGCGTGAAATGTTCCCTTGGTGTCTCCAATTTTCTTGAAGAGATCTCTAGCCTTCCCATCCTATTGTTTTCCTCTATTTTTTTGAATTTTTCACTTAAGAAGTGTTTCTTATCTCTTCTTGCTCTTCCCTGGAAAGCTGCATTCAGTTGGGTATATCTTTCCCTTTATCTTTTGCCTTTCACACATTTTCTTTTCTTAGCTGTTTGTAAGGCCTCCTTAGACAACCACTTTGCCTTCCTAAATGTCTTTTTCTTGGGGATGGCTTTGATCACCACCTCTTGTACAATGTTATAAACCTCCATCCATAGTTCTTCAGGCACTCTTTCTACCATATCTATTCTCTTGAATCTATTTGTCACATCCACTGTATATCTAAGGGATTTGATTTATGTCACATTTGAATGGCATAGTGGTTTTCTCTACTTTCTTCAATTTGAGCCTGAGTTTTCCAATAAGGAGCTGATGATCTGAGTCACCAACTCCAGGTCTAGTTTTTGCTGTCTGTATAGAGCTTTTCCTTCTTAGACTGCAAAAATGTAATCAATCTGATTTTGGTAGTGACCATCTGGTGATGCCCATGTGTAGAGTCATCTCTTGTGTTGTTGGAAGAGGGTATTTGCTATGACCAGTGTGTTATCTTGGCAAAACTCCATGAGCCTTTGCCCTGCTTCATTTTGTACTCCAAGGCCAAACTTGCCTGTTATTCCAGGTATCTCTTGACTTCCTACTTTTGCATCCAATACCCTATGATGAAAGGAACATCTTTTTTGGTGTTAGTTTTGTGAGGGCTTGTAGGTCTTCGTAGAATTGTTTGACTTCAGCTTCTTAGGGATTAGTGGTTGGGGCATAGACTTGGATTACTATGATGTTGAATGGTTTGCCTTGGAAATGAACCAAGATCATTTTTGAAATTGAAACCAAGTACTGCATTTTGGACTCTTTCGTTGACTATGACAGCTACTCCATTCCTTCTAAGAAATTCTTGCCCACAGTAGTAAATATAATGGTCATCTGGATTAAATCCTCCCACTCCCATCCGTTTTAGTTCACAGATTCCTAAAATGTCTACGTTAATTCTTGCCATCTCCTGTTTGGCCACATTCAATTTACCTTGACTCACGGACCCAACATGCCAGTTTCCAATGTAATATTGTTCTTCAAAGCATTGGATTTTACTTTTACCACCAGACACTACCACAGCCGTGTGTGGCTTCCTCTTTTGCTCAACCTCTTCTTTCTTTCCATAACTATTTCTCTGTTTTTCTCCATTAGTATATTGGACATGTACCAACCTGGTGGGCTTATCTTTCAGTGTCATAACTTTTTGACTCTTCATACTGTTCAAGGCAGGAATATTGAAGTGGTTTGCCATTACCTTCTCCAGTGGACCACATTTTGTCAAGCCCTAACTAGCTTGGACATGCCCTTCTGCAGCTCCACATGGCTGGATGACATGTCCAGTGCCCAGCTTGTCCCACTGCTGATCCTCATTGAGCATGTAGCCATTGGGTGTTGGTCAACGTGTGGCCTGGGATGGCAGCAAAAGCCCTGCTGGCGTGTCTGGGAAGAGGGTCCAGGTGAGGTTGGAGTTGATGTTTGGGGATTCCCATGGGCAGAGGGCTCCCTGGTCTCTCTGTTGCCACTGGCCTGCATTATATGCTATTAAAATATAGAGACTATATTTCTTCTGCTGTGTATTACATCACCATGACTTATTTATTTTATAACCAGAACTTTGTATCTCTTAATTTCACTCAGTATTTCACTCTCTGTCCATTCTTCTCCTGACAATCACCTATATCCTTTGCATTTGCAAATCTGTTTATGTTTTTTTATGTTGGGTCATTTTTCTTTTCAGATTCCACATATAAGTGAGTTCATATGGTATTTGTCTTTGACTTATTTCACTTAGCATAACAGCCTCTAGGCCAAACCATATTTTTTGCAACAGGCAAGATTTCACTATTTTTATGGCTGAATGTTATTTAATTGTGTAAAAATACACACATACATGTTTCTTGTTTATGCATTCAACTGTCAATGGACACCACAGTTGCTTCCATATCTTGGCTGCTGTAAATAATGTTACAATGAACAGAGGTGTGTGTGTGTGTCTGTATGTATGTATGTGTATATATATATACTCAAACTAATGTTTTCTTTAGAAAAAGAAATCCTAGAAGTGGAATTACTAGATTTTATGGTAGTGAATTTTTATTTGGTAAGGAAATTACATGCTGTTCTCTATAGAGGCTGTATCATTTTTTTCCACCAATAGTGCAAGAGAATTTGCTTTTCTCCACAACCTTGTCAATATGTGTTTTTTGCTATCTTTTTTATTTATTTAATTTATTTTTTATTGAAGGATAATTGCTTTACAGAATTTTGCTGTTTTCTCTCAAACTTCAGCATGAATCAGCCATAGGTATACACATCCTGACAGTTCTGAGGTGGTATCTCATTGTAATTTTGACCTACATTTTCCTGATGATTAATGATGTTCAGCATATTTTTCATGTGCCCACTGGCCATATGTAGGTCTTCTTAGAAACACATCTCTTCAGATCCTGTGCCCATTTGGTATTAAATTTGCTTGATTTTTTGATGTTGTGTGAGTTCTTTGCATATTTTAGATATTAACCCCTTAATAGATATATCATTTCCAGTAGTCAAGTATGAATGTGAGAGTTGAACTTAAAGAATGCTGAGCACTGAAGAATCGATGTTTTGAACTGTTGTGTTGGAGAAGACTCTTGAGAGTCCCTTGGTCTGCAAGGAGATCAAACCAGTCAATCCTAAAGGAAATAAGTTCTGAATATTAATTGCAAGGACTGATGTTGAAACTGCAATACTTTGGCCACCTGCTGCAAAGAGCTGACTCATTGGA
This sequence comes from Budorcas taxicolor, assembly GCF_023091745.1. NCBI lineage: Eukaryota > Metazoa > Chordata > Mammalia > Artiodactyla > Bovidae > Budorcas > Budorcas taxicolor. Next base: position 84,013,342 of record NC_068935.1, on the reverse strand, counting down.
AAAGACCCTGATGATGGGAAAGATTGAAGGCAGGAGCAGAAGGGGATGGCAGAGGATAAGGTGGTTGGATGGCATTACCAAATTGATGGACATGAGTTTGAGCAAGCTCCTGGATTTGGTGATGGACAGGGAAGCCAGGCGTGCTGCAGTCCATGGAGTCACAAAGAGATGAACATGACTGAGCGACTGAACTGAACTGAGATATATAATTTTCACCTAATTTCTCCCATTCAGTAAGAGGCCTTTTGATTTTTTTGATATCTTCCTTCACTATGTGAAACCTTTTTAGTTTGATGTAATTCCATTTGTTTACTTTTGCTTTTATTCCCCTTGCCTGAAGAGATATAGCCAAAAAAAGTATTGTTAAGACCAATGTCAAAATGGGTACTGTCAATGGTTAATTCTAGGAGTTTTATGGTTTTCAGGTCTTAATAAATAAAAGCTTTAATAACTTTTAGTTAATGTTTTATATATGGTGTGAGAAAGTATTCCAGGTTCATTCTTTTGCATGTCTATCTTTTTCAACATAATTTATTTGAAGAGGTTTTCTTTTCCTCATTGTATATTATTGTCTCCTTTGTCATAGATTAATTGACCATATATGTGTGGCTTTATTTCTAGGCACTCCATTCTGGTTCATTGATCTGCATATGTGTATTTGTGCAGTAACATATTTTGATTATTGTAGTATAGATTGAAATCAGAGAGGATGATACCTCTAGTTTTGCTCTTCTTTCTTAAGATTGTATGGTCTTTTTTGTTTCTATATAGATTTTGCAATTTTTGAGGGGGGCCAAATTCTGTAAAAAAATGCCATTGGTAATTTGATAGGGGTTGTATTGAATCTGTAGATTCCCTTGGGTAGTATTGCCTTTTTAACAATATTAACTCTCCCACCTACGAGCATGGTGTATTTTTCCATTTGTTAGTGTTGTCTGGTAAAGAATTCCCCTGCAATGCAGGAGACCCAGTTTGATTCCTGGGTCAGAAGATCCCCTGGAGAAGGGATAGGCTAGCCATACCCTTGTGGCTCACCTGGTAAAAAATCCACCTGCCATGTGGGAGGCTTGTGTTCGATCCCTGAGTTGGGAAGATACCCTGGAGAAGGGAATGGCTACCCTCTCCAGTATTCTGGCCTGGAGAATACCATGAACTGTATAGTCCATGGGGTAGCAAAGAGTCGGACATGACTAAGTGACTTTCACTTTCACTTTCTTTAATTGATGTTGTAGTTTTCCGAATTCAAGTCTTTTACCACCTTAGATTTATTCCTAGGTATTTTAATCTTCCTGATGTAACTGTAAATGTGTTTCTTTAAATTTCATCTTTATATTGTTAGTATTTAAAAATGAGGTAGATTTCTGTGTTTAATTTTTTATCCTATAAATTTATTGAATTCATTACTTCTAATAGTTTTTCCCTCAGTAGAGAATTTAGGGTTTTTTTTAATCTATGATATTTTGTCATCAGCAAACATCACAATTAAGTCTTTCTTTCCAAATTACATTACTTTAAATTTATTTTATTATCTAAATGTTGTGGGTAGGACTTACAATGTCATATTGACTATTTTTAAATTTTTTTATTTTATTTTTGTACTTTACAATACTGTATTGGTTTTGCCATACATTGACATGAATCCACCACAGGTGTACATGAGTTCCCAACCCTTTTGCCTATCTTTTCCCTGTCTTAGAGGAAATCCTTTCAGCTTTTAACCATTGAGTACAATGTTGGTTGTAGGCTTGTCATATAAGGTCTTTTTTATGTTGAGGTACTTTCCTCCTATACCCAGGTTGTTGAGGTTTTTTAATCAAAAATGAAACTTGAATTTTCTCTAAAGATATTTTTATATTTATATAAATGATCATTTGATTTTTATTATTCAATTTCTCCATGTGGTGTATCAGATTGACAGATTTGTGGATATTGAAACATCCTTGCTTACTTGGGATAAATTCCATTTGATCAAGACATATGATCCTTTAATTTATTTTTTCCTTTTTTGAAGTATAGTTTATTTAGAATATTATACTCATTCAGGTGGATAGCATAGTAATTAACTACAGATAATATTCCACAAAAAGTTATTACGTGATAATAGCCTTAATTTGTTTTGTTATATAATAATCATTTTGCTTATCTATTTTATGCATATGTTTGTACTTCTTAAGTTCATGATCCTACTTTGCCTCTTCCCCCTTTCTTCTTACCACTTGTAACCGCTAGCTTGTTTTCTATGTGAGTCTGTTTTGAAGATACATTAGTTTTCATTATTTTTCCACAAATAAGTGATATAGTACAGAATTTGTCTTTATATGACTTATAAAACACTTTAGGCCAATTCACATTGTTTAAAGGGCAGAATCACACTTTCTTTTGGACCATGTGATTTTCTACTGCATATATATATATACCACATTTTCTTTATCCATTCATCTGTTGATGGGCACTAAGGTTGCTTCCATAGCTTGGCTATTGTAAATAGTGCTGCTGTGGTACTTGTATCGTTTGAAATTAATGTTTGTGTTGTGTTCAGATATATACCCAGAAGTGGAATTGCTGGGACATGTGGTAGGTATACTTTTAGTTATTTGAAGAATCTCCATACTATATTGTGCTTTCCTCGTGGCTCAGATAGTAAAGTGTCTGCCTACAATGTGGGAGACCTGAGTTCAATCCCTGGGTTGGGAAGATGCCCTGGAGGAAAGACTGGAAACCCATTCCAGTACTCTTGCCTGCAAAATCCCATGGATGGAGGAACCTGGTAGGCTACAGTCCATGGGGTTGAAAAGAGTTGGACATGACTGAGCAACTTCACTGTCTCTCTTTTTTTTTTTTTCATACTATGTTACACAGTGGTTGGCAAATTTCCACTAACATTATACAGGGGTTACCTTTTATCCATATTTTATTGAACATTTGTTATTTTTAGAGTATTTGGTGAATGCCATTCTGTTGGGTGTATGGTGATATCCCTTGTTTTGATTTGTAATTGTCTACCAATTGGTCATGGCATCTGGTCCCATCACTTCACGAGAAATAGATGGGGAAACAGTGGAAACAGTGTCAGACTTTATTCTGGGGGGCTCCAAAATCACTGCAGATGGTGACTACAGCCATGAAATTAAAAGACGCTTATTCCTTGGAAGAAAAGTGATGACCAACCTAGATAGCATATTCAAAAGCAGAGACATTTCTTTGCCAACAAAAGTCTGTCTAGTCAAGGCTATGTTTTTTCCAGTACTCATGTATGGATATGAGAGTTGGACTGTGAAGAAAGCTGAGCGCCAAAAAATTGATGCTTTTGAACTGTGGTGTTGGAGAAGACTCTTGAGAGTCCCTTGGACTGCAAGGAGATCCAACCAGTCCATCCTGAAGGAGATCAACCCTGGGATTTCTTTGGAGGGAATGATGCTGAAGCTGAAACTCCAGTACTTTAGCCATCTCATGCGAAGAGTTGACTCATTGGAAAAGACTCTGATGCTGGGAGGGATTGGGGGCAGGAGGAGAAGGGGACAACAGAAGATGGGATGGCTGGATGGCATCAACGACTCGATGGATGTAAGTCTGAGTGAACTCCGGGAGTTGGTGATGGACAGGGAGGCCTGGCATGCTGTGATTCATGGGGTCGCAATGAGTTGGACACGACTGAGGGACTGAACTGAACTGAACTGAACTGAACTAATTGGTCATGTTGAACAAAGTTTGATATTAATGTTAGCCATCTGTATGTATTCATTGGAAACATGCCAACTCAGGACTTCTGATGATTTTTGGTTTCACTTTTTTATATTGAGTTGTATGAACACTCCATATGTTGTGGATATTAGCCTATAATCAGTCATATCATTGTAAATATTTTCTCCCATATCATAGGCTGTTTTTTTTTGTTGATGATTTCCTTTGCTGTACAAAAGTTTTTAAGCTTAATGAGGTCCTATATATTTATTTTTCTTGTATTTTTATTTTAGAAAATAGATACAAAATATTGTTACACTCTATGTCAAAAAGTTTTCTGTTTATGATTTCTCATAGGTGTCCTATGGCTTCAGGTCTTACGTTTAGGTCTTTAATGCATTTGGAGTTTATTTTTGTGAGAAAATGTTCCAATTTCATTGTTTTACATGTAGCTGTGTAGTTTCCCCAGAACCACTTGCTGAAGAGACAATCTTTTATCCATTCTTACCTCCTTTGTCATAGATTAATTGACCAAACCTGTGTGGGTTTATTTCAATGCTTTCTGTTTTTTCCTTTGGTCTATGTGTCTGTTTTGTGCCAGCACCATGCCAATTTGATTACTGTAGATTTTTTATATAGTCTAAAGCTCAGTTCAATTCAGTTCAGTCGCTCAGTCATGTCCAACTCTTTGCGACCCCATGAATTGCAGCACGGCAGGCCTCCCTGTCCATCACCAACTCCCGGAGTTCACTCAAACTCACATTAATCGAGTCGTTGATGCCATCCAGCCATCTCATCCTTTATCGTCCCCTTCTCCTCCGGCCTCCAATCCCTTCCAGCATCAGAGTCTTTTCCAATGAGTCAACTCTTCACATGAGGTGGCCAAAGTACTGGAGTTTCAGCTTCAGCATATTTCCTTTCAAAGAAATCCCAGGGCTGATCTCCTTCACAATGGACTGGTTGGATCTCCTTGCAGTCCAAGCGACTCTCGAGAGTCTTCTCCAACACCACAGTTCAAAAGCATCAATTCTTTGGCACTCAACTTTCTTCACAGTCCAACTCTCACATCCATACATGACCACGGGAAAAACCATAGCCTTGACTAGATGGACCTTTGTTGGCAAAGTAATGTCTCTGCTTTTTAATATGCTATCTAGGTTGGTCATAACTTTTCTTCCAAGGAGTAAGCATCTTTTAATTTCATGGCTGCAGTCACCATCTGCAGTGATTTTACAGCCCCCGAAAAATAAAGTCTGACACTGTTTCCACTGTTTTCCCATATATTTCCCATGAAGTGATGGGACCGGATGCCCTGATCCTCGTTTTTGAATGTTGAGCTTTAAGCCAACTTCTTCACTCTCCTCTTTCACTTTCATCAAGAGGCCCTTTAGTTCCTCTTCACTTTCTGCCATAAGGGTGGTGTCATCTTCATAACTGAGGTTATTGATATTTCTCCCAGCAATCTTGATTCCAGCTTGTGCTTCTTCCAGCCCAGCATTTCTCATGATGTACTCTGCATATAAGTTAAATAAGCAGAGTGACAATATACAGCCTTGATGTACTCCTTTTCTTATTTGAAACCAGTCTGTTGTTCCATGTCCAGTTCTAACTGTTGCTTCCTGAACTGCATATAGGTTTCTCAGGAGGCAGGTCAGGTGGTCTGATAGTCCCATCTCATGAAGAATTTTCCACAGTTTATTGCAATCTACACAGTCAAAGGCTTTGGCATAGTCAATAAAGCAGAAATGGATGTTTTTCTGGAGCTCTTGCTTTTTCCTTGATCCAGCGGATGTTGGCAATTTGATCTCTGGTTCCTCTACCGTTTCTAAAACTAGCTTGAACACCTGGAAGTTCACAGTTCATGTACTGCTGAAGCCTGACTTGGAGAATTTTGAGCATTAGTTTACTAGTGTGTGAGATGAGTGCAATTGTGTGGTAGTTTGAGCATTCTTTGGCATTGCCTTTCTTTGGTTAGGGAGTATGATTACTCTAGCTTTATCCTTCTTTTTGAAGTCTCTGTGTGACAAGTTTTGAAGTTTCTATATAAAACATCAATACCAAAGTCAGATTGATTATATTCTCTGTAGTCAAAGATGTAGCTCTATACAGTCAGCATAAACAAGACTGGGAGCTGTCTGTGGCTCAAACCAGGAACTTCTTATTGCTAAATTCAGACTTAAATTGAAGAAAGTAGGGAAAACCCCTAGACCATTCAGGTATGACCTAAATCAAATCCCTTACAATTATACAGTGGAAATGACAAATAGATTCAAAAGATTATATCTGATAGAGTGCCTGAAGAACTATGGACAGAGGCTTGTGACATTGTACAGGAAGTCGTGGTCAAAATCATCCCCAAGAAAAAGAAATGAAAAAAGGTAAATGGTGTCTGAAGAGGATTTACAAATATCTGAGAAAAGAGGAGAAGTGAAAGGCAAAGGAGAAAAGGAAGATATACCCATCTGAAGGTAGATTTCCAAACAATAACAAAGAGAGATAAGAAAACCTTACTAAGTGATCAATGCAAAGAAATAGAGGAAAGCTATAGACTAGGGTAGATTAGAGATCTCTTCTCACCACTACCATTCAACATAATCTTGGAAGTTTTTGTCACAGCAATCACAGACAAAAAAGAAATAAAAGGAATCCAGATTGGAAAAGAAGTAAAACTCTCACTGTTTGCAGATGACATGATCCTCTACATAGAAAACCCTAAAGACTTCACCAGAAAATTACTAGAGCTAATCAATGAACATAGTAAAGTTGTAGGATAAAAAAGTAACACACAGAAATCCCTTGCATTCCTATACACTAACAATGAGAAAACAGAAAGAGAAATTAAGGAAACAACTCCATTAATGATTGCAACGAAAAGAATAAAATACTTAGGAATAAATCTACCTAAAGAAAAAAAGATATATCATTATAGAACACTGATGAAAGAAATACAAGATGACACAACTAGATGGAGAAATATACCATGTTAATGGATCAGAAGACACAATATAGTGAAAATGAATATACTACCCAAAGTAATCTATAGATTCAATGCAATCCCTGTGAAGCTACCAATGGTATTTTTCACAGAACTAGAACAAATAATTTCGCAATTTGTATTGAAATGCAAAAAACCTCGAATAGCCAAAGCAATCTTGAGAAAGAAGAATGGAACTGGAGGAATCAACCTGCCTGACTTCAGACTATACTAAAAGCTACAGTCATCAAGACAGTATGGTACTGGCACAAAGACGAAAATACAGATCAATGGAACAAAATAGAAAGCCCAGAGATAAATCTACGCACGTATGGACACCTTATTGTTGACAAAGGAGGCAAGAATATACAATGGAGAAAAGACAATCTCTTTAACAAGTGGTGCTGGGAAAACTGGTCAACCACTTGTAAAAGAATGAAACTAGAACACTTTCTAACACCACACACACAAATAAACTCAAAATGCATTAGAGATCTAAACATAAGACCAGAAACTATAAAACTGTTAGACGAAAACATAGGCAAAACACTCTGACATAAATCACAGCAGGATCCTCTATGACCCACCTCCCAGAGTAATGGAAGTAAAAGCAAAAATAAACAAATGGGACCTGATTAAACTTAAAAGCTTTTTCACAACGAAGGAAACTAAGAAAAGAGAGCCTTCAGAATGGGAGAAAATAATAGCAAAAGAAACAACTGACATAGAATTAATCTCAAAAAATATACAAGCAGCTCCTGCAGCTCAGTTCCAGAAAAATAAACGACCCAATCAAAAAAATGGGCCAAAGAACTAAACAGACATTTCTCCAAAGAAGACATACAGATGGCTAACAAACACATGAAAAGATGCTCAACATCACTCATTCTCATAGAAATGCAAATCAAAACCACAATGAGGTACCATCTCATGCTGCTCAGAATGGCTGCTATCCAAAAGTCTACAAACAATAAATGCTTGAGGGTGTGGAGAAAAGGGAATCCTCTTACACTGATGGTGGGAATGCAAACTAGTCCAACCACTATCGAGAACACTGTGGGTATTCCTTAAAAAACTGGAAATAGAACTGCCTGATGACCCAGCAATCCCACTGCTGGGCATACTCACCAAGGAAACCAGAATTGAAAGAGATATGTGTATCCCAATGTTCATCGCAGGACTGTTTACAATAGCTAGAACATGGAAGCAAACTAGATGTCCATCAGCAGATGGATGGATAAGAAAACTGTGGTGCATATACAAAATGGAATATTACTCAACTGTTAAGAAGAATGCATTTGAATCACTTCTAATGAGATGGAAGAAACTAGACCCTATTATACAGAGCGAAGTAAGCCAGAAAGAAAAACACCAATACAGTATATTAACACATATATATGGAATTTAGAAAAATAGTAATGAGGACCTTATATACGAGACAGCAAAAGAGACACAGATGTAAAGAACAGACTTTTACGGACTCTGTGAGAGAAGGCGAGGGTGGGATGATTTGGGAGAATAGCATTGAAACATGTATATAATCATATGTGAAATAGATCCCCAGTCGAAGTTTGATGCATGAGACAGGGTGCTCAGGGCTGGTGCACTGGGATGACCCTGAGGGATGGGATGGGGATGGAAGTGGGAGAGGGGTTCAAGATGGGGAACACATGTACACCCATGGCTGATTCATGTCAATGTATGGCAAAAACCACTACAATATTGTAAAGTAATTAGCCTCCAATTAAGATAATTAATTAATTAAAAAGAGAAAATTAGTGATACCAAGGGAACATTTCATGCAAAAAGGAGCACAATAAAGGACAGAAATGCTATGGACCTAACAGAAGCAGAAGAGATTAAGAAGTGGTGGTAAGAATACACAGAAGAACTATACAAAAAAGATCTTAATGACCTAGATAACCACAATGGTGTGATCACTCACCTAGAGCCAAATATCCTGGAGTGCAAAGTCAAGCTGGCCTTAGGAAATATCACTACAAGTAAAGCTAATGGAGGTGATGGAATTCCAGTTGAGTTATTTCAAATGCTAAGAGATGATGGTCTTAACATGCTGCAGTCAATAAGCCAGTAAATTGGGAAAACTCAGCAGTGGCCAAAAGACTGGAAAAGGTCAGTTGCCTTCCAATGCCAAAGAAAGGCAATGCCAAAGAATGTTCAAACTACAACACAATTGCACTCATCCCACATGTTAGCAAAGTAGTGCTCAAAATTCTCAAAGCAAGACTTTAACAGTATGTGAAACGAGAACTTCCAGATGTTCAAGGTGGATTCAGAAAAGGAGTAACCAGAGAACAAATTGCCAACATCCATTGGATCACAGAAAAAACAAAAGAGTTCCAGAAAAACATCTACAAGAATTTGTGATCATTTATTAAGCATTTTTTCATCTGTTTATTGGCTACCTTTATATATTTTTGGATATATGTCTTTTTATGACTTTTTTCCATTTTTGGTTGGACTGTTTATTTTTCTTATATTGAGCCGTTTGTGCATTTTGGAGATTGGCCTGTTAATTGTTTCATTTGCAATTATTTTCTCCCACACTGAGTGTTATGTTTTAATCGTATTTATTATTTCCTCTGCTGTGAAAAACCTTTTAAGTTTAATTAGGTCCTACCTGTTTCTTTTTGCTTTTATTTCCATCATTCTAAGGGGAGGATCAAAGAGGATCTTGTGATTTATGTCCAAGAGTTTACTGTCTATGTTTTCCTCTAAGTTTTATAATTTCTGGCTTTATGTTTGTCTTCAATCCATTTTGAGTTTATTTTTGTGTATGGTGTTAGGAACTGTTCTAGTTTCATTCTTTTACAAGTAAGTGTCCAGTTTTCTAATCACCATTTAATGAAGATGCTATCCTTTCTCCATTTTATATTATTTCCTACTTTGTCAAAAATAAGTTGCCCATAAGCGTGTGTTTATCTCTATATTTCTTTTATTTAATGTATTTATTTAATTGGAGTCTAATTACTTTACAATATTGTGGTGGTTTTTGCCATACATTGACATGAATCAGCCACATTTCCAACCATCCTGAAACCCCCTCCCAATCTATCCTTCTGGGTTGTCCCAGTGAACCAGCTTTGGGTGCCCTGCTTCATGCATTGAACTTGAACTGGTCATCTATTTTACATATGGTAATATACATATTTCAGTGTTATTCTCTCATATCACCCCACCCTCACCTTCCCCCACCGAGTCCAAAAGTACGTTTTTACATCTGTGATTCTTTTGCTGTCTTGCATATGGGTCATCATTATCATCTTTCTAAATTCCATATATATGTATTATTATACTATATTGGTGTTTCTCCTTCTGACTTACTTCACTCTGTATAATAGGCTTCAGTTTCATCCACATCATTAGAACTGACTCAAATGCATTCCTTTTTATAGCTGAGTAATACTGCATTGTGTATATGTACCACAACTTCCATATCCATTCATCTGCCAATGGGCATCTAGGTTGCTTCCATGACCTAGCTACTGTAAACAGTGCTGCAGTGAACATTGGGGTACATGTGTCTCTTTCAATTCTGGTTTCCTCAGTGTGTACACCCACCAGTGGGATTGCTGGGTTATAGAACAGTTCTATTTTCATTTTTTTTCCTGAGGAATATCCACACTGTTCTCCATAGTGGCTATACTAGTTTGCATTCACACCAACAGTGTAAGAGGATTTCCATTTCTCTACACCTTCTCTAACATTTATTGTTTGCTGAATTTTTGATGGTAACCATTCTGACTGGTGTGAGATGGTACCTCATTGTAGTTTTGATTTGCATTTCTCTGATAATGAGTGATGTTGAGCATTTTTTCATGTGTTTGTTAGCCACCTGTATGTCTTCTCTGGAGAAATGTCTGTTAAATTCTTTGGTTTTTTTTTGATTGGGTCATTTATTATTTTGGTATTGAGCTGTATGTGTTGCTTATATATTTTGGAGAATGATTCTTTGTCAGTTGCTTCATTTGCTATTATTTTCTGCCATTTTGATGTGTTCATTTTCACCTTGCTTAGAGTTTCTTTTGTTGGGCAAAAGATTTTATGTTTAATTAGGTCCCACTGTTTATTTTTGTTTTTATTTCCATTACACTGGGAGGTGGATCATAAAGAATCTTGCTGTGATTTATGTCAGAGAGTGTTCTGCCTATGCTTTCCTCTAAGAATTTTATAGTTTCTGGTCTCACATTTAGATCTTCAATCCATTTTGAGTTTATTTTTATGTATGGTGTTAGAAAGTGTTTGTTTCATTATTTTAGAAGTGGTTGACCAGTTTTCCCAGCACCACTTGTTAAAGAGATTATTTTTGCTCCATTGTATATTTTTGCCTCCTTTGTCAGAGAGAGATTGTCCATAGGTGCATGGATTCATCTGGGCTCTCTATTTTGTTCCATTGATCTATATTTCTGTCTTTGTGCCAATTCCTTACTGTCTTGATGACTGTAGCTTTGTAGTATCATCTGACGTTGGGAAGGTTGATTCCCAGTTCTATTCTTCTTTTCAAGATTGCTTTACCTATTTTAGTTTTTTTGTGTTTCCATACGAATTTTGAAATTATTTTTCCCAGTTCTGTGAAAAAATAACATTGGTAGCTTGATAGGGATTGCATTGAATCTATAGTTTGCTTCAGGTAACATACTCATTTTCACTATATTGATTCTTACAATCCAAGAATATAGTATATTTCTTCATCTAGTTGTGTCATCTTTGGATTCTTTCATCAGGGTTGTATAGTTTTCTATATATAGGTCTTTTGTCTCTTTAGGTAAATTTATTCCTATGTATTTTATTCTATTCATTGCAATGGTGAATGGGATTGTTTCCTTAATTTCTCTTTCTCTTTTCTCATTGTTAGTGTATAGGAATGCGAGGGATTTCTGTGCATTAATTTTATATCCTTCAAATTTACTATATTCATTGATTAGCTCTAGTAATATTCTGGTGATATCTTTAGAGTTTTCTTTTTTTTATTTAATTTTTATTTTTACTTTATTTTACTTTACAATACTGTATTGGTTTTGCCATACATTGACATGAATCCACCATGGGTGTACATGCGTTCTCAAACATGAACCCCCCTCCCGCCTCCCTCCCCATAACATCCCTCTGGGTCATCCCCGTGCACCAGCCCCAAGCATGCTGTATCCTGCATTGGACATAGACTGGCGATTCGATTCTTACATGATAGTATACATGTTTCAATGCCATTCTCCCAAATCATCACACCCTCTCCCTCTCCCTCTGAGTCCAGAAGTCTGCTATACACATCTGTGTCTTTTTTGCTGCCTTGCATCCAGGGTCATCATTGCCATCTTTCTAAATTCCATATATATGTGTTAGTATACTGTTTAGAGTTTTCTATGTAGAGGATCGTGTTATCTGAAAACAGTGAGAATTTTACTTCTTCTTTTCCAATCTGGATTCCTTTTATTTCTTTTTCTGCTCTGATTGTTGTGGCTAGGACTTCTACAGCTATGTTGAATAGTAGTGATGAGAGAGGGCACCCTTGTCTTCTTACTGATTTTAGAGGAAATGCTTTCAATATTTTGCCATTGAGGACCATGTTTACTGTGGGTTGGTCGTATATGACTTTTCTTATGTTGAGGTGTGTTCCTTCTATGCCTGCTTTCTGGAGAGTTTTGATCATAAATGGGTGTTGACTTTTGTCAAAGGCTTTCTCTGCATCTATTGAGATAATCATATGGTTTTTATCTTTTAATTTGTTAATATGGTATATCACATTGATTGATTTGCAAATACTAAAAAACCCTGGCATCCCCGAGATAAACTCCACTTCATCATGATGTATGATCTTTTTAATATACTGTTGGATTCTGTTTAGAAATTTTTTTCAGGATATTTACATCTATGTTCATTAGTGATATTGGCCTGTAGCTTTCTTTTTTTGTGTGTGGCATCTTTTTCTGGTTTTTGTATCAGGGTGATGTAGGCTGCATAGAATTTGTTTGGGAGTTTACCTTCCTCTACAATTTTCTGGAAGGGTTTGAGTAAGATAGGTGTTTCCTATTCTCTAAATTTTTGGGAGAATTCACCTGTGAAACCATCTGGTTCAGGGCTTTTGTTTGTTGTAAGATTTTTTATTAAGCTTCGATTTCCATGCTTGTGATGTGTCTGTTAAGATTTTCTATTTCTTCCTGGTTCAGTTTGGAAGGTTACACTTTTCTAAGAATTTGTCCATTTATTCCAAGTTGTCCATTTTATTGGCATATAACTGCTCTTATGATCTTTTGTATTTCTGTGTTGCCTGTTGCGATTTCTCAATTTTTATTTCTAATTTTATCGATTTGATTCTTCTCCATTTTTTCCCTGATGAGTCTGGCTAATGGTTTGTCCATTTTATTTATCTTCTCAAAGAACCAGCTTTAAGTTTTGTTGATTTTTGTTGTATTCTCCTTTTTTTCCCCATTTATTTCTGCTCTGATTTTTGTAATTTTTTTCCCTTCTACTGACTTTGGGGCTCTTATTTTCATAGTTCCTTTAGATATAAAGGTAGGTTGCTTATTTGATGTTTCTCTTGTTTCTTGAGTTAGGCTTGTATTGCTATGAATCTCCCTGTAGTCACTGTTTTTACTGAGTCCCATAGATTTTGTGTTGTCATGTTTTCATTTTCATTTATTTCTATGCATATTTTGATTTCCTTTTTGACTTCTTCCATGATCTGTTGGTTATTCAGAAGCATGTTGTGTAGTCTCCATATGTTTTTTTTTTAATTTTTAATAGTTTTTTTCCCTGTAGTTCACATCTAATCTCACCACATTGTGATAAAAAAGATCACGAACCTCATTCCATAGTTCATCAGGCACTCTGTCAGATCTAATCCCTTAAATCTATTTCTCACTTCCACTGTATAATTATAAGGGATTTGATTTAGGTCATACCTAAATGGTCTAGCGGTTTTCCCTACTTTCTTCAATTTAAGTCTGAATTTGGTAATAAGGAGTTCATGATCTTAGCCACAGTCAGCTCCCGGTCTTGCTTTTTTGATTGTATAGAGCTTCTCCATCTTTGGCTGCAGAGAATATAATCAATCTAAACTCTTGGAGTTTACTCAAACTCATGTCCACTGAGGTGATGTTGCCATCCATCCATCTCATCCTCTGTCATTCCCTTCTCCTGCCCCCCAATCCCTCCCAGCATCAGAGTCTTTCAAATGAGTCATTTCTTCACATCAGGTGGCCAAAGTATTGGAGTTTCAGCTTCAACATCAGTCCTTCCAGTGAACACTCAGGACTGATTTCCTTTAGGATGGAATGGTTGGATCTCCTTGCATCCCAAGGGACTCTCAAGAGTTTTTTCCAATACCACAGTTCAAAAGCATCAATTTGTCAGTGCTCAGCTTTATACTCCAATTGTCACATCCATTCATGACTACTGGAAAAGAATAGCTTTGACTAGACAGACATTTGTTGACAAAGTAATGTCTCTGTATTTTAATATGCTACTTGGGTTGGTCATAAATTTTCTCCCAAGGAGCAAGTGTCTTTTAATTTCATGGCCATAGTCACCATCTGCAGTGATTTCCCAAAATTAAAGTCTGTCACTGTTTCCACTGCTTCCCCATCTATTTACCATGAAGTGATGGGGCCAGAAGACATGATCTTTGTTTTCTGAATGTTGAGTTTTAAGCTAAATATTTCACTCTCCTCTTTCATTTTGATCAAGAGGCTCTTTAGTTCTTATTTGCTTTCTGCCATAAGGGTGGTGTCATCTGCATATTTGAAGTTATTGATATTTCTCCCAGCAATCTTGATTCCAGCTTGTGCTTTATCCAGCCCAGCGTTTCTTGTGATGTACTCTGCAAATAAGTTAAATAAACATGGTGACAATATGCAGTCTTGACATACTCTTTTCCCAATTTTGAACTAGACTGTTGTTCCATGTCCAGTTCTAACTGTTGCTTCCTGACCTGCATACAATTTCTCAGGAGACAAGTCAGGTAGTATGGTATTCCCATCTCTTTCAGAATTTTCCACAGTTTGTTGTGATCCATACAGTCAAAGGCTTTGGCATGGTCAATAAAACAGAAGTAGATGTTTTTATGGAAAACTCTTGCTTTTTTGATGATCCAACAGATGTTGGTAATTTCATCTCTGATTCCTCTGCCTTTTCTAAATCCATCTTGACCATCTGGAAGTTCATGGTTCATGTACTGTTGAAATCTGGCTTGGAGAATTTTGAGCATTAACTTTGCTAGTATGTGAGATGAGTGCAATTTTATGGTAGCTTGGACATTCTTTGGCATTGTCTTTCTTTGGGATTGAAATGAAAACTGACCTTTCCAGTCCTGTGGTCATTGCTGAGTTTTCCAAATCTGCTGGCATATTGAGTGCAGCACTTTCAAAGCATCATCTTTTAGGATTTGAAATAGCTCAAGTGGAATTCCATAACCTCCACTAGCTTTGTTCATAGTGGTGCTTCCTAAGGCCCACTTGACTTTACATTCCAGGATGTCTGGTTCTAGGTGAGTGATCACACCATCGTGAATATCTTGGTCATGAAGATCTTTTTTGTATAGTTCTTCTGTGCATTCTTGCACCTCTTCTTAATATCTTCTGCTTCTGTTAGATCCATACCATTTCTGTACATTATTGTGCTCATATTTGCATGAAAATTTCCCTTGGTATCTGTAATTTTCTTGAAGAGATCTCTAGTTTTTCCCATTCAATTATTTTTCTCTATTTCTTTGCATTGATCCCTTAGGAACACTTTCTTATCTCTCCTTACTTTTCTTTGGACTATGCATTCAAATGGGTCTACATTTACTTTTCTCCTTTGCCTTTCCCTTTTCTACTTTTCACAGCTATTTGTAAGGCCTCCTCAGGCAACCATTTTTCATTTCTTTTACTTGGGGGTGGTCTTGATCACTGCCTCCTGTACAATGTCATGAACCTCCATCCATAGTTCTTCAGGTACTCTGTCTATCAGGTCCAATCTCTTGAATCTATTTTTCACTTTCTGAAATTAAAAGATGCTTACTCCTTGGAAGAAAAGTTATGACCAACCTAGATAGTATATTCAAAAGCAGAGACATTATTTTGCCAACTAAGGTCCGTCTACTCAAGGCTTTGGTTTTTCCTGTGGTCATGTATGGATGTGAGAGTTGGACTGTGAAGAAGGCTGAGTGCCGAAGAATTGATGCTTTTGAACTGTGGTGTTGGAGAAGACTCTTGAGAGTCCCTTGGACTGCAAGGAGATCCAACCAGTCCATTCTGAAGGAGATTAGCCCTGGGATTTCTTTGGAAGGAATGATGCTAAAGCTGAAACTCCAGTACTTTGGCCACCTCATGCGAAGAGTTGACTCATTGGAAAAGACTTTGATGCTGGGAGGGACTGGGGGCAGAAGGAGAAGGGGACAACTGAGGATGAGATGGCTGGATGGCATCACGGACTCGATGGACGTGAGTCTGAGTGAACTCCGGGAGATGGTGATGGACAGGGAGGCCTAGCGTGCTGCAATTCATGGGGTCACAAAGAGTTGGACACGACTGAGTGACTGAACTGAATTGAACTGAATATCATTGGAAGGGATTTGATTTAGGTCATACCTGAAGGGTCTAGTGGTTTTCGTTACTTTCTTCAATTTAAGTCTATTTGACAATAAGGAGTTCATAATATGAGCCACAGTCAGCTCCCAGTCTTGTTTTTGCTGACTATATAGAGCTTTTCCATCTTTGGCTGCAAAGAAAATAATCAATTTGATTTTGGTATTGAGCATCTGGTGATGTCTATGTGCAGTCTTCTCTCATGTTGTTGGAACAGGGTGTTTGCTATGACCAGTGTGTTCTCTTGACAAAACTCTATTAGTGTTTGCCCTGCTTCATTTTGTACTCCAAGGCCATGTTTGCCTGTTACTCCAAGTATTTCTTGATTTCCTATTTTGCATTCTAGTCCCTTATAATGAAAAGGACATCTTTTTGGATGTTAGTTCTAGAAGGTGTTTTAGGTCTTCATAGAACCATTCAGCTTCAGCTTCCTCAGCATTACTGGTCAGGGCATAGACTTGATTTACTGTAATATTGAATGATTTGCCTTGGAAAAGAACAGGGATCATTCTCTCATTTTGAGATGGCATCCAAGTACTGCATTTCAGACTCTTGTTGACCATGATGGCTACCCCATTTCTTCTAAGGGATTCTTACCCACAATAGTGTATATAATGGTCATCTGAGTTAAATTCACCCATTCCAGTCCATTTTAGTTCGCTGATTCCTAAAATGTCGATGTTCCCTCTTGCCTTTTCCTGTTTTACCACTTCCAATTTGCCTTGATTCATGGACCTAACATTACAGGTTCCTATGCAATATTGCTCTTTACAGCATCAGACTTTGCTTTTATCACAAGTAATATCCATAACTGGGTGTTATTGTTACTTTGGCTCCATATTTTATTCTTTTGGATTTATTTCTCAACTGTTCTCCAGTCAAATATTGGGCACCTCCTGACCTGGGGAATTCATCTTTCAGTGTCCCATCTTTTCGCCTTTTCATACTCTTCATATATATATTTTTTTGTTCTCTCTCTGGAAGTTCTATGGTTTGGGTTGCTATGTCTCATTAGCTCCCTCGGACTGTCCTCAGGGCATTCAGGCCCTGTCCTTACCCTAAGGACCGATGATGCAGAACACATCTCTCTGCCCAACCCCCACTCGCTGGTGGCAGACGCAAGCAAATGGGCCACTTCTCCACTGGCAGTTGTGGTTAAGCACACATTTTGTGGGATTTTTCCCCCCTCCTGGTTATTTTGCCCTATGAGATTCCAAAACTCCCCACAGACATGCCTATGAGAGAGTTTCCTACTTTGTGCAGACTTCTCCTCCTTCCCAATTCCCTCCCCAGGATGGGTCTACATCCCTAAATATTTTGGTTCAGTTTTTATCTTTTATATTTTGTCCTACCTCTTTTTGAAGAGATTGGGCTGCCTTTCTGGGTATCTTGTGTCCTCCACTCACATTTAGAAGTTATTTGGTTTAAACTGCTCAGCATTCAAATGATATTTTGATGAATTTGTGAGGGAGAAAGTGGTCTCCCTTTCCTATTCTTCTGCCATCTTGGAGTGCCCCCATCTCTAGATTTTCTATATTGTTTCATTTGTCTCTATTTCCATTTTTGTGCCAATACCATACTCTCTTGATGACTGTAGCTTTGTAGTATAGTCTGAAGTCAGGAAGGTTGGTGCCTCCAACTCCATTTTTCTTTCTCAATACTGCTATTCAGGGTCTTTTGTGTTTCCATAAAAATTGTGGGAGTTTTTGTTCTAGTTCTCTGAAAAATAACATTTTTAGTTTGATAGGAATTACATTGAATTTGCTTTGGGTAACATAGTCATTTTCACAATATTGATTCTTCCATCTCAGGAACATGGAATATCTCCTCACCTGTTTATGTCATCTTTGGTTTCTTTCATCAGTGTCTTATAGTTTTTTGTCTCTTTAAGTAGAATTATTCCATGGTAGTTTATTCTTTTTGTTGCAATGGTGAATGATATCATTTCCTTAATTTATCTTTCTTATTTTTCTTTGTTAGCTTATAAGAATGAAAGTGATTTCTATGTATTAATATTCTGTGGCTTTACTATATTCATTGCTTAGCATATACTGGTGGCATCTTTAGTTTTTTCTATGTATAGTATAATCTCATCTTAAAACAGTGAGAATTTTGCCTCTTCTTTCCTAATCTGGGTTTCTTTTATTTCTGTTTCTTCTCTGATTGCCATGGCTAAGACTTCCAAAACTATGTTGAGTAATAATGACAACAATATCATCCTTGTCTTTTTCCTGCTATTAGAAGAAATGCTTTCAGTTTTTCACCACTGAGAATAACATTTGCTGTGAGTTGTCATATTAAGTGGTGGTAGGTTATTAAACGGTGGTAGGTTCCTTCTATGCCTACTTTCTGGAGTTTTTTTTTTTTTTTAAATCATAAATTGGTATTGAATTTTGTTGAAAGTTCCTCTGCATCTGTTGAGATGATCGTGTGTTTTTTTTTAATTTGTTAATATGGTATATTATATTGACTCATTTTCATATGTTGACGAATCCTTGCATCAGTTGCAAACATCCCACTTGATCATTCTGCATGATCCTTTTAATGTATTATTGGATTATGTTTGCTAGAGCTTTGTTGATAATTAGTGCATCTATGTTCATCAGTAATATTGGCTTGTAATATATTTTTTTGTGGTATCATTTTCTCATTTTGGTATCAGGATGATGGTGGCCTCACAGAATGTGTTTTGGCGTTTTCCTTCCTCTGCAATTTTCTGGAAGAGTTTGAACAGGATGGGTATTAGCTTTTCTTTAAACTCTTTGTAGAATTCACTTATGAACACATTTGGCCCTGGGCTTCTAATTGATCTGTTCATATTTTCTATTTCTTCCTGATTCAGTGTTGGAAGATTGTACATTCATAAGAATTTGTTGCTTTGTTTTAGGTTGTCCCTTATTGGCATATAATTGTTCATAGTAGTCTCTTATAATCTTTTGTATTTCTTCATTGTCTGTTGTAACTTCTTTTTCATTTCTAATTTTGGTGATTTTTCTCCATGTTTTATTGCTGAGTCTGGCTAATAGTTTTTCAATTTTGTTTATCTTCTCTAAAAACAAGCATTCACTTTTATTAACCTTTTATTTTCTTTTTTTAATTGATCTTTTCTATTGTGTCCATTTTTCTCCTTTGATTTCTGCTCTGATTATTTTTCTTTCCTTCTACTAACTTTGGCATTTTTTTCATTCTTCTTTTTCTAGTTTCTTTATGTGTAAAGCTATGATGATTATTCAGTGTTTCTCTTATTTCTTGAGGTAGGCTTGTGTTTTTATAAACATCTCTCTTAATACTTTTTTTTTTTTTTTTTTTACTGTATCTTATAAGTTCAGGTCTGGCATGCTGCAGTGCATGGGGTTGCAAAGAGTCAGACATGACTGAGGCGCTGAACAACAAATTTAGAGTTGTCGTGATTTGTCATTCGTTTCCAGATATTTTTTTATTCCCTCTTTGATTTCTTCAGTGACCTTTTGGTTGTTCAGATGTTTGCTGCTTAGCTCACCTCCATGTTTTTGTGTTTTGTGCAGCTGTAGTTTTGTTTTTTCCTGTAGTTGATTATAATCTTACAGTGTTTTGGTCACAAAAAATGCTTGCAAGTATTTCAATTTTTAAAAACTTTACCAGGGCTTGTTCTGTGACCCACAGTGTGATCTGGCCTAAGGAATGTTCCCCGTGCACTTGAGAAAAGAGTGAATTCTACTGTTTTTAGATGAAATGCACTGTATATATGAATTATATCCCTCTGTTCCCATATGTTATTAAATGTTTGTGTTTCCCTATTTTCTGTCTAAATGATCTGTTCTTTGCTGTGAGTAGTGTGTCAAAGACCCTTACTATTATTGTGTTACTGTCAATTTCCCCTTTAATAGTTGTTAGCATTTGCCTTGTGTATTGATGTGCTCCTCTGTTGGGTGCATGTATATTTATAATTGTTATATCTTCTTGGCTTGATCCCTTGATCATTAGGTAGTGTCCTTCCTTGTCTCTTGGAACTGTCTCCATACCTACACTGAAACCAAGCACCACCCAAGGGCCAACAAGTTCCAGAGCAAGACATACCATGCAAATTCTCCAGCAACACAGGAACACACCCCTGAGCTTCAATATACAGGCAGCTCAAAGTTATTCCAAAACTACTGATGTCTCATAACCCATTATTGGTCACTCCATTGCACTCCAGAGACAAGAAATCCATCTCCACCTACCAGAAATCCAACACAAGCTTCCCTAACCAAGAAACCTTGACAAGCCACTGATACAACCCCACCCACAGTGAGGAAACTCCATAATAAAGAGAACTCCACAAATTCCCAGAATATAGAAAGGCCACCCCAAATGCAGCAATACAACCAAGATGAAGAGATAGGAATACTCAGCAGGTAAAGGAACAGGAGAAATGCCCATCAAACCAAACAAAAGAGGAAGAGATAGGGAATCTACCTGAGAAAGAATTCCGAATATTGGTAGTGAAAATGATCCAAAATCTTGAAATAAAAATGGAATCACAGATAAATAGCCTGGAGACAAGGATTGAGAAGATGCAAGAAAGGTTTAACAAGGACCTAGAAGAAATAAAAAAGAGTCAATATATAATGAATAACACAATAAATGAGATCAGAAACACTCCAGAGGCAACAAATAGTAGAATAATGGAGGCAGAAGATAGGATTAGTGAAATAGAAGATAGAATGGTAGAAATAAATGAATCAGAGAGGAAAAAAGAAAAACTAATTAAATGAAATGAGGACAATCTCAGAGACCTCCAGTACAATATGAAAAGCTCCAACATTCGAATTATAAGAGTCCCAGAAGAAGAAGACAAAAATAAAGACCATGAGAAAATCCTTGAGGAGATAACAGTTGAAAACTTCCTTAAAATGGGGAAGGAAATAATCACCCAAGTCCAAGAAACCCAGAGAGTTCCAAATAGGATAAACCCAAGGCGAAACACCCCAAGACACATATTAATGAAATTAACAAAGATCAAACACAAATAACAAAGATTAAAACAGCAAGGGAAAAACAACAAATACACACAAGGGGATTCCCATAAGGATAACAGCTGATCTTTCAGTAGAAACTCTTCAGGCCAGGAGGGAATGGCAAGACATCCTTAAAGTGATGAAAGAAAATAACCTACAGTCCAGATTACTGTACCCAGCAAGGATCTCATTCAAATATGAAGGAGAAATCAAAAGCTTTACAGACAAGCAAAAGCTGAGAGAATTCAGCACCAACAAACCAGCTCTCCAACAAATGCTAAAGGATATTCTCTAGACAGGAAACACAAAAAGGGTGTATAAACCTGAACCCAAAACAATAAAGTAAATGGCAATGGGATCATACTTATCACTAATTACCTTAAATGTAAATGGATTGAATGCCCCAACCAAAAGGCAAAGACTGGCTGAATGGATACGAAAACAAGACCCCTATATATGCTGCCTATAAGAGACCCACTTCAAAACAAGGGACACATACAGACTGAAAGTGAAGGGCTGGAAAAAGATATATCACGCAAATAGAGACCAAAAGAAAGCAGGAGTGGCAATACTCATATCCGATAAGATAGACTTTAAAATAAAGGCTGTGAAAAGAGACAAAGAAGGACACCACATAATGATCAAAGGATCAATCCAAGAAGAAGATAGAACAATTATAAATATATATATATGCACCCAACATAGGAACATCGCAATATGTAAGACAAATGCTAACAACTATGAAAGGGGAAATTAACAATAACACAATAATAGTGGGAGAATTTAATACCCCACTCACACCTATGGACAGATCTACTAAACAGAAAATTAACAAAGAAATCAAACTTTAAATGATACAATAGACCAGTTAGACCTAATTGATATCTATAGGACATTTCACCCCAAAACAATGAATTTCACCTTTTTCTCAAGTGCTCATGGAACCTTCTCCAGAATAGATCACATCCTGGGCCATAAATCTAACCTTGATAAATTCAAAAAAATCGAAATCATTCCGAGCATCTTTTCTGACCATAATGCATTGATTAGATCTCAATTACAGGAGAAAAACTATTAAAAATTCCAACATATGGAGGTTGAACAACATGCTTCTGAATAACCAACAAATCACAGAAGAAATCAAAAAAGAAATCAAAATATTTTTAAGTCTATTATATTTGATATGCATATAGCTACTCCCACTTCCCCTTCATTTCCATTTTCATGGAGTATCTTTTCTATCCCCTCACTTTCAGTCTGTATATGTTTCTAGGTCTGAAGTGGTCTCTTGTAGACAGTATATATAGGGGTCTTATTTGTATCCATTCAGGAAATTTGTGTTTTTTGGTTGGAACATGTAATGCATTCACATTTAAGAAATTATTGATATGTATGATCCTATTACCACTTTATTATTTGAGTTTGTTTCCTGAGGCCTTTTCTTTCTCTTGTTTTTCCTGTCTAAAGGAGTTTCTTTAGCATGTGTTGTACAGCTGGTTTTGGTGGTGCTGAATTCTCTTAACTTTTGGTTATATGTAAAGTTTTTTTCATTTCTCATTTGAATCTGAAAAAGATCTTTGTTGCACAGAGTAGTCTTATTTGTAGCTTGTTTTATTTTATTTTTTTCTTTTATCACTTTGTGGGCTTCCTGCCACACCCTTCTGGCCTGCATAGTTTGTGTTGAAAGATCAGCTGTTAACCTTATGGAGATCCCCTCATATGTTATTTGTTGATACTATATGTTTTATTTGTGTTTAATTTTCTTTTTCTTTTTTTTAAATTTTAATTTTTACTTTATTTTACTTTACAATACTGTATTGGTTTTGCCATACATTGACATGAATCCACCACGGGTGTACATGTGATCCCAAACATGAACCCCCCTCCCACCTCCCTCCCCATAACATCCCTCTGGGTCATCCCCATGCACCAGCCCCAAGCATGCTGTATCCTGCATCGGACATAGACTGGTGATTTGATTCTTACATGATAGTATACATGTTTCAATGCCATTCTCCCAAATCATCCCACCCTCTCCCTCTCCCTCTGAGTCCAGAAGTCCACTATACACATCTGTGTCTTTTTTGCTGTCTTGCATCCAGGGTCATCATTGCCATCTTTCTAAATTCCATATATATGTGTTAGTATACTGTACTGGTGTTTTTCTTTCTGGCTTACTTCACTCTGTATAATCAGCTCCAGTTTTGTCCATCTCATCAGAACTGATTCAAATGTATTCTTTTTAATGGCTGAGTAATACTTCATTGTGTATATGTACCACAGCTTTCTTATCCATTCATCTGCTGATGGACATCTAGGTTGTTTCCATGTCCTGGCTATTATAAACAGTGCTGCGATGAACATTGGGGTACATGTGTCTCTTTCAATTCTGGTTTCCTCAGTGTGTATGCCCAGCAGTGGGATTGCTGGGTCATAAGGCAGTTCTATTTGCAATTTTTTAAGGAATCTCCACACTGTTTTCCATAGTGGTTGTACTAGTTTGCATTCCCACCAACAGTGTAAGAGGGTCCCCTTTTCTCCACACCCTCTCCAGCATTTATTGCTTGCAGACTTTTGGATTGCAGACATTCTGACTGGTGCGAAGTGGTACCTCATTGTGGTTTTGATTTGCATTTCTCTGATAATGAGTGATGTTGAGCATCTTTTCATGTGTTTGTTAGCCATCCATATGTATTCTTTGGAGAAATGTCTATTTAGTTCTTTGGCCCTTTTTTTGAATGGGTCATTTGTTTTTCTGGAATTGAGCTGCAGGAGATGCTTGTATATTTTTGAGTTAGTTGTTTGTCAGTTGTTTCATTTGCTATTATTTTCTCCCATTCAGAAGGCTGTCTTTTCACCTTGCTTATATTTTCCTTTGTTGTGCAGAAGCTTTTAATTTTAATTAGATCCCATTTGTTTATTTTTGCTTTTATTTCCAGAATTCTGGGAGGTGGATCATAGAGGTTCCTGCTATGATTTATGTCGGAGAGTATTTTGCCTATGTTCTCCTCTAGGAGTTTTATAGTTTCTGGTCTTGCATTTAGGTCTTTAATCCATTTTGAGTTTATTTTTGTGTGTGGTGTTAGAAAGTGATCTAGTTTCATTCTTTTACAAGTGGTTGAACAGTTTTCCCATTAGTTTGATTAGTATGTGTTGTGGCATGTTTCTCTTTGGGTTTATCCTGTATGGGAATCTCTGGGCTTCCTGGACTTGGGTGACTATTTTGTTCCCCCAGTTAGGGAAATTTTTGGCTATAATTGCAAATATTTTCTCATGTCCCTTCTTTTTATCTTCTTCTTTTGGCACCCATATAATTCAAATGTTGGTGTGTTTCATGTTGCTCCAGAGTGTCTGAGACTGTTTTTATTTTCATTCTTTTCCTTTATTCTGTTCTGCTTCAGTTATTTCCACCATTAGATCTTCCAGTTCACTCATTTGTTCTTCTGCTTCAGTTTTTCTGCTCTTGCGCTCTTCTAGTATACTTTTAAAATCTCAGTTATTGTGTTATTCATTGCTCCTCATCTATTCTTTAATTCTTCTGTGTGTGTTTTGCTAAGTAGCCTCAGTTGTGTCTGACTCTGTGTGACCCTGTATGAACTGTAGTCCTCCAGGCTCCTCTGTCCACAGGATTCTCCAGGCAAGAATACTGGAGTGGATTGCCATGGTCTTGTCCAAGCGTTCTTGCAGACCCAGAGATCAAAATGGCATCTTTTCCATCTAGCTGCATTGACAGGCAGGTTCTTTACCACTAGTGCCACCTGAGAAGTATTAATCAATTTAATTATTTTAGAAGCCTTGTTAAATATTTCTTGTATCTTCTCAATCTGTGCCTCTATTCTGTTTATCTTGCTTCCATTTTATTTCCAAGATTTTTGATCATCTTTACTATTATTACTCTGAATTCTTTTTCATGTAGACTATCTATTTTATTTTTTTTTTGTATTGTGGGTTTTTACCATGCTCTTTTGTCTATTGCATGTTTCTCTATCTTTTCATATTTTTTAGTTTACTATGTTTGGGGTCTCCTTTCTGCAGGTCATATTTCCTCTTATTTGTGGATTCTGTCCCCCATTATGTTTGGGGTGGGACCAGTGTCTTCTGAAGATTTCTTGGTTTGGGGGACTTCCACCTATGTTCTTGTGGATGGAGCTGGATCTTCTCTCTGAAGGGTAGTTTGGCCTCCAGTGGTGTGTTTTGGAGCATCTATGGGCTCGGTATGGTTTTGGGCAGCCTGTCTGCAAATAGACATCATTGTGTTCCTGTTTTGTTCAGGATTTGGTGTGAGACATCCATCACTGGAGCTCACAGGCCTTTGAGTGGGGCCTGATCTTAGTGTTGAGATGGAGGACTTTAGGAGACCTCTCACCAGTTAATGTTTCAAGTGGTCAGTAATTCTTTGGTCAATATCCTGGACTGGCATCTCCTTCCTCAGAATTTCAGGCCTGATCTCTTTCTGTGCACTAAGACTCCACAAGGCACATAGCACAGAAGACAAAACCCCAAGGCATGTGATGAAAGTAACAGTCAACAAACAAAATCACCCAAAGAACTTCACAGTTTTACAAAGAGAAGAGAGAGAAAAGAGAAAGAGAGAATAAAAAATAGGAATCAAAAAAGAAGAGAGCAATCAAGCCATTAAACAAAGGTATAAGTGAAAATTAATAATAAAATCTAGAGTAGTGTAAATACAGAATCAAAAACATGGAAAATGCAATATAACTAAAAAGTACTGTAAAAATAGGAAAAAGTAAAATAAGAAAAGAAATTATAATAATTAAAGGAATAATAAAAAACATTAGAACAATACAAAAAAAGGAAAAAAATATATATACACACACATAGAGAGAGAGAGACAGTGGAAGTAAGAAGAATGTCCTCTTGTGTTCTCTGTTGTCCTTTCCACAAGAATGAGCACCAGCCAAGCTACCTACTCAGGAAGTCCTCCAATATTTCTAGGAAGGTCTCTTGATCTGTTGTGGGTATTGCAGGTCAGCTCAGATTCAGATCTGGCCTTACTCCAGCTTGTACTTATTTTTAAAGTCCACAATAGCCTCCAAAGCCCACAGTCTCAGGCTAATTGGGGGGATTTACTCTGTTGCACCTGAAACTGCAGGAGTGAATTCACTTAATCTTTGCTCACATAGCCTCTGGTGCTCTGCTTTGGTTTTGAGCCCACCTCTGCTTGCAGGCTGCCATTCGTTCCCTGCCCAGACTGAAGGCAGTAACCCGTGCCTGCCCCTGGCTTGTTGGCAGATGCTACCTCTGGGATTGGGACTGCAGCTGCAGCATTTTATTCCTTGCCTCAGGATCAGAACTTGGCTTGCAATGCCCTGCTTTGGCAGTGGCCAGTCAGCTTGTATTTCCCCCTTTGGGATCATAAACTTCATTCACTTCTAGTTCTACCTCTGGGACTCATGCCATCTTTGGCAGTGGCTGGTCATATCATCTCTGGGGTCACATGGTTTGCAGCCACCACTCATCCAACCTATTGCATTCATGAAGGTGGATTCCTGCAGTCTGCAAGTGCATGGAGGTAAAAGTTCCCCACAACAATGATCTCTTGCCTCTCTGGGAGACCCAGGCTTTTTCCTGGACACTCTTAGCTGTATCTTCATGGCAGTCAAACTCTGTCCTCTCCCTCGGGTCTGACCCCTGAAACCTGAGCCTAAGCACCTAGCCCCCACTCACTGAGGTGGGTGTGCAAGCCACTTATAGGCTGTGAAGTGCTATTTGGCACCAATCTCTGTGGTGAATTCTCTCAGCTTTGCCTTCTGAACACCTTTGTTGTGTTCTCCTATGAGGTTCCAAAGCTCTCCACTGTCTCCACTCATAAGGGGGTTTCCAAGAGCGTGCAGAGTGTTTTCCTTCTTTTCTGCTCCCTCCCTGAGGAGCAGGTCCCATTCCCAAAGTCTTTTTCTTTTTCTTTATCTTTTGACCTGCCTCATTCTAAGGAGATTGTCTTGCCTTTTTGGAAGTGTTGTGTCTTCTGCCAGCATTCAGTAGGTGTCCTGTAGGAATTCCACATGTAGATGTATTTTGGATGCATTTGTGGGGATAAAGGTGATCTCCCCATCTTACTTCTCCACCATACTTAAAGTCCCTTTCAGGTCATTCTTATAAGTAGTTGTTCTGTAAATAGTTGAAATTATCAAGGGCCCATGGGAGGAGGTGAGCTCAGAGTCTTCCTACCACAGTGTTGGCCACATCCTCATTAAGATAATTTTGAATGGAAGAAAAAATCCACCTTTATTTAATAACTAGAGCAAACAGTTCAAATATACTTAAATTCTGTATTAAAGTCAAGTAAATCATAATGAAAATGAAAGGAAGGACACTAGAAGAAGTGGGGAAGATGTAATAGAGAAGTAAAATTTAACATTTAAATTTAACATTTAATTTAACATATATATATATATATATATATATATATATAACTAATTGTTTACTTTAATGACTGTGTCATATTTAGTTCTGCTTAGCTCTTAGTATTTGTTTTCTAAGAATATCTTCCTCGACTGACCTATCCTTTTGGGAATGGTGTTCTAAAATATTTTAGCATAGTTTGCTTTCACAATTTCCTGGCATTATGACCAGAGCTGATTAGATCCAGAATTGGAAACAACCTGAGGCAAAGGTAGTTATCCATGTCCTATTCATGGATAGGATATAGTATGACAGAATATATTCTGACAGAAAACCTCTGTCTAATTTAGGTATTCTAAACCTGTTTTGTATCTCCTGAGATCTTATTCTTTGGAATATCTAAACCCAAGATATATGAAAGATCAGTTAGGCAATACCACCAAGACCAGGAGAAGTAGAAACAGAAAGTCACTATGTCATAAAATACAAGATCAGGAACGAGAGCTATCTACTTTGGAAGGTCAACAGTATACATCACTGAGGTACCTTCTATCCTGAATAGACCAGTGGTTTCTATTCTATTTCTCCATATAGCCATAAAATAACTTTCCATAAGCTTGTCTCTATGCCTTGCTAACAAAGAAAAAAAAAAATTAAAACAGCCGTTAGACAATGTGATGTTCCCAGTGGGAAAGCTGGGATTTTTAACTTGAACTCTAGTGTGGTAAATGTAATAACTTCAAGAGAATTTTCCCTGAAAATATAATAGATATCAATGAGGAAAATTACATGCTTTTTGTGTGCCATATGCCATATGCAAACAATTCTCAAAACTTACTTCTGTGCAACACCTCTTCACTGGACTTTAGACTTGTATATATAACCACTTACTTCACAATTTTATTTGGATGTATGATAAACATCCCTCACTTATTATGTTCTAAATTAAACTCCAAATCTTCTCCACGTATAGTTGTTCTCACTTCAGATTTCTTCATCTAAGTCATCTTCCACCCTCCAATTGCTCAGCGCAGAAACCTTGAGACCACAGACTGCTCTCACACCATCACATCATATCTACCAGCAAGTTTTATTTACTTCTCTTCCAAAATATAACCAGAATCTGACCACTTCTCACCACCTTCAGTGGTATCACCTAGGTCTAAGCTGTCATCATTTTCCACCTGAGTTTATACAATAGCTTCCTTATTAACCTCCATTTTCTTATACTTGTTCTTATATGATTTTATTCTTCAAACAGCATCGAGAAGATGAGATGGCTTGGGTCAGTTTTCCTTGTGCTTCCCCACTAAGTACAATTTTATACCCTGTAAATAATGAAAGAGGCAACCAAAACAGAACTATAAAATGTGGAAAGAGGAAGGAAAACTGGTTAGCAAATTTTAAAAAAGGGAAACACCATTATAGCATGTTATCTTATGATTTTTTCTTTATCCAAAAGAAGAAGAAACCCAGGCCAACTGTTTCCCAACCCAAATATAACAAGATGGCAGCTCAGACAGGCTTATTTTTCCCTCAAGTCAAACAGAAGTCCACCGATAACACAGAGCCTGGCAACGCCATCAAGGAAGATTGATTAGGAACTGCACTAGTGGTAAGTGAACAAAGGACAAACTTTCCTTTTGTGCTGGGCCTCAAATTACACTTTTGCCACCAAGAGACACTAAGCAAGTGGATGGCATTAGCAAGGGGTGTCTCAGTACAAGTGGTTTAACCTGGGAAATGCTCCTCTTTCCTGTAGGCAAGAAATTCCCTTCCCTCAACCTAGATGTAATAAGTTACATGGCCCAGGGAAATATCTTCTTTTCTTCAGACAGCACTAACAGAAATTAGTGGGGGATATCAGCAGCACCAGATAAATCAAGTAGACCAAAATAACACCACAAAGATACTAAAAACTAAACTGTCACTAGAACCAGAGCCACAAATTAGACTGGGACCTAGAAGCTAAACTTAACCAGAATGGCAGTTGGCAAAATTTTAAAAAACACATAGGATGAAAAGTTTCATAATCTAGAGGATACAACAAAAATCACTTGCCATACCAAGAACAAGGAAAATCACAATTTGAATAAGAAAATAACCAACTTGGTATTGGAACTATGTGACAAAGATTTTAAAGCAACTCTCATTAAAGTGCTTCAATCACCAATTGTAAAAATTTCTGTAAGGTATGAAAAAGTAGGAATTCTCAGCAAAGAAAGAGAAGTTATAAAAATAAAATGGAAATTGTGGAGCTGAAAGACAAAATAACAGAAACTTAAAACTCATTGGATGAGTTCAAGTTAAAATGAAGATAATAGTGAATAGAATCAGTGAACTTGAGGACATATTAATATAATTTATTCTATCTAATCAATGAAGAGAAAAATAAACTGAAAAAAAAATTGAGTAGAGCCTGAGGAACCTGTGAGATAATAACAAAAGATACAATTTTTTTTTTTTTTTTTTTTGTCATCAGAGCCCTAGAAAGAGAGGAAAAAAGAATCGGACTGAAAGAATATTCCAGAAATAATGGTTTAAAATTGATTAAAAGACTATAAGATGCAAGAGATTCAACTACTCCCAAACAGGCTAGATCCAAAGAAGTCTATTGCAAGACACAACATACTTTAACTGTCAAAAAATAAAGGCAAAGAGAAGATCAAAGTCAATAAGAGAAGCAGCATCTGACATACAGGGGAACATCGGTTAGAATGATGAGCTATCTCATCAGAAACCATGGAAACCAGAAGGATGCAATGAAAGTTCTAAAGGAAAATGATAGTCAACAGCAAATTCTATATCTTGAAAAACTCTTCAAGAATAAAGATATTTTCTTCAAGGGAAAACTGAAAAGAGTGTGTTGATAGTAGACCTACCCTTAAATAATGCCTAAAGGAAGTTCGTCAAACAGAAAGGTAGCGATAAATTTAAAAAGGAGTTTCAAATCATCAGGAAGGAATATATAACAAAGAGCACAAATGAGTACAAGCAATACGCTATCTTTCTCCTCATTAATTTTATATAACATATTTGATAATTTTAAATAAAAAATATAATATAATTTGGTTTGCAAAGCCCCACACAACCTTGAATCCCTGCCTTGTTATCTCTCTAACCTAATTTTTTGACACTATTTTTGTCACTGTCTCTGCTTCACCCACACTGGCCTCTTGCTGTTCAACAAATACATCAAACATATTTGTGCTTTTGGGCTTCGACACTTCCAGTTCCTTCTGCTTGGAATATTCTTATTTCAATGGTCTTTGCTCATAAGTCACCTAGTCAGTGTGGCCTATATTCTTAAAAGTTGATCCCCTGCACCCCCAGCACATTCTGTCCACATATCTTGTTTTATTGTTTACTTTACAATAAATTTAGCTCCATGAATGCAGAGATCATTGGTTTTTCTTCACTTTTGAATCCCCAGTGACCAAAACAGTATGTAGCATATATGTTGGACTTACATGTTTGAATGAATGATTTCATTAACAAATCCAAGACCCTTCTCTCTGGGAACTCTGGGAATAATTTAATGCCACATTCAGAGCAGATTTCATGCCTCCTCTTTTCCTAGGCTGAGATGAATCATTACAGTCTAGAAGGCCCAAGAAGATGGAGAACATTTAAATGTATATAAATATTTATAAATTCATAAACCTCTTACTTTTCATTCTGATTTCACCACCTTCTATTTATTGATTACCTACAGTTTGTTTACTTTTATCTAATAATCTTATTTAATATTTGCTGTAATCTTATAAAGTAGGCATTATTATAATTGAAAAATATGTTGGATGCTAAAGATTGAAAAAAATAATTTCATAATAGTTTTTTTTTTAGGAAAAGAAAGAGAATAACAAAGGTAGGAAGGGAAGAAGGAAGGACAGACTCCCACAGTAAATATGCACATATATTTTAGGATGCTTTCTAATTTCAGAAGCTTAAAACTATTCTAACATTTGAAACTATATGTTATTAACCCCCTTTCACAGGTGAATAAGTTGAGGTTCAGTGAGTATAAGTAACTTGCTTTGAGTCACAAAGCCAAATACATGGAAGAATTAAAATACAGGACTACCTAATCCCAAATATTGTCCTATATCTACTACAGTTTCTGGTTTCTTAAGAAATTTTCCCAGCAGTTCTCAACCAATGTTCTGAAAGGACTTTTAGAGAGGGTGGTTTGGTGCCTTAATAACTTAATAATACCTCCAGCATTTAGCAGATAGGTATCAGTGAGTTCAGTCAATCCATGGGAAAGTTTTACCCAACAAATAATTATTCCCCCAAAGATCACATGGAAGAAAAATCAACAAAATTTACTGATAGACTAATCTATAGCAGTATTGGGTTAAGAACTGGAAATACAAATATGAATAAGAACTGGAAGCTCATTGGCCAGTGAGAGACTCAAGCAAACAAATAATCTCTCATACAGCACAAGAATTAATTTATCAACATCATGAACAGAGTAACATGGGCTTACAGAGACTCAGTCTTAGATGCTTACTCCTTGGAAGAAAAGTTATGACCAACCTAGATAGCACATTCAAAAGCAGAGACATTACTTTGCCAACTAAGGTCCATCTAGTCAAGGCTATGGTTTTTCCAGTACTCGTGTATGGATGTGAGAGTTGGACTGTGAAGAAGGCTGAGTGCCGAAGAATTGATGCTTTTAAACTGTGGTGTTGGAGAAGACTCTTGAGAGTCCCTTGGACTGCAAGGAGATCCAACCAGTCCATTCTGAAGGAGATCAGTCCTGGGATTTCTTTGGAAGGAATGATGCTAAAGCTGAAACTCCAATACTTTGGCCACCTCATGCAAAGAGTTGACTCATTGGAAAAAACTCTTATGCTGGGAGGGATTGGGGGCAGGAGGAGAAGGGGACGACAGAGGATGAGATGGCTGAATGGCATCACTGACTCAAAGGACGTGAGTCTGAGTGAACTCTGGGAGTTGGTGATGGACAGGGAGGCCTGGCTTGCTGCGATTCATGGGGTCGCAAAGAGTCAGATACGACTGAGTGACTGAACTAGAACTAAAACTAGTTTTTCATAATGTTGCTTGTATAGATACAGGGAGGGAGTAAGGAGGGTAAGTCAAGAGAGGCTTCAGTGAAGGGGAAGTCTTTGAGTTGAGTCCTCAAGAACAAGTGTGAGCTTTTGCTTTAGAGAAAATAAAGGTGAATGTTTTCAAGAATAGAAGATAACATACATGAAAGCACAAGTGTTAAAGGATATGTCAGGAAATGCAGGTATATGATGTACGGGCTGAAACTGCAGCTCTGGGTCATAGCTGCGTTTATATTTTGCCTTCACTACTTCTTAGCTGTGAATCTGAAAACAAACTACTGAACTTCTATATGTTTCAGTTCTCTTATGTGTAAAATACGGATCATCTTAATAGAATATATCTCATAGGATTGGTGGGAGAGTAAAAGACTTAATATATGTGAAATATTTAGAGTGGTATTTAGCACATAATAATTTTTCAATTTATGTTAGCTATTTGTTATTTTAAAAACAGATTTGTTTGTCTTACTGTTTATATTTTGTTCCAGCAAGGATTTAATACAGATGATTGATAGATGGATGGATAGATAGATAAATAGATAGATGTAAAGAAACAGAGATCTGGAATTGAGGAAACTTTAAAATGTCTGGTTTAACCAAACTTGTGTTAGAGTGCATGAGAATGGAAAAGTAAAGTTCAGACCACATATGTCGCTATATTTACAACATATAACATGTGTTTAAATTTTATTATATAGGAAATGGGGAGCCATGGTTGGGTCTTAGCAGGATGGTGACATGATCAAATTTGTTTTCTGATATTACTCTGACTCCAGTGTGAAAGATGGAATGAAGGAGAGAGACTAAAAACAGGGAGACCAAATAGGAAACTGGAAAAAATCCAGGATGGAAATGATAATACCTAACCTCAGGCAATGGTAGATTGTCAAATAAGGAATGAAACTGTGAAAGAATCACAATCCACAATACTTGGTTTTTGATTGATTGAGTATAATTGAGGTCGGATAAATATGAAAAAAGAGTGGAAGAATTCAGATCTGGAAGTCTCTTGACTCTCTTCCAATGCTCTTACCCTTTCTCTAAGTTGTTTACTTTCCCCTGCTGCTGCTATTAGCTTGTGCTGGACCTCTTCCATGACACATGGGCCTGCTGAATATCCTATGTATTCTGCTTGTCTCTATTACTATACTAAAGGGCTATAAGCTGGGAGTGCAACTTATCTCTTTCCTCTGTGTACAGAGATTCTTATTAATAGATGCATTCCTGGAGTTTGGCCATCCATTACCCAGGAACTCTCATGGCCTTTGGGTGGCCTGGGCGCAGGCACAAGGATCGAGGAAGGTGTTAGAGCTCTCTTTTGCCTAATGGCGCAGGTCTTTGGGATCTACTTCTGTGTCTTCATGGGAAATCTCTGCAAATACTATGTGATCCCAGCCACCCTGGAGGCTTTGCCCAAACAGAGAGTGCTCTTGGCTGAGCTGCTGCTCCTTCCATTTCTAAACTTTGTATATTTCAAGGGAAATCTGATCTGAACCCTTCTGATTCATTTATACTTAAATCATCCAAAGGCTCTGTTTTAAGAGTGAATTCAGCTCCAAAAATGTCTTATAAGCTTTGGTTATAAAACTCTTTAGATTTTGTGGGCTAGAATATTTTTACTCCCCTTTTCTTTGAAACAAGATGTTGTGACTTTGCCAAGAGTAAATGGATTTCCAACCCCAAAGAGGTCATGTTTGGTTCAAGAGTCAAAAATCATGAAGCTCAAAGACTCAAAAGCATTCTTCAGGAACTGGTAATAATTAACCCCAGAGGGATGGGATAAATGATGAGATACATGATAAATCCAGGAGGTGGTGGATAAAAGGGTGACAGGGCGTTATGTATTCTACCCTTTTGGCTCAGTGCCCTAAAGCCTCAAACTTTTGTCCTTTAACTGGGGAAACAGAGCCATGAGATAGCATGCTCCCACAAAGCACCAGAAAA
The DNA here is from genome assembly GCF_023091745.1 of Budorcas taxicolor. Lineage (NCBI taxonomy): Eukaryota > Metazoa > Chordata > Mammalia > Artiodactyla > Bovidae > Budorcas > Budorcas taxicolor. Next base: position 83,978,739 of record NC_068935.1, on the reverse strand, counting down.
ATTAGGCAGAGAAACAGTTCTCATTTTGAACAAGTGCCTGAGTGTTTACAGAGTTATTTTCACAGTTTTCCCTCTCATTGAATCCTTAAGCATCCCTGTGGACTAGGGATAATTACCTCCAATTTCCCAGAGAAACAGAATGAGATTCAGAGAAAGTAAAGTGACATATCCAAGGTGAAAGAACTGTTCTAAGCCAAGTCAACAAATCACTTTAATTGATTTCAGCCTTCAATAAGTTGGAGAGAGATAAGTGACAGTCACTTACCTTGAGGAGCTGACATACAAGAAGGAAATGACATAATGATTATCACACTAAAATTATTCCTAAACAAAATTGAGTATGTGGAGTACCAGTTCTAGTGATGTGCATATTTTTACATGTACTTAGAAATTTGTCTCTAGTCCTTTGTGCCAATGTTTCCTTACTTTTGTATTGACTCCCTCAGGCTAGCATAGTGGCTGGTACAAAGTAGGTATTTGGGCAGTAATGAATGAATGAGTTAATGAATGCATAAAAGAATGGGTGATAGGCCACAGGGAGTGGTTTAGCCTAGAATCATGTTTCTGAAACTTTCCTTGTGATAAAAATTACTTTGAGCACTAGTTACCTACACAGATTACTATACCTCTTCCCTGGAAATTCTGACTTGAAAGTTGGGGGTTTGGATTCAGGAACCTGTACTTTAACAAGTTCACTAGGTGATTCCTAACATCGGATAAGCTTGAGACACAGGTCTAGAAAAGCACCAGCTTACATTTTACTTAGGTAAGTCATAACATCAGATAAGCTTCTTACACAAGTCTAGAAAAGCCCCAGCTTAAATTTTACATAGATGAGTTCAGCTTTCCCAGTTGCCAACACAGTGAAGGCTGAGATAGGAACTCAGAGTAGGGTACACATATAAAATAAAAATATGATATTCCCTATTGTGTATAACTCCTTAAATTGAACAATGATTTCTTTCTGTATTGTCAGAGATTATCACTACTATCGGCCCTCATGAATATTCATGTGTTTGTCTTTTTCCTGAGCATGAAACGAGACTACATTTCTAAACATTCATTGTCCTTCAGTTAAGTTCAATCACCAAGTCATGTCCAACTGTTTGTGACCACATGGAAAGCAGCACGCCAGGCTTCCCTGTCCGTCACCAACTCCCAGAGCTTGCTCAAAATCATGTCCATAGTGTCAGTGATGTCATCCAACCATCTCATCCTCTGTTGTCACCTTCTCCTCCTGCCTTCAATCTCTCCCAGTATTGGGGTCTTTTCCAATGAGTCAGTGCTTTTCATCAGGTGGCCAAAGTATTGGAGTTTCAGATTCAGCATCAGTCCTTCCAATGAATATTCAGGACTGATTTCCTTTAGGATTGACTAGTTTGACCTCCTTGCAGTCCAAGGGACTCTCAAGAGTCTTCTCCAAAATTGATGTTAAAGAACATAAATTCTTCAGCAGTCAGATTTCTTTATAGTCCAACACTCACATTCATACATGACTGTTGGAAACACTATAGCCTTGAATAGATGGATCTTTGTTGGCTAAGTAGTGCCTCTGCTTTTTAATATGCTGTCTTGGTTGGTCATAGCTTTTCTTCAAGGAGCAAGCATCTTTTAATTTCATGGTTGCAGTCACCATCTGCAGTGATTTTGGAGCCCCCCCCCCCCAATAAAGTCTCTCACCGTTTCTGTTATTTCCCCATTTATTTGCCATGCAGTGATGGGACCAGATGCCATGATCTTTCTTTTCTGAATGTTGAGTTTTAAGCCAAATTTTTCACTCTCCTCTTTTACCTTCATCAAGAGGACATTTAGTTCCTCTTCACTTTCTGCCATAAGGGTGGTATCATTTGCATATCTGAGGTTATTGATATTTCTCCCAGGAATCTTGATTCAGCTTGTTCTTCATCCAGCCTGGCATTTCATGTGATATACTCTGCATACAAGTTAAATAAGCAGGGTGACAATATACAACCTTGATGTACACATTTCCCTATTTGTACCCAGTCTGTTCTTCTAAGTCCAGTTCTAACTGTTGCTTCTTGAGGGGCATACAGATTTCTCAGGAGGCAGGTAAGGTGGTCTGATATTCCTGTCACTTTAAGAATTTTCCACACTTTGTTTTGATCTACACAGTCAAAAGTTTTGGCATAGTCAATAAAGCAGAAGTAGATGTTTTTCTGAAATTCTCTTGCTTTTTCTATGACACAAAGGACATTGGCAGTTTAACCTCAGGTTCCTCTGTTTTTTCTAAATCCAGCTTGAACATCTGGAAGTTCTTGGTTCGCATACTGCTGAAACTTGGCTTAGAGAATTTTGAGCATTACTTTGCCAGTGTGAGCTATGAGTGCAATTGTGCGGTAGCTTGAACACTTTTTGGCATTGCCTTTCTTTGGGATTGAAATGAAATCTGACCTTTTCCAGTACTGTGTCCACTGCTGAGTTTTCCAAATTTGCTGGCATATTGAGTGAAGCACTTTCACAGCACCATCTTTTAGGATTTGAAATAGCTTAGCTGGAATTCCATCACCTCCACTAGCTTTGTTCACAGTGATGCTTCCTAAGGCCCACTTCACTTCACACTTCAGGATGTCTGACTCTAGGTGAGTGATCACACCATCATGGTTATCTGAGTCATTAAGATCTTTTTTTGTATAATTCTTCTGTGTATTCTTGTCACCTCTTCTTAATATTTTCTGCTTTGTTAGGTCCATACTGTTTCTGTCCTTTTTTGTGTCCATCTTTGCATGAAATGTTCCCTTGGTACTCTAATTTTCTTAAAGAGATCTCTAGTCTTCCCCATTCTATTGTTTTCCTCTCTTTCTTTGCATTGTTCCCATAGAAAGGCTTTATCTCTCTTTGCTATTCTTTGGAACTCTCCATTCAGATCTCCTTTGCCTTTTCCTTCTCTTCTTTTCTGAGCTATTTTTAAGGCCTCCTCAGACAACGGTTTTGCCTTTTTGCACCTACTTTTCTTGAGGATGGTCTTGATCCCTGCTTCCTGTACAATGTCATGAACCATGGTGCATAGTTCTTCAGGCACTCTGTCTATCAAATCTAATCTCTTAAATCTATTTGTCACTTTCACTGTATAATTGTAAGGGATTTGATTTGGGTCATACATGAGTGGTCTATAGGTTTTCCCTACTTCTTTCAATTTAAGTCTGAATTTGTCAATAAAGTGTTCCTGATCTGAGCCACAGTCAGCTCTCAGTCTTGTTTTTGCTGGCTTTATAGAGCTTCTCTGTCTTTGGCTGCAAAGAATATCATCCATCTGATTTCAATATTGACCTATTTTGTAGACAGGAAAACTATCTCCATTTGATAGTTAAATGCTTTTGCATACAAAAGGCATTTAGCTATTAACCAATGAAACTTAGATTAAAGAACAGCTCATCTGCCCTGCCATTGTTTTCTTAAGCATATCATTCAGTCCAAATTTATCCAAAAAGGGCTAAATAATGAAAAGAAGAAAAAATTATTAAATCTTATAATTTTTTTAAAAAGCCATGATCAAATGAGATTTCTAGGAATTTCTTCTAGATATCCTCTGCTAAAGGTTTTCTCTTGCTTCATTGATACACAATGAGAAGTTAGTCCATGTATCTATAAAGCATATTTAATATGTTAACTTTGATTTACAGTTACTTTTGTATTTATCTTGAAAACTTCATACTCATTATTCTCCACACTTCACCAATCTACAAGCATCTCAAAGACTAAAATGTACCTCATTCTTCTTTCTGTCCAGTTTCTAATTCAGTGTCATACATTGGATGGGAAATCTCCCAATGAATGTTGAATAGATGTACATTTACAGAGTCAATATGTGGATATGTACAGACATGACTGTGTGTGTAGGTTGGTATGTATTTGTGAGGGTGTGAGATTGAATGCAGTTTAAAGATGTATAGACCTTGGTGGCAGTACTGAGTGTGCATCTGTGTATCCTAGAAAATTGGAGCTATATGTGTGCACTGTCTTTGTTTATATTGGAAAGATGCAATTCTTTGAGGGTGGTTTGGGGTGAAACCTGGACAATGTTTTTGCCCTCTCACTGGGTAGGAAGGAAATTTTGTATTTGTTGAAATAATTTGTTTTAACAAACCAAAAGGTTTTATGTCTGCTGGTCAGCCCTGATGTGCCAAAGACTCTAAAGGCATTTCCAAAGTCTCTACTGGTGCTCTGCCACAGGGAAATGGGTCACAAAGTTAGGAATCAGAAATATGAAAGAACATTTACACTTGAAGCCCACACTTCCCGTTCCTGTGATCTTTTTTGTGCCCTCCTTCTCCACACAGAGCCTCTAGGGTCCTCAAATTGAATGAAGTCTACTGGAAGAAGATGCCTGATAAGCAGGGTTCAGACTTTGTAAGTAGATAGAGACCCAAGGCCCCCTTTTCAAAACTGAAGTCTCTTAAGTTCTTCTGGGCTACTGCTGATTTCCTCTTGCCACCACTAATATGATTCAGGAGCAACTAGAGATTTTCTAAAACTGATCACCTATGAAAGAAATTGGGTTAGGAAGATAGAAGCCTTGTGGCAGGTATTTCCTTACTTTTACATCAATAAAAAAGAAATCAAAGGAATCCAGATTGGAAAAGAAGAAATAAAACTCTCACTGTTTTCAGATGACATGATGCTCTACATAGAAAACCCTAAAGACATCACCAGAAAATTACTAGAGCTGATCAATAAATATAGCAAAGTTGCAGGATATAAAATTAACACACAGAAACCTTTTGCATTCCTATACACTAACAATGAGAAAACAGAAAGAGAAATTAAGGAAACTATCCCATTCACCATTGCAATAAAAAGAATAAAATACTTAGTAATAAATATACCTAAAGAAAGCAAAGACCTATATATAGAAAACTATAAAACACTGATGAAAGAAATCAAAGAGGACACAAGTAGATGGAGAAATATACCACGTTCATGGATTGGAAGAATCAATATAGTGAAAATGAGTATATTACCCATAGCAATCTATAGATTCAATGCAATCCCTATGAAGCTACCAACGGTATTTTTCACAGAACTAGAACAAATAATTTCACACTTTGTATGGAAATATGAAAAACCTCTAATAGCCAAAGCAATCTTGAGAAAGAAGAATGGAACTGGAGGAATCAACCTGCCTGACTTCAGACTATACTACAAAGCCACAGTCATCAAGACAGTATGGTACTGGCACAAAGACAGAAATATAGATCAATGGAACAAAATAGAAAGCCCAGAGATAAATCCACACACATATGGACACCTTATCTTCGACAAAGGAGGCAAGAATATACAATGGAGAAAAGACAATCTCTTTAACATGTGGTGCTGGGAAAGCTGGTCAACCACTTGTACAAGAATGAAACTAGAACACTTTCTAACATCAAATACAAAAATAAACTCAAAATGGATTAGAGATCTAAGTGTAAAACCGAAACTATAAACCTTCTAAAGGAAAACATAAGCAAACCACTCTGACATAAATCACAGCAGGATCCTCTATGACTCACCTCCCAGAGTAATGGAAATAAAAGCAAAAATAAACAAATGGGACCTAATTAAACTTAAAAAGCTTTTGCACAGCAAAGGAAACTATAAACAAGGTGAAAAGACAGTCTTCAGAATGGGAGAAAATAATAGCAAATGAAGCAACTGATAAATAATTAATCTCAAAAATATACAAGCAGCTCCTGCAGCTCAATTCCAAAAAATAAACGACCCAAACAAAAAAATGGGCCACAGAACTAAATAGATATTTCCTCAAAGAAGACATACAGATGGCTAACAAACATGAAAAGATGCTCAGCATCACTCATTATCAGAGAAATGCAAATCAAAACCACAATGAGGTACCATCTCATGCTGGTCAAAATGGTTGCTATCAAAAAGTTGACAAACAATAAATGCTGGAGACGGTGTGGAGAAAAGGGAACTCTTTTACACTGTTGGTGGGAATGCGAACTAGTACAGCCACTCTGGAGAAGAGTGTGGAGATTCCTTAAAAAACTGGAACTAGAACTGCCATACAAACTAACAATCCCACTGCTGGGCATACACACCAAGGAAACCAGAATTGAAAGAGAAACGTGTACCTCAATGTTCATTGCAGCATTGTTTACAATAGCCAGAACATGGAAGCAACTTAAATGTCCACTGGCAGACGAATGGATAAGAAAGCTGTGGTACATATACACAATGGAATATTACTCAGCTATTAAAAACAATGCATTTGGATCAGTTCTAATGAGGTGGATGAAACTGGAGCCTATTACACAGAGTGAAGTAAGCCAGAAAGAAAAACACCAATACAGTGTTTTAATGCAGATACATAGAATTTTGAAAGATGGTAATGATGACCCTGTATACAAGACAGCAAAAGAGGCACAGAATAAAGAAGACTTTTGGACTCTGTGGGAGAAGGTGAGGTTGGGATGATTGAGAGAATAGCATTGAAATGTATATATTACCATATGTGAAATAGTTTGCCATTCCAGGTTTGACACATGAAACAGGGTGCTCAGAGCCGGTGCCCTGGGATGACCCTGAGGGATGGGATGGGGAGGGAGGTGGGAGGAGAGGTTCAGGATGGGGAACACATGTATACACATGGCTGAATCATGTCAATGTAAATAGCCTCCAATTAAAATAAATAAATTTAAAAAGTAAGTCTGTTAATCTATTTGCAAGTGGGCCTCTTTCCCACTATGCTTCTTATTACAATGAAGGAAAGATTTCTTGTGCTATCTAAGGCCAGTTTTTCTAGCTGTATTGTGGATCCTAGCCCTTTTCACATTACCAAAGACTTAACTTTTCCATTTTCCATCCATGCTTCTCTTCCATATCTTGTTCCCTACTGGATCATAATCTTCATGCTTCAAGCATGTTCTAGGGTTTTTCAGTCACAGAAAAAACGTTTATCTCTATCCCACATTCCCCTTTGCAGCCCTTCTAGCTATTTCTCTTTTCCACTTAAAAGTAAAATTCTGAAAAGAATAGATACCAATTATATCCATGGATAAAAAAAAAAAAGGACTATAAAACTCTTAGAGGAGAACACAGGCATAACGCTCTCTGATATAAATCACAGCAGGATCCTCTATGACCCATCTCCCAGAATATTGGAAATAGAAGCAAAAATAAACAAATGGGACCTAATTAAAATTAAAAGCTTCTGCACAACAAAGGAAACTATAAGCAAGGTGAAAAGACAGCCTGCAGAATGAGAGAAAATAATAGCAAACGAAGCAACTGACAAACAACTAATCTCAAAAATATACAAGCATCTCCTGCAGCTCAATTCCAGAAAAATAAACGACCCAATCAAAAAATGGGCCAAAGAACTAAACAGACATTTCTCTAAAAAAGACATACACATGGCTAACAAACACATGAAAAGATGCTCAACATCACTCATTCTCAGAGAAATGCAAATCAAAACCACAATGAGGTACCATTTCATGCCAGTCAGAATGCCTGCGATCCATAAGTCTACAAGCAATAAGTGCTGGAGAGGTGTGGAGAAAAGGGAACCCTCTTATACTGTTGGTGGGAATGGAAACTATTACAGTCCCTATGGAGAACAGTGTGGAGATTCCTTAAAAAACTGGAAATAGAACTGCCTTATGATCCAGCAATCCCACTACTGGGCATACACACTGAGGAAACCAGAATTGAAAGAGACACGTGTATCCCAATGTTCATTGCAGCACTGTTTATAATAGCCAGGACATGGAAGCAACCTAGATGTCCATCAGCAGATGAATGGATAAGAAAGCAGTGGTACATATACACAATGGAGTATTACTCAACCGTTAAAAAGAATATATTTGAATCAGTTCTAATGAGGTGGATGAAACTGGAGCCTATTATACAGAGTGAAGTAAGCCAGAAAGAAAAACACCAGTACAGTATACTAACACATATATATGGAATTTAGAAAGATGGTAATGATAACCCTGTATGCGAGACAGCAAAAGAGACACAGATATATAGAACAGTATTTTGGACTCTGTGGGAGAGGAAGAGGGTGGTATAATTATGGAGAATGGCATTGAAACATGTATAATATCACATAAGAATCGAATCGCCAGTCCAGGATCCATGCATGATACAGGATGCTCGAGGTTGGTGCACTGGGATGACCCAGAGGGATGGTATGGGGAGGGAGGTGGGAGGGGGATTCAGGATGGGGAACACGTGTATACCCGTGGCAGATTCATGTTGATGTATGGCAAAACCAATACAATATTGTAAAGTAATTAACCTCCAATTAAAATAAATAAATTTATATTGAAAAGAAATATATATTCTAGGAACTTTAAAAAATGGATATAAAAATTCCAATGGATATTTTTTTATCTTCAAATTATTTAAACTACTCAGCAAGTTTTTATCACTTCCTTCTTAACTATTAATTCTTTCAGCTCCCATGATGCTACTCTCTCTTGGCTTTCTTTCTATTTTACTCACTTTTTCCTGGGATCCTTTGATGGCTCATCTTCCTTAAACATTGAATTTCCTTAGGGTGCTCATATGAGTCTGCTTCTCTTCTCTCTTTACCCTCCATGCATAACTGATGCTTTCTAGCCCCAAAGTTTCAAGCTCTATTTATATCTATTTCTTTATTAATTTCTATGTCTTTATCTATATATATATATATATATATATATATATATATATATATATATATATATCCAGCTTTGATTTTCTCCCTGAGATCCAAATTCATGTATCTGTCGACTTGCAATCTCATTATTGATGTCTTATTGACACTGCAAACAAAATCTATCCAAAATAGAACTCTTGATCCTCACCTTTAAACCTATTCCTCATAGTCTTCCTCATAACAGTAAATTGGACCAGTATCCACCCATTTGCTTAAGTCAAAAAATATAAAAGCCATCCTTAATTATTCTCTCTCCCTTATCTCCCACATTCAACCCATTAGTAACTCCTGTCAATTCTGCCACCAAATATAGAGTTCTAATCAGTTCACTTCTCTATATCCATTGCTATAATTTTCTCTCATCTGGATTACTTCATGATTTTACTTTTCCACTGCCCCAGTCAGATCCATTCTCAGAGCAACTGTGATGCAGATGTCACCTTCTTGCTTAACACATTTCAGAAGCATAGTACTGCATTAAAAATAAATTCCAAACCCCTTACCAAGGCCTACAACCTTGTCCTGGCCTACTTTTTAAACTTATTATCCCACTCTCTCCCTCATTTACTATGGTCCAATCTAACTGGACTCATGACATTTCAGACTATTTTCTCCATCAAACATTTGCTCTTATGCTTCCCATACTTGGAATCCTTTTCCTCCATATTCAGCATCATTGACTCCTTTTTATCCTACAAGTCTATATTTATATTTACCTCCTCAGAGTAAGTGCTCCCCAGATAATGTATAAGTCTCAAATTCCCATCATTACTATATCCCACATCATTTTTCCCTGCATAGCACTTATTATAATCTGTGCATTTATTATCATGCTTATTTATATATGTGTTTATTTTCCAATTATTACTATTAGATCATAAGCTATATATGAGCAAGGACACTTTCTCATTCAATGTTGTATGTATTAAATATCCCCAGAATTTAATACAGTGTCCAGGACATACAAAATGCTCAATAACCAATTTTTGAATAATGTCCAAGGTGCTATCTTCAAAAGTATCTGGATTCTTAGCAAAAGAATGGGGAGGGAGGTGGGAGGGGGGTTCAAGGATGGGGAACACATGTACATCCATGGCAGATTCATGTTGATGTATGGCAAAACCAATACAATATTGTAAAGTAATTAGCCTCCAATTAAAATGAATAAATTTAAATTAAAAGAGAAAAAAAACAAACAAACAAAAACATCTGTCACCTAATACAATTGTTTCTCTATAGCAGTTAGGTTACTAACCATTTTTCACTATCCCAAATGCCTTGAGTGATTAAAGTATTTATTTCAAATGTAAACAGAAAAATTCTGGTGAAGACAATTATCTTCAGTTCCTTATATTCAGAACTTTCATTTCAATATAAAGAGTCTTGCTTTTGACATCACAACAGCTCATTACTTGCCCTATCCTATTGTCCCAGTCACAGTTATCACTTTGATGAAGATTCTCTATTTCCTGTAAAGATAACACCACATCAGTGATTCCTAGATCCATTTGGTCTCACATATTAATCATACAAGCCCTACAACACATCCTTCCACGCTAATCCTGTTTTCTGGGAGGTTACAATGATTACTCAGCTCCAAGCTATAGTGGATGTTACACTTTATTGTGTTCTGTTTTCTGGCCTCTCTTGTCACATTATCCAGAGGTGAGCATATCTGAAATTGGTCTCACTGATGCATCATCAAGGGAGCTGTAGATGATGGGATGAGGTATTCAGTAGGAAGCACATATTTGACAGGGTGATGAGAGGTAACTTTCTCTTATGGAACAGAGGCTAGAAATGAATATAGCTGATTCTTATTAATGTTTGACAGAAAACTACCAAATTCTGTAAAGCAATTATCCTTCAATTAAAAAATAAATAAAGTGGCAAAAAAAGAGAGAGTAGAATGGGAGAAAAGCAGAGCGGGCAGTGGTCATAAAATCAAAGGAAGGAGATGGGCCAATAAATTCCCTTCAAGAATACACTAATTAGCCTAGACTTTGCCAACCAAAGAGTCAGAGAAGCTTAATAGTGGATTGGAAAATTTTGCAGTTTGAATCCAGGAAGTGGGGGGATTATTAGTCAGCAAGGTAACTTTGCTAGAACATGGAAAGAGAGAGACTGAATTTACAGAAAATGTACAAGTTTTGACAACCCACATATACACAGACCCTTGCCCAAAGGCTCTCCAATCTATTAGCTCACTGATTCCTCCCAAACACCCTGGAAGGATGTTGAAAATGATAGCTGTCTTATCATAGTAGGATATGCCCGGAATGCTCAAATCGTTCAAATCTCACATCCTGATTAACCTTTAAATGAAACTAGGGTAGAAACAGTCCCAATAAATGACTGGCCAGTGTAGAACCATATGCTAATCAATTAGGGAAACATTTTGGATTAGCTTCACTTTAAAGATAGGCAAACAAATCTTGGAAATGTGACTTGATTTTCTTCAGGATGTTTATTCATTTAGTTAAATGTCACTCAGTCGTGTGCAACTCTTTGTGACATCATGGACTATAGCCGATCAGGTTCCTCTGTCCATGGATTACTCCAGGCGAGTATACTAGAGTGAGTAGCCATACTCTTCTCCAGGGGATCTTCTGGACCCTGGGATTGAACCGGGGTCTCCTGCATTGCAGGCAGATTCTTTACCATCTGAGCCAACACAGAAGCCCAAGCTTTACATTGCTGTCTCTGAAATTTGAATTCAGGACATTCAGATTATGAGACTGATGTGCTGTCTACTGTGCTAAAGAGGAAACTATGGATAGAGGTTTGTGACATTGTAGAGGAGGCGGTGACTAAAACCATTCCCAAGAAAAACAATGTACCAGCTGGATTTAGAAAAGGCAAAGGGACCAAGATCAAATTGCTGATATCCACTGAATCAAAGACAATGCAAAAAAAATTCCAGAAAAACATTTACTTCTGCATCATTGACTATGCTAAAGCCTTTGATTGTGTGGATAACAACAAACTGTGAAAATATCTAAAGAGATGGGAATACCAGACCACCTCACCTGTCTACTGAGAAACCTGTATGCAGGTCAAGAAGCAACAGTCAGAACCTGACATGGAAAAATGGACTGCTACAAAATTGGGAAAGGAGTACATCAAAACTGTATATTTTCACCTTGCTTATTTAACTTATATGAAGAGCACATCATGCAAAATGCTGGGCTGGATGAAACACAAGCTGTAATCAAGATTTTTAAGGAAAAATATCAATAACATAAGATATGCAGATGACACCACCCTTATGGAAGAAAGTGAGGAGAAACTAAGGAAACTCTTGATCAAAGTGAAAAAGGAGAGTGGAAAAGTTGGCTTAAAACTCAACATTCAAAAAACTAAGATCATGGCATCCGGTCCCATCACTTCATGGCAAATAGATGAAGAAACAATGGAAACAGTGAGAGACTATTTTCTTGGGCTCCAAAATCACTGCAGATGGTAAGTGCAGCCATGAAATTGAAGACACTTTCTCCTTTGAAGAAAAGCTATGACCAACCTAGACAGCATATTAAAAACAGAGACATTACTTTGATTACAAAGTTCCAGCTAGTCAAAGCTCTGGTTTTTCCAGTAGTCAAGTATGGATGTGAGAGTTGGACCATAAAGAAAGCTGAGTACCAAAGAACTGATGCCTTTGAACTGTGGTGTTGGAGAAGACTCTTGAGAGTCCCTTGGACTGCAAGGAGATCAAACCAGTCAATTCTAATGGAAATCAACCCTGAATATTCATTAGAAGGACTGATGCTAAAGCTGAAGCTCCAATACTTTGGCCACCTGATATGAAGACCTGACTCATTTGAAAAGATACTGATGCTGGGAAAGATTGAAGGCAGGAGGAGAAGTGGACAACAGAGGATGGGATTATTGGATGGCATCTCTGACTCTATGGACATGAGTTTGAGCAAGCTCCAGGAGTTGGTGATGGACAGGGAATCCTGGCGTGCCACAGTCTATGGTTTCACAAAGAGTCAGACATGTCTGAGTGACTGAACTGAACTGAACTGAACTGAGGACATGGAAACAACCTAGATTTCCATCACCACATGAATGGATAAATAAGTTGTGATATATATATATATATATATATATATATATATATACACAATGGAATATTACTGAGCCATAAAAAGGAATGGATGTGAGTCAGTTGAACTTAGGTGGATGAGCCCAGAGCCTGTTATACAGACTGAGTAAGTCAGGAAGAGAAAAATAAATATCATACATTCATTCACACACACACACACACACACACACACACACACACACACATATGGAATCTAGAAAAATGGAACTGGTGTACCTATTTTCAGGGTAGGAGTAGAGATGAAGGTATAGAGAACAAGCTTGTGGACACAGTGGGGAAGGGAGAGAGTGGGACAATTGGAGAGTAACATTGACTTATTTACACTACCATGTGTAAAATACATGGCTAGTGGGAAGTTGTTATATAATACAGGGAGTCCAACTCGGTCCTCTGTGATGACCTACAGGGGTAGGGTGGGAGGGAAGCTCAAAAGACAGGGAATATATATATTGGGTTGGTGCAAAAGTAATTTTGGTTTCAGACTGTGAATTTTAAATCATTATAACTAGGCTCAAATGCATCTTTATTAATAAAAATAGGAACCATTTTTGCCAATGAGAAATATGATTGTTTACTCATTAGCATAAAAGCCCATGCTTTGGGGTTCAACAAGCTCTTGGGAAGCGTTTTCTGCATCCTTCTGGTTGTGGAGTTGTTTTCCTTGCAAAAAGTTGTTGAGATGCCTGAAGAAGAGGTAGCTGGTTGTTGAGAGGTCAGGTGAATATGGTGGTGAGGCAAAACTTCATAACCCAATTCATTCAACTTTTGAAGCATTGGTTGTGTAATGTGTAGTCAGGCTTTGTTATGGAGAACTGGACCCTTGTTCTGTTGACCAATGCCAGGTGTAGGTGTTACAGATTTTGGTGCCTCTCATCGATTTGCTGAGCATATTTCTTAGATGGAGTTGTTTCACCAGGATTCAGAAAGCTGTAGTGGATCAGTCTGGTATCAGACCACCAAACAGTGATCATGACCTTTTTTTGGTGCAAGTTTGACTTTGCGAAGTGCTTTGGAGCTTCTTCTCAATCCAACCACTGAGCTGGCTATTGCTGCTTACCATATAAAATCAACTTTCCATCACAATCCAATTAGAAATGGTTCATTATTGCATACAACAAGAGAAGATGACACTGCAAAACAATATTTTATTTTTTTAAATTTTTGGTCAGCTCATGAGGCACCCACTTATCAAGCTTTTTCACCTTTCCAATTTGCTTCAAATGACAAATGACCATAGAAAGGCCTTTGGCAACGTCTCATGTAGTTGTAAGAGGATCCATTTTGATGATTGCTCTCAGTTAGCCTTTGTCAAGTTCCAATTGCTGGCCACTATTCTCCTCATCTTCAAAACTCTCATCTCCTTTGCAAAACTTCCTGAACCACCACTGCACTGGACATCGATTAGCCTATCTTGGGGCAAATGAATTGTTGATGTTGCCAGTTGTTTCTGCTGCCTTACAATCTATTTTAAATTCAAATAAGAAAGTCACTAGAATTTGCTTTATGTCTAATATAACTTACCTAGTCTAAAATAAACGTAAAATAAGCAGCAAGTAATGTCATTAACAAAACACATAAAGCACTAAATGTGCATTAAAATGATGTATAACACAACCACACTTATTAAGAAGGTATTCAGGTTGTGGAGGGCGTCGCGATGGGCGGAGCGGGGCGTCCGTGGTCGTCCTGGAACCGTGGATTCCAGTTTTGCAGAACTCTGATATCTGTGGATGCTAATATGGACTTCGTTTAAAAAAATCCATGGACCAGTAAAGGACAAAAACATGATCAGTTTGTATTTTGGCATTCAAATCCTAGCACTTTGGGAAAGGTTCTGAAGCCCCCTCTTACGTTGGAACTCTTCTGTAATGATCCTCTGAGTGTCACCTCAGGACCTCAGGCACACTCATGGCACGATGGCCAACCCTCAGGAGCACCTGAGCTGCTCCTCTTCTCCACATTTACCTTTGAGTGAAAACAAAGCCTTCAATGGACTACAGGATGACCTCGCACCTTTGGGGAGCCACGCTTCCCTCAAGCTTCTTAAGGACCAGCAGGAAAAGGGCATGGTGCAAACTGAGCTAGCTGAGGGCACGAACAGCCCCATCACCACAACAGTGTTGACAAGCATAAGTGAGGATTCCAGGGACCAGTTTGAGAACAGCGTTCTGCAGCTAAGGGAACAAGATGAATCGGAGATGGCCATGTCTCATGGGAACAGCAGCACTGTGGGTGGAGAGGGCACAAGCGGAACTGAAGACATCAAGATTCAGTTCAGCAGGTCAGGCAGCGGCAGTGGTGGGTTTCTTGAAGGACTATTTGGATGCTTAAGGCCTGTATGGAATATCATTGGGAAGGCATATTCCACTGATTACAAATTGCAGCAGCAAGATACTTGGGAAGTGCCATTTCAGGAGATCTCAGAGCTGCAGTGGCTGGGTAGTGGAGCCCAGGGAGCTGTCTTCTTGGGCAAGTTCCGAGCGGAGGAGGTGGCCATCAAGAAAGTGAGAGAACAGAATGAGATGGATATCAAGCATTTGAGGAAGTTGAAGCACCCTAACATCATCGCTTTCAAGGGTGTTTGTACTCAGGCCCCATGTTACTGTATCATCATGGAATACTGTGCCCGTGGACAACTCTCTGAGGTTTTGCGAGCTGGCAGGAAAATCACACCTCGATTGCTAGTAGACTGGTCCACGGGAATTGCAAGTGGAATGAATTATTTGCACCTTCATAAAATTATTCATCGTGATCTCAAATCACCTAATGTTTTAGTGACTCACACAGATGCAGTAAAAATTTCAGATTTTGGTACATCTAAGGAACTCAGTGATAAGAGTACCAAGATGTCCTTCGCTGGCACTGTCGCCTGGATGGCACCAGAAGTGATACGGAATGAACCTGTCTCTGAAAAGGTCAATATATGGTCTTTTGGAGTGGTGCTTTGGGAGCTGCTAACAGGGGAGATTCTGTACAAAGATGTAGACTCTTCAGCCATTATTTGGGGGGTTGGAAGCAATAGCCTACACCTTCCAGTTCCTTCCACTTGCCCTGATGGATTCAAAATCCTTATGAAGCAGACATGGCAGAGTAGACCTTGCAACCGACCTTCTTTTCGGCAGACACTCATGCATTTGGACATCGTGTCTGCAGATGTACTTGCCACCCCACAAGAAACTTACTTCAAGTCTCAGGCTGAATGGAGAGAAGAAGTGAAAAAGCACTTTGAGAAGATTAAGAGTGAAGGAACCTGTATCCACCGATTAGATGAAGAACTTATTCGAAGGCGCAGAGAAGAGCTCAGGCATGCTTTGGATATTCGTGAGCACTAAGAGCGGAAACTTGAGTGGGCTAATAATTTGTACATGGAACTGAGTGCCATCATGCTGCAGCTAGAGATGCGGTAGAAGGAGCTCATCAAACATGAGCAGGCCGTGGAGAAGAAGTATCCTGGAACCTACAAACGACATCCTGTCTGTCCAATAATCCACCCCAATGCCATGGAGAAGCTCATGAAGAGGAAAGGCCTGCCTCACAGACCTGGGATGCAGGCCAAGCGGCCAGATCTGTTGAGATCTGAAGGCATCCCCAGTGTGGAAGTGGCTCCCATGGCATCCCCTTTACCCGGGAGTCCCAAACTGTCCTCCTCCAGCAGCAAGAGCCAATATTGAAGCAAACCATGCCACCGACGTGGGAACAGCTGAGGCAGCCACAGTGACTTTGTGGCCATCTTGAAAAACCAGCCCGCCCAAGAGAATTCACCCCATCCCACTTCCCTCTACTAAGCTGAGCCCCAGTACCCATCTCCCCAGCACCGTAATCCTCTGCAGCAGCAATACCAGCAACCCCCACCTGCCGTGTTGCAGAGTCACCATCCCAGACTCAATATGCACGGACAGGACATTGCCACCTGCGCCAACAACCTGAGGTACTTTGGTCCTGCAGCAGCCCTGTGGAGCCCACTCAGCAACCACTCTCAAAGACAGATGCCTGGCTCTAGCCCTGACCTCATCTCCATGGCCATGGCTGCAGATTGTTGGAGAAGTTCTGAGCCTGACAAGGGCCAGGCTGGCCCCTGGGGCTGTTGTCAGGCTGACCCCTATGACCCCTGCCTCCAGTGCAGGCCAGAACAGCATGGCTCCCTAGACGTCCCCTCGGCCAAGCCGGTGGGGAGGAGCCCCAACCTTTTCAAGCCACCAGCACACAATCCCCTCTTGGAAAATGCCCAGGGTTCTGAGAAAATGGAAGAAAATGAATTCAGCAGTTGTCGGTCTGTGTCATCCCTTGGCGCCTCTCATCACATCACTCCCCCAGTGCTACCTCGCAAAACAAGGCCACTCCAGAAGAGTGGAGATGACTCCTCTGAAGAGGAAGAAGGGGAAGTAGATAGTGAAGTTGAATTTCCACGAAGACAGAGGCCCCATCGCTGTATCAGCAGCTGCCAGTCATATTCCACCTTTAGCTCTGAGAATTTCTCTGTGTCTGATGGCGAGGAAGGAAATACCAGTGACCACTCAAACAGCCCTGATGAGTTAGCAGATAAACTCAAAGATTGCCTGGCAGAGAAGCTTGATGACCTGCTGTCCCAGACGCCAGAGATCCCCATTGAGATATCCTCACATTTGGATGGGCTCTCTGACAAGGAGTGTGCTGTGCACCGCGTGAAAACACAGATGTCTCTGGGCAAGCTGTGTGCGGAGGAACGTGGCTATGAGAATCCTATGCAGTTTGAAGAATCGGACTGTGACTCTTCAGATGGGGAATGTTCTGATGCCACAGTCAGGACCAATAAACACTACAGCTCTGCTACCTGGTAATGAAAGAACACCCACCCTGAAGATCTCATAACTATACTGGCATTTCAAATTCACCCTACCCCCAGACTCTTCCCACTCTCCCCCTGCTTTTTTGTCTGGGAGGAGAGCTGCCCCATCTTTCTTACCCCTAGAAATGAGCTGCAATAACAGGAACATGAGACTTCACAAATCTCTGGAGAAAAATATCCAAATGAAATTAAGTCTCACTGAACATTTCAGTCAAGAATGGCAGGGATATATTTTATTGAATATTCTAGCTACTGTAACGTTGATATTTATTTTTGTTTGACATTTTAACACTTTGTACTGTAAAGAGTGAACTATATATGATAGAGAAAAAGACAATAATTTCTTGCAGAAAAAAAAGAGCAAAAGGAGGAAAGGAAAAAAAGTGAAATTTAGGAGCAACATCCTTGGGAGCTTGTGGGACCAGGAGGTATTATTGCTACTTGAACAGGGGACCAGTTCTTTTGGCTGTAAGTGACTGAAGAAGAGCCAAAGCAAGACATAATGAGCATTTTAGAAAACAAAGAGCAGCAGAAGAAAAGCAATTCCAGGGAACTTGTAAAAGACCACACTAAACTCAACCAGCTTGTCCAGATGGGAGATGCAAAGACCTAGAAAAGTTTGGTGACCAGCTACTGGTATCCAAGGTCTTTGAGGGCATGTATTCAAAACTGTGTATGTGGAAGCTGATCTCATTTTTAAAGTTTAAGCAGCATTTGGTAGTGAGACTTACAGGTAGTGTCCAACCTTGTCCTTGACAAATATTCCACTTTTTACTGCTGTCAGTGTCATGACCTTGGCAAGTGTGTTACCTTGACCAGTGTGTTGATTTTTCAGACTTGAGTGCCATTTTCCTGTATCCTACTTCCTTCCTACCTGTTGACTATGTCTTTTAGGGAAGAAATGGCCAGGGGAGGGAGAGCCTGAGGAAGAGAGAAGGGTAAGACAACAGTGCTGGAAAAGCAAATGTGCAATTTGTTAAAGGACATGCACAGAATGTCTCAGTTTAACTACATGGAGAAGATGGGAATCAACCCTCCCTGGGACCAGGTTGTTTGTCTTCTAGAGTTTTATTGACTTAAATAGAACAGTCCTTGAAGGCAGCTAGGAGGTGTATGAGTCTGCCCAGTGTCCAGTCCCAGACCATACCTTATGTTTGTATTAACTCATTCTAACCCCAGAAGCTTTCGTGAGTGGCTGCCACTGTCAGAAAAAAGGCAAAACAGGCAATTTGCAAAAGGCAGCCCCTTTCCCCACCATAATAGCTTTTCTGTTAAATGCTACTTGTAAAATGTATTTGGCTCCATGCAAATTTGAATAATTGGATTTGGAAATTCACAGAAAGAACAACTGATGCTAAGAAGAGATTGGAAAGATTTTATGTTGTCCAAGGCCTGAGATCCTTTCTGTCTCCAGAATCATGGGCTCTGAGAAACAAACCAAGGTATCTGCTTTGAGGAAATTTTAATCTAGAATTTGATATAAAAACAGATGTTGGCCTAGTTTCTGTCTCCAAGATTAGTCACTGCCAAACACTCTTTCTGGGCTCAAGACCTAGAGAGGATGGTTTAAACGCTTTGACACTGCATCAGATTGGACATCAGGCAAGACTTACACACACAGGTATTAAACCATTTCCAGTACAGGTAAAAACATCGCCCTCCTCCAAGTGACACTGATTGCATCAGCCAAAAAGCAAAAGCAGGAGGGAATTCAGAGCAGTTCCTTTTGCTTGTTTGATCCCTCCATTTGTTTACACCTTATGTTGAGACATTGATTTAAAATTTAGTGTCTATAATTTATAGCTCTTAGGTAGGATGAAGGAAAATGTTTAACTTATACAGAGAGCAGTATTGTTTCATTAAATTATTCCATTTTGTATGAATTCTGTAGCTGGACTACATGAAAGATCTTAAGTTATGGCATTATTATCATTGTTACTTTATTTTATAATAATTACTATCCTTCTCATTTTCTGTCGATCAGAAGGTGTGGGTTATGGTGTAGCACAGTGATTGTGTTGATTGCTAACCATGAGTTATTATGGATTTTTATGAAGGAATGAAAATGGAACTGCCGTGTGGGAGCTCCCTGGTATTCGTCTTAGCTGTATTCCCTCATTTTCTGTGTACAACAACAATCATCTGAGGATGCGGGTACTGCCCTGAGGCCCAGTGGTTAACGCTGTGATTTTGACTTGATCGCAAAAGCTCCTAGGTGGGCAGATGACTGAGAGGTGGACAAAGTTCCAAAGCTGTACACTTTCTAAAGTTTCTTAAGAAATAAAATCATGCAATCCATTAGGAAAAAAAAAAAAAAAAAAAGAAGGTATTCAGGGGACTTCCCAGGTGGTCCAGCGGCTGTGGCTCTGCACTCCCAATACAGGGGGCCCAGGTTCAATACCTAGTCAGAGAACTAGGTTCCATATACCACAACTAAATATCCCATATGCCGCAACTAAGATCCAGCACAGCCAAGTAAATAAATATAAAAGAATATATTCCAATATCAAATGGGAAATTTTAACAATGCAAAAACTGTAATTACATTTGCATCAAACATATATATGCATACATATAGCCATATATATATATATATATGGCTGATTTAAGTTGTATGAAATAAACCAATACAACATTGTAAAACTATTATCCTCCAATGTAAAAATATATATATATATATATATATATATATATATATAACTACCATTTGGAGAAATGAGTAAAAAAAGAGAAAGAAAGCCCAAAGTCAGTATAAGAAAAGAAATGGTAAAGATCAGTGAGGATAAGATTTAAAAAAAGGGATAGAAAAGATCAATTAAAACAAAACCAATATTTTGAAAAGAGAAAAAATTGATACATCTTTAGCCATGCTGACCATGAGCAAAAGAGAAAGGATCCAAAAAAGAAAAAAAAAATAAGAATAAGAAATGAAAGGGTAGAAATGAAAACCATCACTTGCTGTTGTTCAGTCATGCAGTCGTGTTTGACTCTTTGTGACCCCATGAACTGCACACCAGGCCTCCCTGTTCCTCACCATCTCCTAGAGTTTTCCCAAATTCATGTTCATTGCATCAGTGATGCCATCCAGCAATCTCAGGCTGTGACACCCTCTTCTCCTTCTGCCCTCGATCTTTCCCAGCATCAGGGACTTTTCCAATGAGTCTTCTGTTCACATCAGATGACCAGAATACTGCAGTTTCAGCTTCAGTATCAGTACTTCCAGTGAATATTCAGTGTTGATCTCCCTTAAGATTGTCTGGGTTAATCTCTTTACTGTCTAAGGGACTTTCAGGAGTCTTGTCCAGCACCACAGTTCAAAGGCATCAGTTCTTTGGTGTTCTGCCTCCTTTATGGCCCAGCTCTCACAACCATACATGACCACTGTGAAGACGATAGCCTTGACTACACAGACCTTTGTCAGCAGAGAAATGTTTCTGCTTTTCAACATACTGTTCTAAGTTTGCTATCACTTTCCTGTCAGGAAGCCATGGTCTTCTGACTTCATGCCTGCAGTCACCATCTGCAGTGACTTTGGAGCCCAAGGAGAGAAAATCTGTCACTACTTCCACCTTTTCCCCTTCTATTTGCCATGCAGTAATGGAACTGGATGCCATGGTCTTAGTTTCTTTGTCTTTTTTTTTAAATACTTAGACTTAAGCCAGCTCTTTCATCCTCTTCCTTCACCCTCATTAAGAGGATCTTTAGTTCCTCTTTGTTTTCTGCTATTAGAGTGGTATCATCAGCATATCTGAGGTTTTTCAAGTTTTTCCTACCTATCTTGATTCCAGCTTGTAACTCATCCAGATGACATTTCTCATGATGTGCTCAGCATATAGGTTAAACAAACAGGGGGACAGCAGACAGCCCTGCCATACTCCTTTCTCAGTCTTGAACCAATCAGTTATTGCATACAGCATTATGTTTCTTCTTGACCTGCATACAGGTTTCTCAGGAGACAGGTAAGATGGTCTGGTATTCCCATCTCTCTAAGAGCTTTCTACAGTTTGTCATGATCTATAGAGTCAAAGGCTTTAGGGTAGTTGATGAAACAGAGATAGATTTTTTTTTTCTGAAATTCCCTTGCTTTCTCTATAATCCAGTGCATGTTGGCAATTTGATCTCTGGCTCCTCTTCCTTTTCTAAACTCAGCTTGGACATCTGGAAATTCTTGGTTCACATAATGCTGAAGCCTAGCTTGCAAAATTTTAAGCATGACTTAAGATCTTGGGGGATGAGTGCAATTGTCCAGTGGTTAGTGGTCCACTTCGTGTATCACTGCCTTGTCATGATGAAGGGGCTTGCATAACTCAATGAAGCTATGAGCCATGCTGTGCAAGGCCATCCAAGATGGATGGGTCATAGCAGACAGTTCTGACAAAACGTGATCCACTGAAGGAGGGAATGACAAACCACCCCAGTATACTTGCCATGAAAATCTCATGAACTGTATAAAAGGAAAAAAAAAAAAAAACACTACAGAGATACTAAATATCATAAGAGAATACTCTGAACAGTTATATGCCAACAAAATGGACAACCTAGTAAAAATGCACAAATTTCTACAAACATATGACCTGCCAAGAATCAATGAAGGAAAAACAGTAATTTGAATAGATCAGTCACAAGCAGTGAATTTAAATTTGTAATAATAATAAAAAAAAATCACAGCAGACAACATTCAGGAATGGACAGCTTCACAGTAGAAATCTACCAAACATGTAAAAAAGAGTTAATACCTATCCTTTTCAAACTACTAAAAAAAAAAAAAAAAACTGGACAAGATGGAATGCTCTCAAATGCATTGCATGAAGCTATCATTACCTGATACCAAAGACAGACCAAGATAGTATTAGAAATAAATTTACAGACCAATATTTTTTTAGAAATTTATATGCAAAAAATCCTCAATAAAATGTTAACAAGCCAAGTCAAAAAACATATAAAAAGAATCATATACCATAATCAAGTTAGATTTATTCCAGGAAGTCAAGCATGATTTAATATTCACAAATCACTCAGTGTGATGCACAACATTAAAAAAAGAAAGGATAAAAAACCCATGATCATCTCAATAATCGAAAATGTCGAATCCTTTCATGATAAAAACTCTCATAAAAGTTACAATATGGAAAAATCTTAACATAATAAAGGCCATTTATGACACATCTATATGTAACATCATTTTCAACAGTTAAAAGCTGAAAGCTTTTCCTATGATTGAAAGGGCGCCTACTTGGTCCATGTTTACCATGGTATAGGAAGTCTTAGCCATAGAAATCAGAAAAGAAAAATTAATAAAAGACATTCAAATTGAAAGGAAGTTAACTTTTCACTATTTGCATATTACATAATATTACATTTAGAAAACCCTAATCTCTTAAACAATAAATTATTAGAACTAATAACTGAATTCAGTAAAATTGCAAGGTACAAGATTAATATGCTGAAAACTGTCACATTCTATACACTAAAAATAATGATGTATCATAAAGAGCATCAGTTCAGTTCAGTCACTCAATCATGTCCGACTCTTTGCGACCCCATGAATCGCAGCACGCCAGGCCTCCCTGTCCATCACCATCTCCCGGAGTTCACTCAGACTCACGTCCATCGAGTCTGTGATGCCATCCAGTCATCTCATCCTCAGTCGTCCCCTTCTCCTCCTGCCCCCAATCCCTCCCAGTATCAGAGTCTTTTCCAATGAGTCAACTCTTCACATGAGGTGGCCAAAGTACTGGAGTTTCAGCTTCAGCATCATTACTTCCAAAGAAATCCCAGGGCTGATTTCCTTCAGAATGGACTGGTTGGATCTCCTTGCAGTCCAAGGGACTCTCAAGAGTCTTCTCCAACACCACAGTTCAAAAGCATCAATTCTTCGGTGCTCAGCCTTCTTCACAGTCCAACTCTCACATCCATACATGACCACGGGAAAAACTATAGCCTTGAGTGGACGGACCTTAGTCGGCAAAGTAATGTCTCTGCTTTTGAATATGCTATCTAGGTTGGTCATAACTTTTCTTCCAAGGAGTAAACGTCTTTTAATTTCATGGCTGCAGTCACCATCTGCAGTGACTTTGGAGCCCCAAAAAATAAAGTCTGACACTGTTTCCACTGCTTCCCCATCTATTTCCCATGAAGTGATGGGACCAGATGCCATGATCTTCGTTTTCTGAATGTTGAGCTTTAAGCCAACTTTTTCACTCTCCTCTTGCACTTTCATCAAGAGGCTTTTTAGCTCCTCTTCCTTTTCTGCCATAAGGGTGGTGTCATCTGCCTATCTGAGGTTATTGATATTTCTCCTGGCAATCTTGATTCCAGCTTGTGTTTCTTCCAGTCCAGCATTTCTCATGATGTACTCTGCATAGAAGTTAAATAAGCAGGGTGACAATATACAGCCTTGATGTACTCCTATTCCTATTTGGAACCAGTCTGTTGTTCCATGTCCAGTTCTACCTGTTGCTTCCTGACCTGCATACAGATTTCTCAAGAGGCAGGATAGGTGGTCTGGTATTCCCATCTCTTTCAGTATTTTCCACAGTTTACTGTGATCCACACAGTCAAAGGCTTTGGCATAGTCAATAAAGCAGAAACAGATGTTTCTTTGGAACTCTCTTGCTTTTTCCATGATCCAGTGGATGTTGGCAATTTGATTTCTGGTTCTTTTGCCTTTTCTAAAACCAGCTTGCACATCAGTGAGTTCACAGTTCATGTATTGCTGAAGCCTGGTTTGGAGAATTTTGAGCATTACTTTACTAGCATGTGAGATGAGTGCAATGGTGCGGTAGTTTGAGCATTCTTTGGCATTGCCTTTCTTTGGGATTGGAATGAAAACTGACCTTTTCCAGTCGTGTGGCCACTGCTGAGTTTTCCAAATTTGCTGGCATATTGAGTGCAGCACTTTCACAGCATCATCTTCCAGGATTTGAAATAGCTCAACTGGAATTCCATCACCTCCACTAGCTTTGTTCGTAGTGATGCTTTCTAAGGCCCACTTGACTTCACATTCCAAGATGTCAGATTCTAGATTAGTGATCACACCATCATGATTATCTGGGTCATGAAGATCTTTTTTTTGTACAGTTCTTCCATGTATTCTTGCCACCTCTTCTTAATATCTTCTGCTTCTGTTAGGTTCATACCATTTTTGTCCTTTATTAAGCCCATATTTGCATGAAATGTTCTCTTAGTATCTCTAATTTTTTTGAAGAGATCTCTAGTCTTCCCGATTCTGTTGTTTTCCTCTATATAATCTTTTTAAAAATCACTTCAAAAAGAATAAAATACCTGGTTAACCAAGGATATGAAAGATCTATACTCTGAAAGCTATAAAACATTGGCAAAGGAAATTAATGATGATTCCAACAAATGGAAATATACCTCTTGCTCTTTGAAAGAATTATTATCATTAAAATGGCTATACTACCAAAGTAATCTATAAATTTAGTAAATTTTTTTATCAAAAAACCCATGGCATTTTTCACAGAATTAGGACAAATTATCTATGGATTTACCAAAAGCAATCGTGGAATTACCAAAGCAATCTTGAGGAAAAAAAAAAAAAACAAATCTGGATGTATCACATGCCAGACCTCAGACTATTCTACAAAGCTACAGTAATCAAAATAGTATGATATGGTACAAAACAGCCATATAGATCAAAGGAACACAATAGAGAGCCCAGAAATAAACCCATGTACCTATGATCAATTAATTTATGACAAAGACAGTGAGAATACAGAATGGAGTCTGTATTCACACTCAATTCAATCAGTGTTACTTCGAAAATTGGAGAGCCACATATGACTAAGTTGCCAACATTTATTAGATCATGGAGAGAGCAAAGGAATCCCAGAAAAGCATCTTCTTCTGCTTCATTGACTATGCTAAAGCTTTTGACTGCATGGATCACAATAAACTGGGAAATTAGTAAAGAGATGGGAATACCAGATCACCATACATGTCTCCTGAGAAACTAGTCTGCAGGTCAAGAAGCAACAGTTAGAACCAGACATGGAATGATGGACTGGTTCAAAATTGGGAAAGGAGTATGAAATGGCTGTATATATGTCATCTTGCTTATTTAACTTATATGCAGAGTACATCATGTGAAATGCTGGGCTGCATGAATCACAAACTGGAATCAAGGTTGCTAGAAGAAATATCAGCAATCTCAGATATTCAGATTATACCAGTCTAATGGCAGAAAACAAACAGGAACTAAAGAGACTTTTGAAGGTGAAAGTGGAGAGTGATAAAGCTGACTTAAAACTCAACATTCAAAAAATGAAGATCATGGCATCTGCTCCCATCACCTCATGGCAAATAGAAGGGGAAAAATTGGAAGCAGTGGCCAATTTTATTTTCTTGGCCTCCAAAACTACTGCAATAAGTGACTGCAGCCATGAAATTAAAAGATGCTTACTCCTTGGAAGGAAAGCTATGACAAACCTAGACACAGTATTAAATATCAAAGACATCACTTTGCCACCAAAGTCCATATATTCCAAGCTATAGTGCTTCCAGTTATCATGTACAAATATGAGAGTTGGACCATAAAGAAAGCTGAGTGCTGAAGAATTGATGCTTTCAAATCGTGGTGCTGGAGAAGACTCTTGAGAGTCCCTTGGATGGCAAGGAGATCAAGCCAGTTAATTCTAAAGGAAACTAATCCTGAATATTCTTTGGAAGGACTGATGCTGAAGCTCCAATACTTTGGTCACTTGATCCGAAGAGCTGACTCATCGGAAATGATCTTGATACTGGGAAAGATTGAAGGCAAAAAGAGAAGAGAGTGGCAGAGGATGAAATGGTTATATAACATCACTTACTCAATGGACATGGATTTGAGCAAACTCCAGGAGATAGTGAAGGACAGTAGATCCTAGCATGCTGCAGTGCATAGGGCCACAAAGAGCCAGACACAACTTAGGGACTGAACAATGTCAATATGTAAAAAAATAAGATTAGAACATTTTTTCACACCATATACAAAAGAAAACTCTGAGTTAAAAACCTGAATGTAATACTTGCAACCTTAAAATGTCTATGAGAAAACAAAGGAAGAACACTCATTTACATAAATCACAGGACTATTTTTTGGATTTGTTTCCTAAGTAAAAGAAATAAAAGCAAAACTGAAAAAAAATGTATTAAAGTGTCCTTCAATAGATGAATGGTTAAAGAAAAGATACAAGAATAAAATCACAGTATGTGTGACAACATCCATGTACCTGGAGGATATTATGTTAAGTAAGGCAGAGAAAGGCAAATACCATATAATTTCACATATAAGCAGAATCTAAAAAAATTAAAAAAAAAATTATCAAACATAAAATCCAAACTAACTCACCAATCCAAATTGGTGGTTGAAAGAGATTTCAAGGAGATGGACTAAATATATTAAGGGCATTAAAAGGTATAGTTTTTTTGGCTTAAAAATATATAAATCATGGGAATGTAATGTATACATAAGGGTTAATCAATATTGTAATAACTTTTATGGTGCTAGAACTGGACAGATTGTTGTCATCCTTTAATAGTGTATAAAGATATTTAATCATTAGTGTGTACAGCTTAAACTAAAATAATATTGTATGTTGTATACAACTCAATAAAAATTAATGTGAGAAAACTGACTCCAACCAAGAAAAAATTTAAAATGAACAAAGGTACAATGAAACAGAAAATAAAACTTCATAATACAGCACACATGGGGTGGGTAGGTATGAATGCTTGTTTCAATTGTATGTTTATATGTTATGTCAAAAATAAAAAGTATTTTACATTTTCAAAGCATAAAAATGTGAAGGTAACTTTCCTTGTAAACACTTTTAAACTCAGTTTGTAAACCATGTTTCAGTAGATGAAGTAAGAGTAACACACAACCAACTAGAATACAAAGTGTACAGCTACAAGTACTAGAATAGAAGCCCAAATTCTTATCATTTATGTCAGGAAGAGGCTTCTAGAGAGTGCCAAGGGCTGAGAAGGATAGAAGCATAATTTCATGGGCAAGGAGAAAGACTTCAACCACAATGATAGGTGGCTGCTTCACTTCAGAATCCTTGATCAAATGGGGCCTTGTCATATAGAGAGGCTTGGACACACTGAGATTGTAAATGGAAATAGACACCTACGTCTTCTGAATGGGAGAGGCAGTGCAGTGATCCAGAAGCCTCCAGTCTTGAGAATTTGGAGATCCAGATCCTAGGGAAATTGGAAGAGCATAAGCTTTGGATTCTGGATAACTTACTCTCCCTCTCTAATCCTAATTTCTCAACTAAGTGTGAATATCAAGAGCTATCTTTAATGCACACTTATGTTCCAAATACTACTCTGAGTGTCTTTCATGCATGCTAAGTTGCTTCAGTCATGTCAGACTCTTTGGAATCTATGGACTGTAGGCCACCAGGCTCTCTGTCCATGGGATTCTTCAGGCAAGAATACTGGAGTGGATTGTGCGCCCTCCTCCAGGGGATCTTCCCGAACCAGGGATGGAACCCGCATCTCTTATGTCTCCTATATTGGCAGGCAGGTTCATTACCACTAGCCCCACCTGACAAGTGCTGTTTAATGAGAATATGTCTTTCATACATATTCTCATTAAATCTACAACAAAATCTGTCTTAGAGATGAAGAATTCTGCATTTTTACCAATGAGGAAACAGATATAGAGGAGTTAAGTAACTTGGCCCAAATCAGACAACTAGGAAGTGCTAGCACCAAGGTTTAAACCTAGGTCGCCTAGAAATCTGTTCAGTTCAGTTCAGTCATTCAGTTATGTCCGACTTTTTGCAACCTCATGGACTGCAGTGCACCAGGCCTTCCTGTCCATCACCAACACCCAGAGTTTACTCAAACTCATGTCCATTGAGTCAGTGATGCCATCCAACCATCTCATCTTCTGTCGTCCACTTCTATTCCCACCTTCAATTTTTTCCCAGCATGAGTCAGTTCTTCGCATCAGGTGGCCAAAGTATTGGAGTTTCAGCTTTAGCATCAGTCCTTCCAACGAACACCCAGGACTGATCTCCTTTTGGATCTACTTGCAGTCCAAGGGACTCTCAAGAGTCTTCTCCAACACCAAACTCAGTTCAAAAGCACCACAGTTCAAAAGCATAAATTCTTTGGCACTCAGCTTTATTTATAGTCCGACTCTCACATCCATACATGACTACTGGAAAAACCGTAGCCTTGACTAGATGGACCTTTTTTGGCAAAGTAATGTCTCTGCTTTTTAATATGCTATCTAGGTTGGTCATAACCTTTCTTCCAAGGAGAAAGTGTCTTTAATTTCATGGCTGCAGTCACCATCTGCAGTGATTTTGGAGCCCCCCAAGATAAAGTCTCTCAGTGTTTCCACTGTTTCCCCTGTTTCCTCATCTATTTGCCATGAAGTGATCAGACCAAATGCCATGATCTGAGACTTCTGAATGTTGAGCTTTAAGCCAACTTTTTCACTCTCCACTTTCATTTTGATCAAGAGGCTCTTTAGTTGCTCTTCACATTCTGCCATAAGGGTGGTGTCACCTGCATAGCTGAGCTTATTGATATTTCTCCCGGCAATCTATTCCAGCTTGTGCTTCATCCAACCCAGCATTTCCCATGATGTACTCTGCATATAAATTAAATAAGCAGGGTGACAATATACAGCCTTGACGTACCCCTTTTCCTATTTGGAACCAGTCTGTTGTTCCATGTCCAGTTCTAATGGTTGCATCCTGACCTGCATACAGATTTCTCAAGAGGCAGGTGAGGTGGTCTGGTACTCCCATCTCTTTAAGAATTTTCCACAGTTTTTGTGTGATCCACACAGTCAAAGCCTTTGGCAGTCAATAAAGCAGAAGTAGATGTTTTTTTCTGGAACTCTCTTGCTTTTTCAATGATCCAACTAATGTTGGCAATTTGGTCTCTGGTTCCTCTGCTTTTTCTAAATCCACCTTGAACATCACGAAGTTCACAGTTAACATACAGTTGAAGCCTGGCTTGGAAAATTTTGAGCATTACTTTACTAGCATATGAGATATGTTCAACTGTGTGGTAGTTTGAGCATTCTTTGCCATTGCCTTTCTTTGGGATTGAAATGAAAACTGACCTTTTCCAGTCGTGTGGCCACTGCTTAATTTTCCAAATTTGCTGTCATATTGAATGTAGCACTTTCACAGCATCATCTTTTAGGATTTGAAATAGTTCAACTGGAATTTCGTCGCCTCCACTAGCTTTGTTCATAGTGATGCTTCCTAAGTCCCACTTGTGTTCACATTCCAGGATGTCCGATTCTAGATGAATGATCATACCAGAGTGATTATTTGGGTTATGAAGATCTTTTTAAAAAAATTAATTTAGTTATTTTAATTGGAGGCTAATTACTTTACAATATTTTAGTGGTTTTTGCCAAACATCGACATGAATCTGCCACAGGCGCACATGTGAACCCGTCCAGGAACGCCCTCCTAACTCCATTCCAATCCCATCCCCTAGGGTATCCCAGTGCATCAGCCCTGAGCGCCCTGTCTCATGCATCCAACCTGCACTGGCAATCCACTTCACATATGATAATATACACGTTTCAATGCTACCCTCTCAATTCATCCCACCCTTGCCTTCTCCCACAGAGTCCAAAAGACTGTTCTTTACATCTGTGTCTCTTTTGCTGTCTCACATATAGGGTCATCATTTCCATCTTTTGAAATTTCATATATATGCGTTAGTATACTGTATTGGCGTTTTTCTTTCTGACTTATTTCACTCTGTATAATAGGTTCCAGTTTCATCCACCTCTTTAGAACTGATTCAAATGCATACTTTTTAATAGCTGAGCAATGTGAAAGTGCTGCACTCAATTAACCAACAACTTTGGAAAACTCAGCAGCGGCCACAGGACTGGAAAAGGTCAGTTTTCATTCCAATCCCAAAGAAAGGCAATGCCAAAGAATGCTCAAACTACCGCACAATTGCACTCATCTCACACGCTAGTAACGGAGAAGGTGATGGCACCCCACTCCAGTAATCTTGCCTGGAAAGTCCCATGGATGGAGGAGCCTGGTAGACTGCAGTCCTTGGGGTCGCGAGGAGTCGGACACGACTGAAAGACTTCACTTTCACGCACTGGAGAAGGAAATGGCAACCCACTCCAGTGTTCTTGCCTGGAGAATCCCAGGGATGGGGGAGCCTGATGTGCTGCCATCTATGGGGTCGCACAGAGTCGGACACGACTGAAGTGACTTAGCAGCAGAACACGCTAGTAAAGTAATGCTCAAAATTCTCCAAGCCAGGTTTCAGCAATACGTGAACTGGGAATTTCCACATGTTCAAGCTGGTTTTAGAAAAGGCAGAGGAACCAGAGATCAAATTGCCAACATCTGCTGGATCATGGAAAAAGCAAAAGAGTTCCAGAAAAACATCTACTTCTGCTTTATTGACTATGCCAAAGCCTTTGACTTTGTGGATCACAATCAACTGTGGAAAATTCTGAAAGAGATGGGAATACCAGACCACCTAACCTGCCTCTTGAGAAACCTGTATGCAGGTCAGGAAGCAACAGTTATAACTGGACATGGAACAACAGACTGGTTCCAAAGAGGAAAAGGAGTACGTCAAGGC
Source organism: Budorcas taxicolor (assembly GCF_023091745.1). NCBI lineage: Eukaryota > Metazoa > Chordata > Mammalia > Artiodactyla > Bovidae > Budorcas > Budorcas taxicolor. The sequence goes on along the minus strand of NC_068935.1, from coordinate 83,947,536 downwards.
TGTATATTGTCACCCTGCTTATCTAACTTATATGCAGAGTACATCACAAGAAACACTGGGCTGGAAGAAACACAAGCTGGAATCAAGATTGCCAGGAGAAATATCAATAACCTCAGATATGCAGATGACACCACCCTTATAGCAGAGAGTGAAGAGGAACTAAAAAGCCTCTTGATGAAAGTGAAAGGGGAGAGTGAAAAAGTTGGCTTAAAGCTCAACATTCAGAAAATGAAGATCATGGCATGCGGTCCCATCACTTCATGGGAAATAGATGGGGAAACAGTGGAAACAGTGTCAGACTTTATTTTTGGGGGCTCCAAAGTCACTGCAGATGGTGACTGCAGCCATTAAATTAAAAGACGCTTGCTCCTTGGAAGAAAAGTTATGATCAACCTAGATAGCATATTCAAAAGCAGAGACATTACTTTGCTGACTAAGGTCCGTTTAGTCAAGGCTATTGTTTTTCCAGTACTCATGTATGAATGTGAGAGTTGGACTGTGAAGAAGGCTGAGGGCCAAAGAATTGATGATTTTGAACTGTGGTGTTGGAGAAGACTCCTGAGAGTCCCTTGGACTGCAAGGAGATCCAACCAGTCCATTCTGAAGGAGATCAGCCCTGGGATTTCTTTGGAGGGAATGATGCTAAAGCTGAAACTCCAGTACTTTGGCCACCTCATGCGAAGAGTTGACTCATTGGAAAAGACTCTGATGCTGGGAGGGAATGGAGGCAGGAGGAAACGGGGATGACAGAGGATGAGATGGCTGGATGGCATCACAGACTCGATGGACATGAGTCTGAGTGAACTCTGGGAGTTGGTGATGGACAGGGAGGCCTGGCGTGCTGTGATTCATGGGGTCACTAAGAGTCGGACATGACTGAGCGACTGAACTGAACTGAATATTCCATTGTGTATATGTACCACTGCTTTCTTATCCATTCATCTGCTGATGGACATCTAAGGTTGCTTCCATATCCTGGCTATTGTAAAGAGTGCTGTGATGAACACTGAGGTACATGTGTCTCTTTCAATTCTGGTTTCCTTGGTGTGTATGCCCAGCAGTGAGATACACACTTCTGGGTCATATGGCACTTCTGTTACCTTTTTTTTAAAGGAATCTTCACACTGTTCTCCATAGTGCCTGTACCAGTTTGCATTCCCACCAACAGTGTAAGACAGTTCCCTTTTCTTCACACCCTCTCCAGCATTTACTTTTTGTCGACTTTTTGATAGCAGACATTCTGTTTTGATTTGCATTTCTCTGATAATGAGTGATGTTGAGCATCTTTTCATGTGTTTGTTGGCCATCTGTATGTCTTCTTTGGAGAAATGTCTATTTAGTTCTTTGGCCTATTTTTTATTGGGTCATTTATTTTTCTGGAATTGAGCTGCAAGAGCTTGTATATTTTTGAGATTAATTCTTTGTCAGTTGTTTCGTTTCCTATTATTTTTTTCCATTCTGAAGCCTGTCTTTTCACCTTACTTATGGTTTCCTTCATTGTGCAAAATCTTTTAAGTTTAATTCGGTCCCATTTGTTTATTTTTGCTTTTATTTCCATTACTCTGGGAGGTGGGTCATAGAGGATCCTGCTGTAATTTATGTCAGATCTTTTTTGTATAGGTCTTCTGTTTATTCTTGTCACTTCTTAATATGTTCTGGTTCTGTTAGGTCCATACCATTTCTGTCCTTGATTGTGCCCTTCTTCACATGAAATATTCTCTTGGTATCTCTAATTTTCTTGAAGAGATCTCTAGTCTTTCCCATTCTATTGATTTCCTCTATTTCTTTGCACTGGTCACCGAGGAAGCGTTTCTTATCTCTCCTTGCTCTTCTTTGAAATTCTGCATTCAAATGGGTGTATCTTTCCTTTTCTCCTTTGACTTTAGCATATCTTCTTTTCACAGCTATTTGTAAGGCCTGCTCAGACAGCCATTTTGCTTTTTTGCATTTCTTTTTCTTGTGGATGATCTTGATCCCTGACTCCTGTATAATGTCACAAACCTCCATCCATAGTTCTTCAGCCACTCTATCATATCTAATCCCTTGAATCTATTTGTCACTTCCACTGTATAATCATTAAGAATCTGATTTAGGTCATACCTGAATGGTCTAGTGGTTTTCCTTTCTTTCTTAAATTTAAGTCTGAATTTGGCAATAAATATTTCATGATCTGAGACACAGTCAGCTCCTGGTCTTTTTTTGCTGACTGTATAGAGCTTCTCCATCTTTGGCTGCAAAGAATATAATTAATCAGTATTGACCATCTGGTGATGTCCATGTGTAGAGTCTTGTCTTGTGTTGTTGGAAGAGGGTGTTTGCTATGACCAGTATGTTCTCTTGGCAAAACTCTATTAACTTTTGATCAGCTTCATTTTGTACTCCAAGGCCAAATTTGCCCTCTACTCCAGGTGTTTCTTGATTTCCTACTTTTGCATTCCAGTCTCTGATAATGTAAAGGACATCTTTTTTGAATGTTAGTTCTAGAATGTCTTTCAGGTCTTCATAGAACCATTCAACTTTAGCATTACTGGTCAGGGCATAGACTTGTATTTCTGTGATAGTGAATTATTTGCCTTGAAAGCGAATAGAGATCACTGTTTCATTTCTGAGATTGTGCCCCAGTACTACATTTCAGACTCTTTTGTTGACTATGAAGGCTACTCTATTCTAAGGGATTCTTGCCCACAGTAGTAGATATCATGATCATCTGAATTAAATTCATCCATTCCAGTCCATTTTAGTTTGCTGATTCCTGAAATGTCAATGTTTCCTCTTGCCATCTCCTGTTGGAGCACTTTCAATTTGCCTTGATTCATGGACCTAACATTCCATGTTCCTATGCAATATTGCTCTTTATAGCATCAGACCTTGCTTCTATCACCAGTCACATCCATAATTGGGTGGTGTGCTTGCTTTGGCCCTGTCTCTTCATTCTTTCTGGAGTTATTTCTCCACTCATTTCCAGTAGCATATTGGGCACCTACTGACCTGAGGAGTTTATCTTCCAGTTTCCTATCTTTTTGCTTTTTCCTACTGTTCATAGGGTTCTCAAGCCAAGAATACTGAAGTAGTTTGCCATTCCCTTCTCCAGTGGATCACATTTTGTCAGAACTCTCCACCATGACCCGTCTGTCTTGGGTGGCCCTACACGGCATGGCTTATACTTTCATTGAGGTAGACAAGCCTGTGATCCATGTGATCAGATTGGTTGGTTTTCTGTGATTGTAGTTTCCAGTCTATCTGCCAACTGATGGAGAAGAAGAGGCTTGTGGAAGCTGCCTGATGGGAGAGACTGACTGAGGGGGAAACTGGGTCTTGTTCTAATGGGCCAGGCCATGCTCAGTAATTCTTTAATCTGATTTTCTGTTGATGGGTGGAGCTATGTTCCCTCCATGCTATTTACCTGGGGTCAAACTATGGTGGAAGTAATGAAGATAATGGTAACCTCCTTGAAAAAGTCCCATGCACATACTGCTGCACTCAGTGCCCCCAACCCTGCAGCAGGCCACCCCCAACCCACGACTCCACTGGAGACACCTGGACACCCCTGGAGTCTGGGTCAGTCTCTTGTGGGGTCACTGCTCCTTTCTCCTGGATCCTGGTGTGCAGAAGGTTCTGTTTGTGCCCTCCAAGAGTCTATTTTTCAGTCCTGTGTAAGTTCTGACAGGTCTATGGTGGTGTTAATGGTGATCTCCTCCAAGAGAGCTTATACCATACCCACGTCTGCTGCACCCAGATCCCCTGCTCCTGCTGCAGTGCACTGCTGATCCATGCCTCCACAGGAGATGCTCAAACACAGTTCTGTCTCAGTTTCTGTGGCGTCTCTGGGTCCTGGTGCACACAAGGTTTGTTTGAGCCCGCTGAGTATCTCTGGTGGGAATGGGGTTTGATTCTAAAAGCAAATTCACCCTGCCTACCATCTTGCTGGGACTTCTCCTTTGTCCTTGGACATGGCATATCTTCTCAAAGTTGCTCCAGCATCATGCAACCGCCACTCCAGTGCCTACCATTTTGCTGGGGCTTCTCTGACCTTGGAGGGGAGATATCTCCTCATGGCCACTCCAGCACCATGCAGCCACCCCTCCAGCCGTCTAGAAATAGTTTGGCTCTTAAATATTATGCTAGATGAAGCTTGATCCCAACTATATCATTTGTAATTTGTCCCCCTAGCCAAGCCCTTCCTTGAGGAATTCAGCACAATTCCACAGTGCTTAGAGACAGAAGAAATTCCTAGTCATAATGCTGGGCTATAAACACTATCTAGATGACCATAGTAGTAACAGTATCTTGGGTGGTTAGGTGACCTCACTAAAGGGTGTTAAAATAGCAAAGAAGAAAAATGGTAGGCCTCACAAAACTGAGGGACAGGGAAAGCAGCTACATATCAACTTGTATGGAAGTACTTCAGCATTTGATGTGTATGTAAGTGAATGAAAAGCATAGTGAAAAGGACATGAGCTTATGAATCCAAATGATGCAGTCAATAGAGGTAACCTCTAAGGGAGCATAATATGGTAAAAGAGAATAGACTGTCTCTAGGAGCACTGATAGAGAATAACTATCACAACTGGGTTGCCAACTCATTTCATTATTAGACTCCTTATCTGTTTGATATGAGATGGAGAAATAGAAGGAAGCTAAATAGAGGGAAGCTAAATTATGGGAAATTTTAATGGGCCAAGGCTATAAGTCGTGTAAATCATTTCCACATATCTAAGTCATACGGCTACACCTAACTGCAAAGGAGGCCTGGAAATGCTGAATATCTGTATGACCAGAAGGAAAAGGGGATGTTTTGTAAACAACTAACCAGTCTCTGCCATAGCGCCATCTTAACTTTTTACTTATGGCACCTCATTGTATTCTCCAATAACACTTTAAAGGTGATTACTATTATTTTTTCTATTTTTCAGGTGATCAAATTGAGATGGCAGAGTCATATGCTCATTATCAGCCCACTCATACATGGGATTAAGGTCTATTGAAATTCATAAGAATATTTTTTTTCATGTCTACAAATAATTCTGTCTGGTAGTTTAAAAAGGATTTGAATTAAACCTATAGATTGATTTTGGGGAGAAATGACATATTTATTATATTAAGTCATCCAATCCATGAACACAGTGTGTATCTCCCCATTTATTTAGATTTTCTTGATTTTTCACCATTTTGCAATTTTCGTTATACATAACTAATATATATTTCATTGAAGTTTATATAAAAATATTTCATTTTATTTTAAGTGACTGTAAATGTTTTCAATTTTGGTTTACCCATTCTCATTCTTAGCGTGTAGAAGTGTGGATTTCTTTGTGTTGATTTTGCATCCTGAAAACTTGTTGAAATTGCTTATTACTTTTGTAGATTCAGAGATTTTCTATGTAAAAGAACCATGAATGGTTTTATTTCTACATTTCCAATCTTTATGCCTTTTACTTCTTTCTATTTCTTTAGTTAAGTGGCCAGAATTCCAATTTTTATGTTAGAAGAGTGATAAGGGCAGGCATCTTTACCTTGTTCCAAACACAGGACAAAGCTATATTCACTATCAAATACGGTATTAGCTGTAGGATTTTGGAGATGATCTTCATCAAGTTCTAATTATTCCTATTCTTAACTTCTTGAGAGTTTTTATCATGAATAGGTGGTAGATTTTTCAAGTTAACTTTTACATTAATTAATACCATCATATGATTTTTCTTCTTTGGGCTACTTATAAGGTGGATTGCATTCACTGATTTTCAAAAGTTGAACCAATATTGCATACTATTTGGTCACACTGTTGGACATGGTTTACTAATATTTCATTCTGTATGTCTGTATCTATGTCCATGAGAGATATTGACATATAGCTTTCTTTACATTTTTTACTTGATATTCTTCGACTTTGGTATCAGGGTCATATTGTCCTCATAAAATAAGCTGAGAAGTGTTAATCTCTTCCATTTTCTAGGAGAGGATACGGAGAATTAATTCGATGTCTGGTAATGCAGTGAAACCATATAAGTCAGGAATTTCTTTTTTGGCATTTTTGAATTCTGAATCTAATTACTTTGGGTTATAAGACTATTGAGAAAGCCCATTTCATCTTGGTTGAGATTTGATAGTTTGTAGTTTTATTGATCTATTTCTTATAAGATGTCAAATTTGAATACTCCATTATTATCCTTTTAATAGCTGGCAGATCTGCAACGATATTCTTTATTTCATTCCTAACATTGATGTTTTGGTCTTCTCTCTTATTTTTGTCATTTTTGCTAGAGGTTAAGTAATTTTGCTGATTTTTTTCCCCAAAGGTATAACTTTTTGTATTATTGTTTTTTTAAATTGTTTTGCTGCTTTCAATGATATCAGTATCTGCTCTCATCCTTAATATTTCCTTTCTTCTGCTTACTTTGCTCTTTTATCTCCCTAGTTTCTTGAGTCAGGATCTCAGATTACTGCTTTGAGAATTTACCTTGTTTCTAAATGTAAGAACTTAGATCTATAAATTTCCTTCTTAGCACTACTTTAGGTGCATTACACCTCTGAAATAGTTTTTATCAGCAATTACTTTAGCCACTCTTGTTTTTTATAGTCAATATATATATTTATGTTCAACTTCCTTATGTCTTTGTTTTCAAGTATGTTTCCTGTGAAGAACATGTAGTTGGGTCATATTTTTATCATTTTACTAGTTTCTATCTTTTGGTTAGTGTATGTGGTTTACATAAATTGTTCATTGTTATTATTTAGTTGCTTAGTTATACCGAACTGTTCTGGGACCCCAAGGACTTTTGCCTGCCAGGCTCCTCTGTCCATGGTATTTTCCAGGCAAAAATAATGAAGTGGGTTGCCATTTCCTTTTCTAGGGGATCTTCCTGACCCAGTGCTAGAACCTGTGTCTCCTGCAATGGCAGGAGGATTCTTTACCATTTAGCCACCTGAGGAATTATTGATGTAGTTGAGCATAAGTCTACTCCTTTTTTTTGGTAATGTTTCCTCGATTTCTCATTCATCTCTTTTTTGGCCTGTGCATTACTTGAACAGTTAGTTAGAAATCCATATAAATCAATCAATATGGATTCTAAAAGACTGTTGGTGGAGTAGAAGGATGTTCACTCAATTTCTCTATGATAACATCAAAACTGAAACTAGCTGCTGAACAACCATCAACAGGAGAATGTTGGAATCCACTAATAAAAGATACCCCATGACCAAGGGCAAAGGAGAAGCCATAACAAGATGGTGGGAGGGACACAATCACATTTAAAATCAAACCTCATACCTGCCAGAGACCTTTGGAAGGCACCTTACCTGCTTCCTGAGAAACTTGTATGCAGGTCAAGAAGCAGCAGTCAGAAGCAGACATGAAACAACAGACTGGTTCAAAATTGGGAAAAGAGTATGATAAGGCTGTATACTGTCACCCTGCTTATTTAGAAGAGTGCATCATGTGAAATTCCAGGCTGGATGAAGCGTGAGCTAGAATCAAGATTGCCAGGAGATATATCAATAATCTCAGACATGCAGATGACACCACCCTTATGGCAGAAAGCGAAGAGTAACTAAAGAGCCTCTAGATAAAGGTGAAAGAGGAGAGTGAAAAAGCTGGCTTAAAATTCAACATTCACAAAGATCATGGAATCCAATCCCATCACTTCATGACAAATAGATGGGGAAACAATGGAAACAGTGACAGACTTCATTTTCTTGAGCTTCAAAATCACTGTGGATGGTGACTGCAGCCATGAAGTTAAAAGATGCTTGCCCCTTGGAAGGAAAACAATAACAAACCTAGACAGCATATTAAAAAGCAGAGATATTATTTTTCCAAAAAAGGTCCGTCTAATCAAAGCTATGGTTTTTCCTGCAGTCATGTACGGATGTGAGAGCTGGGCAGTATAAAAAGGCTGAGTGCTAAGAATTGATGCCTTCAAACTGTGGTGCTGGAGAAGACTCTTGAGAGTCCCTTGAACAGCAAGGAGATCAAATCAGTTAATGCTAAAGGAAATCAACCCTGAATATTCACTGAAAGGTCTGATGCTAAAGCTGAAGCTCCAATACTTTGGCCACCTGATTACTCAGGTGTTGACTCATTGGAAAAGACCCTAATGCTGGGAAAGATTGAAGGCAGGAGAAGTGGACAACAGAGGATGAGATGGTTGGATGGCATCACCGAATCAATGGACATGAGGTTGAGCAAACTATAGAAGATGGTGAAGGACAGAGAACCTTTGAATGCTGCTGTTCATGGGGTCACAAAGAGTTGGAAATAACTGAATGACTAAGCACAGCACAGCACCCTGTTTAAGTCTAGCATGTAGGTCCTGTCCTACTTTTGTTGCTGTGGTTTTGAACACAGCCTTTGTTGTGGTGGTGAAGCCTCCATTTTGTCTCTGTTGATGTTGTCCAAATAATGGAATGTTCTTTCCCAGGCAGGGTCATTCAATGTCTCTCTTTGGGAGAGGGAAATTTCAAGATCATGAAGTTATAAGGACAGAGTTTTCCTGGACATTGGGCCCTTGTTTTGTGGGAAAACCCTGCCTATGGGATATGCACAGTTGTGTATCCAGGCTAAGTCATTATTATGTCAGGGTCCCTCTTGCTAGTTCCACCTGGCTACATGGGGTAAAAGACTTGCTGGGCAATGCTTTCCTTATTTTTAGAGTGGGAGTGGGGGCCAGAGTTAGGGGGGATGTTGCCAGATCCTATCCTTCATCTCACCCTTAGCTGGTTTTGACATATAGTTTTAATTAATAACATCTGGACTTTGATCCCTGAAGCCCTCTCATCTGTGATTCTGTGAATGTTTGTGAGGAGAATCCTGGCCCTCAAAAGAGGCTCTGATTAGTTAAGACTGGCTTTGATTGGAATCTCCTGTTTTCACCGTGTTTTAGGAGCAAACAGGAGCATACAGGCTCACATGTGATGGAAGCTATATCTTTGTGTTCAATTATGCAAACTGAGCAGGAGTCAACACAAACAACAACATAAGGTTTAGTCTGCTTTGATGGCTGTCATGATGTTTAACTGAGATGGAGGGATACGAGAGTGCTTTGTGAATACTCACAGCTCAAGAAATGAAAGTTGGAAAACAAGAATGTTAAATGCTACATTTTAGAATGTTTATGAGATGAAGTAGCATACAAAAATTCTTGGTGGGAATTGGAATCATGTATATGGCTATGCAGGTGACTATGGTGTGGACACATATCACACAATAGTTACTAGGTCCAACTGTGTACTATGTATTTACACATCAATTTGTAATGTCCTTAGATTTGGGAATTCCTAAATGTGTCTGAGTATATTCCCTCAGAATATCAAATAGTTACTGTATAATCATAAATTTTCCCACTGAATAAAGAATTAGAGCTGTGGAAGTTTAATGAATTTATGAAATGTCCCTGAAGTGGCTATGGCCAAAATTAGAATGGTTTTTGTAAATTAAACAAAAATATGTAAATTTTTTGGACCAGTACATCATTTTCTCATTTAGTGCCCATACCAGCTTTTGTGTTTCTACTTTGCTATTATAACAGACTAGTTCTTTTCCACACACTGTCCACCTTAACCTTTATGCCTGTTTCTAATAGACACATTTAATAAAATAAACATATTTCAGTTGTTTTCCTCTTGTTCTTTAAGGCAGGAGATTTAAACCTGAGTACATGGTAAAACATAACTTTTTGTAAGTCAACATCTTTCTAAGGAGCAGGAGGATCAAAGCTCTTGACTGACTTTCAAAGGGTTCTATGATCTAGATGGTTTAAGAACTATGAGTTTTAAGATTACTTATAGTTTTAAGATGCCAATACTACTTCCTTTCATTCAGAGTTTTCAGAGGGCTCCTGACAAATGCCCAAGGTCAGACAGCTAGGGAATGAAGCTCTTGGGATTTAAATCTAAATTTAATGGGATAAAAAGAAAGTCAGAAACCATTATTGGGCAAAAACTCAGATCACTTTCACAAAACACCATTCTAGAACGATATGGGGGCATCTTGCCAGCTGCTGTCTTATCCTTGCCCCTCCTAATCTAGTAAGAGGCCTAGGCAGCCCCGGGCTTCCTGGAATGCTTATCAGACATATATCTTTCCCAAATTGAAATATTTTCCAAAGCCTGTTATAGATCTCAGAATTTTTAAGGATATAATTAAGTCTGTTACCCCCTCTCCCCGATCCTAGGATCATGTAAAAGACTCATGTACCTGTTGAAGTGTCAGATACCTTCCAAACTTTTCTCTGACAATAACCAATAGCATCAAATATCCCTATTTTGAATTATTTTTTTCTTATGAGTCCAGTACTTTCTGAGATTCTTAGAGAATCAGAGCCTGAAGTGTTCTGAGCCAGAAGAGACCATTTTACAGGTAGAGGTGGGGAAAGATTAATCCAGAGTCATTGAGCGAGTTAGTGGAAAGTAGATCAGAAACCAGAATTCTTTACTTCCAGTCAAATAATCATCAATATATGAGTGGCACAGCTTCTTACAAACCTTCCCTTTTTCCTCTGCCCCACTCTCCACCTACTCACCACCAATCTGCAACTTATGCCAGTTGCTGGTGAGGGGAGAAGGGCAAAGGAAGAGGTAATAAGTACACAAGGAAGGCCAAGGAAGGAGTCATGCTTCAGCCAGTGGGCTTTCATGGGCTGCCAGGCCTTTTTTTTGTCTTCTGAAACAGTCCGACCTCACTGTAACCAAATTTAGCTTATTGAGGGAATTAGATCATCATCTTGTGGGAGTGGGAAAGCATAGTCACTCCACCAAGCTGCCCGTGGAAACCATTGGGGGCCAAGAGAGTGAGTAGGGGACTTTCATAACAATTAGCAAAACCAGTGACTATCTGCTAGACAATGTGAGAGGTATATTAAATATATTTTGTTCATCTATTTTCCTCTACACCTCAGAAAGTATGAACTGTTAATATCAGTGAGAAAACTGAACCCCCAATGAATGATATGACTTACTTAAGGTTACACAGCCAGCAAATGTCAGTGTTAGAACTAAAACCCAGATGGGACTGCAATAAGCATGCTGTTTCTCAATAATAAGATTGAAATGTATACTATGTGACAAATACTGTACTAAGCTCTTGGATGTAATATTAAAATATTTACAATAAACCTATGAGTTATATATTGATACTCCCATTTTTCAGGAAAATAAATGGAGACTCAGACGGTAAGTGTGACTTGCCTAAGATCTAGATAGCTAGTAAATAGTTGGTCAGGATGTCAGGATTTTAAGCCAGATTTATGTTACTTTAAAGCCCACATCTTCCACCATGCTGCCTCTTTCAGAGATTTGGCGGAATAGTATAGAAAGGATGAATGAGACTTTCAAGGAGAAGTTCCTCTTGATGACTTTGGGGATAACTTGAATATCTTAACATGCTCAGTGTATGACATTATAATTTTAGGAGTCAAGAACAAGCTCAAGGAATAAGATTGGGTATCTGTGATGTCTGGATCCCAGAAAAGTGTTAAGTCCTCCAGTCCTACTCTACATTCTAGAACCACTTGGGTACAATGAAATAGGGCAACTGAACAGATCGGGAAACTGAAGGAACTCCACTAGCATCAAAGTGAAAAGAGATTACTTAGAAGACTAAAGATCAACTCCACCCTTGGAATGGTATTCCCCATTGTGCTTTCAGGGGCTGCACCCCTGGAGTGAATTGTTATAAATAAGAACACATGTTGCTGATTTTCTGCTACTTCTTTTCAACTGATTCTTTTCTGTCTGTAAAGCACTATCATCCTAGCTTACGTAGGAGCAGGCCAAATCAGATAGATGCCACCTGTGCTCTACCATTCCTAGACTTAACCTATGAAGTGAGAGTTAAGGCCTTGCTGCTGGCCCATAGGTTTCCATCTTTATGGTAAATCCCCCCCTCACCCCCCCACCCCCCACCCCCTTTATTTAATTTTTACAGAAGCTCCTGGGTTTCAGTATAGTCATCTCTAAAATTATGGATAATGAGTTTATGATCTCTTTATTAGCTTGGTGGTCTGGATTTGCACTTTTGTGACCCAGTAGTTTAGCATAGCGCTTAACCCCAAATATTGCTCATAAATTAGATAGATTAATGAAATCAACTTCACAAAGCATTTCCATCTCTTTTGTTTAGTACACAGGACAGACAAAACAGAAACTCAGGATCTGACCTAGTTTCCAAATTCAGTTTATCTAATCACCAACCTGATTCCTTCTTAGGATTTCCATCCAACCAGTCTTTCAAGCCCTGCTTGTACACCTGCAGTCACAGGAACTCATGAATGAACAGCTCACTTACAAAAGTTTTCCTTGTGCAGGATGAACTTAGTTTCTCCATGGCTTCCTCCTGTGGTTTGTAGCTCCTTGGTACCAAGCAGACTGTCTTTTCTGTATGCCCTGTCACAACATATGAGCTCCAGTTCATTCAATGACTCTTTACAGAACCTGAGACCTTGCCACTTCTTCACCCTACTGACCTGTCTTCTGTTTCCACTCTACTTTTTCTATGTCATTTTTGGAGAAATGAGAGCCACAGCTGGAAAGAAAATACTTGCTGGGCAACAGAGAGGAGAGAAGAATGTTACCCACTGTGTTCTGAAAAGTAATAACTCTATTAATATAGTATAAAGTGAAATTTGTTTTTTAAGAAACCAACTTCTTGATCAGAGATCTACAAATTATAACACATGAGCCAAATATGGTCCATTCCCTGTTTTTATAAACAAGGTTATACTGGAACTCAGCCATGCCCATTCATTTGCATATCGTGTATGGCTGCTGTCATGATATAAGTGCTGAATTGAATAGTTGCTACAAAGACCATATCTTCACAACACCTAAAATACTTAATATATGACCCTTTAAAATTTTTGCAAAGCAATTATCCTTCAATATAAAAAAGCTCTATATAAATATCCACAGTGTATATTCAAAATGTATGTAGAGATTTGGAAAATGGAAAACTAGCATTTCATTAATAATTTTTGTTTAATTAAAATCACAAATGTATGAAAAAAGTTGCAATGTTCTTAGTGATCACCAATATGCACAATTTCAATTAGCAATGCATAGGTTTTATCATCTTTCCTCTATTCTATTTTTTTCTGATTGCATTATTGAAAGGCAGTCTTACATTTGCTGAATCTAATATTAATAATAAAAATGTTGGCTTACAAAATCTTTGTCAACCACTCTTCTTGATTTATATTGGGATCCTCATAACAAGTTCATTGGTAAAAACAAAAATGAAAATACAAAATGAGACTTGGAGAGCTGAAATTCACTGCCCAATTCATATAACTTGAGTGTGTCCAGAGATGAATTTTTAAAAAAAATTAATTTATTTTAATTGGAGGCTAATTACTTTACATTATTGTGGTTTTCACCATACATCAACATGAATCAGCCATGGGTGTACAGGTGTCCCCCTATCCTGAACCCCCCACCTACCTCCCTCCCCATCCATCTCTCTGTGTTGCTCCAGAGATGAATTTTTAGCCCAAGTCTGTTGCTTCACAGTACATGTTCCTTCACCTCATGGTCCCTTCAGTGTTCACCACCAGTTACTTCAAGCTGGGACATGTTGCAGTGCTACGACTTCACCATTTCTAGTTGCCCTACCTGAGTTCTCACTATGAGCCAATGTTTGCCTAGATCAACCCTGCAGGGCTCAGGTCAGTTCTGGTCAGTCATTCCTTTGTTCCATTCCTGGTCAGCAGCAAGGTGACCAGAACTGTCTCCTTGGCTAGTGATCAAGATAGACTTTTTAGAGAATAAGCCATTGTGGAATCTTTGCCTACAGAGATAAAGAAACTAGGCTGGCTGAACCTCAAGGCACAACATGGCAAAGAGAGAGCCCCCCACTCAGTCTGTGTTACAGTCCAGGAGAAAGACTGTAGGCTGACTGATGGAGTCATCTCTCTGTCACCATCACTCACGTCTTTGACTCTAGAATACTTTATAAGTAATAGAAACGTGAGAGAGAGAATTAGAATGAATATGTACCTGATCAGCAAGGACAAATTCCTTTGATTTAATTATTTCATTATTAACTAATCCTGTTTTTTTTTAGAGAGAGCTCATTTAGAAATTTCTTTGGCTTCTAACAGAACTGGGCATGGCTGAAAAAATATTTCTCTCCATACTCTGATAAGACCTGGCTGAGCCTCTAGAAAGGGGCCCAGCTAAGGCCAGTCCTATATAGGCAGTCCTACTCCAGGACACCCAGGTTAGAGGGGTGGGAGAGGGCAGTCAATACAAGCAGTGTACACTACCATGATGCCTTCCCTCATACCTGAGCTCCTCACCCCAACCCCATATTTATACACAAAATGAACCAGCAATGGAAATCATGGCTGCACAAGAATACTAGGAGCAAGGGATTATAGGTACACATCTACCATACAAATTTTAGTACCAAAAAATTCCAGAATTCAAGGGGCCTTTGGGGATCATATTGTCCAACCATATAATTTTATAAATTGGAAAACTCATGTTGGAGAAATGAAATGATCCAGATAAGGTCACACAGAGATCAGTGAGATCAATTCACATGCACAGAATCATTAGACTCTTTAAGCTGAAAAGTCCTATAGATGTCATTTGTTAAACTCCTTCATTTTAAAGATGAGGAAACTGAGGCACAATCTCCAGGGCAGAAATTGTGTCTGATTCTTTTATATGTCCCCATACCTAACAAATTACCTTGCATACAGCAAACACTCAAAAAGTGTTTTTAAAAAGGCATAAAATCTTAAGTAAGGACCTTTGGCGCTGTGTTGTTTACCCAATTCTCATTTTACAGGTAAATAAATCAAGTCACAAAGAGGGAAATGGATTGCTATACATCCAGAAAGAAATAGAGCTTAGACTAGAACTCAGTTATCCTAAGGCTAAACAATGTGCTCAAGGTCCCACAGTTGATATATGACATTGCAAAATGATTCTATTTTTTCCTTGTGGAATATTTCACATTTATGCCTTCCTTTCTTCCTCTTTTCATTCTTTCCCTCCTCAAGCATCTCCTGAGCACTTCTCATGCATGAGGGAATACAGTAATCATAATATCCAGTTCCTGCAAGTAAAAGTTCATATCCTCTGGAAGAGACAGATATGCAAACAGGTATTTACAAAACACACTCCAGCTGAGGTCTGGAGGCAGCCATGCTTAAATCAGAATGGAAGAACTATGAAACATTTCTCAGAGGGACAGACATTGGAACTGACTCTCATGAGATATTAGGAGCTGATTAAGAATATAAAGGGGGAAACCAGTTCAAATAAAAATAATAGTGTGTAAAAGGCATGATATATTTGAGTAATATTGAATAGTAAATCAAGGCTGCTACATAGGATACCTTGGGGAAGGGTGGAGGAAGATATTAAGGGGAAAGAAAAATGGTAAGTCCAGATTATAAGAGACTTGAATGACAGACTTAGCAGGATAGCATTTAGTCTGAAGATCAATAGGAAAATTTTTGAAGCAAGTGACTGATGTAGTCAATTTTGTGGTATAAACTTATTATCATGTAAGAGTAGAGGCATTTCTTACCTCTCTCATAAGATACCCTTGACTCTATAGTTGTTTACTCTGCTGCAGTGTTTGGACCATAGGGAGCTTAGTAGGCACTGAGTGTACGATTCTCACTATGCTTTTGAGGACTTTCCTGTCTTTGGGATTTCTAGAAACTTCTCTTCTCAAACAATCCTCACTTCTAATCATTTCTCCCTCTCTTAGCAAATTCAAAGGTCTGGGGAACTGCAATGTGGTATATAAAATGTGATTTGGAAAGGAAATGACCCAGATACTTATGCATTTTCAATTAATTTTGGATGTGGCTGCAGGGGTACATCAGTACAGTTCAGTTCAGTCTCTCAATGGTGTCTGATTATTTGCGACCCCATGAACTGTAGCACGTCAGGCCTTGCTGTCCATCACCGATTCCCGGAGTTCACCCATTGTTTACTCATGTCCATTGAGTCAGTGATGCCATCCAGCCATCTCATCCTCTATTGTCCCCTTCTCTTCCTGCACCCAATCCCTCCCAGCATCAGAGTCTTTTCCAAAAGTCAACTTTTCGCATGGTCAAACTATTAGAGTTTCAGCTTTAGCATCAATCCTTCCAAAGAACACCCAGGACTGATGGCCTTTAGAATGGACTGGTTGGAACTCCTTGCAGTCCAAAGGACTCTCAAGAGGCTTCTCCAACACCACAGTTGAAAACCATCAATTCTTCGGCGCTCAGCTTTCATCACAGTCCAAATTTCACATCCATACATGACTACTGGAAAAACCATAGCCTTGACAAGATGGACCTTTGTTAGCAAAGTAATGTCTCTGCTTTTTAATATGCTATCGAGGTTGGTCATAACCTTCCTTCCAAGGAGTAAGCGTCTTTTAATTTCAGGGCAGCAATCACCATCTGCAGTGATTTTGGATGCCAGAAAAATAAAGTCTGACACTGTTTCCACTGTTTCTCCAACTATTTCCCATGAAGGGATGGGGCCAGATGCCATGATCTTCGTTTTCTGAATGTTGAGCTTTAAGCCAACTTTTTCGCTCTCCTCTTTCACTTTCATCAAGAGGCTTTTTAGTTCCTCTTCACTTTCTGCCATAAGGGTGGTGTCATCCGCATAGCTGAGGTTAGTGATATTTTTCCTGGCAATCTTGATTCCAGCTTGTGCTTCTTCCAGCCCAGCATTTCTCATGTTGTACTCTGCATATAAGCTAAATAAGCGGGGTGACAATATACAGCCTTGACGTACCCCTTTTCCTATTTGGAACCAGTCTGTTGTTCCATGTCCAGTTCTAACTGTTGCTTCCTGACCTGCATATAGGTTTCTCAGGAGGCATGTCAGGTGGTCTGGTATTCCTATCTCTTTCAGAATTTTCTACAGTTTATTGTGATCCACAGTCAAAGGCTTTGGGAATGTCAATATAGCTGAAATATATGTTTTTCTGGAACTCTCTTGCTTTTTTGATGATCCAGTAGATGTTGGCAATTTGATCTCTGGTTCCTCTGCCTTTTCTAAAACCAACTTGAACATCTGGAAGTTCACGGTTCATGTATTACTGAGGCCTGGCTTGGAGAATTTTGAGCATTACTTTACTAGCGTGTGATATGAGTGCAATTGTGCAGTATTTTGAGCATTCTTTGGCATTGCTTTTCTTTGGGATTGGAATGAAAACTGACTTTTCCCAGTCCTGTGGCCACTGCTGAGTTTTCCAAATGTGCTGGCATATTGAGTGCAGCACTTTCACAACATCATCTTTCAGGATTTGATATAGCTCCACTGGAATTCCATCACCTCCACTAGCTTTGTTCGTAGTGATGCTTTCTAAGGCCCACTTGGCTTCACATTCCAGGATGTCTGGCTCTAGGTGAACGATCACACCATCACAATTATCTGGATCGTGAAGATCTTTTTTGTATAGTTCTTCTGGTGTTTTCTTGCCACCTCTTCTTAATATCTTCTGCTTCTCTTCGGTCCATACCATTTCTCTCCTTTATCGAGCCCATCTTTGCATGAAATGTTTGCTTGGTGTCTCTAATTTTCTTGAAGAGATCTCTCGTCTTTCCCATTCTATTTTTTCCCTCTATTTCTTTGCATTGATCGCTGAGGAAGGCTTTCTATCTCTTCTTTTTTTTTTTTCTAATTTTTATTTTTACTTTATTTTACTTTAAAATACTGTATTCGTTTTGCAATACATTGATATGTATCCTCCACAGGTGTACATGAATTCCCAAACATGAACCCCTCTCCCACCTCCCACCCCATATCATCTCTCTGGATCATCCCCGTGCACCAGCCCCAAGCATGCTGTATCCTGCATCAAACATAGCCTGGTGATTCATTTCTTACATGATAGTATACATGTTTCAATGCCATTCTCCCAAATCATCCCACTCTGTTCCTCTCCCTCAGAATCCAAAAGTCCACTCTACACATCTGTGTCTCTTTGGCTATTTCGCATACAGGGTCATGATTACCATCTTTCTAAATTCCATATATATGTGTTAGTATACTGTATTGGTGTTTTTCTTTCTGGCTTACTTCACTCTGTATAATCGGCTCCAGTTTCATCCACCTCATTAGAACTGATTCAAATGTATTCTTTTTAATGGCTGAGTAATACTCCATTGTGTATATGTACCACAGCTTTCTTATCCATTCATCTGCTGATGGACATCTAGGTTGTTTCCATGTCCTGGCTATTATAAACAGTGCTGTGATGAACATTGGGCTACACGTGTCTCTTTCAATTCTGGTTTCCTCGGTGTGTATGCCCAGCAGTGGGATTGCTGGGTCATAAGGCAGTTCTATTTGCAAATTTTTAAGGAATCTCCACACTGTTCTCCATAGTGGCTGTACTAATTTGCATTCCCACCAACAGTGTAAGAGGGCTCCCTTTTCTCCACACCCTCTCCAGCATTTATTGCTTGCAGACTTTTGGATCACAGCCATTCTGACTGGTGTGAAGTGGTACCTCATTGTGGTCTTGATTTGCATTTCTCTGACAATGAGTGATGTTGATCATTTTTTCATGTGTTTGTTAGCCATCTGTATGTCTTCTTTGGAGAAATGTCTATTTAGTTCTTTGGCCCATTTTTTGATTGGGTCGTTTATTTTTCTGGACTTGAGCTGCCTAAGTTGCTTGTATATTTTTGAGATTAGTTGTTTGTCAGTTGCTTCATTTGCTATTATTTTCTCCCATCAGAAGGCTGTCTTTTCACCTTGCTTATAGTTTCTTTTGTTGTGCAGAAGCTTTTAATTAGGTCCCATTTGTTTATTTTTGCTTTTATTTCCAGAATTCTGGGAGGTGGATCATAGAGGATTCTGCTGTGATGTATGTCAGAGAGTGTTTTGCCTATGTTCTCCTCTAGGAGTTTTATATTTTCTGGTCTTATGTTTAGATCTTTAATCCATTTTGAGTTTATTTTTGTGTGTGGTGTTAGAAAGTGATCTAGTTTCATTCTTGTACAAGTGGTTCACCGGTTTTCTCCACACCACTTGTTAAAGAGATTCTCTTTAATCCATTGTATATTCTTGTCTCCTTTGTCAAAGATAAGGTGTCCATATGTGTGTGGATTTATCTCTGGGCTTTCTATTTTGTTCCATTGATCTATATTTCTGTCTTTGCACCAGTACCATACTGTCTTGATGACTGGCTTTGTAGTAGAGCCTGAAGTCAGGCAAGTTGATTCCTCCAGTTCCATTCTTCTTTCTCAAGATAGCTTTGGCTATTCGAGGTATTTTGTATTTACATACAAATCTTGAAATTATTTGTTATAGTTCTGTGAAAAATACCGCTGGTAGCTTGATAGGGATTGCATTGAATCTGTACATTGCTTTGGGTAGTGTATTCATTTTCATTATGTTGATTCTTCTGATCCATGAACATGGTATATTTCTTCATCTATTAGTGTCCTCTTTGATTTCTTTCATCAGTGTTTTATAGTTTTCTATATATAGGTCTTTAAATTCTTTAAGTAGATATATTCCTACGTTTTTTATTCTTTCCATTGCAATGGTGAATGGAATTTTTTCCTTAATTTCTTTTTCTACTTTCCCATTATTAGTTTATAGGAATGGAAGGGATTTCTGTGTGTTGATTTTATATCCTGCAACTTTACTATATTCATTGATTAGCTTTATTACTTTTCTGGTGGAGTCTTTAGGGTTTTCTATGTAGATGATCATGTCATCTGCAAACAGTGAGAGTTTTACTTCTTCTTTTCCAATTTGTATTCCTTTTATTTCTTTTTCTGCTCTGATGGCTGTGACCAAATCTTCCAGAACTATGTTGAATAGTAGCGGTGAAAGTGGGCACCCTTGTCTTGTTCCTGCCTTTAGGGGAAATGCTTTCAATTTTTCACCTTTGAAGATAATGTTTGCTGTGGGTTTGTCATATATAGCTTTTATTATGTTGAGGTATGTTCCTTCTATTCCTGCTTTCTGGAGAGCTTTTATCATAAATGGATGTTGAATTTTGTCAAAGACCTTCTCTGCATCTTTTGAGATAATCATATGGCTTTTATTTTTCAATTTGTTAATGTGGTGAATTACATTGATTGATTTGCAGATATTGAAGAATCCTTGCTTCCCTGGGATAAAGCCCACTTGGTCATGGTGTATGATCTTTTTAATGTGTTGTTGTATTCTGATTGCTAGAATTTTGTTGAGGATTTTTGCATCTATGTTCATCAGTGATATTGGCCTGTAGTTTTCTTTTTTTGTGGCATCTTTGTCAGGTTTTGGTATTAGGGTGATGGTGGCCTCATAGAATGTGTTTAGAAGTTTATCTTCCTCTGCCATTTTCTGGAAGAGTTTGAGTAGGATAGGTGTTAGCTCCTCTCTTATTTTTTGGTAGAATTCAGCTGTGAAGCCGTCTGGACCTGGGCTTTTGTTAGCTGGAAGATTTCTGATTACAGTTTCAATTTCCGTGCTTGTGATGGGTCTGTTAAGATTTTCTATTTCTTCCTGGTTCAGTTTTGGAAAGTTGTGCTTTTCTAAGAATTTGTCCATTTGTTCCACGTTGTCCATTTTATTGTCATATAATTGCTGATAGTAGTCTCTTATGATCCATTGTATTTCTGTGTTGTCTGTTGTGATCTCTCCATTTTCATTTCTAATTTTATTGATTTGATTTTCTCTCTTTGTTTCTTGATGAGTCTGGCTAATGGTCTGTCAATTTTATTGATCCTTTCAAAGAACCAGCTTTTGGCTTTGTTGATTTTTGCTATGGTCTCTTTTGTTTCTTTTGCATTTATTTCTGCCTTAATTTTTAAGATTTCTTTCCTTCTACTAACTCTGGGGTTCTCCATTTCTTCCTCTTCTAGTTGCTTTAGGTGTAGAGTTAGGTTATTTATTTGACTTTTTTCTTGTTTCTTGAGGTATGCCTGTATTGCTATGAACTTTCCTCTTAGCACTGCTTTTATAGTGTCCCACAGGTTTTGGGTTGTTGTGTTTCCATTATCATTTGTTTCTATGCATATTTTGATTTCTTTTTTGATATCTTCTGTGATTTGTTGGTTATTCAGCAGCATGTTGTTCAGCCTCCATATGTTGGATTTTTTAATAGTTTTTCTCCTGTAATTGAGATTTAATCTTAATGCATTATGGTCAGAAAAGATGCTTGGAATGATTTCGAATTTTTTGAATTTTTCAAGGTTAGATTTATGGCCCAGGATGTGATCTATCCTGGAAAAGGTTCCATGAGCACTTGAGAAAAAGGTGAAATTCATTGTTTTGGGGTGAAATGTCCTATATATATCAATTAGGTCTAACTGGTCTATTGTATCATTTAAAGTTTGTGTTTCTTTTAATTTTCTGTTTAGTTGATCTGTCCATAGGTGTGAGTGGGGTATTAAAGTCTCCCACTATTATTGTGTTATTGTTAATTTCCCCTTTCATAGTTGTTAGCATTTGTCTTACGTATTGCGATGTTCCTATGTTGGGTGCATATATATATATTTATAATTGTTATATCTTCTTCTTGGATTGATCCTTTGATCATTATGTAGTGGCCTTCTTTGTCTCTTTTCACAGCCTTTGTTTTAAAGTCTATCTTATCGGATATGAGTATTGCCACTCCTGCTTTCTTTTGGTCTCTATTTGCGTGATATACCTTTTTCCAGCCCTTCACTTTCAGTCTGTATGTGTTCCTTGTTTTGAAGTGGGTCTCTTGTAGGCAGCATATATAGGGGTCTTGTTTTCATATCCATTCAGCCAGTCTTTGCCTTTTGGTTGGGGCATTCAACCCATTTACATTTAACGTAATTATTGATAAGTATGATCCCATTGCCATTTACTTTATTGTTTTGGGTTCGGGTTTATACACCCTTTTTGTGTTTCCTGTCTAGAGAATATTCTCTAGCATTTGTTGGAGAGCTGGTTTGTTGGTGCTGAATTCTCTCAGCTTTTGCTTGTCTGTAAAGCTTTTGATTTCTCCTTCATATTTGAATGAGATCCTTGCTGGGTACAGTAATCTGGGCTGTAGGTTATTTTCTTTCATCAGTTTAAGTGAGGAAAGGCCATTCCTTCCTAGCCTGAAGAGTTTCTTTTGAAAGATCAGCTGTTATCCTTATGGGAATCCCCTTGTGTGTATTTGTTGTTTTTCCCTTGCTGTTTTAATCTTTGTTATTTGTGTTTGATCTTTG
Source organism: Budorcas taxicolor (assembly GCF_023091745.1). Lineage (NCBI taxonomy): Eukaryota > Metazoa > Chordata > Mammalia > Artiodactyla > Bovidae > Budorcas > Budorcas taxicolor. The sequence goes on along the minus strand of NC_068935.1, from coordinate 83,925,394 downwards.
TTAATTTCATTAATCTGTGTCTTGGGGTGTTTCGCCTTGGGTTTATCCTATTTGGAACTCTCTGGGTTTCTTGGACTTGGGTGATTATTTCCTTCCCCATTTTAGGGAAGTTTTCAACTATTATCTCCTCAAGGATTTTCTCATGGTCTTTATTTTTGTCTTCTTCTGGGACTCCTATAATTCGAATGTTGGAGCTTTTCATATTGTCCTGGAGGTCTCTGAGATTGTCCTCATTTCATTTAATTAGTTTTTCTTTTTTCCTCTCTGATTCATTTATTTCTACCATTCTATCTTCTATTTCACTAATCCTATCTTCTGCCTCCGTTATTCTACTATTTGTTACCTCCAGAGTGTTTCTGATCTCTTCTATTGTGTTATTCATTATATATTGACTTTTAAAAATTTCTTCTATGTCCTTGTTAAATCTTTCTTGCATCTTCTCAATCCTTGTCTCCAGGCTATTTATCTGTGGTCCATTTTTATTTCAAGATTTGGATCATTTTCACTATCAATATTTGGAATTCTTTCTCAGGTAGATTCCCTCTCTCTTCCTCTTTTGTTTGGTTTGGTGGGCATTTCTCTTGTTCCTTTACCTGTTGAGTATTCCTCTGTCTCTTCATCTTGGTTATATTGCTGCATTTGGGGTGGCCTTTCTATATTCTGGAAATTTGTGGAGTTCTCTTTATTATGGAGTTTCCTCACTGTGGGTGGGGTTGTATCAGTGGCTTGTCAAGGTTTCTTGGTTAGGAAAGCTTGTGTTGAAGTTCTGGTGGGTGGAGATGGATTTCTTGTCTCTGGAGTGCAATGGAGTGACCAGTAATGGGTTAGGAGACATCAATGGTTTTGGAGTAACTTTGAGCTGCCTGTATATTGAAGCTCAGGGGTGTGTTCCTGTGTTGCTGGATAATTTGCGTGGTATGTCTTGCTCTGGAACTTGTTGGCCCTTGTGTGGTGCTTGGTTTCAGTGTAGGTATGAAGGCGTTTGATGAGCTCTTCTCGAGTAATGTTCCCTGGATTCTGGAGTTCTCTGATGTTCTCAGGATTTGGACTGAAACCTCCTGCTTCTGGTTTTCAGTTTTATTTTTATAGTAGCCTGAAGACTTCTCCATCTATACAGCACTGATGATAAAACATCTAGGTTAAAGATGAAAAGTTTCTCCACAGTGAAGGACACCCAGAAAGGTTCACTGAGTTATATGGAGAAGAGAAGAGGGAGGGGGTAGTTAGAGGTGACTGGAATAAGATGAGGTGGGATCAAAAGAGGATAGAGCAAGCTAGCCAGTAATCACTTCCTTATGTGCACTCCACAGTCTGGACCACTCAGAGGTATTCACGGAGTTATACAGGGAAGAGGACAGGGAGGAAGTAGACAGAGGTGGCCAGGAGGATAAAAGAGGGAGATGAAAAGGAGAGAGACAGATCCAGCCAGTAACCAGTTCCTTAAGTGTTCTCCACCGTCTGGAACACACAGACATTCACAGAGTTGGGTAGAGAAGAGAAGGGGGAGGGAAGAGACAGAGGCAACTTGGTGGAGAAAAAGGAGAGTCCAAGGAGGAGAGAGTGGTCAAGCCAGTAATCTCGCTTTCAGGTAAAATTGGGTAGTGAAGTTGGGGTTTTTAAATGTACAAAATTGACAACAAATACCAAAAAGCAAAGATTAAAAACCTAGAGTAGAGGTTGGATTTTCAAGAATACAATATTAAAGAAAAGAAGAAGAAGAAGAAGAAGAAGAAGAAGAAGAAGAAGAAGAAGAAGAAGAAGAAGAAGAAGAAGAAGAAAAAACAAAGCCACAAGAATTATTAAAAGACAACAACCACCACACAAAGACTACATATGGCATTTGCTTTAAAAAACAGGGTCTTTCTTTTTTTTTTGGAAAGTAATAGTAGGTTATAAAATTAAAAATTAAAGGAGAAATAGAGGATTTAACAATTTTAAAAAGTTAAGGAAAAAAAAGAAGAAAAAGAAAAGAAGAAAAAACAACCACATAACAGCATCAAAAAAAAAATAAAAAAAAGAATGATCGTAAAAATAGTAAAGATATATCTGGCCCTTTCTCTGGTGTTGTGGGCAGTGTGGGCTCACTTCCTAGGCGGTTCCCTCTGTTTAACTTCTTCTGTTTGCTGGTCTCTTCAGTGTCTGATTTCCCTCCTGAGATGGGATGGTGGACACTTTTTTTTTTTTCTTTTTTAGGCTCACTTGTTCAGTTAACGCCAAAGAATGCTCAAACTACCACACAATTGCACTCATCTCACATGCTAGTAAAGTAATGCTCAAAATTCTCCAAGCCAGGCTTCAGCAATAGGTGAACTGTGAACTTCCTGATGTTCAAGCTGGTTTTAGAAAAGGCAGAGGAACCAGAGATCAAATTGCCAACATCCGCTGGATCATGGAAAAAGCAAGAGAGTTCCAAAAAAACATCTATTTCTGCTTTATTGACTATGCCAAAGCCTTTGACTGTGTGGATCACAATAAACTGTGGAAAATTCTGAGAGAGATGGGAATACCAGACCACCTGACCTGCCTCTTGAGAAATCTGTATGCAGGTCAGGAAGCAACAGGTAGAACTGGACATGGAACAACAGACTGGTTCCAAATAGGAATAGGAGTACATCAAGGCTGTATATTGTCACCCTGCTTGTTTAACTTCTATGCAGAGTACATCATGAGAAATGCTGGACTGGAAGAAACACAAGCTGGAATCAAGATTGCCAGGAGAAATATCAATAACCTCAGATATGCAGATAACACCACCCTTATGGCAGAAAGTGAAGAGGAACTCAAAAGCCTCTTGATGAAAGTGAAAGAGGAGAGTGAAAAAGTTGGCTTAAAGCTCAACATCAGAAAAGTAAGATCATGGCATCCAGTCCCACCACTTCATGGGAAATAGATGGGGAAACAGTGGAAACAGTGTCAGACTTTATTCTTTTGGGCTCAAAAATCACTGCAGATGGTGACTGCAGCCATGAAATTAAAAGATGCTTACTCCTTGGAAGAAAAGTTATGACCAACCTAGATAGCATATTCAAAAGCAGGGACATTACTTTGCCGAGTAAGGTCCATCTAGTCAAGGCTATGTTTTTTCCTGTGGTTATGTATGGATGTGAGAGTTGGACTGTGAAGAAGGCTGAGCGCCGAAGAATTGATGCTTTTGAACTGTGGTGTTGGAGAAGCCTCTTCAGAGTCCCTTGGACTGCAAGGAGATCCAACCAGTCCATTCTGAAGGAGATCAACCCTGGAATTTCTTTGGAGGGAATGATGCTAAAGCTGAAACTCTAGTACTTTGGCCACCTCATGTGAAGAGTTGACTCATTGGAAAACACTCTGATGCTGGGAGGGATTGGCGGCAGTAGGAGAAGGGGACGACCGAGGATGAGATGGCTGGATGGCATCACGGACTCGATGGACGTGAGTCTGAGTGAACTCCGGGAGATGGTGATGGACAGGGAGGCCTGGCGTGCTGCGATTCATGGGGTCGCAAAGAGTCGACACGAGTGAGTGACTGAACTGAACTGAACTGAACTGTTCAGTTGCACTGTGGGGAGGGAGGCATGCTGCAAAAGAGTAACACTGGCATGTGCACACAGTGTCTCAGCCCTGCTGGGCCTGCTGCTGCTCGCGGCGCACAGCACTCAGGCTCTACGTTGCTCTGCCAGGAATCTTCTGAGGCTGGCCCTAGGCTGCATGCACCTCCCCGGTCTAAGCCGCTCTGGTTCAGCACTCAGGTAGCCCTCAGAGGCGTAGATTCGGTTGGGACTGCATTTTGTGCCCTTCCCAGGTCCGAGTAGCTCAGGTGTTTGGTGAGCACAGTTGCTGCAACTTATCGCCTTTCCTGTCTCTGCTGCTCAGTTTTCTGGGTGTAGTGGATGGTGACTGTCCAGAACCCCCAGAAGTCTTAGCAAAGAAGCCTGCTTGCAGTTTGGTACGTAAAGTCTCTCTGGGGCTGCGATTGCCCCCTTCCAGCCCTTTTGGCTCTGGTTGCCTGTCACTGGCGGGGGATGGTCTGCAGCCGGCTATTTCTATTCAGTCCTTTGTTCTGTGTGCCGTCCTGGCGGTGTCTTATGTTCGAGCTTTTCACATGGTAGCTTTCGCACAGTCTGGTTTGCCAGCCCAAGTTAGTTCATTCTGGTTACGTGCTGGGCGTTCCTTCCCTATTCTTAAAAAGCACTGCAGCCCGTGCCTCCCGCGCCTCCCTGCCCTGCCCCCACTTGTTAGTGGCAGATGCAGGCATCTGTGCTGCTTTTCCGCTGGGGGAGTTACTGTTGGGCTCGTAATCTTTTGGTTTAATTTATTTACTTATTTTTCCTTCCTGTTATGTTGCCCTCTGTGCATCCAAGGCTCACCACAGACTCGGCAGGTAGAGTGTTTCCTGGTGTTTGGAAACCTCTCTTCTTAAGATTCCCTTCCCAGGACGGGATTCCCTACTCAGGATGGAGCTCCCTCCCTACCTCCTTTGTCTCTTTTTTTTGTCTTTTATATTTTTTCCTACCTGTTTTTGAAGACAATGATCTGCTTTTCTGGGTGCCTGATGTCCTCTGCCAGCATTCAGAAGTTTTGTGGAGTTTGCTCAGGGTTAAAATGTTCTTTTGATGAATTTGTGAGGGAGAAAGTGGTCTCCCCATCCTATTCCTCCACCATCTTAGGACCCCCCCCCATCTCTTCTTGATATTCTTTGGAACTCTGCATTTAGATGCTTGTATCTTTCTTTTTCTCCTTTGCTTTTTGCTTCTCTTCTTTTCACAGCTATTTGTAAGACCTCACCAGACAGCCATTTGCTTTTTTGCATTTCTTTTCCATGGGGATGGTTTTGATCCCTGTCTCCTGTACAATGTCATGAACCTCAGTCCATAGTTCATCAGGCACTCCATCTATCAGATCTAGGCCCTTAAATCTATTTCTCACTTCCACTGTATAATCATAAGGGATTTGATTTAGGTCATACCTGAATGGTCTAGTGGTTTCCCCTACTTTCTTCAATTTCAGTCTGAATTTGGCAATAAGAAGTTCATGATCTGAGCCACAGTCAGCTCCTGGTCTTGTTTTTGTTGACTGTATAGAGCTTCTCCATCTTTGGCTGCAAAGAATATAATCAATCTGATTTCGGTATTGACCATCTGGTGATGTCCATGTGTAGTCTTCTCTTGTGTTGTTGGAAGAGGGTGTTTGCTATGACCAGTGCGTTTTCTTGGCAAAACTCTATTAGTCTTTGCCCTGCTTCATTCTGCATTCCAAGGCCAAATTTGCCTGTTACTCCAGGTGTTTCTTGACTTCCTACTTTTGCATTCCAGTCCCCTAGAATGAAAAGGACATGTTTTGGGGGTGTTAGTTCTAAAAGGTCTTGTAGGTCTTCATAGAACCGTTCAACTTCAGTTTCTTCAGCATTACTGGTTGGGACATAGACTTGGATTACCATGATAGTGAATGGTTTGCCTTGGAAATGAAAGGAGATCATTCTGTCATTTTTGAGATTGCATCCAAATACTGCATTTCAGACTTTTTTGCTGACCATGATGGCTACTCCATTTCTTCTGAGGGATTCCTGCCCACAGTAGTAGATATAATGGTCATCTGAGTTAAATTCACCCGTTCCAGTCCATTTTAGTTTGCTGATTCTTAGAATGTTGATGTACACTCTTGCCATCTCTTGTTTGACCACTTCCAATTTGCCTTGATTCATGGACCTGACATTCCAGGTTGCTATGCAATATTGCTCTTTACATCATCAGACCTTGCTTGTATCACCAGTCACATCCACAGCTTGGTATTGTTTTTGCTTTGGCTCCATCCCTTCATTCTTTCTGGAGCTATTTCTCCACTGATCTCCAGTAGCATGTTGGGTACCTAATGACCTGGGGAGTTCCTCCTTCAGTAACCTATCATTTTGCCTTTTCATACTGTTCATGGGGTTCTCATGACAAGAATACTGAGGTGGTTTGCCATTCCCTTCTCCAGTGGACCACATTCTGTCAGACCTCTCCACCATGACCTGCCCATCATTGATTGCCCAGCGGGGATGGCTTAGTTTCATTGAGTTAGACAAGGCTGTGGTCCTGGTGTGATTAGATTGACCAGTTTTCTGTGAGTGTGGTTTCAGTGTGTCTGACCTCTGGTGCCCTCTTGCAACACCTACCATCTTACTTGGGTTTCTCTTACCTTGGGCATGGGGTATCTCTTCATGGCTGTTCCATCATAGTGCAGCTGCTGTTCCTTATCTTGGATGAGGGGTATCTCCTCACTGCTGCCCTTCCTGACCTTCAACGTGGGATAGCTCCTTAGGCCCTCCTGTGCCGACGCAGCCACTGCTCCTTGCACGTGGGGTAGCTCCTCCCGGCCGCCGCCCCTGACCTCAGATGCAGGGTAGCTTCTCTTGGCCATTCCTGTGCCATTGCAGCGTGGCACTCTCAGCCACTGCCCCTGACCTCGGACGTGGGGTAGCTCCTCTCGGCTACACTTAGTGCACCGGTCACAGCCTCCTGTGCTTAGTGCACTGGTTGCAGCAAGAGGAAAGCATAACAATTATAAATATTTATGGACCCAACACCGGCACACCTCAATACATAAAGCAAACACTAACAGACATGACGGGGGAAATAGGCAGTAACAAAGTAATAATAGGGGACTTTAACACCCCATGTATACCAATGAACACATCATCAGAATAGAAAATCAATAAGGAAACATAAGGCTTAAATAGAGCACATTAGAGCAGATGGACATAATTGATATCTTCAGGACATTCCATCCAAATGAAAAGAATACACTTTCTTTTCAAGCACACAGAGAACATTCTCCAGGATAGACCACATTTAGGGTCACAAATCAAGCCTCAGTAAATTTAAGAAAACTGAAATCCTATAAATCATCTTTTCTGACCATAACACTATCAATTACAGGTTAAAAAAAAAAAACTCTTTAAAAAAATCACAAACACATGGTGATTAAAAAATACATTTCTAACTAATGAACAGTATACTGAAGAAATAAAAAGGGAAAGCAAAGAATTCCTAGAAACCAATGACAGTGAAAACACGATGACTCAAAACCTAGGAATGCAGCAAAAGAGGGAAGTTTATAACCATACATTCCTACCTCAAGAAAGAAGCAAAACATCGACTAGACAATTTAACTTTACACTTTAAAAAATGGAAAAAGAACAAAAATAACCCCAAAGTTAGTAGAAGAAATAATTCATAATGATTAGAGCAGAAATAAATGAAAAAGAAATGAAGGAAACAATAATAAAGATTGATAAAACTAAAAGCTTGTTCTTTGAGAAGATGAACAAAATTGGCCAACAATTAGCCAAACCCATCAGGAAAAAAGGGGAGAAGAATCAAATCAACAAAATTACAAATGAAAAAGGGGAAGATAAAACAAACAAAGAAAAATACAAAGAATCATAAGAGACTAAGTCAATAAAATAGACAACTTAGAAGAAATAGACTTTCTTAGAAAAGTTCAACATTTCAAGACTGAACAAGGAAGAAACAGATATTATGAATAAGCTAATTACAAGCACAAAAACTGAAACTGTGATTTAAAAAAACAACTTCCCTATAAATAAAATCCCAGGGCCAGATGGCTTGACAGGTTAATTGTTTCAAACATTTAGACAGCAGCTAATGTCTATCTTTTTGAAACATTCAAAAATTTGTAGAGGAAGGAAGCCACCATCACCCTGATAACAAAACCATACAAACATCACAGAAAAGAAAATTACAGGCCAATATAATTCATGAACAAAGATGCAAAAACCCCTCAAGAATTCTAGCAATCAGAATTCAACAGCACATTAAAAAGATCATATACAATGAACAAGTCAGGTTTATCCCAGGGATGCAAGGATTATACAATATAAGAAACTCAATAAGTGTGATACACCAAATTAAAAATCTGAAATATAGAAACTATTATAATATCAATAGATGCAGAAAAAGCTTTTGACAAAATTCAACAATGGTTTATGATTAAAGTAAAAAAAAAAACTTTTCAAAAATGAGCATAGAAGGAACATACCTCAACATAATAAAAATCATATACAACAAACCCACAGAAAACATTATTCTCAATGGTGAAAACTGAAACCATTCCCTCTAAGATCATGAACAAGACGAGTATGCCCACTCTTGTCACTATTACTCAACATAGTTTTGGAAGTCCTAGCTATGGCAAGCAGAGAAGAAAAACAAATAAAAGGAATCCCCATTGGAAAGAGGAAGTAAAACACTCACTGTTTTCAGATGACATGATACTATACATAGAAAACCTTAAAGATATTATCAAAAAATTATTAGAGCTAATCCATGAATTTAGTAAAGTTACAGGATACAAAATCAATACACAGAAATAATCTGCATTCCTATACACTAACAATGAAAAATCATAAGGAGAAATTAAGGAAAGAATCCCATTCACATTGAAACAAAATGAAAAACCTAGGAATAAATCTACCTATGTAGACAAAAGACCTGTATACAGAGAACTATAAGTCACTGGTGAAAATAATCAAAGATGCTATAAACAGATGGAGAGATATTCCATGTTCCTGGGTTAGAAGAATCAATACTGTGAAAATGACTATTCTACCAAATGCAATCTACCGATTCAATACAATCCCTAATAAATCATCAATGGCATTTTTCTCAGAAATAGGACAAAATAATTTACAATTCATATGGAAACACAGAAGACTCTGAATAACCAAAGTAATCTTATGAAAGAAGAATGGAGCTGGAGGAATCAACCTTTCTAACTTCAGACTGTACTACAAAGCTACAGTTTTGGAAACAATATTGTACTGATGTGAAAATATATATATATATTTATAGACCAATGGAAGAAGATAGGAAGCCCAGAGAAAAACCTACATACCTATTAGCACTTTATCTTTGACAAAGGAGGCAAGAATATAAAATGGATGACAGATAGTCTGTTCAATATATGGTGCTGGGGGAACTGGACAGCTACATGTAAAAGAATGAAATTATAATATTTTCTAACACCATATTCAAAGATAAACTCAAAGTAGATTAAACACCTAAATGTATGACCAGAAGCTATAAATCTCTTAGCAGCAAACACAGGCAGAACACTGTATGACATAAATCACTGCAATATCCTCTATGACCCATCTCCTAGGGTAATGAAAATAAAAAGTAAAATAAACAAGTGGGACCTAATTAGACTTAAAAGTTTTTACATAGCAAAGGAAACTATAAACAAAGTGAAAAGACAACTCTCAGAATGGGAGAAAATAATAACAAATTAAACAACTGACAAAGGATTAATTTCTGAAATATACAAGCAGCTCACACAACTCAATACCAAAAAAACAAACAGCCCAATTAAATAGTGGGCAAAAGATCTAAATAAACATTTCTCCAAAGAAGACATACAGATGGTTAATAAACAGATGGAAGGATGCTCAATATCACTCATAATTAGAGAAATGCTAATCAACACTACAATGAGATATCACATCACTTCAGTCACAATGGCTATCATAAAAAATCTACAAACAATAAAGGCTAGAGAGTGTGTGGACAAAAAATTAAACTTGTATTATTTATGATTATGTACATTGATATGGCCACTATGGAAGACAATATGGAGATTTCTTAAAAAACTAGGAATAAAACTACCATGTGACCCAGCAATCCCCAAACTGAGGAAATCAAAATTGAAAAAGACACATTTACACCAATGTTCACTGCAGCACTATTTACAATTGTGAAGACATGGAAGCAACCTCGATATCCATTGACAGGAGGATGGATAAAGAAGCTGTGGTATATATACATACACAATGCAATATTATTCAGCCATAAAAATGAATGTATTAAAGTCAGTTCTAATGATGTAGATGAACTAGAGCCTATTATAGAGAGTAAAGTAAGTCAGAAAGAGAAAAACAAATATTATATATTAACACATTTATATGGAATCCAGGAAGATGGTAACAATGAATTTATTTGCAGGGTAGACATAGAGAAAAGACTTATGGACACAGTGGAGATGGGAAGAAGGAGAGGATAGGATGAATGGAGAGAGTTGCATGGAAACACATACATTACAATATGTAAAAAAAAAGGTTAACCAATGAGAATTTATATTTATGCCACTGGGAACTCAAACTGGGGCTCTGTAACAACCTAGAGGTGTGGAATGGAGAGGAAGGGCATTTCAAGAGGGAAGAGACATATGTATTCTTATGGCTAATTCATGTTGACGTATGGCAGAAACCAACACAATATTTTTAAACCAGTTTTCCCTCATTTAAAAATAAAATTAACAAAGATCAAACAGAAACAACAAATATTAAAAGCAGCAAGAGAAAAACAACACACAAGGCGATTCCCATAAGGATAACAGTGGATCTTTCAATAGAAACTCTTCAGGCCAGGAGAGAATGGTCTTTCCTCACTTAAAGTGATGAAAGGAAATAACCTACAGCCCAGATTATTGTACACAGCAAGGATCTCATTCAAATATGAAGGGAAAATCAAAAGCTTTACAGACAAGCAAAAGCTGAGAGAATTCAGCACCAACAAACCAGCTCTCCAACAAATGCTAGAGAATATTCTCTAGACAGGAAACACAAAAAGGGTGTGTAAACCCAAACCCAAAACAATAAAGTAAATGGCAACGGGATCATACTTATCAATAATTACGTTAAATGTAAATGGGTTGAATGCCCCAACCAAAAGGCAAAGACTGGCTGAATGGATAAAAAAACAAGACCCATATATATGTTGTCTACAAGAGACCGACCTCAAAACAGGGGACACATACAGACTGAAAGTGAAGGGCTGGAAAAAGATATTTCATGCAAATAGAGACCAAAAGAAAGCAGGAGTAGCAATACTCATATCCGATAAGATAGACTTTAAAACAAAGGCTGTGAAAAGAGACAAAGAAGGCCACTACATAATGATCAAAGGATCAATCCAAGAAGAAGATATAACAATCATAAATATATATATATGCACCCAACATAGGGACATCGCAATATGTAAGACAAATGCTAACAACTATGAAAGGGGAAATTAACAATAACACAATAATAGTGAGAGACTTTAATTCCCCCCACACACCTATGGATAGATCAACTAAACAGAAAATTAACAAAGAAACACAAACTTTAAATGATACAATAGACTAGTTAGACCTAATTGATATGCATAGGACAATTAACCTCAAAACAATGAATTTCACCTTTTTCTCAAGTGCTCATGGAACCTTCTCCAGGATAGATCACATCCTGGGCCATATATCTAGCCTTGGTAAATTCAAAAAATTTGAAATCATTCCAAGCATCCTTTTGAACCACAATGCAGTAAGATTAGATCTCAATTAGAGGAGAAAAACTATTAAAAATTCCAACATATGGAGGCTGAACAACATGCTGCTGAATGACCAACAAATCACAAAAGAAATAAAAAAAAAAAGAACTCAAAATATGCATAGAAACTAATGAAAATGAAAACAAAACAACCCAAAACCTGTGGGACACTGTAAAAACATTGCTAAGGGGAAGATTCATAGCAATATAGGCATACATCAAGAAACAAGAAAAAAGTCAAATAAATAACCTAAATCAACATCTAAGACAATTAGAAAAGGAAGAAATGAAGAACCCCAGGGCTAGTAGAAGGAAAGAAATCTTAAAAATTAGGGCAGAAATAAATGCAAAAGAAACAAAAGAGACCATAGCAAAAATCAGCAAAGCCAAAAGCTGGTTCTTTGAAAGGATAAATAAAATTGACAAACCATTAGCCAGACTCATCAAGAAACAAAGGGAAAAAATCAAATCAATAAAATTAGAAATGAAAATGGAGAGATCACAACAGACAACACAGAAATATAAAGGATCATAAGAGACTACTATCAGCAATCATATGCCAATAAAGTGGACAACATGGAAGAAATGGACAAATTCTTAGAAGGTACAACTTTCCAAAACTGAACCAGGCAGAAATGGAAAATCTTAACAGACCCATTACAAGCACGGAAATTGAAACTGTAATCAGAAATCTTCCAGCAAAGAAAAGCCCAGGTCTAGACAGCTTCACAGCTGAATTCTACCAAAAATTTAGAGAATAGCTAACACCTATCCTACTCAAACTCCTCCAGAAAATTCCAGAGGAAGGTAAACTTCTAAACTCATTCTATGAGGCCACCATCACTCTAATACCAAAACCTGACAAAGATCCCACAAAAAAAGAAAACTACAGGCCAATATCACTGATGAACATAGATGCAAAAATCCGTAACAAAATTCAAGCAATCAAAATCCAACAACACATTAAAAAGATCATACACCATGACCAAGTGGGCTTTATCTCAGGGATGCAAGGATTCTCCAATATCCGCAAATCAATGTAATACACCACATGAACAAATTGAAAAATAAAAGCCATATGATTATCTCAATAGATGCAGAGAAAGCCTTTAACAAAATTCAAAATCCATTTGTGATAAAAGCTCTCCAGCAAGTAGGAATAGAAGGAACATACCTCAACATAATAAAACCTATATATGATAAACCCACAGCAACCATTATCCTCAATGGTGAAAAGTTGAAAGCATTTCCCCTAAAGTCAGGAATAAGACAAGGGTGCCCACTTTCACCACTACTATTTAACGTAGTTTTGTAAGTTTTGGCCACAGCCATCAGAGCAGAAAAAGAAATAAAAGGAATCCAAATTAGAATATAAGAAGTAAAACTCTCATTGTTTGCAAATGACATGATCCTCTACATAGAAAACGCTAAAAACTCCACCAGAAAAGTACTAGAGCTAATCAATGAATATAGTAAAGTTGCAGGATATAAAATCAACACACAGAAATCCCTTGCATTCCTATACACTAACAATGAGAAAACAGAAAGAGAAATTAAGGAAACAATCCTATTCACCATTGCAATTAAAGAATAAAAAACTTAGGAATATATCTACTTAAAGAAACTAAAGACCTATATATATAAAACTATAAAATACTGATGAAAGAAATCAAAGAGGACACTAATAGATGGAGAAATATACCATGTTCATGGATCGGAAGAATTAATATAGTGAAAATGAGTATACTACCCAAAGTAATCTATAGATTCAGTGCAATCCCTATCAAGTTACCAATGGTATTTTTCACAGAGCTAGAACAAATAATTTAACAATTTGTATGGAAATACAAAAAGCCTCGAATTGCCAAAGCCATCTTGAGAAAGAAGAATGGAACTGGAGGAATCAACCTGCCTGACTTCAGGCTCTACTACAAAGCCACAGTCATCAAGACAGTATGGTACTGGCACAAAGACAGAAATATAGATCAATGGAACAAAATAGAAAGCCCAGAGATAAACCCACACATCTATGGACACCTTATCTTTGACAAAGGAGGCAAGAATATACAATGGAGAAAAGACAATCACTTTAACAAGTCGTGCTGGAAAAACTGGTCAACCACTTTTACAAGAATGAAACTAGAACACTTTCTAGCACCATACACAAAAACAAACTCAAAATGGATTAAAGATCTAAATGTAAGACCAGAAACTATAAAACTCCTAGAGGAGAACATAGGCAAAACACTCTCTGACATACATCACAGCAGGATCCTCTATGATCCACCTCCCAGAATATTGGAAACAAAAGCAAAAATAAACAAATGGGACCTAATTAAAATTAAAAGCTTCTGCACAACAAATGGAACTATAAGCAAAGTGAAAAGACAGCCTTCTGATGGGAGAAAATAATAGCAAATGAAGCAACTGACAAACAACTAATCTCAAAAATATACAAGCAACTTAGGCAGCTCAATTCCAGAAAAATAAACCACCCAATCAAAAATATGGGCCAAGGAACTAAACAGACATTTCTCCAAAGAAGACACACAGATGGCTAACAAACACATGAAAAGATGCTCAACATCACTCATTATCAGAGAAATGTGAATCAAAACCACAATGAGGTACCATTTCACACCAGTCAGAATGGCTGCGATCCAAAAGTCTACTAGCAATAAATGCCGGAGAGGGTGTGGAGAAAAGGGGACCCTCTTACACTGTTGGTGGGAATGCAAACTAGTACAGCCACTATGGAGAACAGTGCAGAGATTCCTTAAAAAACTGGAAATAAAACTGCCTTGTGACCCAGCAATCCCACTACTGGGCACACACACCAAGGAAACCAAAATTGAAAGAGACATGTGTACCCCAATGTTCATTACCACACTGTTTATAATAGCCAGGACAAGGAAACAACCTAGATGTCCATCAGCAGATAAGCTGTGGTACATATACACAATGGAGTATTACTCAGCCATTAAAAAGAATACATATGAATCATTTCTAATGAGGTGGATGAAACTGGAGCCTATTATACAGAGTGAAGTAACCCAGAAAAAAAAAAAAACAAAAAAAAACAAAAAAACAAAAAAACACCAATACAGTATACTAAGGCATATATATGGAATTTAGAAAGATGGTAACAATAACCCTGTATGTGAGACAGCAAAAGAGACAGATGTACAGAACAGTCTTTTGGACTCTGAGAGAGCATGAGGGTGAGATGATTTGGGAGTATGGCATTGAAACATGTATAATATCATATATGAAACGAATTGCCAGTCCAGGTTCGATGCAGGATACAGGATTCTTGGGGCTGGTGCACTGGGATGACCCAGAGGTATGGTACGGGGTGGGAGGTGGGAGAGGGGTTCAGGATGGTTAACACGTGTATACTCGTGGCAGATTCATTTTGATGTATGGCAAAACCAATACAATATTGTAAAGTAATTAGCCTCTAATTAAAATAAATAAATTTCAATTTAAAAAATAAAATTGGAAAAAATCAAATAAAAATAAATAAGTTTAAAAATTAAAAAAATAAAATAAATGAGAAAATTTCTAAAAAAATTAAATTGTTCACTTGGAAAACAATTCCCTATATAAACCATAACAAATGGTACAGTATTGAAATTAATTTCACATACAAACCATTGGTGTTAAAGCTTAGATATTCACTAAAAATGATCTAAGGGCTTTTAAAAAGCATATCTATTTGGGTCCCACCGCCAGAAATACTAATTTAGTTGATCTGGAATTAGACTTGGACAGCAGTATTCCTGACTTGCTCTCTATATAGGGTGAAAAATACATGTTTAGAAAACTGTGCTGGAGCAGACTTGAATTCAATAAATCTTTACAAGTTAGCAATTTAAGCATTATATACCCCCATTTTGTAGATGAGAAATCTGAAACTCAAATAACTAAAAGAAGTTGCTCAATATCACACAGACAGTAGGTGGGCAGAGCCAGAATTCTATCTTAAGCCTATCTGAGTTCAAGACCTAAAGTCTTAGAAGGCCAGCCAAAAGAGGGGTTAGGGTTTGGGTGGAGCTATTTGAAGTGGGACTCATGAAATGAATAGGTATTCCCTGTAATGAAAAGTCTTGTAGGTAACAGAAAGCACAGTGGTTGAGAGTACAGCTGTAAAGCAAGTAATTGCCTTTGGTTCATTTTTTAAATTTTTGCTATTTACCAGTAACATGAGTAGGCTGATTAACCTGTCTCAGTCATCTCAACTAGTATAATGGCAATAATAATAATATTTATTGCACAGAGTTTTGATGAGGATTAAAGGAATATTCATAATGGAGTTAAAAGAGTGTGTAGTGTACAAAAAGTGACATATAAATCCTTGGAAAACAACTAAAATTAGAAGTATGTATTCCAAAGAAACCTTGCACCTCTGCAGTTGCCACCTCCGAAGACATGGTTCTAATTCGTACAAGCAATATGAAATGAAAGAAATGTTACTTCAATACATAAAACCACAATAAAACATATAATTTGGTGACATAACCAAGAAAATGATGGCACTTAAGCAGCCCTACAGTTTCTAAATGGAAGTGAATAGAGAAAATGTGGAAGAGTAGTTCTACATGAGAGAAATAAGAAAACAAAAACACTGGACTTGTAAAGATCAAAGCCTGATTCTGTCACTTAGATTAAATAATAAGTTTACTAATATCATTTATCCCAAAGCCTTTTTATCTAATAGAAAGAGAAGTGTGATGAAAGGACTTGAATCACAATTGAAAATTATTGATATTGTTTATAACAACTGACATTTATACAGAATTTTACAGTTACTTCAGTTCAGTTCAGTTCAGTTGCTCAGTCATGTCCGACTCTTTGCGACCCCATGAATCACACACAGCACGCCAGGCCTCCCTGTCCATCACCAACTCCCAGAGTTCACTCAGACCCACGTCCATCGAGTCAGTGATGCCATCCAGTTGTCTCATCCTCTGTTGTCCCCTTTTCCTCCTTCCCCCAATCCCTCCCAGCATCAGAGTCTTTTCCAATGAGTCAACTCTTCACATGAGGTGGCCAAAGTACTGGAGTTTCAGCTTCAGCATCATTCCCTCCAAAGAAATCCCAGAGCTGATCTCCTTCAGAATGGGCTGGTTGGATCTCCTTGCAGTCCACGGGACTCTCAGGAGTCTTCTCCAACACCACAGTTCAAAAGCATCAATTCTTTGGTGCTCAGCTGTCTTCACAGTCCAAGTCTCACATCCATACATGACCACTGGAAAAACCATAGCCTTAACTAGACGGACCTTTGTTGGCAAAGTAATGTCTCTGCTTTTCAATATGCTGTCTAGGTTGGTCATAACTTTTCTTCCAAGGAGTAAACGTCTTTTAATTTCATGGCTGCAGTCACCATCTGCAGTGATTTTGGAGCCCCAAAAAATAAGGTCTGACACTGTTTCCACTGTTTCCCCATCTATTTCCCATGAAGTGATGAGACCAGATGCCATGATCTTACTTTTCTGAATGTTGAGCTTTAAGCCAACTTTTTCACTCTCCACTTCACTTTCATCAAGAGACTTTTTAGTTCCTCTTCACTTTCTCCTGTAAGGGTGGTGTCATCTGCATATCTGAGGTTATTGATATCTCTTCCAGCAATCTTGATTCCAGCTTGTGCTTCTTCCATCCCAGTGTTTCTCATGATGTACTCTGCATATAAGTTAAATAAGCAGGGTGACAATATTTTAGCACATAGTCAATCCTCAGTATATAAGAATTTTATTGTTGCTGCTGTTAATATTTCTTTGTTACCCTCAAAGAATAGGGGTAAATTTCAGAGATGTATAAGGGACTTGTTCAAGACCATACAGCACAAGCAATTAATTTTGGAGCAAGGGCTAGAAACGCTTCTGCTTGACTCCAAACTTCCATTATTTTCATCAAACCAATTTTTTTGTGGCATGTTAAAAGATATTTAAGCAAGTCAAATATGTAACTAATATTCCCCAAACTTTACACTACAGTTGTACACTACAAGATTTTCATAGATACTCTGTGAAAAACAAAATGTTTCTTTGGTCAAATAAGCTTGCAAGTATTGTGTTAAACATTAAACACATTTTTATGAAAAGACTCCTCAGAGAGTTTAAAATGTATTGGTTGATATGAATCTCCACAGAACGCCTAGAAAATGCAGGTTTTCCCAAACATTTTTGACTATAAAATCTTCTGTTCTATGGAACTCGTTTTGATACTTTGCAGAATTCTAGTGTTCTCCTGAATGTTATTTGGAAAATACTGGACTGCTGGGCATACACACCAAGGAAACCAGAATTGAAAGAGACACGTGTATCCCAATGTTCATTGCAGCACTATTTACAATAGCCAGGACATGGAAGCAACCTAGATGTTCATCAGCAGATGAACAAATAAGAAAGCTATGGTATATATACACAATGGAATATTACTCAGCTATTAAAAAGAATGTGTTTTAATCAGTTCTAATGAGGTGGGTGAAACTGGAGCCTATTTTACAGAGCAAAGTAACTCAGAAAGAAAAACACAAATACAGCGAATTAACAAATATATATGAAATTTAGAAAGATGGTAACTATGACCCTATATGTGAGACAGCAAAAGAGACACAGATGTAAGAAGAACAGACTGTTGGAATCTGTGGGAGAAGGCGAAGGTGAGATGGTTTCAGAGAATAGCACTGAAACATGTATATTATCAAATGTGAAATAAATCACCAGTCCAGATTCGATGCATGAGTCAGGGTACTCAAGGCTGGTGCACTGGGATGACCCTGAGAGATGGGATGGGGAGGGAGGTGGGAGGGAGGGTCAGGATGGGGAACACATGTACACCCATGGCTGATTCATATGAATGTATGACAAAAACTACCACAATATTGTAAAGTAATTAGTCTCCAATTAAAATTTTAAAAAATGCCTTGAGATTTGCTAACAGCAATTTTACCAGGTTTTTCTAAGTGAACAATCTCACTCCTCACATGGTAGGTAGGCACTATAGAGATGGGTAGGGAGGGAGTTTCAGAAATTTCAATATTACACAGTATGTACAACAAAGAAGGGTTAATCATGTTTAAAAAGTCTGGTGATTCCAAAAGCTGGATCATCAGAGCCAGGGAAGGGTGATCAGGAAATAATGACAAGTCAAAACAAGTTTGGAATCCAAAATCCAGGGCAATCATCGGTAGCAGTTTAGTGAGAGGACTAGGCCCAGTGATGGATCAAGAATGTTTTCAGGGTCAACACAAACCAAATTTATCTAATTGTTTTAATTTAGTTTTACAGTCAAGTTACATAGGAGCACAACTGACCCCACTGAGTTGGGGGCACCTCATATTAAAGGAATTTTAGCATTTGAGATTTTACTGGTAAAGATTCCAGAAGCCTTTGATTGATGGCTGATATAAGAACAGAGAGTAAAAAAATTGGACAAATGTAAATATGATGCATCCTTACATAATATCTATAATATCTGAAATACAAAAGGCACGATAAGTATATTGGCAATCAGCATTGTATCCACCTAACTTGGCAGCTATGTTTTTTGTTCTAGATAACACGGGGACAAATGGCAACTTCTTCAGCTCTGCTAAGGCTTGTTAAGGCCCAAATAGTTTCTTACCTGTACCGTTAATTAAACTCCTTGTCTACTTACTTGCCATGAATGCAAGCACTACACTTCTACTAGGTTATGTTTGCCTATTGTGACTTTCACTGTATTATTTTCTTGTTTAAGTGTCTCATCATTGCTCTCTGGGTTTCCTGGCATGCCTTTCATGTATCTCCTTTATTCTGACCTTGCTTTCCCCCGATTTCTTCTTACTTCATCACACTGTGGTTTTTAACTCTAGTATTTCTATTTGATTTGTGCCTTTGCTTACTAACACTTTCACTTTAGGTTTTCCTAATGCCTGCAATGCCCCTACCTCACCTACCCTACAGAAAACCGTCCCTTGTGACTTGACAACTTCTGTTCATCATTTAAGTGGTTTCTGTGTCTTTCCTGAAAGTCACTATTCTTTTTTCTACCACTTCTGGGGTGAACTTTTCCAAATATGGTTCTATATTGCTGATGCTGTTGAGCCACTAAATTGTGTCCAACTTTTTGTGACCCTATGGACTTCAGCATGCCAGGCTTCCCTGTCTCTCACCATCTCCTGGAGTTTGCCTAAGTTCGTATCCTTTGAATCAGCGACGCTGTCCATCTGTCTCATCCTCTGTCACCTCCTTCTCTTCTTGCCCTCAATCTTTCCCAGCATAAGGGTCTTTTCCAATGAGTCAGTTGTTCTCCTAGGCTGGCCAATTATTGGAGCTTCAGCTTCAGCATCAGTCCTTCCAGAGAGTATTCAGGGTTGACTTCCTTTAAGATTGACTTGTTTGATCTCCTTGCTTTCCAAAGGACTCTTAAGGGTCTTCTCCAGTATCATAGTTCGAAAGTGTCACTTCTTTGGCACTCCGCCTTCCTTATTGTCCAGATCTCACATCCATACATGACTACTGGAAAGACCATAGCCTTGACTATATCAACTTTTGTCAGCAAAGTGATGTCTTTGCTTCACCCCCCCCCCACCCAATTACTCTATGCTTATACTCATCTTTGCACTTATCACATGTATAGAATGTTTTTCTCTGTGCACCTGTCTCATTCATTACAATGTCTTCTTCATTAGATTGAAATTAGGGGCATAGATGGAGGTTCAAATCAGTAGGGAAACTTTCTGCTCATCTCTATTGGCACCAATGTCTATCACTATCTAGCCTATCATTACTTTTCTTTAACTTAATTAATGTGCAGTGCATCTCAGAGACTATAAACTTTCTCCTTTTTAGAGAAAGAGAGGATGATGAATTTTGTATCAAGAAGCAGAAGTAGAACACTGTGCTTTTAAGAATTTCAAGGAGGCTAGGGAAGGCAGACTGGTCTAGCAAGGCTGTTCCTAGAAAGAGGAACAACCAGAAAGAAAGTGATAGGAGTATGTTTCCCAGGAGACTGTCTGGTGGATGAGATCACATTGCAGATCTATAAACCTGCCAACAAACGGCCAAATCAAAACAAGATGCCTGGGGCAGGAGTAGAGAGATGAGTGAATTTCAGGGAGACAGTCTCATATATTTTAGGACATATATACAGAGTATTCTAAGACATCCACATACATGTCAACATATTGCATACTTATATAAATATGTATAGAATATTAATATATATTTGTATAAAGACTAAGGTATTCTAATATAAATATTACTGAGTAGGAAATGTTATCCATTTGGGGGGAAAATCCAACATTTGGTTTTACTTTATCTGGAAAATGATGGCCTACCCTTAAAGTACACTCTAGGTAACACCAAAGAGAATTTAAACCACATGTTGAACCTACATTTTAAGACCAATCATCCTGAACATATTCTCCAAATTTGAAGAAAATCTGGCCAACAGCACTTTTACAGTATTTTTCACAAATAAAGATTTTTATCTATATAGATTTATTTTTATTTATATAGATTTAATATTAAAAAACCATATATAAAATACTTTTTTCTTTGTTTTTTATATGTGAATGAACTCAGATTGGTGAAAAGACAGAATTCAAACCCTGGTATATTTTAATTTTGTATCCATAATCTTTCAATGATACCATGCTATATCTTCAAGCATATTTGCCAGATTTTGTTTTGTACTGCACAGTGTTTCCATGGAGTTTTCTTCTAAGCTTAACTGTTTGAATTCTTTTTTAATTGAAGTGTATATGATTTACAATATTATATTAGATTCAAATGTATAACATAATGATTCAATATTTTTAGATTACCCTCCATTTTATTATAAATATTAGCTATATACCTTGTGCTGTACAATATATCCTTGTAAGTATTTTTATATATAATAGTTTGTATCACATAACCCCCTATGCCTACTGTTCCTCTTCACCCTTTCCTCTTCCCATAGCAACTATTAGTTTGTTCTCTATATCTGTGCATCTGGTTTGTTACATTTATTTGTTTTATTTCTTAGATTCCATATATGCATGATAATATTCAGTATCTGTTTTTCAATGTTGAATTACACTACTAAGCATCATATCCTCCATATCATCCATATTGTTGCAAATGGCAAAATTTCATTATTTTTATGGCTACTGTCCCACTCTCTTTCCCTCCCTCACTCCCTCTCTCTGTATATAGATAGATAAAATAGATAGATAGTGGTGCAGTGGTAATGAATCTGTCTGCCAATGTGGGATATGCAAGAGATGTGGGTTTAATCCCTGGGTCAGAAAGATCCCATGAAGTAGGAAATGACAATCTGCTACAGTATTCCTGCCCGGAAAAGTCCATGGACAGAAGCGCCTGGTGGGCTACATTCCATGGGGATGCAAAGAGTCGGACACAACCGAGTACAAGAACAAAGATAGATAGATAGACGAGCCTCTCTATCCATTCTTCCATTGATGGGCATTTAATTTCCTTGTGTGTGTGTGCTGTGCTTAGTCAGTCAGTGGTATCTGACTCTTTGTGACCCCATGCTTATGCAGCACCAATGGTGCATATATCTTTTCAAATTAGTGTTTCCCTTTTCTTGGAATATATACCTAGGAGTGGAATTGCTTGATCATATGGTATATCTATTTTCATAATTTTTTGAGGAAACTCCATACTGTTTTCCAGAGTGGCTACACTAATTTACATTGCCCTGTATGAAGAAGGCTCCCTTTTCTCTGTATCCTCACCAACATTTGTTATTTGTAGACTTTTTGATGATAGTCATTTGGACAGGTATCAGGTGGTATCACATTATTGTGTTTTTTTTTTCTCCTTACTTTAAAATTGTATTTATTTTAAACATTTATTTTTTATTGAAGTATAGCTGATTTACAGTTTTTTGTTAGTTTCATAAGTACAGCATAGTGATTCAGTATTTTTTGTAGATTACACTCCATTTTAAGTTAATATAGGATAATGGCAATAGTTTTCTGTGATATACAGTAATTTCTACTTCTTATTTTTTTTATGAATAGTTGCTTGTGTCTCCTAATCATATAACCTTATCTCACCCATCCCTCTTCCCTTTCCACAAGCGTAGGAACTACTTTGTTCTCTGTGTCTGTTAGTCTGTTTCTGTTTTGTTATACACATTCACTTAGTTTTAGATTGCACATATATAAGCGATATCATACAGTATTTGACTTTATCTATCTGACTTATTTCACTAATATTCTCTAGGTCCATCCACATTGCTGAAAATGTCAGTATTTCATTCTCTTTTTATAGCTGACTAATATCTTATTTTATATAGATGCCCTTGTGCCAACTTGAATTAATGCTATCAGGAGTAAGGGACACAGAGGGTGGGGCATAACCAGCCCCTCATTGGCTGCTCCCGTTCACCCTGGCTTTCTGCAGCACCCCCATACCCATGGCTATATCCATGATTCTCTTAGAGCTGTAATGAGGTGAGAGCGGGGAAGCATTTGTTATTAGACGACTGGAGTTTTGCAGCCAACTGCATACACACGTGTGTGTGTGTGTGTGTGTGTGTGTGTGTGTGTGTGTGAAGAGAGGCAATCTAGCAGGTGTAAGGTGTTGTCCTTGTTTTGATTTGAATTTCTCTAATATTTTAGGGATATTGAGCATCTTTTCATATATCTGTTAGCCATCTACACATATTCTTTGGAAAAATGTCTATCCAGGTCTTCTACCCACTTTTGAACTGGGTTATTTGACTTTTTGTTATTGAGCTGTATGAGCTATTTGTATATTTTGGATATTTAACCCTTGTTGATCACATAATTTGAAAATATTTTCTCCCATTTCATCAGCTATGTTTTTGTTTTGTTGATGGTTTCCTTTGCGGTGCAAAAGGTTTTAAGTTAAATTAGGTCAGCTTTGTATATATTTGCTTCTATTTTCTTTGCCTTAGAAGACAGATCAAAGAAAATATTAATATGGTTTTACCAAAGAGTGTTCTATGTTCTTTTCTAGGTGTTTCATGGTTTCAAGTCTTTAAACCATGTTGAGATATTTTTTTCCTGTATGATGTGAAGGAATGTTAAATCTCATTGTTTGACATGTGGCTGTCCAGGTTTTTTGGTACCACTTTTTTTTTTTTAATTGGAGTATAGTTGATTTAAAATATTGCATTAGTTTCAGGTATACAGCAAAGTGAATTAATTATACTTATACATATATCCACTTTTTTTCAGATTCTTAGTCCCTACAGTCCATTACAGTGTATTGAGTAGAGTTCCCTGTTCTATACAACAAGTCCCTAAAAGTTGTTTTTTTCTAGATTCCACTTATAAGTGATATTATATGATATTGTTTTTCTCTTATGACTTACTTTACTCTGTTACAGTCTCTAGGTCCATCCACCACTCTGCAAATGACACTATTTCCTTTCTCTTTATGGTTGAGTAATATTCCATTTTGCATATGTATAGCATCTTCATTTTTTTCTCATTTAATGCAATGCTTTAATTAATGATAGGAAGGTAATAAAGATTGAGAATTTTATTTTAAATTTAGTTTGGGAGACCAGTTTTGCTGAAAAGCATATCTAATGAAAGATTTTATTAATTCTTGATACTTGCAAGTTCTTATTTAGACAATAGAAATGTAGAATTTTGTTAACCAACATAACATGGATTTGTTTCCTCTTGATATTTTTATAAACTAAATATAAGTTTTAAGAGATTGGCTAATATTATATTTTGTCTGTTGAAAATGATGTATACATTTTAAAATTTTATTTTTCAAACATTTTTAATTTGAGGAAAATTGCTTCACAGTGGTGTGTTGGTTTCTACCACACAAAAAAGGAAATCACTCATAATAATCTATATATCCCCTCCCTATTGAGCTTCCCTCCCCCATTCCACCTTCTAGGTCATCACAGAGGGAAGACTGGGCTCCCCATGTTATATAGCAGCTACCCACTAGCTATTTTATACAATAGTGTATATAGGTCAATGCTAGTTTTTCAAGTCATCCCATCCTCTCCTTCCCTCTTTGTGTTCACAAGTCCATTCTCTACATCTGTCTCTCCACTTTTTTCCTGCAAATAGTTTCATCAGTAACATTTTTCAAGATTCCATATAGATACATTAATATACAATATTTTTTCTATTTCTGACTTACTTCACTCTGTATAATAGGCTGTAAATTCATCCACTTCACTACAACTGACTCAAATTACAAACAATGGTGCAGTGAACATTGGGATACATGTGTTTTTAGAGTTTTGGTTTTCCCAGTGTATATGCCCAGAGGTGGGATTTCTGAGTCATATGATAGATTTATTCCCATTTTTAAAAAGAATCCCCATACTTTTCTTCATAATGGTTGTATCAATTTACATTCCAAGCAACAGCGATGGGGGGTTCCCTTTTCTCCATATCCTCTCCAGCATTTATTGTCTGGAAAATTTTTGATGATGACCATTCTGATTAGTGGGAGGTTATATCTCAATGTAGCTTTGCATATCTCTAATAATGAGTGATGTTGAGCAATTTTCATGTGTTTATTGGCTATCTGCATGTCTTCTTTCCACTTCATGGATCACAGCCTTGTAATAAAGGGGTTGCAAAACTCAATGAAGGTATGAACCATGCCATGCAGAATGACCCAAGATGGACAAGTTTTAATGAAGAGTTCTGGAAAAATGTGTTTCACTGGAGAAGGAAATGACAAACCACTCCAGAATTTTTGCCTATAGAACCCCATGAACAGTATGAAAAAACAAAAAGATATGACACAAGAAGATGAGATGCCTAGGTCAGCAGTTGTCCAATATACTACTGGGTTAGAGCAGAGAACAATTACTAACACCTCCAGAAAGAATGAAGTAGCTAGGCCAAAGCAGAAATGATGTTCAGTCATGTCTGTGTCTGCTGGTGAAAGTAAATTTTGATGCTGTGATGAACAGTACTGCATAGGAGCCTGGAATGTTATTGGTCCAGGAATCACAATAAATTGGATGTAGTCAAGCAGTAGATGGGAAGATTAAACATCAATACCTTAGGAATCAGTGAACTAAAAATGGATGGGAATGCTGCTGCTGCTGCTAAGTTGCTTCAGTCGTGTTTGACTCTGTGTGACCCCATAGACAGCAGGTCACCAGGCTCCCCCGTCCCTGGGGTTCTCCAGGCAAGAACACTGGAGTGGGTTGCCATTTCCTTCTCCAATGCATGAAACTGAAAAGTGAAAGTGAAGTCACTCAGTCGTGTCCGACTCTTTGCGACCCCCTGGAATGCAGCCTACCAGGCTCCTCCGTCCATAGGATTTTCAAGGCAAGAGTACTGGAGTGGGTTGTCATTGCCTTCTCCGTCATTACTCCCAGACATAACCAATAAGATCATATCTTCTTATTTTCAATAAGTAGTCACCACTTCTCAAATAATGCAAAACATTGATTTCCAGGATAGGAAAGGGTGGATTTAATTCAGATGACCAGTATATCTACTACTGTGGGCAAGAATTTATTAAAAGAAATGGAGTAGCCCTCATAGTCAATGAAAAAGTCTGAAATGCAGTACTTGGGTACAACCTCAAAAATGACAGAATTATCTAAGTTTGTTTCCAAGGCAAACCTATACCACAGTAATCCAAGCCTGTGTCCCAACCACTGGTGCCAAATAACTGAAGTTAACCGGTTCTATGAAAACCTACAAGACCTTGTAGAACCAAAATCAAAAAAAGATGTCCATTTCATCACAGGGGAAAGTAGGAAAAAAGTAGGAAGTCAAGAGATAGCCAGAATAATAGGCAAGTTTGGCCTTGGAGTACAAAATGAAGCAGGGTAAAGGCTAAAAGAGTTTTGTCAAGAGAGCACACTGGTCATAGCTAACAATGTTTTCCAGCAACACAAGATATAACTCTACACACGGACGTCACCAGATGGTCAATACTGAAATCAGATTATGTTCTTTGCAGCCAAAGATTGAAGAAGATCTATACAGTCACCAAAAGCCAGACTTGGAGCAGACCATGGCTGGGATCATATGCTCCTTATTACAAGTTCAGTTTAGTTCAGTCACTCAGTCGTGTCCGACTCTTTGCGACCCCATGAATTGGAGCATGCCGAGTTTGCCTGTCCATCACCAGCTCCCGGAGTTC
This sequence comes from Budorcas taxicolor, assembly GCF_023091745.1. Taxonomy (NCBI): domain Eukaryota; kingdom Metazoa; phylum Chordata; class Mammalia; order Artiodactyla; family Bovidae; genus Budorcas; species Budorcas taxicolor. Next base: position 83,898,937 of record NC_068935.1, on the reverse strand, counting down.
ATTCAAACCCATGTCCATCGAGTCAGTGGTGCCATCCAGCCATCTCATCCTCTGTCGTCACTTCTCCTCCTGTGTCCAATCCCTTCCAGCATCAGAGTCTTTTCCAATGAGTCAACCCTTCGTATGAGGTGGCCAAAGTATTGGAGTTTCAGCTTTAGCATCAGTCCTTCAAAGAACACCCAGGGCCGATCTTTAAATGGACTGGTTGGATCTCCTTGCAGTCCAAGGGACTCTGAAGAGGCTTCTCCAAAACCACAGTTCAAAAGCATCCATTCTTTAGTGCTCAGCTTTCTTCACAGTCCAAATCTCACATCCATACCTGACCACTGGAAAAACCATAGCCTTGACTAGATGGACATTTGTTGGCAAAGTAATGTCTCTGCTTTTGAATATGCTATCTAGGTTGGTCATAACTTTCCTTCCAAAGAGTAAGTGTCTTTTAATTTCATGACTGCAGTCACCATCTGCAGTGATTTTAGAGGCCAAAAAAAATGTCTGCCACTGTTTCCACTGTTTCCCCATCTATTTCCCATGAAGGGATGGGACCGGAATGCCAAGATTTTAGTTTTCTGAATGTTGAGCTTTAAGCCAACTTTTTCACTCTCCTCTTTCACTCTCATCAGGAGGCTTTTTAGTTCCTCTTCACTTTCTGCCGTAAGGGTGGTACCATCTGCATATCTGAGGTTATTGATATTTCTGCCGGCAATCTTGATTCCAGCTTGTGCTTCTTCCAGCCCAGCGTTTCTCATGATGTACTCTGTATATAAGTTAAATAAGCAGGGTGACAATATACAGCCTTGACGTACTCCTATTCCTATTTGGAACCAGTCTGTTGTTCTGTGTCCAGTTCTAACTGTTGCTTCCTGACCTGCATATAAGTTTCTCAAGAGGCAGGTCAGGTGGTCGGATATTCTCATCTCTTTCAGAATTTTCCACAGATTATTGTGATCCACAAGTCAAAGGCATTGGCATAGTCAATAAAGCAGAAATAGATGTTTTTCTGGAACTCTCTTGCTTTTTCCATGATCCAGCGGATGTTGGCAATTTAATCTCTGGTTCCTCTGCCTTTTCTAAAACCAGCTTGAACATCAGGAAGTTCACGGTTCACGTATTGCTGAAGCCTGTCTTGGAGAATTTTGAGCATTACTTTACTACCACTGAGATGAGTGCAATTGTGCGGTAGTTTGAGCATTCTTTGGCATTGTCTTTCTTTGGGATTGGAATGAAAACTGACCTTTTCCAGTCCTGTGGCCACTGCTGAGTTTTCCAAATTTGCTGGCATATTGAGTGCAGCACTTTCACAACATCATCTTTCAGGAGTTGAAGTAGCTCAACTGGAATTCCATCACCTCCACTAACTTTGTTCATAGGGATGCTTTCTAAGGCCTACTTGACTTCACATTCCAGGATGTCTGGCTCTAGGTGAGTGATCACACCATTGTGAATATCTTGGTCATGATGATCTTTTTTTGCACACTTCTTTTGTGTATTCTTGCCACCTCTTCTTAATATCTTCTGCTTCTGTTAGGTCCATGCCATTTCTGTCCTTTATCGAGACCATCTTTGCAGGAAATACTTCCTTGGTATCTCTAATTTTCTTGAAGAGATCTCTAGTTTTCCCATTCTGTTGTTTTCCTCTATTTCTTTGCATCAATGGCTGAGGAAGGCTTTCTTATCTCTCCTTGCTATTCTTTGGAACTCTGCATTCAAATGCTTATATCTTTCCTTTTCTCCTTTGCTTCTCACTTCTCTTCTTTCCACAGCTATTTTTAAGGCCTCCCCAGACAGCTATTTTGCTTTTTGGCATTTCTTTTCCATGGGGATGGTCTTGATCCCTGTCTCCTGTACAATGTCATGAACCTCTGTCCACAGTTCTTCAGCACTCTATCAATCAGTTATAGTCCCTTAAATCTATTTCTCACTTCCATTGTATAATCATAAGGGATTTGATTCAGGTCATACCTGAATGGTCTAGTGTTTTTCCCTACTTTCTTCAATTTAAGTCTGAATTTGGTAACAAGGAGTTCATGATCTGAGCCACAGTCAGCTCCTGGTCTTGTTTTTGTTGACTGTATAGAGCTTCTCCATCTTTGGCTGCAAAGAATATATCAATGTGATTTTGATGTTGACCATCTGGTGATGTCCATGTGTAGAGTCTTCTCTTGTGTTGTTGGAAGAGGGTGTTTGCTATGACCAGTGCATTTTCTTGGCAAAACTCTATTAGTCTTTGTCCTGCTTCATTCCATATTCCAAGGCCAAATTTGCCTGTTACTCCAGGTGTTTCTTGACTTCCTACTTTCATATTCCAGTCCCCTATAGTGAAAAGGACATTTTTTGGGGTGTTAGTTCTAAAAGGTCTTGTAGGTGTTCATAGAACCGTTCAACTTCAACTTCTTCAGCATTACTGGTTGGGGCATAGACTTGGATTACTGTGATATTGAATTGTTTGCCTTGGAAACAAACAGAGATCATTCTCTCATTTTGAGATTGCATCCAAGTACTGCATTTCGGAATCTTTTCTTGACCATGATGGCTACTCCATTTCTTTTGAGGGATTCCTGCCCACAGTAGTAGATATAATGGTCTTCTGAGTTAAATTCACCTATTCCAGTCCATTTTACTAATCATTTCGCCGATTCCTAGAATGTTAACGTTCACTCTTGCCATCTCCTGCTTGACCACTTCCCATTTGGCTTGATTCATGGCCCTAACATTCCAGGTTCCTATGCAATATTGCTCTTTACAGCATCAGACCTTGCTTCTATCACCAGTCACATCCACAGCTGGGAATTATTTTTGCTTTGGCTCCATCCCTTCATTCTTTCTGGAGTTATTTCTCCACTGATCTCCATGGCTGAGAGGAGCTACCCCCCATCCGAGGTCAGGGGTAGCAGCCTAGAGTGCTAGGCCTCGATGGTGCAGGAGTGGCCGAGAAGAGCTATTCCAAGTCGGAGGTCAGGGGCAGTGGCCAGGAGGAGCTACCTTGCATCCGAAGTCAGGGCCAGTGGCCGGGAGGAGCTACCTTGTGTCTGAGGTCAGGGGCGGTGGCCAAGAGGAGCTACCCCATGTCTGAGGTCAGGGGCGGAGGCCAGGAGGAGCTACCCCACACCCAGGCCAAGGGCGGTGGCTGGGAGGAGCTACCCCACCCCCAAGGTAGGGGGCGGTGGCTGAGAGGAGCAACTCCACATCCAAGAAGTGGTGGCTGCATGGGCGCAGGAGGGCCAAGAGGAGCTACTCCACATTCAAGGTCAAGAGGGGCAGCGGTGAGGAGATACCGCTCATCCAATGTAAGGAGCAGAGGGTGCACTTTGCTGGAGCAGCTGTGAAGAGATACCCCAGGTCCAAGGTAAGAGAAAACCAAGATGGTAGGTGTTGTGAGAGGCATCAGAGAGCAGACACACAAACCATAATTACAGAAAACTAGTCAATCTAATCACACGGACCACAGCCTTGTCTAACTCAATGAAACTAAGCCATGCCATGTGGGGTCACCCAAGATGACTGGGTCATGGTGGAGAGGTCTGACAGAATGTGGTCCACTGGAGAAGGGAACTGCAAACCACTTCAGTATTCTTGCCTTGAGAACCCCATGAACAGTATTAAAAGGCAAAATGATAGGATATTGAGAGAGGAACTCCCCAGGTTGGTAGGTGCCCAATATGCTACTGGAGATCAGTGGAGAAATAGCTCCAGAAAGAATGAAGGGATGGAGCCAAAGCAAAAACAATATCTTATTACAAAATTCAGGTTTAAATGGAAGAAAGTAAGGAAAACAATTAGGCCATCCAAATATGACCTAAAGCAAACCCCTCATGATTATACAGTGGAGGTGATGAATGGTTTCAAGGGATTAAATCTGGTAGACAGAGTGCCTGAAGAACTATGGATCTAGGTTCATATGTACAGGAAGCAATGACTATACCCATCCCAAAGAAATTAAATACAAGAAGGCAAAGTTCTTGTCTGAGGAAGCTTTACAAATAGCTGAGGCAAAAAAAAGTTTTTTTTAAGCTGAGGAAAGAAAAAGGCAAGGGACATGGGGGAATGTATACCTAACTAAATGAAGAGTTCCAGAAAATAGCAACAAAAGATCATAAAGCCTCCTTAAATGAACAATGTGAAGAAATAGAAGAAAACAATAGAATGGGAAAACTGGAGATCTCTTCTAGAAAAGTGGAGATGTCAAGAGAACATTACATGCAAGGATGGGCATAAGAAAAGACAGAAATGGTAAACACCTAACAGAAGCAGATGAGGTTAAGAAGAGGTGGCAAAAATACAAAGAAACATTATGCAAAAAAGATATTAATGACCCAAATAACCAAGAAGGTGTAATCACTCACCTAGAGCCAGGTATCCTTGAGTGTGAGGTCAAGTGGACCTTAGGAAACATTACTAAGAGCAAGTTAGTAGAGATGATAGAATTCCAGCTGTGATAATTAAAATCCTAAAAGATGATGCTATTACAGTGCTGCACTCAACGTGTCAGCAAATTTGGGATAGTCAACAGTGGCCACTATATTGGAAAAAGTGAGTTTCCATTCCAATCCCAAAGAGGGCAATTCCAAAGAACATTCAAACTACCATACCATTGCATTCATTTCACATTGTACTCCGGTTTTGTTCAAAATCCTAGAAGATAGGCTTCAAGAGCATGTGAACTGAGAGCTGGATTTTGAAGAGTCAGAGGAATCAGAAATCAAATTGCCAACATTCATTCTATCATGGAGAAAGCAAGGGGATTTCAGAAAAACATTTACTTCTGCTTTATTGACTATGTTAAACCTCTGATTATGTGGGTCACCGACATGTATGGGAAATTCTCTAAGAGATAGGAGTACCAGACCACTTACCTATTTCCTCAGAAACCTGTATTTGAGTCAAGAAGCAAAAGTTAGAAATGGACATGAAACAAAGGACTGGTTCAAAACTGGGAAAGGAGCACAACAAGGCTGTATATTGTCATTCTGCTTATTTAACTTCTATTCAAAGAACATCATGCAAAATGCCAGGCTGGATGAATTACAAATAGGAAACTAGATAAAGGCACTCTTGATGACACTGAAAGAGGGGAGTAAAAAAGCTGGCTTAAAACTCAACTTTCAAAAAATTAAGATCATATCTTTCAGTCACATCACTTCATAGCAAATAGAAGGAGAAGTGGAAGCAGTGACAGATTTCACTTTCCTGGGCTCCAAAATCACTGGGGATGGTGACTACATCCATGAAATTAAAAGGCACTAGCTCTTTGGAAGGAAATCTATGATAAATATAGACAGTGTATTGAAAAGCAGAGACATCACTTTGCCAACAAAGGTCCATATAGTCAGAACTATGGTGTTTCCAGCAGTCATGTACAAATGTGAGAATTGAATCATAAAGAAGACTGAGTGCCAGAGATCCATCCTTTCAAATTGTGATGCTGGAGAAGATTTTTGAGAGTCCATGGGAGTGCAGTCAGTCCTAAAGGAAATCAAATAAACTCTGAATATTCATTGGAAGTATTGAAGCTGAAGCCGAAGCTCCAATGCTTTGGCCACCTGATGTGAAGAGCCAAGTCATTGGGAAAGATCCTATTGCTGGAAAGATTGATGGTAAAAGAAGGGCTTGACAGGAACAGAGTATTACTAATTCAATAGACAAGAATTTGAACAAACTCCAGGAGATTGTGGAAGACCAAGGAGTCTGGCATGCTGCAGTGCATGTGGTAGTGAGTCAAATATGACTTAGCAACTGAACAACATGTCTTCTTTGGATAAATGTCTGTTTAGGTCTTTCCACCATTTTTTTTATATTGAGCTGCCTGAGCTCTTTGTATATTTTGGAGATTAATCCTTAGTTAATTGCTTCATTTGCAATGATTTTCTCCCATTCTGAGTGCTGTCTTTTCATTTTACTTATAGTTTTCTTGCTTTACAAAAGCATTGAAATTTAATTAGTTCCCATTTGTTTATTCTTGCTTTCATTTCCTTTACTCTAGGATGTGGATCAGAGAGAATCTTGCTGTGATTTATGTCAAAGTGTGCACTGCCTATATTTCCTCCAAGAGCTTTATAGTCTCTAGATTTAAATTTATGTCTTTAATCCATTTTGACTTTATTTTTGTGTATTCTGATTTTGTTCTTTTGAATGTAATTGCAGTTTCCCAGCACCACTTATTGCATATTCTTGCCTCCTTTATCAAAGATAAGATGCCCAGAGGTGCATGTGTTTATTTCAGGGTGTCCTACCTTCTTCCTTTGATCTATATTTCTGTTTTTGTACCACGACCATACTGTTTTGATGACTTTAGTTTTGTAGAGGTCTGAAGTCAGGAAGGTTTATTCCTCAAACTTTGTTTTTCTTTCTCAAGATTGCTTTGACTATTCTGCATCTTTTGGGTTTCCATACAAATTGTGAATTTTTTTCTTCTAATTCTGTGAAAAAAAATGCCATTAGTAATTTGATAGGGATTTATTGGATCTATAGATTGCTTTAGATAGTATAGCCATGACTGATTCTCCAATCCAAGAATATGGTATATATCTCATTGTGTTTTTGCCATCTTTGATTTCTTTCATCAATGTTGTATGGTTTTTCTGCATACAGGTCTTTTTTTCTCTCTAAGTAGGTTTATTCCTATGCATTTTATTCTTTTATTGCAATGGCGAGTGAGACTGTTTCCTTAGTGTCTCTTTCTGATTTTTCATTGTTAGTATCTAGGAATGCAAGGGATTTCTGTGTATACATTTTTTTAATCCTGTGACTTATTAAATTCATAGATTAGATTTAGAATTTTGGTGGTATTTTTAGGGTTTTCTAGGTGTAGTATCATGTCATCTGCAAACAGTGAGAGTTTTACTTCTTTTTCAATCTGGTTTCCTTTTATTTATTTTTCTTCTCTGATTGCTATGGCTTGGACTTCCAAAGCTATATTAAATAATAGTGGTGAGAGTGGGTACCCTTGTGTTGTTCCTGATATTAGAGGAAATGTCTTCAGTTTTTCAATGTTGAGAATAATATTTGCTGTGTGCTTGTAGTTTTATAATGTTAAGTTCCTTCTATGCCAATTTTCTGGAGAGGTTTTTGTTTTCAATTACAAATAAGTATTGAACGTTGTCAAAAGATTTCTCTGCATCTATTTAAATAATCCTACAATTTTCATCTTTCAATTAGTTAATATGGTGTATCCCATTGTTTGATTTGAATATATTGAAGAATCCTTGCGTCCCTGGGATAAACCTCACTTGGTCATGGTGAATGATACCTTTAATGTGTTATTGGATTCTCTTTGATAAAATTTTGAGGATTTTTGTGTCTATGTGCATCAGTGATATAGGCTTATGATTTTTGTTTTTCTTCTTGATATTTTTGTCTGATTTTAGCATTATGGTGCTTCTTGCTTCATAGAATCAATTGGGGAGATTTCCTCCCTCTGCAGTTTTTTTGGAAGAGCTTGAGTAAGATAGGTGTTGGCTCTTCTGTAGACATTTAGTTAACTTTGCCTGTGAATCTATCTGGCACCGGGCTTTTGTTTGTTGGAAGATTTTTTTAAAAAAATTTTTATTTTCACTTTATTTTGCTTTACAATACTGTATTGGTTTTGCCATACATTGACATGTATCCACCATGGGTGTACATGAGTTCCCAATCCTGAACCCCCCTCCAACCTCCGACCCCATATCATCTCTCTGGATCATCCCCGTGCACCAGTCCCAAGCATCCTGTATCCTGTACCGAACATAGACCGGCGATTCATTTCTTAGGTGATAGTATACATGTTTCAATGCCTTTCTCCCAAATCATCCCACTCTTTCCCTCTCCCACAGAGTCCAAAAGTCCATTCTAAACATCTGTGTTTCTTTTGCTGTCTCGCATACACGGTTATCATTACCATCGTTCTAAATTCCATATATATGTGTTAGCATATTGTATTGGTGTTTTTCTTTCTGGCTTACTTCACTCTGTATAATCGGCTCCAGTTTCATTCATCTCATTAGAACTGATTCGAATGTATTCATTTTAATGGTTGAGTAATACTCCATTGTGTATATGTACCACAGCTTTCTTATCCATTCATCTGCTGATGGACATCTAGGTTGTTTCCATGTCCTGGCTATTATAAACAGTGCTGCAATGAACATTGGGGTACATGTGTCTCTTTCAATTCTGGTTTCCTCAGTGTGTATGCCCAGCAGTGGGATTGCTGGGTCATAAGGCAATTTTATCTCCAGTTTTTTAAGGAATCTCCACACTGTTCTTGATAGTGGCTGTACTAGTTTGCATTCCCACCAACAGTGTAAGAGGGCTCCCTTTTCTCCACACCCTCTCCAGCATTTATTGCTTGTAGACTTTTGGATCACTGCCATTCTGTGACAGTTTTGATTTCAGTCTTTGTGATTGGTCTCTTCATATTTTCTCTTCCTTCCTGGTTCAGTCTTGGAATGTTGTACCTTTCTTAGAATTTGTCCATTTCTTCCAGGTTGTCCATTTTATTGGCATATAGTTGATTGTTGCATGTGTGCTCAGTTGTGTTTGACTATTTGCAACCCGATGGACTGTAGCCCTCCAGGCCCTCTGTCCATGGGCTATTTCCGAGCAAGAATACTGAAGTAGATTAATCCAAGAAGAAGATATAACAATTATAAATATATATGCACCCAACATAGGAGCACTGCAATATGTAAGACAAATGCTAACAAGCATAAAAGGGGAAATTAACAATAACACAATAATAGTGGGAGACTTTAATACCCCACTCTCACCTATGGATAGATCAACTAAACAGAAAATTAATAAGGAAACACAAACTTTAAATGATGCAGTAGACCAACTAGACCTCATTGATATCTATAGGACATTTCACCCCAAAACAATGAATTTCACCTTTTTCTCAAGCACACACGGAACCTTCTCCAGGATAGATCACATCCTGCACCACAAATCTAGCCTTGGTAAATCCAAAAAAAAAAAAAGTGAAATCATTCCAAGCATCTTTTCTGACCATAATGGAGTAAAATTAGATCTCAGTTACAGGAGAAAAACTATTAAAAATTCCAACATATGGAGGCTGAAAAACACGCTGCTGAATAACCAACAAATCACAGAAGAAATAAAAAGTGAAATCAAATATGCATATAAATGAACGAAAATGAAAACACAACAACCCCAAACCTCTGGGACACTGTAAAAGCAGTGCTAAGGGGAAGGTTCATAGCAATACAGGCATACCTCAAGAAACAAGAAAAAAGTCAAACAAATAACCTAATTCTACACCTAAAGCAACTAGAAAAGGAAGAAATGAAGAACCCTAGGGTTAGTAGAAGGAAAGAAATCTTAAAAATTAGGGCAGAAATAAATGCAAGAGAAACAAAAAAAAACCATAGCAAAAATCAACAAAGCCAAAAGCTGGTTCTTTGCGTGCTGAATTCTCTCCACTTTGTCGTCCATGCACCTGTTGCTGCACTCCCCTCTGAGGTGCTGAAGCTCCCTCTGTCCCTGCCCATGAGGGGGATTCTGAGTGTTAAACATTTCCTCCACAGCTCCCTCCTTAAGTCTGCTGGGTCATATGTTAGATTTTTTTCCTAGTATTTAAAGGAAGTTCTATGCTGTTTTTCATTTCATTTATCCTTTTTCATTTTAAATTTTATTGATTTGAGTCTTCTTCCTTTTCTTTCTTGATGAGTCTGGCTAATAGTTTGTCAACTTTGTTTATCTTTTCAAAGAATCAGCTTTTAGTTTTATTGATCTTTGACATTGTTTCCTTCATTTCTTTTTCATTTCTTTCTGCTTGAATCTTTATTATTTCTTTCCTTCTATAACTTTTTTTTTCTTGTTTTGTTCTTCTATTTCTAGTTGGTTTAGGTATAAGGTTAGGTTGTTTATCTGATGCATTTCTCATTTTTTGAGGTAGGATAGTATTGCTATAAACTTCCCTCCTAGCACTGCTTTTACTGCATCCCATAGGCTTTGAGTTGCCATGTTTTCATTATCATCCATTTCTAGATGTTTTAAAATTTCCTCTTATTTCTTCAGTGACATCTTGGCTAATTAGAAGTGTATTTTTTAGCCTCCATGTGTTTGTTTTTTACAGTTTATTCCTATAAATGAGATATAATATTCTGGTATTGTGTTTAAGCAAGATATAATTGGCTGCGAGCCAGTGCACTAAGCATGGCAGAGAGGAGCTACCCCATGTCTGAGGTCAGGGGCAGTGGCCTAGAGTGCCAGGCTGTGATGGTGCAGGAATGGCTGAGAGGAGCTACCCTGCGTCCGAGGTCAGGGGTGGTGGCCGAGAGGAGACACCCCGCGTCCAAGGTCAGGGGTGGCCGGGAGAAGCCACCTCGTACCCGAGGCTAGGGGCAGTGAACCTGAGGAGCAACCCTGGGCCTGAGGCCAAGGGCGGCAGCTGGGAGGAGCCACCCATGCCCGAGGACACGGCCTGAGGCCAGGAGGAGTAACCTGAGAAGTGGTGGCTGGGCAGGGACAGGAGGGCCTAGAGTAGCTATTCCACATTGAAGGTCAGGAAGGCAGGCAGTGAGAAAATACCACTTGTCCAAGGAAAGGAGCAGTGGCTGCGCTTCGCTGCAGCAGCTGTGAAGAGATACCCCCACGCCCAAGGTAAGAGAAACCCAAGTAAGATGGTAGGCATTGCAAGAGGGCATCAGAGGGCAGACACACTGAAACCATACTCACAGAAAACTAGTCAATCTAATCACACTAGGACCACAGCCTTGTCTAACTCAATGAAACTAAGCCATGCCTGCAGGGCAACCCAAGATGGGCGGGTCATGGTGGAGAGGTCTGACAGAATGTGGTCCACTGGAGAAGGGAATGGCAAGCCACTTCAGTATTCTTGCCTTGAGAACCCCATGAACAGTATGAAAAGGCAAAATGATAGGATGCCAAAAGAGGAACTCCCCAGGTCATTAGGGGCCCAATATGCTACTGGAGATCAGTGGAGAAATAACTCCAGAAAGAATGAAGGGATGGAGCCAAAGCAAAAACAATACCTAGTTGTGGATGTGACTGGTGATAGAAGCAAGATCCGATGCTGTAAAGAGCAATATTGCATAGGAACCTGGAATGTCAGGTCCATGAATCAAGGAAAATGGAAGTGGTCAAACAAGAGATGGCAAGGGTGAACGTCAACATTCTAGGAATCAGCGAAGTAAAATGGACTGGAATGGATGAATTTAACTCAGACGACCATTATATCTACTACTGCGGGCAGGAATCCCTCAGAAGAAATGGAGTAGCCATAATGGTCAACAAAAGAGTCCGAAATGCAGTACTTGGATGCAATCTCAAAAATGACAGAATGCTCTCTGTTCGTCTCCAGGGCAAACCATTGAATATCAGAGTTATCCAAGTCTATGCCCCAACCAGTAACGCTGAAAAAACTGAAGTTGAATGGTTCTATGAAGACCTACAAGACCTTTTAGAACTAACACCCAAAAAAGATGTTCTTTTCATTATAGGGGACTGGAATGCAAAAGTAAGAAGTCAAATTTGGCCTTGGAATGTGGAATGAAGCAGGGCAAAGGCTAATAGAGTTTTGCCAAGAAAATGCACTGGTCATAGCAAACACCCTCTTCCAACAACACAAGAGAAGACTCTACACATGGGCATCACCAGATGGTCAACACCAAAATCAGATTGATTACATTCTTTGCAGCCAAAGATGGAGGAGCTCTATACATTCAACAAAAACAAGACGAGGAGCTGACTGTGGCTCAGATCATGAACTCCTTATTACCAAATTCAGACTAAAATTGAAGAAAGTAGGGAAAACCGCTAGACCATTCAGATATGACCTAAATCAAATACCTTATGATTATACAGTGGAAGTGAGAAATAGATTTAAGGGCCTAGATCTGATAGATAGAGTGAATGATGAACTATGGACTGAGGTTCCTGACATTGTACAGGAGACAGGGATCAAGACCATCCCCATGGAAAAGAAATGCCAAAAAGCAAAATGGCTGCCTGGGGAGGCCTTACAAATAGCTGTGAAAAGAAGAGAGGTGAAAAACAAAGGAGAAAAGAAAAGATATAAGCATCTGAATGCAGAGTTCCAAAGAATAGCAAGAGATAAGAAAGCCTTCTTCAGCGATCAGTGAAAAGAAATAGAGGAAAACAACAGAATGGGAAAGACTAAAAATCTCTTCAAGAAAATTAGAGATACCAAAAGAACATTTCATGCAAAGATGGGCTCAATAAAGGACAGAAATGGTATGGACCTAACAGAAGCAGAAGATATTAAGAAGAGGTGGCAAGAATACACAGATAACTGTACAAAAAAGATCTTCATGACCTGGATAATCACAATGGTGTGATCACTCATCTAGAGCCTGAAATCCTGGAATGTGAAGTCAAGTGGGCCTTAGAAAGCATCACTATGAACAAGGCTAGTGGAGGTGATGGCGTTCCAGTTGAGCTGTTTCAAATCCTGAAAGATGATGCTGTGAATGTGCTGCACTCAATATGCCAGCAAATTTGGAAATCTCAGCAGTGGCCACAGGACTGGAAAAGGTCAGTTTTCATTCCAATCCCAAAGAAAGGCAATGCAAAAGAATGCTCAAACTACCACAGAATCGCAGTCATCTCACATGCTAGTAAAGTAATGCTCAAAATTCTCCAAGCCAGGCTTCAGCAATATGTGAACCATGAACTCCCTGATGTTCAAGCTGGTTTGAGGAAAGGCAGAAGAACCAGAGATCAAGTTGCCCACATCCGCTGGATCATGGAAAAAGCAAGAGAGTTCCAGAAAATCATCTATTTCTGCTTTATTGACTATGCCAAAGCCTTTGACTGTGTGGATCACAATAAACTGTGGAAAATTCTGAAAGAGATGGGAATAGCAGACCACCTAACCTGCCTCTTGAGAAATCTGTATGCAGGTCAGGAAGCAACAGTTAGAACTGGACATAGAACAACAGACTGGTTCTAAATAGGAAAAGGAGTATGTCAATGCTGTATATTGTCACCCTGCTTATTTAACTTCTATGCAGAGTACATCATGAGAAATGCTGGACTGGAAGAAACACAAGCTGGAGTCAAGATTACCGGGAGAAATATCAATAACCTCAGATATGCAGATGACACCACCCTTATGCGAGAAAGTGAAGAGGAGCTAAAAAGCCTCTTGATGAAAATGAAAGAGGAGAGCGAAAATGTTGGTAAAGCTCAAGATTCAGAAAACGAAGATCATGGCACCTGGTCCCATCACTTCATGGAAAATAGATGGGGAAACAGTGGAAACAGTGCCAGACTTTATTTTTGGGGGCTCCAAAATCACTGCAGATGGTGACTGCAGCCATGAAATTAAAAGACACTTACTCTTTGAAAGAAAAGTTATAACCAACCTAGATAGTATACTCAAAAACAGAGACATTACTTTGCCAACTAAGGTCTGTCTAGTCAAGGCTATGTTTTTTCCTGTGGTCATGTATGAATGTGAGAGTTGGACTGTGAAGAAGGCTGAGCACTGAAGAATTGATGCTTTTGAACTGTGGTGTGGGAGAAGACTCTTGAGAGTCCCTTGGACTGCAAGGAGATCCAACCAGTCCATTCTGAAGATCAACCCTGGGATTTCTTTGGAAGGAATGATGCTAAAGGTGAAGCTCCAGGACTTTGGCCACCTCATGCAAAGAGTTGACTCATTGGAAAAGACTTTGATGCTGGGAGGGATTGGAGGCAGGAGGAGAAGGGGACGACTGAGGATGCGATGCCTGGGTGGCATCACAGACTCGATGGACGAGAGTCTGAGTGAACTCCGAGATGGTGATGGACAGGGAGGCCTGGCGTGCTGTGATTCATGGGGTTGCAAAGAGTCGTACATGACTCAGCGACTGACCTGAACTGAACTAAGTTCACAAAGGCTTGATTTATGACCTAAGATGTGATCTATCTTGGAGAATATGCCTTGTGCATTTGAGGAAAAAATAGTATACTTTGCTATTTTGGTGTGGAATGTTCTATAGATATCAGTTACGTCTATCTCATCCAATGTGTTACTTAATGTTCATGTTTCCTCATTAATTTTTTTTTTCTGGATCATCTGTCCATTTTTGTGACTGGGGTATTACAATCCCCCACTTTTTTTGTGTTATTGTCAATTTCTCCTTTTATAGTTGTTAGCATTTACCTTATATTTTGAGGTGCTTCAAAGTTGGAAACATATGCATTTATAATTGTATATCTTTTTCTTGGATTGAGTCCTTGATTATTATGTAGTGTCTTGTCTCTTGTAATGGTCTTTATTTCAAAGTTTATTTTATTTGATGAGTATTGCTACTCCTGCTTTCTTTTCATTTCCATTTGCAAAGAATATCTTTTTGTAACCTCTCCCTTTCAGTCTGTATATGCCCTGTCTGAATTGGGTGTCTTGTAGGCAGCATATATATGGATTTTATTTTTATATCAGTTCTGCCAGTCTGTGTCTTTTGATTGGAGCATTTAATCCACTTACATTTAATATACTTATCAGTATTTATGATCCTATTACCATTTGCTTTACTGATTTGGATTTGTTTTCTTCTTCTTTTGTCTACTGTCTAGAGAAATCCCTTTAGCATTTGTTGTAGAGCTAGTTTAGTGGTGCTGAATTCTCTTAACTTTGGCTTATCTGTAAAACTTTGATTTCTTCAGAAAATCTGAATGAGATCCTTGATGGGTAGAGTAATCTTGGTTGTAGGTTTTTTTCCTTTCATCTCTTTGAGTATGTCCTGCTTCTCCCTTGTGCCTTGCAGAGTTTCTCCTGACTGATCAGATGTTATCTATAGGGGGATTCTCTTGTATGTTATTTGTTGCTTTTCCCTTGCTGCTTTTAATATTCTTCTCTTTGCATTTGTTCTTGCTGATCTTATTAATATCTATCCTGGCATGTTTATCTTGGGGTTTATTCTGTATGTGACTCTCTGGGCTTCTTGGACATTTCCTTTCCCATGTTAATGCCGTTTTCAAGTATAATTTCAGCAAATATTTTCTCACACGCTTTCTTTTTCTCCTTCTTCTGATACCTTTATAACTCAAATGTTGATGTGCTTAATGTTGTCCCCGAGGTCTCTGAAACTGTTCTTTCTTTTCATTCTTTTTCTTTTTAACATTCTGCTGTGCCTTAGTGACTTACCCACTTCTCTGCCTCAATTATTCTGCTATTGATTCCTTCTAATGCATTTAAAGAATTTCAGTCATAATGCTGTTCATTATTTGTTGTATATTCTTTATTTCTTCTAGGTCCTCATTAAATATTTCTTGTATCTTCTTAACCAGGATATTCTATTTATCTATGCTTCTATTTTATTTCTGTGGTTTTAGATCATCTTTATTATCATTACTCCGAATTTTTTTTGAGGTAGACTACTTATTTCCTCTTCATTTGTTTGGCCTTATGGGTTTTTACCATGCTCCTTCATCTGTTTCATATTTCTCCATCTTCCATTTTGTTTAACTCACTGTGTTTTTGGGTGTCTTTTCTGCAGGCTGTAATGTCCCTCTAGCTTATGGAATCTGTCCCCATTGGTTGGGTTGGACCAATACCTTTTGAAGGTTCCCTGATTGAGAAGACTGGTGCCTGTGTTCTGTTGTGCAGAGCTTGACCTTATCTCTTTAAAAGGCAGTGTCGGTCCCAGTGATGTGTTATGGGGTATCTGTGAACTTGTATGACTTTGGGCAGCCTGTCTGCTAATGGGTAATGTGTTCCTGTTTTGCTAGTTGCTTTGTTTGAGGCATCTGGCACTGGAATTTACTGGCCTTTGGGTGGGGCCAAGTCTTAATGTTTAGATGGAGGCTTTTGGGGAGTTCTCATTAATTAGTAATCTATGGGGTCAGAAGTTTTTTGGTGGTCCAACATCCTGGGCTTGGGTGTCCAATCTTGGAGTTTCAGGCCTGAAACTTTGCTGGAGCACCAAGACTCCAGACAAGCCACAAAGCACAGAAGAAAAAAAAAATAGGGGAAAATTCAAACAAACAAAAAATAACAGAAAAAGCCACAAAGCAAAAGTTTAAAGCAATATTAATCAGAAGGAACACACAAAGAAACCCAGGAACTCACACTCACAGAAAGAAAAAAATGAGAGAATAAAGGACCACAAAAAAAAAAAAGAAGAGAGCTATCAAACCAGTAAAAAAAAAAAAAAATCCATAAATGAAAACACTAAAATCTACAGTATAAAAATATGAAACAAGTAACATCGAAAAAGTATATATAATAAAAAGGTATTGTTGAAAAAGGAAAAAAAATAAAATGAATTCATTTTAAAATAAAACATTAAAAATAAAATAATAAAACAAAGTATTAGTAAAAAAGGAAAAATAAAAAACAAAAATGGATATATGTGTGTGTGTGTGCCAAGTCACGTCAGTTGTGTCCAACTCTTTGCAACCCTATTGATTGTAGCCCACCAGGTTCTCTGTCCATGGGATTCTTCAGGCAAGAATACTGGGGTGCTTTACTATTCCCTTCTCCAAGAGATCTTCCTGACCCAGGGATTGAACTCAAGTCTCTTATGTCTTCTGCATTGGCTGGTGGGTTCTTTACCACCAGCACCATCAAGGAAGCTCAATATATAAACATATGCATTTATATATACATATATAGATACATAGATACACATATGCATAGATAGATAGAGAGATTGCAAGAAGAATATTTTTCCTGAGACGTCAGTTGTTCTCATCACACAGTGACCTCCAGCCAATTTGCCTACTCAGTAAGTCATCCAATGTTTCTAGGATGTCTCTGGACCTAAGGTGGGCACTGTATAGTTAGCTCCAACTCAGATCTGGCCTGACTCCAGCTTGTACTTGCTTCGAAAGTCTACAGTTGCTCCAAAAGCCCAGTCTCAATGTAATTTGGGGGATTTAGTCCACTGCACCTGCTGCTGCAGGAGTGAATTCTCTACTTTGATCACATGGCCCCTGGTGCTCAGCTTTGGTTTTGGTCCCACCTCTTCTTGTAGACTGCCCTCCAACCTCTGTTTCCCACACAGGCAAGAGGAGGCAAAAGCAGAGGCTTGCTAGGGCTCACTTTCTCAGTCAGGCAGGGGAGAAGAAGGGGTATGGCAACCACAATTGGGATGTTTGGGGAGTGTCTGCTGCAGTAGGGATCTGCTGGAATTTGCTACACTCTGTCCCATGACTCTGGGACAGGTCATTCACTCTCCCAGAGGAATTAGCCCCAGTTTGCGGGTCCCTCAGAAGAACCAAGCTTCATGGGCTCCCAGGAAGTTATGGGTATTGACCCGCACCTGCTCATAGCTTGGTGGCTGCTTCACAGCCATCGTGTCAACCTCTGGGTCACAGACCCTAGCCCTATCTCTCTGTCCACCTCTGGCACTCCTGCCAGCCTTGGTGCCTGCAAGCCCATGAACATGCCCACCTCTTGGGTCACAGATTGCAGTCCGATAGTCCCACCTATGGCACTCACGAAGGCAGGGTCCTGCATTAAGGGTCCCTGTGACAATGATCTCTTGCCTTTCTGGCAGGCCCAGGTTTTTCCCTGGACTCCCTCAGCTGTGTTGTACTAGTGCCCTCTGAGCACCTTCACTGCAGTCAACCCCAGTACTCTCCCTGGGGTATGACCCCCAAAGCCTGAGCCTCAGCATCCAGTCTCCATCCACCCTAGTGGGCATGCATTCACGTCGCAGGCTGGGAAGTGCTAGACAGCACCAATCTCTGAGCAGAGTTCTCTCTGCTTTGCTTCCACACATCTGTTGCTGCACTGTCCTTGAGGTGCCAAAACTCCCCCCCCCCCCATCCCTACACATGAGGGTGTTTCTGAGTGTATGGAAACTTCCTCCTTCACAGTTCCCTCCCAGAGGTGCAGGTCTCATCCTGATTGCATTGCCTCTTTTTTTCTCATTTGTTTTGCCATACACCATTGTTTGTAGATTAGCTTGCCTTTTTAGAAATCTGAGGTCTTCTGCCACATTTAATAGATTTTCTGCAGGAGTTGTTCCATATGCAACTGTATTTTTAAATGTATTTGTAAGGAGGAAGATGATCTCCATGTCTTACTCCTCTGCTATCTTCTAAGAGAATACTGTTGTTTCCCTCATTGCTTTTGATAATTTTTCTTTGTCTTTAATGTTTATTAGTTTGGTTAATATATGTCTTGCTGTGTTCCTCCTTAGATTATCCTGTATGGGACTCTGTGCACTTCCTTGACTTGGGTACCTATTTCCTTTCCCATGTTAAGGATTTTTTCAACTATCATCTCTGCAAATATTTTCTCAAGTCATTTCTCTTTCTCTTCTTTTTCTGAGACTCATATAATTCTAATGTTGGTGCATTTAATGTTGGCCTAGAGGGCTCTGACTAAGACTGTTCTCACTTCTTTTCATTCATTTTTAAAATTCTGTTTGGCAACAGTGATTTCCACAATTGTATCTTCCAGCTCACTTATCCATTATTCCACCTCAGTTATTCTGCTACTGATTCCTCCCAGTATATTTTCATGTCAGTTTTTGTATTGTTCACCTCTGTTTGTTCTTTAATTCTTTTAGGGTTGATTAAACCTTTATTGCATCTTTTTGATCTGTGACTCCATTATTTTTCCAAACACTTGGACCATCTTTACTTTAAGTACTCTGAATTCTTTTTCAGACAGGTTGCCTATCTACTGTTCATTTAGTAGTTCTTATACATTTTTATCTTTCTCCATCTGGGACATATTCGGATAATCTCATTTTGTCTAACTAACTGTGGTGCATCCTTTCTGTTGTCTGCAGGGTTGTCATTCCTCTTGCTTCCGGTGTCTGTCCCCTGGTGGGTGAGCTTGGTCTAGTTTGCTTTTGCAGGCTTTCTGATGATAGGGATTTGTGCCTGCCTTCTGCCTGGCAGAGCTAGGTTTTGTTCCTCTGATGGACAGAGTCAGTCCAAGTAGTGTGTTCTGGTAAGTCTGTGTTCTGAGAAGTACGACTTTAGGCAGCCTGTCTGCTGATGGGTGAGGCTATGTTACTTTCTTGCTGGTTGTTTGGACTGAGGTGTTCCAGCACTGGAGCTTACAGGCTGTGGAGTAGGCCTAGATTTTGGTACCAAATTGGAGACCTTCATTAGTCTCATTCTGGTTACTGTTCCCTGCATTCTCTGCTGTAATTTTCCTTGTCCCTACAGTGAGCTACAGCCAACTTCTACCTCTCAATGATACCCTCTAAGATGCTTTGCATCCCAGTGCATGTGAGACCTTGTGCAGCATCACTTGTTAAAGAGATTGTCTTTTCTCCATTTGTATATTCTTGGTCCCTTTGCTGTAGATTAATTGACCATAGGTGCCTGGGTTTATTCCTAGGCTATTCTGCTCCACTGATGTATATGTCTGTTTTTGGGTTAGGAGCAGGCTGTTTTAATTACTATAACTTTATAGCATAGATTGAAATCTGAGCAGTTTATATCTCCAGTTTGCTAGCTCTTTTTTCTCAATACTGCTTTGGCAATTTGTGGTCTTTTGTTGCCCCATATGAATTTTAGAATTACTTATTCTACTTCTGATAAAAATATCATGAAAATTTTGATAAAAATTTCATTATACCTGTAGATTGTATTGGGTATTATGGCCATTTTAGCAATATAAATTCTTCCAGTCCTAGAGCAAGGGATATTTTCCTATTTCTTTGTATCATCTTCTGTTTCCTTCATCAGTGTTTATTAGTTTTCAGATTATAGGTCTTTTGCCTCCCTGGTTATGTTTATTCATAGGTAGTTTATCCTTTTTGAAGTGACTTTGTTTTTTTTTTAAATTAATTTATTTTAATTGGAGGCTAATTACTTTACAATATTGTATTGGTTTTGCCATACATCAACATGAATCCACCACGGGTGTACATGTGTTCCCAATCCTGAACCCCCCTCCCACCTCCCTCCCCATACATCCCTCTGGGTCATCCCCGTGCACCAGCCTCAAGCATCCTGTATCCTGCATAGAACCTAGACTGGCAATTCATTTCTTACATGTTATTATACATGTTTCAATGCCATTCTCCCTAATTATACCACCCTCTCCCTCTCCAACAGAGTCCAAAACACTATTCTATACATCTGTGTCTATTTTGCTGTCTCACATACAGGGTTATCATTACCATCTTTCTAAATTCCATATATATGCGTTAGTATACTGTATTGGTGTTTTTCTTTCTGTCTTACTTCACTCTGTATAATCGGCTCCAGTTTCATCCGCCTCATTAGAACTGATTCAAATGTATTCTTTTTAATGGCTGAGTAATACTCCATTGTGTATATGTACCACAGGTTTCTTATCCATTCATCTGCTGATGGACATCTAGGTTGCTTCCATGTCCTGGCTATTATAAACAGTGCTGCGATGAACATGGGGTACACGTGTCTCTTTCAATTTTGATTTCCTTGGCTTGTGTGCCCAGTAGTGGGATTGATGGGTCAAAGGGCAGTTCTATTTCCAGTTTTTTAAGGAATCTCCACACTGTTTTCCATAGTGGCTGTACTAGTTTGCTTTCCCACTAACAGTGTAAGAGGGTTCCCTTTTCTCCACACCCTCTCCAGCATTTATTGCTTGTAGACTTTTGGATGGCAGCCATTCTGACTGGCATGAAATGGTACCTCATTGTGGTTTTGATTCACATTTCTCTGATAATGAATGATTTTGAGCATCTTTTCATGTGTTTGTTAGCCATCTGTATGTCTTCTTTGGAGAAATGTCTATTTAGTTCTTTGGCCCATTTTTTGATTGGGTCGTTTATTTTTCTGGAATTGAGCTGCATAATTTGCTTTTATATTTTTGAGATTAGTTGTTTGTCAGTTGCTTCATTTGCTATTATTTTCTCCCATTCAGAAGGCTGTCTTTTCACCTTGCTTATAGTTTCTTTTGTTGTGCAGAAGCTTTTAATTTTAATTAGGTCCCATTTGTTTATTTTGCTTTTGTTTCCAATATTCTGGGAGGTGGGTCGTAGATGATCCTGCTGTGATTTATGTCGGAGAGTGTTTTGCCTATGTTCTCCTCTAGGAGTTTTAGTTTCTGTACTTACATTTAGATCTTTAATCCATTTTGAGTTATTTTTGTGTATGATGTTAGAAAGTGTTCTAGTTTCATTCTTGTACAAGTGGTTGACCAGTTTTTCCAGCACCATTTGTTAAAGAGATTGTCTTTTCTTCATTGTATATTCTTGCCTCCATTGTCAAAGATAAAGTGTCCATAGGTGTGTGGATTTATCTCTGGGCTTTGTATTTTGTTCCATTGATCTATATTTCTGTCTTTGTGCCAGTACCATACTATCTTGATGACTGTGGCTTTGTAGTAGGCCCTGAAGTCAGGCAGGTTGAATCCTCCAGTTCCAATCTTCTTTCTCAAGATTGCTTTGGCTATTCAAGGTTTTTTTTTTTTTTTTTTTTTTTTTTTTTGTATTTCCATACAAATTGTGAAATTATTTGTTCTAGCTCTGTGAAAAATACCGCTGGTAGCTTGATAGGGATTGCATTGAATCTATAGATTTCTCTGGGTAGTATACTCATTTTCACTATATTGACTCTTCCAATCCATGAACATGGTATATTTCTCCATCTATTAGTGTCCTCTTTGATTTCTTTCACCAGTGTTTTATAGTTTTCTATATATAGGTCTTTAGTTTCTTTAGGTAGATATATTCCTAAGTTTTTTATTTTTCATTGCAATGGTGAATGGGATTGTTTCCTTAATTTCTCTTTCTATTTTCTCATTATTAGTGTATAGGAATGCAAGGGAGTTCTGTGTGTTGATTTTATATCCTGCAACTTTACTATATTCATTGATTAGCCCTAGTACCTTTCTGGTGGAGTTTTTAGGGTTTTCTATGTAGAGGATCATGTCATCTGTAAACAGTGAGAGTTTTACTTCTTTTCCAATTTGAATTCCTTTTATTTCTTCTTCTGCTCTGATTGCTGTGGCCAAAACTTCCAAAACTATGTTGAATAGTAGTGGTGAAAGTGGGCACCCTTGTCTTGTTCCTGACTTTAGGGAAAATGCTTTCAACTTTTCACCATTGAGGATAATGTTTGCTCTGCGTTTGTCTTATATAGCTTTTATTATGTTGCAGTATGTTCCTTCTATTCCTGCTTTCTTGAGAGTTCTTATCATGAATGGATGTTGAATTGTTTCAAAGGCTTTCTCTGCATCTATTGAGGTAATCAATTTGTTAATATGATGTATTACATTGATTGATTTGCAGATATTGAAGAATCCTTGCATCCCTGGGATAAAGCCCACTTGGTCATGGTGTATGATCTTTTTAATGTGTTGTTGGATTCTGATTGCTTGAATTTTGTTAAGGATTTTTGCATCTATGTTCATCAGTGATATTGGCCTGTAGTTTTCTTTCTTTCTTTTTTTTTTGTGGGATCTTTGTCAGGTTTTGGTATTAGGGTGATGGTGGCCTCATAGAATGAGTTTGGAAGTTTACCATCCTCTGCAATTTTGAGTTTGAGTAAGATAGTGTTAACTCTTCTCTAAATTTTTGGTAGAATTCAGCTGTGAAGCTCTCTGGACCTGGGCTTTTGTTTGCTGGAAGGTTTCTGATTACAGTTTCAATTTCCATGCTTGTGATGGGTCTGTTAGGATTTTCTATTTCTTCCTGGTTCAATTTTGGAAAGTTCTGCTTTTCTAAGAATTTGTCCATTTCTTCCACGTTGTCCATTTTATTGGCATATAATTGCTGATAGTAGTGTCTTATGATCCTTTGTATTTCTGTGTTGTCTGTTGTGATCTTTCCATTTTCATTTCTAATTTTATTGATTTGATTTTTTCTCCCTTTGTTTTTGATGAGTCTGGCTAATGGTTTGTCAATTTTATTTATCCTTTCAAAGAACCAGCTTTTGGCTTTGTTGATTTTTGCTATGGTCTCTTTTGTTTCTTGTGTATTTATTTCTGCCCTAATTTTTAAGATTTCTTTCCCTCTACTAACCCTGGGGTTCTTCATTTCTTCCTCTTCTAGTTGTTTTAGGTGTAGAGTTAGGTTAGTTATTTGACTTTTTTCTTGTTTCTTGAGGTATGCCTGTATTGCTATGGATCTTTCCCTTAGCACTGTTTTTACAGTGACCCAGAGGTTTTGGGTTGTTGTGTTTTCATTTTCATATGTTTCTATGAAATGTAAATTTTGATTTCTTTTTTGATTTCTTCTGTGATTTATTGGTTATTCAGCAGTGTGTTGTTCAGTCTCCCTATGTTGGATTTTTTTAATAGTTTTTCTCCTGTAATTGAGATCTAATCTTACTGCATTATGGTCAGAAAAGATGCTTGGAATGATTTCAATGTTTTGAATTTAACAAGGCTAGATTGATGGCCTAGGATGTGATCTATCCTGGAAAGATTCCGTGTGTGCTTGAGAAAAACGTGAAATTCATTGTTTTGGGGTGAAATTCCTATAGATATCCACTAGGTCTAACTGGTCTATTGTATTATTTAAAGTTTTTTTTTTTTTTTTTAATTTTCTGTTTAGTTGATCTATTCCTAGGAGTGAGTGGGGTACTAAATTCTCCCACTATTATTGTATTATTGTTAATTTCCCCTTTCATACTTACATATTATGTTGTGTGCCTATATATTTATAATTGTTATATCTTCTTCTTGAATTGATCCTTTGATCATTATGTAGTGTCCTTCTTTGTGTCTTTTCACAGCCTTTGTTTTACAGTCTATTTTATCTGATATGAATATTGCTACTCCTGCTTTCTATTGGTCTGTATTTACATGGAATATATTTTTCTAGCCCTTCAATTTCAGTGTGTATGTGTCCTTTGTTTTGAGGTGGGTCTCTTGTAGACAACATCTATAGGGGTTTTGTTTTTGTATCCATTCAGCCAGTATTTGTCTTTTGGTTGGGGCATTCAATCCATTTACGTTTAAGGTAATTATTGATAAGTATGATCCCATTGTGATTTACTTTATTGCTTTGGGTTCGAGTTTATACACCCTTTCTGTCTTTCCTGTCTAGAGAAGATCCTTTAGCATTTGTTGGAGAGCTGGTTTGTTGGTGCTGAATTCTCTCAGCTTTTGCTTGTCTGTAAAGCTTTTGATTTCTCCTTCATATTTGAATGAGATCCTTGTTGGGTACAGTAATCTGGGCTGTAGGTTATTTTATTTCATCACTTTAAGGATGTTTTGCCATTCCCTCCTGGCCTGAAGAGTTTCTGTTGAAAGATCAGCTGTTATCCTTATGGGAATCCCCTTGTGTTTTATTTGTTGTTTTTCCCTTGCTGATTTAATATTTGTTCTTTGTGTTTGATCTTTGTTAATTTGATTAATATGTGTCTTGGAGTGTTTTGCCTAGGGTTTATCCTGTTTGGGACTCTCTGGTTTTCTTGAATTTGGGTGACTATTTCCTTCCCCATTTTAGGGAAGTTTTCAACTATTATTTCCTCCAGTATTTTCTCATGGTCTTTGTTTTTGTCTTCTTCTTCTGGGACTCCTATGATTAGAATGTTGGAGCGTTTAATATTGTCCTGGAGGTCTCTGAGTTTGTCCTCATTTCTTTTCATTCATTTTTCTTTTTTCCTCTATGATTCATTTATTTCTACCATTCTATCTTCTACTTCATTAATCCTATCTTCTGCCTCCATTATTCTACTATTTGTTGCCTCCAGTGTGTTTTTGTTCTCATTTATTGCATTATTCATTATATATTGACTCTTTTTTTTAATTTCTTCTAGGTCCTTGTTAAACCTTTCTCAGTCCTTATCTCCAGGCTATTTATCTGTGATTCCATTTTCACTTCAAGATCTTGGTTCATTTTCACTATCATTATTTGGAATTCTTTATCAGGTAGATTCCCCATCTCTTCCTCTTTTGTTTGTTTTGGTGGGCATTTATCCTGTTCCTTTACCTGCTGGGTATTCCTCTGTCTCTTCATCTTGTTTATATTGCTGTGTTTGGGGTGGCCTTCCTGTATTCTGGCAGTTTGTGGAGTTCTCTTTATTGTGGAGTTTCCTCACTGTGGGTGGGGTTGTATGGGTGGCTTGTCAAGGTTTTCTGGTTAGGGAAGCTTGTGTTGGTGTTCTGGTGGGTGGAGCTGGATTTCGTCTCTCTGGAGTGCAATGAAGTGTCCAGTAATGAGTTATGAGATGTCAATGGTTTTGGAGTAACTTTGGGTAGCCTGTATATTGAAGCTCAGGGCTGCATTCTTGTGTTGCTGGAGAATTTTCATGGTATGTTTTACTCTGGAACGGGTTGGCCTTGGGTGGTGCTTGGTTTCAGTGTAGGTATGGAGGTATTTGATGAGCTCCTATGGATTAATGTTCCCTGGAGTCAGGAGTTCTCTGCTGTTCTCAGGATTTGGACTTACGCCTCCTGCTTCTGGTTTTCAGTTTTATTTTTACAGTAGTCTCAAGACTTCTCCTTCTATACAGCACCGTTGATAAAGCATCTAGGTTAAAGATGCTAAGTTTCTCCACAATGAGGGACACACAGAGAGGTTCACAGAGTTAAATGGAGAAGAGAAAAGGGAGGAGGGAGTTAGAGGTGACCTGAATGAGATGAGGTGGGATCAAAAGAGCAGATAGCAAGCTAGCCAGTAATCACTTCCTCATGTGCACTCCACAGTCTGGACTGCTCAGAGATGTTCATGGAGTTATACAGAGAAGAGAAGAGAGAGGAAAGAGACTGAGGTGGCCAGGAGGATAAAAGGGGGGTATGAAAAGGAGAGAGACAGATCCAGCCAGTAATCAGTTCCCTAAGTGTTCTCCACTGTCTGCAACACACAGAGATTCCTGAGTTAGGTAGAGAAGAGAAGGGGAAGGGAGGAGACAGAGGCGACCTGGTGGAGAAAAAGGAGAATCCAAAGAGGGAGAGAGCAGTCAAGCCAGTAATCTCGCTCCCAGGTAAAAATGGGTACTGAAGATTGGGTTCTTAAAGGTACAAATTTGATAACAAATACCAAAAATCAAAGGTTAAAAATCTAGAGTAGAGGTTGGATTTTCAAAAATACAATATTAAAGAAAAGAAGAAGAAAAAAAAGTCACAAGAAATATTAAAAAAAATATATATATATATATGAAGTTTGCTTTAAAAAATAGGGTCTTTTTTTGAAAAGTAATAGTAGGTTATAAAAATTAAATTAAAGGAGTAATAGAGGATTTAAAATTTAAAAAAATTAAAAAAGAGAAGAAAAAAAGAACGATAGTAAAAAGAGTAAAAATATATCTAGGACTTTCTCTGGTGTTGTTGTGGGCAGTGTGGGGTAAGTTCATTTTTGGATAGTTTTTGTTCTGGCTTATATTTCTCAAGATCTATAGGCCCCTTCCTATGTAGTTGGTACTAACTACAGGGTTTTAATCTATTGCACCCGTCACTTCCAAGACGGTTCCCTCTGTTTTAACTTCTTCTGTTTGCTGGTCTCTTCAGTGTCTGATTTCTGCCCTGACACAAGGGAGGCAGTGGTGGACACTTTTTTTAGGCTCACTTGTTCAGTCACACTGTGGGGATGGAGAGACGCTGCAAACAAATAACACTGGCATGTGCTCGCAGTGTCTCAGCCACACTGGGCCTGCCCTTGTTCACAGTGCATGTGCCTTCCCTGCCCACACAGCTCAGGCTCTAGGTTGCTCTGCCAGGAACCATCCGAGGCTGGCCCTGGGCTGCATGAACCTCCCAGGTCTAAGCCGCTCAGGTTCAGGCACTCGGGTAGTCCTCAGAGGTGCAGACTCCGTTGGGCCTGCGTTTTGTGCCCTTCCCAGGTCTGAGTAGCTCAGGTGATGATGTGTTTGACGAGCACAGTCTCTGCAACTTATTGCCTCTCCCGTCCCTGCCGCTCGGTTTTCTGGGTGTACAGCCAGTGCACCTTCTCAGGAGGATGTTGACTGTCCAGAACCCCAAGAAGTCTTAGTTAGCAAAAAAGCCTGCTTGCTGTTTGGTAGATAATGTGTCTCTGGGGCTGTGATTGCGCCCTTCTGGCTCTGGCTGCCTGTCACTGGAGGGGGATGGTCTGCAGCTGGCTACTTCTGTTCAGTCCTTTGTTCTGTGCACAGGCCTGGCGATGTCTTAGGTTAGGGCTTTTCGTGTGGTAGCTATCCCACAGTCTGGTTTGTTCGCTCAAGTTAGTTCACTCAGATTGCCCTCGGGGCATTCAGGCCCAGTCCTTACTCTAAGTAATGCAGCCCGCGCCTCCCTGCCCAGCCCCCACCACATCTTGCTTGTGGCAGATACAGGTGTCTGCGCTGCTTCTCTGCTGGGGGAGTTACCGTTGGGCTGGTAATCTGTGGGTTTTAATTATTTATTTATTTTTCCTACTTGTTATGTTGCCCTCTGTGCTTCCAAGGCTTGCCACAGACTTGGCAGTGAGAGTGTTTCCTGGTGTTTGGAAACTTCTCTCTTTTTAAGACTCCCTTCCTGGGACAGAGCTCTGTCCCTACCTCTTTTGTCTCTTTTTTTGTCTTTTATATTTTTTCCTACCTCCTTTCAAAGACAATGGGCTGCTTTTCTGGGTGCCTGATGTCCTCTGCCAGCATTCAGAAGTTGTTTTGTGGAATTTACTCAGCATTTAAATGTTCTTTTGATGAATTTGTGGGGGAGAAAGTGGTCTCCTCGTCCTATTCCTTGGCCATTTTAGCCACTCCCTTGAAGTGAATTTAAATGGGATTTTTTTTTGCTTTCTCTTTCAGGTATGTCATTAATAGCGTACAGAAATTCAACAGATTTTTGTATGTTAATGCTGTATCTTGCAACTTTGCTTAATTCATTAGCTAGTTCTAATAGATTTGGGGTATGAGTTTGCAGATTTTTAAAAACAAATTATCATGTTATCTGCAAATAGTGAAAGTTTCACTTCTTCCAATATTGATGCCTTTGACTTCTTTTTCTTATCTAATTGTTTTCATGGGGACTTCTAATTCTGTGTTAACTAGAAGTGGTGAGAGTGGGCATACTTGTCTTGATCCTGATTTTAAAGGAAAAGCTCAGCTTTTCTGTGTGGAGTGTGATGTTAGCTGTGAGTTTGTCATCACTGGCCTTTATTATGTTGAGATATGTTTCATCTATACCAATTTTGATGAAATTATTTTTATCATGAATTGATGTTGAATTTCATCAAATTCATTTCTCTCTTTATTGAGATTATCATGTGATTTTAATTCCTACTTTTCTTTCTAACTCTAGAGCTGTAATAAATCCCACTCGATCATAGTGTATGATTATTTTTGTATATATTTTTGCATTGTGTTTACTAATATTTTGTATTAGAATTTTGTGTCTTTATACATTGAATATATTGGTCTCTAATTTTCTTTTCTTTCTTTTTTGTAGTGTCTATGTTTGGTTTTGCTATCAATGTAAAGGTGGCATCATGGAATGAAATTGTGGAATGTTTTCTCCTGTTCAAATTTTTAAATAGTTTGAGAAATTTAAATAGATCATTTTGTTATGTTTGGTTGAACTCCCCTGTGGACTATTATTTGCTGTGAGTTTTTGATTATTAATCATTTCATTGCTAGTGATCAGTCTGTTCATGTTGTCTATTTCTTCATGACTCAGTTTTGTAAGATTTTATGTTTCTAGATAGTCATCTATTATTTTTAGGTTGTCATATTTGTTGGCATATAACTGTGTGTAATATTCTCATGGTTTTTGTATCTCTGTCATATTGCTTCTAATGTCTCCTCTTTCATTTCTTGTTTCATTTTGTCCTTTCTCTTTTTAAAAATTGAGTGTGGCTAAAACCTTATTGATTTTTTTATCTTTTCACAAAAACCACTCTTGGTTTTACTGAACTTTTGTTGTTAGTCTCAATTTTATTTTACTTTGATATTTATTATTTCCTTTCCACTACTGAATTTTTTAAAAAATATTCTTCTTTTTCTAATTACTTTAGATGGCACATTAGGTTGCTTTTTGTTTGTTTGTTTTTGTGGTAACCCTGTATTACTATAAACTTACCTCTTAGAACTCTTTTAACTGTGTCTTATATAGTGGAATCTTGTATTTTAATTTTTATTTGTCTTGGAGTATTTTCTGATTTCCTATTATTTTTTCATTGATTCATTTTTTTCTCTTTTTTAATATAAATTTATTTATTTTCATTGGAGGCTAATTACTTTACAATATTGTATTGGTTTTGCCATACATCAACATGAATCCACCGCGGGTATACACGTGTTCCTCATCCTGAACCCCCCTCCCACCTCCCTCCCTGTACCATGCCTCTGGGTCATCCCAGTGCACCAGCCCCAAGCATCCAGTATCACGCATCGAACGTGGACTGGTGATTTATTTCTTGTATGATATTATACATGTTTCAATGCCATTCTCCCAAATCATCCCACCCTCTCCCTCTCCCACAGAGTCCAAAAGACTGTTCTATACATCTGTGTCTCTTTTGCAGTCTTGCATATAGGGTTATTGTTACCATCTTTCTAAATTCCATATATATGCATTAGTATACTGTATTGATGGAGAAGGCAATGGCACCCCTCTCCAATACTCTTGCCTGGCAAATCCCATGGATGGAGGAGCCTGGTAGGCTGCAGTCCATGGGGTCATGAAGAGTCAGACACAACTGAGCAACTTCCCTTTCATTTTTCACTTTCATGCATTGGAGAAGGAAATGGCAACCCACTCCAGTGTTCTTGCCTGGAGAATCCCAGGGACAGGGGGGCCTGGTGGGCTGTTGTCTATGGGGTCACACAGAGTCTGACATGACTGAAGTGACAGCAGGGAGGTACTGTATTGGTGCTTTTTAAAGCTTCATTATATTTACTTTTCCCCCTCATTTGTCTTCTTATAATTGATTTCTAGTTTTATACCATAGTTGTCAGGAAATTATTGATTGGTATAATTTCTACCCTCTTAAACTTTTTCAGACTTGTTTTGTAGCCTAGTATGTCATCTATCCTGGGGAATGTGCACTTAAACAGGATGTGTATTCTGTGCTTTGGGGGTGAAAGGTCCTGTAGATATCCAATTCAATCAATATAGTGTAATGTGTCATTTAAGAACACTTTTTCAGTATTAATTTTCTGTTTGGAAGATATATCCATTGACATAAATCCATTACAATAATATATTACTCTGTTTTCTTTTATCATTGTTAATGTTTGCTTTCTGTATTAACATTTAGATACTTTTGTATTGGGTGTGTTAACAAGTGTAATAGCCTTTACTTGTATTGATGCCTTTATTAGAACATAGTGCCCTTCTTAGTCTTTTGTTATAGACTTTTTTTTTTAAGTAAAGTTATTTTATCTTATTTATTTTTGGCCAAGCTGTGTTGCTTGTGAGATCTTACTTTCCTGACCAGGGATCAAAACTATGCCCTTTGAAGTGGAAGCACAGAGTATTAACCACTGGATTGCCAAGGAATTCCCTAGACTTTGTTTTAATGTCTACATTGTCTGATATGATTATTGCGACCCAAACTTTCTTTAATTTTCCATTTGCGTGAAATACATTTTTTTCATCCCTTCACTTTCAGTCTGTGTGTATCTTTAGGTTTGAAGAGAGTTTCTTGTAAGAAGTATATAAATGGGTCTTGGTTTTTAACCCAATTAACTACCCTATGTCTTTTGATTGGAGCATTTATTCCATTGACATTTAAAAGGATTATTGATATGTATGTACTTAGTTTCATTTTGTAACTTGTTTTATGCTAATTTCTGTACTTCTTCTCTGTTCTTTCTTTTTTTAGCTTCTTCCCTTGTGGTTTAATAATTATCTTTAATGGCTTGCTTTTGTTCCTTTTTCTATATTTTGGGGTGTCTACCATAGAGTTTTTTTGTGGTTACCATAGGGCCCATATATTTTGACCTGTAACTATATTTACTTGTTTTAAACTGATCATCATTTAATTTCAGTGGTCAGTCCATAGCTTCTACTATTTATTTGTATTTACTAGTAGGATTTTCCCATTGATACACATGTGTACATCTTGTTATAATGTTTTCTTTTCCACTTAGAGAAGACTCCTTAACACTTCTTTAGGGTAGGTTTAGTATTGAGGAACCCTTGTTTTTGCTTGTCTGAGAAGTTGGTTTTTAAATCTCTCCTCAATTCTGAATGACAATCTTACTGGGGAGAGTATCCTAGGTTGTAGGTTTTTGTCTTTCTGCACTTTAAATATACCATGCTCCTCTCTTCTTAATTTTAAAGTTTTCTTTGAAAAATCATCTAATATCCTTATGGGAGTTCCCTTCTTTGTACTGCTCCCTTTTTTTCTTACTGTCTTTGGATATCTTTCTTTAATCTTTAACTTTTGCTATTTTTATTATTATATATACCCTGTTTTCTAATTCCTTCTTCTGTGTTCTGTTTTTGTATTCTTCACTTCTGAATCATTCATATATATATATGTGTGTGTGTGTGTGTGTATGAAAACATTACAACAAGATGTACACATGTGTATCAATGGGAAAATCCTATATATATGTATATAGTTTCTTTTTAAAATTCTCACTGAGTTCATCTATACTTTTCCAAAGTCAGTTATCATACTTATCAGTAATACTTTGAACTCTTTATCTGGTCAATTATTTATCTATGTTTCAACAGTTGTTTTGGGGTTATTTCATTCTTTTCTGTCCTTTCATTAGAACCAAATTCTCCTTTAATACTTTGTCTATATGGAGTTATTTGAAACAATTGCCTTTCTTGGTCTGGAAATGATTTATTTGCGTGGGAGTGTTCCTATGTAGTGTGTGTGCTCTGTTGCTTTTGTGAGAGATCTGGTTCTGAAGTGAACATGAGCCATGTTTTTCCTGAGGGTTTGCTCATAGCTAAACACCTTGATGAGAAATAGGGTTAGAGATGGAAGGGCTAAAGCCAGATCCAGGTGTGAGCTGGAACTTCTTTATTCAGTGGTCATAACTGCCTTATTGAGCTCAGGGCCATGTCCCAAACTCCTTGAGCAGAAGCCCTGAGGTTTAGGTCCAAGCTGATTCCATTTCCTGTAGGTGTGCTCTCTCTTGACTCCACAATATGGTACCTTTTCCCAAGAGGTGAGCAGAGCTGGACCAAGAGGGTCTAGAGCATGTTCCCAGGACAAGGTAGAGCATGTACTGTGACTGACCCTACTTACCAGTCAGAGCTCTAGACAGCTTCCAATCTACAACCTCTCTCACCTTGTTTTTATGCTGTACTGGGTTCATGCCTGTTCTGTTTAACCCAAGTGTTCACTCTCTTTGACTATACCAGGCTTTGTCTTAATAGGGATGCTGCACCAGGACACATGATAATGCAGTCATGGGAAGCCACCCATAACACTGGACAGTTTCAATCTGCTTCTTCTATCTTGTTCCCAGGAGTAAGTAAGCAAGTATAAACTCATCAGGAGTAGAATCCATATTTCTTATAGCTTTTATGTTATTTTTCCCCCTTTGGTTTTAAATCCATGTAAGAGGACTTATCTTCCCAGCATTAGACCCCAGAGTTGGGGTTTACAATACATGGTTTGAACAGCTCGCTTCTCAGGGAGAATCTCTGAACCTTTGATATCCCTCTCCTCTTCTGTGTTCCCTCACACAGCAGTCCCAAGTTGATCCATTCTCTTCCTTTCCTGCCCAAATCCACGTCTCTTTCTTCATATCCCTGGTTATAGAAAAGTCTTTCTCCCGGTCCCCAGTTTGTTTTCAGTGAGAATTGCTCCACACATGTCACTCTGCTTGACACCCCCAAATTGTATGTGATTCTTTTATATTTTTAAGTTAATCATGTTTCCATTGTGGCTTACAATTGAAATTACCTTTTGATGAATTCATGGGGGGCATATGAGCTCAGAATCCTCTTCCTCTGCCATTTTGAAATTCCCAGCTACTTGAAAATCTTACTCAGCTTTACTGCTTTTCTGTGGTGTCTTCCATGTCCCTATTGGGTTAGATAAGATTTATCTAAACAATAGATTATCATCTACTTCTGTTACTCACATCTTGACTGTACTAGACTGCTTTAGATGACTGAGATTTTTGAACACCAAGGAGAGATTCCCCAATTCCTGATATGGAATTGGCCGTTTTTAGTCATCTGAGTATTCAGAGACTGTTCTTTTATTTTCTTCCTATCTGTAACTCCCATATCTGCTGCTTCTAACTTTTAACTTTATCCCCATCCCCATACTTGAAATTCAGATATGAGTATTTAGTTCACACTTCTTAGCATGCAGAGTCTTTCATAATTTGTTTCAAGCTTATCTATCTAGCTTCATTTCCTACCACTCTTTCCCTCTATACACCCTACCTTCCAACCACAGAAAACTCACTTTTCTTGAAAGATATCAAGTCTTTTCATGCCTCTGACAGTGATGACATTTCTTTCTTTTTCACAGATAGTATACTCATTCAAGTTTCAGCTCAAAGATTGATTCCTCTGCTTTCCATATATTCTCCTGCACTCCAACCTATATTATAGATCTATAATCCCTTGTATGCAACTGATAAAGCCACATGTGTCTCCGAGTTTAACATGTTTTGGATTTTATAAATGTAACATATTCATTGCATTGTTTATTTTTTAACTTTCTTATTAGGATCTGGGGAAGCATTCAATATATATTTAAATGCTTTAACTTTCAAGAAGAAAACACAGAAAGAATAACAATAATAAGGATAAATATAGTTTATAAAGAGCATTGCATAAGAATAGATTCGTTTATGCTGCTGGATTAGATATTTTTTTTATTTTCAAAGAGTTTTAAACTTTATAATTATGGATGAAGAATTGTAGACTTTGTATTGCAGGATTAATTACATCAAGACAAAGTGGAGTTTATTCTACAGGTGCAATAATTGTTTAATATTAAATAATATATTAATAGAGTACTCAATGGACATGAGTTTGAGCAAGCTGTGGGAGATGGTAGACAGCAAAGCCTGGTGTGCTGCAGGCCATGGGGTTACAAAGAGTCAGTCACGACTGAGTCACTGAACAATAATACAGCACACCATATTAACAGTTCAAATGAAAAAAAAAATAGGTAGTTTTCGAAAGGTATTTGACAAAATCTAATATTATTACTAGTGGAGGTGATGGAATTCCAGTTGAGCTGTTTCAAATCCTGAACGATGATGCTGTGAACATGCTGCACTCAATATGCCAGCAAATTTGAAAATCTCAGGAGTGGCCACAGGACTGGAAAAGGTCAGTTTTCATTCCAATCCCAAAGAAAGGCAATGCCAAAGAATGCTCAGACTACCACACAATTGCACTCATCTCACATGCTAGTAAAGTAATGCTCAAAATTCTTCAAGCCAGGCTTCAGCAATACATGAACCATGAATTTCCAGATGTCCAAGCTGATTTTAGTAAAGGCAGGAGAACCAGAGATCAAAATGCCAACATCCACTGGATCATGGAAAAAGCAAGAGAGTTCCAGAAAAACATCTATTTCTGCTTTATTGGCTATGCCAAAGCCGTTGACTGTGTGGATCACAAGAAACTGTGGAAAATTCTGAAAGAGATGGGAATAGCAGACCACCTGACCTGCCTCTTGAGAAATCTGTATGCAGGTCAGGAAGCAGAAGTTAGAACTGGACATGGAACAACAGACTGGTTCCAAATAAGGAAAGGAGTATGCCAAGGCTGTATATTGTCACCCTGCTTATTGAGCTTCTATGCAGAGAACATCATGAGAAATGCTGGACTAGAAGAAACACAACCTGGAATCAAGATTTCTGGGAGAAATACCAATAATCTCAGATACGCAGATGACACCACCCTTATGGCAGAAAGTGAAGAGGAACTAAGGATCCCCTTGATGAAAGTGAAAGAGGAGAGTGAAAAGTTGGCTTGAAGCTCAACATTCAGAAAACGAAGATCATGGCATCTGGTCCCATCACTTCATGGAAATAGATGGGGAAACAGTGTCAGACTTTATTTTGGGGGGCTCCAAAATCACTGTAGATGATGATTGCAGCCATGAAATTAAAAGACGCTTACTCTTTGGAAGAAAAGTTATAACCAACCTAGATAGCATATTCAAAAGCAGAGACATTACTTTGCCAACTAAGGTCCATCTAGTCAAGGCTATGGTTTTTCCTGTGGTCATGTATGGATGTGAGAGTTGGACTTTGAAGAAGACTGAGCACCGAAGAATGGATGCTTTTGAACTGTGGTGTTGGAGAAGACTCTTGAGAGTCCCTTGGACTGCAAGGAGATCCAACCAGTCCATTCTGAAGGAGATCAGTCCTGGGTGTTCTTTGGAAGGAATGATGCTAAAGGTGAAACTCCAGTACTTTGGCCACCTCATGCGAAGAGTTGACTCATTGGAAAAGACTCTGATGCTGGGAGGGATTGGGTGCAGGATTAGAAGGGTACGACCGAGGATGAGATGGCTGGATGGCCTCAGTGACTCGATGGATGTAAGTCTGAGTGAACTCCGGGAGTTGGTGATGCGCAGGGAGGCCTGGTGTGCTGCGATTCATGGGGTCGCAAAGAGTCGGACATGACTGAGAGACTGAACTGACTGAATATTATTACTGATATCTTAAAAAATTATGTGGATACATAACATGCATATGCATGGATCATCCTTAAAGGATGATCCTTAACGGTAATCCACACTTAATGGTAAAAATCTTAAAATTATTTCCATCTAATGGAAGAGAACATGAATGCAACTTATCTCCACTCTTATCTAATGGTGTTCTGAAAGTTTTAGCCAAAGCAAGTGGTCAAGAGAACAAAATTAAAATTATTAATATTAGAAAATTATTTATATTTCATTTGCACTTATACAAGATTGTAAACGCCAAAACAAAAAATTCAGTTCAGTTCAGTCACTCAGTCATGTCCGACTCTTTGTGACCCCATGAATAGCAGCACGCCAGGCCTCCCTGTCCATCACCAACTCCCGGAGTTCACCCAAACTCACGTCTATCGTGTCAGTGATGCCATCCAGACATCTCATCCTCTGTTGTCCTCTTCTAATCCTGCACCCAATCCCTCCCAGCATCAAAGTCTTTTCCAATGAGTCAACTCTTTGCAAGAGGTGGCCAAAGTACTGGAGT
This sequence comes from Budorcas taxicolor, assembly GCF_023091745.1. NCBI lineage: Eukaryota > Metazoa > Chordata > Mammalia > Artiodactyla > Bovidae > Budorcas > Budorcas taxicolor. The sequence continues at coordinate 83,863,033 of NC_068935.1, read as the reverse complement.
TTCACCTTTAGCATCATTCCTTCCAAAGAACACCCAGGACTGATCTCCTTCAGAATGGACTGGTTGGATCTCCTTGCAGTCCAAGGGACTCTCAAGAGTCTTCTCCAACACCACAGTTCAAAAGCATCAATTCTTCATTGCTCAGCCTTCTTCACAGTCCAACTCTCACATCGATACATGACTAATGGAAAAACCATAGCCTTGACTAGATGGACCTTAGTTGGCAAAGAAATGTCTCTGCTTTTGAATATGCTATCTAGGCTGCTCATAACTTTTTTTCCAGGGAGTAAGCGTCTTTTAATTTCATGGCTGCAATCACCATCTGAAGTGATTTTGGAGCCCCCCCCCCAAAAAATGAATCTGACACTGTTTCCACTGTTTCCCCATCTATTTCACATGAAGTAATGGGACCAGATGCCATGATCTTACTTTTCTGAATGTTGAGCTTTAAGCCAAGTTTTTCGCTCTCCTCTTTCACTTTCATCAAGAGGCTCTTTAGTACCTCTTCACTTTCTGCCATAAGGGTGGTGTCATCTGCGTATCTGAGATTATTGATATTTCTCCCGGTAATTTTGATTCCAGCTTGTGTTTCTTCCAGTCCAGCGTTTCTCATGATATACTCTGCATATAAGTTAAATAAGCAGGATGACAATATACAGCCTTGACATACTCCTTTTCCTATTTGGAACAAGTCTCTTGTTCCATGTCCAGTTCTAACTGTTACTTCCTGGCCTGCAAACAGATTTCTCAAGAGGCAAGTCAGGTGGTCTGGTATTCCCATCTCTTTCAGAATTTTCCACAGTTGATTGTGATCCACACAGTCAAAGGCTTTGGCATAGCCAATAAAGCAGAAATAGATGTTTTTCTGGAACTCTCTTCCTTTTTCCATGATCCAGTGGATGTTGGCATTTTGATCTCTGGTTCTTCTGCCTGTTCTAAAACCATCTTGAACATCTGGAAATTCACGGTTCATGTATTGCTAAAGTCTGGCTTGGAGAATTTTGATCATTACTTTACCACTGTGTGACAGGAGTGCAATTGTGTGGTAGTTTGAGCATTGTTTGGCATTGCCTTTCTTTGGGATTGGAATGAAAATTGATTCAACTGGAATGCCATCACCTCCACTAGCTTTGTTCTTAGTGATGCTTTCTAAGGCCCACTTGACTTCACATTCCAGGATGTCTGGCTCTAGATTAGTGATCACACCATCATGATTATCTTGGTCACGATGATCTTTTTTGTACAGTTCTTCTGTGTATTCTTGCCACCTCTTCTTAATATCTTCTGCTTCTGTTAGGTCCATACCATTTCTGTCCTTTATCAAGCCCATCTTTGCTTGAAATATTCCCTTGATATCTCTAATTTTTTTGAAGACTGGAAGCTATTCAAAGCTGTAATTAAGCAAGATGACTGTTTAAAAATTTGTTACATAAAATCAGTAAGTTTTTCTATATACAGTAAAATGGAAATCTAATATATAATACTTTATTTATAATATTAATGAAAAGAATAAAAATTCTAAGGCATCAATACAGAATGTGTATAACTTTAGAAAGGAAAAAGGATCATAAAAGAAGACATAAGTGAATGAAAAGACTACTGTATAGTGTCTGAAATTTTATTATAATATTAAATGTAACTCATAGTAGAAATATTGGCAAAGATGTCAGAGAGAATTTTTAAAAAATGTTAACTATATTTTCTATAAAAAATACATGGAAAAATTCTGAACCTGAGTAGTAATATGTTAAGGCACATGAGTAGTGAGGGAGGGAGAACTGGATGTCAGCAACACCAGTATTAAGAAAAATATATTATGAAGCTATAATGGTTAAAACAGCTTGGCATTGGCAAAGAAATAGAGAAAATCAATGAAACAAGAACAAGAGAATCTCAAAACAGATCCAAATATTTTTGGATATTTTGTATATTATTAAGTTTATATTTCTGATCAGGGATGGAAGTGCTTGTTTAATAAGGGGACGTAGAAAAAATGATTGACCATTTGAAGAAAAAAACTTCATTACCTACACTAAAAATAAATTACAGATATATTAAAGGTAGAACATTATAATAAAATTTTAAAATTCTCTATGAAAACACTAGGAAATGCACTAAGCGCAGGCGGCTGCGACAGCCAGCGCACTAAGCGCGGCCGGGAGGAGCTACCCCCCATCCGAGGTCAGGGGCGGCGGCCAAGATGAGCTACTCTGCATCTGAGGACAGGGTTGGCCGGGAGAAGCCACCTCACACCCGAGGCCAGGTGCCATGACCCTGAGGAGGCATCCTGAGCCCGAGGCCAAGGGTGGGAGCTGGGAGGAGACACCTCGTGCCCGAGGCAAGGGGTGGTGGCCAGAGGAGCCACCCCGAGCCCAAGGCCAGGGGAGGCAGCTGGGAGGAGCCACCCACACCTGAGGACAGGGCCTGAGGCCGGGAGGAGCATCCCGAGGAGGAGCCATGGCCTGGCAGGGACAGGAGGGCCTAGAGGAGCTCACCCACATTGAAGGTCAGGAATGGTGGCGGTAAGGAGATACCCCTCATCCAAGATAAGGAGCAGCAGCTGCACTTTGCTGCAGCAGCTGTGAAGAGATACCCCCACGCCCAAGGTAAGAGAAACCCAAGTAAGATGGTAGGCATTGCAAGAGGGCATCAGAGGGCAGACACACTGAAACCATACTCACAGAAAACTAGTCAATCTAATCACACTAGGACCACAGCCTTATCTAACTCAATGAAACTAAGCCATGCCTGCGGGGCAACCCAAAATGGGCGGGTCATGGTGGAGAGGTTTGACAGAATGTGGTCCACTGGAGAAAGGAATGGCAGGCCACTTCAGTATTCTTGCCTTGAGAACCCCATGAACAGTATGAAAAGGCAAAATGATGGGATACCAAAAGAGGAACTCCCCAGGTCATTAGGGGCCCAATATGCTACTGGAGATCAGTGGAGAAATAACTCCAGAAAGAATGAAGGGATGGAGCCAAAGCAAAAACAATACCTAGTTGTGGATGTGACTGGTGATAGAAGCAAGATCCGATGCTATAAAGAGCAATATTGCATAGGAACCTGGAATGTCAGGTCCATGAATCAAGGCAAATTGGAAGTGGTCAAACAGGAGTTGGCAAGGGTGAACGTCGACATTCTAGGAATCAGCAAAGTAAAATTGACTGAAATGGGTGAATTTAACTCAGATGACCATTATATCTACTACTATGGGCAGGAATCCCTCAGAAGAAATGGAGTAGCCATCATGGTCAACAAAAGAGTCCAAAATGCAGTATTTGGATGCAATCTCAAAAATGACAGAATGATCTCTGTTCGTCTCCAAGGCAAACCATACAATATCAGAGTTATCCAAGTCTATGCCCCAACCAGTAACACTGAAGAAGCTGAAGTTGAACGGTTTTATGAAGACCTACAAGACATTCTAGAATGAAAACTCAAAAAAGACGTCCTTGTCATTATAGGGGACTGGAATGCAAAAGTAGGAAGTCAAGAAACATCTGGAGTAACAGGCAAATTTGGCCTTGGAATATGGAATGAAGCAGGACAAAGACTAATAGAGTTTTGCCAAGAAAATGCACTGGTCATAGCAAACACCCTCTTCCAACAACACAAGAGAAGACTCTACACATGGACATCACCAGATGGTCAACACCGAAATCAGATTGATTATATTCTTTGCAGCCAAAGCTGGAGAAGCTCTATACAGCCAACAAAAACAAGACGAGGAGCTGACTGTGGCTCAGATCATGAACTCCTTATTACCAAGTTCAGACTGAAATTGAAGAAAGTAGGGAAAACCACTAGACCATTCAGGTATGACCTAAATCAAATCCCTTATGATTATACAGTGAAAGTGAGAAATAGATTTAAGGGCCTAGATGTGATAGACAGAGTGCCTGATGAACTATGGAATGAGGTTCATGACATTGTACAGGAGACAGGGATCAAGACCATCCCCATGGAAAAGAAATGCCAAAAAAGCAAAATGGCTGTCTGGGGAGGCCTTACAAATAGCTGTGAAAAGGAGAGAAGTGAAAAGCAAAGGAGAAATGGAAAAATATAAGCATCTGAATGCAGAGTTCCAAGGAATAGCAAGGAGAGATAAGAAAGCCTTCCTCAGCGATTAATGGAAAGAAATAGAGGAAAACAACAGAATGGGAAAGACGAAAGATCTCTTCAAGAAAATTAGAGACACCAAGCAAACATTTCATGCAAAGATGAGCTCGATAAAGGACAGAAATGGTATGGACCTAATAGAAACAGAAGATATTAAGAAGAGGTGGCAAGAAAACACAGAAGAACAGTACAAAAAACATCTTCACGACCCAGATAATCATGATGGTGTGATCAGTCACCTAGAGCCAGACATCCTGGAATGTGAAGCCAAGTGGGCCTTAGAAAGCATCACTACGAACAAAGCTAGTGGAGGTGATGGAATTCCAGTGGAGTTATTTCAAATCCTGGAAGTTGATGCTGTGAAAGTGCTGCACTCAATATGACAGCATATTTGGAAAACTCAGCAGTGGCCACAGGAATGCAAATGGTCAGTTTTCATTTCAATCCCAAAGAAAGGCAATGCCAAAGAATGCTCAAACTACCAAACAATTGCACTCATCTCACATGCTAGTAAAGTAATGTTCAAAATTCTCCAAGCCAGGCTTCAGCAATACGGGAACCGTGAACTTCCTGATGTTCAAGATGGTTTTAGAAAAGGCAGAGGAACCAGAAATCAAATTGCCAATATCTGCTGGATCATGGAAAAAGCGAGAGAGTTCCAGAAAAACATCTATTTCTGCTTTATTAGCTATGCCAAAGCCTTTGACTGTGTGGATCACAATAAACTGTGGAAAATTCTGAGAGACATGGGAATACCAGACCACCTGACCTGCCTCTTGAGAAACCTGTATGCAGGTCAGGAAGCAACAGTTAGAACTGGACATGGAACAACAGACTGGTTCCAAATAGGAAAAGGAGTACGTCAAGGCTGTATATTTTCACCCTGCTTATTTAACTGGTATGTAGAGTATATCATGAGAAACGCTGGTCTGGAAGAAGCACAAGCTGGAATCAAAATTGCCGGGAGACATATCAATAACTTCAGATATGGAGATGACACCACCCTTATGGCAGAAAGTGAAGAGGAACTAAAGAGCCTCTTGATGAAAGTGAAAGAAGAGAATGAAAAATTTGGCTTAAAGCTCAACATTCAGAAAAGTAAGATCATGGCATCTGGTCCCATTACTTTATGTGAAATAGATGGGGAAACAGTGGAAACAGTGTCAGACTTTAGTTTTTTGGAGCTCCAAAATCACTGCAGATGGTGATTGCAGCCATGAAATTAAAAGATGCTTACTCTTTGGAAGGAAAGTTATGACCAACCTAGATAGCATATTAAACAGCAGAGACATTACTTTGCTAACAAAGGTCCATCTATTCAAGGCTATGGTTTTTCCAGTGATCATGTATGGATGTGAGAGTTGGGCTATTAAACAAGCTGAATGCCAAAGAAATGATGCTTTTGAACTGTGGTGTTGGAGAAGACTCTTGAAAGTCCCTTGGACTGCAAGGAAATCCAACCAGTCCATTCAAAAGATCAGTCCTAGGTGTTCTTTGCAAGGAATGATGCTATCACTGAAACTGCAATGCTTTGGTCACCTCATGGGAAGAATTGACTCATTGGAAAAGACCCTATTCTGGGAGCGATTAGGGGCAGGGGAAGAAGGGGATGACAGAGGATGAGATGGCTGGATGGCATCACTTACTCGATGGATGTCAGTCTGAGTGAACGCTGGGAGTTGGTGATGGACAGGGAGGCCTGGCATGCTTCAATTCATGCGGTCACAAAGAGTTGGACAGGATTGAGCGACTTTACTGAACTGAGAGCACATAGACCCCAGGGCAGGGTTGCCTCTGGCCAAACAAATACCAGGGAAAGAATGCAACCCCACCTTTCTGCAGGTAATTGGATTAAAGTTTTACTGAGCAACACCCTGCCCACCAGAGCAAGACCTAGTTTTTCCCATCACCAGTCTCTCTCATCAAGAAGCTTACACAAGCCTCTTAGCCTCATCCATCAGAGGGCATGTAGAAGAAGCCAGAAGAAGCACAGTCTCACAGTAGCTAAAAATGAAACCATATTACAGAAAGCTAACCATGAGGAAAAAAGCAGAAAGTTATATCTCAGATGAAGGGACATCTAAAAAACAACTAAATGAACAACTAAACATCTAAAAACATGCAGAAAAAACAACTAAATGAAGCAAAGATAGGCAAGCTTCCAGAAAAAGAATTCACAGTAATGATGGTGAAGATGATCCGGGATCTCAGGAAAAGAATGGAGGCAAAGTTTGAGAAGATGCCAGAAATGTTTACCAAAGATCTAGAACTAAAAGACTAAATAACAAACAAGAATATATGAATATTACACCTAAAAGGAATCAATAGAATAATGGAGGCAGAAGAACAGATAAGTGACCTGGAGGACAGAATGGTGAAAATTACTGCCACAGAACAGTATATAGAAAAGAGAATGAAAATAAATGAAGACAGCCTAAGACACGTTTGGGAGAACATTAAATGAACCAACATTCCCATTATAGGGGTCCCAGGTGGAGAAGACAGAGGAAGAACTTGAGAAAATATTTGCAGAAATAATAGCTAAAAACTTCCTGAACATGGGAAAGGAAAGTCAACCAAGCCAGGAAGCACAGAGTCCCAGGAAGGATAAAGCCAAGTAGGAACACATGAAGACACATAGAAATCAAACTGAAAAAAAAATTACAGAGATAAAACATTAAAAGCCATAAAGGAAAAATGACAAGTAATATACAAGAGAACTCCCATCAGGCTATCAGCTGACTTCTCAACAGAAACTCTATAAACCAGAAGGGAATGGCATGATATATTTAAAGTGATAAATGTAAAGAACCTACAACCAAGAACACTCTACCCATCAAGACTCCTTCAGATTTGGTGGAGAAATCAAAAGCTGTCCAGACAAGCAAAAATAAGAGAATTCAGCACTACCAAACCAGCTTTACAACAAATGCTAAAGAAATTTCTCTAGGCAGAAAACACAAGAGAAGGAAAAGACATAAAGAAAATAAACTCACAACAATAAAGAAAACAGTAACAAGATCATACATATCAATATCTACCTTAACTGCAAAGGATTAAATCCACCAGCCAAAGACTTAGACTGACTGGGTGGATGAAAACATGCCCGCTTCTACTTACCACCTCACTCTGCTTGACACCCCCAAATTGTATGTAACTCTTTTATATTTTTAAGTTAATCATGTTCCCATTGTGGCTTGCAATGGAAATTAACTTCCAATTTTTTGTCTTGCTATTGATTGTGAAAACTGATAAACATCTTTTACTATTGTGATTATGTAACTGTTATTCACTTAATACCATTGTATCATGATCATGAAACAGAAAAAGAAAAAAAAACAAACTCTATTTCACCAAAACTAGGATCTAATAGCAAAAACCTAGAATCACTTTTTAAAAATCCAGATGCATATCAGAATTATCTTGAATATTTTCAGTTCAGTTCAGTTCAGTCGCTCAGTCGTGTCCAACTCTTTGCAACCCCATGAATCGCAGCATGCCAGGCCTCCCTGTCCATCGCCAACTCCCGGAGTTCACTCAGACTCACTTTCATCGAGTCCGTGATGCCATCCAGCCATCTCATCCTCGGTCGTACCCTTCTCCTCCTTCCCCCAATCCCTCCCAGCATCAGAGTCTTTTCCAATGAGTCAACTCTTCGCATCAGGTGGCCAAAGTACTGGAGCTTCAGCTTTAGCATCATTCCTTCCAAAGAAATCCCAGAGTTGATCTCCTTTAGAATGGACTGGTTGGATCTCCTTGCAGTCCAAGGGACTCTCAGGAGTCTTCTCCAACACCACAGTTCAAAAGCATCAATTCTTTGGCGCTCAGCCTTCTTCACAGTCCAACTCTCACATCCATATATGACCACATTGTGATCAGAAAAGATGGTTGAATTATTTCATTTTTTTTTTTTAATTTCCTATTTCAAATCCTAAAAGATGATGCTGTGAAAGTGCTGCACTCAATATGACAGCATATTTGGAAAACTCAGCAGTGGCCACAGGACAGTTTTCATTCCAGTCCCAAAGAATGCTCAAACTACTGCACAATTGCACTCATCTCACATGCTAGTAAAGTAATGCTCAAATTTCTCCAAGCCAGGCTTCAGCAATACGGGAACCGTGAACTCCCTGATGTTCAAGCTGGTTTTAGAAAAGGCAGAGGAACCAGAGATCAAATTGCCAACATCCGCTGGATCATGGAAAAAGCGAGAGTTCCAGAAAAACATCTATTTCTGCTTTATTGACTATGCCAAAGCCTTTGACTGTGTGGATCACAATCAACTGTGGAAAATTCTTCAAGAGATGGGAATACCAGACCACCTGACCTGCCTCTTGAGAAATCTGTATGCAGGTCAGGAAGCAACAGTTAGAACTGGACATGGAACAAGAGACTGGTTCCAAATAGGAAAAGGAGTATGTCAAGGCTGTATATTGTCATCCTGCTTATTTAACTGATATGCAGAGTACATCATTTGAAAGGCTGGACTGGAAGAAACACAAGCTGAAATCAAGATACAAATGCTCAGGTATTGTTTTTTTCCTCCTGAGCTCCAGATATGTTTCTAAGGAGCAGTCTTGTTTTAAAACAACTGGACTATATGATTAGCTTCTAGATAAAAGTCTAGTTTGTTTCACTTTTTTCTATTTCATATTCAGTGCTCCCATTTCATTTAGTTTGTTGTTGTCCAGTCTCTCAGTCGTGTCCAAATCTTTGCTACCCCATGAACTGCAGTATGCCGGGCTTCCCTGTCCTTCACCATCTCCTGGAGCTTGTTCAAACTCATGACCATTAAATTGGTGATACCATCCAACCATGTCATGCTCTGTCATCCCCTTCTCCTCCTGCCTTAAATATTTCACAGCATCAGGGTGTTTTCCAGTGAGTCAACTCTACATATCAGTTGGCCAAAGTATTGGAACTTCAACTTCAGTATCAGTTCTTTCAATGAATATTTAGGGTTGATTTCCTTTAGGATTGACTGATTTGATCTCCTTGCCATTTAGTTGATGTTTACCAGTTTCTCCATCTCTTTTTTTAAATGTTATCTCTCAAGCCTTTATCAACTGTAGTAGAAAAGCTTTTGTATATGTATATATTTTTATATATGCATAACATATATATTTTAGACAAGCTATGAATTTTTACCTAACTAAAATTTTTTTGTTTTTTATTTTATTGTGTTTTATTAATTAATTTATTTTTGAATATGAATTTATTCATTTTAATTGGAGGTTAATTACTTTACAATATTGTATTGGTTTTGCCATACATCAACATGAATCCGCCACAGGTATACACGTGTTCCCCATCCTGAACCCCCCTCCCTCCTCCCTCCCCATACCATCCCTCTGGGTCATCTAGTACACCAGCCCCAAGCATCCAGTATCATGCATCGAACCTGGACTGGCGATTCATTTCATATATGATGTTATATGTGTTTCAATGCCATTCTCCCAAATCATCCCACCCTCGCCCTCTCCTACAGAGTCCAAAAGACTGTTCTATACGTCTGTGTCTCTTTTACTGTCTCACATACAGGGTTATCATTACCATCTTTCTAAATTCCATATATATGCGTTAGTATACTGTATTGGTGTTTTTCTTTCTGGCTTACTTCACTCTGTATAATAGGCTTCAGTTTCACCCACCTCATTAGAACTGATTCAAATGTATGATTTTTAATGGCTGAGTAATACTCCATTGTTTTGTTTCTACTTGTTTGACTTAGTATTAATAGAATGCTATATTTCTAACTGTAAAGCAATTATCCTTCAATAAAAAATAAATTAATTAAAAAATAGATATGCAACAAGCAACCAAGGTTTACTGTATAACATATGAAACTATAGTCAATATCTTGTAATAACCTATGACTGAAAATAATTTCAAAAATAAGATATGTGTATTTGTATAACTGAATCACCTTGCTGTTCACCTGTAACATTGTAAGTCAACTATATTCCAATAAAATATATATATTAAAAACAAGCACATTGAAACAAGATACGTTTTTGTCTCTCAGATTGTCAGAAACAAAAAGGGTAATTATATTCAGTGCTGGCAAGGTTATAAAGAAATAGATACTATCCTGTCCCTGGAGCTCATTAGTCTTGGGTAATATCTTGTTAAAGAAAAGCATAGGGGTTTTATGTAATAAAGGAATCGCACATTTATCTAGAAGTGTATGGTTTCCAAGTGTGCTTTCATTTAATTGCATAATGATCACATGTCAACATGAGAAAAAGCAAGATCCATAAAAATTATTCTGGCTTATTCAAATTAATTTAGTGAATGATAGAGCTATAATTTGATCTTCTGACACAGTCCAAAGTTTTCTCATAAATCCAGAGTAAAAGGTGAATTGGGTTGCCATCTGAGTGTTTTTCAAATCCAAATCCCATCCCATTCAACCAAGTATTTACTGAAAACCTGTGGGGCATGCTTGATTCTAGATACTGGAGATAGGACAGTGACCAAAACAAAATCTCTGCCCTCATGGAAACTAAATTCTAGTGTGGGGAAAGAGATAGTAAACAAATGAATATAAAGTATACAAGTTGATGCTAAATATGATTAAGAAAAAATAAAATAAGATAAATGCTAGTGGAGAAGATGGTCCCAAGATGGCAGGGCAATAGGACAGGGAGACCACTTTCTCCCCTACAAATTCATCAAAAGATCATTTGAATGTTGAGAAACTTCCACAAAACAACTTCTGAATGCTGGTAGAGGACACCAGAGACTCAGAAAGGCAGCCAAATTTCTTTGAAAGGAAGTAGGAAAAAATATAAAAGATGAAACAGACAAAAGACTTAGGGATGCAGGTTGATCCTGGGGATAGAGTCATGAATGAAGATAAGCTTCCACACAGTATGAAGCCCTGTCACTGGCATGTCTGTGGGAGTTTCAGAATCTAAGAGAGTAACACAACTAGGAGGGAGAAAAACAGAATACATGCCTAACTGCAACTATAAGAAGCAATGGAGAAGTGGTGCAGATGCTTGCATCCACCACCAGCCAGTTTGGGTTGGGCAGGGAGGTGTGGGTCCTTAGGGTAAGGACCAGGCTTGAATTCCCTGAGGACAATCTGAGGGAGTTAATGTGAGGTAGCAACACAAACTATCTGTCAGAGAGACCCCCCCTCCCCCAAAAAAAGTGTTCCTTTGAAAGGCTCTAACGCCACATGGTGATCCCTGGCATGCTTACAGAACAAAGTACTGAGCGAATCCCAAAGAAGAGCAGGCCTGCTGCCATATAAGGCCCTCCCCCGCTGGAGGCAGAGAGATAAGTGTATGACAGCCAGAGCCAAAAGGAAAGGGGCTGCTGCAATCTCGCCCCAGAGACAGCATCTCACATCAAACTGAGCAGGCTCCCAGTTGCTAATCATGTCTTCCTGAGATCCTGGAGCATTGACCTATGCCAGGAGTGTCATAGCCTGAGATCAGCTTCCCAGAGGAGACACAGGGACACCTGGGACTGTGCTCTCACAGCACACCTGGGAAACCGAGGGGCCAGGACTGGGGAGGTGAATAAGATGAACTGTCCACCTGGGACAGTGTGCTCGCCAAGCACCCAGTCACCTGACCTGCTTGGACCTGGGAAGGGCACAAAACACACAGCCCATCTGGATCTGTGGCCTTGCAGAGAACCTGAGTGTATTAGACCTGGGAAGTGCACAAAGCACAGGGCCAACTCGGGACAGTTCCCTTGTAGAGCACCCTGGAGCCTGAGCGTTGTGGACCCAGGAAGTACATGCTGCCTTGGGCTGTAGCAAAGCCACTGTGGTCCATCCAGTGTACACACTCCCTACATATGCAAGTGGTATTTGTTTGCAGTGTCCCCACCCCCCACAACACAACTGAACAAGTGAACCTAAATAAGTGGCCACCCCTCCCCTCCTTTGTGTCAGTTTGGAAATTAGGCATCAAAGAGACTGGTAAGCAGAGGACGCCAAAATAAACAAGAAGGAACTGAAATTGACAGGTGCAACAGATTAAAACCCTGAAGCTAATACTGAGACTGTGTATTTGAGGGGCACCTATAGACCTTGAAAACACGTGCAAGCCAGAACCAGTGACTATCTGGCACTGAACTGACCCTGCAATGCCTACAACAGCTCCAGAGAAACTTCTAGCTATATTTTTACTATTACCACTGTTTAATTTTTTTAAAAAATTGGATCTTAATTACTTCTTTAATTTTCACTTTTTTTAAATTTTTATTTTTACTTTATTTTACTTTACAATACTGTATTGGTTTTGCCGTACATTGACATGAATCCACCACGGGTGCACATGCATTCCAAACATGAACCCCCCCTCCCACCTCCCTCCCCATAACATCTCTCTGGGTCATTCCCGTGCACCAGCCTCAAGCATCCTGTATCCTGCATCGGACGTAGACTGGTGATTCATTTCTTACATGATAGTATACATGTTTCAATGCCATTCTCCCAAATCATCCCAACCTCTCCCTCTCTCTCAGAGTTCAAAAGTCCGCTCTACACATCTGTGTCTCTTTTGCTGTCTCACATACAGGGTCATCATTACCATCTTTCTAAATTCCATATATATGCGTTAGTATACTGTATTGGTGTTTTTCTTTCTGGCTTACTTCACTCTGTATAATCGGCTCCAGTTTCATCCGCCTCATTAGAACTGATTCAAATGTATTCTTTTTAATGGCTGAGTAATACTCCATTGTGTATATGTACCACAGCTTTCTTATCCATTCATCTGCTGATGGACATCTAGGTTGTTTCCATGTCCTGGCTATTATAAACAGTGCTGCGATGAACATTGGGGTACATGTGTCTCTTTCAATTCTGGTTTCCTCGGTGTGTATGCCCAGCAGTGGGATTGCTGGGTCATAAGGCAGTTCTATTCGCAATTTTTTAAGGAATCTCCACACTGTTCTCCATAGTGGCTGTACTAGTTTGCATTCCCACCAACAGTGTAGGAGGGTTCCCTTATCTCCACACCTTCTCCAGCATTTATTGCTTGCAGACTTGAATCACAGACATTCTGACTGGTGTGAAGTGGTACCTCATTGTAGTTTTGATTTGCATTTCTCTAATAATGAGTAATGTTGAGCATCTTTTCATGTGTTTGTTAGCCATCCGTATGTCTTCTTTGGAGAAATGTCTATTTAGTTCTTTGGCCCATTTTTTGATTGGGTCGTTTATTTTTCTGGAATTGAGCTGCAGGAGTTGCTTGTATATTTTTGAGATTAGTTGTTTGTCAGTTGCTTCATTTGTTATTATTTTCTCCCATTCAGGAGGCTGTCTTTTCACCTTGCTTATAGTTTCCTTTGTTGTGCAGAAGCTTTTAATTTTAATTAGATCCCATTTGTTTATTTTTGCTTTTATTTCCAGAATTCTGGGAGGTGGATCATAGAGGATCCTGCTGTGATGTATGTCAGAGAGTGTTTTGCCTATGTTCTCCTCTAGGAGTTTTATAGTTTCTGGTCTTATATTTAGATCTTTAATCCATTTTGAGTTTATTTTTTGTGTGTGGTGTTAGAAAGTGATCTAGTTTCATTCTTTTACAAGTGGTTGACCAGTTTTCCCAGCACCACTTGTTAAAGAGATTGTCTTTACTCCGTTGTATATTCTTGCCTCCTTTGTCAAAGATAAGGTGCCATATGTGTGTGAATTTATCTCTGCGCTTTCTATTTTGTTCCATTGATCTATATTTCTGTCTGTGTGCCAGTACCATACTGTCTTGATGACTGTGGCTTTGTAGTAGAGCCTGAAGTCAGGCAGGTTGATTCCTCCAGTTCCATTCTTCTTTCTCAAGATTGCTTTGGCTATTCTAGATTTTTTGTATTTCCATACAAATCTTGAAATTATTTGTTCTAGTTCTGTGAAAAATATCACTGGTAGCTTGATAGGGATTGCATTCAATTTGTAAATTGCTTTGGGTAGTATACTCATTTTCCCTATATTGATTCTTCTGATCCATGAACATGGTATATTTCTTCATCAATTAGTGTCCTCTTTGATTTCTTTCATCAGAGTTTTATAGTTTTCTATATATGCCAACAAAATGGACAACGTGGAAGAAATAGACAAATTCTTAGAAAAGTACAACTTTCCAAAACTGAACCAGGAAGAAATAGAAAATCTTAACAGACCCATCACAAGCACAGAAATTGAAACTGTAATCAGAAATCTTCCAGCAAACAAAAGCCCAGGTCCAGACAGCTTCACAGCTGAATTCTACCAAAAAATTAGAGAAGAGCTAACACCTATCCTACTCAAACTCTTCCAGAAAATTGCAGAGGAAGGTAAACTTCCTAACTCATTCTATGAGGCCACCATCACCCTAATACCAAAACCTGACAAAGATGCTGCAAAAAAAGAAAACTACAGGCCAATATCACTGATGAACATAGATGCAAAAATCCTCAACAAAATTCTAGCAATCAGAATACAACAACACATTAAAAAGATCATACACCATGACCAAGTGGGCTTTATCCCAGAGATGCAAGGATTCTTCAATATCTGCAAATCAATCAATGTAATTCACCACATTAACAAATTGAAAAATAAAAACCATATGATTATCTCAATAGATGCAGAGAAGGCCTTTGACAAAATTCAACATCCATTTATGATAAAAAACTCTCCAGAAAGCAGGCATAGAAGGAACATACCTCAACATAATTAAAGCTATATATGACGAACCCACAGCAAACATTATCCTCAATGGTGCAAAATTGAAAGCAGTTCCCCTAAAGTCAGAAACAAGGCAAGGGTGCCCACTTTCACCACTACTATTCAACATAGTTCTGGAAGTTTTGGCCACAGCCATCAAAGCAGAAAAATAAATAAAAGGAATCCAAATTGGAAAAGAAGAAGCAAAACTCTCAGTGTTTGGAGATGACATGATCCTCTACATAGAAAACCCTAAAGACTCCACCAGAAAATTACTAGAGTTAATCAATGAATATAGTAACATTGCAGGATATAAAATCAACACACAGAAGTCTCTTGCATTCCTATACACTAATAATGAGAAAGTAGAAAAAGAAATTAAGGAAACAATTCCATTCACCATTGCAACGAAAGGAATAAAATACTTAGGAATATATCTACCTAAAGAAACTAAAGACCTATATATAGAAAACTATTAATTCTCATCTTTATAGCCTATTATCTTTCAAAAACCTACATTTTAAAACAAATTCCTTATATATATATTAATTTTTGTGGTTGATTTTGTTTTGTATTTTTATATTGTATTTTTGAGTTTCTAGCCTGTATTCGAACCTCTTTGCTTTTTGGTATTTTTTATCAATTTTGTACTTTTAAGAATCTAATCTTTAGTATCCATTCATTATTAGCTTGACTGCCCTCTCCCCTTTTGACTCTCCCTTTTCTCCTCCTGGTCATCTCTATCTTCTCCCTGCATCTTCTCTTCTCTACAGAACTCTGTGAATCACTCTGAGTGTTCCTGGCTTTGGAGAACTGTTTCACCATTAACCTAAGGATTTTATCTTCTGTGCTGTATAGATGGAGAAGTCTTGAAGCCACTGTATGTGAAGGACCAAAAGCCAGAGACAGGAGACTTAAGTCCAAAACTTTAGAACATCAGAGAACTACTGACTCCAGGGAACATTGATAGACAAGGGCTCACCCAAAATTCTCCATATCTACATTGAATCAAGCTCCACCAAAGAGCCAGCAATTTCAGCAATTCTCCAGAAAAACAGGAACACAACACTGAGCATTAAAAGACAGGGTGCCCAAAGCCATGCCAAACCCATAGACACTCCAAAACTCACTACTGGACACTTCATTGCACTATAGAGACACAAGATCCAGCTCCATCCACCAGGACACAGACACAGGCTCTCCCAACCAGGAAACCTGGACAAGCCACTAGTCCAATCCCACCCACAGGGATTAGACTCCACAATTAAGAGGAACAACGAACTTCCAGCCTGCAGAAAAGGCAACCAAACACAACAACCTAAACAAAATGAAAAGGCAGAGAAATATTCAGCAGGTAAATGAACACGATAAAAAGCCACCAAAAAACAAAAAAAAAAAAAAAAAAGCAGAGGAGACAGGGAGTCTAGCTGAAAAAGGATTCAGAATAATGATAGTAAATATAATCAAAATCTTGAAAACCAAATGGATTTACAGAAAAATAGACTAGAGAAAAGGACTGAGAAGATGCAAGAAATGTTTAACAAGGAACTTGATGAAATAAAGAAGAGTCAATCAATGATTAAGAATGCAATAACTGAGATTAAAAGCACTCTGGAGGGAACCAACAGTAGAATAACTGAGGTACAATAGTGGATAAGTGTGGTAGAAGACAAAATGATGTAAATAAATGAAGCAGAGAGGAAGAAAGAAAAAAATAAAAGAAATGAGGATAACCTCAGAGATCCCTGGGACAATGTTAAATGCCCCAACATTTGAATCATAGGTGTCCCAAAAGAAAGGGCATGAGAAAACACTTGAGTAGATAATAATAAAAATGTTCCTAAAATGGGGAAAGAAATAGCCACCCAAGTCCAAGAATCCCAAAGAGTCCTAAACAAGATAAGCCCAAGGAAAAACACCCCCAAAACACATATTAATCGAAGTAACAAAGATAAAACACAAAGAGCAAATATTAAAATCAGCAAGGGAAAGGCAACAAGTAATATAAAATGGTATAACCATAAAGATAACAGATAATGTTTTAATAGAAACTCTTCAGGTCAGAAGGGAATGGCAGGACAGGACATAAATTAAGTGATGAAAGAGAAAAACCTACAACCAAGAGTACTCTACACAGCATAGATCTCATTCAGATATGAAGGAGTAATCAGAAGATTTACAGACAAGCAAAAGCTGAGAAAATTCAGCACCACAAAATCAGCTCTTCAACAAATGCAAAAGGATTTTCTCTAGACAGGAAACACAGAAAAAGTTTATAAAAACAAACCCAAAACAACAAAGCAAATGGTAATGGGATCACACTTATCAATAATTACCTTAAATGTAAGTGGGTTAAATGCTCCAACCAAAAAACAAAAACTGGCTGAATGGATACAAAAACAAGACCCCCATGTTGGCTGTCTACAAGAGACCCACCTCAAACCTCAAACCTAGGGACAGATACAGACTGAAATTGAGGCTCTGGAAAAAGATATTTCATGAAAATGGAGACCTAAATAAAGCAGGAGTAACAATACTCATCAGAAAAAATAGACTTTGATATAAAGACCATAATAAGAGACACAGAAGGATATCACATAATGATCAAATGATCAATCTAAGAAAAAGAACAATTATAAATATATCTGCGCCTAACAGAGGAGCACCTCAATACGTAAGGCAAGTGCTAAAAACTGTGAAAGGGGAAATTAACAGTAGCATAATAAGAGTGGGGGACTTAACCACCCCACTCACACCTATGGATAGAGTAATCAAACAGAAAATTAGCTAAGAAACACAAGCTTTAAATGATACAATGGACCAATTAGACCTAATTGATATCTAAGGGCATTTCACCAAAAACAATGGGTTTCATCTTTTCTCAAGTGCACACTGAACATTCTCCAGGATAGATCATGTCGTGGGCCATAAATCTAGCTTCAGTTCAGTACATTTCAGTTTCTCAGTTGTGTCCAACTCTTTGTGACCCCATAAACTGCAGTACACAAGGCCTCCCTGTCCATCACCAACTCCCGGAGTTCACCCAAAACCATGTCCATTGTGTCAGTGATGCCATCCAACCATCTCATCCTTGGTCGTCCCCTTCTCCTCTGGCCATCAGTCTTTCCCAGCATCAGGGTCTTTTCAAATGAGTTAGCTCTCCGAACCAGGTGGCCAAAATATTGGAGTTTCAGCGTCAACATCAGTCCCTTCAATGAACACCCAGGACTGATCTCATTTAGGATGAACTGGTTGGACCTCCTTACAGTCCAAGGAACTCTTAAGAGTCTTCTCCAACACCACAGTTCAAAAGCATCAATTCTTTGGCACTCAGCTTTTTTAATAGTCCAACTCTCACATCCATACATGACCACTGGAAAAACCATAGCCTTGAGTAGACGGACATTTGTTAGCAAAGTAATGTCTCTGCTTTTAATATGCTATCTAAGTTGGTCATAACTTTCCTTCCAAAGAGTAAGTGTCTTTTAATTTCATGGCTGCAATCACCATCTGAAGTGATTTTGGAGCACCCCAAAAATGAAGTCTGACACTGCTTCCACTGTTTCCCTATCTGTTTCCCATGAAGTGATGGGACAAGATGCCATGATCTTACTTTTCTGAATGTTGAGCTTCAAGCCAACTCTTTCACTCTCCTCTTTCACTTTCATCAAGAGGCCCTTTAATTCTTCTTTACTTTTTGCCATAAGGGTGGTGTCATCTGCATATCTAAGGTTATTGATATGTCTCCCGGCAATCTTGATTCCAGCTTGTGTTTCTTCCAGCCCAGCGTTTCTCATGATGTACTCTGCATAGAAGTTAAATAAGCAGGGTTGCAATATATATCCTTGACATACTCCTTTTCCCATTTGGAACCAGTCTGTTGTTCCATGTCCAGTTCTAACTGTTGCTTCCTGATCTGGATATAGGTTTCTCAAGGGGCAGTTCAGGTGGCCTGGTATTCCCATCTCTTTCAGAACTTTCCACAGTTTATTGTGATCCACACAGTCAAAGGTTTTAGCATAGTCAATAAAGCAGAAATAGATGTTTTTCTGGAACTCTCTTGCTTTTTCAATGATCCAGCAGATGTTGGCAATTTGATCTCTGGTTCCTCTGCCCTTTCTAAAACCTGCTTGAACATCTGGAAGTTTATGGTTCATGTATTGCTGAAGCCTGGCTTGAAGAATTTTGAGCATTACTTTACTAGCGTGTGAGATGAGTGCAACTGTGCGGTGGTTTGAGCACTCTTTGGCATTGCCTTTCTTTGGGATTGGAATGAAAACTGACATTTTCCAGTCCTGTGGCCACTGCTGAGTTTTCCAAATTTGCTGGCATATTGAGTGCAGCACTTTCACAGCATCATCTTTTAGGATTTGAAATAGGAAATTTAAAAAAATTGAAATAATTCAACCATCTTTTCCAATCACAATGTGGTAAGATTAGATGTCAACTACAGGGAGAAAAAACCATGAAAAATGAAAGCATATGGAGGCTAAACAACACACTTCTGAACAATCAACAGATCACTAAATAAATCATAAAGAAAATCAAAATATACAGAGAAAAAATGAAAATGAAAACAAGACAACCCACAACTTATGGGATTCAGTAAAAGCAATGTTAACAAAGATGTTCACAGCAATAGAAGCCTACCTCAAGAAACATCAAATAAACGACCTAACTTTACACCTAAAGCAACTTGAAAAATAAGAACAAAGGAACCCGAAAGTGGAAGGAACAAAATAATAAAAATCAGAACAGAATTAAATGAAAAACAAATGAGGGAGACAATAGCAAAAATCAACAAAACTAAAAGCTGGTTCTTTGAGAAGATGAACAGAGAAACCGTTCACCAGACTTACCAAGAAAAAAAGAGAAAACAAGCAAATTAATAAAATTAGAAATGAAAACGGAGAAACCACAACAGATAACACAGAAGTACAAAAGATCATAAAAGAATACTATGAGCAATTATATGCTAATAAAATGGACAACTTGGAAGAAACGGGCAACTTTTTAGAAAAAGTATAACCTTCCAAAACTGAACCAGGAAGAAACAGAAAATGTTAATAGACGAATCACAAGCATGGAAATGGAAACTGTAGTAAAAAATCTTCCAACAAACAAAAGCCCAGGAACAGATGGCTTCAAAGATGAATTCTACCAAAATTTTAGAAAAGAGCTAACACCTATGTTACTCAAACTCTTCTGGAAAATTGCAAAAGAAGATAAGCCACCAAACATCCTATGAAGCTACTGTCATCTTAATACCAAAGTCAGACAAAGATGCTACAGAAAACAAAACTACAAGCCAATATCACTGAGGTACATAAATGCAAAAATCCTCAACAAAATTGTAGCAAAAGGAATCCAACAACTTATTAAAAAGAAAGATCATACATCATGGCCAAATGGGCGTTACCGCAGGGAGCCAAAGATTCTTCAATATTCACAAATCAATCAATGTGATACACCATATTAACATACTGAAAGGTAAAAACCATATGATTATCTCAATAGGTGTAGAGAAAGCCTTTGAGAAAATTCAACAACCATTTAATATAAAACTCTTCAGAAAGTAGGCATAGAAGGAATATACCTCAACATAAGAAAAGCCATATACAACAGACCCACAGCAAGCATTATCCTCAATGGCAAAAAAATTGAAAGCATTTCCTCTAAAGTCAGGAACCAGACACAGTTGCCCACTCTCACCACTACTATTCATCATAGTCTTGGAAGTCCCAGCCACAGCAGTCAAAGAATAAAAAATAAATTAAAAGTATCCAGATTGGAAAAGAAGTAAAACTCTCACTGTTTGCAGATGACATGGTCTATTGCATCGAAAACCCTAAAGACACCACCAGAAAACTACTGGAGCTAATCAATGAATATAGTAAAGTTGCAGAATATAAAATTAACACAGAGAAATCCCTTGCATTCCTATACACTGAGAAAACAAAAAGAGAAATTAAGAAAATAATCCCATTCACCATTGCAACAGAAAGAATAAAATACTTAGGAATAAATTTACCTAAAGAAGCAAAAGACCTATATATAGAAAACAATAAAACACTGAAGAAAAAAATCAAAGATGACACAAATAGCTGGAGAAATATACAATTTTCATGGATTAGAAGAATCAATATAGTGAAAATGAGTATGCAACCCAAAGGAATCTATAGATTCAATGCAATCCCTATCAAGATACCAATTGTATTTTTCACAGAACTAGAACAAGTAGTTTCACAATTTGTATGGAAATACACACACAAAAAAAACCTCGAATACCAAAGCATTCTTGAGAAAGAAGAATGGAACTGGAGGAATCAACCTGGCTGACTTCAGACTATACCACAAAGCTGCAGTCATCAATACAGTATGGTACTGGCACAAAGACAGAAATATAGATCAGTGGAACAAAATATAAAGTCTAGAGATAAATCCATGCACCTATGAATATCTTATCTTTGAGAGAGGCAAAAATATACAATGGAGAAAAGACAATCTCTTTAACAAGTGATTCTGGGAAAACTGGTCAACCACTTGTAAAAGAATGACATTAGAACACTTTCTAACACCATACACACACACACACACATACACACACACACACACACACAAAGAAAAATTTAAAATTTATTAAAGATCTAAATGTAAGACCAGAAACTATAAAAGTCTAAGAGGAAAAACATAGGCAGAACACTCGATGACTTAAATCACAAGAGCCTCTATGACCCACCACCCAGAGTAATGGAAATAAAAACAGAAATAAATAAATGGGACCTAATTAAACTTAAAAGCTTTAGCACAACAAAGGAAACTATAAGCAAGGTGAAAAGGTAGCCTTTACAATAGGTGAAAAAAAATAGAAAACGAAACACCTGACAAAGAATTAATCTATAAAATATGAAAGCAGCTCATGCAACTCAATGCCAGAAAAATAAATGACCCAATCAAAAAGTGTGCCAAAGAACTAAACAGACATTTCTCCAAAGAAGACATGCAGATGGCTAACAAATATGTGAAAAGATGCTGAACATCACTCATTATCAGAGAGATGGAAATCAAAACCAGAAGGAGGTACCATCTCATGCCATTAAAATGTCTACAAACAGTAAGTGCTGGAGAGGGTGTGGTGAAGAGGGAATCCTCTTTCACTTTTGGTCAGAATGCAAACTGGCAAAGCCACTATGGAGAACAGTGTGGAGATTCCTTTAAAAACTGAAAATAGGACTGCAATAAGGCCCCGCATTCCCAGTGCTGGGCACATGCACCAAGGAAACCAGAATTGAAAGAGACACATCTACTCCAATGTTCGTTGCAGCACTGTTTACAATAGGTAGGACATGGAAGCAACCTTGATGTACATAGGCAGATGAATGAAGAAGAATGTTGTGGTACATATACATAATAGAATATTACTCAAGTATTAAAAATGAACACAATTGAGTCAGTTCTAATGAGATGGATGAAACTAGAGCCTATTATATGAAGTAAGAAAGAGAAACACCAATACACTATAATAATGCATATATATGGAATTTAGAAAGAGAGTAATGACGACCCTATATGCAAGACAGAAGAAGAGACATAGTTGTAAAGAACAGACTTTTGGACTCTGTGGGAGAAGGTGAGGGTGTGATGATTTCAGAGAATAGCATTGAAACATGTATATTATACCATATGCAAAATAGATGACCAGTGCCAGTTCAATGCATGAAGCAGGTCACTCAAGGCCAGTGCTCTGGTACAACCCAGAGGGATTGGGTGGGGAAGGAAGTGAGAGGGGGATTCAGGATAAGGGAACACATGTATACCTGTGGCAGATTCATGTTGATGTATGGTAAAAATCACCACAATATTGTAAAATAAGTAGCCTCGAATTAAAATAACATAATTAATTTAAAATAAATAAAGAAATGCTAGTGGAGGTGGTATGTTTCAATTTCTAGCATAGTGGTCAAGCAGAAACCATCAACTGGAAAGAAGGAAGTGAGCAAATATCTGAAGGAATTGAGGTAATGAGCCACCAGGGTATCTGGGGAGGGAATCTAGCACTGATTTGGGAACATGTCTGGTATATTTGAGGAACAGATAGTGTAGGACCTTTGGCTCTTGCTCTGAGTTGGGAAGTTGTCAGTGGGCATGCCTGCTAAAGGGGTATTTAGGCAGAAATGATCACCATGTTGGAGACTCCTGGGGGTCTCTAGCAGTCACTGGAACCAACCACAATTTACCTTCCCACTTCTTAGCCCGCCTCATTGCCTCTCTTCCAGAAATAGCTGATTCCTGACTCCCAGGAGCAGTCAGTCTAGCTCATTTACTTCCATGACCCAGAGCTCCCCACATGGGGAAGCTGCAGAAGCAGTCAGATTGGCAGGCAGGGAGGCACGAGCAGATGGCTGCAATCTGATAGCAAGCAGTGAATTCCATAGAAATGAGCTGGTGAAAGGAAAGGATGTCTGTCAAGCTCATAAAGTAAGGGACTTTATGTGGGAAAAAATGCTTATCTCTATCCGGGCTGGTGTTCAATGACTGTAGATGACTGCCAATATAGAGGGAAGATAAAGCAAAGTTATCCATTGCAGAAGCTGGTGTCCTTCTGCAGGCATTCTGCTTTATGGGATGTCTGGTAGGATAAGAACAAGGAAACCTTTATAATCTTTGGGCGCAAGTACCATTTATTTGCATCTCATTTGCACCAATTCACTTGGTAGGTTTGACAATGTGTGGTAATTACTTATTTTGAGAGATATAAATAACTGAGCCCATTGCCCAGCACAGTAAAAGTTAGATTTTATCATTGTTGATGTTACTTTTGTTATTAGAGCTGAACATTACCATTAAGAAATTGTATAAGCCTAATGAATTTTCAAGTTTGGGTTTGTTGTTGTTTTGGAGGGGGTTACTAATGAAACTCTCTTTTTTTCCCCCCAAATAATTTTACAAAGAACTTCAACATATATATGAAAATATAAAAGTAGTATGTTATTAGTACAAAAGTATTTTGAAAGTTCAAGTTTATAATGTTTACTTATAAAATCAATCAGCAAGTATGAAGCTGTTTTGATGAGCAAAATGAATGATCATATAATTATTTTATTATGTTTTTTTATAATTCATTTACTGTCAATTTTGGTCATTTGTTTATGTTCTTATTAAAGCTGAAACCATATTTTAAAAAGGAATCCCAGACCAAGTATTTGCAAAGCTTTTGAAATACCTCTCTTGCATATCACTCTTTAAGAAACACATTTTGAAAGCCATAGATATGGGACAACATTTAAAACTGTACTTATTTTTTTGGAGAAACACTCCAAAATGTCTCTCTGGAATGAAGAGCAAGTGATGTTTCATTTTACCTCTCCCTTCCGTTCTAGCTTGCTTTAGTCAGATCACCTCTACTATGTTAGACTTCCACTAACGGTTTTGTTTGACAGACACAATCCATTACTGTTAGTGGCAGCATAGTATTTCATTACACGAGGTGGGGGGATAGTGTGAGGAGAATCTATTATAAGACAAGTTTCCTGGGCTTGGAAAGGCTTGAAAATAACTCATTTTGTCATATATTGATTACTCAAATGAAGAAACTGAGTCCTGTTTATGAGACAAGTCTCTCACCTATGGCCACACAGTGCTTCATTGGCAGAATCTAGGTAAGAGTGGCTCTCTGTTCAAAGGTGTGCAAAGGCTCCTGTACCACTCATAATAAAAGTCAAAATCCACTTCCCTTTTCTTTTGTTACTTCTCTGCCTCATTCTTCCACCATTCTTCCCCTCAGTCTCATCACTTCAGTCACGCTTGCCTGCTTACTAGTCCATATACACCACAAGCAAATTTCTAACTTACCCTTAAAAACTGTTTCTGTCAATACATGAACTTCACTTTTCCCAAATAGCTTTATGGCTTACTCCTTTCCCTTCTTCAAATATTTTCTCAAAGGAAACCTGACCACTATATTTAACACTGCAAACTGTCTCCATATCCAGCACTCCTGATGCACTTTACCTTGTTTTAACTTTTCTATTTTCCATATAATTTATCATCTTCAAATATAAGATACAATTTACTTATTTATTAGCTTTGCTGCTTATTGTCTTTCTTCCTCTGGCATGTGAGTTCCAAAAAGGCAGATGTTGTCTATTTTGTTCCTTTGTGTCTTATTAGTAAGTATTCAATAAATATTTATAGTTGAATAATATCTACTCTCTCTGTCTAGGTTGTCTTCTAGAGCTTCTCTTTCCGGCTCAGTGTATTGTCATTCCCTGACACTAGTTCTGCGTTTTGAATGCCACAGACCACATGGCCTTCACTTGACAGGCTATGAAATCCTCATGACATTTTGGGCTCTAGTGACTGTGGTCACATATGGCTTGAATGTAGGGTTGTAAATAGTTTAAAATGTTCTGGATATCAAGATTACCATGGCCTTCCTGTCTGAAATCAACAAAACAAACTGTCTTCCTTTCTTACGCAGGCAGAAGGGATTAAATTGACTGGTAAAATGGCAAGAATAATTGGATTCCCTTATCAGAGGGAAACTTCCTCCAAACTAGTAGCCATTAAAGGGAAAATGTACAATAGAATCGTTTTATTAATTATGTAGACATCAAGGGTTAATCATGAAAAAGAGAAACCCAAATCTCCTCACACAATACAAGACACCTATTAATTTCAAGGGAATATTAGATCTAAGAAAATAAAATATATGTATGTATTTTGGAGATGTGCTCACTTTATGGTAAACAAGTAAAGGAAAAAACAAACCCACATTTTTCACTCTTGGGAAAATAAAGAGGAAACCTGAACTGTAGGATCCAAACCTATTGCCTTCCCTGGGGAAAGTCAGCATTGGTAGAAAATTGCATAGAACTGAAGCAATGGCATGGAGAAAATAAGGTGAGGAAGGAATGACTGGGATCAAACCGGACCACTTAATTATCCAGGAGGTCAAAAAGTGGGAAGAAGGGTGGAACTTCATGGATCTGTTTAGTAATACATGTGTGAAATTGGGTTTAGGGTAGTAGATGATGGTTTAGAGCATATGGAAGAGAATTTTGTTGTCTTTGTTAAGCAAAGGTAATGGGAGAAGTCCTACCAGAGATTGGAAGGTAAATGGCTCAATATTGTTCTTAGAACTTTCCAAATCCCCGGGAATATCCATATAGCATAATTTCAGGAGAACTGTTCCAAAGCAAGAAAATTACTAAAATAACTCTGGTGCACCTTATATATTTATCTTTTGGGCAAAGGCCCAACCTTATTTCCATTACACACATAGCTAAAAAGATTCATAGCCTTTGGGTCCCTATGTACCACACAAGATAAATTGGCTCAGTTTCACTTAGCTTAAAGAATAACAGGAAAATAAATTAAGATATATTTAATATATCCACACTGCCTAGATGAAGGCCAATAAAAGCCACCCTCAACCACTGAGCTCCTTGCAGCTGTTGTAGAATTGTTAGGATTGAAATCTTCACTCTCTATCCTCAGTAGTTCCATGATTATGCTTGTTCTATTTTTTTTTTTCAATGAACAAACAGATTCCCATTAACCCCACAAAATGTATGCTTCAAATAAAATTTCTCTAGCTCTTCTCCTTTATCCAGCAGCCTATGCTCCATGTACCATTCCTTTGACTCAGAAGCTCCTTGAATGAACTACTCTGGGAACGTATAGGGAGAAAAGTATAAGTATGAGGAGTATGGGCAACTGGGAAGTCAGGGCAGAGAATGGCTTTTGTAAGAGATTTGGAAAAAAGCTTTTCAGTTTTGCCATCCCTGGTCCACTGAATGTCATGCCCATAGATGTCAAAAACAAGCTTTATTTGAGATTAATGACCAATTGTTAGTTATGAGTTAGAACCAGTTCTTAACCATGGTTGCTTTTGATTGACCTCAAAACAGAAACTAAGCCTGAGTTGATAATTAACTAATACAGAAGTAGCCCTTTAATGAGAAATAGAGTGGAAGAGGGTATGGGGAGGGGCAGGGAATAAACTCCCCTAATTAGCTAAATGTTTAGTTAACAGAGAGATTTCTGAGCACATTATCTCATCATTCTTGTTCTTGAGTCATAAACACTGACATTTATAATATTATTTACTCTTTCTGAAGCCCTAATGAGGGAATATTGTTATCTCTTTTCTGTAGACAGAAAAAAGGAGGCTCAGAGAGGCTTTAGCTGACTAGATGAAGGTCACAAAATTATTAATTGAGTTGAGACTCAAAGTCAGTCCTTTGACTCCAAATTCAGTTGTTATTTATAAATTAGATTCTGTCACTGTTCATCTAGGAAATGTTTGCTATAGAAGAATTGAAATATCAGAAAATACTCTTAAAAATGAAATTTTCAAAACCATAGTGTAATCATGGACCCATAACAATGGCCACCACTTACTAACTTCCTATGTTCTAGACCTTTTACATTTGTTATTTTGAATACCCCTAATTTTATAGAGAAGGAACTGGTGGTTCAGAAAGTTTAGCATACTGTATAATTTATTTGTTATGTCTATTATTTATTGTATTCCTCTCTGAAGTAGATTAGTAGGTTGCAAACTCCATGAGGACAAGGATCCCCAGTGCTTAGAACAATTCTCAGCATACTGTAAGCACTCTAATAAAAAAGCTTTTTATGTGAGTGCCAGTATCATTCAAACTTCTCCAGAGAAATATAACCAACAGGATATTTATGATTTCTCTTAAGGAATTGGCTCATTTGTTTGGGAGGTTGGTGATCCAAAATTTATAGGACAAGCTGGCAAGCTGGAAACTCAGGCAGGACTTGATGCTATAATCTTGTCAGAGTTGCTTCTTCAAAGAGCCTTGTTTTTTGCTGTTAAGGCCTTCAACTGACTGGATGAAGAAGTGAAATGATAGTCACTCATTTGTGTCTGATTCTTTGCAACCCCGTGGACTATAGTCCTCCAGGCTTCTCTGTCCATGGAATTCTCCAGGCAAGAATACTGGAGTGGGTAGCCATTCCCTTCTCCAAGGGATCTTCCCAACCCAGGGATCGAACTCAGGTGTCCTGCACTGTGGGCAGATTCTTTACCATCTGCACCACCAGGGAAGACTGATTAGATGAGACCCACCTATTATTGAGGGTAATCTTTATGTAAAATCAACTGCTTGTAGAGGTTAACCATATATACAACATACCTTCACCAGGATTCCCTATATTAGTGTTTAATTAAACCTCTGAGCCGGAGAAGGCAATGGCAACCCACTCCAGTATCCTTGCCTGGAAAATCCCATGAACAGAGGAGCCTGGTAGGCTGCAGTCCATGGGGTCGCTAGGAGTCGGACACGACTTAGTGATTTCACTTTCACTTTTCACTTTCATGCATTGGAGAAGGAAATGGCAACCTACTCCAGTGTTCTTGCCTGGAGAATCCCAGGGACGGGGGAGCCTGGTGGGCTGCCGTCTATGGGGTCGCACAGAGTCGGACACGACTGAAGCGACTTAGCAGCAGCAGCTAACTTCTGAGCACTATAACCTAGTCAAGTCGACACATGAAACTAAAAATCACAGTGCTCAAGTTCATATAATTAAGTAAGTGGGGCTGCTGGGACTTAAATAAAAATCCAGGTCTCTGTGATTCTGGAATCTATCATCTTTTCCTTTATACCACAAGAATATATAACCTGGAAGGAATTTTACTAATCATCTAGTCTAATTCTACAATAATAGATATGAGAATGGAAGATGGGTAGAGAGAAGGAGAGGTAAGGCACAGGAAGTTGCTCAAATTCACCCTCATATTTCCAGACTTCCCACCCCTTCTATGTTAACTAGGATTTGCATAATTTGTTTTTAATTCTTCCTGTTGGGATCAAGGACTGGGAGGAACACTGGAGAGGGTGTCAAAACTGTGCTAAATGTGTGGCATAGGCCATACATACTCTGGAAATAGATTTGGTAAGGTTGTTGAGCTTTATGACTGTTATTTCCTTCTGTCTTTTAAAGCTGACCCCAGATACTTAATGCTCCTGCACTAAATTTTTAACCTTAAAAGTTTGAAATGTTAAATTTCATGGTATATGCATTTTACACAATAAAAATGGATTTTTAAAAAGTTGATCAAAGAGTTGGAATACAAACTTGAATTAAGAAATCAAGAGACGTATGTATTAGATTGTTGTCTACTATATTCCAGGAATTCTACATAAACATATGGGTTCACTTCAGTCTCTCAGTTGTGTCTGACTCTTTGAGACCTCATAGACTTCAGCACAGTAGGCTTCCCTGTCCATCACAAGCTCCTGGAGCTTGCTCAAACTCATGTCCATTGGGCGAGTGATGCCATCCAACAATCATTCTCTGTCGTCCCCTTCTCCTCCTGCCTTCAATCTTACCCAGCATCAGGGTCTTTTCTAATGAGTTAGTTCTTCACATCAGGAGGCCACAGTATTGGAGGTTCAGCTTCAGAATCAGCCCTTCCAATGAATATTCAGGATTTGTTTCCTTTATGATTGACTGGTTGGATCTCCTTGCAGTCCAAGGGACTCTCAAGAGTCTTCTCCAACACCACAGTTCAAAAGCATCAATACTTCAGCGCTCAGGTTTCTTTATAGTCCAACTCTGACATCCATACATGACTACTGGAAAAACCATGGCTTTGGCTAGATGGACCTTTGTCAGCAAAGTAACGTCTCTGCTTTTTAATATGCTGTCTAGGTTGGTCATAATTTTTCTTGAAAGGAGCAAGGGTCTTTTAATTCCATGGCTGCACTCACCATCTGCAGTGATTTTGGAGCGCCCAAAAATAAAGTCTCACTGTTTTCATTGTTTCCCCATCTATTTGCCATGAAGTAATGGACTGGATGCCATGATCTTCATTTTCTGATGTTGAGTTGTAAGTCAACTTTTTCAACCTCCTCTTTCACTTTCATCAAGAGGCTCTTTAGTTCTTCACTTTCTGCCATAAGGGTGGTGTCATCTGCATATCTGAGGTTATTGATATTTCTCCTGGCAATCTTGATTGCAGCCTGTACTTCATTCATCCCAGCATTTTGCATGATGTATTCTGCATATAAGTTAAATAAGCAGGGTGACAATATACAGCATTGATGTACTCCTTTCCCAATTTGGAACCAGTCTGTTGTTCCATGTCCAGTTCTAAATGTTGCTTTTTGATCTGCATACAGATTTCTCAGGAGGCAGGTCTGGTATTTCCATCCCTTTAAGAAATTTCCAGTTTGTTGTAATCCATACAGTCAAAGGTTTTGGAGTAGTCAATAAAGCATAATAGATGTTTTTCTGGAACTCTCTTGCTTTTTCAGTGCCCCATTGGATGTCGGCAATTTGATCTCTGGTTCCTCAGCCTTTTCAAAATCCAGCTTGAATATCCAGATGTTCACAGTTCATGTACTGTTGAAGCCTGACTGGGAGAATTTTGAACAAGACTTTACTAGCATGTGAGATGAGTGCAATTGTGCAGTAGTTTGAAAATTCTTTGGAATTGCCCTTATTTGGCATTGGAATGAAAACGGATCTTTTCCAGTCTTGTGGCCACTGCTGAATTTTCCAACTTTGCTGGCATATTGACTGCAGCACTTTCACAGCATTACTTTTTGGATTTGATGTAGCTCAACTGGAATTCTATCACCTTCACTAGCTTTATTCATACTGATATTTCCTAAGGCCCATTTGACTTCTCATTCCAGGATGTCTGGCTCTAGATGTGTGATCACACCCGTGTGCTTATGTGGGTCATGAAGATCATTTTCATATAATTCTTCTGTGTATTCTTGCCATCTCCTCTTAATGTCTCCTGTTACTGTTATGTCCATACTGTTTCTGTCCTTTATTGTGCCCATCTTTGCATGAAATATTCCCTTGGTATCTCTAATTTTCTTGAAGAGTTCTCTAGTCTTTCCCATTCTATTGTTTCCCTCTATTTTTTTGCATTGATCACTGAGGAAGGCTTTCTTATCTGTCCTTGCTATTCTTTGGAACTCTGCATTCAAATGGGTATATCTTTCCTTTTCTCCTTTGCCTTTAGCTTCTCTTCTTTTCTCAGCTATTTTTAAGGTCTCCTCACTTTGCCTTTTTGCATTTCTTTTTCTTGGTGTTGGTCTTGATCCCTGACTCCTGGACAATGTCGTGAACTTTTTCTATAGTCCTTCAGGCACTCTATCAAATCTAATTCCTTAAATCTGTTTGTCACTTCCACTGTATGATCATAAGGGATTTTATTTAGGTCATACCTTAATGGTCTGGGCTTCCCTGATGGCTCCCATGGTAAAGCGTCTGCCTGCAATGCAGGAGACTCGGGTTCAATTCCTGGGTTGGGAAGGTGCCCTGGAGAAGGAAATGGCAATCCACTCCAGCACTCTTGCCTGGAAAATCCCATCGATGGAGGGTCCGTGGGGTCACAAAGAGTTGGACACGACTGAGCGACTTCACTTTCACTTAATGGTCTGGTGGTTTTCCCTACTTTCTTCAATTTAAGTCTGAATTTGACTTCATTATCTCAGCCACAATCAGCTCCTGGTCATGTTTTTGCTAATTCTATAGAGCTTCTCCATCTTTGGCTGCAAAGAATATAATCAATTTGATTTCAGAGTTGACCACTTGGTGATGTCCATGTGCAGAGTCTTCTCTTATGTTGTTGGAAGAGGGTGTTTGCTATGATGAGTGCATTCTCTTGGAAAAATTATGTTAGCCTTTTACCTGCTTCGTTTTGTACTCCAAGGCTAAATTTGTCTGGGACTCCAGGTATCTCTTGACTTCCTACTTTTGCATTCCAGTCACCTGTAATGAAAAGAACATCTTTCTTGGGTGTTAGTTCTAGAAAGTCTTGTAGGTCTTCATAAAACCATTCAACTTCAGCTCATTCAGCATTACTGATTGGGGCATAGACTTGGATTACTGTGGTATTGGATGGTTTGCCTTGGAAATGAACAGATATAATTCTGTCGTTTTTCAGATTTCATCCAAGTACTGCATCATGGACTCTTTTGTTGACTATGATGGCTACTCCATTTCTTCTAAGGGATTCTTGCCTACAGTAGTAGATATAATGATCATCTGAATTAAATTCACCAGCCACATCCACAACTGGGCATTGTTATTGCTTTGGCTCTGTCTCTTCATTCTTTCTGGAGTTAGTTCTCCATTTTTCTCCAATAGAATATTGGGCACCTACCAACCTGGGGAGTTCATCTTTCAGTGTCATATCTTTTTGCCATTTCATATTGTTCATGAGGTTCCAAGGCAAGAGTACTGAAGTGGTTTGACATTTCCTTTTCCAGTCGACCACATTTTATCAAAACTCTCCACCATGACCCGTCCATCTTGGGTGGCCCTACATGGCATGGCTCATAGTTTCATTGAGTTACACAAGGCTGTGGTCCATGCGATAAGTTTGATTATTTTTCTGTTATTGTGGTTTTCATTCCTCTGATGGATAAGTATAGCAGATTTATGGAAGCTTTCTGATGGGAGAGACTGACTGTGGGGGAAATTGGGTCTTGTTCTGATGGGGGGGCCATGCTCAGTAAATCTTTAATTCAATTTTCTATTTATGGGCATGGCTGTGTTTCCTTCCAGTTGTCTGATCTGAGACCTCAGATCTGATCATGGAGTTAATGAAGATAATGGTGACCTCCTTCATAAAGTCCAGTGCATGCAGTGCTGCACTCAGGGACCCCAACCGTGCAGCAAGCCACCTCCAACCCATGCCTCTGCCAGAGACTCCTGGACACTCACAGGCAAGTCTGTGTCAGTCTCTTCTGGGAGCAATGTTCCTTTCTCCTGGATCCTGGTGTGCCCAAGGTTTTGTTTGTGCCCTCTAAGAGTCTGTTTCCTCAGTTCTGTGTAAGTTCTCATGGATCTATGGTAGGATTAATGGTGACCTCCACCAAGAGGGCTTTTGCCACACCCAGGTCTGGTGCACCCAGAGCCCCTGTCCCTGCAGCAAGCCACTGTTAACCCATACCCCCACAGGGACACTCAAACACTCAAAGACAGGTCTGGCTCAGTCTCTGTGGTGTCTCCCGGTGTGCACAGGTTTTGTTTGAGCCTTCCAAGTGTTTCTGGAAGGTATGTGCTTCCAAAATTATAATTCGCTGCTGAACAACCATCAACAGGAGAAAGTTGGATCCTACCAAAAAATGATATGCCATGTGCAAGGGCAAAGGAGAAGCCACAGCATGATGATGGTAGGAGGGGCGAAATTGTGTTTGGAATCAAACCCCATACCTACACATATAAATTACCTTATTTAATACTTAAATCAACAGTGTGAGGTAGTAAATATTATAAATAAACTTTGACCCAGAAAAAGTTAAATAACTTGCCCATAGTTAGAAGATAGGGGGGCCAGGACTTGAAATCAAGTGCCTTAACTCTTATCCATTTCAATAGCAACATGAAAATTAATGATGATGATGATTATAGTAAGGTATTATATATGGAATACACTTATTCAAAGACCTATTGATAAGGTTAGAGTCATCTTTTATCATTTATATATTTGTAATGGTAAATATATATAATTAATTATAATAATTTTATTTATTATTAATATTTTAATACAAATTAATTTCTCAGAAATATTGTTTCTTGGCAATACCTTGAATAGATGGAACATAAGATAGGTAAATATACCAGGTGAGAAGGAACTCAGTTGTAGAATGTTGGAGAGGGTAGGCATTCATGGCACCATATGGGGAAAGCTGAGTATTTAACAGGGCAGATAAATACAACCTCTGCTTGTCTTTCAAATATGCTGATAGCTGTACATTTCAACTCCATTTCCTCCTTTTTCCTGGACCAAAGGAATTAAAATCCTTGCATTACTTTTGTAAAGCAAAAAACAGCAAAAAAGCTAATAAGCTAATGGTGTCTGGAGTTGCCATCACTCCCACAGCTAGTACTCAGTTGCTACAGAGGCTGTTTATTTTCTGTTCTGGCTAGAAAACAGGAAAACAGAAGTACTCCACAGGAAATTGATAGAACTGAATGGTAAAGAAATCAACTAAGCTCACTGCCTAAGAGTGACTCATGTACCCTAAATTGGGGCTGTGGTAAGTGGTAAAATACAACTAGGGAAATGAATTTAGCAAGTCAGGGCAATCAGGGCACTTTCTGAGTGTGTGGATTTCTCACTCAGGAACCGCAGAAACAGATCCTGCTACATAGTGAAAATGAAAGTGTTAGTTGCTCAGTCATGTCTGACTCTTTGTGACCCCATAGACTGTAGTCCATTGGGTTTCTTTGTCCATGGAGTTCTCCAGGCAGGAATACTGGAGTGGGTAGACACTCCCTTCTCCAGTGGATCTTCCTGACTGAGGGATCGAACCTAGATCTCCTCCACTGCATGCAGAGTCTTTACTGTCTGAGCTACCAGGGAGTCCCCTACAAAGTAAGCATCAATAGAAGCTTGCTAAATGAATAAATAAAAAATAATAGTAGCTAAGATAATCATGATGGTGTGATCACTCACCTAGAGCCAGACATCTTGGAATGTGAAGTCAAGTGGGCCTTAGAAAGCATCACTATGAACAAAGCTAGAAGAGATGATGGAATTCCAGTTGAGCTATTTTAAATCCTGGAAGATGATGCTGTGAAAGTGCTGCACTCAATAGGCCAGCACATTTGGAAAACTCAGCAGTGGCCACAGGAATGGAAAAGGTCAGTTTTCACTCCAATCCCAAAGAAAGGCAATGCCAAAGAATGCTCAAACTATCACACAATTGCACTCATCTCACACGCTAGCAAAGTAATGCTCAAAATTCTCCAAGCCAAGTTTCAGCAATACGTGAACTGTGAACTTCCAGATGTTCAAGCTGGTTTTAGAAAAGACAGAAGAACCAGAGATCAAATTGCCAACATCCTCTGAACCATGGAAAAAGCAAGAGAGTTCCAGAAATAAAAAACTATTTCTGCTTTATTGACTATGCCAAAGCCTTTGACTGTGTGGATCACAATAAACTGTGGAAAATTCTGAAAGAGATAGCAATACCAGACCACCTGACCTGCCTCTTGAGAAACTTATATGCAGGTCAGGAAGCAACAGTTAAAACTGGACATGTAACAACAGACTGGTTTCAAATAGGAAAAGGAGTATATCAAGGCTGTATATTGTCACCCTGCTTATTTAACGTCTATGCAGAGTACATCATGAGAAACGCTGAACTGGAAGAAACACAAACTGGAATCAAGATTGCCGGGAGAAATATCAATAACCTCAGATATGCAGATGACACCACCCTTATGGCAGAAAGGGAAGAGGAACTAAAAAGCCTCTTGATGAAAGTGAAAGAGGAGAGTGAAAAAGTTGGCTTAAAGCTCAATATTCAGAAAACGAAGATCATGGCATCTTGTCCCATCACTTCATGGGAAATAGATGGGGGAACAGTGGAAACAGTGTCAGACTTTATTTTTTTGGGCTCCAAAATCACTGCAGATGGTGATTGCAGCCATGAAATTAAAAGACACGAACTCCTTGGAAAGAAAATTATGACCAACCTAGATAGCATATTCAAAAGCAGAGACATTACTTTATGAACCACGGTCTGTCTAGTCAAGGCTATGGTTTTTCCAGTGGTCATATATGGATGTGAGAGTTAGACTGTGAAGAAATCTGAGCGCTGAAGAATGGATGCTTTTGAAGTGTGGTGTTGGAGAAGACTCTTGAGAGTCCCTTGGACTGCAAGGAGATCCAACCAGTCCATTCTAAAGGAGATCAGTCCTGGATGTTCTTTGGAAGGACTGATGCTAAAGGTGAAACTCCAATACTCTGACCACCTCATGCGAAGAGTTGACTCATTGGAAAGACTCTGATGCTGGGAAGGATTGGGCGCAGAAGGAGAAGGGGATTACAGAGGATGAGATAGCTGGATGGCATCACCAGCTCGATGGACATGAGTTTGGGTGAACTCCGGGAGTTGGTGATGGACGGGGAGGCCTGCTGTGCTGCAATTCATGGGGTCGCAAAGAGCTGTACATGATTGAGCCACTGAACTGAACTGAACTGAATTGAACCCATTTTGAACATTTACTATGTGCCAGGCCAGAGCTGCAATCTCATCTGAGAAACCCAGAGAACAAAACGCTCTCTGATTTATCTCTGTGCTGTTGATGTTGTCACTATGATCACACAGTAAGTACCTGATGGAGCCAAGATTCAAATCCAGGATGGCTTACTACAGACTTCTTACTCTTAAATGAGTACACTCGTACAGTAGTTCACAAAAAGCAGTTATTCAGTAGATACATCACAAATATTTGCAGAATAAACAGACTTGCATTGATAAGTATATTAAGCTATTTTGTGCCCTGGCCATGTTAAGAACGTTACTAGGTAAGGGAGCAGTTTTACATCACCTCAGCAAAAGGAGGAGTCATAAGGACAGAAGAAATAAGTTTCAGGGTCTGGAGTGTGCTAGCTTTGTGGTTTTGGGGTAAGAATACCCATTTCCTCATCTATCAAGTAGAGTAAATAACTAAAAGCTCACAGCTTGTGGTGTACACAGTAAAAAGGCAAATGTGAAAGCCTCTAGCACTGTGCTTGGCAGATCTGAATCCTAATCCAGAGTTTTATTTTCCTTTCCTGGGAGGGAGTGACAGGCAATTTACACAAGTGGGAAGAGGAGAAAGGGTTAGGGTGAAGCAAGAAAGCTCAGGAAATAATGGGTGTGCTCCTAGGAAGATGGAGAAATGAAGGGGAAACATTGCTTTCCAATATTACCCTCATGGAGTTTCTCTGGTCTTAAAGCTTGTCTTTAGCATGTCAAAGAGCTCATGAATTCTATCAGTTCTTCTCAAAACTTATATTTCATAGACTATTCAAGTAGCCAGGTGATACCAAAGCCACAATCTTCTCCCCTTTTCCCTGAAATATCTGGCATAATATAGAGCCAGAGAGTCCATACATTTCCAGCTGGTAAGGTTTGAAAGAAGCCAAATGTCTTCCCTTTGGGGAAGGACAGTTCAGTGCTGGATCAAATTTTGCTTACCAGTAGAATGTCTGGCACATAATAAATATTCAATAATTGTTTGGTGAATAGATCAAAGTATTATTTTTTCCAGAAGGGGTAATTTGCCAAAGCAAAGATTATTTTTGTCAATTGTATTGGCTGGTATTATATAGCTACACCCTCCCAACCTTTTCATCTAGGAGCCAGTGACAGAAGGCAAGCAGATTGTCAAAAGATAGACAGACACATGGACAAGGAATGAGAAACCATACATATTAAAAGCTCTCTGTAAGTCAAGGAATAAGTGCCTATTTCTTAGTCCTCTCTCTCTCTCTCTGTGTGTGTGTGTGTCTCTGTCTCTCTTTTTGCACTTAGTACAGAGAGGCTGCCATTTCATATTCCAAATTCCTGGCAGCATTTTTCACAAGTCTGCTTTCACAGAGATATGAACATTACTTTAGTTAAAATAGAGCCATTGAGTCAAAGGCCCATAGAACATAAGACTTTTAAGGGCTTTAGACTTCAAATCCTTCATTTTGCTAAGTAAGAACATAAGGGCCAAGAAACAGCCTTGTAAAATGTGGAGAGTAGTTCCTATCCTCACAGGATTTTGAGGCAGAATCACATAAGATTGTATAGCAGAGGGCTATACAATTTGTGTGTGTGTGTGTGTGTGTGTGTGTGTGTGTGTGTGTGTGTGTGTGTGTGACTGTGCCCAGGCATTATGAATTTTGCTTTTTTTCTCTTCTGTTATCAACATCACCAGTAACCCCTAGGGCAGGGAGTACTAGTGACTGCAAAATGGCCTTGAAGTCTATGCACTTCACAAGGAACAAAAAAGCACATGATGATAGAAGGAGCAGGGATAGAGGGTTAGAATTGGAAATCCAGTGAGAAAAGCAAAATTTCAAGCAAAGCTGTACCAAAAAAGGCCTCGGGGCAAAGGGAAGACAGGGATTGAGTCAGGTGAGGGATCTGAAATCCTGAGTTATAGATTCCACTCTGAAACTCGATGTCATCATTCACAAAATGGGGAGGGAATATGGGATTATGGTAGAAGGTAGTCACTACACTATAAAACCTATAAAGTTCCTGTGGCCTTATAGCTTACCTGATTTATAGCATTTAAGACTAGCATTTCCCTTGACTCTAAGGCCCAACCCTACCTTTAGAACCCAAAGAGGTCTTTACCAGCCTTGGCTTCCTCTTGTATGAGAATACTCTCCTCCCTAATCTTCTTAGTACTTGGAAGGTCCTAATCCGCAACACAAAATTGATAGGTTCTATATTTTGTCTGACAGCCCCTTTTTCTAAGGAAGAAAATGGGGTATGGCAGATACACAGAACTAGGGCTAACAAACCAGGACTTTAGGTAAATTAGGCACTTTCCAGGGCCTCAGTCTTATCAATTGTAAAACAACAATGGTAGAACCTATTTTCCTGGGCTGCTGTGACAAGTAAATGAGAGAATAAAAGTGTCATCACTTGATAATCTGTGAAGAACAGTAGACATAGGAGAAATTAGAAAATGAGCTTTCATTCTACTTTAGTTATAGGAGCAAGGGAGAAATTATTTGTCTGTCATGTTTTAGAGTTAGAAATTGACGTATCTTCCTTCCCAGATTTTGACCTTCCAATGATTCTAGACTGTATCATAGTTATCTTCAACCTTGAAGATAGAACTTGGTACAGAGCAGATACAAAGTCAGCCTGCAACAATACATTTGCCTCATATAGAACTGAACACCAGAAGCAATAATAGTATTTTCATTTTATAATTCAGTCCTATAAAAAGAAACTTTGTTTCTGTACAAACTATTAATGTTGCTAATTATGTCTTCACTGACAAGAAACTCAAGATACAGTGATTAATTACTCTTGTCACAATAGTCTGAATCATCCTCTCTTTGGTCCTCATTTTCTTCTGTTATGTAAGGTGCAGTAAATATTTGGTGGAATTACACATGGATTCTAGGGTCAGACACACCTGTATTTAAATCCTGTTTCTTATCTGGGTGACTTTAGAAAAATTGCCTCTTTCCTTTGAGTTTCATTTTCTCTTACCATAAAAGAAAGTGATAATTTGTACCTCAGAATGATGTTGTAAAATATAATGAGGTAATAAATAGTGTTTGGAATACCACCAGCAGTTGAGAATCAGTTAATATATGGAATATGCACATGTATGTCTTTCCTGCTTGTCTTTTCTCCAAGAAGTAGGTAAAAGTGAATGTACACATCAGTAATTGCATTCTGTTTTGCTGCTTCCCACTTCTGGCACCAAACTCAAGGAGAGTGGCTATCCAGTGCCATACGAAGGAAACACAGCAAGTCAGAGAACATGTCGCTCAAGGCATTAAAGTAGGGGAAGGCAAATCAAAGCCCATGTACAAAAGCTTATAGGCAAATAAATGGCTGTTAAACGTTAGACATGGATCAAGACCATCCCCATGGAAAAGGAATGCAAAAAAGCAAAATGGCTGTCTGAGGAGGCCTTACAAATAGCTGTGAAAAGAAGAGAAGTGAAAAGCAAAGGAGAAAAGGAAAGATATGATCAGAATACAGAGTTCATTCCAAAGAATAGCAAGGAGAGATAAGAAAGCCTTCCTCAGTGATCAATGCAAAGAAATAGAGGAAAACAACAGAATGGGAAAGACGAGAGATCTCTTCAAGAAAATTAGAGATACCAAGGGAACATTTCATGCAAAGATGGGCTCAATAAAGGACAGAAATGGTATGGACCTAACAGAAGCAGAAGATATTAAGAAGAGGTGGCAAGAATACACAGAAGAACAGTACAAAAAATATCTTCAGGACCCAGATAATCATGATGGTGTGATCACTCACCTAGAGCCTAGACATCTTGGAATGTGAAGTCAAGTGGGCCTTAGAAAGCATCACTACGAACAAAGCTAGTGGAATTCCAGTGGAGCTATTTCAAATTCTGGAAGTTGATGCTGTGAAAGTACTGCACTCAATATGCCAGCACATTTGGAAAACTCAGCAGTGGCCACAGGAATGGAAATGGTCAGTTTTCATTTCATTCCAAAAGAATGCTCAAACTACTGCACAATTGCACTCATCTCACATGCTAGCAAAGTAATGCTTAAAATTCTCTAAGCCAGGCTTCAGCAATACGTGAACTGTGAACCTCCAGATGTTCAAGCTGGTTTTAGAAAAGACAGAAGAACCAGAGATCAAATTGCCAACATCCTCTGAACCATGGAAAAAGCAAGAGAGTTCCAGAAAAACATCTATTTCTGCTTTATTGACTATGCCAAAGCCTTTGACTGTGTGGATCACAATAAACTATGGAAAATTCTGAAAGAGATGGGAATAGCAGGCCACCTGACGTGCCTCTTGAGAAATCTGTATGCAGGTCAGGAAGCAACAGTTAGAACTGGACATGGAACAACAGACTGGTTCCAAATAGGAATAGGAGTACGTCAAGGCTGTATATTGTCACCCTGCTTATTTAACTGATATGCAGAGTACATCATGAGAAACGCTGGGCTGGAAGAATCACAAGCTGGAATCAAGATTGCCGGGAGAAATATCAATAACCTCAGATATGCAGATGACACCACCCTTATGGCAGAAAGGGAAGAGGAACTAAAAAGCCTCTTCATGAAAGGCAAAGAGGAGAGCGAAAAAGTTGGCTTAAAGCTCAACATTCAGAAAACGAAGATCATGGCATCTTGTCCCATCACTTCATGGGAAATAGATGGGGTAACCGTGGAAACAGTGTCAAAGTTTATTTTTTTGGGCTCCAAAATCACTGCAGATGGTGATTGCAGCCATGAAATTAAAAGACACGTACTCCTTGGAAGGAATTAGTTATGAGCAACCTAGATAGCATATTCAAAAGCAGAGACATTACTTTGCCAACAAAGGTCTGTCTAGTCAAGGCAATGGTTTTTCCAGTGGTCATGTATGGATGTGAGAGTTAGACTGTGAAGAAATCTGAGCGCTGAAGAATGGATGCTTTTGAAGTGTGGTGTTGGAGAAGACTCTTGAGAGTCCCTTGGACTGCAAGGAGATCCAACTAGTCCATTCTGAAGGAGATCAGTCCTGACTGTTCATTGGAAGAACTGATGCTGAAGCTGAAACTCAAATACTTTGGCCACTTCATGCGAAGAGTTGACTCACTGGAAAAGATCCTGATGCTGGGGGGGATTGAAGCAGGCAGCGAAAAGGATGAGAGGATGAGATGGCTGCATGGCATAACCGACTTGATGGACATGAGTTTGGGTAAACTCCGGGAATTGGTGATGGACAGAGAGGACTGCTGTGCTTCAATTCATGGGGTCTTAAAGAGTTGGACATGACTGAGCGACCGAATTGAACTGAACTGACTGAAATATTAGAAAAAAGATAATGAGGAGGAGGTGGTCGAGGAGGGGAAGGAGGAAGAGAAGAAGGAGGAGGAGAAGAAGGGAGTGGAAAGGGGAGAGGATAAATCACTTGTTGTCCACAAAGCCTAAAATATTCTCTATCTAGTCCTTTATGGAAAAAATATTGCTGACCACTGACCTAAAGAGGAAGAGCCATGGCCACCCTTGCTAAAGACAGATAAAAGCATAATGTAGTACTAGAATGAGGCTCTTGAGTTAGAATCCCTGGTGTCAGTCTACAGAGGTTTCCTTCACCCTACAGCTCAGAGTGTGAGGGTCAAAAGGGATACTATATCTGGCACTCAATGTATGTGTAATTTTCCTTTCCCCCTTATTTGTTTATGTAAATTGATAAATGTTTATAAAACTGGGTTCATAATTCTGGGATTATCTAATTTCATTCTCCTTTATTCAATCCTTTCTCTTCAATTGGGTTATCTCATGTCATGATGTTTTCTACTAGAGGAGCAGCCTATCAGA
Organism: Budorcas taxicolor; assembly: GCF_023091745.1. Lineage (NCBI taxonomy): Eukaryota > Metazoa > Chordata > Mammalia > Artiodactyla > Bovidae > Budorcas > Budorcas taxicolor. The sequence goes on along the minus strand of NC_068935.1, from coordinate 83,821,436 downwards.
TCCCCAGTGAGAACTCAATACATATACTTCCTTATTACTTTACATTGAAATATCAGAAATGTCTCCAGACAAAAGTCTTCCTCCTATTTAGGCACCTTGTTCCCTGGGTTACATTCATGAGACTATAGACTGGCTTGAATGTCATGAGAACCATCATCGCTTCTGGCTTCAGTTAGATGCTATCCTTGTATTCTCTCTAATCTTCAAACAAACCAATGATGTCCTCCATTCATACGAGGACACTGAAGTTCTGAGATGTTATAGCACATTAATTGACTGAAACTCAATCTTGTATGTGCCCCATTTCTTCTTTATATTTTCCCTCAGTAAACTGTTAGGAAAGGCTTCTTGGAGAACTAAGGTTGAGGGAAGAGAAACAGTATGCCATGACCTTTATTCCCGGTGATTACTTGAACTGAGGAATTTGAGGATGTCAGGCCAAGAGAGTAGCCTTCTGGAAACCGATATAAGTATTTTTTTTTTCCCCACAAATGGGGTTGATGAGGAGGATGTATGGATTCTGAGAACTATGTAGACAGAGAATATAAGCTCCTCATATATGGTTTAAATAATTATATCTGCTTTGTACTATTCAAAAAGCTATTTTGAACCTTAAAAATAGAAAATGGATGTAGAAGAGAATTATAAACTGCAAAAGGCTATATTAATGTGAGGATCTTATTCCTATACTCAGGGAAGGGCCTGTCTTTCAGTTACATGATGGATCTGTGTTAGAACCTTGTTTAATTTCCCCATCTTCCTACCCCTGGCCCTAGCACTTCTACCAGTATCTCCACAGCAATCTCCACAACTAACGTCCTTAGAGTGTTAGAGGATAGAAGAAAGAAGGTGGAGATATCCTGAGCTGGTATCATTAACATCTCACCTCCTTTCAAAGGAAGACTGTAGTGCTGATTCATGCTTACAGTGCCAATTGTATTGCTGTTCACACTGTTTGCTGAACCCGGGGTAGGCAAGGCATGAACTAAGAGGCTGAAAGGAGACTCAAGGAGCTATAGGAAGTGCAGACACATTTATTATCTCCTGGCTGGCACAGCAGCCAAAACACAGCCTTTCTCCTGGCTGATGCAGCAGCCATAGTAGCAGCCACAACATAACCATAAGGCAACCATAGCACAGCCATAATGTAGCAATAGCATAAACTCATATAACATAACCATGGTGTCACTTCAATGTAGCCTTAATGTAGAAGCAGCCAGGGCTTTCATGGTGAAGCTCATACAGGTGTACCACACAAAGTAGCCCATGACCAAGTGAGTACCTCGTGACATACATGTGTCGTGCTATAAATGATCTCATCTGTTACATTATCATTATTTACAAAATATGAGATGGGAGAGCCTGAACATGCCATCTTGGCTAATTTGCTCTCCCACTACAAAGACCATCAGGCCAGCAAGCAGATTTCTGTGTCTTTCTCACTTCCCTGCTATGAAATGTTTATGTCTGCCTTCCATTATGTACTTGGGGAGGAGAAGAGCTGAATTAGTGGAAGAGGAGGGAAAAAGCCATTCCAACAAAGAAAGGAAGCTTCCAGACCATAGTTGGCACTGTGTCGCTACCATTCAGGTCCAAATCCTTGGCAAATACTCCCTAAGAGTTTCCTCTGATCAACTCCAAATCATGTTCCATAGTGGAATATGACTTGGCCCTGTTCTCAGAAAGCTTGTAGTTTTATGGTTGTTTTTCAGTCACTCAGTCATGTCCAAGTCTTTGAGACCTCATGGACTGCACCATGCCAAGCTTCCCTGCCTTTCACTATTTCCCAGAGTGTGCTCAAATTCATGTCTATAATGTCAGTGATGGCATCCAACCATCTCATCCTCTGTCACCCCTTTCTCCTCCTGCCCTCAATCTTTCCCAGCATCAGGGCCTTTTCCAATGAGCCAGCACTTTGCATCAGGTAGCCAAAGTATTGGAGCTTAAGCTTCAGCATCAGTCTTTCCAATGAATATTCAGGGTTGATTTCCTTTAGGATTGACTGGTTAGATCTCTTTACTGTTCAAGGTACTCTCAAGAGCCTTGTAATCATGCCTTCTAAGTTCAGCTACAGCTTTAATACTGCACAAAGTACCTAAGTGGAGGCAACATGATGGGATAGGGAGACAGAAACCTACAGATTTAACTGCCTCCCTCACTCTCATGTGACTCCCAGGGACTATCCTGCTGCTGCTGCTGCTGCTAAGTCACTTCAGTCGTGTCCGACTCTGTGCAGCCCTAGAGATGGCAGCCCACCAGGCTCCCCTGTCCCTGGGATTCTCCAGGCAAGAACACTGGAGTGGGTTGCCATTGCCTTCTCCAATGCATGAAAGTGAAGAGTGAAAGTGAAGTCACTCAGTCGTGTCCGACTCTTAGCGATCCCATGGACTGCAGCCTACCAGGCTCCTCCGTCAGTGGGATTTGCCAGGCAAGAGTACTGGAGTGGGGTGCCATTGGACTATCCTGACCAAGACCCATATGGTTTGACAGACCTGTCCCCATCATCAGGTCTGAAATTGATAATAATAATGTAAACAACAGCAACAATATTTCTGCCAGCTACTGCATCAAGCATTTGTCACTTATTAACTTCTTGACTCCTCCCAGAAATTCTATGTAGAAGGCATATTATTATCCCAATTTTTTGAATAAGGAAACTAAGACATAAGATAGTCCTCAGGAGACTATAAGAGAACTGAATCATCTTGATTCTATAAACATCAAGCATCCTCTATGTGCTAAACTCTGTGGGACCTGGGAATACACAGCATCATGAGAATACAAAATCTGTCATGTGGGAGAGAAGAAAAGTAAACAGTCAGACAGGAAGTCACCAATTATATATACATTTATATGCTGCTGCTGCTTAGTCACTCCAGTCATGTCTGACTCTGTGCGACACTATGGACTGCAGCCTGCCAGGCTCCTCTATCCATGGGATTCTCCAAGCAAGAATACTGGAGTGAGTTGCCATGCCCTCCTTCAGGGGAATATTCTCAACCAATGGATCAAACCCAGGTCTCCTGCATTACAGGCAGATTCTTTACTGCTGAGCCACCAGGGAATCCCCATACATTTATATATACAGTGCCTATTATATATCAGGAATTATGCTAAGCCCTGAATTTAGATGATAAACAAAGCAGATAGAGTGTTACAGCAGAGTGGCAAGTGCCATGGCAGAGGTAAGCGTAGGGGTTATGGAATCTCAGCCTGGGGAATGGCAGGGGCAGCCATATAAGAATTCCTGGAGAAGTTGATCCTTTGGGCAATTTCTGACCCTCAGATATTTAAAAGAAATCAGCCTAGTCTCCTCTTTCCCAACAGAACAGCCAGGTCCCCTACTCTCCATCTCTCTAGCCCCAGAAGGTTAACAGTTAACTTTTTTTTAGGTTACACCAAGTTTGAGGGACTTTCTAACCACAGGCAGGTCAGAGCATTCAGTCCCAGAAGCCTCCCTCTCAATTATCCTCTCCCTGGCAATAGGTACAATCTGTCTATCTGGTTTGCCTTAAAAACATCCTGCAAGATGATTAAATAAAAAGGAAAGATTGGCATCTCACTGCAGTGCCTGGCTCATTGTCTCCATGGGGAGTACCTTCAGACAGCTCTTACCCGGAAGTTTTGTCTACAGCATTTTTTTCTATCCTTTCATTATATTCATATTTATTACAAGGGCATAAGCAGCGTCTGAGAGTCTGTCTGCTCAGCACAGCAATGAAATTTTTCTTAACATTCAGGACAATTTTTTTTTTTTAATCCAGTGCTCTAACCGTTAGCAAGAATGGATATATATCTAAGTATATACACATGGGTATGTGGGGAAGAGGAGCTTTTGTCTATGACTATATACAGAATACTGTGTATGTTTGTAAGCATTTCTTTGTATGTGTGTGTGTGTGCGTGAAGTTGGGCTGATTTACATGTCTGGAAGACTTCTTGCAAATTTCCTGAAGAGCTGAGTTCCATAAAATTGTCTTTCCTATAACTTGGTGGAGAAAGAGGTCATGAGTAAATGTTGCTAGTTTAGATGATTGTGTTCATGGAAATTATTTTCCAATAAGTACAGTAATTATTATTATTACCCCTAATATAATTGAACTTAGTTCTATAACAAATTCTTTACATGGGTTAGCTCATTTCATTCTCAGAACAGTCCCATAAGAGGGGCATTATTTCCTCATCATTTTATAGATGAGAAAATTGAGGGTTAAAGAGGTTAAATAATCTGTTCAAGGTTGTACAGTTCATAAGTGATAGAAAGAAGATTCCAATGCAGAATTCTTAAGTCTAGGATCCCAGCCATAACTGTTACCCTCTAGATTAAATTTTCTAGATTTAAATTAAATCTTCTAAAGCCTAGCCAAACCATTCAATGTTGAATGTATGTGAAAGTTTCTCAGTCGTGTCCAATTCTTTGTGACCCCATGGACTGTAGTTCGCCAGGCTCCTCCGTCCATGGGATTTTCCAGGCAAGAATAGTAGAGTGGATTGCCATTTCCTTCTCAAGGGAATCTTCCCAACCCAGAGATCGAACCTGGGTCTCCTGCATGGCAGGCAGATTCTTTACCATCTGAGCCACCGGGAGTCCCTTGAGTGCACCTAGAGCATCTTATTGAAGATGCTGAAGACCAGAATGTGGAGTTTAGAATTAGTATGGAAAGCATTGGGAGCCACTGACTTTTTTGATCAGGGGAATGTGTTGAGAGAGGGGCTTTGGAAAGACGGAGTTCTAAAAAGAGGAGGCAACACTCTTGGACCAATTATCTATGTGTTTACTACCCTGGTTTGTGTGATCCAATCAAGAAAACAAGAAGCAAATTGGGCTTTATTGGGATGAATTACCTTCCTTGAGTTCATTGTAATCAGTCTTGCAGAGGTGCTGATATGGGAAGAGAACACAGGATTTTGACTTTAAGGAAAAATCCTAGATGATCTTACTGCAGTTTTCTGGAGGCTGACTGCTAAATCACTTGTCCTTTAAAAGCTTCCAGGGGTTCTTAATTTATTTCCATGCTTGATTTAATTTTGGGGGGTATTATCCTAGTTCTGTTTATTAGATGTGCAAGCTACTTAACTTCTCTGAGTTTCTGAAAGCTAGTTTGTTGTCCCTTTTCAGTTCTCTACTCCTAATACTGCCACACACACAAAATTCAAGACTAAATAACATCAAAGGAAGTATGAAGGAGTAGAGTGTAGGCTATTTTTTTTAATTTTTATTTTTAATTTATTTTACTTTACAATACTGTATTGGTTTTGCCATACATTGACATGAATCCACCACGGGTGTACATGTGATCCCAAACATGAACCCCCCTCCCACCTCCCTCCCCACAACTTCTGGACAACAAAGGAAAATATAAGCAAGGTGAAAAGACAGCCTTCTGAATGGGAGAAAATAATAGCAAATGAAGCAACTGACAAACAACTAATCTCAAAAATATACAAGCAACTTATGCAACTCAGTTCCAGAAAAAAAAAAACGACCCAATCAAAAAATGGGCCAAAGAACTAAATAGATATTTCTCCAAAGAAGACATACGGATGGCTAACAAACACATGAAAAGATGCTCAACATCATTCATTATTAGAGAAAGGCTATTTTTTTTTATAACAAGCAATTCCATATCATTGTAACAAGTGACTAACACAAATACGTATAACTAAAAAGTTAATTATTTCCTTCAAGTCTCTTGCTATCCAATTTTCAGGAGATAACTGATATTATCAATTTGGCATAATTCCTTCCACAGCTTTTTCCATACTTTTACTAATTTGTTTAAACAAATATACACACATGCACAGCTGTTTCTTTCCCTAGACAAAATGATTCATATCATGCATATGTTTTTACAAACATCATCTAATTTCACCCTCAGATGGATAAAAGCAACTTTCTTTGTTCTTTGAATAGTTAAAAGATCATGGACTTTAGTTCAATAACCACTGGATTAGAAAAAAAAATAGACTTAATGGCATGAAAATAAAAATCTTGTGGGTTGAAAAGAATTAACTCAAATAAGGACACTAATCCTTTATTTGTTATATCAGTTGCTAATATTTCCCCAGTTTATTATTTGTTTTTTGACTTTGATTTTTCTGTCTTTTGTCAGAGGGAATATTTGCATAATCTTGGAAAGAAAGAGACTTTCTTAAGAAGGTGTTCAAACAAGACAGAAAACTCAGATGCTATGAGGAAAAAGAAAGGCATGTTTGATTATACTGAAGAAGAAATGTTAAGGCTTTTAAAGTTTCTCTCTCCAAGCATATGGAAGGCTTAGGTGTGGGAGCATGTTGAAGAAAGGTAGAATTCAGACGAAGAAACAGAAGTATTAGATTAGCATTTAAGTATCAATAGCTATAGGGAAAGCAGTTTGACCTGTATTTTGAGAGTGTACCCAGAACTAGCAAGTAATAGAAGAATGCCTGTGTGTGGAACAGTAGTGATAAGGATTGACTCATTGTGTAAATGAGAGTAAAGAGCTGGAAGAAAAACTTTCCTCAGATAAACACAACTCTTTGCCTAATAAACTGAAATGCTGACATTGATGGGTCAGTGGTGGGGGTAATTTAGACAATCAGATGGTCTTGAGGCCATGAGGCTTCCAGCAAGATAGCCTCTAAGTGTCTCGGAAGGTTTCCTCTGACTGTGGTCAGAAGTTTTACAATCTTAAGAACTTCATGGAATCCATCAAAGCTTTCCATATTCACTCCCCATTTCAGACTCCAGAACCAGATGTTCTTGATACAGGTCATTTTAATGATCACTTTAGCAGTAGAATGAGCAAAAGCTTTTGGACACTTAGAATTGTGTAGTGTGTACCTGGCTCTTACTAGCTGTGTGACTTTGGCCAGGTTATTTTCCCTCTCTGAATTTGAGTTTCTTTTTTTGAAAAAAAAAAAAAAAAGTTTAATACTGACTTTAAAAGCTCTTCAAGGAAGTCAGAGGACTGATGCATATTAAAGGACTTCAGAGAATGTAAAGGCCAATAAAAATGTCAGTGATTACTATGATGTCAGCTTAGGTGATAAATAACCTGAAGTAAAAAAGGCATATTGAGTAGAGTAGTAGCTTTCCCTTACTCTTGGCATCTGCAGGCCATTTGTGGTTGGATGGGCTCAGAGAAGGTACTGAAGCTTTCAGTGCCTACCTGCTACTAGCATCACCATTGTCCTTCATCCATGCAACTCATGGGGTGAATGACACAGTTTGTTAAGACATCAGTGAGATGATGTCTAGTATTATCAGACAGTTTTTAATTCAGGCCAAAAAAAGCAGAAAATATGTCATATTATCATCACAAATGCTAAAAAGGAGACAAATTTCTGGAACTCTAGGAAGTACAGAGATATACATCAAAAAGGTCTGAGCTCTCAGGGACAAATTGACCAGCCCATATGGTACAAGAGCACATAAATACACAGTCTCAGATATAGCTGAGATTATGGGAGTAAGTGGCCTGAATGAGGGTACAACAAAGAGATTATATTTTAGCTCTTACCTCTGTAAGGACTCTGGAACTAGAATTCCTTGGTAGAAATCCTGGCTCTGTTGTTTGCTATCTATGAGGTGCTAGACGAGTTAATTAATCTCTGTGTGCCTCAGTAATAGTACTTATCTTACACTATTCTTTTGAGTATTAAATGAATTAATATCTATAAAGTGCTTAGAATAGTGGCTAGTTCATAGTGCTACATAAATACTATTTTAAAATATTAATAAAAAATAGATGCTTTCATTATTAGGGCATTAAGGTTTTTTTTTTTCTCTTTATCTGGCACCTATGTATCTCTCCATCCTCATTTCTTACTGTTTCCTCTTAAAGTTGAATTCTCCAAGAATGAAATAGGTACAGCAGTGTCCAATCATACCAGGTGATTATACATCTCTTTGCTTTTGCCTTCCTCTGGAATACTCTTCCTATTATGTTCATTAAGAAAATTCCTCTTCTCTTTTCAAAAGCCAACTCAAGCACCCCCTCCTCCAGAAAGCCTTTCCTAATTATCACCACCTTGTTTTCTCATCTTCTTGATCTAGATATTCACTTATTTTCATAGTTTCTTTGTCATTCACTCCATGAGTTGTGTGGATGAAGTACAGTGGTGATGTTAATAGCAGGTAGGCTCTGAAAGCTTCAGTACCTTCTCTAAACCCATCCAACCACAAATGGTCTGCAGATGGCAAGAGTAGGGGAAAGCTACTAGTCTACTCAATATGACTTTTTTACTTTAGGTTGTTTATCACCTAAGCTGACATCGTAGTAATCACCTACATTTTTATTGGCCTTTACATTCCCTGAAGCCCTTTCATATACATCAGTAACCTGACTTCCTTGAAACTCATACACAATTCTATAATGATGGCTCACATTTTGTACTTCAATTATTTGTTTATGGGACTATATGCTGTGGTTAGACCATGATATCTTAAATGGTGACCATAATCACCATAACTTCACTGTCTCCCCCTCCACTCAAGCCTTGAACCTATAGTATGTTACACAGTAGAATCTCCAACAATGTTGGTTGACAAGACTTAGATGCAACACATTGTAAATAACTACTGATCTTGTGTCATTCTTGCAATGACCTGGTATAATAGACATTATTATTAGCCCTATTTTATGGATGAGGAACTTGAGGTTGAGAGAAATTAAGAGTACATCAAGGTCTCCACCAGCTAATGAGTAACAGAGCTGGAAGTTAGTGCCAGGCCTTTTTTTTTTTTTTTTTTTTCCCAAACACAATGCTCTTTCCACAGCAATGCTTTTGTTATCTGCCTGATTTTATTACTAGTAATAATGGCTAGCATTTATCAATTACTTGCTTTATTTAAAACACTAGGCTAAACCCATACCACAAATTATATCATTTAATCTTCTCAACAATGCTGCAAGCTTATCCCATTATGATACTCCTTAACAAATGAGGAAACTGAGACATAGAGAGGTGAAGTAATTTGCTGGAATTCATAAAGAATTTGAATCCAGTGTAAATTTATAGAAAGAATTTTTATCTGTAATCCTCTAGTAATTCTCAGTTGAGACTTAGAGAAAAGTCGCTTCCTCAAAATTCTACTAGGAGTGAATGGATTTTTGAACCCAGATCCTGGTACCTCTGAAGATCTTCTCTTTCCATCACAACATGTGGCCGCATTAGCAGCCCAACAGGGAAAAACTCTCTGAGGGGGATATTTCTGGGTAGTTGGGAGTTCAGTTACTCAACTTGAGATGTGAGAATCATGACTCCTTATGATATAGAATTTTGAAGTAATATAAGAGAGGAGAATTAGACTGAAGTACATGGCCTGTCTTCTGTCCTCACAGATTTGTGATGAGTATATTACCAACACTGATGAGAAGAGGAGACAGATATAATGTGAAATGGGGCTGGAGAAAAAATAAATTATTGAAATGAGGCCCCAGTCAAGCAAACTTTCAGCAAGGCTATGTTTTCATCTTCTTCTTACCCAGTGATAATATCCCTAGGCAAGTTTAACAAGAAAGGACAAAGGAGGCCATTATTTTTATTTTATTTATTTGCTGCAGTCATTGAAAGTGTCCATCTTTGCATTGGCAGTTATAAATAAAGTATATCATCTGATCTCCAGATTTATGAGCAAGGATGCACCAGTCAGAATTGTCCTTGGGTATCTAAGAATAATGCATAAACACAATAAAGGATCAAGGCAAAGAGCAGAATTTAGGAGCTTCCAGGTTAGGAAAGAGCTTACTAAATAGGCAAAGGGACCCATTTGATAAAAGTGTGTAATAGAGTGAATACACCAGAGCCAGCCAAGCTCGGTGATTCAAGGCATCACACAATCATTAAAAATGCTGCCATGATCCTAGGTCTGCAGACTTCCTTTTGACAAATTGACCTAGCTCACTGAGAGATAGGGGAATAGGTGGAAATAATCATGCTTTAGAGCATTACAATCTGGGCTTACCTTAGCAGGCTAGAGAGATGCATGCTTCTTGGCCTGAGAGCATGAACCATGCAGGAAAGATCTCTAGGGTGCCCAATTTACAAATATGTTAATTTTGAGTATGACTTTGCTAGTGTATGAGATGAGTGCAATTGTGCAGTATTCGAACGTTCTTTGGCATTGCCTTTCTTTGGGGTTGGAATGAAAACTGACGTTTTCCAGTCCTGTGGCCACTGCTGAGTTTTCCAAATTTCCTGGCATTTTGAATGCAGCACTTTTAGGATTTGAAATAGCTCAGCTGGAATTCCATTACCTCCACTAGTTTTGTTTGTAGTGATGTTTCCTAAGACCCACTTGACTTTGCATTCCAGGATATCTGGCTCTAGGTGAGTGATCACACCACTGTGGTTATGTGGGTCATGAAGATCCTTTTTGTATAGGTCTTCTGTGTATTCTTGGCACCTCGTCTTAATCTCTTCTGCTTCTGTTAGGTCCATACCATTTCTGTCATTTATTCTGCCCATCTTTGCATCAGTTCAGTTCAGTTCAGTCACCCAGTCGTGTCTAACTCTTTGCGACCCCATGAATTGCAGCACGCCAGGCCTCCCTGTCCATCACCATCTCCCGGAGTCCACTCAAACTCAAGTCCATAGAGTCGGTGATGCCATCCAGCTATCTCATCCTGTTGTCCCCTTCTCCTCCTGCCCCCAATCCCTCCCAGCATCAGAGTCTTTTCCAATGAGTCAACTCTTCACATGAGGTGGCCAAAGTACTGGAGTTTCAGCTTTAGCATCCTTCCTTCCAAAGAACACCCAGGGCTGATCTCCTTCAGAATGGACTGGTTGGATCTCCTTGCAGTCCAAGGGACTCTCAAGAGTCTTCTCCAACACCACAGTTCAGAAGCATCAATTCTTCGGCGCTCAGCTTTCATCACAGTCCAAATCTCACATCCATACATGACCACTGGAAAAACCATAGCCTTGACTAGACAGACCTTTGTAGGCAATGTAATGTCTCTGCTTTTCAATATGCTATCTAGGTTGGTCATAACTTTGCTTCCAAGGAGTAAGTGTCTTTTAATTTCATGGCTGCAATCACCATCTGCAGTGATTTTGGAGCCCAAAAAATAAAGTCTGACACTGTTTCCACTGTTTTTCCATCTATTTCCCATCATCTTTGCCTGAAACATTCTAATTTTCTTGAAGAGATCTCTAGTCTTTCCCATTCTATTCTTTCCCTCTATTTCTTTGCATTGATCACTGAGGAGGGCTTTCTTATCTCTTCTTGCTATTCTTTGGAACTCTGCATTCAAATGGATATATCTCTCCTTTTCTCCTTTGCCTTTAGTTTCTCTTCTTTCTTTTTTTTTTTTTAATGAATTTATTTATTTTCAATGGAGCCTAATTACTTTACAATTTTGTGTTTTTTTTTTTTTTGCCATACATTGACATGAATCAGTCACGGGTTTACATGTGTCCCCCCATCCCTAACTGTCCTCTCACACCCTTCCCATCCCATCCCTCTGGGTTCTCAGTTATTTGTAAGTCCTCCTCAGATAACGATTTTGTCTTTTATGAATTTCCTTTTCTTGGGGAGGGTTTTGCTCACTGCCTACTGTGCAATGTCATGAACTTCTGTCCATAGTTCTTCAGGCTCTATGACAGCATATTAAACCTAGACACCTTATTAAAAAGCAGAGACATTACTTTTCCAACAAAGGTCCATCTAGTCAAAGCTATGGTTTTCCCAGTAGTCATGTATGGATGTGAGAGTTGGACTATAAAGAAAGCTGAGTGCCAAAGAATTGATGCTTTTGAACTGTGGTGTTGGAGAAGACTCCTGAGAGTCCCTTGGACTGCAAGGAAATCCAACCAGTCCATTCTAAAGGAGATCAGCCCTGCGTGTTCTTTGGAGGGAATGATGCTAAAGCTGAAACTCCAGTACTTTGTCCACCTGATGTGAAGAACTGACCCACTGAAAAATACCCTGATGTTGGGAAAGATTGAAGGCAGGAGAAGGGGATGACAGAGGATGAGGTGGTTGGATGGCATTACTGACTCAATGGACGAGAATTTGTGCAAGCTCTAGGAGTTGGTGATGGACTTGTAAGTCTGGTGTGCTGCAGTCCATGGGGTGGCAAAAAGTTGGACATGACTGAGCTATTGAACTGAACCTGGTGCTATGGAAGAACTCATACTAGAAACTAGGACCTTGACTTCAATTCCAGTGTTCCCACCACTTCATCTTAGTTAATTATCTTTATTCTTCATGCCTTAGTGAGGGAAGAGAGGATCTAGATATTTAACCAGGCAGTGAATAGAGAACTGCAGCTGGCTGTTATCACCTGTGTTTCCAAGTAGACCAGAGATTCAGGAATAGCAATGGATTTATGATCAAAAGCCCTAGGGTTCACTCACACCTAAGCCATTACCTCAGTTATCTTGGGCAAGTCCTTTTACTTACTGAAACTTAGTTTTTCCATCTAAAAATGAGAAGAATGAAGCATGTCTACGGAGTTCATAACCTCATAGAAACAGGGGGTGTGCAGACTGTCTGAGGTATGGGAAAACTCTGGAAAGATGCTGGGACTGTAAAGATAGATACCTCCAAACATTCATTAGCCACATAAGGCTTTTGGTTTTGTCTTTTAAGTGGCTTTCATTTTGTGTTCACAAACATTATTTGAACATTTACTTTGTATACATTGCCATGCAAGGTTCTATGAGAGGTGGAGATATGGGCCTTGGCCAGCAATAACAAAAGGAAAATGAATGATGACTAAAGCCCTGAACTTGTGGCAAGTGGGACTCTTGTCTCCAAGACAGCCTTTGAATAGCCCTCACCTGTATCACCATTTAAGTCCTCCTGTTAGTGCTGCTTCTTTTACTGATCCCTTTCCTACACTATCTACCCCATATATGGTCAAAATGTGCATTGATTCCAAATTCTTCTGCTTGGCATTACTGGGTCTCCCCATCCTGGGTAACTTCTCTCTCCTTGCTCCCCAGTATGAACCACCCTTGATCCTCAGGCCTGGTTCCTTACAGAGCCCACTCTCTCCATGACCTCTCCTATTCCCAATACTATCTTTACTGCAATCTCTGCCTCTCTACTTGTCTCTCATGTATTTGCCTATACCCAGCCCACTTTATCATCTTTCAGATGCCAGTATAATTTCACTTCTTCCTTAGGATATATCTCCTCTGAGTTCACAAAATCAGAACCAAGTTGAACTATTAAAGGCTCAGGTGATTCCAGGCTGTTTGTTCTGCCTTCTTAATTTGAGTTTCAGTTCCTTGAAGGCAGGAATCAACCCTCCTTCATGCATGATGGCTGTTTTTTCTTTTTTTCCTTGCCTCAAAGCTGAAGGTATGCAGTCTGATTCTAGTTGAAGTACAACTCAAAGAAATGTCCTTTGTTTGCCAACATATTGACATTTATGGACTATTGAAATAATTTCAGCAGTTCATGATATGGATTTTCAACCTGCTTTTAACACTATAACTTTTAAACACAAATAAAAGTCAACAGGGGAACTCAATATAGAAAACAGATCAAAGTGGAGCTGTTCTAGTTGAAGTGGGGAAGCCATCTCTTCTATGTAATTCCTAGGATGCCTCCATAGAATGTTTTAGAGTTCATGAGGTACAACTTTGAAATAATTGTTTCAAAAGGCAAATGGGCCAGGAAAAGTTAAAATTAAGATACATGGTTGGTAGATGACTTAACTGATGAATGTCATAATTCAGACTCAGGGGACCTGAGGGGTGCCATGGGGACATGGCTTATATAACCCATTCAAAATTTGCCTTAGGGGGTAAGAACTATAGTAATCACCTACACAGAGAAATGGAGAAAGCTCCAAAAGGCCTTGGTGAGGCCATAGAAATGGGAACAGGCAGCTAACTAAAGCCTAGATGACTGATGAGGGGCCTCTCTTCCCTAGGGAAGGCCAGGACCCCAGGTCCTGCCTTCAGCAGTTCCTGTACTATTCAGTCTAAGCCTCTCCATTGCCAAGGGTAACAAACCCCATGTCTGAGACCCTGCCTCTCCATTTCCCACATTTGGAACAATGTCCAATAGTCATCTTACTGTGTTTTCCTTTGTGTCTGGCACCAAAAGAGTTCCAAAGAGTCAGACATTTTTCCTGAGGGAATTCAGTCTTTTTTAAGAAAATATAAATGCGTATTTAAACGCTCATGTAAGACATCACTTTAGCCATTTCAGGAACAAGCCCTGCCATCTACTTAGATATAAGGATACTCTGGATGATATTTTTTTCTGAAAGGTTCACAGCTTGTCACACATCCCATATCCAACCACCCAAATCTGAAACACCTTTGCAATGACCTGTGGGTTATAAACTATGTTCTCTGCCATTGGGGTTTCACAGAAGAGTCTCAGGATGCAGTAATGCTATAAGCCTAGTTCCATGTTTGTTTAGTTTAAACAATAAAAAAAAAAAAACTAATTAGCACTGTTCTAAGTGCTTTTCCTATATTAACTCACTAAATTCTCACAAAAAACATGAGATAAGCGATATTGTCTGCTCATTTTTCTTTGAAATTGAGGCGCAGAGAAGTTAAGTAACTTGTCCATAGTGAAACAGCTAGATAGTCACAGGGCTAGGATTTAAACCTAGGAAACCTCAATTCAGAGCCCAAGTTAAATTATCCATACATTGTATGCTCAGGTCAGCTTCTTGAAGAAGAAACTGCATTCTTGAGAAGCAAAGCAGCCTGTCCATATCAGTGAGGTGTTTCTTCACGCACCAAGAAACAGTCTTTAATCACTCCTTGGCTCACTTCTGCCTTCTAGGCAGGACCAGATAGAAGAAAATACAATTGTCCAGGTTGCCGGTAATTTGGATTCAAGTTATTTCTTTGTCTTTAAATCTCTTTGTGATCCTTGGGAGAAAGAGTCTTCCTCTCTTTGAATATCAGTTTCACTGACTGCAATATGATGATTTAGAATTTCTCTCATACTTTTTCCAGTCCGAGTCAAAGTGCAATTTTTTTGTAGATTTACTATACCTTAAAAAGTTCATCTGCATTTTTTGCATTCCACTCCATAATGAATATGTATTTATTTTAATGTAACTCTTCCAAATCTTCTAGCAAAGTCAGTTCTCCAGGAGAGAGTGGCCCTATAGTTCATGTATCTCCACTGCATTTGGGAGGACATTTGTGGTACATGCATTCTGGTTTCAGAGCCAGTGATCTAAAAGATGTCTCCAAAGGCTTTCTTTGTTCTGACATTTTACAACATTAAAACATGTTTAACCCTATTGTGCTAAGTAAAGGAAAGTAAGGTAGAAGGGAAAATGGGCTGAGCCTATTCTATGAGCTCTCTCAGAATCTTTACTCATTTGAAAACAAAATGTGGCATCAAGGAAAAGTCAAGCAGTGGCTTAACAGAAAGTCAGTTCTTGCTCTACTACAAACAAATTGTGTGACCTTTAAATCAGATTGTAAGATTGTTTCATCTAGCCCCTTCATTAAGTGGATGAGGAAATTGAGGTACAGAGATGGGAAGATGTCTACCTAATGTTACACAAAAGTAAGTAGTGAAGTTTGGACTAGAATCATAGCACCCTGTTAAACTAGAACCATAGTACCCTGTTAAGAGAGCCATACCAGTCACATCAAGTTCCTAGTCCTGTGTCCTCATCTCTAGAATGGAAATAAAATAATTGCTCTATCCCTGAGTTATTATGCTGATCCGATGGGGCAGTGAATGTGAGAGGTCTTTGGACTGATCACTTCTTGCCATCAGAGAAGTTGAGGAGAGAGTACCAGAGTTCTGGAAACCTGAGGAGTGTGCTATCTGATGAGGAGTGGGTGCTTGAAGGGAAACCATACATGGAAAGCCTCAGAAAGGAGAGATGAGGATCTCTAAGAAAACCTCCCTCTTGCTACTGAATTGCTGGGGCTATTAGATTTGTTTAAAATTAAGTGAAAATCCTGTTTGTTCTATTCAAAAATATTATATAGTATTTACTTTATGGCAAGCACGGCTCTTAGTGCTTTACAAATATTAACTCATTTAATCCTTCTGAAAATATTATGAGGTAGGTTATATGATCATCCTTATTTTATAGATGAGGAAATGGAGGTGCAAAAACATAAAGTAATTTACTCAGGCTCACACAGCTAGTAAATAGCAGAGAACAAATCTGAACTCAGGCCATTTTCCTTGAGAGCCTGTGCTCCTAACTGTTGGAAACTATCTACTCAGGTAAAATTGGTTTATGTGCAGGATGGTGTTATGGAAAGGCACAGAGTTTAGTATTTTGTTGCTAAAAAGAAGTTAGTGATCTTGGATAAGTCATTTTCCTTTATGCACCTTCTTGTGTCTATGAAGAGATTTCCCTTTCTTTTGCTCATTTTTGGTAATCTACAAACCCAGAATTCCTTTCTCCATTCCAGAGACATTTTCTCAAGCAACAACTTTGGTTTTCTTCTCTCAGCTCCACTCCCAGTCCAACCTGACTTAGGGAATAATGCTCTCTCAGCATAAAGAGAATTCCACTGGAGCAGCTAATCTTTAACTTCTTAGAGCCTCTGGATGCCTCAGCAAGACTAGAACTCCAGGAAAGTTCATTTTGCTGTTCTTCATTTAGATTTAATAAGATAATTACTGTCCATTATTTAAATATTACTGGGTTATTAAAAACATTAACAATTTCTTGCCTTTCATCCTGCTTGTTTACTGTCTATTTGGGAACAGGGTGTCATTAAGCAAGTATTATGGAACAGATTTTTTCTTTGTGCTATAAATGTTAATGTTACTTTGAGAGGCAGCTCAGAACACTGCCACTATTTCCCAACATGACTCTGGACTCATCATTTAACCTTGATGACCCTGGGTAATCAGCCAGCCAGGAAGCAGCTCCCTTGATCACTTAAATACTTAAGTACTGGTGATCAAAAATTCAGCACTGTAGAGCTGAAACAGACCTCCCACATACACTGACTGCTAATCATTTCACCAATGAGGAAACAGGACAGAGAGAAGGGAATTGCCTGTGGGTCCACTGTGAGTGGCCAGTCCAGAAATATAAACTATTACACCGAAAATATAGTGAAGACAGGGACTGGGTCTAATTTGTTTGCCATAGTCTCCTCAATACCAATATAATGTCATGCCCAAAGATTGCAGTTGAAAAATATTGTGGATTTCCTGATTGACATAACCCAGGTGTTCTGACTTCCAGGTGAGACATCTTATCAGTAAACCACAATTTTAAGCAGTCTTGTAAATTAGCATAAACATAGAGGTCAGGGCCTGAAAGAAATCAAACTATGAATGTGACAATTTTTTTCAGCCAAAAAGTACAAAACTCTTCCAACTATCAGAATCTTCACAATCCTGATGTTACTCTTCAAGCTCTAGTCCCTTGTAGCACCAAATAGGTTATTGTTACCGACATATTGAGTGAAAGAAAGGCTTTGGGACTGAGAACCACAGAGGGAGGTGTGGCAGCTGAGGCAGTGAAGATAGTGTGGTACAGGCCACTTTGTGTTTCTGGTTTTGTCAGTTATCCATTTCTGCATAAGTAATATAAAAACAGCATATTAAAGAGTGTCCAGCTATTATTTTACTGTGGGTCATGGAGCCAGGCATGTCTTATCTGGGTGCACCTAGCTCAGGGTCTCTCACAGGCTACAGTCATAGGATCAGCTGGGGTTGCAGTTACCTTAAGGGTCAGGTGCAGGAAGATAAGTTTCTAAGCTTGCTTATCTGGCTATTGGAAGGATTTCGTTCCTTATGAGCAGTTGGACTGAGGGCTTCTGTTCCTTGCTAGCAGTTGAACAGAGGCCTCCATCAGTTCCTTGCCACAAAGACTTCTCCATAAAGCTGCTCCCAAAATAGGACCCAACTTCATCAGATAAAGCAAGTAAGGGAGAAAGAGAGGGATAGTAAGATGGTGTAGGAAAAGAGCAAATTAGCCAAGATGGCAGTTGTCAGGCTTTCTCACCTCTCGGCCTCTTGCTCTTGCCCCACGTTTTGTGAATACATGGTTATGTAGTAGTTGAGATCACTTATAGCACTGTACATATGCATCATGATGTACTCGGTCACAGGCCTCTTTTGTTCTGTAAACCTATATAAACTCCACCAGAAAAGCCCTTGTGGTTGCATTATGGCTATGTCTGTTGGATCAACGATGAGAGAATACAGCATGTCTACTGAACTGCTGCTGTGCCAGTCAGGAGAGAACAAACATATCTGCAGTTTCTGTGGCTCCTTAAGTTTTCTTCCAGCTTCCCTTCTCGTACCTTGCCTACTGTAGTTTCAGTGAACAGTGAGATAGAGCAAGACAGTTGGAAATTATGGTCTTCTGTAACCTGACCTCTGAAGTGACATTGCATCACTTTTGCCATGTTCTTAATTAGAAGTAAGTCACTAGCTTCAGTCTATACTCAAGGGGAGGGTATTACAGAAGGGCATAAATACCAGGAGGTAGGGACCATTACATGCCAATTTAGAAACTATCTACCACAGTGGTTTTTTCTAGCCCAAGCTTTGTACAAGATAAGCACACTATGAACCTAGGGGTAGAAAACAGCATTGATCAGAACATTGGAGAATTTGGCCATAGTCCTTGCTATACCACTTACTCCATAACTTTGATAACTTAGCCCACTTCTCTGAGTTGCACTACCCTCATGAGCAAAATAGAGATAAAATGCCTGCTTCACAGGTTATTTGTGGTAATGCAATGAGATTGTGGATTTCAAAGAGCTGGTAATTTAACAAGGGGGAGGATTATATGCACTTTTTTGCAGAAATGATTCATATCTTTTATCAGAGTCTCAAAAAGACACTTGACTCCTTCAAATGCAATAATTTATTGCACATTTAGCAAATTTTACTATTCAGTTGTTCAATGCTATTTATTGAGCACCAATCATGTACATGATACTGTCTTAAGCACTTAGGATGACACAGTGGAGAAATCAGTAATCCCTGGCAGTCAAACACTGGTGAGGATGACAGAAACAAGGACAATAAATAAAATATATGTTATACAGTAATAAGTGCTAATTTGGAGAAAAATAAAGGAGAACGTATAGAAAAGAAATATTGGGATGGTGGGTATAAACTTAGATAAGATGGTCAAGCAAAGTTTCCCACATAAAGTAAGATTTGAGGGCAGGCCAGAAGTAGGTACGAATGAGCCATATGTGGGAAAAGAAAATGGCAAGTCCAAAGATCATAGCGTATCTGAATTGCTCAAGGAACAGCAAATGAGCCAGAGTAGCTAGAAAAAGCAAGGTGAAGAGTAGTGGGAAATGAGCCAAGAGAGGTGGCAGAGGTTGGGGGTGATCATAAGGGGCCTTATAGACCATTGTAATGAGTTCTCAATGCCAATGTTGCTGTTACTCTTTAAACCACACCAGCCTTCCACCACCCACTTCTGATGCCTGCTTAAGCTGCCGGTTTTCTACCCCAGGGCCTTGATTCAGTTGTTACCCTCTTGAGTCAGTTAGAGCTGCTGTGGCTGCCCTGTTCTCCTGATCTATTTGTGAACCTTCTCTCCATCCTGATTCTCTCCGGAAACCCCTGCAAATAAAGGCTCATGCATTATGTATCACTGAAACCCTAACATCTATTCCATTGTTAGCAAAATCTATGGCTGAGAGGAGGTGTTTAGCTAAAATTTGTTGATGGAAACTATTTTGCTACCTCAAGGCTGGAAGTGCTCTAAAATAATATGCTATGTTACTCAGTGTAGGTTATCCTTTCCTGGCAAGAGGAGAAATCACAAATTCAGAAATTATTCCAACAGGAAGATCACCCAGCCCAACTCTGCTAATCTACTACCTATTAAGTTCCTATTAGGTGTCAGACATGGCAGTAAAGTATCTCATTCAGCTTTCACAATTACCTTTGGCATCTCTAGTGGCTCAGGGAGAAGGCAATGGCACCCCACTCCATTACTCTTGCCTGGAAAATCCCATGGACGGAGGAGCCTGGTAGGCTGCAGTCCATGGGGTCGCTAAGAGCTAGACATGACTGAGCAACTTCACTTTCACTTTTCACTTTCATGCATTGGAGAAGGAAATGGCAACCCACTCCAGTATTCTTGCCTAGAGAATCCCAGGGATGGGGGAGCCTGGTGGGCTGCTGTCTATGGGGTCGCACAAAGTCGGACATGACTGAAGCGACTTAGCAGCAACAGCAGCAGCAGCAGTAGCACAGTGGGAAAGAATCAGCCTGCAAATACAAGAGACATGGGTTTGATCCCTGGGTCAGGAAGATGCCCTGGAGAAGGAATGGCAACCCCCTCCAGTATTCTTGTCTGGGAAATCTCATGGACAGAGGAGCTTGACAGTCTACAGTCCATGGGGTCACAAAAGAGTCAGATACGACTTAGTGAATAAACAACAATGGCAACAAAATAACCTTTACAGATAGGAAAATCAAGACCCAGTGTGTAGAAAAGGATTTGCCTAGCATCCCACAGTGAATCAATAGTGAGGCAATAGGTGTTATTGACGCTATGGGCCCACAGTAGTAGAAATGGATTTCACTCACCTGCTACCCAGTATCAACTCCTATGCCCAAGAGAACACTTCAGTAAGATGGGTCCCAGATGTCGAAGAATGGAGCCTGAGGCCATTGCTTAGACTCAAGTAAAGCTTACGGTCTCAAAAAATAGAAGGCAGTCCCCTCTAGAGGTAGACATTCTTAGGATTGAATCCCAGCTCTGTTACTTATAGTCATGTGAATTTGAACAAATTGCTCCTACTCTCAATTTTACTCTCTGTGAGAGGATTATAGCACCTGCTTTGGGTAAGTGACATGGAACTGGTGATCAGTGTGTTGTGAATGAGATGAATGGGTATGAAATCATTTAACCCCATGTCTAGCACTCTGTTTAAATACTCAAGGAATGAGTTTTCTTACTCATCAGCCTTTGACTGGACCAGCTCCATTCCTGCTAGGGCTGACTGCCTTGGTATTTTATGATCATTCTCTACTTTTTGATCAGTCTTTCCAGCTTGCCCATAAGAACAGTCCAGTCCTGGTTTCACTCATCTAACTCCAGGCTTCCTCAAGGCTTAATATTACCTCCCCACACCAGGAACTTTTGACAGCTGGGCACACATGGTTGGACACATATACACAAAGCTCTGAAAAGAAATGAATCTGAACCAAAGCAGCTGATTGCTAAGGAATAGGTTTGGAGAGACTTTGGCCTTCTCCTCTGCTATAATCTCCATTAACCTTTATAAGACTCCCTAAATATTCATTGTGGTTGTGCTCAGTCATGTCCAACTCTTGGTGAACCCATGGATTGTAGCCCTCCAGGCTCCTCTTTCCATGGACTTTTCCAGGCAAGAATACTGGAGTGGGTTGCCATTCCCTTCTCCACCAAATACTCATAGACTGTGTATAACATCAATATACTTGGCCATACAAATGTCTCCCCCAATTTTCATTTATGTGAAGATTCTGCAACAACCACTCTCAGGGAGGAGTGAGTATGGCTCAAAACTTATTACCCATTTTCCCCTCCTTCACTACATCTAGAACCCTACTATTATCTGCTGACTATGGCATTGTCCCTGACAAGCAGTTTCTAAGTAAACTCAGTACTACCTGCAGAGGAACTCAGACAAGAAACTATGGGCTAGATCTGTAACACTCAGAGCAAGGGAGTATGCTCTGTATATAAAAGTATATGCAAAGCAGAGTGTATAAGGGCACCAGGAAGACTAAGGCCCCGCTCTCACCAGGACCAATATTTCTAGGGATCAAGGTAGGAACAAAGAGAGTTGGCATGGAGCCAATCTAGTATATTCCAAATCCAGGTGCCAGTTATGCCAGGAAAGAGGTACTGTTAGGCATGGAATTGTGGGAAACTAGCTCATCTTGCTTTGAGGTTGCAGAATTAGAATGGTGGTACAAAGCATTTAATGCCCAGTTTTCCAAGATAGAGAGACTGATCCTAAGAAAGAAATATATTCCTAAACCTCCTCCCCCTTTTGACACTTCATGCACCTTCTCACCCTCAAGTGTGGGCTCATTCCTGGAATTTATCACCTCACTAATTGGTCAGACTTCATCTGGGGGGCTGTATCAAGCTCTAAGTATGTATGCATGCGTGCAAGCTCTAGGCATCACGCTTTAATAGGAAGACAACAAAAGAGGGGCATGCACAGTGAAGATGGAGAGAGAGATCCCAAGGCTCATGAAGAGCAATTTAAAGAAATGGGATTGTTTGGCTGGAAGAAGAGAAGATTCATGTGGTATGATATTTTGGAAGATTTCTGAAGGGATTCTCATGGGGTAAAGAGCAATTCTGGCAAGCCCAAGCTGACAGGAAATACACCTATGGCTGGAACCCACAGGGAGCCAAATTTCAGTTGAATGAAATGAATAATTATCTATTTCTCAGAGCAGTCCCTGGAAAGAATGAACCATGTTTATAGGTGATGATCTTTCACTGTAACTGTTCAACTAGAGGATAATCAGTTCAGTTCAGTTAAGTCACTCAGTCGTGTTCGACTTTTTGTGACCCCATGGACTGCAGCACGCCAGGCCTCCCTGTCCAACATCAACTCCCAGGGCTTACTCAAACTCATGTCCACTGAGTCAGTGATGCCATCCAACCATCTCATCCTCTGTCATCCCCTTCTCCTCCCACCTTCAAACTTTCCCAGCATCATCGTCTTTTCCAGTGAGTCAGCTCTTTGCATCAGGTGGCGAAAGTATTGGAGTTTCAGCTTCAGCATCAGTCCTTCCAATGGCTATTCAGGACTGATTTCCTTTAGAATGGACTGGTTGGATCTCTTTGCTGACCAAGGGACTCTCAAGAGTCTTCTCCAACACCACAGTTCAAAAGCATCAATTGTTTGGCACTCAGCTTTCTTTATAATCCAACTCTCACATCCATACATGACTACTGGAAAAACCATAGCTTTGACTAGAGGACTTTTGACTAGTGGATAATACACACTTTTTCAAATATCCAACAATCCTGAAATTCTTAGGTTTCTGTGATCATAGAGCTACTCAAAGTTGAAGCCAGAGTTTGGAATGCATAAGTTCTGAAGTCTGCTGTTGCACTTTTGACCTCACAGCCTGTCTCTTGATCAGGGTGGGAACACAGTGAAGTCCCAAGCTCTGGGTAAAGTAGTGATACTGCCTAAGGAGGATTGTATCCCCATTCTCCCAAACCTCAGTCTCATTTCAGAAACTTCTACTACCATTATCTCCATCATGCTGTGAGTGCCTCTGGGCTCCTAGGAATACTCAAAAGAAAGAGTCATAGGAAGCTGAGTTCAGGGTATTTTTGAGACTCACTGATGACTTTCTCTTCAGCCTACTTGATTTCCTTTCAACAGTAACCATTTCAGAGTATGTGCTTCTGTGGACTGTGGTATAGTATTGGGAGGTACTAATTTCCCTGGTGTAAGCTGGCCTGCAGGCTAGCCAAGCATCTACACTTTCCTCAGGGAAGACGACTTGCCTCATGCTCACCAATAGCTTAAGAAGCTTCAGCTTTCCCTCATTTTATTCAACATTTAATTTTCTTGCTTTTGACAGGAAAGAAAAATAGGAGGAGGGGAATTAAAAGAGAAAACAACCAAGAAAGGGCTGAAGGGGAGGGTGTAGGGAGCACTAAAACCACTGCTATGTAACCAGCCAACAGCGATACTGCAAGTTTATGGGCTTTGGTTGCCATGGAGATGGTTACGTAACTCCAGCTGGTGGTGAAATTTCATACTGCTTGTGGTGGCGAACAATATTTCAGTCACTTAGGGCTACTTTTAAAGAGAACAAATAAAGTAGCTGAGGGGCCCTTTGTCTTGCAGTCTACAACCCGCACTGAGTTTCAGTCCCACACGCCAGTCATTTTCCAGGTTTTTGTGTGTAGAAAATGTTCCCAATTATTCTCTGAGTAGAGCTGGGTACTTACTACTCTCTTTGGCCCAAAATGGCTAGGAATGAGGCTTGAAGCAAAGAAAAAAAAAAAAAAGTAAAAGGTCCCCTTACTGGAGTGAAAGGTCTATGTGGAAAATTTCTGCTTGGAAAACTTGGGTTTTTGGAAAATCATGAATTGAGGGGAGGGCATTTATCACTAGGACAGTGTCCAGAAGGGCTAGGTATGTCCTCTGTATTTAAACTCTCTCTCTCTCTCTCTCTCTCTCTCTCTCTCTCTCTCTCACACACACACACACACACACACACTTGAACTCATATGTACAATGATATGAGGTCTCATTTGTCTTTCCAAACAGATTCAGATGAAAGCATGTATATTCACATTTACAATGCTCTACTGAAAAAATACACCATTAGATTGCACACACAATTTATTTACACACAAATACACATTTGTTTGAACATACACATTCATTTGGGGCTTCCCAGGTGGTGCTAGTGATAAAGAATCTTCCTGCCAATGCTGGACATACCAGTTCAATTCCTGGGTCAGGAAGATACCCTGGAGAAGGGCTAGGCTACCCACTCCAGTATTCTTGGGCTTCCCTGATGGCTCAGATGGTAAAGAAATCACCTGCAATGGGGGGAGATCTGGATTAGATCCCTGGGTTGGGAAGATCCCCTGGAGGAGTGAATGACAACCAGTATCCTTGCGTGGAGAATCTCCATGGACTGAGGATCCTGGTGGGCTACAGTCCATGGGGTCACAAAGGAGAGCAAAGCATCAGACACGACTGAGAAATTAAGCACAGCCCAGCACATTCCTATTGGACACATGAACTAAAGGACACAGAGAGAAAAGTGACCCATGTTCACGTTGCAATTAATATGTAGAGATTTGAACCTGGACCTTTTGATGACAAATTCAGTGCTATTGCCCCTGTGACTGTCTGCCACCACAGTAGAGTAGAGACATTTTGGGTGAAAACATTCTGCATGAGGAATTGAAACTGTAAACCTGTGTTTCTGAGAACTATCTGGGAAGTTGAGGTTATGCTTTAGGTGATGTCTCTGTCCCCTTTTGTATCTCACGTAGCAATGAGGTAAATAGAAGTAATTCCATTTACCCATATCAGAATATCCCACTCACTTGGTACCATTTGTGTCTCCTTAATCCTCCAGTCATCTCCTACCCTGCCTTGTTGGTCTGGCCAGTGAGCAATGCCAACCTCTGCTTTATGCATTCATCTTTCTTTATTATTTATAAGTGACAACAGCTTGACTGCATCATACACAGAGGATCAAGAGACCCAGAACCAGCTCTGAAGCTAGAATAATTCAGCAACACTGCTTATACTCCAGATAAATGAATAGGAAAATAGTATTTCAGGATCAATTTGGTTTTCAGGACAAAGCTTTCTAGACAGGTTCTGAAGCACTGGAGTTCTGGAGTCAAATTTCTCTGCCAGGATATTTCTGATTTCAAAAACTTCTGAGACTAGAAAGTTCTAGACTGGTTGCTGGAGCATGAAGTCTCTGAAGTCAGAGTATTGGGATCTGAAAGTATGTAAGAATGGAGATAATGAAAAAATAGAATAGACTTCATAACAGGGGAAACGTGGTGTGTTGAACTGCATTCATCAAATTTCTGGCTGGCTTCCTTTTGCCTCTCCCTTTCTACTCTTCACACTCCTCCAATCTGCTCTCTGATCCAGGATGCTGACTTGTATACTAACAAGTTTAAGTGCTCTCTCTGGTTTCCAGTTGTGCTTGGTTAAGGGGAAATCTGGCAGAAAATTAGAGGGAAGGAAAAAAATCAGAGTCAGAGTCTTTATTCTTCCAGCTTCCTCCCTTCAGTGTCACCTTGAGTTGTACTTTTCAATTGAAGATAACAGCTCCTCTCCTGACAATTCTCTCCAAAGATACTTACTTTCCAAATTTCAGTAACTCCCTCCTCTCACTCTTTCAGACTTAAGAGTGGTGACAAGGCCCCACAGTGAGTACTGTACCAGGCCTTGAGGTTTACCTACACCACACTCATACCTTTGTAAACAGTTTTTTTTTATTCAAACCTCTCCATATTTTCCTAATTTGTGTGCACCTACTATTTCCTTCTGGGACTAAAGTACAAAGAAAATCTATGGGAAATAGTTATGTTATTGTCCATCTCAGATCCAGTTAGGGAGAAGAGGGACCAGAGTTCATATTCTGGTGCTGCTCAGGGTGCCCTAAAATTTTGTCTAGTCCTTCTTACCCTGGGGACCCTCTCACATAGGTCCTCAAGTGGTACTCATGATATTTGCCTGAGGGCCCTTCTAAGCCACAAACCCATTTCAAGAAGGCAGTTCAGTTCAGTCACTCATTTGTGTCCAAATCTTTGTGACTCCATGGACTGCAGCATGCCAGGCCTCCCTGTCCATCACCAACTCCTGGAGCTTGCTCAAACTCATGGAGTTTGGTGATGCCAAAGTCCATGGAGTTGGTGATGCCATCCAACCATCTCATCCTCTGTCATCCCCTTCTCCTCCTGTCTTCAATATTTCCCAGCATCATGGTCTTTTCCAATGAGTCAGCTCTTCGCATCAGGTGGCCAAAGTATTGGAGTTTCAGCTTCAGCATCAGTCCTTCTAATGAATATTCAGGACTGATTTCCTTTAGGATTGACTGGTTTGATCTCCTTGTAGTACAAGGGACTCTCAAAAGTCTTCTCCAATACCACAGTTCAAAAGCATCAATTCTTTGGTGCTCAGCTTGCTTTATGGTCCAACCTCACATCCGTACATGACTACTGGAAAAACCATTGCTTTGACTAGATGGATCTTTGTCAGCAAAGTAATGTCTCTACTTTTTAATATGCTGTCTTTCTTCCAAGGAGCATGTGTGTTTTAATTTCATGGCTTCAGTCACCATCTGCACTGATTTTGGAGCCCAAGAAAATAAAGTCTGTTTCCATTGTTTCTCCATCTATTTGCCATGAAGTTATGGGACCAGAAGCCATGATCTTCATTTTTTGAGTGTTGAATGTTGAGAACCCCATGAGCATTATGAAAAGGCAAGAGGGAAGCGCCCCATCCATTGTAGAAGTATGTCATTTTCCATTATTTCAATTTGCTTCCCAATTCAAAGCCTAAGGCCTGAATCCCAAATTAGAAGAGACATGTACTTTTTTCCTACCAACCCTAGGAATTTTCCAGAAAAAATCATTGATGGCATTTCACAGGCTACTTGAGAGACACATGATGTTCAAAATGGGACATGCAGTAAAGACAAAGGATAGACTTTCTGTTCTAACAGTCAATATTTCCATTGCTTGAGGCTGCCCATGTTGATTGGTGTTGCCCTCCTAGTGTCAGAAAGACAGAAACAGACCCTGAGAAGGAGGGAGATTCACTTGACAAAGTTTAGACAGCAAGTCAAGGATGCAATCTGATGAGGACTCAGGAACTCTTGATTCCTAAAGCTGGCTACACCATTCCCAGTTAGAATTTATGACTCTCAATTTCCCCTTCTCATTCTTGTCCTTAGAAGTATGGTTTGTGGGGATGGGAGTCATTTTCTTAGACTTACTTAGTATCTGACAATCCACCAATGTTCCTGGATTGTTTCTTCTCTGTAGAATATTAAGAAGGGTGGTTTTAGTATTATCTAAGCCTCTTCTCTATTCCCAGGTATCCCATTTTTTTCTTATCACCATCAACATAAGAACATCCTATTTAGAACCCCATCTAACAATGCCACACCTCAAGAATATTTAGATCAAAAGTTATCAAATTTTGTTCTCCTAAGGTTATTCAGGGGCTACCATGGGGGTATAAAGGTTTATATTAATAACAGTTAGGACTGTAGGGCAGAATCTCCTTCTTTAACCACTGCTGTCTGTACCATCCTTGTCATTCTTACTATCCTTAGTCCACAAGAGCAATTCTTCTGTTTTTTCTGCTTTATGTACCAAGCTTTGATTTATGGTTAAATTTTGGGGAAAAAACTAACTGCTGCCTGAAGCAATTAGAAAACCACTGATTTATTCCAACTCCTTAATTATATAGGTGAGAAAACAGAGGCTCAGAGAGGAAAACGGATTTGTTCAAGATTACACAGTAAATCATTCAGTAGCACACTTCCAGATGTTCAAGCTGGATTTAGAAAAGGCAGAGGAACCAGAGATCAAATTGTGAACATCCACTGGATCATCAAAAAAGTAAGAGAGTTTCAGAAAAACATTTACTTCTGCTTTATTGACTATGCCAAAGACTTTGACTGTGTGGATCACAAAAAAAAAAAAAAAAAAAAAGAAGGAAAATTCTGAAAGAGATGGGAATACCAGACCACCTGACCTGCCTCCTGAGAAATCTGTATGCAGGTCACAAAGCAACAGTTAGAACTGGACATGGAACAACAGACTGGTTCCAAATTGGGAAAGGAGTACATCAAGGCTGTATATTGTCACCCTGCTTATTTAACTTATATGCAGAGTACATCATGAGAAATATTGGACTGGATGAAGCACAAGCTGGAATCAAGATTGCCGGGAGAAATATCAATAACCTCAGATATGCAGATAACATCACTCTTATGGCAGAAAGCGAAGAAGAACTAAAGAGCCTCTTGATGAAAGTGAAAGAGGAGAGTGAAAAAGTTGGCTTAAAACTCAACATTCAGAAAACTAAGGTCATGGAGTCTGGCCCCATTACTTCATTGGAAATAGATGGGGAAACAGTGGAAACAGTGACAGATTTTATTTTGGGTGGGCTCCAAAATCACTGCAGATGGTGATTGCAGCCATGATTTTAAAAGACATTTGCTGCTTGGAAGAAAAATTTTGACCAGCCTAGACAGCATTTGGACTGTGTGGGAGAAGGTGAGGGGAGGATGATTTGAGAGAATAGCATTGAAACATGCATATTATCATATGTGAAATAGGTAGCCAGTCCAGGTTTGACGCATGAGACAGGGTGCTCAGGGCTGGTGCACTGATATGACCCTGAGGGATGGGATGGGGGAAGAGGTGGGAGGGGGGTTCAGGATGGGGAATACATGTACACCCATGGCTGACTCATGTCAATATATGGCAAAAACCACCACAATATTGTAAAGTAATTACCCTCCAATTAAAATAAATTAATTAATTGTAAAAAAAAAAGAAAAAAAGAAAATGAAAAGCAGAGATATTGCTTTGCCAACAAAAGTCCACCTAGACAAAGCTATGGTTTTTCCAGTAGTCATGTATGGATGTGAGACTTGGACTATAAAGAAAGCCAAAGAATTGATGCTTTTGAACTGTGGTGTTGGGGAAGACTCTTGAGATTCCCTTGGACTGCAAGGAAATCCAACCAGTCCATCCTAAAGAAATGAGTCCTGAATAGTCATTGGAAGGACTGATGCTGAAGCTGAAACTACAATATTTTGGCCACCTGATACAAAGAACTGACTCATTTGAAAAAACCTCTAAACTGGGAAATATTGAAAGTGGGAGGAGAAGGGAATGAGGTTGTTGGATGGCTTCACCGACACAATGGACATGAGTTTGAGTAAACTCCGGGAGTTTGTGCTGGACAAGGAGGCCTGACGTGCTGCAGTCCATGGGGTCGCAAAGAGTTGGACACGACTGAGCAATTGAACTGAAATGAGCACATTTAATCAGGTAAGGACTAATGAAGATCCTTGCTGCATGACCTCAACCCAATTATCATTGGGTTGGCATTACCCTCACAGTCTTCCCTCCCAGCAGCCTTGGAGTGGATAGTGGGAGGAACCAACACATTAGTCCTTCAGAATATGACTGTGAAAGGGGTGCTACTGTTGGCGTGCTCATGGTGCCTGCAGAGATGAGTTCCCCTCCCCACCAGCCCCTCCCCCATGGATAGTTGCTTGCTATGCTTAGGACTGAATTGGACAAGATTGCTGTCTCTGGCCCGGCAGCCACTCTTTCTACACTCAAGGTCCTTAGTCCATTAAAGAGGTTTCTACCCAATCAAATATATTTTCAACTTGGAACACAAGCTTTAACCTACAGAGTGACAGCTAGAGAAATGATGCTGACTATGTTCCAAGGCAGAGAGGGATTTTGGCTATAAGTAATAAGAAAGTGAAAGCTGCAGCTGTGATTGGAGTAAAGTTCATTGAGGAATTCTTACAGATGATGCTCCATTGCCAGAGCATTACACAACATTGCCCTTTTCACAGGCCTAAAGTTATTGGACACAAAGGTAAAAGGGAAAAGTTGAAGCAGTGGGTACTTGCAGCCCTGAGACAAAATGGCTCTGGTCTCTGGTATGGACAGGCCCTGACATGAAAGAATGGGAGTTTCAAATTGTTGCTTGCTCCACTCGAGTCTAGCATTACCAGATATCTGATGTAGCAATAAGGGATAGGGACTTTAAAAGTTAGGCTATTTGGTTCAAATTTTGGCTCTATCATTTATTGTCTGTATGCTTTGGGAAAGTTATTGAACCTTTCTATACCTCAGTTGTTCTATATGTAAAATAGGGATAATAACCTATATCACAGGGTAGTTGCAAGGATTAAATGAGATGGTATATGTAAAACACATAGGTCACTGTCTAGAGCTATATTATAGTAAGCTAACTCTATGTAAAATTCAACTATTATTACTACTTCCCCAGACCTTGGACCCAACTCAGAGTCTTGGGTGCAAGGACCGAGGCAAGTTACAATCTATTTAAGAAGCAAATGCCACAGAAACAGTTTCTGAGAGGGAGTGGAAGACAAAAATAAGAAAATTACTATTTATCTCTTTTTAAAAAAATTTACTAGTTTTATTTAAATTTTACTTCAAATTTATTAATTTTTTTTAAAATTTATTTATTTGGGGGAACTAATTACTTTAAATATTATATTGGTTTTGCCATAAATTGACATGAATCCGCCATGGGTGTACATGTGTTCCCCATCCTGAACCCCCCTCCCACCTCACTTCCCATCCCATCCCTCTGGGTCCTTCCAGTGCACCAGCCCCAAGCACCCTGTCTCATACATCGAACCCGGACTGGCGATTAGTTTCACATATGATAATATACATGTTTCAATGCCATTCTCCCAAATCACCCCACCCTTACCTTCTCCCACAGAGTCCAAAAGACTGTTCTATACATCTGTGTCTCTTTTGCTGTCTCACATACAAAGTTATTGTTACCATCTTTCTAAATTTCATATATATACATTAGTATACAGTATTGGTATTTTTTTTTCTGGCTTACTTCACTCTGTATAATAGGCTCTGGTCTCATCCACCTCATTAGACTGATTCAAATGTACTTTTTTAATGGCTGAGTAATATTCTGTTGTGTATATGTATCACAGCTTTCTTATCCATTTGTCTACTGATGGACATCTAGGTTGCTTCCATGTCCTGGCTATTATAAACAGTGCTGCGATGAACATTGGGGTATACATGTCTCTTTCAATTCTGGTTTCCTCAGTGTGTATGCCCAGCAGTGCGATTGCTGGGTCATATGACAGTCTTATTTCCAGTTTTTAAGAAATCTCCACACTGTTCTCCATAGTGGTTGTAAGTAGATTGCATTCCCATCAACCGTGTAAGAGGGTTCCCTTTTCTCCACACCCTCTCCAGCACTTATTGCTTGTAGACTTTTGGATAGCAGCCATTCTGACTGGTGTGAAATGGTACCTCATTGTGGTTTTGATTTTCATATCTCTGATGAAGACTCTTGAGAGTTCCTTGGACTGCAAGGAGGTCCAACCAGTCCATCCTAAAGGAGACCAATCCTGGGTGTTCATTGGAAGGACTGATGCTAAAGCTGAAACTCCAATATTTTGGCCACCTCATGCGAAGAGTTGACTCATTGGAAAAGACCCTGATGCTGGGAAGGATTGGGGCAGGAGTAAAAAGGGACGACAGAGAATGAGATGGCTGGATGGCATCATCGATGATAGAGATAAGTTTGGTGAACTCTGGGAGTTGATGTAGAGGGAGGCCTGGCATGCTGTGATTCATGGGGTCACAAAGAGTCGGACATGACTGAGTGGCTGAACTGAACTGAATTGAATAATGAGTGATGTTGAACATCTTTTCATGTGCTTGTTAGCCATCTATATGTCTTCTTTGGAGAAATGTCTGTTTAGTTCTTTGGCTTATTTTTAGATTGGGTCGTTCATTTTTCTGGAATTGAGCTACAGGAGTTGCTTGTATTTATTTTTGAGATTAATTCTTTGTCAGTTGCTTCATTTGCTATTATTTTCTCCTATTTTGAAGGCCCTCTTTTCACCTTGCTTATAGTTTCCTTTGTTCCGCAAAAGCTTTTAATTTTAATTAGGTAGCATTTGTTTATTTTTGCTTTTATTTCCAATATTCTGGGAGGTGAGTGATAGAGGATCCTGCTATGGTATATGTCAGAGAGTGTTTTGCCTATGTCTTCCCCTAGGAGTTTTATAGTTTCTAGCCTTATGTTGGAGAAGGCATTGGCAACCCACTCCAGTACTCTTGCCTGGAAAATCCCATGGACGGAGGAACTTTCACTTTTCACTTTCATGCACTGGAGAAGGAAATGGCAACCTACACCAGTGTTCTTGCCTGGAGAATCCCAGGCAGTGCAGAGCCTGGTGGGCTGCCATCTATGGGGTTGCACAGAGTCGGACACGACTGAAGCAACTTAGCAGCAGCAGCAGCCTTACTTTTAGATCTTTAATCCATTTTCAGTTTATTTTTGTGTATAGTGTTAGAAAGTGTTCTAGTTTCATTTTTTTACAAGTCGTTGACCAGTTTTGCCAGCACCACTTGTTAAAGAGATTATATTTTCTCCATTGTATATTCTTGCCTCCTTTGTTGAACGTAACACGACCATAATCTCTGGGCTTTCTATTTTGTTCCATTGATCTATATTTCTGTCTTTGTGCCAGTACCATACTGTCTTGATGACTGTGGCTTTGTAGTAGAGCCTGAAGTCAGTCAGGTTGATTCTTCCAGTTCCATTCTTCTTTCTCAAGATTGCTTTGGCAATTCGAGGCTTTTTGTATCTCCATATAAATTGTGAAATTATTTGATCTAGTTCTGTGAAAAAATACCGTTGGTAGCTTGATAGGGATTGCATTGAATCTGTAGATTCCTTTGGGTAGTATACTCATTTTCACTATGTTGATTCTTCCAATCCATAAACACGGTATATTTGTCCATCTATTTGTGCCCTCTTTGATGTATTTCACCAGTGTTTTATAGTTTTCTATATATAGGTCTTTAGTTTCTTTAGGTAGATATATTCCTAAGTATTTTATTTTTTTCATTGCAATGGTGAATGGAATTGTTTCCTTAATTTCTCTTTCTGTTTTCTCATTGTTAGTGTATAGGAATGCAAGGGATTTCTGTGTGTCGATTTTATATCCTGTAACTTTACTACATTCATTAATTAGCTCTAGTACTTTTCTGGTGGAGTCTTTAGGGTTTTCTATGTAGAGGATCATGTCATCTGCAAACAGTGAGAGTTTTACTTCTTTTCCAATCTGGATTTCTTTTATTTCTTTTTCTGCTCTGATTTCTGTGGCCAAAACTTCTAAAACTATGTTGAGTAGTAGTGGTAAGAGTGGGCACCCTTGTCTTGTTCCTGACTTTAGGGGAAATGCTTTCAATTTTTCACCATTGAGGATAATGTTTGCTGTGGGTTTGTCATATATAGCTTTTATTATGTTGAGGTATGTTCCTTCTAGGCCTGCTTTCTGGAGAGTTTTTTATCATAAATGGATGTTGATTTTTGGCAAAGTCTTTCTCTGCATCTTTTGAGATAATCATATGGTTTTTATTTTTCGATTTGTTAATGTGGTGTTTTACATTGATTGATTTGCAGATATTGAAGAATCTTTGCATCCCTGGGATAAAGCCCACTTGATCATGATGTATGATCTCTTTAATATGTTGTTGGATTCTGTATGCTAGAATTTTCTTAAGGACTTTTGCATCTATGTTCATCAGTGATATTGGCCTGTAGTTTTCTTTTATTGTGGCATCTTTGTCAGGTTTTGGTATTAGGGTGATGGTGGCCTCATAGAATGAGTTAGGAAGTTTACCTTCCTCTGCAATTTTCTGGAAGAATTTGAGTGGAATAGGTGTTAGCTTTTTAAATTTTTGATAGAATTCATCTGTGAAGCCATCTGGTCCTGGGCTTTTGTTTGCTGGAAGATTTATGATTACAGTTTCAATTCCCATGCTTGTGATGGGTCTGTTCAGATTTTCCATTTCTGCCTGATTCAGTTTTGGAAAGTTGTACTTTTCTAAGAATTTGTCCATTTCTTCCAAATTTTCTGTTTTATTGGCATGTAGTTGCTGATAATAGTCTTTTATGATCCTTTGTATTTTTGTGTTGTCTGCTGTGATCTCTTCTTTTTCATTTCTAATTTAATTGATTTGAGTTTTTTCCCTTTGTTTCTTGATGAGTCTGGCTAATGGTTTGTCAGTTTTGTTTACCTTCTCAAAGAACCAGCTTTTGGGTTTGTTGATTTTTGCTATGGTCTCTTTTGCATTTATTTCTGCCCTAATTTTTAAGATTTATTTCCTTCTACTAACCCTGGGGTTCTTCATTTCTTCCTTTTCTAGTTGATTTATGTGTTGTTAGGTTATTTATTTGACTTTTTTCTTGTTTCTTGAGGTAAGCTTGTATTGCTATGAACCTTCACCTTAGCACTGCTTTTACAGTGTCCCATAGGTTTTGGATTGTTGTGTATTCACTTTCTTTTGTTTCTATGCATATTTTGATTTCTTTTTTGATTTCTTCTGTGATTTGTTGGTTATTCAGCAGCGTGTTGTTCAGCCTCCGTATGTTGGAATTTTTAATAGTTTTTCTCCTGTAATTGAGATCTAATCTTACTGCATTGTGGTAAAAAAAAAAGATGCTTGGAATGATTTCAATTTTTTTGAATTTACCAAGCCTAGATTTATGGCCCAGGATTTGATCTATCATGGAGAAAGTTCCATGTGAACTTGAAAAAAAGGTGAAATTCATTTTTTGGGGGTTAAATGTCCTATAGATATCAATTAGGTTTAACTGGGTCTATTGTATAATTTAAAGTTTGTGTTTCCCGTGTTAATTTTCTGTTTAGTTGATCTATCCATAGGTGTGAGTGGGGTATTAAAGTCTCCCACTATTATTGTGTTATTGTTAATTTCCCCTTTCATACTTGTTAACATTTATCTTACATAATCCAGTCCTCCTATGTCATGTGCATGTATATTTATAATCGTTATATCTTCTTCTTGGATTGATCCTCTGATCATTATGTAGTATCCTTCTTTGTCTTTTTTTCACAGCCTTTGTTTTAAAGTCTATTTTATCTGATATGAGTATTGCTACTCCTGCTTTCTTTTGGTCTCTATTTGTGTGGAATATCTTTTTCCAGCCCTTCACTTTCAGTCTGAATGTGTCCCTTTTTTCAAGGTGGTTCTCTTGTAGACAGCATATACAGGGGTCTTGTTTTTGTATCCATTCAACCAGCCTTTGTCTTTTGGTTGGGACATTCAACCCGTTTACGTTTAAGGTAATTATTGATAAGTATGATCCCGTTGCCATTTACTTTATTGTTTTGGGTTCAAGTTTATACACCCTTTCTGTGTTTGCTGTCTAGGGAAGATCCTTTAGCATTTGTTGGAGAGCTGGTTTGTTGGTGCTGAATTCACTCAGCTTTTGCTTGTCTGTAAAGCTTTTGATTTCCCCTTCATATTTGAATGAGATCCTTGCTGGGTACAGTAATCTGGGCTGTATATTATTTTCTTTTATCACTTTAAGTATGTCTTGCCATTCCCTTTTGGCCTGAAGCATTTCTATTGAAAGATCAGCTGTTATCCTTATGGGAATCCCCTTGTGAGTTATTTGTTGTTTTTCCCTTGCTGCTTTTAATATTTGTTCGTTGTGTTTGCTCTTTGTTAATTTGGTTAATATGTGTCTTGGGGTGTTTCACTTTGGGTTTATCCTGTTTGGGACTGTCTGGGTTTCTTGGACTTGGGTGACTATTTCCTTTCCCATTCTAAGGAAGTTTTCAAATGCTGTCTCCTCAAGTATTTTCTCATGGTCTTTCTTTTTGTCTTCTTCTTCTGGGACTCCTATGATTTGAATTTTGGGGCATTTAACATTGTCCCAGAGAACTCTGAGGTTGTCCTCCTTTCTTTTAATTCTCTTTTTTAAAATTTTCTTTTCTGATTCATTTATTTCTACCATTCTATCCTCTACCTCACTAATCCTATCTTCTGCCTCTGTTATTCTACTGTTGGTTCCTTCCAGAGTGTTTTTGATCTCATTTATTGCATTATTCATTATATATTGACTCTTTTTTATTTCTTTGAGGTTCTTGTTAAACATTTCTTTCATCTTCTTGATCTTTGTCTCCAGGCTATTTATATGTAACTCCATTTTGTTTTCAAGATTTTGGGTCATTTTCACTATCATTATTCAGAATTCTTTATCAGGTAGATTCTCTATCTCTTTCTCTTTTGTTTGTTTTGGTGGGCACTTAGCCTGGCCTTTCCGTATTCTGGCAGTTTGTGGTTCTTCTTTATTATGGAGGTTCCTCACTGTGGGTGGGATTGTACGGGTGGCTTGTCAAGGTTTCCTGGTTAGGGAAGCTTGTGTCGATGTTCTGGTGGGTGGAGCTGGATTTCTTCTTTCTGGAGTGCACTTTATTTTTGGGGGCTCCAAAATCACTGCAGATGGTAATTACAGCCATGAAATTAAAAGACGCTTACTCCTTGGAAGAAAAGATATGACCAACCTAGATAGTATATTCAAAAGCAGAGACATTACTTTGCTGACTAAGGTCCGTCTAGTAAAGGCTATGGTTTTTCCTGTGGTCATGTATGGATGTGAGAGTTGGACTGTGAAGAAGGCTGAGGACCAAAGAATTGATGCTTTTGAACTGTGGTGTTGGAGAAGACTCTTGAGAGTCCCTTGGACTGGAGAGCACATAGGGAAGTGATTACCTATGTGATTACTCACAGGTGCCTCACCGTGG
This sequence comes from Budorcas taxicolor, assembly GCF_023091745.1. Lineage (NCBI taxonomy): Eukaryota > Metazoa > Chordata > Mammalia > Artiodactyla > Bovidae > Budorcas > Budorcas taxicolor. The sequence goes on along the minus strand of NC_068935.1, from coordinate 83,784,640 downwards.
GTGGGGTTGTATGTGTCTTGTCAAGGTTTCCTGGTTAGGGAAGCTTGTGTCGGTGTTCTGGTGGGTGGAGCTGGATTTCTTCTTTCTGGAGTGCACTGAAGTGTTCAGTAATTAGTTTTGAGATGTCAATGGGTTTGGTGTGACTTTGGTCAGCCTGTATATTGAAGCTCAGGGCTATGATTCTGTGTTGCTGAATTTGCATGGTATGTCTTTCTCTGGAACTTGTTTGCCCTTGGGTGGTGCTTGGGTTCAGTGTATGTATTGATGCGTTTGATGAGCTCCTATTGATTAATGTTCCCTGGAGTCAGGAGTTCTCTGGTGTTCTCAGGATTTGGACTTAAGCCTCCTGCCTCTGGTTTCAGTCGTATTTACAGTAGCCTCAACACTTCTCCATCTATATAGCACTGATGATAAAACATCTAGGTTAATGATGAAAAGTTTCTCCACAGTGAGGAACACCTGGAGAGGTACAGAGAGTTACATGGAGAAAAGAAGAGGGAGCAGGGAGATAGAGGTGACCAGGAGGAGAAGAGGGGGGATCAAAAGGGGAGAGAGCAAGCTAGCCAGTAATCACTTCCCTATGTGCTCTCCACAGTCTGGACCCCTCAGAGATGTTCACGGAGTTACACAGAGAAGAGAAGAGGAGGAAGGAGAGAGAGGTGGCTAGGAGGATAAAAGGGGGAATCAAAAGGAGAGAGACAGAACCAGCCAGTGATCAGTTTCCTAAGTGTTCTTCACAGCCCAGAGCACACAAAGAAATTCCCAGAGTTGGGGAGAGAAGAGAAGGGGGAGGGAGGAGATGGAGGTGACCTGGTGGAGAAAAAGGAGAGTTCAAAGGGGGAGAGAGCAATCCAGCCAGTAATCTCACTCCCTTGGGTTCTTAAAAGTACAAAATTGATAACAAATACCAAAAAGCAAAGATTAAAATCTAGAGTAAAGGTTATATTCTCAAAAAAACAATATTAATGAAAAAACAGTCACAAAAATTATAAAATATATATATATATTAAGTTTGCTTTAAAAATAAGGTCTTTTTTACAAAGTAATAGTAAGTTATAAAAATGAAAATTAAAGGGGTAATAGAGGACTTAAAATTTAAAAAAATAAAAAAATGTAAAACAATTATAATAGCAAAAATATATCTAGGACTTTGTCTGGTTTTGTTGTGGACAGTGTGGGATCAGTTCATTTTCAGATAGTTCCTTGATCCAGCTTACACTTCTCAAGATCTATAGGCCCATTCCTATGTAGTTGGTGCTAACTACAGGGTTTCAATCTATTGCAACTGTCACTTCCAAGGCGGTTCCCTCCGTTTATTTTAGCTTCTGTTTGCTGGCCTCTTCAGTGTCTAATTTCCACCCTGACACAAGGGGGCGGTGGTGGCCACTTTTTCTAGGCTCACTTGTTCAGTGGTGTTGTGGGGAGGGAGGAATGCTGCAAATAAATATCACTGGCCTCTGTGAGGAGTGCTCCCAGTGTCTCTGCCACACTGGGTTTGCCCCCACTCATGGCTTGTGTGCTTTCCCAGGCTACACTGCTCAGGCTCTAGGTTGCTCTGCCGGGAACTGTCTGAGGCTGGCCCTGGGTTGAGTGCACTTCCCAGGTCTAAGCTGCTCAGGTTCAGGTTCTCGGGTACTCCACAAAGGCACAGACTTGATTGAGCCTGCATTTTGTGCCCTTCCCCAGTCCTAGCAGCTCAGGTTACCAGGTGCTTGGTGAGCTGTGACGTATCGCCTCCCCTGTCCCATCTGCTTGGTTTTCTGGGTGTACAATGGGCGTGCCTTCTCAAATGTGCTGTGTGTCTCTTCTGGGGAGCCGATCTCTGGCTGGATGGTGGATGTCGACGGTCCAGAATCACAAGGAGTCTTGGTTAGCAATGAAGCCTGCTTGCAGTTTGGTAGAGGATGCCTCTCTGGGGCTGGGATTGCCCCCCAGGATGGGCTGATCCACAGCCGGCTAGCTCTGCTCAGTCCTTTGTTCTGTGAGTGGGCCTGGCAGTGTTTCAGGTTAGGGCTTTGCATGAGATAGCTATTATTTATCTCTTATCCCCACTCTGTGGCAGATATTTTATGCTAACATCAAAATTATGCCATTGAATTCTCAAGGCATATTTGTAAACTATGTATTATATAACTTTTTTTCATATGAAGAAATTGTGGCTGATAAAAGTTTAATAAATTTCTAAAGCTTACCTGGAATCAAGAGTCAAACCCACATGTCTATTTGCCAAGTCCCATGCACGTTATTTCTACTTATGGCCAGGTGTATCTGATGGGAAGCTCAGATGACAGAATTGCCATTGGAAATACAAAAGCAATGAATTAGAGGTAGTACCATTTCGCCTCTGCCTCAAACAAATTGGGACATTTTCAAAGCAAATGGAAAGTTATGGGAAGCCCTTGCATACTGTTTTAGCATCTCTACTGTTCTTGCCTTTCCGAATGGAATCTGATGACCATGCCCATTTCCTCCTTCTCTGTTTTCTAAATACTCAGGATGGAAGACACTGGGATAGTCTATCAGTTATGACATTTCTGGAGAGCACTTGTGTACCATGGGCTCAGGACATTCTCAAGTGTTAGAACCAATTCCTCTGAAACTTCATTTGTCAATTGATAATCACCCAAAATCCCAGATAAAGGGAACTGGAGTAAAGTCAGAAAAAAATGTTGGAGGATATAAAACCACTGGAGCTAAGGCTGTGGCAGAATAAAATCTGTAGTTCCTTCTATCTCTTGATCATTCTACCCTGAAACACTACTTCTGGGTATGGGAAAACCCAGGGCTGGTTATCCACCTTTGCCTGTGACATGAAATATGCATTTTGCTTCTAGTAGTGAATAAATAGGGTCAAGAGAAGTAGACATATTACTCTTTCTTTGTATGTCAGTGTTAGCTCTCATGCTGAAAGAAGAAAATGTGAACTCAGCTGGTAGAGGCAACTGTAAACTAGGAAGCAGTTTTCTAGTTTGGGAACAGGGTGACAGAGACATGGATAATGAGGAAATTGTCATTCAAGCAGAAAGACTTTGGCTAGCTCACCAAGGAGTTAAGTGAAACTCACAGTAGGCACTAATATCAACATATACACATAGTAGCATACTGGAGAAACGGGAAAGAATAACACTGAGAAAGCAAGGAGAGAATTTCAGCTGACTGATAAAGCAGAACAACTTCATACATTAAACATGGCAATAGTAAACTTTTGGAGATGATTAGGTGTGAGTGGAAGGTGGTCATGGTCTTCAGAGGGACAAAAGGTCAGGATAAGAAAAAAGATGGTACTGGACTCAGGCTACAATTCCTTCACCAGCTTCCAAGTCCAAACAGCCTTAGCGTGCCCAGTTTGCTATTGGCATTCAGCAAAGGATATTTATTACTAGGCTCATAAGATGAGACAGGCAGGAGTCATGAATCTTGGCAGGAAAACAAGACCAAAAGATTTGCTTTGACTAAAAGTCGTATAACTGGAAAGGTTTATTGCTGAACTGATTATGTAAGAGCAGTATTTAAGATAAAGATTTGAAGCCCTTAGGCAGATTTGCAAAGAGAGTTGGGGAAAGGGCTGAATGTATTAATAGGCCATTTAAGAACTGCCTGCCTTTTAAACCTAGTTTCAGACTATAAAGGGGGAAGGCAGTGGGGCATGATAAAGGACACTAATTTGGAGTCAGAAGACCTGGAATCAGTCTTTCCCTTCTCTATATGTATGCATCACATACATACTGGGTGGTGAAGAAGGAACAGGAGTTAGATTTAGGAATCATTAAGAGGACTTTTATATCTGACACCTTAGGTTTTAGAGTAACCCTACTTTCAACACCCAGGTGTTTGACTCCCTACAACCTCCAGAACCCTCAAAAAGACCTATCTGGATCAATTCTCCAGGTGGACATTCCTCCATTCACCCCCTCTCCCTTGGTCATATCCAGTTTCTCTTGGCCTAACCCAGTAGTTTTCCACTCTGGCAGTACTCACACAGGAAACTTTAAAAAGGCCAAGGCTCAGGCCCCTTTCCAGAGACTCTGACTTAAAAGCTCCCCTGATGATTCCCATGTACAGCCAGGGTAAAGAACCACTGACTTAGACAAACTCTCTGGTGGGCTTAATGTAAACAGCCTTAACTTCCTCAATCTTGGTTTCTTGCCTCATTTGTTATTGTCTTTACATTTACTCTGTGGCCCTTTGATCACTCACAAACCATACAATTCTAATGCATTTTCTACCCATGGCTTCTTGTTTTAACAATGATCAGTTCTTGAAACTAAGTCTCCTAATCAGTTCACCAGATGCAGATCCATTTTTAGGACTCTTATCTCTAGGCACTTAGGTAATTAATGTTAAATTAGTTGGCATTTGTTGACTCACAGCTTTGTAAAATACCTCATTCATGTATAATGTATTAATTTGGATTCTGTGCTATTTGGCACAAGGTTGAACTTACATTCATCTCTAATTATCTAAACCTATTCAATTATTCATTAATTATTTATTTTAAGGATTGTTATAGAAACATAATTTACATACCATATAATTCATTCATTTAAAATAGATGTGTACAACCATCACCACAGTAAATTTTAGAACATTTTCATCATCTCGAGGAAAAATCCTATACCCTTTAACTATTGCTCACCTAGCACCTGCACCTCAACTTACATCCCTAAGCAACTACTAATCTACTTTCTGTCTCTATAGATTTCCCTATTTTAGAGTTTCATATGAATGAAATTATATAGTATGAGATCTTTTGTGACTGATTTCTTTCACAACATAATGTTTTCAAGAGATATCTATGTTATAACATGTGTTAGTGCTTTATTCATTTTTATGGCTGAATAATGCACCTAGACAGCATATTGAAAAGCAGAGACATTACTTTGCCAACAAAGGTCTGTCTAGTCACGGGTATGGTTTTTCCTGTGGTCATGTATGGATGTGAGAGTTGGACTGTGAAGAAGGCTGAGCGCTGAAGAATTGATGTTTTTGAAGTGTGGTGTTGGAGAAGACTCTTGAGAGTCCCTTGAACTGCAAGGAGATCCAACCAGTCCATTCTGAAGGAGATCAGCCCTGGGATTTCTTTAGAGGGAATGATGCTAAAGCTGAAACTCCAGTACTTTGGCCACCTCATGCGAAGAGCTGACTCATTGGAAAAGACTCTGATGCTGGGAGGGATTGAGGGCAGGGGAAGAAGGGGACGACAGAGGATGAGATGGCTGCCTGGCATCACTGATTCAATGGACGTGAGTCTGAGTGAACTCCAGGAGTTGGTGATGGACAGGGAGGCCTGGTGTGCTGCAATTCATGGGGTTGCAAAGAGTTGGACATGATTGAGAGACTGAACTGAACTGAACTGAATGCTCCTTTGTACAGATACGCCACATTTTCTTTGTTCATTAGTTGATGGACATTTGAGTTGTTTCCACCTAACTGAGCAAATAAGCATGCATGCACATTACCTATTATAAATGATTATTAAAAGTTTATGTCTAGGCATATAGTTTCATATCTTTTTATTATAGACCTAGGAGTGGAATTAATGAGTTATGTGGTATCTTTATGCTTAACAATTTGAGGAGCTGCTAGACTGTTTTCCAAAGTGGATGCATTGCTTATATTTCCACCAACAATGTATGAGTGTTCCAATTTCTCCACAGCCTAGCCAAAACTTCTTATTTCTGAGTTTTTGATTTTTCTATTTATGCTGCTGCTGCTGCTGCTAAGTCACTTTAGTCATGTCTGACTCTGTGCGATCCCATAGACAGCAGCTCGCCAGGCTCCTCTGTCCTTGGGATTCTCCAGACAAGAATACTGGAGTGGGTTGCCCTTTCCTTCTCCTCTATTCATGCTAATTGGTGTGAAATTGTATCTTGTTAAATTTGTATTTGCCAGGCCATGCTAAGTCACTTCAGTCATGTCTGACTGTTTGTTCCCCTATGGACTATACAGCCCAACAGGTTCCTCTGTCCATGGGATTCTCCAGGCAAGCATACTGGAGTGGGTTGACATGCCCTCCTCCAGGGGATCTTCCTGACCAGGGATTGAACCCACTTCTCTTATTATGTCTCCTGTGTTGGCAAATGTCTTCTTTACCACTAGTGTCACATAGGAATTTGCATTTACTAATTTGTATTTATCAGGTGACTAATGATGTTAAGCATCTATTAATTTATTTATTGGTCACTGATGTATCTTTGGATAAATGTATACTCAGATATTTGCCTAAAAGTTCCATGAAGTCAAACCTATGGTTTTTCCAGTAGTCATGTGTGCATGTGAGAGCTGGACAATAGAAAAGGCTGAACACCAAAGAATTGATGCCTTTGAACTGTGGTGTTGAAGAAGACTCTTGAAAGTCCCTTGGACAGCAAGGAGATCAAACCAGTCGATCCTAAAGGAAATCAACCCCGAATATTCACTGGAAGGACTGATGCTGAAGTTGAAGTTCCAATACTTTGTGTATTTGAAAACAATACACATCACTCTTCACCGGATATGAAGAGCTGACTCATTGGAAAAGACTCTGATGCTGGGTAAGATTGAAGGCAGAAAAAGTAGGGGAAGACAAAGGATGAGATGGTTGGATGGCATCACCAAATCAATGGACACGAGTTTGAGCAAGCTCCAGAAGATGGTGAAGGACAGGGAAGCCTGGCGTGCTGCAGTACATGCGGTTGCAAAAAGTCGGACACAACTGAATAATTGAACAACAGCAACAATACTCACATCTTTCACCAATTTTTAAATCTGGTTGTTTATCTTTCTATTATTGATTTTTTAAGAATTCCTTATTATATTTGTAAACATGTGACAATTAGCTTTTTTATTATAATGTAAGTGCCACATTTTAAGCTGTTAATTGATAGACATCCATCTTGAATAATTACATTGTCTATATAACTAGATAAAGAGCCAGGCCACACTACCCATGATATTCCCCCCATTTCAGAATTCTCTGATTGACCTAAGCATCTGACCATTTGACTATTTACTTTTCTCTTTTCATGCTTTAATCCCCACTCTAATATTTTAAATTCACCAATAAAGAGTGAACCCTTAAAATCCTAAGTACTCCACTCTTGATTCTAATAAAGGCAAACCCCCAGGTTCACTCACTCTCCCTCTCTACCCATGACCATGCTGTGTGGCCCCAGGTGTGCTGTGTGCCTTTCAGAACCTGTGAGTAATAAACCTTGTTTTATTTTCCCCAAAGTTTCCTGATGGTTGGTGCTGAGGTGTGTCTAACAGTCATAAGAACCACAAGGGCTGGTTCAACCACAACACTGATTCTGTTCTATGAAATATCTGTGGGAGGCTCACTCACAAATATTTAGTATGAGCCCAGGTGAGTGCTCCCAGGCATTACTAGCTAATAGCATCACTGGCGGGGTTTAGTTCATGGGGTTCCATGACAGAGCAACTTTCACTTTCAGCATCACTGTCCATAGGCTGAAACCAACCCAAAATACTTACGGATTCTAGATATAAGTCCCTTATCACATACATGGTTTAAAAATATTTTCTTCCTTTCTTTGGGCTGTCTTTTCATTTTCTTGGTGGTGTGTTTTGAAATTTAAAAAACAATAATTTTTTTAAATAAAATTCATCTATCTGTGATAACCTATAATAAGGAAAGTATCTGAAAAAGAATGAATATATGTACATGTATGACTGAATCTCTTTGCTGTACACCTGAACCTAACACAACATTGTAAATACACCAATAAAAATTCAATTTTTCTTTTTTTCTTTTGTAGCTAGTGCTTTGGTGTCATCATGCTTTGGTACCATCATGCTTTGGTACCATATTTATAAACCCTTTGGCAAACCCAAAGTCATGAAGATTTACTCCCATTTATTCTAAGAATTTTATAGGTTTTGAACTTACATTTAGGTCTTTGATCCATTTTGAGTTCTAATGTCATCTATTTGCATGTGGCTGCCCATTTTCTCACCATTATTTATTACAATGATTCTCTTTTTGTCAACCTTTTTGAAAATCAGTGTCAATTTATTTCTGGGCTCTCTATTTCATTCCATCAATCAATATATCTACCGTTTGTCACTTCCACACTGTTTTGATTGCAACTGCATTGTAGTAAGTTGTGAAATAGGGACATGTGATTGCTTGTGCTTCATTCTTTCTTTTCAAGACTATCTTGACCATTTTGAGTTCCTGCAATTCCACATGAATTCTACAAACACCTTGTCAATTCTACAAATAACTCCATCTGTGAATCTAATAAGGATTGTGCTGAAATTGTAAATTAGCTTAGGAAACATTAGGGCTTCCCTGATAGCTCAGCTGTAAATAATCCGCCTGCAATGCAGGATACCCCAGTCTGATTCCTGGGTCAGGAAGATCCAATGAAAAAGGGATAGGCTACCCACTCCAGTATTCTTGGGTTTCCCTGGTGCCTCAGCTGGTAAAGAATCTGCCTGTAATGTGGGAGACCTGGGTTTGATACCTGGGTTGGGAAGATCCCCTGCAGAAGGGAAAGGCTACCCACTCCAGTATTCCAGCCTGGAGAATTCCATGGACTGTATAATCCATGGGGTCACAAAAAGTCAGACAAGATTGACAGACTTTCACTTTCACTTTTTACTTTAGGAAACATTGCCCTCTTAACAATGCTAAGTCTTCTGATCCATGCACATACATCACTTTCCCATTTATTTAAATACTCTTTAATTTCTTTCAAGAACTTTCTGTGGTTTCCAGAGTATAAACTGTCTAGCTCCTTAAATTTATTCCTAAGTATTTCATTTTTTTTTTGAAACCATTGTGAATGATTTTTTTCTCTTTATCTTTTAATGTTTTATTGCAAGTGTATATAAACACAACATTTTGATTTCATTGATTTTTTGTATTGTTTTTCCATTTTATATCTTATTAATTCCTATGCTATTCCATCCTTTCTGCTTGTTTTAAGTTTCAGTTCAGTTCAGTCACTCAGTCGTTTCTGACTGTTTGTGACCCCATGGACTGCAGCACGCCAGGCCTACCTGTCCATCGCCAACTCCCAGGGTTTACTCAAGCTCATGTCCATTGAGTCGGTGATGCCATCCAACCATCTCATCTTCTGCCATCCCCTTCTCTTCCTGCCTTCAGTCTTTCCCAGCATCAGGGTCTTTTCCAATGAGTCAGTTCTTTGCATGAGGTGGCCAAAGTATTGGAGTTTCAGGTTTAGCATCAGTCCTTCCAGTGAACACCCAGAACTGATCTCCTTTAGGATGGACTGGTTGGATCTCCTTGCAGTCCAAGGGACTCTCAAGAGTCTTCTCCAACACCATAGTTCAAAAGTATCAGTTCTTTGATGCTCAGCTTTTTTATAGACCAATTCTCACATCCATGCATGACTACTGGAAAAACCATAGCTTTGACTAGATTGACCTTTGTTTTAGGTTTAGTTTGTTATTAATTTAGGATCTTACTTCTTTCTTAATATAGGCAGCTACATGTATAATTTTGCATCTAAGCACTGCTTTAGCTATAACCCTTAAGTATGTAGTGCCTTCATTTTCATTCATCTCAAAGCATTTTCTCATTTTTCCTTTTGATTTATTCTTTAATCCATTTATTGCTTATGAGTGTGTTATTTAATTTCCAAAATTTGAGAATTTCCCCAATTTTCCCCAATTATTGACTTCTAATTTCTTTTCATTTGGATCAAAAAAGACATTTTTTATTATGCTGTGTTTTAAATTTTATTGAGGTCATATGCTTAGAAATAACATATGATCTATTTCTAAGAATGTTCCATGTGCACTTAAGAATAATGTATTCTCTGCTGATGTTGGGTTTCTCGGTAGGATATTTTAGAGTTTTTTTAGGTCTAATTGCTTTATAGTATTGTTCAAGTATTTTATTTTCTTATTGGGTTTGTCTTTCTGCTGCTGCTGCTAAGTCATTTCAGTTGTGTCCGACTCTGTGTGACCCCATAGACAGCAGCCCACAAGGCTCCTCTGTCCCTGGGATTCTCCAGGCAAGAATACTGGAGTGGGTTGCCATTTCCTTCTCCAGGCTTTGTCTTACTATTTTATAATTTATTGAAAGTATTGAAGTCTCCAACTGTTTTTGTTAGATTGTCTATACCTCTCTTCATTTCTGTCAATTATTGTTTCATGCATTTTGGTGTGCTTTTATTCAGTCCATGTATGTTTATAATAGTGTATATTCCTGACAGATTGACACTCTTGAGTGCATGCATGCTACTCTTTGAGTTGTTTGCATCCAACTCTTCGAGACTCTATGGACAGTAGCTTGCCAGGTTTCTCTGTCCATGGGATTCTCTAGGCAAAAGTACTGGAGTGGCTTGCCATACCTGCCTCCGGGGATCTTCTCATCCGAGGGATCGAATCAGCATCTCTTATATCACTTGCATTGGCCGGCAGGTTCTTTACCACTAGTGCCACCACAAAGTAGCTTAATTTATCTCTAGTTATATTTTTTGCTTTAAATTATATTTAACCTGACATTAACATAGTCTCTCCAGCTTTCCCATAGTTGCTGGTTTGCATATTGTATCTTTTCCTATCCTTTTAATTTCAAATTTTTTATATCTTTGAATCTAAAGTATGTGTTCCATATACAATACACAGTTGAAATTTTTTCAAGTCTGACAGTCTTAGTCTTTTGCTTGGATTAATACATTTATATTTATTTTTTATATGTTTGGAATTATGTGTGACATTATACTTTTGTTGTCTATATGATTTTTTGTTTCTTTATTCCTTCCTTACTGCTTTGTTTTGCTTGAATAATATTTTCTAAAGCAGCATTTTAATTACATTAATGATTTGCACTTTATTGTAAAATTTATTTTTAGTCATTGGCCTGAGGTTTATCATATACATCTTAACTTATCAGAATCAACTTCAGCTTTATACTTATATGATTCTCACAATACATATATAGAAATGCAATTCCTGTATTTCTCTAGTCTTTTTTTGTAAACAGTTTTTGTGGTACTGTTGTTAAAACTATTATATCCATTAATGAAACAAACCAAACAGTACATTTTTATAATTATTATTTTTTTCATTTGTTGTCATTTTTAGCCCATTACAGCTTTTCTTCCATATATTGATACTTCCTTTGTGCTATTATTTGCAAATACATTACCCATACATTGTTTTTCTATAGTTATGGGTCCAATGCATTCTATACATGCTTTACACAATTGTTTCTTTAAAATAAGTTAAGAGAAAAAAGGAGAAAACCATATTTATTCATAGTTTTAAAAATAATTACATAATTACTTTTATGATATTTTTATTTATATGTATTCAAATTATCATCCAGAGTCACTTGTTTTCAGCCTTAGGACTTTTTTTAGTATTTCATGTAAAGCAGGTCTGCAAGTATCAAACTATCTCAATTTTTGTTTATTTACAAAATCTCAATTTTGCCTTATGTTTTGAAAAATAGCTTTGCTAGATATAGAAATTTTGGTTGACAATTTATTTATTTAAGCATAGCTTATATGTTACCTCACTGTCTTCTGTCCTTCATTGCTTCTGCTGAGTGCTGATCTTCTGCTGAGTTTCTAATCTTATTAGGTCTCCCTTGTAAATGGTATGTCGTTTTTCTCTTGCTGCTTTCAAGATTAACTCATCAACATTTTACTGTTTTGTGCTTATTTATGGGTTTCCTTGCATTTATCTTATTTGAAGCTTGTAGAGCTTCCTGAATACTTAGGTTATTGTTTTTCAATAAATTTGAGATTACAGGTATTACTTCTTTTTATTGAAACAGAATTGATTTAAAATATTGTGTTGCTTTCAGGTGGAAAGCAAAGATATTCAGTTATATATATTCTTGTTACTGTTGGGGTCGCAAAGAGTTGGACATGACTGACTGACTAACACACACACACGAGTGTGTGTGTGTATATGTGTGTGTGTGTGTGTGTGTGTATATATATATATATATATATATTTTTTTTTTTTCCTGGTTTCTCTGTGACTCAGTGATAAAGAATCTGCCTGGGGAGAACAAGATGGCTGAGGAATAGGTGGACATGGATTGTATCTCTTTCCATGGGTACCTCAGGAATACACCTTCAGACACAGATGTGCATGCAGAACGCTGGCTGAGAGCAGACAGGAGACACAAAACTTGGTAGGATGAAGGAACTAGGAGGAAAAACAGGAGTGTTAGTAGGAATGGACCTGCCCTTGGTGGGTGGAGGAACTGAAGCAGAGATCTAATCCCCATATCGGGGCAACTGTCTGAGTCAGAGGAGAAACATTTAAGGCTGCGAGTGAAACAGCTGATCTGTAGGAGCCTAAATGGAATGAGAATCAAACAGTCCTTGCCATAGCCATACATACCTCAGACAGGGATGTAGATCCCCTGGAAGGGGCAATGGCTGGAAGCTGGGCTTTAGGGGTTGTGGAGCAATCCCAGGGCGAGGGCTGCTGTTGACTGTGGAGAGAGAGATCAAGGAGATGTAAGGGAGGAGATTGTGGTGGGAAATGCCTGTGGAGGAAAGCAGGGCAGTCATGGAAGCAAGGCAATATTGCTGAGTCATGCATAGCGGGTGGAGCCATCATCATAGCCTCTCTTCCCCCCACACGCCAGTATTGGCAGCTGAACAATAGAGAGGTTGGCCCATCAAACACCTGACACAGTGAACTACAGAGTAAGACTCCACCCAGGGTGCCTTTTACTTGCCTAATGCACTGATCTACAGAGTAGGGTCCCAGCCAGGGGGGCCCCTCTATGTTCCTGATGTGCTAAACAACAGAGAAGGACCCAAGGCAAGGGAGCCCTCTAAGCGCCTGAACGGAGGGAGCTATGGAGAAAGACTTGCCAAAGAGGTCTTCTGATCAGCAGCTACAAGAGGCTTGAAAAAAAAAATTCTGATGGACCCATAACTCCTGCAATGGAAGTAGTCCGTGTCCTTGAACACTTGATGCGACCAGGGTCCCTGCAAGCCAAGTAGCTGTGCCACCTTCATGCTCAACTCTCACTGTGGCAGAGTGGCCACAGGCCGAAAACATCTTGCATCTATGCATGCATGGTCTCTTCGGTAGTGTCTGACTCTTTGTGACCCTGTAAACTGTGGCCTGCCGGGCTTCTCTGTCAAGGAGGGAGGTATTCTCCAGGCAAGAATACTGGAGCATATTGGCCAATACTAGTTGCCCTACCCTTCTAGAGCACTATATTTCATGCTGCCCTAGCCTCCAACCCCCTTGAGTACCTGGTGCTGCCAGAACCCCTGCAACCCAAGCAGTTGCACCACCTCCACACCTGGCCCTCACAGGGGCAAACCCAAGTCCTACAGGGCAGCCTCAGGAACAAACCCCAGTGGGTGACCCACATGCAGAGGTGGAGATAAAACCACAATTGAAACCTAGGGGCAGTGTGACTAAGGAAGAAGACCCCAAGCCTTCTGACCAGCTGTACAAATTGCAGATCAAATCCACAAGATCAACTAAGCAGACTCTGTGTCTATGGAATATATAAAAGGTCATTGAGAGCTCCCACAAAAGAAAATGCACTATTTCTGATAGCTGTGGACATTGGAGGCAAGGACATAGAGAAGTAGGGCCAGATTAGAATCTGAGCTGCCCCCACAACAGGTCTAGAGATCAGCACAGTGTTGGAGGGCATCCTAGGGAGGTGAGGTGGACTGTGACTCCCAGCGAGGGAAAGGACTCTGAAAACAGTGACTCAAGAAAAACATTTATTATTCTTATGTTTTGACTTGCTCTGTAGATTCTTTAGGATTTTTTCTTTTTGCCTCCCCCCGCCTTCTGTTGTAGTTGTTGATTTTATTAGCACCAAGAAATCTAATTAAGCTTTTGAGCTTTTTTTTTTCCCTCAGTCACATTTTTTATTGTTGTTATAACCCCCTGCCTCTATATTGGGCTTTTGCAGTTCTGTGGAGTTTTTCTTTATTATTATTTTAATTTTTTAAACCTATTATTTTTTCTACACTTATTCCTTTGTTTGTTTTTCTTACTGTTCTTTTCCCCTTGCAGTTAAACTTTAATGTATATATGTTAAACTTCTTTATCTACCTCTATTTAGGTTTGAATAGCTATTCTTTCTTTCTTTCCTTTCCTCTCAACATATTTGGCAGTTTTATTTTCATTGCTTTGTTCTTCAGTTGGCACCTTGCTTTAGTTTTGTTTTCCAGTTTGTGCTTTAGTTAGTTTTGTTCTGGTAGATATGATTTTTTATTTTCTTTGTTCACCAGGTTAATCTATTGTACTTTATTTTTGTTGTACTGCTTTGATTCCAATTATGTGTGTATAGGTATATGCGTATATTCAGTCACACATTTTATTGTTGTTATAAACCTCTGCCTCTACATTGGGCTTTTGCAGTTCTGTGCTTTCATTTTTTTCCCCTCTTTTCTTTCTTTTTCCATTTTTTCTTTTCTCTTTTTTATAATTAAAAAAAAATTAAAACCTATTATATTTTTCTATATCTATTCCTTTGTTTGCCTTTCCTACTGTTCTTTTCCCTCAAAGTTAAACTTGAATGTATATAAATCTTCTTCTTCTACCACTACTTAACTTTGCATATCTATTCTTCCTTTCTTAATTTTCTTTCTTTCCTCTAAACATATTTGTTAGTTTTGTTTTCATTGCTTTCTCCTTCACTTGGCACCGTGCTTTAGTTTTACTTTCTACTTTGTGCTTTAGTTAGTTTTGTTCTTAACTGGTAAATATATTTTTTTATTTCTTTTGTTCACCAGGTCAGTCTCAGTCCAGTTCAGTTCAGTCGCTCAGTCGTGTCCGACTCTTTGTGGCCCAACGAATCACAGCATGCCAGGCCTCCCTGTCCATCACCAACTCCCAGAGTTCACTCAGAGTCGTGTCCATCGAGTCAGTGATGCCATTCAGCCATCTCATCCTTGGTCGTCCCCTTCTCCTCCTGCCCCCAATCCCTACTAGCATCAAAGTCTTTTCCAATGAGTCAACTCCTCACATGAGGTGGCCAAAGTACTGGAGTTTCAGCTTTAGCATCATTCCTTCCAAAGAAATCCCAGGGTTGAACTCCTTCAGAATCGACTGGTTGGATCTCCTTGCAGTCCAAGGGACTCTCAAGAGTCTTCTCCAACACCAAAGTTCAAAACCATCCATTCTTTGGTGCTCAGCCTTCTTCACAGTCCAACTCTCACATCCATACATGACCACAGGAAAAACCACAGCCTTGACTAGACGGACCTTAGTCAGCAAAGTAATGTCTCTGCTTTTAAATATGCTATCTAGGTTGGTCATAACTTTTCTTCCAAGGAGTAAGCGTCTTTTAATTTCATGGCTGCAGTCACCATCTGCAGTGATTTTGGAGCCCAAGACAATAAAGTCTGACACTGTTTCCACTGTTTCTCCATCTATTTCCCATGGAGTGATGGGACCAGATACCATGATCTTCATTTACTGAATGTTGAGCTTTAAGCCAACTTTTTCACTCTCCTCCTTCACTTTCATCAAGAGGCCTTTTAGTTCCTCTTCACTTTCTCCCACAAGGGTGGTGTTATCTGCATATCTGAGGTTATTGATGTTTCTCCCGGCAATCTTGATTCCAGCTTGTGTTTCTTCCAGTCCAGCATTTCTCATGATGTACTTTGCATATAAGTTAAATAAGCAGGGTGACAATGTACAGCCTTTACGTACTCCTTTTCCTATTTGGAACCAGTCGGTTGTTCCATGTTCAGTTCTAACTGTTGCTTCCTGGCCTGCATACAGATTTCTTGTCAATCGGCTGTACTTTATTTTTGTTGAACTGTTTTGACTTCGCTCATGGATGTATATGTGTATATTCCATTATTTTAAATATTATTTGCCTGATTTTGTGCAAATGGCAGGCATATTTGGTTTCTTATTTTTGGATATTTGTTTTAGTCTCACTTAATGCCATAACAAACCACTTGTGGAATCTTCATTGCTGGCCAGAAATCAAGCCTTGAGCCTATGGAGTGGGAGCATTGACTCCAAGACCCTAGACTACCAGAGAACTAACCCTGAAGTGAAGTGAAGTGAATTCATGTCTGACTCTTTGTGACCCCATGCACTGTAGACTACCAGGGTCCCCTGTCCATGGGATTTTCCAGGCAAGAGTACTGGAGTGGATTGCCATTTCCTTCTCCAAGGAATCTTCCCAACCCAGGGATTGAACCCAGGTCTCCCACACTGCAGGCAGATACTTTACCATATGAAGCACCAGGGAAGCCCAAAACTAACCCTAGGGAGTATCAAATAGTGAGAACTTACACGAAGAAAACTACTTGAATACAAGACCCAGCATCACCAAACCACCAGTAGCACTCTGTGCAGGACACCTCATCTAAACAAAAATCAAACCCAATCATCAGCAGACAGGATTACCACCTTACTCAGCCTTGACCATCAGAGGAAAAACAAACAAACGGCACAAATCTCACCCTATAGGAAGCTTACACAAACCACTGGACCAACCTTAGGAATGCAGAAATCAAAGGGAAGAAATAATTCAAACTTGAAGCCTAAGAAAAGGAGATCTCAAACACAATAAGTTAAAAACAATTATAATGTAAAGGCAGAGAAATACTACATAAATGAAGGAACAAACTAGAAACACAGAAGTCCAAATAAATGAAAAGGAAATAGGCAAACTACCGGAAAAAAAATCAGAATTATGATAGTAAAGACGGTCAAAAAACTTGATAACAAAATGGAGAAATTGCAAAGATCACTTAACAAAGACCTAGAAGAATTAAATTATAAACATGCAGAGACAAACAACACAATTACTGAGATTAAAAATACTCTAGAAGGAATCAATAGCAGAATATCTGAAGCAGAAAAACTAATCAGTGAACTGGAAGATAAAATGCTGGAAATAACTTCTGAAGAGCAGAATAAAGTTAGCTCAGTTCAGTTCAGAATAAAGTTAAAAGGATGAAAATAACTGAGGACAGTCTCAGAGACATCTGGGACAATATCAAAAGCACCAACATTTGAATTATAGGCATCTCAGAAGAAGAAGAGAAAAAGAAAGGGTATGAGAAAATTTTTGAAGAGATTAGAATTGAAAATTTCCCCAACATGGAAAAAGAAATAGTCAATGAAGTCCAAGAGGCACAAAGAGTCCCATGCAGGACAAGCCCTAGGAAAAACATGCCAAGACACATACCAATCAAACTAACAAAGACTAAACAGAAAGAAAGAAAATTAAAAGCAGCAAGGGAGAAGCAAGAAGTAACATACAAGAGAAATCCCAGCTGATCTTTCAGCAGAAACTCTGCAGGCCAGAAGGGAATGGCAAGATATATTCAAAGTACTGAAAAGGAAAACTCTGCAACTAAGATTACTGTACCTTGCAAAAATCTCATTCAAAACTGAGGTAGAAGTAAAAAGGTTTTCAGACAAGCAAAAGTTGAGAGAATTCAGTACCACCAAACCAGCTTTACAACACATGTTAAAGGGGCTTATAAAGTCAAGAAATATAAGAGACAAGAAAAAAAATCTACAAAATCAACCCCAAACAATTAAGAAAATGGCAATGGAAACATATATATCAATAATTACTTTAAATACAAATGGATTAAATGCTCCAACCAAAAGGTAGACTGGGTGAATGGATATAAAAACAAGACCCATATACATGTTGTCTACAAGAAACCCTCTTCAGACCTAAAGACACATACAGACTGAAAATGATTGAGTGCAAAATATATTTCATGCAAACGGGAAGCAAAAGAAAGTTAGAGTAACAATCCTCATATTAGACAAAATAGGCCTAAAGAATATTACAAGAGATAAGGAAGAGCATTGTATAATGATCAAGGGCTCAATCCAAGAGGTAGCCATAATTGTAAATTATCTATGCACCCAACACAGGAGCATCTCAATATGTAAGAAAACACTAACAGACATAGAAGGAGAAATTGATGGTAATGCAATAATATCAGGAGATTTTAATAACACCCCCTCACAGCAATGGACAGATCATCAAAAGAGAAAATTAATAAGGAAATACAAGTCTTAAATGATACATTAGGTGAGATGGATGTTATTGATATCTTCAGAACATTCCATCCAAATGCAGAAGAATACACCTTCTTCTCAAGTGCACATGGAACATACTCCAGGATAGACCACATCTTGGGTCACAAATCAAACCTCAGTAAATTTAAGAAAACTGAA
This sequence comes from Budorcas taxicolor, assembly GCF_023091745.1. NCBI lineage: Eukaryota > Metazoa > Chordata > Mammalia > Artiodactyla > Bovidae > Budorcas > Budorcas taxicolor. The sequence continues at coordinate 83,766,493 of NC_068935.1, read as the reverse complement.
ATCGTATCAAGCATCTTCTCTGACCATGTTACGAGACTAGATATCAATTACAAGAAAAAAAAACCTGCAAGAAACACAAACACATGGAGATTAAACAGCATGTTTCTAAATAACCAACAGGTTGCTGAAGAAATCAAATGGGAAATTAAAAAAAAAATTCTAGAAACAGATGACTATGAAAACATGACAACTCAAAACCTATGGGATTCAGCAAAAGCAATTCTGAGGGAAGATTATAGCAGTACAATCCTACCTCAAGAAACAAGAAAAACATCAAATATACAACCTAACTTTACACCTAAAACAATTGGAAAAAGAAGAACAAAAACTCCCCAAATTAGTAGAAGGAAAGAAATCATAAAAATCTGAGCAGAAATAAGTGAAAAATAAATGAAATTAGCAATAATAAAGTTTAGTGTATAGGAATGCAAGGGATTTCTGTGTGTTGATTTTATATTCTGCAACTTTACTATATTCATTGATTAGCTCTAGTAATTTTCTGGTGAAGTCTTTAGGCTTTTCTATGCAGAGGATCATGTCATCTGCAAACAGTGAGAGTTTTACATCTTCTTTTCCAATTTGGATTCCTTTTATTTCTTTTTTGGCCCTGATTGCTGTGATAATTCCATTCACCATTGCAACAAAAAGAATAAAATACTTAGGAATATATCTACCTAAAGAAACTAAAGACCTATATATAGTAAACTATAAAGCACTGATGAAAGAAATCAAAGAGGACACTAATAGATGGAGAAATATACCATGTTCAAGGATCAGAAGAATTAATATAGTGAAAATGAGCATACTACCCAAAGCAATTTACAAATTCAATGCAATCCCTATCAAGCTACCAGCGATATTTTTCACAGAACTAGAACAAATAATTTCAAGATTTGTATGGAAATACAAAATACCTCGAATAGCCAAAGCAATCTTGAGAAAGAAGAATGGAACTGGAGGAATCAACTTGCCTGACTTCAGGCTCAACTACAAAGCCACAGTCATCAAGGCAATATGGTACTGGCACAAAGACAGAAATATAGATCAATGAAACAAAATAGAAAGCCCAGAGATAAATCCACACACATCTGGACATCTTATCTTTGACAAAGGAGGCAAGAATATACAATGGAGTAAAGCCAATCTCTTTAACAAGTGGTGCTGGGAAAACTGGTCAACCACTTGTACAAGAATGAAACTAGATCACTTTCTAACACCACACACAAAAATCAACTCAAAATGGATTAAAGATCTAAATGTAAGACCAGAAACTATAAAACTCCTAGAGGAGAACATAGGCAAAACACTCTCTGACATACATCACAGCATGATCCTCTATGATCCACCTCCCAGAATTCTGGAAATAAAAGCAAAAATAAACAAATGGGATCTAATTAAAATTAAAAGCTTCTGCACAACAAATGAAACTATAAGCAAGGTGAAAAGACAGCCTTCTGAATGGGAGAAAATAGTAGCAAATGAAACAACTGACAAACAACTAATCTCAAAAATATACAAGCAACTTATGCAACTCAATTCCAGAAAAATAAATGATCCAATCAAAAAATGGGCCAAAGAACTAAATAGACATTTCTCCAAAGAAGACATAAGGATAGCTAACAAACACATGAAAAGATGCTCAACATCACTCATTATTACAGAATTGCAAATCAAAACCACAATGAGGTACCACTTCACACCAGTCAGAATGGCTGCGATCCAAAAATCTGCAAGCAATAAATGCTGGAGAGGGTGTGGAGAAAAGGGAACCCTCCTACACTGTTGGTGGGAATGCAAATTAGTACAGCCACTATGGAGAACAGGGTGGAGATTCCTTAAAAAATTGCAAATAGAACTGCCTTATGACCCAGCAATACCACTGCTGGGCATACACACCGAGGAAACCAGAATTGAAAGAGACACATGTACCCCAATGTTCATCGCAGCACTGTTTATAATAGCCACGACATGGAAATAACCTAGATGTCCATCAGCAGATGAATGGATAAGAAAGCTGTGGTACATATACACAATGGAGTATTACTCAGCTGTTAAAAAGAATACATTTGAATCAGTTCTAATGAGGTGGATGAAACTGGAGCCGATTATACAGAGTGAAGTAAGCCAGAAAGAAAAACACCAATACAGTATACTAACACATATATATGGAATTTAGAAAGATGGCAATGATGACCCTTTATGCAAGACAGCATAAAAGACACAGATGTGGATAGCGGACTTGTGGACTCAGAGAGGGAGAGGGTGGGATGATTTGGGAGAATGGCATTGAAACATGTATACTATCATGTAAGAATCGAATGGCAAGTCTATGTCTGATGCAGGATACAGCATGCTTGGGGCTGGTGCACGGGGGTGACCCAGAGAGATGTTATGGGGAGGGAGGTGGGAGGGGGGTTCATGTTTGGGAACGCATGTACACCCGTGGTGGATTCAAGTCAATGTATGACAAAACCAATACAGTATTGTAAAGTAAAATAAAGTAAAAATAAAAATTATAAAAATAATAAAGTTTAATAAAACTAAAAGCTGGTTCTTTAAGAAGATAAACAAAATTGACAAACCTTTAGCCAGACTCATCAAGAACAAAAGAGAGGAAATAATCAAATCAACAAAATTAGAAATGAAAAAGGAGAAGTTACAACAGACAATGGAGAAGTACAAAGGGTTATAAGAGACTATTATGAACAACTATATAGCCATACAATGGATAAACTGGAAGAAATGGATAGATTCTTAGATAAGTTTAGTCTCCCAAGACTGAGCTAGGAAGAAAGAGAAATTATGAACAACCCAATTACAAGCACTAAAATGGAAGCTGTGATAAAAAATCTCCCAAACAAACAAAAGCCCAGGACCAGATGGCTTCACAGGAGAATTCTATCAAATATTTAGAGAAGAGATAATGCCTATCCTTCTAAAACTCTTTCAGAAAATTCCAGAGGAAGGAACACTTCCAAACTCATTCTACAAGGTCACCATTGCTTTGTTACCAAAACCATACAACACAAAAGAAAACTACAGGCCAATATCACTGATAAACATAGATGAAAAAATCCTCAACAAAATTTTAGCAAACAGAGTTAAGCAACACATTAAAAAGCTTATACACAATGGTCAAGTTGGGTTTATTCCAGGAATGCAAGGACTCTTCAATATATGCAAATTAATCAATGTGATACTATATTAAACAATTGAAAGATAAAAACCATGTGATGATCTCAATAGATGCAGAAAAAGCATTTGATATAATTCAGCACCCATTTATGATTAAAACTCTTCAAAAAACGGGCATAGAAGGAACCTACCTCAAGATAGTAAAGACCGTATAGGATCAGCTTATAGCAAACATTATTATCAGTGGTAAAAAACTGAAAGTATTTCCCCTAAGATCAGGAACAAGACAAGGATGTCCCCTTTCACCACTATTATTTAACATAGTTTTGGAAGTCCTAGCTATAGCAATCAGAGAAGAAAAAGAAATAAAAGGAATCCAGACCAGAAAAGAAGTAAAGCCTCTCATTGTTTGCAGATGGCTTGATACTGTACATAGAAAATCCTAAAGATAGTATCAGAAAATTACTCGAGCTAACCAGTGAATTTAGCAAAATTGCAGGATACAATGGAGAAGGTGATGGCACCCCACTCCAGTACTCTTGCCTGGAAAATCCCATGGATGGAGGAGGTTGGTAAGCTCCAGTCCATGGGGTCGCGAAGAGTTGGACACGACTGAATGACTTCACTTTCACTTTTCACTTTCATGCATTGGAGAAGAAAATGGCAACCCACTCCAGAGTTTTTGCCTGGAGAATCCCAGGGATGGGGGAGCCTAGTGGGCTGCCATCTATGGGGTCACACAGTGTCAGACACGACTGAAGCGACTTAGCAGCAGCAGCAGAAGGATACAAAATAAATTCACAAAAATCACTTGCATTTCTATATACTAAATCAAAAATCAGGAAGCGAAATTAAGGAATCAATCCCATTCACCATTGCAACAAAAATAATTAAATATCTAAGAATAAACTTACCTAAGGAGAAGAAAGAGCTGTACACAGAAAATTATAAGACACTAATGAAACAAATCAAAGGTATTTCTCCAAAGAAGACATACAGTTGGATAACAAACAGATGAAAAGATGCTCAACATTGCTCATTATTACAGAAATGCAAATCAAGACCACACTGAGCTATCACTTCAAACCAGTCAGAATGGTGATCATCAAAAAGTCTACAAACAATAAATGGTGGAGAGGGTGTGCAGAAAAGGGAATACTCTTGCACTGATGGTGAGACTGTTAATTGATACAGCCACTATGGAAGATGGTATGGAGATTCCTTAAAAAATGTAGGAATAAAACCACTATAAGTCCCAGCTATCTCACTTCTAGGCATATACCCTGAGGAAACAAAAATTGAAAGAGACACACGTATCCCATTGTTCATTGCAGCACTATTTACCATAGCTAGAACATGGAAGCGACCTAGATGTCCATTGACAGATGAATGGATAAAGAAGTTGAGGTACATATACACAATGGAATGTTACTCAGCCATAAAAGGAACACACTTGAGTCAGTTCTGATGAAGTGGATGAACCTAGAGCCTATTACAGAGAGTGAAGTGAGTCAGAAAGATAAATACCGTATTTTAATGCACATATATGGAATCTAGAAAAATTCTACTGAAGAATTTATTTACAGGGGAGCAATGGAGAAACAGACATAGAGAATAGACTTATGGACATGGAGAGTGGAGAGGAGAGGGTGAGATGTATGGAAAAAGTAACATGGAAACATATTACCATATGTAAAATAGACAGCCAATGGAATTTGCTGTATGGCTCAGGAAACTTAAACAGGGGCTCTGTATTAACCTAGAGGGGTGGGATGGAGAGAGAAATGGGAGGGAGTTCAATAGGGAGGGGATATTATGTATACCCAAGGCTGATTCATGTTGTGGTTTGACAGAAAACAACAAAATTCTGTAAAGCATTTATCCTCAATAAAAAAATAAATTAAAAGAAAAAATAGGTTTTCCTTAACAATTATAAAATATTTACAGAAGAGATAAATTAATGGAAAATTTCAATGAGGCTTTGGGAATGTTGATTTGGAACAATGTTATAATAGTCCCTTTGGTATGAACAAAGTGTGTAAACAATTACACATCAGTCACTTTGATATTGGACACTTGGACCTCATGTTCATTATCTTGCTTTTGAAATACACATAATTACTGTATGTGTCCCTTGATTGGTGAGTGAATAAACATAATTTGGCTATTTCCATATTTATTAATTGTACTATGAGGGTGTTAAATGGTGTGTCTTTTTCAGCTATGAGACTGCTTACCAGAATAAATGCTTGACTTAAAAGTATTAAAAAAAAAAAGAAAGAATCTTCCTGCCAAGCAAGAGACATGGGTTTGATCCCTGAGTCAAGTCAGGAAGAGCCCCTGGAGGAGGAAATGGCAACTCACTTCAACAACAATATATGTTGTTGAACCCATTCCCTTCTCCAGTTCTCTTCTTTTTATTATAGGTTATTACAAGATATTGAGTATAAATCCCTGTGCATATAATAAATCATTGTTGTTTTTCCATTTTATATATGGTAGTGTGTATCTATTGATTACTCTTAATTTATTTCCCCCCACATTTTCTCTTTTGGTAAAGATAAGTTTGTTGTCTATTTTTTATTATTGTTCAGTCTCTAAGTTATTTCCAAATCTCTGTAACCCTATAAATGGCAGCACACCAGGCTTCCCTGTCCTTCATTCTCTCCCAGAGTGTGCTCAAACTCATGTCCATTGAATCAGTGATGCCATCCAACTGTCTCATCCTCTGTTGCCCCCTTCTCCTTCTGCTCTTAATCTTTCTTAGCATCAGGGTCTTTTTCAGTGAGTTGACTCTTCACCAAAGTGGCCAAAGTTTTGGAGCTTCAGCTCAGTATCAGTCCTTCCAGTGAATATTCAAGGTTGATTTCCTTTAAGAGTGTTTGTTTACAATGTGTAAATAAATTCATTTGTATATTTTGTAAATTCAGATATAAGTGGTAGCATATAATATTTGACTTTCTCTGTCTGACTTACTTCACTTAGTATGACATTCTATAGGCCCATCAATGTTGCTACAAATGGCAATATTTCATTCTTGTTTAAGGCCAAGTAGTATTCCATTGTGTGTGTGTGTATACCGTATCTCCTTTATCCATTCATCTCTTGAAAATGAGAGTTGCTTCCATTTCAGTGTTATTATATATAATGTTGCTATGAACATTGGGGTGTGTGTATCTTTTAAAATCAGAGCTCCATCTTTTCTACATATATGCCCAGAAGTAGAATTGATTCATCATAAGGTAGCCTTATTTTTAACTTTTTTAAAACCTCAATACTGTTTTCCATAGTTGCTGCATTAATTTACATTCTCACCAACAGTGTACAAGAGCTCCCTTTTCTCCACACTCTCTGCAGTCTCTTTATTATTTGTAGACTTTTTGACAAGAGCCATTCTAACTGGTGTGAAGTAATACCTAATTGTAGTTTTGATTTTTATTTCTCTAATAATCAGCAGTGTTGAGCATCTTTACTTGTGTCTGTTGGCCATTTGTATGTCTTCTTTGAAGAAGATGTCTTATTTGGTCTTCTGCCCATTTTTTATTGGGTTATTATCTTATATTGAGTTGTATGAACCATTTGTTTATTTTAGATATTTAAATTACTTGTCATTTGGATCTTTTGCCAACACTTTCTCCCAATCTATAGGCTGCCTCTATACTTTTTTTTATTGCTTCCTTTTCTGTGCAAAAGCTTTTAGGTTTGATTAGGTCCCATTTGTTTATTTTTGCTTTTATTTCTTTGGCCTTGGGAGACTGATCTAAAAAACATATTGCTACCATTTACATAAGGTAATGTTTTGGTTATGTTCTTTATTAAGACTTTTATAATGTCATGTTTCATATTTAGATCTTTAAACTTTCTGAGTTTCTTTTTGTATATGGTGTGAGGGAGTATTTTGATTTCATTGATTTACATATGGCTGTGCAGCTTTCCCAAAAGCACTTCTTGAAGAGACTATTTTCTCCATTGTATATTCTTGCCTCATCTGTCTAAGATTAATTGACTGTAGGTTGATGGATTTATAAGCTCTTTATTTTTTTCCATTGAACTATATGTCTGTTTTTGAGACAATACCATGCTGTTTCAATTACTGTGAAAATGAAAGTGAAGGTCTCTCAGTCGTGTCTGACTCTTTGTGACCCCATGGACTATACAGTCCATGGAATTCTCCAGGCTAGAATACTGAAGTGGGTAGCCTTTCCCTTCTCCAGGGGATCTTCCCAACCCAAGGATCAAGTCTAGGGAATCCCAAGAATACTGGAGTGGGTAGCCTATCCCTCCTCCATCAGGTCTTCCTGACCCAGGAATCAAACTGGGGTCTCCTGCATTGCAGGTGGATTCTTTACCAACTGAGCTTCAGGGAAGTCTGCATTATTTTATGAAGTCTGGGAGGTGTATGCCTCTAGCTTTCTTTTTTGGTCCTCAAGATGGCTTTGGCAATTCTGGGCCTTTCGTAGTCATAGTAATAGTAGTGAAAGTCGCTCAGTTGTTTCTGACTCTTTGCGACTCCATGGATGACTGTAACCTACCAGGCTCCTCTGTCTATGGAATTCTCCAGGCAAGAATACAGGAGTGGATTGCCATTCCCTTCTCCAGGGTATCTTCCTAACCCAGGGATAGAACCTGGGTTTCCTGAATTGCAGTCAGATTCTTTATCATCTGAGCCACCAGGGAAGCCTTTGAGCCATCAGAGAAGCCTTTGAGCCACCAGAGAAGCCAGGGTCTTTTGTGAGTCCATATAATATTTAGGATCATTTGTTCTAGTTCTGTGAAAAATGTCATAGGGATTGCATTTAATTTGCCAATTTCTTTGTGTAGTATGACCATTTAAACAATATTAATTCTTCTCATCCCAGGGATATAGGATATCTTTCCATTTCTTTGAATCATCCCCAATTCCTTTATCAATGTTTTGTAGTTCTCAGGGCATACATTTTTCAATCCTTGGTTTGGTTTATTCCTAGCTATTTTATTTTTTGACATAATATTATATAGGAATGCTTTTTATTCTTTTTCTGATATTTCATTGTTAGTGTAAAGAATGCAACAGATTTCTGTAAATTAATCTTGTATCCTACTGCCTTGCTGAAGTCATTTATTACTTCTAACAGTTTTTGTGTGGGGTTGCTAGGGTTTTCTATATACAGTATTATAATGATGACTATTTTACATCTTCCCTTATGATTTAGATAATTTTATTTTCTTATCTAATTGATATTTCCAGTACTTCTAATATTGTGTTGAAAGAAATGGTAAGAGTGAATGCACATTCTTGTCTTGTTCCATAATCTAGCAGGAAGATTTTGAGCTTTTCACAGGTGAGTAGGATATTGGCTGTTGGCTTATCATAAATGACTTTTATTGTGTTGAGCTATGTTTCCTCTATACTCATGTTGGTGAGAATTTTTATCATGAATGAATGTTGAATTTCATTAGTTTTTTCTGCATCTATTGAGATAGTGATGCAATTTTTGTCTTTTTGTTAACACAAAATATCACACTGTTTCATTTGCACATAGTGAATGATCCTCATGACCCTGAAATTAATCCAACCTGATCATGGTATATGACCTTCTAATGTATTGTTAGGATTTTGTTGAGAATTTTTGCATCTGTATTTTGTCCTGTAATTTTCATTTCTTTCTTTCTTTCTTTTTGTGTAGTGTCTGGTTTTGTTATTAAGATGATGGTGGCTTCATAGAATCATTTTAGGAGAGTTCTCTCCTCTTCAATATTGTCAAACACTTTGAGAAGAATAGGACTTCCCTGGTGGCTCAGATGATAAAGAATCTGGCTATAATGAAGGAGACCCAGGTTTGACGCCTGGATCAGGAAGATTCCCTGGAGAAGGGCATGGCTATCCACTCCAGTATTCTTGTTTGGAGAGTTCTATGGACAGAGGAGCCTGGCAGCCTACAGTCCATGGAATCACAAAGAGTCAGACATGACTGAGCGACTAACTTTTTACTTTCACTTTGAGAAAAATAGGTATAAGTTCTTCATTGTATGCTTGGTATAATTGCTCAGAGAAGTCATCTGGTCCTGGACTTTTGTTTGTAAGGAATTTTTTATTTATAGATTTCATTTTGCTTCTAGTGATCAATCTGTTCAAACTGTTTTTTTTTTTCTTTTCTTTTTAAATTTATTTTTAATTGAAGGATAATTGCTTTACAGAATTTTGTTGTTTTCTGTCAAACCTCAACATGAATCAGCCATATGTATACATATGTCCCCTCCTTCTTGAAGCTCCCTCCTTTTCCCCACCCTATCTGACCCCTCTAGGTTGATATAGAGCCCTGTTTGAGTTTCCTGAGACATATAGGAAATTCCCATTGGCTATCTATTTTACATATGGTAATGTAACTTTCCATGTTACTCTCTACATACATCTCACCATCTCCTCCCTTCCTCCCATGTCCATAAGTCTGTTTACGTCTGTTTCTCCACTGCTGCCTTTTTTTTGCATATAATTTCATCAATTCCATCTTTCTAGATTTCATATATATGCATTAGTATACAAGGTATATTTTTCTCTTTTTGACTGACTCCACTCTGTATAATAGCCTCTGGGTTCATCTACCTCAAATGCATTCCTTTTTTTGGCCTCTTTTTTTTTTTTAAATAATTTTTTAATTGAAGGATTATTGCTTTACAGAATTTAAATATGTTCCTTTTTATGGCTGAGTAATAGTCCATTGATGAGAGGTGTGCTGTGAATTTTGCCAATGTCAGTAGGAGACTTTGCCGTTAAGGAAAGTGGTAGCTAATTTAATAGGAACACATTATCTGTGTTTCCAGAATGTGCTCTAGACTGTCAGAGATGGAGCAAATAAAAGGTGTCAAAGGATCATTTAATATATCTCCTTGATTATTCTGATGGCTACTTTCAAATACTAGAATTATTTCACCTTTTTGGAAAAAAGAAATTCCAGCATAATATTCCTCTGAGATGTCTTGGCCTAATAAATGGATAGTGTCAGAGGAACTAAGGCAAGAAAGAGCACAAGCCTTCCCTGCTGGTCCAGTGGTTAAGAATCCACCTTGCAATGCAGGGGACATAGGTTAGATCCCTGGTCCAGGAAGGTCCTACATGCTAAGAAGCCTGTAGTAGCTACAATTACTAAAGCCTGTGTACCGCAGAGCCGGTGATCTGCAACAAGAGAAGCCACTGCAATAAGAATCTTTGGAACCACAACTAGAGAGTAGCCCCCCTCTCCACAAGTAGGAAAAGATCATGTGCAGCAATAAAACTCACCACAGCCAAACACTAAAATAGATAAATAAATATTTTTTTTTAAAAGAGTGTTTTTCTGTCTCTAAGGGTCTGAAAGAAGAGGAATAGGTTCAGAGACCAAAACCTCTTGAGGTTCATTAACGATCCATAGTTTGAATTGTTTTAGTACTTTGAGGCAGTGTCTATTTTATGGTAGTTTGGTTGAGCACCAAGGGTTTTGTTCAGTGTCAGTTAGGACTGGAAGAAATTCATCTCCAATCTGGAATTATTTTCTGAACTGATTAAGAAAAAGAATTGGGAAGATCCCCTAAGGTTCCTTGGAGACCCATTATTGAGAAGTAGGAGGACTTTGGAAAGCTCGTAGCAGTGATGAGGACACCCAAAGTACTTGCATTTGTGACAATCAGTTTTCCAATAATAGCAAAAATTGTTAACAGGAAGGTTTTAGTTTTGTTTAGTTTTCATTTGCTAAAGTTGAAGATTAAGTTGAGGATTAAGACTTTTGGCAGCCTTCGTTGGAAGTGACTCATCTAGAGTGCAAGACAGCAAGTGACTCATCTAGAGTACAAGACAGCTGGATTGCTAGATTAACTAAGCCTGGAATGGATATAGTTTCCCATTCTATACTGGTCTTTTTATATTAGAAAGGAAAGTGAAGTGAAAATTTCTCAGTTGTGTCTGGCTGACTATTTGTAACCCCATGGACTAAACAGTCCATTGAATTCTCTAGGCCAGAATACTGGAGTGGGTGGCCTTTCCCTTCTCCAGGGATCCTTCCAAACCAGAGATCAAACCCAGGTCTCCCACATTGCAGGTGGATTCTTTACCAACTGAACTGTCAGGGAAGCCCCCTGTTCAATCCATTAATAGACTTAAAAGTTTCTCAAGTAGAATTAGCATCTGAAGGAAGACCAGAATTTTCTTTAAAAGCAATCTGAAGACTCCCCACTGGTAAACACTAGTTTGTTCTCTATATCTGTGAGTCTTCTTTGTTGTTGTCGTATTAACTAGTCGTATTTTATAGATTCTACATATAAGTGATATCATACAGTATTTGTCTTTCTCTGACTTATTTCCCTTTTTATAAGGCAATATAGGGATGAGCATTTGGGAGGTACAAACTATTAGGTGTAAGATAGGCTACAAGGCTGTATGGTACAACACAAGAAATATAGCTAATATTTTGTAACAACTGTAAGTGGAGTGTAACCTTTAAAATTGTATAAAGCATTTTTAAAAGGAAATTGTCAAAAAGTAAAAGAGAAAATTAAAACAATTATAAAATTAATACCCAGGTTTGTCATATTTCTGTGTGCAAACCTGAATTTTGTACCATTCTAGAGTCTTTAGAAAAGCCTTGGAATTGCTTGATAAAAGCACTGAGTTATTGGGCCTGATCATATAAATTAGTAGGCTGGTCTCCCAGTTGTAATTCTAGAGTCCTTTCAGGACTTTCTCAATTAATGGTTTTCATCCAATGCTGGGCCTGACATTTGCCAACAAGCATATGAACTATCTGATATAAGTCAGAGAAACCAGGTTGATAAAGTTGATAACTGTATTAAATTTCTCAGGAGATATGTTAGAATCTATGGTTACCTTGGGAAAATCTTTGATTATGGCTAGAATTCAGACCAGGAAGTTTAAGAAATGAAGGGTTTAGCTTCCAGATCCTCTGAAGGTTTAATTTTAAAGGGACAGGTTCTGACAAGTTCAGAGGAAAAGAAAGTAGAAGGTGTCAGAGGAAAGTAGAAGTTTGGCAAGAAAATTAGTATGAGCAATTTGAAGGTATAGTGGAGGGATAGGCAGTGTAGAAGGAAAGGAGGAATATGGTGCTGGAGGTAGAACCTAGTCAGAAGGAGCTGAGGGAAAGAGACAAGTTGAGCTGGAGGCAGAGCCTGGGACAAAGAAGCCAAGGAAGAAGAACCAGAAGCTTTGGGGTCCATTTTATCTTTCTTTAATCATTTGCTTCCTTAGGTAATCTTAAAACTTACTTTGCATACAAGCAGTTTTAGATTCCTAATAATATTGGGAAGCCTCAAAATGCCAATCAAAATAAATATTCCCCTCAATTGTGGAAATTTTTCAGCCATTCTAGTCCAATTCGATTTTGAGAAAATTAAATTTGGGTGTTTTGAAAGCTCCCCATAAAAGTTATTAATACTCTAAACTGCTTTTATACAAGTAAGTCCATTTAATTAGACATGGGCATAAGAAAGGATCTAAGTTTTTAAACATAAAATCAGCCTGGAGTCTCTGAAAAAGGGGTACCCTCAAGATACTGCCAATTCAAGGGGTGGCTCAGATGATAAAGACTCTGCTTGCAACATTGGAGGCCTGAGTTTGATCCCTGGGTCAGAAGGATACCCTGGATAAGAGAATGGCTACCCATTGCTTGGAGAATTCCATGGACAGAAGAGCTTGGTGGCTACAGTCCATGGGATCACAAAGAGTCAGACACAATTGAGTGACTAACACTTTCATTTTCAGTTTTCAAGATAGTTAAAGTGATTCCACTTCCTAGAGGTTTTCCCTCTAAAATTTATTTTCAGACAACTTAGACAGCTTATAGCACAAATGGCTTGATTCACACTACTTTCAAGCCAGTCCCATCCAGTTTTAGGCAGAAAAAGGTCCCAGAAGAGCAAGGAAGAAGGGTTCTTTTTTGTTGTTGTTTGTTTGTTTTAAGCCAGTCTCCAGAGAATAACCTTTCCCAATGAATAGGCTAAAGGCTAAAAATATCAGTACCATTTCTGAGAGATAACCCCTGTTCTTAAACAAATGAGTAGAAGGATAGCCAGCTTCAGGAGAAGCAGTCCTTGTTCCAAAGGGAATAGTGTGAAGGCTGGCCAGTTTCAGTGAAATAGTCTAAACTCAGATCAGACCAAAGTGCCAAATAAATACTTATGTACAGAAAACAAGGCCTTGATCAGAAAGACAAAGCATTCCAATAGATCCCAAATAAGGCCTGGACAGTTTCAATACAAAAAGGTCATTAACTCACATTCAGGAGAAAGACACAGATTTGAATTCCATAATACAAAGGAAAAGACTAAACACCTGGTGGCTCAGATGGAAAAGAACCTGCCTGCAATGCAGGAGACTAAGGTTTGATCCCTGGGTTGGGAAGATCCTCTGGAGAAAGGAATGGCTACCCACCCCAGTATTCTTGCCTGGAGAATTCAACACACAGAGGAGCCTGGCAGGCTACATTCCATGGAGTTGCAGAGTCAGACATGACTGAGAGACTAACACAAACAGACAAACAACAATGAGGTCACCTGTTTGCTCACCAGCCCAAGAGCTCTCAGGAGTTGTCTCTGGTTTCGGTATTGGCCACAAAAACGTTAACCTGAAGCATACTGCCAGATATTTCCTAGGTACCTAGGATGAGCAGAGAATTGCAATTTGGGAGTCTGCAGCCATGATGAACCACACAAAAGTCCGTGCATGCAAAGGAAAGAAGAACACTTTTACAGAGAGGTAAAAATGTTGGGAGGGCTCTAGTAAACAAAAAGTCTGTGGCTTTTCATTGTCTGAGAACTTGTGAAGAAAGAAAAAGTTTTTTTCTTCTTCCTGTGCAGTTCAGTTCAGTCGCTCAGTCGTGTCCGACTCTTTGCGACCCCATGAACGGCAGACGCCAGGCCTCCCCGTCCATCACCAACTCCCGGAGTCTACCCAAACCCATATCCATCGAGTTGGTGATGCCATCCAATCATCTCATTCTCTGTTGTCCCCTTCTCCTCCTGCCCTCAATCTTTCCCAGCATCACGGTCTTTTCAAATGAGTCAGCTCTTCGCATCAGGTGGCCAAAGTATTGGAGCTTCAGCTTCAAAATCAGTCCTTCCAATGCACAACCAGGACTGATCACCCCTAGGATGGACTGGTTGGATCTCCTTGCAGTCTAAGGGACTCTCAACAGTTTTCTCCAACACCATCGTTCAAAAGCATTGATTGGGAACACGTGTACACCCGTGGTGGATTCATGTTGATGTATGGCAAAACCAATACAATATTGTAAAGTAATTAGCCTCCAATTAAAATAAATAAATTTAAATTAAAAAAAGAAAAAACCTCTTCCACAGTGAAAAAGCTTACAAAAAAAAAAAAAAAAAAAACAACAACAAAAAAACCCATCAATTCTTCAGTGCTCAGCTTACTTTATAGACCAACTCTCACATCCATATATGACCACTGGAAAAACCATAGCCTTGACTAGAGGGACCTGTGCTGGCAAAGTAATGTCTCTGCTTTTTAATATGCTGTCTAGGCTGGTCATAACTTTCCTTCCAAGGAGTAAGCGTCTTTTAATTTCATGGCTGCAATCACCATCTGCAGCAATCTTGGAGCCCAGAAAAATAGTCAGTCACTATTTCCAATGTTTCCCCATCTATTTGCCATAAAGTGATGGGACATGAACTTAGTTTTCTGAATGCTGAGCTTTAAGCCAACTTTTTCACTCTCCTCTTTATTACAGCTACTGCTAAGTCACTTCAGTCATGTCCGACTCTGTGCGACCCCATAGACGGCAGCCCACCAGGCTCCCCCATCCTTGGGATTCTCCAGGCAAGAACACTGGAGTGGGTTGCCATTTCCTTCTCCGCATGAAAGTGAAAAGTCAAAAGTGAAGTTGCTCAGTCGTGTCCGACCCTCAGCGACCCCATGGACTACAGCCTACCAGGCTTCTCCGTCCATGGGATTTTCCAGGCAGGAATACTGGACTCTTCTCTTTAGGGCACTATTATTTTTTAGGGTATGAGAGCTCCCCTTTCTGGTCTCCCAACTCTAATAGAGTTTTTGTTTATTAAATTTAAATATATATTTATATTTAGTTTATATCAAATATATAATTTATATCAATATGTATTTATTTAGTGTTTCTATTTATTATTTTCCTTTATCCATTAATTCATCACAGACACTGAGATCATTTGTTTGTCTTGACTATTACAAATAATGCTGCAGTGAATGTAGGGTTGTATATAGCTCCAAGATAGGTTTTACTTCCTTTGGATCTATACAAAAGTGGAATTGCTGAATCACAAGGCAATTCTATTTTCAAGTTTTGATGAACATCCATACTCTTTTCCCATAATGTCTGCATCAATTTGCATTCTCACCGAAAATGTATAAGAGGATTATTTTTCCACATCCTTGCTAAACCTTATCTAGTCTCTTTTTGAGGATAACCATTCTATTAATTATGAATGAAAATATATTATTAGAATTTTGACTTGCATTTATCTGACAATTAGTGATGCTGAGCACCTTTTCATATACTTGGTAGCCATTTGTAGATTTTCTATGAAGGAAACAAAAGTTTATTCAAGCCTTCTGTCTAGTTTTTAACCTAGTTTTTAATTTGTTGGCCATTGATTTGCATGATTTCCTTACATATTTTGAATATAAACTCTTTATCAGATAGGTAGATTGCAAATATTTTCTCCCATTCTGTAGGTTGCCTTTTCATTTTGTTAATTGTTTCTTTTGCTGTGCAAGAGCTTTTCAATTTGATGTAGACCCACTTGTTTAGCTTTTCTTGCTTTTGCTCTCATATTCATAAAGTCATTGCTAAGAGCAATGTAAGGAAGCTTTTTCTATAAGTTTAATGGTTTCTGATTTTACATTTAACACTTTGATCCATTTCAAGTTAGAGTGTTGTAATGTCCAGTTTCACTCTTTTACATGACAAGTTTTCCCAGCACCATTTATTAAAGCAACTATTTTTATGCCATTGTGTATTCTTGATAAATATTAGTTCTAAAATATTGGTTTTCAAATATGGGTTTATTTCTAGAATCCACTACTTTATTCTCCACTTTCTAGCTTTGCCAGCACCCTAGTCTAAGCTACTATCATTTTTGCCTGGTATCTTTCCTTCTACTTTTGGCCCCAACCAAAATATTCTTCACACTTCTGCCAGAATAATCTTGGCATAGCACAAAAACGGTCATGTCACTTCCCTGTTAAAATCTCTTTAATGCTTTCCCATTGTTAATCTGGAGACAGAAAATACTATTGCTTAGGACTGAAACAATGTTTCTTCATTGAAAAGATTTCTATTCTACCTTTGGAACTCAATATTTCCTTCCTAACTTTTTTAAGGTCAAATAATTTTAAAAGCCAGATGGAATTGAAGATATTAACCAGCTGACCTTGAAGTGGAGAGATTATCCTAGATAATCTAAGTGAGTCCAATATAATCACAAGGGCTTTTATCAGTGGAAGATGGAGGCAGAAAAAGGAAAACCAGAGAGTTGGTAGTGTGAGAAGGACTTGGCCTGATGCTGCTGGCTCTGAAAATGGAGAGTGTCATGAGCCAAGGAATGTGGGTGGCTTCTAGAATATGTAAAGGTCAAGGAAACAGATTTTCTCCTAGATACTGCAGAAAGAAACTTAACCCTGTCAACATCTTGGTTTTAGCTTTGATGTTATAGATGCTCAGATGCTCAGTCGTGTCCAAATCTTTGTGATCTTATGGACCGTAGCCCACCAGTCTCCACTGTCTGTGGAATTCTTCAGGCAATAATACTGGAGTGGGTTGCCATTTCCTTCTCCAGTGGATCTTCCCCACCCAGGGATTGAACCTGGGTGTCTTGCATTGAAGGTGGATTCTTTACCAACTTAGCCACCAACTTAGCTTGGTAAGACTCAGTAACATCCACAGCATATTACCTTTGTATTGTTTTGAACAAACAATTTTGTGATAACTTGTTACAGCAGCAACAGAAAACTCACACAAGTAGAAATACAAATAGTAACATAAATTTACAACTAAATATAATGACTTGAAAAAGATTCTGATGCTGGGAAAGACTGAAGGCAAAAGGAGAAAGGGGTGGCAGAGGATGCGATTCAATAGACATAAATTTGAGCAAACTTTATGAGATAATGGAGGACAGAAAAACCTGGCATGCTACAACCCATGAGGTGCGAAGAGTCAGACATGACTTTGCGACTGAACACAATCATAATTAATTGAGTGTGAATAATAAGCATGACTAAACATAGGCAGAACACTGTAATAACATAAAAGGGGGCAATATCTTTTTCAATCAGTATCCCAGAATAATGGAAATGAAAACAAAAATTGAAAACTGGGACCTAATTAAACTGAAAAGATTTTGCACAGCAAATGAAACAATAAACAAAAAGAAAAGACAGCAAACAGATTCAGTTTGTTTCAGTTCAGTTGCTCAGTACTGTCTGACTATTTGTGACCTCATGGACTCCAGCACACCATGCTCCCCTGTCCATCACCAATTCCCAGAGCTTGCTCAAACTCATGTCCATAGAGTTGGTGGTGCCATCCAGCCACCTCATTCTCTCTTGTCCCATTCTCCTCCTGCCTTCAATCTCTCCCAGCATCAGGATCTTTTCCAATGAGTCAGTTCTTCCCATCAGGTGGCCAAAGTGTTGCAGTTTCAACTCCAGCATCAGTCCTTCCAATGAATATTCAGGACTCGTTTCCTTTAGGATGGACTGGTTGGATCTCCTTGCAGTCCAAGGGACTCTCAAGAGCCTTCTCCAACACACAGTTCAAAAGCATCAATTCATTTTAGTCCAATTCTCACATCCACACATGACTACCAGAAAAACCATAGCACTGACTAAATGGAACTTTGTTGACAAAGTAATATATCTGCTTTTTAATATGCTATAAAAGTTGGTCATAGCTTTCTTCCAAGGAGAAAGCATCTTTTAATATCATGGCTACAGTCACCATCTGCAGTGATTTTGGAGCCCAAGAAAATAAAGTCTGTTGCTGTTTCCATTGTTTCCCCATCTATTTGCCATGAAGTGATGGGAATGGATGCCATGATCTTAGTTTTCTGAATGTTCAGTTTTAAACCAGCTTTTCCACTCTCATCTTTCACTTTCATCAAGAGGCTCTTCAGTTCTTCTGCACTTTCTGCCATAAGGGTGGTGTCATCTGCATTTCTGAGATTATTGATATTTCTCCCAGCAATCTTGATTCCAGCTTGTGCTTCATCCAACCCAGAATTTTGTATGATGTAATCTGCATATAAGTTAAATAAGCAAGGTGGCAATATACAGCCTTAATGTACTCCTTTCCCAATTTGGAACCAGTCTGTTGTTCCATGTCTGGTTCTAACTGTTGCTTCTTGACCTACACACAGATTTCTCAGGAGGCAGGTATGGTGGTCTGGTAGTCCCATCTCTTGAAAAATATTCCACAGTTTGTTGTGACCTACACAAAGGCTTTGGCATAATCAAGAAAGCAGAAGTAGATTTTTTTTCTGGAATTCTCTTGCTTTTTCAATGATCCAACAGATGTTGAATCATAGAAAAACAGATTGGGAGAAAATACTTGCAAATTATGTGACTGACAAAGGATTAATCTCTGAAATTTATGAACAGCTCATGAAGCTTAACTGAAAAAAAAAAAAAAAGAAATGGACAGAATACCTAAACAGACATTTCTAAAAAGAAGATGTGTTACAGATGGCCAAGAGGCACATGAAAAGATGTTCAACATCGCTAATTATTAGAGAAATGAAAATCAAAACTACAATGATATATCACCTCACACCAGCCAGAATTACTGTCATCAAAAATCCATAAACAATTAATGCTAGAGAGGGTATGGAGAGAAGAAAATCCTTCAACACTGTTGGTGGGAATGTAAATTGGTACAGCCACCATGGAGAACAATATGGATGTTCTTTAAAAACCTGAAAATAGAGTTACCATATGACTCTGCAGTCCCACTCCTGGGCATGTATCCAGAGAAAAACATGATCCAAAAGGATACATGCACTTCAGTGTTCCCTTCAGCATTGTTTATAACAGCCAAGACATGGAACCAATCTAAATGTCCATCAATAGAGGAAAAGATAAAGAAGACATTGTATATTTATACAATGGAATATTACTCAGTCATTAAAAAGAATGAATTAATGCCATTTGCAGCAACATGGATGGACCTAGACATTGTCATACTAAGTGAAGTAAGTCAAGGCAGAAGAGAAGAAAAATAATGATATTCCTCATGTGTGGAATCTAAAAAGAAATTACAAATGAACTTACAAAACAGAAAAAGAGAGTCACAGACTTAGAGAATGAACTTGGTTACCCGTGCACACTGCTATAATTAAAATGGATAACCAATAAAGACCTATTCTATGTATGTATGTGTGTATATATACATAGCTGAGTCCCTTTACTGTTCACCTGAAACTGTCACAACTTTCTTAATTGGCTATACCCCAATACAAAATTAAAAGTTGAAAAATCAATCTAAAACTGAAAACTGTACTATTGGAAGAAGTGAATATATTCCTACCACTCAAGTATTTGTAAAACAAAATTTTGACCAGAAAGCAATATGCATATTCAAAAACTTCATTTCATTTAACTGTCTATACACTCTTTCTCACATCTCAGAGTGCTGTTATAAAACTTTGTCAAGTGGTGGCATGAAGCCATATATGATTTTACACAATTTTCAAATAAAACACAAGAGTTTCCCTAGTAAGCCAATCACATATTCCCCAAACAAGTGCAAAACAGAACCTTGAAGTATTTTTTTTCTGTAAATTTAGAGATCAAAAGTAAAAGGGCACTATTCAAAGATGAAATATACATGAGTAATAGATTATACTATTACCAAGGAGCAACCAGCTGCAATGTTAACATAAACTGTCTCAAAGAGAAAGCAGAATGAGTTATTGGCAAACTCTCTTTAAAATTTGGTCAGTGGCATGTGATGTGGAAGATCACTTACTGTCTTCTGTGTACTTTTGCATTCTTTTTTTCAAGATTAATTTTTAATTGAAGTATAATTGCTTAACAATGATGTGCTGGTTTCTGCCATACAACAACATGAATCAGCCATTAGTATACATATATGTCCCCTCCCTCTTGAAACTCCTTACACTTCCCACCACCAACACTTCATCCACTAAGTTGTCACAGAGTACCAGGTTGAGCTCCCTCTGTTATAAGGCAACTTTCAACTAGCTATCTATTTTACATATGGTAATGTAGAGTATTCAATGCTACTCTCTCAATTCTTCCCACTCTTTCCTTTCATTGCTGTGTCCACAAGTCTGTTCTCTATGTCTCTATTCCTACACCATGATTAGGTTAATCAGAACTATATTTCTAGATTCCATATATTTGTGTTAATATACAATTTTTTAATTCTTTCTGACTTACTTCACTCAGTATAACAGGCTCTATGATCATCCACTTCACTAACACTTACTCAATTTGTTACTTTTTATGGCTGACTGTGGCTCAGATCATGAACACCTTGTTGCCAAATTCAGAATTAAATTGAAGAAAGTAGGGAAAACCACTAGACCATTCAGGTATCACCTAAATCAAATCCCTTATGATTATACAGTGGAAGTGAGAAATAGATTTAAGAGACTAGATCTGATAGACAGAGTGCCTGATGAACTATGGATGGAGGTTTGTGACATTGTACAGAAGACAGGAATCAAGACCATCCTCAAGAAAAAGAAAGGCAAAATGGTTGTCTGAGAAGGCCTTACAAATAGCTGTGAAAAGAAGAGAAGCAATAAGCAAAGTAGAAATGGAAAGATATACCCATTTGAATGCAGAGTTCCAAAGAATAGCAAGGACAGATAAGAAAGCCTTCCTCAGTGGTCAATGCAAAGAAATAGAGAAAAACAATAGAATGGGAAAGACTAGAGATCTGTTCAAGAAAATTACAGATACCGAGGGAACATTTCATGCATAGATGGGCACAATAAAGGGCAGAAATGGTATGGACCTAACAGAAGCAGAAGATGATGTTTAGAAGAGGTGGCAAGAATACACAGAAGAACTCTACAAAAAATATCTTAATGACCCAGATAACCACAATGGTGTGATCACTCACCTAGAGCCAGACATCCTGGAATGTGAAGTCAAGTGGGCCTTAGGGAGCATCACTACGAACAAAGTTAGTGGAGGTGATGGAATTCCAGTTGAGCTATTTCAAATCCTGAAAGATGATGCTGTGAAAGTGATGCAATCAATATGCCAGCACATTTGGAAAACTCAGCAGTGAGCACAGGACTGGAAAAGGTCAGTTTTCATTCCAATCCCAAAGAAAAGCAGTGCCAAAGAATGCTCAAACTCCTCAACAATTTGCAGTCATCTCACACACTAGTAAAGTAATGCTCAAAATTCTCCAAGCCAGGCTTCAGCAATACATGAACTGTGAAATTCCAGATGTTGAAGCTGGTTTTAGGAAAGGCAGAGGAACCAGAGATCAAATTGCCAACATCTGCTGGATCATCACAAAAGCATGTATTGGAGAAAGAAATGGCAACCTGCTCTTGTATTCTCGCCTGGAGAATCCCAGGGACAGGGGAGCCTGTTGGGTTGCAGTCTATGGGGTCGCACAGAGTCGGACACAAGTGAAGCGACTTAGCAGCAGCAGCAGCATGTATGGTTGTGAGAGTTGGACTATAAGGAAAGCTGAGCACTGAAGAATTGATACTTTTGAACTGTGGTGTTGGAGAAGACTCTTGAGAGTCCCTTGGACTGCCAGGAGATCCAACCACTTCATCCTAAAGGAGATCAGTCCTGGGTGTTTATTGGAAGGACTGATGTTGAAGCTGAAAGTCCAATACTTTGGCCAACTGATGCAAAGAGCTGACTCATTTGAAAAGACCATGATGCTGGGAAATATTGAGGGCAGGAGGAGAAGGGGAAGACGGAGGATGAGATGGTTGGATGGCATCACTGACTCAATGGACATGAGTTTGGGTAAACTCCGGGAGTTGGTGATGGACAGGGAGGCCTAGCGTGCTGTGGTTCATGGGATAGCAAAAAGTCAGACACGAGTGAGTGACTGAACTGAACTGATGGCTCAGCAACAGTCTTTTTGTATATGTATCAAATCTTATTTAGCCATTCATCTACAGATGGATGTGTATGTTAGTTCCATGTCTTGGCTACTGTAAACAGTCCTTCAGTGAATATTAGGGTACATGTTGTTGGTTTTTTTTTATTATGATTTTCTCAGGGTATATTTCTAGTAATGGTATTGTTGAGTCATATGGTAGTTTTATTCTTAGCGTTTTTAAGGAATCTTCATAGTTTTCTCCATAGTGGCTGTATCAATTTACATTTCCACCAACAGTGCAAGAGGTTTCCCTTTTCATCATATCCTCTCCAGCATTTACTGTTTGTAGATTTTTAAAAATTATATCCATTCTGACAGGTGTGAGTTGATGCTTCACTGTAATTTTGATTCACATGTATCTAATAATGTCACGCATTATTTCATGTGTTTATTGACCATCTGTATGTTTATTAGCCATCTATATGTGTTTATTGGCCATCTGTATGACACCACCCTTATGGCAGAAAGTGAAAGGAACTAAAGAATCTCTTGATGAAGGTAAAAGAAGAGAGTGAAAAAGCTGTCTTAAAACTGAACATTCAAGAGACTAAGATTATGGCATCTGGTACCATCACTTCATGGCAAATAGGTGGGGAAACAATGGAAACAGCAACATACTTTATTTTTGGGGGCTCCAAAATCACTGCAGATGGTGACTGTAGCCATGAAATTAAAAGACATATGCTCCTTGAAGAAAAGCTATGACTAACCTAGATGGCATATTAAAAAAGAGACATTACTTTGCCAACAAAGGTATGCATAGTCAAAGGTATGTTTTTTCTAGTAGTCATGTATGGATGTGAGAGTTGGACCATAATTGCATCCAAAAAGTAAAATACTTAGGAACAAACCTGACCAAGGACATGAAATAATTATATGCTGATAAATACAAAAGATTAATAAAGGAAACTGAAGATAATTTAAAGAAATTGAAAGTTATCTTATATTTTTGGATTGGGGGAATTAACATTGTTAAAATGGCCATACTACCCAAAGCAATCTACTAATTCAATGCTATCCTTATCAAATTACCCATGACATTTTTCACAGAACTAGAACAAATAATCCTAAAATTTATATGGAGCCATGAAAAACTCAGAATTCCCAAAGCAATCCTGAGAAAGGATAACAATGCAGGAGACATAACCCTCCTAGATTTCAAAAAATACTACAAAGCTACAGTAATCAAAACGACATGGTATTGACACAAGATAGACATATGGATCAATGGAATAGAATAGAAGGCCCTAGAATAATTCCATATACCTACAATCAAGTAATCTTTGACAAAGGAGGCAAGAATATGCAATGGAAAAAAAGACAGTCCCTTCAGGAACTGGCATTGGGAAAGTTAGAACCAGTTGTTCTAAATCAGTGAAGTTAGAACACATCTTCATACCATAGAGAAAAATAAACTTAAAATGGCTTAAAGACTTAAATACAGGATAAGACACCACACAACTCCTAGAAGAGAACATACACAAGATATTCTCAGACATATATTGTACCAATGTTTTCTTAGGTTAGTCTTCCAAGGCAATAGAAATTAAAGCAAACATAAACACATGGGATCTAATCAAACTTACAAACTTTTGCACAACAAAGGAAACCAAAAACAAAACAAAGAGACAGCATACAGAATGGGAGAAAATATTTGTAAATGATGTGACTGTTATTTTTGTTCATCACCCAGTCATGTAGAATTCTTTGCAACCCCATGGACTGCAACACACCAGGCTTCCCTGTCCATCACCATCTCCCTGAGTTTGCCCAAGTTCATGTTCATTGCATCAGTGATGCTGTCCAGCCATCTCATCCTCTGATGCTCTCTTCTTCTGACTTCAATCTTTCCCAGCATCAGAGTCTTTTCCAATGTGTCGGCTATTTGCATTGGATGACCAAAATATCGGAGCTTCAGCTTCAGCATTAATCTTTCTAGTGGATATTCAGGGTTTATCTCCCTTAAGATTGACTGATTTGATCTCCTTGCTGTCCAACGGACTTTCAGTAGTCCTCTCTAGCATCACAGTTTGAAGGCATCAATGCTTTGGCATTCTGCCTTCTTTACACTCCAGATCTCACAACCATATGTGACCACTGGGAAGGCCATAACCTTGGTTATACAAACCTTTCTCGGCAAAGTAATGTCTGCTTTTCAGCATGCTGTCTAGGTTTGTCATCACTTTCCTGCCAAGAAGTAATGTTCTTCTGATTTCATGACTGTAGTCACTGTCCACAGTGGTTTTGGAGCCCAAAAAGAGGAAATCTGTCAGTACTTCCACAGTTCCCCTGCTATTTGCTATGCAGTAATGGGGCAAGTTGCCATGGTCTTAGTTTTTGTTAATACTTAGCCTTAAGCTGGCTCTTTAACTCTCCTCCTTCACCCTCATCAAGAAGCTCTTTAGTGCCTCTTTGCTTCCTGCCATTAGAGTAATATCATCTACATCTCTGAGGTTGTTGATATTTCTCCTGCCTATCTTGATTCCAGCTTGTAACTCATCCAGCCTGGCGTTTCTCATTATGTGCTCAGCAAACAGGTTAAACAAACATAGTGAGAGCAGACAACCCTGTCATACTCCTTTCTCGATCTTGAACCAATCAGTTGTCTCATACAGGGTTCTAACTGTTGTTTCTTGATTCGCATACAGGTTTCTCAGGAGATAGGTAAGACTATCTGGTATTTCCATCTCTCTAAGAGCTTTCTGGAACTCTCTTGCTTTTTCCATGATCCAGCGGATGTTGGCAATTTGATCTCTGGTTTCTCTGCCTTTTCTAAAACCAGCTTGAACATCAGCAAGTTCAGGTTCCCATATTGCTGAAGCCGGGCTTGGAGACTTTTGAGCATTACTTTACTAGCTGCCATCTAAGGGGTTGCAAAAAGTCGGACACGACTGAAGTGACTTAGCAGGTTACTAGCATGTGAGATGAGTGCAATTGTGTGGTAGTTTGAGCATTCTTTGGCATTGCCTTTCTTTGGGATTGGAATGAAAACTGACCTTTTCCAGTCCTGTGGCCACTGCTGAGTTTTCCAAATATGCTGGCATATTGAGTGCAGCACTTTCACAGCATCATCTTTCAGGATTTGAAATAGCTCAACTGGAATTCCATCCCCTCCACTAGCTTTGTTCGTAGTGATGCTTTCTAAGGCCCACTTGACTTCACATTCCAGGATGTCTGGCTCTAGGTGAGTGATCACACCATCGTGATTATCTGGGTCGTGAAGATCTTTTTTGTACAGTTCTTCTGTGTATTCTTGGCATCTCTTCTTAATATCTTCTGCTTCTGTTAGGTCCAGACCATTTCTGTCCTTTATCGAGCCCATATTTGCATGAAATGTTCCCTTGGTATCTCTAATTTTCTTGAAGAAATCTCTAGTCTTTCCCATTCTGTTCTTTTCCTCTATTTCTTTGCATTGATCACTGAAGAAGGGTTTCTTATCTCTTCTTGCTATTCTTTTAAACTTTGCATTCAGATGCTTATATCTTTCCTTTTTCTCCTTGGCTTTTCATTTCTCTTCTTTCACAGCTATTTGTAAAGCCTCCCCAGATAGCCATTTTGCTTTCTTGCATTTCTTTTCCATGGGGATGGTCTTGATCCCTGTCTCCTGTACAATGTCATGAACCTGATTCCATAGTTCACCAGGCACTCTATGTATCAGAGCTAGGCCCTTACATCTATTTCTCACTTCCACTGTATAATCATAAGGGATTTGATTTAGGTCATACCTGAATGGTCTAGCGGTTTTCCCTGTTTTCTTCAATTTCAGTCTGAATTTGGTAATAAGGAGTTCATTTCTGCTTTATTGACTATGCCAAAGCCTTTGACTGTGTGGATCACAATAAACTGTGGAAAATTCTGAAAGAGATGGGAATATCAGACCACCTAACCTGCCTCTTGAGAAATCTGTATGCAGGCCAGGAAGCAACAGTTAGAACTGGACATGGAACAACAGACTGGTTCCTAATAGGAAAAAGGAGTACATCAAGGCTGTATACTGTCACCCTGCTTATTTAACTTCTATGCAGAGTGCATCATGAGAAACGCTGGACTGGAAGAAACACAAGCTGGAATCAAGATTGACGGGAGAAACATCAATAACCTCAGACATGCAGATGACATCACCCTTATGGCAGAAAGTGAGGAGGAACTAAAAAGCCTCTTGATGGAAATGAAAGAGGAGAGTGACAAAGTTGGCTTAAAGCTCAACATTCAGAAAATGAAGATCATGGCATCCTGTCCCATCACTCCATGGGAAATAGATGGGGAAACAGGGGAAACAGTGGAAACAGTGTCAGACTTTATTTTGGGGGGTTCCAAAATCACTGCAGATGGTGATTGCAGCCATGAAATTAAAAGACGCTTACTCCCTGGAAAAAAAGTTATGACCAATCTAGATAGTATATTCAAAAGCAGAGACAGTACTTTGCCAACTAAGGTCTGTCTAGTCAAGGCTATGGTTTTTCCAGTAGTCATGTATGGTTGTGAGAGTTGGACTTTGAAGAAGGCTGAGCGCCGAAGAATTGATGCTTTTGAATTGTGGTGTTGGAGAAGACTCTTGAGAGTCCCTTGGACTGCAAGGAGATCCAACCAGTCCATTCTGAAGGAGATCAGCCCTGGGGTTTCTTTGAAAGGAATGATGCTAAAGCTGAAACTCCAGTACTTTGGCCACCTCATGCGAAGAGTGGTCTCATTGGAAAAGACTTTGATGCTGGGAGAGATTGGGAGCAGGAGGAGAAGGGGATGACAGAGGATGAGATGGCTGGATGGCATCACTGACTCGATGGACATGAGTCTGAGTGAACTCCGGCAGTTGGTGATGGACAGGGAGGCCTGGGGTGCTGCGATTCATTGGGTCGCAAAGAGTCAGACACGACTGAGCGACTGAAATGAACTGAAGAGCTTTCTACAGTTTGTTATGATCCACACAGTCAAAGGCTTTAACATAGTTAATGAAACAGAGGTCGATGATTTTTCTGAAATTCTCTTGCTTTCTCTATAATCCAGAGAATGTTGGAAATTTGATCTCTAGTTCCTCTTCCTTTTCTAAATCCAGTTTGGAGACCTGGAAGTTCTTGGTTTGCATAATGTTGAAGCCTAGCATGCACGATTTTGAACATAACCTTATTAACATGGGAAATAAGTGCAATTGTCTGATGGTTAGCACATTCTTTGGTGCTATCCTTCCTGGGAATTGAGATGAAGATTGAACTTATAGCCCTGTGGCCACTGCTAGGTCTTCCAGATTTGCTGACACAATGAATGCAAAACCTTGATGCATCATCTTTTAGGGATTTGAATAGTTCTGATGTAATTTCATTGCATTAACTAGCTTTATTAATAGCAGTGCTTTTTAATGACCACTTGACTTCGCATTCCAGAATGTCTGGCTCTGGATGACTAACGATACCATTGTAGTAATCTGGCTCATTAAGATCTTTTTTAGACAGTTCTTCCATGCATTCTTTCCATATCTTCTTGATTTTTTCAGCATCTACTAGGTCCCTACCCTTTTCATCATTTATTGTGTCCATATTTGGGTGGAATGCTCCCTTGATGTTCCCAATTTTCATGAAGAGATCTTTAAGCTTTCCCTTTTTGTTGTTTTCTTATATTATTACACATTGTTCATTGAAGAAGGCTTTTTTGTCTTTTTAAGCTATTTTTTGGAACTCTACATTTAATTCGATGTACCTTTCCCTCTCTCCCTGCTTTTAACTTCTCTTCATTCTCCCACTATTTGTAAGGCCTCCTCAGGTAATCACTTTGCCTTTTTGCCTTTCTTTTTCTTTGGGATGGTTTTGTTCACTGCCTCCTGTACAATATTTTGGACCTCTGACCATAGTTCTTCAGGCACACTGTTAACTAGATCTAGTCCCTTGAATATATTTGTTACCTCTGCTGTGAATTCATACAGGATTTGATTTAAGTCATACCTGGCTGGTCTATTGTTTTATCAATTTTCTTTAGTTTAAGCCTACATTTTGCTATGAGAAGCTGATGATCTGTGCCACAGTCAGCTCCAGGTATTGTTTTTGCTGAGTTTATACAGCTTCTCCATCCTTGGCTACAAATAATGTAATCAGTTTTATATCAACACTTGTGACTGACAAGGGCTTAATTTCCAAAGTATTCATACAGCTCATACAACTCAGCAACAGAATAAGCAAACAACTGAATCTAAAAAGTGGGCTAAGAACTAAATAGACATTTTTCCAAGGAAGACATTCAGATGGCCAATGAGCACGTGAACAGAAGCTCAACATCACTCATTTTTTGGGAATCTTTTTTCAATTTTGGAGGTTCCTCAAAAACTAAAAGTAGATTTTCCATAATATCCAGCGATATCACTCCTCAGCATATATTTGGACAAACTACAATTCATAAAGATATATGCATGCCTATGTTTATAGTAGCACTATTCACATTAGCCAAGGCATGGAAACAACCTACGTGTCCATTGACAGATGAATGGATAAAGAAGATGTGGTATATACACACCAGAATATTACTGAGCCATGAAGAAGAATGAAATACTCCCATTTACAGTAATGTGCATGAACCTAGAGTTTACCATACTAAGTGAATTAAGTCAGAAATATAAAGAAAAATACCATATGGTATTGGAATCTAAAATATCTAAAACAGATGACCCTATCTATAAAATAGAAAGAGACTCACAGACATAGAGAACAGACTTGTGTTTGCCAAAAAGAAGTGGAGGGAATGAAGGAGTGTTGAAATGGTAGTTTGGTGTTAGTAGATACAAACCATTATGTATAGAATGGATAAATAATAAGGTCCTACTGTATAACACAGGATTTATATTTAATATCCTGTGATAAACCATAATCCAAAAGAATTTTACAGAGAATGTGTATGTATGTATAACTTAGTTTTCTGTACAGCATAAATTAACAGAACATTGCAAATCAATAATACGTCATTGAAAAAAGACCACGAATAGCAAACATTGACAAGAATGTGCAGAAAGGAGAACCCTCATACATTTTGGGACTTCCCCAGTGGCTCAGTGGTAAAGAATCCACCTGCCAATGGAGAAGCTGCAGGAGACATTGGTTCAATCCCTGGGTTGGGGAGATCCCCTGGAGTAGGAAATGGCAACCCACTCCAGTATTCTGTCCTGGAGAATCCCATGGACAGAGAAGCCTGGTGGGCTACAGTCCTTGGGGTCACAAAGAGTCAGACATGACTGAGAAAGCATGCATGTATACAATTTGCGGGGAATGTACTTTGGTGCAGCCATCATAGAGAACAGTATGGAGGTTTCTAAACAACTAAAAATAGAACTACCATAAGACCCAGAAATTCCACTTCTGGAGATTTATTTGACAGAAAAAGAAATACTAATTAGAAAAGATACATGCACCCCAATGTTCATAGTAACATTATTTACCATTGCCAAGATATGGAAACAACCTAAATGTTCATCAAGAAATGAATGGATAAAGAAGATGTGAGATATTATTCTATATGAAAAATGAAATTTTGCTACTTGCAGCATCATGGATGGACTTGTAGAGTGAAATAAGTCAGGCATGGAAAGACAAATACTGTACACTATCAATTATTTATGGAATCTGAAAATAAAACAGCCAAAGGTAACAAAAATAGGCTCAAAGATGTAGAGAACAAACTAATGATTACCAGTGGGGAAGAGGGGGAGGAGCAAGCTAAGGGTAGGGGAATAAAAGGTATAAACTACTGTGTATAAAATAAATAAAGTAAAAATATTGTACAACATTGACAACAGCCAGTATTTTATAATAAATATGAAATGGAATGTAACTTTTAAAAATTGTCAATCACTGTTAACTCTGGGAGTTGGTGATGGACAGGGAGGCCTGGCGTGCTGCGATTCATGGGGTCACAAAGAGTCGGACACAACTGAGCGACTGAACTGAACTGAACTGATATTATACACCTGAAACATATAATATTGCACATCAACTATATCAATAAAAACATATCTACATGCATAAATGGATTTCATTATAATCCCATTTGAAGCATTTTTAGTTTTTAATTTTTTAAACTTTTAATTTCATATTGGAGTATGTAGCCAATTAACAATGTTGTGATAGTTTCAGGTGGGTAGCAAAGAGACTCAACCATACATATACAGTTATCCAAATAGAAATGTAAACATTCAGGTGTGCATTGTGCACAATATCAAGGGAAATGATGAGGAAATATGTTAGCAACCAACTATAGGGAGCTGAACTGAGGAAGTATAAGCTGGTAAGAGATTTATCATACTTGTAAAAACGAAGTACTAAGCCAACAGAAGAGGGGAGTCCTGAAACATAACAGTTCACACAACCAAACTTCCCAATGGTGAAAAAACCACTGCCTCAAAAAGTGAATGAGGGTAAAGATGACAATGGAATTAAGAGAGTTCTAACCTGTGGGGCGGCAGCTGAGAGGAGCTACCCCGCATCCAAGGTTAGGGGTGGGGGCCGGGAGGAGCAACCCCAAGTCCAAGGAGCAGTGGCTGCGTGAGCACAGGAGGGCCTAGAGGAGCTATTCCACGTTCGAGGTCAGGAGGGGCAGTGGTGAGGAGATACCCCTCATCCAAGGTAAGGAGCAGCAGCAACACTTTGCTGGAGCAGCCGTGAAGAGATAACCCAAGTTCAAGGTAAGAGAAACCCAAGTAAGATGGTAGGTGTTGCAAGAAGGCATCAGACAGCAGATACACTGAAACCATAATCATAAAAATTTAGTCAATCTGGTCACACTAGGACCACAGCCTTGTCTAACTCAATGAAACAGCCATGCCCCTGGGGCCACCCAAGATGGGTGGGTCATGGTGGAGAGGTCAGACAGAATGTGGTCCACTGGAGAAGGGAATGGCAAACCACTTCAGTATTCTTGCCTTCAGAACCCCATGAACTCTATGAAAAGGAAAAAATGATAGGATACTGAAAGAGGAACTCCCCAGGTGAGTAGGTGCCCATTATGCTACTGGAGATCAGTGGAAAAATAACTCCAGAAAGAATGAAGGGATGGAGACAAAGCAAAAAAAAAAAAAAAAAAACAAAAACCAACCCAGTTGTGGATGTGACTGGTGATAGAAGCAACGTTTGATGTTGTAAAGAGCAATATTGCATAGGAACCTGGAATATCAGGTCCATGAATCAAGGCAAAGTGGAAGTGGTCAAGCAGGAGATGGCAAGAGTGAATGTCGACATTCTAGGAATCAGTGAACTGAAATGGACTGGAATAGGAGAATTTAACTCAGAAGACCATTATACCTAATACTGTGGGCAAGAATCCCTCAGAAGAAATGGAGTAGCCATCATGGTCAACAAAAGAGTCCGAAATGCAGTACTTGGATGAAATCTCAAAAAAGACAGAATGATCTTCGTTTGTTTCCAAGGCAAACCATTCAATGTCAAAAATAATCCAAACTATGCCCCAACGGGTAATGCTGAAGAAGCTGAAGTTGAACGGTTTTATGAAGACCTACAAGACCTTTTAGAACTAACACCCCCCCAAAAAATGTCCTTTTCATTCTAGGGGACTGGAATGCAAAAGTAGGAAGTCAAGAAACACCTGCAGTAACAGGCAAATTTGGCCTTGGAATAAGGAATGAAGCAGGGCAAAGACTAACAGAGTTTTGCCAGGAAAATGCACTGGTCATAGCAAACACCCTCTTCCAACAACACAAGAGAAGACTCTACACATGTACATCACCAGATGGTCAACACCAAAATCAGACTGATTATATTCTTTGCAGCCAAAGATGGAGAAGCTCTATACAGTCAACAAAACCAAGACCAGGAGCTGACTGTGGCTCAGATCAACTCCTTATTACCAAATTCAGACTGAAATTGAAGAAAGTAGGGAAAACCACTAGACCATTCAGGTATGACCTAAATCAAATCCCTTATGATTATACAGTGGAGTGAGAAATAGATTTAAGGGACTAGATCTGATAGATAGAATGCCTGATGAACTATGGATGGAGGTTTGTGACATTGTACAGGAGACAGGAATCAAGACCATCCCCAAGAAAAAGAAAGGCAAAATGGTTGTCTGAGGAGGCCTTACAAATAGCTGTGAAAAGATGAGAAGTGAAAAGCCAAGGAGAAAAGGAAAGATAAAAGCATCTGAATGCAAAGTTCCAAAGAATAGCAAGAAGAGATAAGAAAGCCTTCCTCAGAGATCAATGCAAAGAAATAGAGGAAAAGAACAGAATGGGAAAGATGAGAGATTTCTTCAAGAAAATTAGAGATACCAAGGGAACATTTCATGCAAAGATGGGCTCGATAAAGGACAGAAATGGTATGGACCTAACAGAAGCTGAAGATATTAAGAAGAGGTGGCAAGAATACACAGAAGAACTGTACAAAAAAGATCTTCACAATCAAGATAATCACGATGGTGTGATCACTCACCTAGAGCCAGACATCCTGGAATGTGAAGTCAAGTGGGCCTTAGAAGCATCAGTACAAACAAAGATAGTGGTGGTGATGAAATTCCAGTTGAGCTGTTTCAAATCCTGAAAGATGATGCTCTGAAAGTGATGCAATCAATATGCCAGCACATTTAGAAAACTCAGCAGTGACCACAGGACTGGAAATAGTCAGTTTTCATTCCAATCCCAAAGATAGGCAAAGCCAAAGAATGCTCAAGCTACTGCACAATTGCACTGATCTCACATGCTAGTAAAGCAATGCTCAAAATTCTCCAAGCCAGGTTTCAGCAATACGTGAGCTGTGAAATTCCAGATGTTCAAGCTGGTTTTAGGAAAGGCAGAGGAACCAGAGATCAATTTGCCAACATCTGTTGGATCATCGATAAAGCAAGAGAGTTCCAGAAAAACATATATTTCTGCTTTATTGACTACTCCAAAGCCATTGACTGTGTGGATCACAATAAACTGTGGAAAATTCTGAAAGAGATGGGAATATCAGACCACCTGACCTGCCTCTTGAGAAATCTGTATGCATGTCAGGAAGCAACAGGTAGAACTGGACATGGAACAAGAGACTGGTTCCAAATAGGAAGAGGAGTATGCCAAGGCTGTATATTTTCACCCTGCTTATTTAACTTATAGGCAGGGTACATCATGAGAAACGCTGGGCTGGAGGAAACACAAGCTGGAATCAAGACTGCTGGGAGAAATATCAATAACCTCAAATATGCAGATGATACCACCCTTGTGACAGAAAGTGAAGAGGAAGTAAAAAGCCTTTTGATGAAAGTGAAAGTGGAGAGTGACAAAGTTGGCTTAAAGCTCAACATTCAGAAAATGAAGATCATGGCATCCGGTCCCATCACTTCATGGGAAATAGATGGGGAAACAGTATCAGACTTTATTTTTTGGGGCTCCAAAATCACTGCAGATGGTGATTGCAGCCATGCAATTAAAAGACGCTTACTCTTTGGAAAAAAAGTTATGACCAACCTAGACAGAATATTGAGAAGCAGAAACAATACTTTGACAACAAAGGTCTGTCTAGTCAAGGCTATAATTTTTCCAGTGGTCATGTATGGATGTGAGAGTTAGACTGTGAAGAAAGCTGAGCGCTGAAGAAGTGATGCTTTTGAACTATGGTGTTGGAGAAGACTCTTGAGAGTCCCTTGGACTGCAAGGAGATTCAACCAGTCCATTCTGAAGGAGATCAGCCCTGGGATTTCTTTGGAAGGAATGATGCTAAAGCTGAAACTCTAGTACTTTGGCCACCTCATCCTAAGAGTTGACTCACTGGAAAAGACTCTGATGCAGAGGGATTAAGGGCAGGAGGAGAAGGGGACGACCGAGGATGAGATGGCTGGATGGCATCACTGACTCGATGGACATGAGTCTGAGTGAACTCTGGGAATTGGTGATTGACAGGTAGTCCTGGCATGCTGCGATTCATGGGGTTTAAAGAGTAGGACACGACTGAGCGACTAAACTGAACTGAACCTGTGATCTTCCCTCACTTCATGGAGCCAGGTGATTTCTCTCATAGCAGCAGAAATCAAATATTTTGTTTTCCCTTAAGGATAACATATATTTCTTCATTAAGAAACATTTGCATCAGTTTGGAATTGATGAACTCTTAGTTTTTGCTTTTCTAATTTCTTTGTCTCCACTTCAGTTCTAAATGACAATCTTGCTGTACAGTGTCCTAGGTAATTTTTTTTTCTTTTCATCACTTTCCATGAACAAATGAGTGAATAAAGAACATGTGAAAAGTTATACAATGGAATAGTATTCAGATATAAAAAAGATTGAGATTCTGTCATTTGCATGGAAGCAATCTAGAGATTAATATGTTTAGTGGCATAAGTCAGCTAAGTACTCCAAGCTATCACATGTGGTATTTAAAAATATATCACATATATGCATATAAGAAAACAAAATGGACTCACAGGTATAGAGAACAAACTAGTGGTACTCACTAGGGAGATGGAAATAGGTGGGATGAGGTTTGGGCTAAGAAGCACAAAATGCTATATATAAAGTAGATAAGCAACAAAGATATATAGCACAGAGAAATAAAGACATTATTATTATAACTTTAATTGAATATAGTCTACAAAATATTGAATCAATATGTTGTATATGTGAAACTAATATAGTATTATAGATCAACTATACTTCGATAGGGCTTCCCTAGTGGATAAGATGATAAAGAATCTGCCAGCAATGCAGGACACATGTGTTTGATTCCTGGGTCAGGAAGATACCCTTGAGAAGAGAATGGCTATACATTCTAGTATTCTTGATTGGATAATTCCATGAACAGAAGAGCCCGGTGGGGTATGTCCAGGAGGTCCCAAATAACTGGACACGACTTAGCGGCTAACACTTTCACTTTTCATAGTTCAGAGAAAGCAAATTATGCTTTAGATATAGTGAAGAACGAGAAGAAAAGACATCAACTAAAAATTTAAAAATTGAATGTTGAGCCTCCAACTGACTCCAAAGACTAACTAAACTTAGACATCTTAGGGAGAGAAGATATTTACCTTGGGAATGTGACTGAATTAAGAGAAAATATCTGAAGATATCAGCATCAAATCTTTCCCAATGAAACCTCTATTAGTCTGTGAAGCCCAGATTTGAAAATTTCCACACACTCATGGAACTTCTAAAGTCTCAGTTAACCATTTTTTTTTAAAAACTATTTTTAGTTTTTTTAAAAGTAATTTAAGAATAATTGTTTTACAATATTACATTGGTTTCTGCCATACATCAATATGAATTAGCTATAGGTACAAATACGTCCCCTCTCTCTTGAACCTCCCTCCCATTGCTTCCCACCCCTTTATGTTGTTATAGAGCCCTGGTTTGAGTTCCCTGAGTCATACAGCAAATTTCCATTGACTATCTATTTTACATATGGTAGTGTATATGCTTACATGCTACTCTCTACATTTTTTCCCACCCTCTGTTTCCTACCCCTGCCCATGTCCATAAGTCTGTTCTCTATGTCTGAGTCTCCATGGCTGCACTGCCAATAGGTTCAACAGTACCATCTTTTCAGATTCCATATAGATGCATTAATATATGATTTTTTTTCTCTTTCTGACTTACTTCACTCTGTATTATAGGCTATAGGTTCATCTACCTCATTAGAATTGACTCAAATGAATTCCTTTTTATGGCCAAATAATATTCCATTTTATATATGTACCACAGTTTCTTTATCCATTTACCTGTCAATGGACATCTAGGTTGCTTTCATGTCCTAGCTATTGTAAATAGTGCTGCAATGACATTGAGGTACATGTGTCTTTTTAACTTTTGGTTTCTTTAGGATATGTGACCAGTAGTGGGATTACTGGCTTCCCACGTGGCACTAGTGGTAGAAAACCTACTTGCCAATGCAAGAGATATAAGATATGCAGACTCAATCCTTGGGTCACAAAGATCTCCTGAAGGAAGGCATACAAATCCACTCAAGTATTGTTCCCTGGAGAATCCCATGGACAGAGGAGTCTGGTGGGCAATAGGGTCTATAGGGTCGCAAAGAGCTGTAAATGACTGAAGTGATGCAGCAGCAGCATGGTAGTTTTACTCCTAGTTTTTAAAGCAATCTCCATACTGTCTTTCATAGTGGATGTATCAATTTATATTCCCATCAACAATGCAAGGGGTTTGGTTCCCTTTTCCCTACACCCTCTCCAACATTTATTGTAGATTTTTTGATGATGGCCATTCTGACCAGTGTGAGGTGATACCTTCTTGTAGTTTGGATTTTCATTTCTCATGTCTTTATTAGCCATCTGTATGCCTTACTTGAAGAAATGTCTCTTTAGGTATTCTGCTCACTTTTTGATTGGGTTGTTTATGTGTTATTGAGTTGCATAAACTGCTAGCATATTTAGGAAATTAATCATTTATCAGTTGTTTCATTTGCTATTATTTTTTTTTCCCATTTAAGGGCTGTCTTTTCACCTTGTTTAGAGGTTCATTTGCTGTGCAAAATATTTTAAGTTTAATTAGGTCCCAATAGTTTATTTTTGCTTTTATTTCCATTACTCTAGAAGGTGAGTCGTGGAAGACCTTGCTATGATTTATGTCATACAATATTCTGCCTCTGTTTTCCTCTAAAAAATTTACATTCTGGTCTCATATTTAGGTTTTAATCCATTTTGAGCGTATCTTTGTGTATAGTGTTAGGAAATCTTCTAATTTCAATTTTTTTTTTACACATAGTTGTCCAGTTTTACCATCACCATATACTGAAGAGATCATCTCTTCCCCATTGAATATTCTTGCCTCCTTTGTCAAAGAAAAGGTACCCATAGGTGTGTGTGTTTATCTCTGGACTTTCTGTCTTGTTCCATTGGTCTATATATCTGCTTATGTGCCAACAACATACTGTCTTGATAACTGTAGCTTTGTAGTATAGTCTGAAGTCAGGAGGGTTGATTCCTCTAACTCAATTTTTCCTCAAGATTGCTTTGGCTATTCGTGGTCATTTGTGTTTCTATATGAATTGTGAAATTTTTTTCTAGTTCTTTGAAAAATGCCATTGATAATTTGATAGCGATCACATTGAATCTATAGATTATATTTCGTTCAGTTCAGTTCAGTCGCTCAGTCTTCTCTGACTCTTTGCGACCCCAAGAAGGCCTCCCTATTCATCACCAACTACCGGACTTCACTCAGATTCACGTCCATTGAGTCAGTGATGCCATCCAGCCATCTCATCCTCTGTCGTCCCCTTCGCCTCCTGCCCCCAGTCACTCCCAGCATCAGAGTCTTTTCCAATGAGTCAAATATTCACATGAGGTGGGCAAAGTACTGGAGTTTCAGCTTTAGCATCATTCCTTCCAAAGATTCCCAGGGTTGATCTCCTTCAGAATGGACTGGTTGGATCTCCTTGCAGTCCAAGGGACTCTCAAATCTTCTCCAACACCACAGTTCAAACGCATAAATTCTTCGGCACTTAGCCTTCTTCACAGTCCAACTCTCACATCCATACATGACTACTGGAAAAACCATAGCCTTGACTAGACGGACCTTAGTCGGCAAAGTAATGTCTCTGCTTTTGAATATACTATCTAGGATGCTCATAACTTTTCTTCCAAGGAGTAAGCGTCTTTTAAATTCATGGCTGCAATCACCATCTGCAGTGATTTTGAAGCCCCCCAAAATAAAGTATGACATTGTTTCCACTGTTTCCCCATCTATTTGCCATGAAGTGATGGGACCGGATGCCATGATCTTTGTTTTCTGAATGTTGAGCTTTAAGCCAACTTTGTCACTCTCCTCTTTCACTTCCATCAAGAGGCTTTTTAGTTCCTCCTCACTTTTTGCCATAAGGGTGGTGTCATCTGCGTATCTGAGGTTATTTATATTTCTCCCAGCAATCTTGATTCCAGCTTGTGTTTCTTCCAGTCCACCGTTTCTCATGATGTACTCTGCATAGAAGTTAAATAAGCAGGGTGACAATATACAGCCTTGACGTACTCCTTTTCCCATTTGGAACCAGTCTGTTCTTCCATGTCCAGTTCTACCTGTTGCTTGCTGACCTGCATACAGATTTCTCAAGAGGCAGGTCAGGTCGTCTGGTATTCCCATCTCTCTCAAAATTTTCCACAGTTTATTGTGATCCACACAGTCAAAGGCTTTGGCATAGTCAATAAAGCAAAAATAGATGTTTTTCTGGAACTCTCTTGCTTTTTCCATCATCCAGCAGATTGTTGGCAATTTTATCTCTGGTTCTTCTGCCTTTTCTAAAACCACCTTGGACATCAGGAAGTTCACAGCT
Source organism: Budorcas taxicolor (assembly GCF_023091745.1). Classification (NCBI taxonomy): domain Eukaryota; kingdom Metazoa; phylum Chordata; class Mammalia; order Artiodactyla; family Bovidae; genus Budorcas; species Budorcas taxicolor. Next base: position 83,727,996 of record NC_068935.1, on the reverse strand, counting down.
CATGTATTGCTGAAGCCTGGCTTGGAGAATTTTGAACATTACTTTACTAGCATGTGAAATCACTGCAATTGTGCAGTAGTTTGAGCATTCTTTGGTATTGCCTTTCTTTGGGATTGGAATGAAAACTAAACTTTTCCATTCCTGTGGCCACTGCTGAGTTTTCCAAATGTGCTGGCATATTGAGTGCAGCACTTTCACAGCATCAACTTCCAGGATTTGAAATAGCTCCACTGGAATTCCATCACCTCCACTAGCTTTGTTCGTAGTGATGCTTTCTAAGGCCCACTTGACTTCACATTCCAGGATGTCTGGCTCTAGGTGAGTGATCACACCATTGTGATTATCCAGGTCATGAAAATCTTTTTTGTACAGTTCTTCTGTGTATTCTTGCCACCTCTTCTTGATATCTTCTGCTTCTGTTAGGTTCATACCATTTCTGTCCTTTATCGAGCCCATCTTTGCATGAAATGTTCCCTTGGTATCTCTAATTTTCTTGAAGAGATCTCTCATCTTTCCCATTCTGTTCTTTTCCTCTATTTCTTTGCATTGATCTCTGAGGAAGGCTTTCTTATCTCTTCTTGCTATTCTTTGGAACTCTGCATTCAGATGCTTATATCTTTCCATTTCTCTTCTGCATTTCGCTTCTGTTTTTTTCACAGCTGTTTGTAAGGCCTCCACAGACAGCCATTTTGCTTTTTTGTAGTTCTTTTCCATGGGGAAGATCTTGATCCCTGTCTCCTGTACAATGTCACAAACCTTATTCCATAGTTCATCAGGCACTCTATCTATCAGATCTAGGCCCTTAAATCTATTTCTCACTTCCATTGTATAATCATAAGGGATTTGATTTAGGTCATACCTGAATGGTCTAGTGGTTTTCCCTACTTTCTTCAATTTCAGTCTGAATTTGGCAATAAGGAGTTGATGATCTGAGCCACAGTCAGCTCCTGGTCTTGCTTTTGTTGACTGTGTAGAGCTTCTCCATCTTTGGCTGCAAAGGATATAATCAATCTGATTTTGGTGTTGACAATCTGGTGATGTCCATGTGTAGAGTCTTCTCTTGTGTTGTTGGAAGAGGGTGTTTGCTAAAACCAGTGCATTTTTTGGCAAAACTCCTTTAGTCTTTGCCCTGCTTCATTCCGCATTCCAAGGCCGAATTTGCCTGTTACTGCAGGTGTTTCTTGACTTCCTACTTTTGCATTCCAGTCCCCTAGAATGAAAAGGACATCTTTGGGGTGTTAGTTCTAAAAGTCTTGTAGGTCTTCATAGAACCGTTCAACTTCAGCTTCTTCAGCATTACTGTTTGGGGCATAGACTTGGATTACTGTGATATGGAATGGTTTGCCTTGGAAACGAACAGAGATCATTCTGTCGTTTTTAAGATGCATCCAAGTACTGCATGTTGGACTCTTTTGTTGACCATGATGGCTACTCCATTTCTTCTGAGGGATTCCTGCCCACAGTAGTAGATGTAATGGTCATCTGAGTTAAATTCACCCATTCCAGTCCATTTTAGTTCACTGATTCCTAGAATGTCGGCGTTCAGTCTTGCCATCTCCTGTTTGATCACTTCCACTTTACCTTGATTCATGGACCTGACATTCCAGGTTCCTATGCAACATTGCTCTTTACAGCATTGGATCTTGCTTCTCTCACCAGTCACATCCACAGCTGGGTGTTGTTTTTGCTTTGGCTCCATCCCTTCATTCTTTTTTGAGTTATTTCTCCAGTGATCTCCAGTAGCATATTGGGCACCTACTGACCTGGGGAGTTCCTTTTTCAGTATCCTATCATTTTGCCTTTTCATACTGTTCATGGTGTTCTCAAGGCAAGAATACTGAAGTGGTTTGCCATTCCCTTCTCCAGTGGACTACATTCTGTCAGACCTCTCCACCATGACCCGCCCATTTTGGCTTTCCCCAGGGGCATGGCTTTGTTTCATTGAGTTAGACGAGGCTGTGGTCCTAGTGTGATTAGATTAACTAGTTTTCTTTGAGTAATATAGTCATTTTCACAACATTCTTTCTTCCAACCCAAGAGCATAGAATATCTCTCCATCTGCTTATGTTGTCTTTAATTTCTTTCATCAGTGTCTTATAGTTTTCTGTATACAGCTCTTCTGTCTTTTAAGTAGATTTATTCCTAGATATTTTATTCTTTTTTTTTGCAATGGTAAATTGGATTGATTCCTTAATTTCCCTTTCTGATTTTTCGTTGTTAGTATATAGGAATGCAAGGGATTTCTGTGTATTGACTCTGTACATAACAACTTTACTAAATTCACTGATTAGCTCTAGCAACTTTGTGATAGTATCTTTAAGATTTTCTATTTATAGTATCCTGTCATCTTCAAATAGTGAGTGTTTAGCTTCTCCTTTTCCAATCTGCATTCCTTTTATTTCTCTTTCTTCTCTGATTGTCATAGGTAGGACTTCCAAATCTATGTTGAATAATAGTGGTAAGAATGGACAAACTTTTCTTTTTCCTAATCTTACAGGGAATGCTTTAATTTTTTCACCATTGAGAATAATGTTTCCTGTGGGTTTGTTGTATATGGCCTTTTTAATGTTCCTTCTATGCCCATTTTCTGAAGAGGTTTTTTTTTTATCATAAATGAGTGTTAATTTTTGTTGAAAGGTTTTTTTTTTTTTTTGCATCTATTGAGATTGTCCTATGCTTTTTAATCTTTTAATTTGCTAATATGGTGTATCACATTGGCAGATTGGCATATACTGAAGAATCCATGCATCCTTGGAATAAACGTGATTTGGTCATGGTGTGTGATCTTTCTAAAATGTTGAATTTTGTTTGCTAGAATTTTGTTGAGAATATTTGCATCTATGTTCATCAGTAATATTGACTTGTGATTTCATTTTTTATGATATCTTTGTCTTGTTTTTGTATCAGGTGGCCTTGTAGATTGAGTTTGGAAGTATTCCTTCTTCTGCAGTTTTTTGCAAAATTCTCTAGAGGTTTGATAGAATTTATCTGTAAAGCCATCTGGCCCTGGGATTTTGTTTTTAGGGAGGTTTTTTTTTTTAAATCATAGTCGTGATTTCAATGTTTGTAATTGGCTTGTTCATAATTTATATTTCTTACTGGTTCAGTCTTAGAAGGTTGAACTTTTCTAAGAATCTATTTTCTCTAATTTGTTCATTTTGCTAACAGATAGTTGCTCGTAATAGACTCTTATGATCTTTTGACTTTTTGCATTGTCCGTTGTAACCCCTCTTTTTTTCATCCCTAATTTTGTTGATTTTATTTTAACCACTTTTACATATAAACAGACAAACAACTTTACTACACATTTGAGAAAACCTCTAACATAACAGGCGAACACAGAAAGAAACAAAAATAACAAAAATGAGTAACTTTGTTGTTTTTGCAAAATGAAAAATTTAAGCTCAGAGAACAAGATGGCAGAGGAGTAAGTGGATGTGGAGTACATCTCTCTCCATGGATATGTCAGGAATACACCTTCAGACACAGAAGTGCTTGCATAAGACCAGCTGAGAGATGCAGGAGTACCTGACCACTGGAAAATAATATATAGAACCACACAAAACTCCATAAGATGAAGGAAATAGGGGGAAAAAAGAGGAGAGTTAGTAGGACTTGACCTGCCCTTGGTGGGTTGAGAAACTGAAGCAGGGGTCCGACCTCCCCATTAGGGTAATTGTTTGGAACAGAGGAGAAACATTTGAGACTGAGAGTGAAGAGGCTGATCTGTGACAGTCTAAATGGAACAAGAATCACACAGACAATTCTTGCCACAGCCACACATACCCTGGACAGGGCCACAGGTCCCCTGGAAAGCACAGTAGCTCGGAGCTGGAGCATAAGGATTGTGGAGCAATCCCAGGGCAAAGTCTGCTGTTGACTGTAGGGAGATGGCCTAAGGGGGCATGAGGGAGGACAATGTGGTGGGAAATGCCTGTGGAGGAAAATCAGGCAGCCAGGGAGGCAAGGCAATACTGCTGAGTCATGTGTAGGAGGTTGAACCATCACAGTAGCCTCTGTTTCCTCACATGCCAGTACTGGCAGTTGAACAATAGAAAGAATGGGCTTTCAAGCACCTAAAACACCCAACAACAGAGAAGAACCCCAGCCAGGTGAGCCCTTTTAGGGCCTTATGTGCTGAACACCAGAGTAGGACCCCAGCAAGGGGAGGGAGTCCCTTTATGTTCCTGATGTTCTGAGAAACAGAGAAAGACGAGTCAAAGAGGCCTTCTGATCACCAGCTGCCAGAGGCTAGAAAAAGACTCTGATAGGGCCATAGCTCCTGTGGCTGAGGGAGCCCATGTTCTTGAACACTTGGCACCACCAGGGTCCCCTCGACCTAAAAAGCAGCACCACCTTCACTCGCAATCTTCATTGGGGCAGAGCTTCCACAGGCTTGAAAAAATCCTAATAGCACCATATCTCCTGTGAAAATAGCCACCAGCACTCCTGCACAGCCAGCATTGCAGGGTCCCTGTGATCTAAGCGACTGTGCCACCTCCATGCATGATCCCCACAGGGACAAAACTGTCAGAGGCTAGATAAAGTCCTGTATCTTGCATGCAGGGTCGTTTCAGTCATGTCCAACCATTTGCAACCCTCTGGAATATGGCCTGCCAGACTTCTCTATCTGGGAGATTCTCCACACAAGAATACTGGAGTAGATTGTCATGCCATTCTAGAGCACCGTATTTCCTGCTGCCCTACTCATTGATTCCCCTGAGTACCTGGTGCTTCCAGGGCCCCTGTGACCCAAGCAACTGTGCCATCTTCACACTTGGCCCTCACTGAGGCAGACCCAGGTCCTCCAGGGCAGCCTCAGGAGCAAACCCCTGTGGATGAGCACAGGCAGAGGTGGAGATAAAACCACAGTTGAAATCCAGGGGCACAGTGGCTAAGGAAGAGGACTCAAAACCTTCCCACCAGTGTACTAGCTGCAGAATAAATTCACATGATCAACTAGGCAGACTCTGTGTCTATGGAATATGTAAAAGGACAATGAGAGTTCTCACAAAATAAAATGCACTACTTCTGACAGATGTGGACATTGGAGGCAATAACTCAGAGGAGTAGGACCATATTAGTGTCTGAGTTTCCCCCACGGCCGGTACAGAGACCAGTTCAGTGCTGGAGAGCATACTGGGGAGGCGAGGTGGACTGTGGCTCCCAGCGAGGGAAAGGACTCTGACAGCAGAAACTCAATAAAAAATGTTTATTATTTTTATATTTTGACTTGTTCTGTAGCTGCTTCTGAATTTTTTTCTTTCTTTTCTTCCCCTCTCTGTTGTTGCAGTTGTCAATCTTATGAGTACTATTTAATCTATTTAATCTTTTAGAATTTTTTAAATCATAATTTTCATTTCTGTTATATACTTCTGTCTCTGTGTTGGCCTTTTGTGGTTCTATGGGGTTTTCATTTCTTTTTTCTTTCTTTTTTTTAATTTTAACTTTTAAATGTTTAAAATTTATTATTCTGTTTTTACATTTATTCTTTGTTTGCTTTTCCTGCTGTTCTTTTCTCACTGAAGTTAATCTTTAATATATATACACCTTCTTTATCTATCTCTATTTATCTTTGAATTTTTGTTCTTTCTGTTCTTTCCTTTTCTCACCATATTTGTTAGCTTGCTTTGTTTTCATTGCTTTATTCCCCAGTTGGCACCTCGCTTTAGTTTTGTTTTCAGTCTGTGCTTTTAGTTTGTTTTGAAGTGGTGGGTTTTTGGATTCCTTTGTTCACCAGGTCAATCTATTGTACTTTACTTATTTATTAATTTTTAGATTATTTTTGGTTTTGCTTATTAGTATATATGCATGTGTATATATTCCATTATTTTAGTTATTCTTTTTGCCTGATTTTGTAACTGACATTTGTCTGTGGTGCACCTTTTGTTTCTTATTTTTGTGTACTTGTTTTAATCCCATTGAATGCCATAACAAACCACCTGTGGAATCTCCGTTCTCAGCCAGAGATCAAGCCTTGAGCTTTGGAATGGGAGCACTGACACCAAGAACTAGACTGCCAGAGAACTCCTAATACTAGAGAGTATCAAATAGTGAGAACTCCCAAAAAAGGCAATCACTTCTATATAAGACTTGGTATCATCCAACTGCCAGTAGCACCCTATGCAGGACACCTCATCCAAACAACAAAGAAGAGAAAAATACAAACTCAATCATAAGTAGACAGGATTACTACCTCATTCAGCCATGCCCATCAGAGGAAAAGAAAAAAAATCTCACCTCCTCACACCAGATCCAAAGCATAAGCAACACCCTACACAAAGCTTACACAAATCACTGGACCAACCTTATGAGGGCTGAAACCAAAAGCCCAGGAAAAGGAGACTTCAAACACAATAAGTTAAACAAAATAATGAAAAGGCAGAGAAATACTGTTCAAATAACAGAACAACCTAGAAACACACAAGTCCAAATAAATGAAGAGGAAATAGGCAAACTACCTGAAAAAGAATTCAGAATAATGATAGTAAAGATAATCCAAAATCACTAAAACAGAATGGAGAAAATGCAAGAATCAATAAACAAAGACCTAGAAGAAATAGAGTAGAAACATACAGAGTCAAACAACACAATTATTGAAATTAAAAAAAAAATACACTAGAAGGAATCAATAGCAGAATATCTGAAGGAGAAGAATGGATAACGGAGCTGGAAGACAGAATGGCAGAAATAACCATAGAAGAGCAGAATAAAGTAAAAAGAATGAAAAAAAACTGAGGATAGTCTCAGAGACCTCTGGGACAACATAAAACACACTAACATTCGATCTATAGGGGTCCCAGAAGAGAAAGAGGAAAATAAATGAATAAAGAAAATTCTTGAAGATTTTGTAGTTGAAAATTTCCCCAACATAGGAAAGGAAATAGTCAATCAAGTCCAAGAATTGCAAAGAGTCCTATACAGGATAAACTCAAGGAGAAACACACGAAGAAACATACTAATCAAACTAATAAAGACTAAACACAAAGAAAGAATATTAAATGCAGCAAGGGAAAAAACAAGTAACATGCAAGGGAAACCCCATATGCTTAACAATTGCTCTTTCAGCAGAAACTCTTCAGGCTAGAAGGGAATGGCAGGATATATTTAAAGTACTGAAAGGGAAAAATCTACAACCAAGATTACTCTACCCAGCAAGGATTTCATTCAGATTTGATGGAGAAATATAAAGATTTACAGATAAGCAAAAATTAAGGGAATTAGTACCACCAAACCAGGTTTACAACAAATGGTAAAGGGACTTATATAATAAGAAAATATAAGAGAAGAAAAAGATCTACAAAAACAAACCCCAAACAATTAAGAAAAAATAGGAATATATATATATACATAAAATATATAAATATATATATAATTACCTTTAATGTAAATGGGATAAATGCTCCTACCAAAAGATAAAGACTAGTTGAATGGATATCAAAACAAGCCCCATATATATGCTATCTATAAGAAACCCACTTCAGACCTAAAGACACATATAGACTGAAAGTGAGATGATAGAAAGATATATTCCATGCAAATGGAAATCCAAAGAAAGCTGGAGTAGTAATCCTGTTATCAGACAAAGGGAAAGTCATTCAGTCATGTCTGACTGTTTGTGACCCCATAGACTGTACAGTCCATAGAATTCTCCAGGCTAGAATACTAGAGTGGGTAGCCATTCCTTTCTCAAGAGGATATTTCTAACCCAGGGATCAAACTCAAGTCTCCCGCATTGCAGGTGGATTCTTTACCAGCTAAGCCACCAGGGAACGACAAGCATACAGGAGTGGGTAGACTATTCCTTCTGCAGCAGACCTTCCTGACTCAGAAATTGAACCAGGTTTCCTTCATTGCAGGTTGATTCTTTACCAGCTGAGCTACCAGGGACCTTAAAATAAAGAACATTGTAAGAGACAAGGATGGACACTACATAATGATCAAGGGATCAGTCTAAGAGGAAGACAACAATTGTAAATATCTATTCACCCAACATAGGAGCACTTCAATACCTAAGACAAACACTAACAAACATATAAAGAGAAATTGACAATAACACAATAATAGTAGGAGACTTTAACACTCCACTTACATCAATGGACAGATTATCAAAAGAGAAAATTAATAAGGAAACACAAGCCTCAATGACACATTCGACCAGATGAATCCTGTCGATGTCTTCAGGATATTCTATCCAAATACAGAAGAATAAACTTTCTTCTCAAGTGCACGTCGAAATTCTCCAAGATAGATCACATCTTGTGTCACAAATAAAACCTAAGTAAATTTAAGAAAATTAAAATCATATCAAGCATCTTTTCTTATGACAATGTTATGAGACTAGATATCAATTACAAGAAAAAAAAACCTGTAAAAACATAAACATATGGTATTAAACAATACGTTTCTAAATAACGAACAGGTAACTGAAGAAAACAGAAGGGAAATACAAAATTTTCCAGAATAAGTGATATTAAAAACAAGATGATTCAAAACCTATTTGTTGTTACTGTTTAGTCACTCAGTCGTGACTCTTTACAACTCCATGGATTGCAGCATGGCAGCCTTTGCTGTCATTCACCATCTCCAAGAGCTTACTCAAACTCATGTCCGTGGAGTCACTGATTCTATCCAATTATCTCATCCTCTGTCATCCCCTTCTCCTCTTGCCTTCAATAATTCCCAGAATGAGGGTCTTTTCTCATGTGCCGGCTCTTTGCATCAGGTGGCCAAAGCATTGGAGTTTCAGCATCAAACATTCTAATGAATATTCAGGATTGGTTTATTTAGGATTGACTTCTTTGATCTCCTTGCATTCCAAGGGACTCTCAAGAGTCTTTTCCAGCACCACAGTTCAAAAGGATCAATTCCTCAGTGCTCAGCTTTCTTTATAATCCAACTCTCACATACATATATGAATACTGGAAAAACCATAGCTTTAAATATACGGACCTGTGTCAGTAATGTTATGTCTATGCTTTTCAGTATGCTGTCTAGGTTTGTCATAGCTTTTCTCCCAAGGAGCAAGCATCTTTTAAATTTATGGAGGCAGTCACCATCTTCAGTGACTTTGGAGACCAAGAAAATAAAGTCTGTCACTGTTTCCATTACTTCCCCATCTATTTGCCATGAACTGATGGGACTGGATGCCATGATCTTAGTTTTTGAATGTTGAGTTTTAAGACGTTTTCACTCTCCTCTTTCACGTTCATCAAATGGCTCTTTAGTTCCCCTTTGCTTTCTGCCATAAAGGTGGCATCTGCTTATCTGAGGTTATTGATATTTCTCCTGGCAATCTTGATTCCATCTTGTGCTTCATCCAGCTCAGTATTTCTCATGATATAATCTGAATATACCCATCAGAGGGAAGAGAGAATGAAAACCACAATCACAGAAAATTAACCAAACTGACCACATGGACTACAGCCTAACTCATTGAGCCTGTCTAACTCAATGAAACTATGAGCCATGCTGTGAAGGGCCACCGAAGAAAAATGGGATATTGTGGAGAGTTCTGACAAAACATAGTCCACTGGAGAAGGGGATGGCAAACCATTTCAGTATTCATGCTTTGAGAAACCCATGAACAGTATGGAAAGAAGAAAAGATAGGATGCTGAAAGATGAACTCCCCAGGTCAGTAAGTGTCCAGAATGCTACTGGAGATCAGTGGAGAAATAATTGCAGAAAAAATGAAGAGACAGAGCCAAAGCAAAGACAATACCCAGTTGTGAATGTGACTAGTGATGGAAGTAAAGTCCAATGCTGTAAAGAGCAATATTGCAAAGGAACCTAGAATGTTACATCCATGAATCAAGGCAAATTGGAAGTGGTCAAACAGGAGATAGCAAGAGTGAACATCAACATTTTAGGAATCAGCAAACTAAAATGGACTGGAATGGGTAAATTTAACTCAGATGACCATTACATCTACTATTGTGGGAAAGAATCCCTTAGGAGAAAAGGAGTAGCCATCATAGTCAACATAGAGTCTGAAATTCAGTACTTGGATGCAATCTCAAAAACAAAAGAATGATCTCTGTTCATTTCCAAGGCAAGCCATTCAACATCACAGTAATCCAAGTCTATGCCCGACCAGTAATGCTGAGGAAGCTGACGTTGAATGGTACTACGAAGACCTACAAGACCTTGTAGAACTAACACTCAAAAAAGATGTCCTTTTCATTATAGGGGATTGGAATGCAAAACTAGGAAGTCAAGAGATACCTGGAGTAATGGGCCAATTTAGCCTTCAAGTATTAAATGAAGCAGGTCAAATGCTAACAGAGATTTGCCAAAAGACTGTACTGGTCATAGCAAACACCCTCTTCCAACAACACAAGAGAAGACTACACATGCACATCACCAGATGCTTAATACCGAAATCAGATTGATTAAATTCTTTGCAGCCAAAGATGAAAAATCTCTATATAATTAGTGAAAACAAGACTGGGAGCTGACTGTGGTTCTGATCATGGACTCCTTATTACCAAATTCCAAATTATTTTGAAGAAAGTAAGGAAAACCACTAGACCATTCATATGACCTAAACTCTCTTTAGATTATATAGTAGAAGTGATACATAGATTCAAAGGATTAGATCTGATAGACAGAGGACCTGAAGAACTATGAATGGAGGTTCATGACATTGTACAAGAGACATTGATCGAGACTATCCCCAAGAAAAAGAAATGCAAAAAGGCAAAATGGTTTTCTGAGGAGGCCTTACAAATAGCTGAGAAAAGAAGAGAAGCTGAAGGAAAAGGAGAAAAGGAAAGATATACCCATTTGAATGCAGAGTTCCAAAGAATCATGGAGAAAGATAAGAAAGCCTTTCTCAGTGATCAATGCAAAGAAATAGAGGAAAACAGAATAGGAAAGACTAGAGATCTCTCCAAGAACATTAGAGATACCGAGGAAAGATGGGCAAAAGTTGGGCTAAGATAGGCATCATGCAAAGATGGGCACAATAAAGGACAAAATGGTACGGGCCAACAGAAGCAGAAGATGTTAAGAAGAGGTGGCAAAAATACACAGAAGAACTCTACAAAAAAGATCGTAATGACTCAGATAATCATAATGCTGTGTTCACTCACCTAGAGCCAGACTTCTTGGAGCATGAAGTCAAGTGGGCCTTAAGAAGCATCATGACAAACAAAGCTAGTGGAGGTGATGGAATTTCAGTTGAACGTTTTCAACTACTAAAAGATGATGGATCGCAGACATTCTGACTGGTTTGAAGTGGTACCTCATTGTGGTTTTGATTTGCATTTCTCTAATAATGAGTGATGTTGAGCATATTTTCATGTGTTTGTTAGCCATCCGTATGTCTTCTTTGGAGAAATGTCTATTTAGTTCTTTGGCCCATTTTTTGATTGGGTCGTTTATTTTTCTGGAATTGAGTTGCATAAGTTGCTTGTGTATTTTTGAGATTAGTTGTTTGTCAGTTGTTTCATTTGCCATTATTTTCTCCCATTCAGAAGGGGGTTCATGTTTGGGATCGCATGTACACCAGTGGTGGATTCATGTCAATGTATGGCAAAACCAATACAGTATTGTAAAGTAAAATAAGGTAAAAATAAAAATTAAAAGAAAAGATGATGCTGTGAAAGTGATGCAATTAATATCACAACAAATTTGGAAAACTAAGCAGTGTCCACAGGACTGGAAAAGGTCAGTTTTCATTTCAATCCCAAGGAAAGGCAAGGCCAGAAATGTTCAAACTACTGCACAATTGCACTCATCTCACACGCTATTAAAGTAATGCTCAAAATTCTCTGAGCTGTGCTTCAACAGTACTTGAACGATGAACTTCCAGATGTTCAAGCTGGTTTTAGAAAAAGCAGAGGAACAAGAGATCAAATTGCCAACGTCTGTTGGATCATAGAAGAAGCAAGAGAATTCCAGAAAAAACATCTATTTCTGCTTTATCAACTCTGCCAATGCCTTTGACTGTGTGGATAACAAGAAACTGGAAAATTCTTAAAGAGATAGGAATATCAAACCTTATGATTTGCCTCCTGAGAAATCTGTATGCAGGTCACGAAGCAGCAGTTAGAACTGGACATGGAAGAGCAGACTGGTTCCACATCAGGAAAGAAGTACACCAAGGTTGTGTATGGTCACTCTGCTTATTTAACTTATATGCAGAGTACATCATGCGAAATGCTGGGTTGAATGAAGCACAAGCTGGACTCAAGATTGCTGGGAGAAATATCATTAACCTCAGATATGCAGATGACATCACCCTTACGGTAGAAAGTGAACAAGAACTAAAGAGCCTCTTGATGAAAGTGAAAGAAGAGAGTGAAAAAGTTGGCTTAAAAGTCAACACTCAAAAAACTAAGATCATGGCATCCAGTCCCGTCACTTCATGGCAAGAGAATGGTAAAACAGTGGAAACAGAGTGAGACTTTACTTTTTTTTTGGAGGGTGGGGTGGGAGGTGGGCTCCAAAATCACTTCGTATGGTGACTGCAGCCCTGAAATTAAAAGACACTTTCTCCTTGGAAGAAAAGCTTTAACCAACATAGACAGCATATTAAAAAGTAGAGACATTACTTTGCCAACAAAGTTATGTCTAATCAAAGCTATGGTTTTTCCAGTAGTCATGTATGGATGTGAGAGTTGGACTATAAAGAAAGCTGAGCACCAAAGAATTAATGCTTTTGAACTGTGGGGTTGGATAAGACTCTTGAGAGTCGCTTTGACTGCACAGAGATCCAACCAGTCCATCTTACAGGAAATCAGTTCTGAATATTCTTCCAAGGACTGATGCTGAAGCTGAAACTCCAATAAGTTGGCCACATAATGCGAAGAACTGACTCATTAAAAAAAAAAAAAAATCCTGATGCTAGGAAAGATAGAAGGCATGAGGAGAAGGAGATGACAGAGGATGAGATGTTTGGATGGCATCACCAACTTGATGGACATGAATTTGAGTAAGCTCTGGGAGCTGGTGATGGACAGGGAAGCCTGGCATGCTGCAGTCCATGGGGTTGCAAAGAGTCAGCAAATGTTCTGAACTGAACTGAACTGAATCTGCATTTAAGTTAAATAAGCAGAGTGACAATATACAGCTTGATGTACTCCTACCCAATTTAGAACCAGTCCCTTGTTCCATGTCCAGTTCTAACTGTTGCTTCTTGACCTACATACAGGTTTGTGAGGAGGCAGGTCAGGCGGTCTGGTATTCCCATCTCTTTAAGGATTTTCAACAGTTTGTTGTGATCCACATAGTCAAAGGCTTTAGCATAGTCAATGAAGCAGAATTAGATTTTTTTTTCTGGAATTCTCTTGCTTTTTCTATGATCCAAGTGATGTTGGCAGTCTGGCTGGTTCCTCTGTCTTTTCTAAATTTAGCTTGAACATCTGGAAGTTCATGGTTCATGTACTGCTGAAGCCTACCTTGGAGAATTTTGATCATTACTTTGCTGACATGTGAAGTGATTTCAATTATGCCATAGCCTGAACATTCTTTGGCATTGCCCCTCTTGAGATGGGAATGGAAACTGACCTTTCCCAGTCCTGTGGCCACTGTTGAGTTCTCCAAATTTGTTAGCATATTTAATGTTACATTTTAACAGCATCTTCTTTTAGGATTTGAAATAGCTCAACTGGAATTCCATCACCTCCACAAGCTTTATTCATAGTGATGCTTCCAAAGACCCACTTGACTTCACACTTCAGGATGTCTGGCTCTAGGTGAGTGATCTCATCATAATGGTTAGCTAGGTCGTGAAGATCTTTTTGGTATAGTTCCTCTGTGTATTCTTGCCTCTTCTTAATATCTTCTACTTCTGGTATGTCCATACTGTTTCTTTCCTTGCCATTCCCATCTTTAGATGAAATATACCCTTAGTATCTCTAATTTTCTTGAAGAGATCTCTAGTCATTCCCATTCTATTGTTTTCCTTTTTTTTTTTTTTTTTTTGTTTGTTTTTTGCATTGATCATTTAGGAAGGCTTTCTTACCTCTATTTGCTATTCTTTGGAACTCTACATTCATATGAATATATCTTTCCTTTTCTCCTGTGCCTTTTTCCTTTCTTTTCTCAGCTCTTTGTTAGTCCTCTTAGACAACCATTTTGTTTCTTTGCATTTATTTTCTTTCTTTCTTTCTTTGTTTTATACATCCCCCTCTAATTGTTCCACATTCTAGCTAGTTCTTGATATTGTTAAAATTTTTACGTGTCAACCATTTTGGTAGGTATGCAATACAATCCTATTATGATTTTTTTCCCCACATTTAACGAATTTATTGTTACAACTCAGCCTTACAAACAACTCCAAGAAGGTTCCAAACCTCAGATAATTTTAACCAATATACCATCACTTGTAGGTCAAACTTTGAAAAATTACATCACAGTTCACCAAGCAGAAATCATTTCTCATCCTGGGAAGGTGAGTAAGTGTTTATATATACAAGATTACTTAACTCATGTACACCCGTGGCAGATTTATATTGATGTATGGCAAAATCAATACAGTATTGTAAAGTAAAATAAAGCAAAAAAGAAGAAGAAGAAGAATAAGAATACCAAAAAAAAAAAAAAGGCATTTATTTTCTTTAGGATTGTTTTGGTCACTGATTCCTTACAATGTTATGAACCTCTGTCCATAGTTCTTTAGGCACTCTCTCTATCAGATCTAATCCCTTGAATCTATGTTTCACTTCCAATCTATAATCATAAGGGATTTAACTTAGGTCATGCCTAAATGGTCTATTGGTTTTCCCTACTTTCTTCAATTTAAATATGAATTTGGTAATATGGAGTTCATGATCTGAGCCACAGTCAGCTCCCAGTCTTGATTTTTCTGACTGTATAGACTGTAAAATTGATAGCCAATGAGAATTTGCTATATGACTCAGGTAACTCATAAAGAGTTCTGTACCCCCTAGAGTGGTGGGATGAGGAGGGACATAGGAAGGAGGTTCAAGAGGGAGGGAATATATGTTTACGTATATCTGATTCGTGTTGATATTTGTCAGAAAACAACAAAATCCCCTAAAGCAGTTATCCTTCAGTTAAATAAAAATAGGTAAAATCAGATTTTAAAAATTAATTTACAGGGAGGAAAAAACTTAAAAATGTGAGAAGAGATCTTGGAAACTAGAAATTCGGTGGTAATTATATATTTAAATTATCCATAAATTATTTATTTAAACGAAAGTTGTAAAACATATTTGAGAAAGTCTTCAAGGATATAGGGGCAAAGTCAGAAATGAAAAATAGTAGTGAAAATTTAAAATTAGAGAAATATATCAGGATGTCCAACATTCAGTTCATAGCAGTTCTAGGAATAGAGATGAGACAAACCATGGTGGGGTGAGTGCCAAATAAATATTTCAAAATACCTTAATGCTTTGGATAGTATGGTATTCCTTATTTAAAGTGTCCATTTATTACTCAATACAATAGTGTATTTTATAGAAAAAACATTGGTTACATGTGCAAGTTGGAAATCAGAATTGGTTTGATAACAACACTAAGGTCTGAAAAGCAATGGATAAATGGTTTCAGAATTATTAATTAAACATTTTTACAATTGAACCAAACTATAACAAGTGTGCAGGTTGTCTTAGATATTTTCAGACAATCAAAAGTCCTTAAGAAATTCCCATAACATTCATGCTTTCTTAGGACATATCTAGGAAATGGGAAGACTAACACTACAGACAAATAAAGACAATTTCCAGGAAGATGGTGATGGAAACCTAAGTTTGTATCATGCATCAGCAGAGAAAGAAAGTGTTCTGGGTTAAAGATGATGATGATATTCCAGGCAACCATATACTAAGAAGGGAAAGTTATAAGAATATCTGAAGTATTGAGATATATTTTACACAGATTTTGAATAATCTTGGTATAATTAGTTGCAAAAGTAAGCAAAGAAGAAAATTTTGAAAATGTTGCTGTCAAGCGGGGAAAATTAGGGCAAGAAAGAAAAATTAGTCTTTGCAAACAATATAATTCATTTGAATAACATTTACATAGTAATAAAAATGTAAAGCATAATTATTGATCTAGCAAATTTATTGTATATCTATATTTAGAATATGATGAAACTGTTGGTGTATCCATATGTAGTGTGGAGCAGGGAAGTGACAAAGACCAACATATTCACTCTGTTAATGGAAGTCAGTATGCCTAAAACTATCAAATGAAGAAGTGGTCGAATAAGGATCTTGTTAGAGGTTTGTAGAGGCAAATATCAAAAGGAAAAGCTAAAAAAGTTGGAAGTGATTGTCTTTGCAAGCAAGAAATGTGGCTTAAGTTTTATAGGTTTTTTGACTTTTTAACATGTCTGTGTAAACTACTGAGAACAACTACATGAACAATAAGATGAAAAAGGGCCAAGAGAGTTTATGCTAACAAAACTATAGGTAAATTCATGACATAAGAATAAGTCAGAATATTTCTACCAGACACTGGACAGGTGGGACAGTGGGCAGTATTCCTACTGCCATCATAAGCAGAATATTTTGACAGAGCTACTCAAAACTGTGTCCTCCACACTGATACAATTAGGATCACTTAAAAACTATTCAGATATGTAAATATTTTCACCTTTTTTGAGGTATAATTGGCAAATAAAATTATAAGGTATTTAAAGAAGAGTTTATTGTGATAATTTGATGTATGTATTTTGTTGTTCAGTAGCTAAGTTGTGTTCTATTCTTTGAGACGTCATGAACTGCAGCATGCCAGGACTCTCTGTCCTTTACTATCTCTCAGAGTTTGTTCAAACTCATGTTCATTGAGTTGGTGATGCCATCCAACAATCTCATCCTCTGTCAACCCCTTCTCCACCATCTTTCCCAGCATAAGGGTCTTTTTCAGTGAGTCAGTACTTCACATCAGGTGGCCAGAGTACTGGAGCTTCAGCTTCAGCATCAGTCCTTTCAATGAATAGTCAGGGCTGATTTCCTTTAAGGTTGACTGGTTGGATCTCCTTGCTGTCCATCAGACTCTCAAGAGTCTTCTCCAGCACAATTTGAAAGCATCAATTCTTCAGACCTCAGCCTTCTTCACGGTCCAACTTTCAGATCTATATATGACTAATGGAAAAACCATAGCTTAGACGGTACAGACCTTTGTTGGCAAAGTGATGCCTCTGCTTTTTAATATGCTGTCTAGGTTGGTCATAGCTTTTTTTCCAAGAAGGTAGCATCTTTTAATTCATGGTTGCAGTCACTGTCCACAGTGATTTTGGAGCCCACAAAAATAGTCTGTCACTGGTTCCATGTTTTACCCAACTATTTGCCATGAAGTGATGGGACTGGGTGCCATGATGTTAGTTTTTTGGAAGTTGAGCTTTGAGCCAGCCTTTTTACTCTCCTCTTTCACCTTCATTGAGAGACTTTTTAGTTTCTTTTTGTGTTCTGCCATCTGAATGGCATTATTTGCATATCTGAAGTTATTGGTATTTCTCCTGGCAATTTTAATTCCAGTTAATGATTCATTCAGTGTGACATTCTGCATGTTGTAATCTGCATATAAATTAAATAAGCAGAGTGACAGTATATGGCCTTGATGTACTCCTTTCCCAATTTTGAACCAGTCCTTTGTTCCATGTTCAGTTCTAACTGTTGCTTGTTGATCTGCATAAAGGTGTCTCAGGAGGCAGGTGAGGTGTTCTGATATACTCATCTTTAAGAATTTTCCATAGTTTGTAGTGATCCACACAGTGAAGGGCTTTAGCATCGTCAATGAAGCATAAGTAGATATTTTTCTAGAATTCTCTTGCTTTTTCTTTGATCCAACAAATGTTGACAGTTTGATCCCTGGTTTCTTTATCATTTCTAAATCCAGCTTGTACATCTGGAAGTTCTCGACTCACATAATGTTGAAGCCTAGCTTGAAGGATTTTGAGCATTACCTTTTTAGTATTTGAAAGGAGTGCAGCTGTTCAGTGGTTTGAACATTGTTTGGCATTGCCCTTCTTTAACATATGTATACATTATGTCAGTATTCCCACCACTTATTTAATTAATATTACCTCACACTTGTCTTTTTTTTTTTAAATGAATTCACAATAAGGGATAACATGATCTGTCTGGCTTATTTCACTTAGCATAATGCCCTTGAAGGCCACACATTTGGCAAATGACAGAATTTTCTTCTTTATCATAGTTGAATAATATCCCATTATACATATATACCACACCTTCTTTATCCATTCATCTGTTGACAGATACTTAGGTTGTTTCTACACCTTGGTTGTTGTGAATGGTACTGTAATAAATATGTGAGTACAGATTTCTCTTTGATATACTTTAAAACATTTTTTATATAAATCCAGAATTTTAAATGCTGGATCATATTGCAGTTATATTTTCAATTCCTAGAGAAATCTCTATACTGTTTTCTCTAGTGGCTGCATTAATTTGCATTCTTAAAAACACTGCCCAAATGTTCCCTTTTCTCCACATTTTTGTCAACACTTTTGATCTCTTTTTGATGATAGCCATTCTGACAGGTATAAAGTGACATCTATTGTGGTTTTGGTTTGCATTTCTCTGATCATTAGTAATGTTGGGCACCTGTTGGCTATCTTGACACTATTCTAAATATAATTGTTTTATTAATTTCATTTTTGGAACATTCATTGTTAGAGTACAGAAATACAATTGACTTTTATATATTGATAATGTATTTTTCAAAGTAGCTGAATTCATTTATTGCTACTAATAAATTATTAGTGTTTTGTTTTTAAGATTTTTCTCTATACAATATTATATCATCTATAGGTAGAGATAGTTTTACTTCTGCTACACTGGAAAGTTTTTTCTTAATTTTTCTTGCTTGCCTAATTATCTTGTCTGTAGACAATAGCACAATGCTAAATACATTTGGTGAAAAGGAATACCCTGTCTTGTTCCTATATTGGGAGGAAAAGTATTTTGTTTTCTTTTTTAGTATTAACTGTAAGTTATATTTGGATTACTTTAATTTTTTTAAGTTTAATTAAGTCCCATTTGTTTATTTTGTTTTTATTTCCATTACTCTTGCAGACAAATACAAAAAGATACTTCTGTAATTTATGTCAAAGATATCCTCTCTATGCTTTCCTTCAGGAGTTTTATAGCATACAGTCTTACATTTAGGTATTTAACACATTTGAATTTGTTTTTATATACTAGAGAATGCACTAGTTTCATTCTTTAACAGGTAACTGTCCAGTGTTCCCAGTGCCATTTATTGAAGAGAGTGTTTTTTCTCCATTGTATATTCTTATATCTTTTGGCGTAGATTAATTGAACATAGGTAGATGGGTTTATTTCTGGACTTTCAACATGCTGCATTTTTGCTACAGAAGAGAAGCAAAAAGCAAAGGAGAATGGGAAAGGTACATTCAAATGAATGCAAAATTGCAAAGAATAGCATGGAGAGACAAGAAGGCCTTCTTCAATGAACAATGAACAAAGCTAGAAGAAAACAACAGAAGGGGAAAGACTAGAGATCTCTTCAGGAAGATTGGAGATGTCAAGGGAATATTTCACCCAAAGATGGACAAAATAAAGGACAGAAAAGGTAGAGACTTCGTAGATGCTGAAGAGATCAAGAGGGGATGGAAAGAATACATGGAAGAAGTGTACTAAAAAAGATCTTAATGAATCAGATAACTACAATGATGTGCTCAGTCACCCAGAGCCAGACATTTTGGAAAATGAAGTCAAGTTGGCCTTAGGAAGCACTGTTATTAATAAGGATAGTGGATGTGATAGAATTCCAATAGAACTATTCCAAACTCTAAAGAATGATGCCATCAAGTTGTTGCATTCAATATGTCAGCAAATCTGGAAGACCCAGCAGTGGCCACAGGGCTGGAAAAGGTCAATCTTCATCCCAGTTCCCAATAATGTGCTTACCATCTGGCAATTCGAATCATCTCCCATTTTAGTAAGTGAAGTGAAAGTTGCTCAGTCATGTCTGACTATTTGCGACCCCATGGACTGTAGCCTGCTAGACTCTGAAGTCCATGAAATTCTCCAGACAAGAATACTGGAGTGTGTATTCATTCCCTTCTACAGGGGATCTTCCCAACCCATGGATCAAATCCAGGCATCCTGCATTGCAAGTGGATTCTTTATCATCTGAGCCACCAGGCAGCTCATGAATACTGGAGTGGGTATCCTATCCAATCTCCAGGGGATTTTCCTGTCCCAGGAATCAAACTTCTAGTCCTGATTTTAGAGGAGATGTTTTCAGCTTTTCACTATCGAGTATGATGTTAGCTATGTTTGTCATATATGGCCTTTACTATTTTGAGGTGGGTTCCCTCTATTCCTACTTTCTGGAGTTTTGTTCTTTACCATAAATGGATGGTCAAGTTTATTCAAAGCTTTTTCTGCATCTATGTGATGATCATATGATTTCATTATTCTATTTGTTAATGTAGTGTATCACATTGATCTGCAAATACGGAAAAAAATGCTTGCATCCTTGGGATAAATCCCACTTGATCATGGTGTATGACCTTTTAATGCATGTTAAATACATTTTGCTAGTATTACGTTGATGACTTTTGTGTTTATGTTAATCTGGGATATTGGCCTGTAGATTTTTGAGGTATCTTTGTCTGGTTTTGGTATTAGTATGATTGTGGTCTCATAAAATAAGTTTGAAATTGTTCTTTTCTCTACAATTTTTTTTGGAATTGTTTCCCAAGTATATGTGCAAATTCTTTTCTAACACTTTGCTAGAATTTAACTGTGAAGCCATCTGGTCTTGGACTTTTGTTTGTTAAATTTTAATCAGTTTCAATTTCAATGCTTGTGATTGTTCTGTTCATATTTTCTATTTTTTTCTGGTTCAATCTTGGGAGATTGAATCTTTCTAAGAATTTGTCCACTTCTTCTAGGATATCCTTTTTTTTTGGTAATATAGTTGCTTGTAATAGTCTCTTATGGTTCTTTATATTTCTGTGGTGTCATTTATAACGACTTCCTTTTTATTTATAAATTTATTGATTTGGTTGGTCCCTATGCCTATTTCTTATATGAGTTTGGCTGAAGATCTATCAATTTAGTTTATCTTTTCTAAGAATAAACTTTTAGTTTGATTGACCTTTTATATTATTTTATGATTCTCTGTTTAATTTATTCCTGCTCTGATTTTTATCATTTATTTCCTTCTACTAGCTTCCAGTTTTGTTTATTCTTCTTTCTGTAGTTGCTTTAGATATAAGTTTAAGTTGTTTATTTGATACTTTTCTTGATTGCTGAGTTAGGCTTGTATGACTATAAACTTCCCTTTTAGAAGTGGTTTTACTGAGTCCAGTAGGTTTTGGAAAGTCAAGTTATTTCTTCTTTTTAATTGAGGTGCAATTACAGTGTTGTGTTGGTTTTTGCCGCACATCAACATGAATCAGTCATACGTATACACATGTCCAATTCCTTTTGAACCTCTCTCCCACCACCCACACCATCCTACCCCTCTAGAATGTCACAGAGCATGTGTTGAACTCCCTGCACTATACAACAATTTCCCGTTTGCTATTTTATACATGGCAATATATATATTTCAGTGCTACTTTCTCAATTATCTTACCCTCTTCTTCCCCTTCTGTATCCATAAGTCTATTATCTATGTCTGAATCTCTATTTCTGCCCTGCAAATAGGTTCATCTGTACCATTATTATGGGTTCCATATATGCATTAACATATATTTGCTTTTCTATTTCTGACTTACTCTATTCTGTATAACTTCAGTACCACTGACTCGTTTGCCTCTATGTCTTGGCTATTGTAAATAGTTCTGCAATGAACATTGGTGTGAATGTGTCCCTTTGAATTAGGGTTTTCTTAGGGTATATGCTCCCTAGTAGGATTGCTGGGCCATATGGCAGATTTGTTCCTAGTTTCTAAAGAAAGCTCCGTACTGTTCCCCATAGTGGCTGTATCAACTTACATTCCTACTAACAGTGCAATGGGGTTCCCTTTTCTTCACATCCTCTCCAGTATTTACTTATTCTTTGATGATGGCCATTCTGACCAGTGTGAAGTGACACCTCATTGTAGTTTTGATTTGTCTTTCTCTAAATAATCAGCAAATCTGTATGGAGGTCAGGAAGCAACAGTTAGAATTGGACATGGAAAAACAGACTGGTTCCAAATCGGGAAAGGAGTACCTCACGGCTTTATGTTGTCACGCTGCTTATTTAACTTATATGCAGAGTATATCATGAGAAATGCTGGGCTGAATGAAGCACAAGCTGGAATCAAGATTGCCGGGAGAAATATCAATAACCTGAGATATGTAGATGACACCACCCTTATGGCAGAAAGTGAAGAAGAAATAATAAAGGGCCTCCTGATGAAAGTGAAAGAGGAGAGTGAAAAAGTTGGCTTAAAGCTCAACATTCAGAAAAAGAGGATCATGGCATCTGGTCCCATCACTTCATGGCAAATAGAAGGGAAAAAGAGGAAGCAATGACAAAGTTCATTTTCTTGGGCTCCAAAATTACTGTGGATGATGACTGCAGCCATGAAATTAAAAGATGCTTGCTCCTTGAAAGAAAACCTATGACAAATCTATAAAGCATATTAAAAAGCAGACACATCACTTTGCTGACAAAGATCCATATAGCCAAGCCTATGGTATTTACAATAGTCATGTACAGATGTGAGATTTGGACCATAAAGAATGGACAAAAGAATTGATGCTTTAGAATTGTGGTGCTAGAGAAGACTTTTGTGAGTCCTTTGGACTGCAAGGAGATCAAACCAGTCAATCCTAAGTGAAATCAACCCTGAATATTCATTGGAAGGACTGATGCTGAAGCTCCAATACTTTGGCCACCTGATGCCAAGAGGTGACTCATTGGAAAAGACCTTGATGCTAGAAAAGTTTGAAGCCAAAAGGAGAAGGGGGCAGCAGAGGATGAGATGGTTAGATAGAATCCCTAATTCAATGGACATGAATTTGAGCAAACTACAATAGATAGTAAAGGATAGAGGAACCTGGCTTGTTTCACTCCATGGTGCCACAAAGAGTCAAATACCACTTAGTAACTGAACCGGTACAACAAAGCTGTGTGCTTGCCTTTAACAATGAGTTTTCCCATTTCATAATCTTCATTTTTTTTTTTTCATGACCTTGACTTTTTCGCCTAGAGAAGTGCCTTTAGTATTTGTCGTAAAATTGTCTTTTGGTGGTACTGGATTTGTTAGTTTTTGTTTTCTGTAAGTAAAACTTTTTCAGAAAGTTTTCTCCATTGAATTTGAATGAGATTCTTTGTAAGTAGAGTAGTCTTGGTTGTAAGTTTTTCCTTTCATAACTTTAAATATATTGTGAAACTCCCTTCAGGCTTGCAGATTTTTTACTGATACACATATTGTGATTTTCTTGTATGTTATTTGTTGCTTTTATCTTGTTTTTAATAATTTTCCTTTGTCTTTAATTTTTGTCATGTTGATTACTGTGTGTTTTAGAGAATTCCTCCTTTGATTAATCTTGTATTGGATTCTGTGTGCTTCCTGGACTTGTTTTACTATTGTTTTTTTTCCCCCCACACTAGAGTAGTTTTCATCTATTAGTCTTCAATACGTTCTCAGGTCTTTTCTTCTCTTTCTGAGACACCTAATTTGCAAATGCTGGTGCATTTGACATTGTCCCAGAAGTTTCTCAAACTGCATTTATCTTCATTCTCTTTTCTTTATTCTGTTCTGCAGCAGTAATTTCCATTACTTTTTCTTACAACTCACTGATCTTTTCTTCTGCATCAATTATTCTTCTATTTACTCCTTCAAGTTTATTTTTCATTTCTGTTATTTTAGCCTTCAACTATGTTTGGTTGTTCTTTATATTTTCTAATTCTTGCTAAAGTTTTCTTATAGCCTGTCTTTCTGTAAATACATCCTTTTCCTGAGTTCTTAGATCACACTTACAATCATTACTCTAAAATCTTTCTCAGATAGATTGTCTTTCTCCACATTACTTATTTATTCTTATGAAATGTTATCTTTTCTCTTCTTCTGGATCATGTTCTTAGCTATCTCATTTTATTCAAATATCTATTGCATTTTTTATATGTAGTAGCTTATTTATATTTTTAACTTTGGGGAAGTGACTATGTATTGCAGTTGTTCACTGCCATCTTCTCACCCAAGATCCAGGGACCATTTTGTCCCAGGTTGGGTTCTGACATTTGTTTGCAGATTCAGATCTGTAGAATGAAAGATCATAGTTTTCTCCTTTATGGTTTCTTCACCCTAATGTGTTAGGTTGCTCTAGAGATTCGTGCTAGCATCCTGGTTGAAGGGGCTGGGGCCTGTTCTGTGGTGTTTAGAGCTGTGTTTTGGCCTTTTGATGGGCAGAACCATGTCAAGGAACATGTGTAGAAGTCGTTTGTTCAGAAAAAAAATTTAGGTAGCTTGTCTAAATCAAATCCTTTATGATTATAAAATGGAAGTGAGAAATAGGCTTAAGGGCCTAGACCTGATAGATAGAGTGCCTGAAGAACTATGGAATGAAGTTCATGACATTATGCAAGAGACAGGGATCAAGACCATTCCCATGGAAAAGAAATGCAAAAAAAGCAAAATGGCTGTCTGGGGAGGCCTTACAAATAGCTGTGAAGAGAAGAGAGGCAAAAAGCAAAGGAGAAAAGGAAAGATATAGGCATCTAAATGCAGAGTTCCGAAGAATAGCAAGAAGAGATAAAAAAGCCTTCTTCAGCAATCAATGCAAAGAAATAGAGGAAAACAACAGATTGGGAAAGACTAGAGATCTCTTTAGAAAATTAGAGATACCAAGGGAACATTTCATGCAAATATGGGCTCGATAAAGGACAGACATGGTCTGGACCTAACAGAAGCAGAAGATATCAAGAAGAGGTGGCAAGAATACACAGAAGAACTGTACAAGAAAGATCTTCAGGACCCAGATAATCATGATGATGTGATCACTAATCTAGAACCTGACATCTTGGAATGTGAAGTCAAGTGGGCCTTAGAAAGCATCACTACGAACAAAGCTAGTGGAGGTGATGGAATTCCAGTTGAGCTGTTTCAAATCCTGAAAGATGATGCTGTGAAAGTGCTGCACTCAATATGCCAGCAAATTTGGAAAACTCAGCAGTGGCCACAGGAATGGAAAAGGTCAGTTTTCATTCCAATCCCAAAGAAAGGCAATGCCAAAGAAGGCTGAAACTACCACACAATTGCACTCATCTCACATGCTAGTAAAGTAATGCTCAAAAGTCTCCAAGCCAGGCTTCAGCAATACATGAGCTGTGAACTCCCTGACATTCAAGCTGGTTTTAGAAAAGGCAGAGGAACCAGAGATCAAATTGCCAACATCCACTGGATCATGGAAAAAGCAAGAGAGTTCCAGAAAATCATTTATTTCTGCTTTATTGACTATGCCAATGCCTTTGACTGTGTGGATCACAATAAACTGTGGAAAATTCTGAAAGAGATGGAAATACCAGACCACCTGACCTGCCTCTTGAGAAATCTGTATGCAGGTCAGGAAGCAACAGTTAGAACGGGACATGGAACAACAGACTGGTTCCAAAGAGGAAAAGGAGTACGTCAAGGCTGTATATTGTCACCCTGCTTATTTAACTTCTATGCAGAGTACATCATGAGAAACGGTGGAGTGGAAGAAACACAAGCTGGAATCAAGATTGCTGGGAGAAATATCAATAACCTCAGCTATGCAGATGACACCACCCTTATGGCAGAAAGTGAAGAGGAGCTAAAAAGCCTCTTGATGAAAGTGAAATAGGAGAGCAAAAAAGTTGGCCTAAAGCTCAACATTCAGAAAACGAAGATCATGGTGTCCAGTCTCATCACTTCATGGGAAATAGATGGGGAAACAGTGGAAACAGTGTCAGACTTTATTTCTGGGGGCTCCAACATCACTGCAGATGGTGACTGCAGCCATGAAATTAAAACACGCTTACTCTTTGGAAGTAAAGTTATGTCCAACCTAGATAGCATATTCAAAAGCAGAGACATTACTTTGCCGACTAAGGTCCATCTAGTCAAGGCTATGGTTTTTGCTGTGGTCATGTATGGATGTGAGAGTTGGACTGTGAAGAGGGTTGAGTGCCGAAGAATGGATGCTTTTGAACTGTAGTGTTGGAGAAGACTCTTGAGAGTCCCTTGGACTGCAAGGAGATCCAACCAGTCCATTCTGAAGGAGATCAACCCTGGGATTTCTTTGGAAGGAATGATGCTAAAGCTGAAACTCCAGTACTTTGGACACCTCATGAGAAGGGTTGACTCATTGGAGAAAACTCTGATGCTGGGAGGGATTGGGGGCAGGAGGAGAAGGGGACGACCGAGGATGAGATGGCTGGATGGCATCATGGACTCGATGGACATGAGTCTGAGTGAACTCTGGGAAATGGTGATGAACAGGGAGGCCTGGCATGCTGCAATTCATGGGGTCACAAATAGTCGGACACAACTGAGTGACTGAACTGCACTGAACTGAACTGTCTGCTGATAGGCAGGGCTATGTTCTCATCATTTTATTTATTTGGCCTGATGTGTCCCAGCATTGGAACCTAAAGGTTGTGGCATGAGGTTGGTCAAGGTGCTAATGATGAAGCAATATATCTGCTAACAGGAAGAATTCACATAGATGAATACTCCTTGATATATCGGCCACCAGCTTTTAAGACCCTGACAGAGCTAGAGATGCCCCCTTGAGTCACTAGAAATTCCATCAAGAATATCAGGTAAGTCTGCCAGAGGCTCCTGTGAAGTCACTGCTTTTGCTCTTAGCCATGGTATGCATGAGACCTTTTGTGTACCCTCAAAGAATGGAGAACATGGAATCCAGTTCCATCACTTCACGGGAAACAGATGAGGGAAAAATGGAAACAATGGCAGATTTTATTTTCTTGGGCTTCAAAATCACTGCAGATGGTGACTACAACTGTGAAATTAAAAGACACTTGCTCCTTGGAAGAAAAACTATTAAAAAGCAGAGACATCACTTTACTGACAAAGGTCAATATCGTCAAAGCTGTTTTTTTTTTTTTTTTCCAGTAGTCATGTGTGGATGTAAAAGTTGAACCATAAAGAATGCTGAACACCAAAAAAATGATACTTTCTAACTGTGGTGCTGAAGATGACTCTTGAGAGTCCCTTGGACAGCAAGGAGATCAAACCAGTCATTCCTAAAAGATATCAACCCTGAATATTCATTGGAAGGACTAATGCTTAAGCTGAAGCTCCAATACTTCAGCTACCTGATGAGAAGAGCCAACTCACAGAAAAAGATTCTGATGCTGGGAAAGGTTGAGGGCAGGAAAAGAGGGTGACAGAGAATGAGATGGTTGGATGGCATCACCGATTCAATGGACATGAACTTGAGCAAACTCTGGGAGATAGTGAAAGACAGGGAAGACTGTCCATGGGGTCACAAAAAGTCAGACACGACTTAGCAACTGAACAACAACAAAGAGTGGAGTCTCTGTTTTCCCCAGTCCTGTGGAGCACCTGTGATCAATCCTCAGTGCCCTTCAAAACGTCATGCTCTGGGGGTTCCTCCTCCTGATGCCAGACTCCTAGGCTGTGACGCTGGGCTCAGAGCTCTCACTCCTTTGGCAAAACTTCTGCAATATAATTATTCTCTAGCTTGTTCATTGTCCACCCAAGGTTATGGGACTTGACTATATTTCAAGTGCACCTCTCCTACCATCTTTGGACTTAGAACATCGTTTTTGGTAAGTTCCCATATTTTTTATAGACAGTTTTGTTCAGTAATTAGTTTTGATTTAGGTGTAGTCATATGAGGTGGTGAGCTCAAGGTCCTTATATTCCACCATCTTATTTCCCTCTCTATGATCTACTTTTTTTGTTATTTTTGACATTTGATTCACATGCTACACAAGTCACCCATTTGAAGCAGGTGGGTTAAAATATATTCACAGATATGTGTAATTATCACCACATAAAACATTTTGGTCACTTAAAAAAAAAAGAAAAAACCGGGAACCTTTAGCTATAATCTATTTAGCATACTGCATGCACACATAACACACATAACACAAACACATGCACACCCAAAAGCACAAATACGTTAGCAACCACTAAACTAAATAATTTCTGTATCTATGGCATCCTTATTCTGGATATTTTACATAAATGGAAGCACAATATGTTCTCTTTTGTTACTGGCTTCCTTAACTTGGGAGATTTTTTTTAACTTTCATCTGTGGTGCAGCATGTATCAGTACTTTATTTCCTTTTTATGGATGAATAATAATAATAATATTCCATTGCATGCTTACACTGCTTTCATTCATTGATAACTATTTTTTCTACCTTTTGATGATTATTGATAATATGTCCATGACCATTCATATATAATTGTTTCTGTGAACATAATTTTTTAGTATTTTGGAAGTATATACATAGAAGTAGAATTACTAGACCGTATATTAACTTTATGTTTGTTTAACAATCAGACTGTGTTAAAAAATGACTATATTATGTTTATTCCCACTAGCAATATATGAGATTTTTTATTTTTCCACTTCCTCATCAACACTTATTATTATTACTTTTTGTTATATCCATTCTATAGCCATTCTAGGATGGTGTGATTTGGTATTATATTGTGATTTTGAGTTTCATTTCCCTGATGACTGATAATATCAAATATCCTTTTATGTACTTGTTAAGCTGTCTGTATACCTTACTTGGAGAAGTGTCTATTCAGATCCTTTGACAAATTTTAAACAGATTGTCTTTTCAACAAGTTATAAGAATTCCTTATATATACTGGATACAAGTCCTTTGTAACATTTATGATTTGCAATTATTTTCTTCTATTACATGGGTCATCTTCTTACTTTGTTAATGGTGTCTTTTGAGGCACAAAATGTTTATTTTAGTAAAGTCCAATTTATCCACTTTTTAATTTTATTGATATGTTTTGTTTTTCTTTCTTTTTTGTTAAAAGCCTTCCTAGGTATGAAGGCTTTGAGATTTTGAAAAATTGAAGTATACTTAATTTACAATGATGTCTTAAATTCAAGTGTATAGGAAAGGAAATTCAGTCTATATGTATGTATATTCTTTTTCAGATTCTTTTGCATTTTAGCTTATTAAAAAATATTGAATATAGTTCCCTGTGCTTAACAGTAAGTTCTCGTTTTTTTTTAAAATTATTTTATATACAATAGTGTATATACGTTAATTCCATCTTTCTAATTTATTTATCCATCAAAACCTCTTTGGGACAATAATTTCCTTTCTATGGCTGTGAGTATATTTCATTTTTGTAAGTTCATTTGTATCACTTTTATAGATTACAGATGTACATGATATCATATGATATTTGTATTTGTCTGCTTTACTTCACTTAGTATGATAATCAGTAGGATCATCCATGCTACTGAAAATGACATTATTTCACATTATTTCATTCATTTAATGGATGAGCAATATTCATATATATATATATGTATACATATATACATATGGCTTCAGTCATGTTCGACTCTTTGCAATGCTCTGGACTCTAGCCCACCAGGCTTCTCTGTCCGTGGGATTCTCCAAGCAAGAATACTGGAGTGGACTGCCATGCCCTTCTCCAAGGGATCTTCCAGGAACCAATACCTCCTACATTGCAGGCAGATACGTTACTGCTGAGCCACTGGGGAAAAATATTTTATATATAAATAATTATATATATAAATAAATAAAACTACAAATGATAAATGATGAAGCTGTGGAGAAAAAGGAATCATTTACTGCTGGTGAGAATGTAAATTTTATTCAGCTACTATGGAGAACAGTATGGAGATTGCTTAAAAACTCAAAATAGAGTTACTATATGATCCTGTAAGCCCACTTCTCGGCATATATCCAGATAAAATTACAATTCAAAAGGACACATAACACTCAGTATTCATAGCAGCACTATTTACAGGAGTGACTTGGAAGCAGTCTAAATATGCATTGATAGATGAATGGATAAAGAGGAATATATATATATATATATATATATATATATATATATATATATCTCCATATCCAGCTTTCCCAGAAAATCTGATTGGAGCCTTTTCTCCATTGTATAGTTTTGCTTCTTTTGTTGTATATTAATTGAAGATAACTGCATATGTTTTGGGGGGGAGTTTTTGTCCTGTTCCAATATCATACTCTTTTGATGACTGTAGCTTTGTAGTATAGACTGAGGACAATACAATTGATTCCCCAATCTCCATTCTTTCTCAAGATTGCTTTGTTTAATCGTGGTCTTTTGAGTTTTCATACAAATTATGAAATTTTTTGTTCTAGTTCTGTGAAAAATATCACTGGTAGTTTGATAGGAATTGCATTCAATCTGTAGATTGCTTTGAGTAATATAGTCATTTTCACAATATTGATTTTTCCAATCCAGGAACATAGTATATCTCTCCATTTGTTTGTGCCAACTTTGGCTTCTTTCATAGGTGTCTTATAATTTTCTTCATATAAGTCTTTTGTCTCTTGTGGTAGACTTATTCTTAGGTATTTTACTTTTTGTTGCAATAGTGAATGGGATTGTTTCCTTAGTTTCTCTTTCTGACTTTTTATTTTCAATGTATAAGACTGCAAGGGATTTATGTGTATGAATTTTATATTGTATGACTTTACTATATTCATTGATTTTTTGTTATGCAGTCACTCAGTAGTGCCCAACATTTTGTGACCCTATATACTGCAGCATACCAGGCTTCCCTGTCCTTCACAGTCTCCTAGAGTTTGCTTAGCTTCATGTCCATTGAATCAGATGCCATACAATCATTTCATCCTCTGTTGTCCCCTTGTCTTTCTGCCTTTAATCTTTCCCAGTATCAGGGTTTCTTCCCATGAGTTAGCTCTTTGCATCAGCTAATGAAATTCACTGATATCTCCAGTAATTTTCTGTGGCATCTTTAGGGTTTTCCATGTCATCTGCAAACAGTAAGAATTTTGCTTCTTATTTTTTTACCTGGATTCCTTTTCTTTCTTTCTCTTCTCTGATTACCATGGCTAGGACTCACAAAACTATGTTGAATAATAGTGAGGAGAGTGAGCACAATCTTTGTCCTGTTTCTGATCTTAGCTGAAGTGCTTTCAGTTTTTCACCATTGAGAATAATGTCTGCTGTGTTTGTCATATATGGCCTTTATTATGTTGAGACAATCTCCTTCTATGCCTACTTTCTGGAGAGTTTTCTTTTTTATCTTAAGTATGTGTTGAATTTTGTCAAAAGTTTTCTCTGTATCAGTTTATATGATCATATGATTTTTATCTTTCAATTTATTAATATTGTGTATGACTGATTTGCATATATTGATGAATCCTTACATCTCTGGGATAAATCCCACTTGATTATGATGCATGATCCTTTTAATGTGTTGCTGGATTCTGTTTGCTAAAATTTTGCATTATGTTCTTCAGTGGTATTGGCCTGTAATTTTCTTTTTGGTGGCATCTTTATCTGATTTTCATATCAGGGATTATATGGCCTTATATAATATGTTTGGGAGCCTTTTTATCTGAAATTTTCTGGAAGAGTTTGGGCAAGATAGATGTTAACTTTTTTCTAAACTCTTGGTAGAATTTGCCTATTAAGCCTTCTGGCACTGGGCTTCTGCTTTTGGAAGATTGGTTTATTACAGTTTTGATTTCTGTGCTTGTGATTGATCTGTGTATATTTTCTATTTCTTCCAGGTTCAGTTTTGGAAGATTATACTTTTCTAAGATTTTTCCATTTCTTCCAGGTTATCCATTTTGTTGGCATATAGTTCTTTATAGTAGTCTCTTATGATCCTCTGTATTTCTGTGTTTTCTGTTGTAACTTCTCCTTTTTGATTACAATTTTATTAACTTGGGTCTTCTCTCTATTTTTCTTGATTTGTTTGGCTAATGATCTTTAGAGACTAAGGAAAACCTACTAGCACCATGTTCCCTCTACCCATGGATGCTGACTCCCCTCCATACCCTTGGGCTCCCCTTGATCCAAGCAGCTGCACCACCTCCATCCCTGGTCTTCACTGGAGCAGACTCAAATTATCCAGGGAAGCCTCAGGAGCAAACTCCTGTGGATGAGCAACATTCAGAGGTAGAGATAAAACCACAATTGATCTCCAGGGGCAAAGAGGCTAAGGAAGACGATCTAAAACTTTTCTGTTAGCTATGCAAGCTGCAGATTAAATCCACACAATCAACTAAGTAGACTCTGTGTTTAAGGAATATATAAAAGGATAATGAATATTCACATAAAAGAAAAACCCCTAATTTTAGCAACCTTCAAAGCAAGTACAAGCAGGAGTAGGCCTGAATTAGAATCTGAGCTGCCCCCATAGCTGATCCAGAGAGCAGTCCAGTATTGGAGGGCCCCCTTGGGAGATGGAGGTAATGCTACCACTCATATATATTGTTCTCCTTTCCTCCTCTTTCCCCCCTTATTTTCTTTCCTTTTTCATATTGCTATCATGTTTCTTCTTTGTTATTCCTTTAATTTTTATTTTTATACCTACTTTTCCCATTTTAAAAGTCTTATTTTTTAATAATTTCATTTTTTTCTATTTTTAGAGTCTTAATTGCCCATTATTTTTTTGCTCCTATTTTTGTCTTTTTTTTTTTTTTTTCTCTTTTACCTATCTTTCTTTCTCTTGGAAAGTATGCAAGTTTCTTTGGGTGATCTTAGCTATTGAGTGTTGCTTTCACCATTAGACTTGGGGTTTTGTCTTCTGTCCTGTGAGGTCTGTGAGGTCTGTGAAGTCTTGGTGCTGCAGTAAGGTGTCAGGTCTGAAACCACAAGATAAGAGACCCGAGTAGGACTTTGGACCACCAGAGGAATCTCGACCTCATAGAACATTAATTGATGAGAGCTCTCCCAAAGGCATCCATCTCAACACTAACACCAAGCCCCTCCCAAAGGCCAGAAAGCTCCAGTGCTGGATGCCTCATGACAAACCACTTACAAAACAGAAGCACAGTCCTTCCCATTGGCAAAAACCTGCCCCAAACCATACAAAGCCCATAGACACTCCAAAACAGACTACTTGTTCATGTCCTGCCTTTCAGAGAAATAAGATCCAGCGCCATCCACCAGAGCACAGACAAGTCCTCTAAGCCAGGAAACCTTAACAAGGCACTGGTCCAAACTGACTCACAGGTGGCATACTCTATAACTAAGAGGAACTATGACTCTCCAGCCTGAAGAATGGAGATCCCAAACACAGTAAATTAAACAAAGTGAAGAGACAGAGAAACATGCAGCAGGTGAAGGAACATGGTAAAAACCGACAAGACCAAACACATGAAGAGAATATAAGCAGTATACCTGAAAAAGAACTCAGAATAAGGATAGTAGAGATGAATCAAAATCTTGGGGAAAAAATGGAGGTATAGATAAAGTGACAGGAAGTATGGATCAGGAATACACAAGAAATGTTTAACAAAGACATAGACGTATTAAGTAATAGGCAATCAGCAATGAACGGCACAATAACCAAGATTAAAAATATGCTAGAAGGAAACAATAGCATACTAATTGAAGCAAAAGAATAGATAAGTGAGCTGAAAGATAGAATAGTGGAAATAACTGAAATAGAGCAGAATAAAGAATAGAGAGAAATAAGGACAGTTTCAGAGATCTCTGGGATAACATTAAGGATAACAACATTAGAATTATAGGGGTCCCAGAAGTAGAAGACAAAAAGAAAGGGTATGCAAAAACATCTGAGGAGATTATACTTGAAAACTTCCCTAACTAGGGAAGGAAATGGCCACTCAAATCCAGTAAGCCCAGAGTCTCCCATACAGGATAAAGACAAGGGAAAATACAAGGACATATTAATCAAACTAATTAAAACTAAACACAAAGAATAAATATTAAAAGCAGCAAGGAGACAGCCTCTTCAATAAATAGTGCTACATGTAAAAGAATGAAATTAAAACACTTCCTAATCATACACAAAGATAAGACATACAGATGACTAACAAACATAAAAAGATGCTCAAAATCGCTCATTATTAGAGAGATGCAAATCAAAACTACAATGAGATATCACCTCATACAAGTCAGAATGGCCATAATTAAAAAGTCTACAAACAATAAATGCTGGAGAGGGTGTGGATAAAAGGTAATGCTCTTGCACTGTTGGTGCAGTGTTGTAAATTGATACAGCCACTATGGAAGGTGGTATGGAGATTTCTTAAAATACTAGGAATATAAGCACTATATGACTCAGTGATCCTACACCTAGGCATATACCCTGAGGAAATCAAAATTGAAAGAGTCACATGTATCCCATTGTTCATTGCAGCGCTTTTTACAGTAGTTAGAACATGGAAGCAACCTAGATGTCCATCGACAGATGAATGGATAAAGAAGTTGTGATACCTATACACAATGGAATATTACTTAGCCATAAAAAGAAACACATTTGAGTCAGTTCTAATGAGGTGGATGAACCTAGAGCCTATTATACAGAGGGAAATAATAAGAAAGAGAAAGATAAATATCGTATACTAATGCATATATATGGAATCTTAAAAAATGGTACTGAAGAATTTATTTACAGCCCAGCAATGGAGAAACAGACGTAGATAATAGACTTATGGACATGGAGAGGAGACGATGGAATGTATGGAGAGAGTAACATGGAAACGTACCTTACCATATATAAAACAGATAGCCATCGGGAATTTGCCATATGTCTCAGGAAACTCAAACAGGGGCTCTTATCAGCCTAGAGGGGTGGAATGGGGAGGGGGATGGGAGGGATATTGAAAAAGGAGGGGATATATGTATACTTATGGCTGATTCATGTTGAGGTTTGACAGAAAGCAACAAAATTCTGCGAAACAATTATGCTTCAATTAAAAAATAAAGAATTTTTTTTAAAAAAAAAGGCAAGGAAAAGCAAAAAATAGCATACAAGGAGATTTCCCATAAGGCTAACAGATGATGTTTCAACAGAAACACTGCAGGCTAGAAGGGAGTGCCAAGATACACTTAAAGTGATGAAAGTAAAAAGCCTACAACCACGATTACTCTATCCAGCAAGGATTTTATTCAGATTCAAAGGAGAAATCAAATGCTTTACAGACAAGCAAAATTTAAGAGAAATCAGCACCACCAAACCAGATTTACAACAAATGCTAAAGGAATTTCTCTGGACAGGAAATATAAGATAAACAAAAGCAAAACAATAAAGTAAATGGTAAAAGGATTATACATATCAATAATTACTTAAATATAAACGGACTAAATGCTCCAACCAAGATATAGATTGACTGAATGGATATAAAAAAAAAAAAAAAGATCCCAGTATATGCTGTCTAAAAGAGACCCACCTCAGACCTAGGGACACACAAGACTGAAAGTGGGAGTTGGAAAAATATCCATGCAAATAGAAATCAAAAGAAAGTGGAAGTAGTAATACTGATATCAGATAAAATAGACATTAAAATAAAGGTCATCACAACAGACAAGGATGTACACTACATGATGATCAAGAATTCAATCCAAGGAGAATATATAATTATAAATATATATGTACCCAACATAGGAGCACCTCAATGCATAAGGCGAATCCTGACAACTATTAAAGGGAGATTTGACAGTAACACAGTAATAGTGGGGGGACTTTAATACCCTACTCACACCAATGGATAGATAATCCAGACAGAAAATTAGTAATGAAATGCAAGCTTTTAAACGATCTATTGGACCAATTGGACCTAATCGATATCTACAATGCATTTCATGAGAAACAGTAGACTTAACTTTTTTTCTCAAGCGCACATGGAAATTTCTCCAGGATAGAAACCATCTTGGGCCACAAAGCCAGACCTGGCAAGTTTAAATTTTAAAAATTTGAAATCATTTCAAGCATCTTTTCTAACTACAGTGCTATAATATTAGACATAAATTATAGGGGAAAAGCAACAAAAAACACAACACATGGAGGCTAAACAATATGCTTCTGAGTAACCAAAAGATCACTGAATAAATAATAAAGAAAATCAAAGTATACCTCAAAACAAATAACTATGAAAACATGACAACTCAGAACTTATCAGTTCAGTTCAGTCGCTCAGTCGCGTTTGACTCTTGGAACCCCATGAACAGCAGCACGCCAGGCCTCCCTGTCCATCACCTGCTCCCAGACTACATCCAAATCCATGTCCATTGAGTTGGTGATGCCAACCAACCATGTTACCCTCTGTCATCCCCTTCTCCTCTTTCCCTCAATCTTTCCCAGCATCAGGGTCTTTTCAAATGAGTCAGCTCTTCACATCAGGTGGCCAAAGTATTGGAGTTTCAGCTTCAACATCAGTCCTTCCAATGAATACCCAGAACTGATCTCCTTTAGGATGGACTGGTTGGACCTCCTTGCTGTCCAAGGGACCCTCAAGAGTTTTCTCTCAGAACTTACAGGATGCACTAAAAGCAGTCCTAAGAGGAATTTTATAGTAATGCAAGCCTACCTCAAGAATCAAGAAAAACATTGAATATCCTAACCTTATACCTAAAGCAACTGGAAAAAGAAAAACAAAACCCCCAATGTTTGTAGAAGGAAAGAAATAATAAAAATCAGAGCAGAAGTAAATGCAAACAAATTAAGGAGACAATAGCAAAGATCAATAAAAGCTGACTCTTTGAGAAGATTAAAAAATGGACAAACCATTAGCTTTGGTGTTTTTGATAGAATTGTTCACATCATTTTATTTCGAATGGCTCATTGCAAGTCTGTAGAAATATAATTTATTTTTTAACGTTGATCTTGTAACCTGTAATTTTGCTGAAGTCATTTATTAGTTTTTCATTTTGGTTTATACTTTTCTACCACAGAATTTTTATTTAAAACTTGTAATTTCTTCCCTTCTACTATATTTTTGAGACATTATCATTATATCTTACTTCAATTCTTTACACATGGTTTTCTATAGCTCATTAAAGATATTTATTAGAGCTGCTTTGAAGTCTTTGTATGTTTGCCATAAAATATTTTCTGTTGCCTACTTTTTCTCTTGTTTATGAGGCACTCTAATCTTATTTTTTCCTATGTCATTTTTGTTGTTGTTTAAACTTGAGTGTTTTAGATAGTATATGTAACCAACTCTGTATACTGATACCACACCCCCATAGCCCAGCCAATTGTTGTTTTGTTTATTTGTTTATTGACTAAATTGAATTAATCTTGCATATACCATTTCTCCTGGAGCATGTTACCTCCAATATGTCTGCTCAGAATTTTCCCTCTTTTAAATTTTTTAGTCTGGTTACATAGGTTTTGTCAAAGTTACCAGAGGGGACACAGGTACAGCCTTGGGTTGTACACAACCTTCCAGACTGTCAGGGGTGAGTGTAATTGTATTTTTAGACCTGACTTTCTAGGGGTAGCTCTTGAGTCAGAGAATCTTATTGTTCATTCAGTGCTTAATTATAAGCTGTATTTAAACCCCAATGAAGCTTTTTTACTGTCTTAATGGATCTGTTTGTGGCTGGGGAATGCTTTCAAGTGGGCCTCCTGTCCCTTTCTAATTGCTCCTGTGCGGGTTACAGCTTAGAGGATACACACAACCATTCAATAGCCAGAGTTAATTGTGTTCCTATCAGGATTTTCCTTATTTGTCTCTTTCTCTGATTTTCAATATTAAACTTCTGACTACCCTGCTCTTTTTCTTTTAATCAAGGAGCTACTAGCCTCCTCTTAATTGCTTTTTACCAAGATTGCCATTGTTTTTGAATATATTCATAGGCACGGAGTTCTCTCCTCTCTGTTTTAAATAAAGTCAGTCCTCTAAGGCAGAGCTGGCAAATTCCTTGCTCTTATGACTTGCCTTTATCCCTAGGCAAAAATTCTATGCTGCTGTTCTATGGTTGGGGGTGGACACTCATATTTCCCAGAGTGAAACCTCGGGTCTTTAAATAGGTATTTATATGAGAATGGATGGTGACCCCTGATTTTCTCACCTTGTCTCTCTTCGTATGACACCTTCATTCTATGGACAAACTGGGGAAAGAGGGATGATCAGGGCCCCATTAGCCTCTACCTGGGATAAATCTCCCATCTTATGAGTGAAGAATGTGTGGGGAAAGAGACACTGAATCCTGTCATGCCTGTTTGAAACAGTGCTTCAGTGACTTAGGTCAGAGGTCTGAGAAATACCACTGATAACCTACCCCTGCCATGGTAGAGCTATAGCCTCAGTCTGGGAACTAGAAAGAGAAGAAACTCCCACCTTCTTGGTAGTACATGACCAGCATAGAGTATGTAGTTTAAGGATTCTGTAAAATGGAGCTAGAGGATTAAACTAGGGGGTAAGAGACAGTCATGGTTCAAATGCCAGACTCTCATTCTTATCAAAATTTTGTAGATTTCTGTGAATAAGTTTCTCTATTTTGCTGTACATTCTTAGAACTATTTTCAGATATTTCTATTTATCAATTTAAAAAAATCGTTTTCACCACTTATTTTTTTTTTTTTTGCTGAAAATGTCCACCAAACTCTACTCTGTCATTCTAGAAGTCCTCATAAACAATATATGATCATACTTCTTAAAAATTATAGAAAGTTTATTTAATGGGTATGCTTTTCTAACTCAACATGTTTGTCACTATGTTTTATTCACATTGCACGTAACTAGTACCTTTATTTTCACAGTTGTTTGTGTGAACATTAAAAAGCAATTATCTAATAGTATTATCTGACTTTAAAATTTTTCCAGTTGAATGTGTACAAGATGGTATTCCTTTGTAATTTTGGTTTCATGGATAGGTTTAATTTTGGTTTTATGGCCACATGGGTGAAATAACTTCTGGAGAAGTTGAGAACAAGAGTAAGGAACTTACCACATAATTCTAATTTTCAATGCCACATGAGCTGGTTTCCACATCACAATATTCTCCCTATTTCTAAAATGTCTACACTCTACTACCGCTACTTCGGAAAACCATCCCCATGAGGGCTTGACATTGCATACCTCTTTCCTTCTTTTGGGAAGTGTCTTAGTAGTGCTTCTTCTCTGCTTCCAGACTATCTCCAAAGAAGCGAGGACTCTGAAAAGTGGTCAGACGCCATATTAGTCTGGGTTTTCCAGCACATCCCAGCATTTCTGCAGCCCCTTATCCAGCTTACCAATACTGCTTTTTATTGATATTTGATTTGTTAATTTCTAATTTTAATATTTCAGTTTATAAAAACATAAGTGCACATAATAATTTTAAGAAGCTAAAATCTTTATATAAATTAATTCTGAATATGTCCCCCACAATATATTAACATTTAAATGCGCATCACATCGTTCAAGTTAAACCAACAGCAGCCAAGTACCATCAAGGTAGTTCTAAGCCATGAATGGGAATGTCTTCTATGGACTGTCTCATATAAGGTTTTCCTCTAAACTCAATATATGCTGTATTTCTGTCTTATTTTTCAAGCACTGCTTTTACTTTTAATATTTCAATCAGCAAGTCTCCAAATTGAGTACACATTTGAATTACTTAAACAACTTTTAAAATGCAAATATCCAGGACCCACTTCCAAAGATTCAGATTCAGTAGATCTGGAGGAGCTGGGAATCTGCATTTTAGCAAGCACTCTAAGAAATTATATGCATTCACATTTCAGAACCATAGCTCTTAAGGAAGAAATTCACAATACAAAAAAAAGAAAAAGCGAAACAACTTTTCCAACACAGTTGAGATTCTTTTATATTGGCCATAAGGCACCACTAGCAATTTCAAATTTGATGCAAGGTATTGCTAAGTCCAGTCGTGGTTACTAAACTACTTTTCTTTCACTATGCCCACTGCTACTCAGCCTTTAATCTCAAACACTTCCTGTCAGCTTTTATTCACCCAGTTTCCCAGGTAGCAGAAACTCAAAGATAGAGGTTTTTTCATTTATATCATATAAATAAATTACAGTATGAAAGTATTTATTCCAGAAAATTCAACTGTGTCTGACAGTAATATTTTTGGTTGCATGAGAGTTGACTTAACTAGTTTGAGAATCTTCCTTTAATGTTTTATATTTTAAATTTATTTATTTTAATTGGAGGCTAATTACTTTACAATATTGTGGTGGTTTTTGCCATACACTGACATGAATCAGCCATGGGTATACATGTGTCTCACAATCTTGAAACCCCCTGCCACCTCCTTCCTCACTCTATCCCTCTGGGTTGTCCTAGAGCACTAGCTTTGGGTGCCCTGCTTCATGCATCAAACTTGCACTAGTCATTTATTTTTACATATGGTGATATACATGTTTCAATGTTATTCTCTCATCTCATCTCACCCTCACCTTCTTCCACAAAGACCAAAAGTCTGTTATTTACATCTGTGTATCTTTTGTTGTCTTGCATATAGGGTCATCATTACCGCCTTTCTAAATTCCATATATATGAGTTAATATACTCTATTGGTGTTTTTCTTCTGCCTTACTTCACTCTGTATAATAGACTTCATCCACCTCATAGTTTCATTCACCTCATTAGAACCGACTAAAATGTGTTCTTTTTTATAGCTGAATAATATTCCAATGGGTATATGTACTGCAACTTCCTTATCCACTCATCTGTCAATGGACATCTAAGTTGCTTCCATGTCCCAGCTATTGTAAACAGTGCTGCAATGAACATTGGGGTACACTTGTCTCTTGCAATTCTGGTTTCCTCAGTGTGTGTGCCCAAAAGTAAGGTTTCTGGGTCATATGGCAGTTCTATTTCTATTTAAGGAATCTCTACACTGTTCTCCATAATGGCTGTACTAGTTTGCATTCCCACCAACAGTGTAAGAGTGTTCCCTTTCCTCCACATGCTCTCCAGCATTTATTTGTTGACTTTTTGATGGCAGCCATTCTGACCAGCATGAGATGGTACTTCATTGTGGTTTTGATTTGCATTTATCTGATAATGAGTGATGTTGAGCATCTTTTCATGTGTTTGTTAGCTATCTGTATGTCTTTTTTGGAGAAATGTCTGTTTAGTTCTTTGGCCCATTTGTTGATTGGGTCTTTTTTTTTTTATTATTCGTATTGAGCTGCATGAGCTGCTTGTATATCTTGGAAATTAATTATCAGTTGCTTCATTTGCTATTATTTTGTCCCATTCTGAAGACTGCCTTTTCACCTTGCTTATAGTTTTCTTTGTTGTTCCTGTCAGCTTTTGAACAGGGGTAAGCCAGAGCTACTTTCAATCCATCCCTGGAAGGAAAACCTATAAAATCCCATGTTTCAGGCTTTCTATTCCATACCTGGTTTACTCTGTTGACATGCTTCACTACACTAGTCACAGCCTCCACATAACTCTGGTACTCACAGCTTCCAACTAAAAATTAACAGAATGGGAACAAAAAATAAGGAAGAACAAAAAGCTATTTCTTTGAAATTTGCTGATTTTTTTTTAACTTGGGCAATTTGGGTACTAGCTCCTTTATTCCCTGGGTTAACTTAACCTATGCCTAGCTTGGCTTAGTTTTTGGTGGGGAAAATTAGTGAAGACGGAGATTTAAAAGGAATACATTGAATTTTCTGTACCTGGAGAAATTGGATGTTAAGAAAAGATAAATCACA
This sequence comes from Budorcas taxicolor, assembly GCF_023091745.1. Lineage (NCBI taxonomy): Eukaryota > Metazoa > Chordata > Mammalia > Artiodactyla > Bovidae > Budorcas > Budorcas taxicolor. The sequence continues at coordinate 83,686,454 of NC_068935.1, read as the reverse complement.
GTCTGGAGGTATTCTCATACTGTTGCTTCAGAACTTGGGGGCAAAAAGTGAGATTTTAATTCACTCATGGAAATTCAGCTTATGCTATATCCATTCTAAACTGTGTGTCACTACCAGCTTCCTTATTCCAGGTGATGATGGGGTAATTCTCTCTGATACCACTCAATGATAACTCTAATTGAGAGGAAAGTTATTCTTTATGTTGAGGTGATAAAATCTATATTTCTTATGGCTTTCTAAAGTCTCCCTCTGAGAATACACAGAAAATATTTGTCTCTCCCACCTAAATATGCATCAAAAGGCAAATGGATAAACAAGATGTGGTATAAACATACAAAGGGGTATTATTCAGCCTTGTCACATGTTACATCATTGATGAAGCTTGAGGACGTTATACTAAGTGAAATATGTCAGTCACAAAAAGACAAATACTATGATTCCATTTAAATGGAATATCTAAAGTAGTCTAATTCATAGAGACAGAAGGTAGTATGGTAGTTCCTGGCATCTGGAGAAAGGGGGAAAAGAGTTGATGTTTAGTGGGGATAGAGTTCAGATTTGCAAGATGAAAAAGAACTAGTTATCTTTTTGCAACACTAACAAATTTATAAACTTTAAAATAAAAAAAGTGATAGCCTTCCAGAAATTTGCTGTCTAAGACTAAGTTCACCTAATTCTTCTCAAAAACAAATAACCACATAAACTTCAACTGTTCTTCATTAGATTTTCCTAACTACTCCTGAATGTATCCTCTCAGACTTCAAATACTGAAGCTCCACTGTGGCTATATTGAGATTAAGAAAGCAATTAAAGTTTAAGTGTGGGGGCTTGACAAAATAGGGTTAATATTCTTTTAAGAGGTCTCTCTCTCTCTCTCCCTATCTCTCTCCCTCCCTCCATTCTCCCTCTTTCACTCTCTCTCCCTGTGTGTACACACTAAGTAATGGCCATGTATGACCATTTACAATCTGGGAAGACAGGTCTCATCAGAATCAAATTGATTATGGACCCTGATCATGGACTTCTAGCTCCCACAACTGTGCAAAAATAAATTTATGGTGTTTCAGCCATTCAGTTTGTGGTATTTTGTTATAGCAGACTAAACAGACTAATACACCTTACCAGACTTGTCTCACTGCCATTTGGACAGGATTCAGTTTGTTTGTGTCCCTTTTCATGTGTGGGGTCAAGAGCTATTATGCTGATATGAACCTGATCAGTAGAAAATAGATCCAAATTAACAATATTTGTAATTAACTGCCTTTGGTATTTTGTTTTTACTTGATTCACAGTCATCTCTCTTTATACAATCCAGTCTGCCCTGTATGCCTCTCAGAGTAACCCCACCCTGATCCAAGGACACTGATTCTTAAAGCAGTTAGCCTTTCCCCCTTTCTGCTCTACTACTGTATTAAGTTATTCAATAAATAATTACTATACTGTATATTGTTGAGTTCATTTATTAAGAACAGTTTTATATTCACAGCAACAACGGTATGAAAGTACATAGATTTCTGATATATGCCCTTCTTCCCCAACACACAAAGCCTCCTTCATTATCAGCAGATGTACCAGAGTGGTATATATATATATATATATATATATATATATATATATATATATATATATATATTTCACAATTGATGAACTTCCATTGACACATCCTAATCACTGAATATTCATAGTTTACACTAGGGGTCACTCTCGGTGTTTTACTTATAAGGGTTTGAACAAATCTATAATGTCATAGTAAAAAAAAAAAAAACAAAACAGTGTATTAAAAAGCAGAGACACAACTTTGCTTACAAAGGTCCGTATAGTCAAAGCTATGGTTTTTCCAGTGGTCATGTATGGATGTGAGAGTTGGACCATAAAGAAGGCTGAGTGCCAAAGAATTGATACTTTCAAACTGTGGTGCTGGAGAGAACTATTGAGAGTCCCTTGAACAGCAAGGAGATCAGACTAGTCAATCCTAACAGAAATCAACCTTGAATATTCATTGGAAAGACTGATGCTGAAGCTGCAATAATTTGGCCACCTGATGAGAAAAGCCAATTCATTAGAAAAAACTTTGATTCTGGGAACTATTGAGGGGAAGAGGAGAAGTGGGTGACAGAGGATGAGACAGTTGGATGGCATCATCAACTCAACGGACATGACTATGAGCAAACTTGGGGAGATAGTGAAGGACAGGGATGCCTGGCATGCTGCAGTCTGTGTGTCATAAAGAGTTGGACACGACTGAGAAACTGAAGAACAGCATAATGACATGTATCTATCATTACAGTACTTCGTAGTATTTCAGCTGCAGCAAAAGTCCTCTATGCTTCACCTATTCATCCCTTCCCCCACCCTAATCTCTGGTAACCATTGATCTTTTTATTAACTTTGTTGTTTTGCCTTTTCCAGAATGTCATATATTGGAATCATGTAGTATGTAGCCTTCTAAGATTGGTTTATTTCACCAATCAGTTTCATAAGATTGGACCTTGTGAATTTAAAGTCCTGCCATGGGAGGCGGTCCTAAGATGGTGGAGGAATAGGATGGGGAGACCACTTTCTCCCCAACAAATACAACAAAAGAACATTCAAACGATGAGTAAATTCCACAAAACAACTTCTGAATGCCGGCAGAGGATATCAGGCAGCCAGAAAAGCAGCCCATTGTCTTCAAAAGGAGGTAGGAAAAAATATAAAAGGCAAAAAAAGAGACATAAGAGGTAGGGACAGAGCTCTGTCCTGGGAAGGGAGTCTTAAAAAGAGAGAAGTTTCCAAACACCAGGAAACACTCTCACTGCTGAGACTGTGGTGAGCCTTGGAAGCACAGAGGGCAACATAACTGGGAGGAAAAATAAAAATTAAAACCCACACATTACAAGCCCAACAGTAATTCCTCCAGCGGAGAAGCAGCGCAGATGTCTGCACCCGCCACTACCAAGCGGGGGCTGGGCAGGGAGGTGCAGGCTGCATTGCTTAGAGTAAGGATCTGGCCTGAATATCCCGAGGACAATCTGAGCGAACTAACTTGTGTTAGCAAACCAGACTGTGGGATAACTACCACGTGAAAAGCCAGCCCTAACCTAAGACACTGCCAGGCCCGCACACAGAACAAAGGACTGAACAGAGATAGCCGGCTGCAGACCATCCCCTTCTGGTGACAGGCAGCCAGAGCCAGAATGGGGCAATCGCAGCCCCCAGAGAGACATTATCTACAAAACTTAAGCAGGCTTCCTTGCTAACTAAGACTTCTTGGGGTTCTGGACAGTCAACATCCATCTGAGAAGGTGAGCCGGTTGTACACCCAGAAAACTGAGTAGCAGGGATGGGGGAGGTGATAAGTCGCAGCGACTGCATTCACCAAACACCTCATCACCTGAGCTGCTCGGACCTGGGACGGGCACAAAACGCAGGCCCAACCGAGTCTGCACCTCTGAGGAAAACCCGAGTGCCTGAACCTGAGCAGCTTAGACCTGGGAGGTGCATGCATCCCTGGGCTGGCCTCAGATGGTTCCCAGCAGAGCAACCTAGAGCCTGAGCTGTGTGGGCAGGGAGGGCACACGCCCCGTGAGAGAGGGCAGGTCCAGTGTGGCTGAGCCACTGCTAGAACATGCCAGTGTTATTTGTTTGCAGTGTCCCTCCCTCCCCACAGCGTGACTGAACAAGTGAGCCTAAAAAAATTGTCCACCACCACCCTTTTGTGTCAGGGTGGAAATCAGACACTGAGGAGATGAGCAATCAGAAGAAGTTAAAACAGAGGGAACCACCTTGGAAGTGACAGGTGCAATAGATTAAAACCGTGTTGTTAGTACCAACTACATAGGAAGGGGCCTATAGATCTTGAGAAATATAAGCTGGAACAAGGAACTATCCAAAAATGAACTGACCCCACACTGCCTACAACAACACCAGAGAAAGTCCTAGATATATTTTTACTATCATTCTTTTTTTATTTTTATTTTTTTACTTTTTAAGTCTCTATTACTCCATATGATTATCTCAATAGATGCAGAGAAAGCCTTTGACAAAATTCAACATTCATTTATGATAAAAACTCTCCAGAAAGCAGGAATAGAAGGAACATACCTCAACATAATAAAAGCTATATATGACAAACCCACAGCAAACATTATCCTCAATGGTGAAAAATTGAAAGCATTTCCTCTAACGTCAGGAACAAGACAAGGGTGCCCACTTTCACCATACTATTCAACATAGTTTTGGAAGTTTTGGCCACAGCAATCAGAGCAGAAAAAGAAATAAAAGGAATCCAAATTGGAAAAGAAGAAGTAAAACTCTCACTGATTGCAGATGATATGATCCTCTACATAGAAAACCCTAAAGACTCCACCAGAAAATTACTAGAGTTAATCAATGAATATAGTAAAGTTGCAGGATATAAAGTCAACACACAGAAATCCCTTGCATTCCTATAATCTAATAATGAGAAAATAGCGAAATGAAGGAAAGAGCTCCTTTCACCATTACAACGTAAGGAATAAAATATTTAGGAATATATCTACCTAAAGACCTATATATAGAAAACTATAAAATACTGGTGAAAGAAATCAAATAGGACATTAATAGATGGAGAAATATACCATGTTCATGGATCAGAAGAATCAGTATACTGAAAATGAGTATACTACCCAAAGCAAATAATTTCACAATTTGTATGGAAATACAAAAAACCTTGAATAGCCAAAGCAATCTTGAGAAAGAGGAATGGAACTGGAGGAATAAACCTGACTGATTTCAGGCTCTACTACAAAGCCACAGTCATCAAGATAGTTTGGTACTGCCACAAAGACAGAAATATAGATCAACGGAACAAAATAGAAAACCCAGAGATAAATCCACACACCTTTGGACACCTTATCTTTGACAAAGGAGGCAAGAATATACAATGGAGAAAAGACAATCTCTATAACAAGTGGTGCTGGGGAAACTGGTCAACCACTTGTAACAAAATGAAACTAGAATACTTTCTAACACCATAGACAAAAATAAAATTAAAATGGATTAAAGATCTAAATGTAAGACCAGAAACTATAAAACTCCTAGAGGAGAACATAGGCAAAACACTCTCAGACATACATCACAGCAGGATCTTCTATGACCCACCTCCCACCATATCGGAAATAAAAGCAAAAATAAACAAATGGGACCTAACTGAAATTAAAATCTTCTGCACAACAAAGGAAACTATAAGCAAGTTGAAAAGACAGCCTTTGGAATGGGAGAAAATCATAGCACATGAAGTAATGGACAAACAACTAATCTCAAAAATATACAAGCATTTCCTGCAGCTCAGTTCCAGAAAAATAAATGACCCAATCAAAAAATGGGCCAAAGCACTAAACATATATTTCTCCAAAGAAGACATAAGGATGGCTAACAAACACATGAAAAGATGCTCAACATCACTCATTATCAGAGAAATGCAAATCAAAACCACAATGAGGTACCATTTCATGCCAGTCAGAATGGCTGTGATCCAAAAGTCTACAAGCAATAAATGCTGGAGAGCGTGTGGAGAAAAGGGAACCCTCTTACACTGTTGGTAGGAATGCAAACTAGTACAACCACTATGGAGAACAGTGTGGAGACTCCTTCAGTTCAGTTCAGTCGCTCAGTCATGTCCGACTCTTTGCGACCCCATGAATCGCAGCACGCCAGGCCTCCCTGTTCATCACCAACTCCCGGAGTTCACTCAGACTCATGTCCATCGAGGCTGTGATGCCATCCAGCCATCTCATCCTAGGTCGTCCCCTTCCCCTCCTGCTCCCAATCCCTCCCAGCATCAGTTTTTTCCAGTGAGTGAACGCTTCTCATGAGGTGGCCAAAGTACTGGAGTTTCAGCTTTAGCATCATTCCTTCCAAAGAAATCCCAGGGTTGATCTCCTTCAGAATGGACTGGTTGGATCTCCTTGCAGTCCAAGGGACTCTCAAGAGTCTTCTCCAACACCACAGTTCAAAAGCATCCATTCTCCAGTGCTCAGCCTTCTTCACAGTCCGACTCTCACATCCATACATGACCACAGGAAAAACCATAGCCTTGACTAGACGGACCTTAGTTGGCAAAGTAATGTCTCTGCTTTTGAATATACTATCTAGGTTGATCATAACTTTTCTTCCAAGGAATAAGCGTCTTTTAATTTCATGGCTGCAGTCACCATCTGCAGTGATTTTGGAGCCCCAAAACATAAAGTCTGACACTGTTTCCACTGTTTCCCCATCTATTTCCCATGAAGTCATGGGACCGGATGCCATGGTCTTTGTTTTTTGAATGTTGAGCTTTAAGCCAACTTTTTCACTCTCCTCTTTCACTTTCTTCAAGAGGCTTTTTAGCTCCTCTTCACTTTCTGCCATATGGGTGATGTCGTTAAAAAACTGGAAATTGAACTGTCTTATGACCCAGCAACCCCACTACTGGGCACACACAGTGAGGAAACCAGAATTGAAAGAGACACATGTACCCCAATATTCATCACAGCACTGTTTATAATAGCCAGGACATGGAAACAACCTAGATGTCCATCAGCAGACAAAGGGATAAGAAAGCTGTGGTACATATACACAATGGAGTATTACTCAGCCATTAAAAAGAATACGTTTGAATCAGTTCTAATGAGGTGGATGAAACTGGAGCCTATTATACAGAGTGAAGTAAGCCAGAAAGAAAAAAACACCAATACAGTATACTAATGCATACATATGGAATTTAGAAAGATGGTAATGATAACCTTGTATGTGAGACAGCAAAAGAGACACAGATGTATAGAACAGTCTTTTGGACTCTGTGGGAGAGGAAGAGGGAGAGGGTGGGATGATTTGGGAGAATGGCATTGAAACATGTATAATACCATATGTGAAATGAATCACCAGTCCAGGTTCGATCCATGATACAGGATTCTTGGGGCTGGTGCACTGAGATGACCCAGAGGGATGGTACGGGGAGGGAGGTGGGAGGGGGGTTCAGGATGGGGAATATGTGTACACCCGTGGCAGATTCATGTTGATGTATGGCAAAACCAATACAATATTGTAAATTAAAAGTAAATAAATAAAAATACTTCTGTTATTAAAAAAAAATCCTCATCAAAATTCTAGCAAATGGAATCCAATAACACATTAAGAGCATTATATACTGTGATTAAGTGGGCTTTATCTCAGGGATGCAAATATTCTTCAAAATACACAAATTGATCAATGTGATACACCATATTAACAAACTGAAAAAACAAAAACAAGTGATCTTCTCAAGAGATGTAGTAAAAACCTTCAAAAAATTCAATATAGATTTATAATAAAAACTTTACAGAAGGCAGACATAGTAGGAATTTACATCAACATAATAAAGGTCATATATAAGAAATCCATAACAAATATTAATTATAATGATGAAAAATTTTAAGCATTTCTTCTAAGATTAGGAACAAGACAAGGGTGCCCACTATCACCACTATTATTCAACATGGTTTTGGAAGTCTCAGCCATGGCAATCAGAGAATAAAATAAATAGATAAACAGAATCCAGATTGAAAAAATCATAAAACTATCATTGTTTGCTGATGACATGATACTATACATAAAAAACCCTAAAGATGCCACCAAAAAGTTACTAGAACTATTCAATGAATATAATAAATTTGTAGGATATGAAATTAATACACAGAAATCCCTTGCATTCCAATACACAAACAGCAAAAAGAAATCAGAAAAAGAAATTAAGAAAATAATCTTATTCAACATAAATTGCAACAAAAATAATGAAATACCTAGAAATGAACATACTTAGAGAGACAAAAGCCTTGCATGCAGAAAAATAAAAACTCTGAAGAAAGAAACCGAAAACAAACAAACAGATGGAGAGATACACCATGTTCTTGGATTGGAAGAGGCAATATTGTGGACTTCCCTGGTGGCTCAGACGGTAAAGCATCTGTCTACAATGTGGGAGACCTGGATTTGAGCCCTGGGTTGGGAAGATCCTCTGGAGAAGGAAATGGCAATCCACTCCAGTACTATTGCCTGGAAAACCCCATGGACAGAGGAGCCTGACAGGCTGCAGTCTATGGGATCACAAAGAGTCAGACACGACTGAGTGACTTCACTTCACTTCACTTCACTTCAACTATATTACTGAAAACAGTTTACAGATTCAATGCAATCCCTATCAAGCTACCAATGGTATTTTTCACAGATAGAACAAAAATTTTCAAAATTTGTATGGAAACACAAAAGACTCCAAATAGCTAAAGCAATCTTAAGAAAGAAAAAAACAAAGATCAAGGAATCAACCTTCCTGACTTAACACTATGTTACAAAGCTAAAGTCATTAAAACAGTATGGTACTGGCACCAAGACAGAAAAACAGGCAAGTGGTACAAGATAGAAAGTCCACAGATAAACTCATACACCTATGGGCACCTTATTTTTGATAAAGGAGGCAAAAGTATACAATGAAGAAAAGACAGCCTCTTCAATAAGTGTTGCTGGGAAACCTGGACAGCTACATGTTAAAAAAAAAAAAAAAAGAAGAAGCTAGAACACTGCCTAACATCATACATAAAAATAAGCTCCAAATGGATTAAAGACTTAAATGTAAGGCCAGAAACTATAAACCTCTTAGGGGAAAGCATAGGCAGTACACTCTGACAGAAATCACAGCAAAATATTCTTTAACTGACCCCTTAAAGTAATGAAAATAAAAACAAAAGTAAACAAATTGGATATAATTAAAGTTATGCCATCAAGGAAATAATAAACAAGATTAAAATACAACCCTTAGAATGGGAGAAAATAAGTTCAAACTAAGCAATTGACAAATGATTAGTCGACAAAGTATACAAGCAGATCACCTAGCTGAATATCAGAAAAAGAAAGAGCCCAATAAAAATGGACAGAAGACTTAAAAAGAGATTTCTTCAAAGAAGACATATGAGTGGCAAATAAGCCCATGAAAAGATGCTCGACACTGCTCATTATTAGAGAAATTCAAGTAAAAACTACAATGAGTTATCATCTCACACCAGTCACAATAGCCATCATCAAAAAACCTACAAACATTAAATGCTGGAGAGGATGTAGAGAAAAAGGAACCCTCTTGCACTGTTGGTGGGAAGGCAAATTGATACAGCCGTTAGGGAGAACAATATGGAGACTCCTTAAAAAAAAAAAAATCTAGGAAAATAACTACTATAGGACCCAGAAATCCCACTAATGGCCACAATTCTGAGAAAACCACAATTCTAAAAGACACATGTACCCCAATGTCCATTGCAGCACTATTGTAATTAGCCAAGACATGGAATCAACCTAGATGTCCATTGACAGATAAATGGAAAAAGAAGATATGAAACGTACCTACTATGGGTTATTTAGAATATTACTGTGCCATGAAAAGTAATGAATTTGAGAGAGTTGTAGTGAGAAAGAGAAAAAAACAAATATCATGTTAACGCATACACATGGAATTTAGAAGTAGATATTGATGAACCTATCTTCAAAGAATGGAGATGCAGATGCAGAGAACAGATTTGTGCACCCATTGGGGGAAGGAAAGGGTGAGATGCATGGAAAAAGTAGCATTGACATATGCAGACTATCATGTGTAAAATAGATAGCTGGTGGGAAGTTCCTATAAAACACAGGAAGACCAATCTGGCACTCTATGAAGAACTAGAAAAGTGGAATGGGGGGATGAGAAGGGAGGCTCTATAAGAAGAGGATATACACATATTTACCCCTGATTCACATTGTTATACGGCAAAAACCAATAAAATATTGAAGAGCAATCTTCCTGCGTTTAAAAACTAAATTGAAAAAAATCGCACTTTTAACCATAGTTCAGTTCAGTTCAGTTCAGTCGCTCAGTCGTGTCTGACTCTTTGCGACCCCATGAATCGCAGCACACCAGGCCTCCCTGTCCATCACCAACTGCCGGAGTTCACTCAGACTCAGGTCCATCGAGTCAGTGATGCCATCGAGCCATCTCATCCTAGGTCGTCCCCTTCTCCCCCTGCCCCCAATCCCTCCCAGCATCAGAGTCTTTTCCAATGAGTCAACACTTTGCATGAGGTGGCTAAAGTACTGGAGCTTCAGCTTTAGCATCATTCCTTCCAAAGATATCCCAGGGCTGATCTCCTTCAGAATGGACTGGTTGGATGTTCTTGCAGTCCAAGGGACTCCAAGAGTCTTTTCCAGCACCACAGTTCAAAAGCATTCATTCTTTGGTGCTCAGCCTTCTTCACAATCCAACTCTCATATCCATACATGACCACAGGAAAAACCATAGCCTTGACTAGACGGACATTAGTCGGCAAAGTAATGTCTCTGCTTTTGAATATGCTATCTAGGTTGGTCATAACTTTTCTTCCAAGGAGTAAGCATCTTTGCATTTCATGGCTGCAGTCACCATCTGCAGTGATTTTGGAGCCCCAAAAAATAAAGTCTGACACTGTTTCCACTGTTTCCCCATCTATTTCCCATGAAGTGATGGGACCAGATGCCATGATCTTTGTTTTCTGAATGTTGAGCTTTAAGCCAACTTTTTCACTCTCCTCTTTCACTTTCATCAAGAGGCTTTTTAGCTCCTCTTCACTTTCTGCCATAAGGGTGGTGTCATCTGCATATCTGAGGTTATTGATATTTCTCCCGGCAATCTTGATTCCAGCTTGTGTTCCTTACAGTCCACTGATTCTCATGATGTACTCTGCATATAAGTTCAATAAGCAGGGTGACAATATACAGCCTTGACGTACTCCTTATCGTATTTGGAACCAGTCTGTTGTTCCATGTCCAGTTCTAATTGTTGCTTCCTGACCTGCATACAGATTTCTCAAGAGGCAGGTCAGGTGGTCTGGTATTCCCATCTCTTTCAGAATTTTCCAGTTTCTTGTGATCCACACAGTCAAAGGCTTTGGCATAGTCAATAAAGCAGAAATAGATGTTTTTCTGGAACTCTCTTGCTTTTTCCATGATCCAGCAGATGTTGGCAATTTGATCTCTGTTTCCTCTGCCTTTTCTAAAACCAGCTTGAACATCAGGGAGTTCACGGTTCATGTATTGCTGAAGCCTGGCTTGGAGAATTTTGAGCATTACTTTACTAGCATGTGAGATGAGTGCAGTTGTGAAGTAGTTTGATCATTCTTTGCATTGCCTTTTTGGAATTGGAATGAAAACTGACCTTTTCCATTCCTGTGGCCACTGCTGAATTTTCCAAATGTGCTGGCATGTTGAGTGCAGCACTTTCACACCATCATCTTTCAGGATTTGAAACAGCTCGAGTGGAATTCCATCACCTCAATAGCTTTGTTCTTAGTGATGCTTTCTAAGGCCCACTTGACTTCACATTCCAAGATGTCTGGCTCTAGATTAGTGATCACATCATCATGATTATCTGGGTCGTGAAGATCTTTCTTGTACAGTTCTTCCGTGTATTCTTGCCACCTCTTCTTGATATCTTCTGCTTCTGTTAGGTCCATACCATTTCTGTCCTTTATCAAGCCCATCTTTGCATGAAACCATAGTTGCTGTACTGTATATAACATCCCTAGGACTTATTTATTTTGTGACTTGAAGTTTGTACACTTTGATAACTTTCATCATATTTCCCCTCCCCCTACTCTTGCCTCTGGAAGAGACAGGAATATCAGACCACCTGACCTGCCTCTTGAGAAATCTGTATGCAGATCAGGAAGCAACAGTTAGAACTGGACATGGAACAACAGACTGGTTCCAAATAGGAATAGGAGTACGTCAAGGCTGTATATTGTCACCCTGCTTATTGAACTTATATGCAGAGTACATCATGAGAAACGCTGGACTGGAAGAAACACAAGCTGGAATCAAGATTGCCAGGAGAAATATCAATAACCTCAGATATGCAGATGACACCACCCTTATGGCAGAAAGTGAAGAGGAGCTAAAAAGCCTCTTGATGAAAGTGAAAGAGGAGAGTGAAAAAGTTGGCTTAAAGCTCAACATTCAGAAAATGAAGATCATGGCATCTGGTCCCAACACTTAATGGCAAATAGATGGGGAAACAGTGGAAACAGTGTCAGAATTTCTTTTTCTGGTCTCCAAAATCACTGCAGATGGTTATTGCAGCCATGAAATTAAAAGACGCTTACTCCTTGGAAGGAAAATTATGACCCACCTAAACAGCATATTCAAAAGCAGAGACATTACTTTGCTAACTAAGGTCCGTTTAGTCAAGGCTATGGTTTTTCCTGTGGTCGTGTATAGATGTGAGAATTGGACTGTGAAGAAGGCAGAGCGCGGAAGAATGGATGCTTTTGAACTGTGATATTGAAGAAGACTCTTGAGAGTCCCTTTGACTGCAAGGAGATTCAACCAATCCATTCTGAAGGAGATCAGCCCTGGGATTTCTTTGGAAGGAATGATGCTAAAGCTGAAGCTCCAGTACTTTGGCCGCCTCATGCGAAGAGTTGACTCATTGGAAAAGACTCTGATGCTGGGAGGGATTGGGGGCAGGAGGGGAAGGGGACGACCTAGGATGATATGGCTGAATGGAATCACTGACTCGATGGACGTGAGTCTGAGTGAACTCCGGCAGTTGGTGATGGACAGGGAGGCCTGGCGTGCTGCGGTTCATGGGGTCGCAGAGAGTCAGACACGACTGAGCAACGGAACTGAACTGAACTGAACTTCTCTTGCCTCTGTTTTTTAGCCACTTAGTACTGTCTGACTCTTTGCCACCCCATGAACTGCAGCAAACCAGGCTTCCCTCTCCTTCACTATCTCCCAGAGTTTGTTCAAATTCATGTCCATTTAGTCACTGATGCCATCCAACCATCTCATTCTCTGTTGCCCCTTTCTCCTGCTGCCCTTTATCTTTCCCAGCATCATGGTCTTTTCCAGTGAGTCAGCTCTTTGCATCAGGTGGCAAAAGTATTGGAGTTTCAGCTTCAGCATCAGTCCTTCCAATGAATATTCAGGACTGATCTCCTTTAGGATGGACTGGTTGGATCTCCTTGCAGTCCAAGGGATTCTCAAGAGTCTTCTCCAACACCACCGTTTAAAAGCATCAATTCTTCTTAATGGTCCAACTTTCACATCCATACATGACTACTGGAAAAAATCATAGCTTTGACTAGATGGATCTTTGTAAACAAAGTGATGCCTCTGCTTTTTAGTATGCTAAGTTGATCAATGCTATCTTACAAAGAAGCAAGTATCCTTTCATTTCACGGCTGCACTCAGCATCCACAGTGACTGGAACCCATGAAAATACTCTGTCATTGTTTCTGTTGTTTCCCATCTATTGGCCATGAAGTGATGGGGCCAGATGCCATGATGGTGTTTTAAGCCAGTTTTTTCACTCACCTCTTTCGCCTTCATCAAGAGGCTCTTTAGTTTCTCTTCACTTTCTACTATTAGGGTGATTTCATCTGAATATCTGAGGTTATTGATATTCTCCTGCAATCTTGATTCCAGCTTGTGCTTCATCCAGTGCAGAATTTAGAATGATAAACTCTGCATGTTAAATAAGCAGGGTGACAATATACAACCTTAATGTTCTCCTTTCCCAATTTTGAACTAGTCCATTATTCCATGTTTGGTTCTAACAGTTGCTACTTGACCTGCATACAGTTTTCTCAGAGTGCAGGTAAGGTGACCTGGTATTCCCACCTGTAAGAATATTTCACAGTTTTTTTTTTCACAATTTTTCACTGTAATCCACAAAAAGGCTTTAGCAGAGTCAAAGAAGCAGAAGTAGATGCTTTTCTTGAATTCCATTGCTTTTTCTATGATCCAATGGATCTTTTGGAGAAGGCAATGGCACCCCAATCCAGTACCCTCGCCTGGAAAATCCTGTGGATGGAGGAGCCTGGTAGGCTGCAGTCCATGGGGTCGCTCAGAGTTGGATATGACTGAGCGACTTCACTTTCACTTTTCACTTTCATACATCGGAGAAGGAAATGGCAACCCACTCCAGTGTTCTTGCCTGGAGAATCCCAGGGATGGGGGAGCCTGGTGGGCTGCCGTCTATGGGGTCGCGCAGAGTTGGACATGACTGAAGCGACTTAGCAGCAGCAGCAGTAATGGATCTTTGGCAATGTGATCTCTGGTTCAGTTCTTGGCTTATGTATTGTTGAAACCTACCTTGAAGGATTTTGAGCATTACCTTGCTAGCATGTGAGATCAGTGCAATTGTGTGGTAAGTTGAACATTCTTTGGCATTGCTCTTTTTTGAGAATGGAGTGAAAACTGACCTTTTCTATTCCTGTGGCCACTGCTGAGTTTTTCAAATGAGCTTGCATATTGAGTGCAGCACTTTAGCAGCATCACATTTTAGGATTTGAAGTAGCTCAGCTGGAGTTTTATCACCTCCACCAACTTTGTTCATAGTGATGCTTCCTAAGACCCACTTGACTTTGCACTCCAGGATGTCTGGCTCTAGGTGAGTGATCACATCATTTAGCAGAGTAAGGTGATTACATACCACATAACATTAGCACTGTGGTTATGTAGTCCATTAAGACCTTTTTTCTACAGTTCTTCTGTATATTCTAGCCACCTCATCTTAATATATTCTGTTTCTGTTAGATCCATATCGTTTCTGTCCTTCATTGTGCCCATCTTTGCATGAAATGTTCCCTTGATATCTCTAATTTTCTTGAAGAGATCTCTAGTCTTTCCCATTCTAGCTTTTCCCTCTATTTCTTGACCCTGTTCACTTAAGAAAGGTTTCTTTTCTTTCTATTCTTTGGAACTCTGCATTCAGATGGGTATATCTTTCTTTTCTCCTTTGCCTTTCATTTTTCTTCTCAGCTATTGGTAAGGCCTCCTCAGACAACCATTTTGCCTTGTTGCATTTCTTTCCCCCTTCCCTCTGCTAAGCATAAATCTTATTTCTTTTTATATACTTTGTGTTTCAGATGCCACAAATAACTGAGATCATGTAGTATTTGTCTTTCTCAATCAAGCTTACTTCATTTAGTATAGTGCACCCCAAGGTTCACCCATATTGTGGCAGATCATAAGATTTTTTTTTTTTATGGTTGAATAATTTTGTTGTTCCTCATGCAAAGAGTTAACTCATTGAAAAAGATTCTGATGATGGGAGAATTGGGGGCAGGAGGAAAAGGGGACGACACAGGATGAGATGGCTGGATGGCATCACCGACTCGATGGACGTGAGTTTGAGTGAACTCTGGGAGATGGTGATGGACAGGGAGGCCTGGCATGCTGCGATTCATGGGGTCATAAAGAGCGACAAGACTGAGCGACTGAACCTAACTGAACTGAATTTTATTGTTCAGTGGCTAAGTAATGTCTGACTCCATGACCCCATGGATTGCAGCATGCCAGACTCCTTTATCCTTCACTATCTTCTGGAGTTTGCTCAAATTCATGTCCATTGAGTCAGTGATGCTATCTAACCATCTCATCCTCTACCACCCATTTCTCCTTTTTCCTTTAATCTTTCTCATCATCAAGGTATTTTCCAATGCATTAGCTCTTCCCAACAGGTGGTCAAAGTATTGGCACTTCAGTCATCATCAGTCCCTCCAGTTCAGATTTGATGTCCTTTAGGATTGACTGGTTGATCACTTTGCAGTCCAAGGGACTTGCAAGAGTCTTTTCCAACACCACAATTAGAAAGCATCAATTTTTCAGTGCTCAGCCTTCTTTATGAACCAACTCTCATATTTGCACATAACTACTGGAAAAACCATATGGCTGAATAGGTTTCCATTGTATATTCTACAAGTTATTTGCTCATTCCTCCATCAGTAGACACATAGACTATTTCCATGTCGCTGCTGTTGTAACTCGTGCTGCTGTGAACATGAGTGGGGATATCTTTTCAACATAGGTTTTGTTTTTCTTGGATATATTGCAGAAGTGAAAGTGTTAAATCATATGGTTATACTATTTTTAATTATTGAGAAACCTCCATATTCTTTTACCTGGTGACTGTATCAATTTCCAATCCCACAAACAGTGTAAAAGTCTTCCCTTTTCTTCACATCCTCACTAACTTTTGCTATACCCCCTCTTTTTTTTTTTTTTCAATTATAGCCATTCTAACAGATCTGAGGTGATATTGTAGTTTTGATGTATATTTACCTTATGATTACTGATGCTGAGCAACATTTCACGTTCTTGTAAATCCATTTTATGACTTCTTTGAAAAATGGCTGTTAACATATTTTAATCATTTTTTGAAATTAGATTGTTTGATTTTGCTACTGATTACTATGAGATATTTATATATTTTTTGTATTAACCCCTTAGAAGATACGATTTGCAAGTAATTTCCCATTCTGTAGGTTGTCTTTTTCTTTTGTTGATCACTTCATTTTGTTGGACAGAAACTTTAGCTTCCAATTTAAAAAAAAAAAATTTTGTACTTTGGGCATTGTCCAAAAATCATGGCCAAGACCCACATCAAAGAATTTCTTTTCTATGTTTTGTTTAGGGGTTTTGTTTTCCAGTTCACTTTTACAGCTTTAAACCATTTTTAATTAAAAAAAATTAATTGTGTAAGATGAGTCTAGTTTCATTTTCTTAAATGACAATATCCAATTTTCCCAAGTTCATTTATTGAAGAGACTGTAATTTCTCCACTGAGTGTTCTTGGCTCCATTGTCAGGTGTCAGTTGGCTGTATAATACATGGAATTTTCTGGCCTCTCGATATTATTGTATTTGTGTGTGTGTGTGTGTGTGTGTGTGTCTGTCTGTCTGTCTGTCTGTCTGTTTTTATGCCAGTAGCATACAGGTTTGGTTACTGTAACTTAATATGACTTGAAATCAGAAACTGTAATGTCTTCTCTCATTTCATTTTTATTTTTCAGAATTGCTTTTACTATTTGGTATCTTTTGTGGTTCCATATAAATTTTAGGATTTTTTTTTTACTCATGTGAGAATGGCCATTGGACTGTTGATAGGGATTTCATTGAATCTATTCATGGCTTTGGACAATATTAATTTTCCAGTACTTGAGCATGGAATATCATTCCATTTATTTTGAGTTCCCTTCAATTTCTTTTATCAATGTCTTATGACTTTTCAGTGTACAAAAAATTTTCATCACCTCGGTAAAATTTATTTCTAAGTATTTTATTATTTTTTATGGTATCGTAGATGGGATTTTTTCAGCTTCAGATAATTCATTGTCAAGTTATAGATATGCCAGTAATTTTGTATGTTAATTTTCTATCCTGCAACTTTACTGAATTTGTTGATTATATCTGAAAAGATTTTGGGAAGGGAATCTTTTGGATATTCAATAAATAAAATTATTTCATTTGCTAATAGAGCCAACTTTAAAATTTCCTTTACAGTTCTGATGGCTTTTATCACTATTTCTATTTCTTTCCTGATTCCTTTGTCTAGGACTTGCAGTACTATTAACAGGTTGAGTAGGAATCTTGAGAGCAAGCACTCTTGTCTTTTTCCTTATCTTGGAGGAATATACTGCAAACTTTCACCACTGAATAAGATGTTGGCTGTGAACTCAACATATATGGTCAATATTATGTTGAAGCAAATTCCTTTTATAAACCATTTGTTAAGGGTCTTTATCATGACCTCATGATGAAAGTTTTTCAGATGCTTTAACTTCATCTATTGAGATTATCTTTCAATTTTTTTAATCTTTTATTTTATTTATTTATTTATTTTTTATTTTTACTTAATTTTACTTTACAATACTGTATTGGTTTTGCCATACATTGACATGAATCTGCCATGGGTGTACATGAGTTCCCAATCCTAGACCCCCCTCCCACCTCCCACCCCATATCATTTCTCTGGATCATTCCTGTGCACCAGCCCCAAGCATCCTGTATCCTGTATTGAGCATAGACTGGCGATTCGTTTCTTACATGATAGTATACATGTTTCAGGGCCATTCTCCTAAATCATCCCACCCTCTCCGTCTCCCTCAAAGTCCAAAAGTCCGTTCTATACATTTGTGTCTCTTTTGCTGTCTTGCATACAGGGTTATCATTACCATCTTTCTAAATTCCATATATATGATTTTTTTTTTAATTCTATTGATGGGATCAGTTCAGTTCAGTCCAGTCACTCAGTCATGACCGACTTGTTGCAAACCCATGGACTGTAGCATGCCAGTCTTCCCTGTCCATCAGCAAATCCCAGAGCTTGCTCAAACTCATATCCATTAACTTGGTGATGGCATTCAACCATCTCATCCTCTGTCATCCCTTTCTTCTCCTGCCTTCAGTCTTTTCCAGGTTTTTTTTTTCCAGTGAGTCAGTTCTTCCCATTAGGTGGCCAAAATATTGGAGTTTCAGCTCCAGCATCAGTACTTCCAATGAATATTCAGGACTGATCTCCTTTAGGATGGACTGGTTTAATCTCCATTCTGTCCAAGGGACTCTCAAGAGTCTTCTCCAACAACACAGTTCAAAAACATCAATTTTTTGGTGCTCAGCTTTCTTTATAGCCCAACTCTCACATCCATACATGACTACTGGAAAAACCATAGCTTTGAATAGATGGACCTTTGTCAACAAAGCAATGTTTCTACTTTCTAATAGGCTGTCTATGTTGGTCATGCTGTCTTTGCCAACAAAGGTCCGTCTAGTCAGGGCTATTGTTTTTCCAACCAGTCCATCTTAAAGGAGATCAGTCCTGGGTGTTCATTGGAAGGACTGATGTTGAAGCTGTAACTCCAATACTTGGGCCACCTGATGTGAAGAGCTGACTCATTTGAAAAGTCCTGATGCTGGGAAAGATTGAGGGCAGGAGGAGAAGGGGACGACAGAGGATGAGATGTTTGAATGGCATCACTGACTCGATAAACATGGGTTTTGGTGAACTCTGGGAGTTGGTGATGGAAAGGGAGGCCTGGTGTGCTGCGGTTCATGGGGTCGCAAATAGTTGGACACGACTGAGTGACTGAACTGAACTTGGCTGGTCATAACTTTTCTTCCAAGGAGCAAGCGTCTTTTAATTTCATGGCTGCAGTCACCATCTGCAGTGATTTTGGAGCCCAAGAAAATAAAGTCTGACACTGTTTCAATTGTTTCCCAATCCATTTACCATGAAATCATGGGACAGGATGCCATGATCTTAGTTTTTTGAACGCTGAGTTTTAAGCCAGCTTTTTCACTCTCCTCTTTCACTTTCATCAAGAGGCTCTTTAGTTTCTCTTCACTTTCTGCCATAAGGGTGGTTTCATTTGCATATCTGAGGTTATTGATATTTCTCCTGGCAATCTTGATTCCAAGTTGTGCTTCATCCAGCTCAGCATTTCACATGACTTACTCTGCATAGAAGCTAAATAAGCGGGGTGACAATACATAGCCTTGACATACTCCTTTCCCAATTTCGAACCAGTCTGCTGTTCCATGACCAGTTCTCCCTGTTGCTTCGTGACCTGCATACAGATTTCTTAGGAGGCAGGTCAGGGGGTCTGGTATTCCCATCTCTTGAAGAATTTTTCACAATTTGTTGTGATTCACACAATCAAAGGCTTTGGCATAGTCAATGAAGCCAAAGTAGATGTTTCTCTGGAATTCTCTTGCTTTTTCTATGATCCAGCAGATGTTGGCAATTTGATCTCTGGTTCCTCTGCCTTTTCTAAATACAGAATGAACATCTGGAAGTTCATGGTTCACGTATTGTTGAAGAACAACTTGGAAAATTTTGAGCATTACATTGCTAGCAGTGGAGATGAGTGCAATTGTGCAGTAGCTTGAATATTTTTGACATGGCTTTTCCTTGGGACTGGAATGAACTGACCTTTCCAGCACTGTGGCCACTGCTGAGCTTTCCAACTTTGCTGGCGTACTGAGTGCAGGACTTTCACAGCATCATTTTTTAGGGTTTGAAATAGCACAGCTGGAATTTGATCACTTCCACTAGCTTTATTTGTAGTGATGCTTCCTAAGACCAACTTGGCTTCACATTCCAGGACGTCTGGCTCTAGGTGAGTGATCACACCATAGTAGTTATCTGTGTCATTAAGATATGTTTTGTAGAGTTCTTCTGTATATTCTTGTCACCTCTTCTTAATATCTTCTGCTTCTGTTAGGTCCATAACATTTCTGCCCTTTATTTTGTCCATCTATTCATGAAATTTTCCCTTGGTATCTCTAATTTTCTTGAAGAGATCTCTAGTCTTTCCATTCTATTGTTTTCCTCTATTTCTTTGCACTGATCACTGAGGAAGGCTTTCTTATCTCACATTGCTATTCTTTGGAACTCTGCATTCAAATGGATATATCTTTCCTTTTTTCCTTTGCCTTTCATTTCTCTTCTTTTCTCAGCTATTTGTAAGGCCTTCTCAGACAACCATTTTGCCTTTTTCGCATTTATTTTTCTTGGTGATGGTCTTGATCACTATCTCCTGTATAATGTGTTGAACCTCCAGCCATAGTTCTTCAGGCACTCTATCAAATCTAATCGCTTGAATCTACTTGCCACTTTCATTGTATAATCATAACAGCTTTGACTTAGGTCATACTAGAATGGTCTAGTGGTTTTCCCTACTTTCTTCAATTTAAGTCTGAATTTGGCAATAAGCAGTTCATTATTTGAGCCACAACGGCTCCCCATCTTGTTTTTGCTGTCTATATAGAGCTTCTCCATCTTTGATTGCAAAGAATATAATCAAGTTGCTTTTGTTATTGACCATCTGGTGATGTCCATGTGTAGAGTCCTGTGTTGTGGAAGAGGGTGTTTGCTATGACCAGTGTGTTCTCTTGTTAAAACTCTGTTATGCTTTTCCCTGCTTCGTATTGTACTCCATGGCTGAATTTGCCTGTTATTACAGGTATTTCTTGACTTCCTTTTTTTGGGGGGGGGGGGGTGTTAGTTCTAAAAGGTCTTGTAGGTCTTCATAGAACTGATCAAATTCAGCTTCTTCAGCATTACTGGTTGGGGCATAGACTTGGATTACTGTGACATTGGATGATTTGCCTTGGAAACGAACAGAGATCATTCTGTCGTTTTTGAGATTGCACCCAAGTACTGCATTTCAGACTCTTTTGTTGACCATGATGGCTACTCCTTTTCTTCTGAGGGATTCCTGCCCACAGTAGTAGATATAATGGTCATCTGAGTTAAATTCACTCATTCCAGTCCATTTTAGTTCACTGATTCCTAGAATGTCGATGTTCACTCTTGCCATCTCTTGTCTGACCACTTCCAATTTGCCTTGACTCATGGACCTGACATTCCAGGTTCCTATGCAATATTGCTCTTTACAGCATCGGATCTCGCTTCTATCACCAGTCACATCCACAGCTGGGTATTGTTTTTGCTTTGGCTCCATCCCTTCATTCTTTCTAGATTTATTTCTCAACTGATCTCCAGTAGTGTGTTGGGTATCTACTCAGCTGGGGAGTTCCTCTTTCAGTATCCTATCATTTTGCCTTTTCATACTGTTCGTGGGGTTCTCAAGGCAAGGTACTGAAGTGGTTTGCCATTCCTTTCTCCAGTGGACCACATTACTAACATCCAAAAAAGATGTCCTTTTCATTCTAGGGGACTGGAATGCAAAAGTAGGAAGTCAAGAAACACCTGGAGTAACAGGCAAATTTGGCCTTGGAATACAGAATGAACCAGGGCAAAGACTAATAGAGTTTTGTCAAGAAAATGCATTGGTCGTAGCAAACACCCTCTTCCAACCACACAAGAGAAGACTCTACACATGGACATCACCAGATGGTCAACACCAAAATCAGATTGATTATATTCTTTGCAGCCAAGAATGGAGAAGCTCTATACAGTCAACAAAAACAAGACCAGGAGCTGACTGTGGCTCAGATCATGAACACCTTATTACCAAATTCAGACTTAAATTGAAGACAGTAGGGAAAACCACTAGGCCAATCAGGTATGACCTAAATCAAATCCCTTATGATTATACAGTGGAAGTGAGAAATAGATTTAAGGGCCTAGATTTGATAGATAGAGTGCCTAATGAACTATGGAATAAGTTTCATGACATTGTACAGGAGACAGGGATCAAGACCATCCCCATGGAAAAGAAATACAAAAAAGCAAAATGGCTGTCTGGGGAGGCCTTACTAATAGCTGTGAAAAGAAAAGAGGCGGAAAACAAAGGAGAAAAGGAAAGATATATGCATCTGAATGCAGAGTTCCAAAGAAGAGCAAGAAAAAATAAGAAAGCCTTCCTTAGTGATCAATGCAAACAAATAGAGGAAAAGAACAGAATGGGAAAGACTAGAGATCTCTTCAAGGAAATTAGAGATACAAAGGGAATGTTTCACGCAAAGATGGGCTGATAAAGGACAGAAATGGTATGGACCTAACAGAAGGAGAAGATATTAAGAAGAGGTGGCAAGAATACACGGAAGAACTGTACAAAAAAGATATTCATGACCCAGACAATCACGATGGTGTGATCAGGAATCTAGAGCCAGACATCCTGGAATTTGAAGTCAAGTGGGCCTTAGAAAGCATCACTATGAACAAAGCTAGTGGAGGTGATGGAATTCCAGTTGTGCTATTTCAAACTTTAAAAGATGATGCTGTGAAAGTGCTGCACTCAATATGCCAGCAAATTTGGAAAATTCAGCAGTGGCCACAGGACTGGAAAAGGTCAGTTTTCATTCCAATTCTAAAGAAAGGCAATGCAAAAGAATGCTCAATCTACCGCACAATTGCACTCATTTCACATGCTAGTAAAGTAATGCTCAAAATTCTCCAAGCCAGGCCTCAGGAATACGTGAACTGTGAATTTCCTGATGTTCAAGCTGGTTTTAGAAAAGGCAGTGGAACCAGAGATCAAATTGCCAACATCCGCTGGATCATGGAAAAACCAAGAGAATTATAGAAAAACATCTATTTCTGCTTGATTGGGTATGCCAAAATCTTTGACTGTGTGGATCATAATAAACTGTGGAAAATTCTGAAAGAGATTGAAATAGCAGACCACCTGACTTGCCTCTTGAGAAATCTGTATGCAGGTTAGGAAGCAACAGTTAGAACTGGACATGGAACAACAGACTGGTTCCAAATAGGAATAGGAGTACGTCAAGGCTGTATATTGTCACCCTGCTTATTTAACTTCTATGCAGAGTACATCATGAGAAATGCTGGACTGGAAGAAACACAAGCTGGAATCAAGATTGCCGGGAGAAATAACAATAACCTCAGCTATGCAGATGACACCACCCTTACGGCAGAAAGGGAAGAGGAGCTAAAAAGCCTCTTGATGAAATTGAGAGAGGAGAGTGAGAAAGTTGGCTTAAAGCTCAACATTCAGAAAACGAAGATCATGGCATCCAGTCCCATCACTTCATGGGAAATAGATGGGGAAACAGAAGAAACAGTTTCAGACTTTATTTTTTTGTGCTCCAAAATCACTGCAGATGGTGATTGCAGCCATGAAATTAAAAGATGTTTACTCCTTGGAAGAAAAGTTATTAGCAACCTAGATAGCATATTCAAAAGCAGAGACATTACTTTGCCAACTAAGGTCCGTCTAGTCAAGGCTATGTTTTTGCTGTGGTCATGTATGGATGTGAGAGTTGGACCGTGAAGAAGGCTGAGCGCCGAAGAATGGATGCTTTTGAAATGTGGTGTTGGAAAAGACTCTTGAGAGTCCCTTGGACTGCAAGAACATCCAACCAGTCCATTCTGAAGGAGATCAGCCCTGGGATTTCTTTGGAAGGAATGATGCTAAAGCTGAAACTCCAGTAGTTTGGCTAGCTCATGTGAAGAGTTGACTCATTGGAAAAGACTCTGATGCTGGGAGGGATTGGGGGCAGGAGGAGAAGGGGACGACCGAGGATGAGATGGCTGGATGGCATCACTGACTCAATGGACATGAGTCTGAGTGAACTCCGGGAGTTGGTGATGAACAGGTAGGCCTGGCGTGCTGCGATTCTTGGGGTCGCAAAAAGTTGGACACAACTGAGGGACTGAACTGAACTGAAGTGAACTTGACTTCCTACTTTTGCATTTCAGTTCCCTATGATGAACAGGACATTTTTTTGTGTGTGTTAGTTCTACAAGGTCTTGTAGGTCTTCATAAAACCATTCAACTTCAGCTTCTTCAGCATTACTGGTTGTGATATAGACTTGGATTACTGTGATATTGAATGATTTGATTGGAAATGAACAGAGACCTTTCTGTCATGTTTGAGATTGCACCCAGGTACTTTATTCAGACTCTTTTGTTGACTATTAAGGTTACTCAATTTCTTCTAAGGGATTCTTGCCCACATTAGTAGATGTATCATAATAGTAGATGTAGCAGTAGTGGTATTGATGGGATATATCACATTTAGTGATTTTCATATGTTGAAGCTTTTTTGCATCTCGCAAATATATCTCATTTTGTCATGGTGAGTGATCCTTTTAATGAACTGCTGAGTTTGGTTTAATAGAACTTAAATGAGAATTTTGCCTCATATTCATCAGGGTAATTGCCCTGTATTTTTATTTTCTTGTAATGTATTTTTCTGGTTTTGATATCAGGATAAGGCTAGCCCCATGAAGTCAGTTTGAGAGTGTTCCTTCCTCTTTTATTTTTTGAAAGAGTTTCAGAAGGATTAATGTTGCTGCTTCATATATTTGGTAAAATTTACCAGTGAAGCCACCTGGTTCTATGCGTCTATTTATTGAGAGACATTTGATTGTTGATTCAGTCTTTTTACTGGTAATTTGTTGTTCAGAATTTTTAGGTCTTTCTGGGTTAATTTTGGTATGTTTCTAAAAACTTTTCCTAGGTTGTCCTAATTTTTTGCGCATAATTATATATGATTGTTTTTATTTCAGTGGTGTGAGATGTAATACCCCTTTTCACATTTTAGGTTGTTTATTTGGGCCTTCTCTCTTTTTTCTGAATTTAGTGTAGCTAAAATTTATCAATTTTGGTTATCTTTGCTGAGAAATATATGTTAGCTTTGTTAGTATTTTCTATTATTTTCCTGTTTTCTATTGCATTTATGTGTGCTTGATCTTTATTATTTTCTTGTTTCTGTTAAATTTGAGTTTTTTTGTTTTTTCATTAATTTATTAAGGCCTGTGTGTGCATGCTAAGTTCCTTCTGTCATGTCCAACTCTTTTTTGGACAACTCTCTGTAGCCCACCAGGCTCCTCTGCCCATTGGATTGTTCAGACATGAATACTTGAGTGATTTTACATGCCCTCATACAGGTGATCTTCCTGGCCCAGGCATCCAACCTTCATCTCTTACATTTCCTGCACTGGCAGGTGGGCTCTTTACCACTAGTTCCAACTGGGAAGACCTCATTAAGGCTTAGAGTTAGGTTATTTGAAAACTTTTTTTCTTAATATAGGCATTTATTACTATTAGTGTCTTCCTTACAACTGCTTTTGCTGCGTCCCAACAACCTGGTGGGCTACAGTCCATGGGGTCAGAGAAGAATTAGACATTACTTAGCAACTAAACAATAACAATGAGTCTTGGCATTGTGTTTCCATTTTTAATTTCAATATGCTATTGATATTTCACCATCCTTTTGATTTCTTCCTTGATCCATTTGTTGTTAAGGAGAGTTGTTTTATTTTCATGTATTGTAATTGCTCCAATTTTTTCCCCTGCTATTAATTTCTAGTTTCATACCATTGTGGTCACAGAAGATATTTGATATGATTGCAATGTTCTTGATTTTGCTAATACTTGTTTTGTGCCCTAACAAATCATCTGTGCTACAAAATGTTCCATGTGTCCTTGAGAAGAATGTGTATTCTGCTTTTGTTGGATTGAATGTTCTATATATGTCTCTTAATTCCTTTTTATCTATAGCATTGTACAAATCCTCTGTTCCTTTATTGATTCTTTCTCTGGATAATATATATTCATTATTGAGACTAGGTTGTTAAATTCTGAAACTATTCTCACATTGTCATTTATTTCTCCTTTTAGCTCTGTTTATTTTTGCTTTATATATTTAAGTGTTCCAATGTTGAGTGCACAAATATTTGCAATTGTTGTATCTTCTTGAGAGAGTGACATTTTTAATCATTATATAATGACCTTCTTTGACTCATTTTACTATTTCTAGTTTAAAGTCCAGTTTTCCTGATATAAGAAAACTACCCTTGTTTTTTTTTTTTTTCCTGTGTGAGAAATATTTACTTGAAATAACTTTTGCATACTTTGACTCTCAAGCTGTATGTGTCTTTAAGGGTAATGCGAGTCTCCTGTAGGCAGAATACTTTTAGATCTTTTTTGTTAAAATTCATTCAGTAATTTAATATTATTTGACTGCATAAATTGATCTATTTTTAACTTGTTTATAGGTTTCTGCCCATTTTTAATTGGGTTGTTTGGGTTTTTTGATGTTGAGTTGTATGAGCTGATTATATATTTTGGAAATTAACCCTTTTCTGGTCATATCATTTGCTAACACTTTTTTTCTTATTCAATAGATTGTCTTTTTATTTTGTTGATGATTTATTTTGCTCTGTAAAATATTTTATGCTTAATTAGATGCAATTTATTTATTTTTGCTTTTATTTCCTTTGCTTTAAAAGACAGGTTAAAAATATTACTACAATTTATGTCAAAGAGTGTTCATGTATGTTTTCCTTTAGGAATTTTAATCCCTTCCCAAGTTCGCTGACCAAATTATGTCACTGACTATGTTATGCAAATGACCAGCTCTACCTGCTGTATTTTCTTTAAATGTTGCTAAAGGTACACATGAGAGGCTTCCCAGGTAGCTCAGAGGGTAAAGTGTCTGCCTGCAATGCGGGAGACCCGGGTTCAATCCCTGGGTTGGGAAGATACCCTGGAGAAGGAAATGGCAACCCACTTCAGTACTCTTGCTTGGAAAATTCCATGGACAGAGGAGTCTTGTAAGCTACAGTCCATGGGGTCGCAAAGAGTCGGACACGACTGAGCGACGTCACTTCACTTCAAAGGTTCCATCTGTGCTAACCCTGCAGGGTCAGGAACTATGCTTAGCAGTGAGCAAGTCTAACTCATCTTCCTTGTCCTGGCAAGGGAAGACCAGACTCCAGGGTCAAGAAGGCTCTAAGTTTGAGGACATCAATCAAGCAGACCTGCACCATGCCAAATTTCCTGTTCACACTGTACCACTGCCTTTGCTCTGCAGATGAGCCAAGCTGCAGTTTGTGACTGCTACTTGGACACTGCAGGTAAAACTTGGTCTGCCAAGATCCAAGTTCTGGTTGTTAAAAGTCATTTCTCTGTTACAATCAGATGTCCAGAGGTCAAGTCCCACAGATTATTCTGCAATTTCCATAGACTGAAACTGGGGCTTGCAAAACTGGCAATACTAAGAGAGTTGGATATTTCATCTTGTGTTTGCCTTTCTTACTGGAAAACCTATCGCCTCAAAAGAGGCCTCTTAATATGGTGCTGCATTGGCCTTGGGGGGTGGGGGGAGGGAGTTCATTCAGCATACAGCTACTTTTCTTACCCTTCTAATGCAGTGGATTGGACTCTGTTGCTCTAAGGAGTGTTTCCACCTCAGCCCTGTGTTCCAGGATGTTTACGGTGTTGGTTTGGTCATGAGTAGTTGTTAGTTGTTCTTGTGGAGGCAGTGAAGCCAGGAATTCCCTATTTGCCATCTCTCTTGAGTATGTTTAGTTTTGTAAGAGCTAATTGAACTGTCTTACAAGTGGGTTGTACCACTTTGTATTCTCATCATGAATAAATGAGAGCTCCTGCTGCTCCACATCCTTGTGAGCATTTGTTGTTGTCAGTGTTTTGGATTTTGATCATTCTAGTAAGTGTGTAGTGGGTTCATTGTTCTTTTACTTTACATTTCTCTTGTTCCATATGGTATGGAGTATATTTTCATATGCTTAATTTGTTGTCAATATATCTTCTTTAGTGAGGTGTCTTTTAAGGCCTTTGTCCCATTTTATCTGTTGGATCTTTATTTTTATACAGTGAGTTATAAATATTTTTGGTATAATTTGGTAATAGTCCTTTATTAGATGTGCCTTTTTCAAAATTTTCTCCAAGTCTATGATTTAACTTCTTATTCTCTTGTTAGTGCCTCTTGCATATAACAAGAGTTAGCTTTAATAATGTCCAGCTTATCATTTTTTCACAGATTATGCCTTTAATTGTTGTATCTAAAAAATCATTTATATACCTAAAGTCATCTAGATTTTCTTCTGTTATCTCATAGAAATTGCATAATTTTGCATTTTACATTTAGGCCTGTGGTCTATTTTTAGTTTATTCTTGTGAAGAATGTAAGGTATATATATACTTTTAAAATATCCAGTTGCATACTTTTTGATGTCCAAATTTTCCAGCATCATTTGCTGAAAAAACCATCTCTACCACATTATATTATCTTTGTTCAGTTGTAGAAAATGAATTGACTGCAATCATATGCATCTCTTTCTGGGCTCTCTATTTTGTTCCTTTTATCTATATGTCTTTTGTTTCAACAATATCACACTGTCTTTATTACTGTAGCTTTATATTAATATTGTTTTGACACTGTTACTAATACTAATTAATAGTGTCAGTCATATAACTTGTTTTCCATATTGTGTAGACTCTTCTGAGTCCACTTCTTCTCCATATAATCTTTATAATCAATTTCTCCATATCCAAAAAAATAAG
Organism: Budorcas taxicolor; assembly: GCF_023091745.1. NCBI lineage: Eukaryota > Metazoa > Chordata > Mammalia > Artiodactyla > Bovidae > Budorcas > Budorcas taxicolor. The sequence goes on along the minus strand of NC_068935.1, from coordinate 83,657,893 downwards.
TTGCTTGAATTTTTATTGGGATTGCATTGAATCTATAGATTAGATGGGAAAAAAACTTACATCTTGACCATATTGAGTCTTTCTAGCCATGAACATGAAATAACTCAATCTATTTAGCTTTTGTGTTTATGTTCACCAGTGTTGTCATTTTCCTCATATAGATCTTATACATATTTGGCTAGATTTATACGTAAGTATTTCATTTTGTGTGCTAAGTCACTTCAGTCATGTCCAACTCTTTGCAACCCCATGGACTATAGCCTGCCAGTCTCCTCTGTCCTTAGGATTCTCTAGGCAAGAATAATGGAATGGATTGCCATGCCCTCCTCCAGGGAATTTCATTTTAAGGGGTGCTAATGTAGATTTTTTTTTTCTTAATTTCAAATGCCCGTTGTCCATTGTTGGTATATAAAGCAATTAACTTTTGTATATTAACTTTGTATCCTGTCACCCTGCTACAATCAATCATTAGTTCCAGGAATATTTTGTCTATTGAATTTTCATGTAATCTGTGAACAAAGATAGTTTTATTTCTTCTGAATTTGTATACCTTTTATTTCCTCTTCTTTTCTTATTACATTAACAAGTATGTCCAGTATGGTTTTCAAAAGGAGTGATCAGAAAGGGCATCTTTATCTGTCTTCTATTAATAGTGGGAAAGTGTCTGGTATCTCACTATTAAAAATGATGTTAATTGTAGATATTTTGTAGATACTCCTCATCAAATTGACAAAGTACTTCTTTATTCAAGTTTACTGAGAGCATTTTTAAAATCATAAATAAGTGCTTGATTGTGTCACATGCTTTTCCTGAATCTATTAATATGATTATGTGAGTTTTCTTTTACTATCTTGTTGATTTGATAGATTGTGTAAAATGATTTTCAAAAGTTGAACTGGTCTTGCATACCAAGCATATGTCCCTCTTGGTCCTGATATACAATTATTGTGTGTGTGTGTGTGTGTGTGTGTGTGTAATTTGATTTGATTTGTTAATAATTTTTAGGATTTTTGCATCATATTCATGAGAGATATCTTTTTAGTTTTCTTTTCTCGTGTGTCTATGTTGATTTTGGTATCAGAGTCCTACTTACCTCATAGAATGAGTTAAGAAGTATTCTCTCTACTTCTGTCCTCTGAAAGATTAAGAGTATTGGTGTAATTTCTCCCTTAAAGAGTTCAGTGAACACATCTGGACATGGTGCTTTCTGTTCTGGAAGGTTATTACTTAGTAATGCAGGTTTCTTAATAAACATAGGCTTATTCAGATTCCCTTTTACCTTTGTGGATTTTCAGGAAATTGTGTCTTTCAAGTAATTGATCCATTTCATCTAGGTTATCAATTGGGTGAACACAGAGTTGTTCAGAGTATTCCTTTATTATACATTTAAAGCTGATAGTATTTGGCACAATGTTCTATCTTACATTTCTAATATTAATAATTTGTGCCTATTTTTTCTCTTGATTAGTCTGACTAGATGCTTATCATTTTTTTCAAATAACCAGACATTGATTTTATTGACATTTTTCTATTGAGTTTGTTTTCAATGTCATTGATTTATGCTCTAATTTCTTACTATGTTTTTCTGCTTACTTTGAATTTAATTTTTTCTTCCTAGTTTATGAAGTTGGGAACCTAGATTACTGATTGTAGCTCTTTCTTCTTTTCTAATATATGCATTTACTACTATAAATTTCCCTAAAACCACTGCTTTTGTTGGAGCCCACAAATTTTATAAAGTTTTGTGTTTATTTTCATATAGCTTAAATTTTCTATTGAGATCTCTTCTTTGTATTATTTAAAAATGCTGTTTTAAAATATTTTTCAATTGTCCAGTTATCTGTAACTGATTTCTATTTAATTCCACTGTGGTCTTAAAACAGATATTGTATGATTCATATTGTTTTATATATGTTAAGGTGTCTCTTATGGCCAGAATATGATCTGCCTTAGTGAATATATCATATGAACTTGAAAAGAATTTATATTCTGCCATTCTTTGATGAAAGAACCATTCCCTTTTCCAGGAGAACGTCCCAACCCAGGGATCACACCTGCATTTCCTGCATTGCAGTCACAGTCTTTTCTGTATGAGCCACCAGGGAAGCCCAAAATAGCTTAAAGATGTCAATTACATACTGTTACTTGTTTGTTTTGTTGAGTTAAACTATGTCCTTTACGGTGAGTCTGTCCGTTTCTGACAGAGGGATATTGAAGTCTTCAACAATGATAGTCGCTACATCTGTTTTTTTTTTTTTTTTTTCCTGAAGATATAGCAGTTTATCCTTCATATAGTTTGGTGCTCTGTTATTTGGCACGAGGCACATATATATTCAGTTAAGTTTAGTTCAGTTCAGTCACTCAGTCGTGTCCGACTCTTTGCTACCCCATGAACTGCAGCACGCCAGGCCTCCCTGTCCATCACCAACTCCCAGAGTTCACTCAGACTCACATCCATCGAGTCAGTGAGGCCATCCAGCCATCTCATCCTCGGTTGTCCCCTTTTCCTCCTGTCCCCAATCCCTCCCAGCATCAGAGTTTTTTCCAATGAGTCGACTCTTCACATGAGGTGGCCTAAGTATTGGAGTTTCAGCTTTAGCATCATTCCTTCCAAAAAATTAACAGGGCTGATCTCCTTTAGAATGCACTGGTTGGATCTTCTTGCAGTCCGAGGGACTCTCAGGAGTCTTCTCCAACACCACAGTTCAAAAGCATCAATTGTTCGGTGCTCAGCTTTCTTCACAGTCCAACTCTCACATCCATACGTGACAATTGGAAAAACCATAGCCTTGACTAGACAGAACTTTGTTGGCAAAGTAATGTCTCTGCTTTTGAATATGCTATCTAGGTTGGTCATAACTTTTCTTCCAAGGAGTAAGCGTCTTTTAATTTCATGGCTGCAGTCACCATCTGCAGTGATTTTGAAGCCCCCCAAAATAAAGTCTGACACTGTTTCCACTGTTTCCCCATCTATTTCCCATGGCGTGATGGGACCAGATGTCATGATCTTTGTTTTCTGAATGTTGAGCTTTAAGCCAACTTTTTCGCTCTCCTCCTTCATTTTCATCAGGAGGCTTTTTAATTCCTCTTCACTTTCTGCCATAAGGGTGGTGTCATCTGCATAGCTGAGGTTATCAATATTTCTCACGGCAATCTTGATTCCAACTTGTGCTTCTTCCAGCCCAGCATTTCTCATGATGTACTCTGCATAGAAGTTAAATAAGCAGGGTGACAATATACAGCCTTGACGTACTCCTATTCCTATTTGGAACCAGTCTGTTGTTCCATGTCCAGTTCTAACTATTGTTTCCTGACCTGCATATAGGTTTCTCAAGAGGCAGGTCAGGTGGTCTGGTATTCCCATCTCTTGAAGAGTTTTCCACGGTTGATTGTGATCCACACAGTCAAAGGCTTTGGCATAGTCAATAAATTAAGAACTGTTATACCTTCTTGGAGAATTGACCCCTTTATCATAATGTAATACCTTTCTATATTCCTGATACTTTTCCTTGCTTTGAAGTTCACTGTGTCTGAAATTAACAAAATTACTCCAGTACACTTTTTTTAGAAAAATGTATAGTCAGTTTACAATATTATATTAGTTTCTGGACTTCCCTGGTGGCTCAGACGGTAAAGCATCTGTCTACAATGCGGGAGACCTGGGTTCGAATCCTGGGTTGGGAAGATCCTCTGGAGAAGGAAATGGCAATCCACTCCAGTACTATTGCCTGGAAAACCCCATGGACAGAGGAGCCTGACAGACTTCAGTCTATGTGGTCACAAAGAGTCGGACACGACTGAGCGACTTCACTTCACTTCAGGTAAACAAACATAGTGATTTAATTATACACACTTATATTGACTGTATTCCTTGTGCTGTACAAGTGCATCTTATTTATTTTTTACATAGTAGTTTGTACTTCTTAATCCCCTATCACTGTCTTATCCTTAACCTTTTCCTTTCCACACTGGTAACCACTAGCTTGTTCTTCATATCTATATTTCTGTTTCTATTTGTTATATTTTATTAATATGTTTTATTTTTTAGATTCCACATATAAGTGATAACATACAGAATTTATGTTTTTCTATATGACTTATTTCACTAAGTATAGTACCCTTCAGGTCCATCCATTTTGTTCCAAATCCTGTATCCTTTTGATTAGTGTTAGTATAGTATATTTTTGTTCTTAAATTTTCCTTTTACCTACATGTGTCCTTATATTTATCATGGGTTTCTTATACACAACATATAGTTGAGTCTTCTAATATACTAACCTCTGTCTAACCTCTGTCTTTAATTGACACAGTAAGACTATTGATACTCAAAGAGATTATTGATATAATGGGATTAATATCTAAAATATTTTACTGTTTTGTTTACCATTGTCTTGTTCCTTGTTCTTATTTTTGTCTAAAATTTTTGCCTTTGTGATTTAATTCTTTTATATACTTTAATTTCCTCTCCATTTTTACCAGATGATATTTAAAATATTTTAGTGGATACCCTAGACTTTGCAATGTATATTGACAACTAATCCAAGTCCACTTTCAAATAACACCATGCCACTTAATGGGTAGTGTGAGTAACATATAATAATGAAAGAACTCTAAATCGTTTCTCTTTCATGCCTTGCATCATTACAGTAATTCAATTTAACAATGTGATGGTACTATGTGAGGCTAGAGAAGCATTCTATACACCTATGAGTAGATCTCAGTCTTTTTATGAGATCATGCCTCTGAATTAAGTATCTGAGTTTTTCGCCCCTATGTTAGAGAGGGTGGCTAGAGTTGACTGGAGTTGCATATTTCTATTTCCCCTGGTCAGTTAGACTCTGACAATACCCCAGTAGGTTAAGCTGTGGTTAAATAAGTGTTTCTGAGGGCAAGTCTTGTCAAGAAGAATAAAGTGCTCTGGTGTATATACATATATTATTTATATTATATATTTTTATTATATATATATATAATTTCTATTTTAAAAAGTAAATATCCTTTAAAAAATCTACTAAAAAAGAAATTGGAATTTTAAATAACGTTCACTTCAGTTCAGTTAATGCTCAGTCGTGTCCGACTCTTTGCGACCCCATGAATTGCAGCACACCAGGCTTCCCTGTCCATCACCATCTCCCGGAGGTCACTCAGACTCACGTCCATTGAGTCCGTGATGCCATCCAGCCATCTCATCCTCGGTCGTCCCCTTCTCCTCCTGCCCCCAATCCCTCCCAGCATCAGAGTCTTTTCCAATGAGTCAACTCTTCGCATGAGCTAGCCAAACTACTGGAGCTTCAGCTTTAGCATCATTCTTTCCAAAGAAATCCCAGGGCTGATCTCCTTCAGAATGGACTGGTTGGATCTCCTTGCAGTCCAAGGGACACTCAAGAGTCTTCTCCAACACCACAGTTCAAAAGCATCCATTCTTCGGCACTCAGCCTTCTTCACAGCCCAACTCTCACATCCATACATGACCACTGGAAAAACCATAGCCTTGACTAGACGGACCTTAGTTGGCAAAGTAATGTCTCTGCTTTTGAATATGCTATCTAGGTTGGTCATAACTTTTCTTCCAAGGAGTAAGCGTCTTTTAATTTCATGGCTGCAATCACCATCTGCAGTAATTTTGGAGCTCCCAAAAATAAAGTCTGAAACTGTTTCTTCTGTTTCCCCATCTATTTCCCATGAAGTGATGGGACTGGATGCCATGATCTTCGTTTTCTGAATGTTGAGCTTTAAGCCAACTTTTTCATTCTCCTCTCTCACTTTCAACAAGAGGCTTTTTAGCTCCTCTTCACTTTCTGCCGTAAGGGTGGTGTCATCTGCATAGCTGAGGTTATTGATATTTCTCCCGGCAATCTTGATTCCAGCTTGTGTTTCTTCCAGTCCACCGTTTCTCATGATGTACTCTGCATATCAGTTCAATAAGCAGGGTGACAATATACAGCCTTGACGTACTCCTATTCCTATTTGGAACCAGTCTGTTGTTCCATGTCTAGTTCTAACTATTGCTTACTGACCTGCATACAGATTTCTCAAGAGGCAGGTCAGGTGGTCTGGTATTCCCATCTCTTGAAGAGTTTTCCACAGTTGATTGTGATCCACACAGTCAAAGGCTTTGGCATAGCCAATAAACCAGAAACAGATGTTTTTCTGGAACTCTATTGCTTTACCGATGATCCAGTGGATGTTGGCAATTTGATCTCTGGTTCCTCTGCCTTTTCTAAAGCCAGCTTGAACATCAGGGAGTTCACGGTTCACATATTGCTGAAGCTTGGCTTGGAGAATTTTGAGCATTACTTTACTAGCATGTGAGATGAGTGCAATTGTGTGGCAGTTTGAGCATTCTTTTGCATTGCCTTTCTTTAGAATTGGAATGAAAACTGACCTTTTCCAGTCTTGTGGCCACTGCTGAGATTTCCAAATTTGCTGGCATATTGAGTGCAGCACTTTCACACCATCATCTTTCAGGATTTGAAATAGCTCAACTGGAATTCCATCACCCCCACTAGCTTTGTTGGTAGTGATGCTTTCTAAGGCCCACTTGACTTCACATTCCAAGATGTCTGGCTCTAGATTAGTGATCACATCATCATGATTATCTGGGTCCTGAAGATCTTTCTTGTACAGTTCTTCCGTGTATTCTTGCCACCTCTTCTTAATATCTTCTGCTTCTGTTAGGTCCATACCATTTCTGTCCTTTATCAAGCCCATCTTGCATGAAATGTTCCCTTGGTATCTCTAATTTTCTAAAGAGATCTCTAGTCTTTCCCATTCTGTTTTTTCCTCTATTTCTTTGCATTGAGCACTGAAGAAGGCTTTCTTATTTCTTTGTGCTATTTTTTGGAACTCTGCATTCAGATGCTTATATCTTTCCTTTTCTCCTTTGCTTTTTGCCTCTCTTCTTTTCACAGGTATTTGTAAGGCCTCCCCAGACAGCCATTTTGCTCTTTTGCATTTCTTTTCCATGGGGATGGTCTTGATCCCTGTCTCCTCTACAATGTCACGAACATCTTTCCATAGTTCATCCGGCACTCTATCTATCAGATCTAGGCCTTTTAATCTATTTCTCACTTCCACTGTAAAATCATAAGGGATTTGATTTAGGTCATACCTGAATGGTCTAGCGGTTTTCCCTACTTTCTTCAATTTGAGTCTGAATTTGGTAATAAGGTGTTCATGATCTGAGCCACAGTCAGCTCCTGGTCTTGTTTTTGTTGACTGTATAGAGCTTCTCCATCTTTGGCTGCAAAGAATATAATCAGTCTGATTTTGGTGTTGACCATCTGGTGATGTCCATGTGTAGAGTCTTCTCTTGTGTTGTTGGAAGAGGGTGTTTGCTATGACCAGTGTATTTTCTTGGCAAAACTCTTATTAGTCTTTGCCCTGCTTCATTCCGTATTCCAAGGCCAAATTTGCCTGTTACTCCAGGTGTTTCTTGACTTCCTACTTTTGCATTCCAGTCCCCTAGAATGAAAAGGACATCTTTTTTGGGTGTTAGTTCTAAAAGGTCTTGTAGGTCTTCATAGAACCTTTCAACTTCAGCTTCTTCAGCATTACTGGTTGGGGCATAGACTTGGATAACTGTGATATTGAATGGTTTGCCTTGGAGATGAACAGAGATCATTCTGTCGTTTTTGAGATTGCACCCAAGTACTGCATTTCAGACTCTTTTGTTGACCATGATGGCTACTCCATTTCTTCTGAGGGATTCCTGCCCACAGTAGTAGATGTAATGATCATCTGAATTAAATTCACCCATTCCAGTCCATTTTAGTTCACTGATTCCTAGAATGTCGACGTTCACCCTTGCCATCTCTTGTTTGACCACTTCCAATTTGCCTTGACTCATGGACCTGACATTCCAAGTTCCTATGCAATATTGCTCTTTACAGCATTGGATCTTGCTTCTATCACCAGTCACATCCACAGCTGGGTATTGTTTTTGCTTTGGCTCCATCCCTTCATTCTTTCTGGAGTTATTTCTCCAGTGATCTCCAGTAGCATATTGGGCCCCTACTTACCTGGGGAGTTCCTCTTTCAGTATCCTATCATTTTGCCTTTTCATACTGTTCATGGCGTTCTCAAGGCAAGAATACTGAAGTGGCTTGCCATTCCCTTCTCCAGTGGACCACATTCTGTCAGATCTCTCCACCATGACCCACCCGTCTTGAGTTGCCCCACAGGCATGGCTTGGTTTCTTTGAGTTAGACAAGGCTGTGGTCCTACTGTGATTAGATTGACTAGTTTTCTATGAGTATGGTTTTAGTGTGTCTGCCCTCTGATGCCCTTTGCAATACCTACCATCTTATTTGGGTTTCTCTTACCTTGTGTGGGGGTATCTCTTCACGGTTGCTCCAGCAAAGCACTGCCGCTGCTCCTTACCTTGGACAAGGGGTATCTCCTTATAGCCGCCATTCCTGAACTTCAATGTGGGATATCTCCTCTAGGCCCTCCTGTGCCTGTGCAGCCAGCGCTCCTCGGGTTGCTCCTCCCGGCCACTGGCCCTGGCCTCGGGCTCGAGGTGGCTCCTCAGGGTCACCGCCCCTGGCCTCAGGCACAAGGTGGCTTCTCCGGGCTGCCCCTGGCCTCGGACGCTGGGTAGTTCCTCCCGGCCGCCGCCCTGACCTCGGACGCGGGGTGGCTCCTCCTGGCCATTCCTGCGCCGTCACAGCCTGGCACTCTGGGCCGCTGTCCCTGACTTCGGATGTGGGTTAGCTCTTGGCCGTGCTTAGTGCGCTGGCCCGCCGCCACGACCTGCACTTAAATATTACCTATTTTAGGTATTTCCTATATTTGAAGGCTTGTATGATATTGTTTCATATACCCATTATTATGTGTATTTTTAAAAACTTTATATTATGTAGTGGGGTATAGCCAATTAACAATGTTGTGATATTTTCAGGGGAACAGTGAAGAAACTTAGCCACACATATACATATTCATTCTCCCCTAAACAACCCCCCCCCCCCCCCCGCATCGACACTGCCACATAATTTTGGGCAGAGTTCCATGTGCTATACAGTAGGTCCTTTTTGGTTATCCATCTTAAATATAGCAGTGCATATATGTCCACCTCAAACTCTCTAACTATCCTTTCCTCCCATCCTTCCCCATGGGACTCATAAGTTCATTTAAGTCTGTGAGTCTGTTTCTGTATTATAAGTAGGTTCATTTGTATCATTTCTTTTTAGATTCTACATATAAAATATGCCATTTAATATTTCTCCTTCTCTGACTTAATTCAATTCACTCAGTATGACAGTCTCTAGGTACATCTATATTGCTGCAAATGACATTATTTCATTGTTTTTAATGGCTGAATAATATTCCATTGCACGTATGTATGACATCTTTATGCATTCCCCTGTTGATAGGCATTTAAATTGGTTCCCTGTCTTAGCTATTGTAAGCAGTGCTACAATGAACATAGAGGTGCATATATTCTTTTGGATTATGTTTTTCTCTGGATATATGCTCAGGAGTGGAATTGAAGCATCATGTGGTAGCTCTATTTTTAGATTTCTAAGGAACCTCCATGTTGCTCTTCATAGCAGGTGTACCTATTTACATTCTGACCAACAGCATAGGAAGGTTCTCTTCTCTCCATACCCTGTCCAGGATTTATTCTTTGTGGATGATTTGGTGATAGTCATTCTGACAGATGTGAGGTTATATCTCATTGTGCTTTTGATTTGCATTTCTCTAATAATTAGTGATGTTGAGCATCTTTTAATGTGCCTTTTGCCCATCTGTTGTCTTTGAAGAAATGTTGGCTTAGGTCCTCTGCCCATTTTTGAGTGGGTTTTTTGCTTTGATGCTGTTAAGAATCATGAGCTGTTTGTAAGTTTTAGAGACTAATCCCTGGTTGGTTACATCATTTGCAGATATTTCCCCCCAATATGTGGGTTGTCTTTTTGTTTTGTTTATTGTTTCTTTTTCTGTGCAAAAGCTTTTCAGTCTAAGTAGGTCCCATTGGCTTACTGTTGCTTTTATTTCCATTATTCTGGGAAACAGATCAAAAAAAGATATCACTGCAATTTATGTCAGAAAGTGTTTGGTCTACATTTTCCTCTAGGAGTGTTATAGTGTTTGGTCTCACATTTAGGTCTTTAATCATTTTGAGCTTATTTTTCTGTAAGACTTTAAAGGATGACCTAATTTAGTGTTTTTTTTTTTTTTTTTTTAATCTAGCTGTCTAATTTCCCCAGCACCATTTGTTGAAGAGTTTGTCTTTCCATCATTGTGTAGTCTTATCTTTTTGTCATAGATTAATTTACCATAGATGCATAGTTTTATTTCTGAGTTTTCTATCTTCTTTCATTGATCTATATATCTATTTTTGTGCCAATACTATACTGTTTTGATGACTGTAGCTTTGCAGTAGAGTCTGAGTCAGGGAGCCTGAATCCTCCAGTTTAATTTTTCTTTCTCAAGATAGCTTTGGCTACTTAGAGTCTTTTGTTTCTCCCTACAAATTTTAAGATTTTTTGTTTGTTTGTTTGTTTGTTTGTTTTAGTTCTGTGAAAAATGCTATTGGTAATTTGGGAGGGATTACGTTGAATCGGTAGATTTCCTTGAGTAGCAGAGTCATTTTGACAACATTGGTTCTTCCAATCCACAAACATGGTATATCTTATTTCTTTGTGTCTTCTTTGATTTCTTTCATCAACATCTTAGAGTTTTTGAAGTATATATCTTTTTGTGTCCTCAGGCAGTCTTGTTCCTTAGTATTTTACTCTCCTTGATGCAATAGTAAATGGAATTGTTGCTTGAATTTCTATTTCTGATCTTTAGTTATTAGTGTAGAGAAATGCAACAGATTTGTGTGTATAATTTTGAACCTACAACTTTACCAAATTTATTGATGAGTTCTAGTAGTTTTCTGGTAGTATCTTTAAGATCTTCTATGTATAGTATCATGTCATCTGCAAATAGTGACAGTTTTACTTCTTTTCCAATTTGGATTCCCTTTACTTTGTTTCCCCTGATTGCTGCATCTGGGACTTTCAAAACTATGCTGAATAAAAGTGATGAGAGTGGACATTTTGTCTTGCTCCTTATCTTAGAGGAAATGTTTTCAGCTTTTCATCATTGAGTATGATGTTAGCTGTAGGTTTGCTATATATGGCCTTTATTATGTTGAAGTATATTCCCTCTATGCCCACTTTCTGGGGAGCTTTTATCATAAATGAGTGCTGAATTTTGTCAAAAGTTTTTTTCTGCATGTATTGAGATGTTGATATGGTCTTTATTCTTCATTTTGTTTATGGGGCTTATCACAGCAATTAATTTGTGGATATTAAAATCCTTGCATCTCAGGATGAATCCCATTTGATCGTGGTGTATGATCTTTTTTTTTAATTTTTATTTTTACTTTATTTTACTTTACAATACTGTATTGGTTTATGATTTTTTAAATGTACTGTTAGTTTCAGATTGATAGAATTAATATTTTTTGTGGATTTTTGCATTTATGTTCATCTGTATTACTGACTGGTAGTTTTCTTCTTTTGTGGTATCTTTGTCTGGTTTTGGTAATATGGTGATGGTGCTCTCAGAATGAGTTTGGAAGTTTTCCTTCCTCTGGAATTTTTTTGAACAGTTTCAGGAGGATAAGTGTTAACTCTTCCCTAAATGTTTTATGAAATTTGCCTGTGAAGCCATCCATTCCTGGACTTTTGTTTATTGGAAATTTTAAAGTCACAGTTTCATTTTCAGTGCTTGTGATTGGCATGTTCATATTCCCTATTTCTTCCTCGTTCATACTTTGGAGATCGTGCCTTTTTAAGAATTTGTCCATTTCATCCAGGTTGTTCATTTTATTCACATATATTTGCTCATAGTAGTCTCTTTGTAGTACTACTACAAAAGTAGTACTTTTATGAAGTCAGTTATAAATTTTCCTTTTTCATTTTTCATTTTATTGAGTTGAATCCTTTCCTATTTTTGTAGATGAGCCTAGCTAAAGGTTTATAAATTTTGTTTATATTTTCAAAGAAACAACTGTCAGTTTCACTGATCTCTAAAATTTTGTCTCCAGTTCATTTCTTCTGCTCTCTAAAATTTTCTTTGTTTCCAGTTCATTTCTTCTGTTCAGATCTTTCTTTCTTTCTTTCTACTAACTTTAGGTTTTGCTTTTTCTTCTTTATCTAGTTGTTTTAGGTGCAATGTTAGGTTGTTTATTTGAGATTTTTCTTGTTTCTTGAGGTAAGATTGGATTGCTATAAACTGTCTTAGAACTACTTTCTGCATTCCATAGGTTTTGGACTGTTGTGCTTTCATTTTCATTTGTTTCTAGGTATTTTTTTATTTCCCCTTTGATTTTTTCAGTTAGCAATTGGTTTTTAATAGCATATTGTTTAGCCACCACATGCTTGTGCATTTTGCTTTTTTTCTTGAGGTTATTTCAAATCACACACCATTGTGATTAGAATAGATATAGATACTTGACATAATTTAAATTTTCTTATATTTTCTAAGGCTCAACTTGTGGCCCAGCATGTGATCAATTCTGGAGAATGTTCTGTGTGCACTTATGGAGAATGTGTATTCTGGCCCAGAGGTTTCTAAGTCAGTCTTCGTTTGCTTTGAATGGAGTGTCCTATGAATACAAATTAAATTTATTTTATCTAAAGGGTCATTTAAAGCCTGTGTTTCCATATTAATTCCTGTATGGATAATTTTTCCATTGATGGAAGTGGGGTGTTAAAATCGTCCACTCTTATTGTATTAATAGTACTGCTGATTTATCCCTTTACAGTTTGAGAATATGCCTTACTTATTGTGGTGCTCCTATATTGGGTGTATATATATTTATAATTATTATGTCTTGTGGGAGTGAACCCTTGATCATTATGTAGTGTCCTTGGTTTCATCTTATAACAGTCTTTGCTTTAAAGTTTATTTTGTCTGTTATGAGTATTCCTACTCCTATTTCCTTTGATTTCCATTTGCATGGAATATCTTCTCCCATCCTCTTATTTCAAGATTGCAAATATCTATAGGTCTGAGATCGGTCTCTTGTAGACAGAGCATATATAGGTCTTACTTTTGTATTTATCCAGCCAGTCTATGCTGTTTGGTTGGTGCATTAATCCATTTACATATAAGGTACTTATTGATATGTATAACCCTATTACTATTTTCTTAGTTGTTTAGTGTCTATTTTTTGTTGGTCTTTTCCTTCTCTGTGTTTGTCTAGAGAAGTTCCTTTAACATTTGTTGCAAAGTTGGTTTGGTGGTGCTGAATGGTTTTAATTTTTACTTGATTGAAAAACTTTTGATATCTTCATCAAATCTGAATGAGAGTCATGCTGAGTAGAGTATTTTTGGTTGTAGAGTTTTCCCTTTCATCATCTAAAATGTATCATGTAATTCCTTTCTTGCTTGTAGAGTTTCTGTTAAGAAATCACTGGATAACCTTATGGGAGTTCTCCTGTATGCTATTTGTCACTTTCCACTTGCCACATTTAATATTTTATCTGTTTTTAATTTTAGTTGGTTTGATTACTATGTGTCTCAGTGTGTTTCTCAATGGATTTATCCTGCTTGGGGCTCTATGTTCTTCCTGGACTTGGTTGAATCTTCCCTTTCCCATGTTAGGGAATTTTTCAGCTATTATCTCTTCAAGTATCTTCTCGAAGCCACCCCCCTCTCTTCTTCTGAGACATGTATAATGTGAATGTTGGTGCATTTACTGTTGCCCCAGAGGTTTCTTAGGCTGTCTTTGTTTTCATTTTTTCTTCTATATTCTTCTCTGCCACAGTGATTTCCATCATCTTGCCTTAACCACTTTTATGACCCAGTTATTCTGCTCTTGATTCCTATTGTATTCTTCATGTCTATTTGTCTGGTTTTTTAGTTCTTCTAGGTCTTTGGTAAACATTTATTGAAACTTCTTCATTCTTTCTCCAAGAACCTGGATCATCTTCATTATCATTATTCTGAATTCTTTTTTTCTGGAAGATTGCCTATCTTCACTTCATTTAGTGGTTTTTTTTTTCTGGAGTTTTATCTTGTTCCTTCTTCTGGGACATACTCCTCTGCCTTTTCATTTGATTAACTTTTGTGATTGTATTTTCTTTTCCTGGTTGCTGTTTTTGCTCAGTCTCTAAGTCATGTCTGACTCTTTTGTGAACCCATGGACTGTAGCCTGCCAAGCTCCTCTGTCTGTGGGATTTCCCAGGAAAGAATACTGAAGTGAGTTTCCATTTCCTTCTCCAGGGGATTTTCCCGACTCAGAAATTGAACTCTCATTACTTGCATTGGCAGGCTGATTCTTTACCACTGAGCCACCAGGGAAGCACTTGTTCTGGAGTCTTGGGAATTGAAGTTCTTCCTTCTTTTGTCTGCTCTCTGGTTGATGAGGCTAAGAGGCTTGTGAAATGTTCCTAATGGGAGGACTGGTAGTGGGAAAAACTGAGTCTTGCTCTCATGATCAAGGTTGTGTTCAGTAAAACTTTAATCCAATTTTCTGATAACGTGTGAGGCTGTGCTCCCTTCCTGTTATTTTTTTTGGCCTGAGGCAACCAAGCCTGGAGTCTGCTGTTTCAATGGTAGGGCTAATGGTGAAGTTTAAAAGGACTCCTGCCAAGGGGCACCTCCCTGGACTGCTGCTGCCAGTGCTGCCATCCCTGCAGTGAGCCACTGCTGACCCAGGTGTCCGCAGGAGACCCTCCAACAATTGCACGCATGTGTTTCATTCTCCTGTGGGATCATTGTGATACTCCTTTTCCCTGGGTCCTTTTTCACATAAGATTTTGTTTGTGCTCTCTAAGAATGGAGTCTCTCTTTCCCCCAGTCCTGTGAAAGTCCTACAATCAAATCCCAGCAGGCTTCCAAGTTAGATTCACTTGGGATTCCTAGTCCCTTTGCCAGATTCCTAGGCTGGGAAGCCTGTTGTGGGGCTCAGAAACTTCACAACAGTGAGAGAACTTCTTAGGTATTATCATTCTCCAATTTGTGGGTCATCCAGCTTTGGGGTATATTATTTGAGTTTATCATGATTATGTCCCTCCTACCATCTTTTTGCAGCTTGTCTTTTGACTTTAGTATGGAGTACCGTTTCCTTTTGGTGGGTTTTAGCATCCTCCTGTCAATGGTTGTTCAATAGCTTGTTGCTATTTCAGTGCTTTCACAGGAAGAGTTGGGTTCATGTTTTTTATTTTTCCATCTTGAACCAATATCTCTGGTATATTTTTAAATAATTTACTTTCTCTTTATTGTTGATAACAGGAGGGGATTGTTTTTTTCTAGATTTACTGAATTATAATTGACATATAACATTGCAAATTGAGGATGCACACTGTGATAATTTGATTGTTGTTATTTAGTCTCCAAGTCAAGTCTGACTCTTTGAGACACCATGGATTGCAGCATGCCCGGCCTTCCTGTCCTTCACCATCTCCCGGAATCTGCCCAAGTTCATGTCCATTGAATCAGTGATGCTATCCAATCAACTTATCCTTGGCAATCCCCTTCTCCTCCTGCCCTCAGTCTTTCCCAGTATCAGGGTCTTTTCCAATGCGTTGGCTCTTCACATCAGGTGGCCAAAGTATTGAAGCTTCAGCATCAGTCCTTCCAATGAGTATTCAGGACTGATTTCCTTTAGGATTGACTGGTTTAATCTCCTTGCTTTCCAAGGTATTCTCAAGAATCTTCTCCAGAATCACAGTTTGAAAGTATCAATTCTTTGGTGCTCTGCCTTCTTTATGGCCCAATTCTCACATCCGTACATGACTACTGGATAGACCATAGCCTTGACTATATGGACTTTTTTCAGCAAAGTGATGTTTTTGCTTTTTAATACACTGTCTAAATTTGTCATAGCTTTCCTGCCAGTAAGCAATTGTCTTCTAATTTCATGGTTTCCATCACCATCTACAGTGATTTTAGAGCCCAAGAAGAGGAAATCTATCACTGTTTCCACCTTTTCCCCTTCTACTTGCCACAAAGTGATGGGACCAGATACCATGATCTTAATCTTTTTTAATATTGAGTTTTAAGCCGGCTTTTTCATTCTCCTCTTTCACCCTCATCAAGAGGCTCTTTAGTTCCTTCCCTGACACATAACATTCTAAGTTAAAGGGGTGATGGGTGGTGGTTTAGTCACTAAGTTGTGTCCAACTCTTGCAAACCTGCCAGCCTCCTCCATCCATGGAACTCTCCAGGCAAGAATACTGGAGTGGGCTTCCATTTCCTTCTCCAGGGTAAAGGTGTACATTGTGATGATTATATATATATATATAGAGAGAGAGAGAGAGGGAGAGAGAGAGCTTATATATATATATATGCACATATATACATAGAAAGAGAGAGAAAGATTAAGACATTCTTTATTACAGATAATTACCATTATTGGTATGATGAGAAGATTAAAGATCCACTCTCATACAACTATAATTGTATAATGTAGTATTATTAATTATAGTCACCATGATATGTATTAGATTCCCTAGAACTTATTAATCTTTTAACTAAACTTTCTACAATTTGATCAGCATCTCCCTATTTCCCACATGCCTCAAGTTATGGTAATCACCATTTTACTCTCTGTTTCTATGAGTTTGATGTTTTTAGATATCACATGTATGTGAGATAATTATTTGTCCTCCTCTGTGTGACATTTCATTTAGCATAATGCAATTGAACCCCATCCATGTTGTCATAAAAGGAAGGATTTCCTTCTTTCTGTAGTTGAATAATATTCCAGGGCTGTGTGTGTGTGTGTGTGTGTATCCTACATACATACATACATATATATATATATATATATATATATATATATATATATACACACACATATACACACACACAAACATATATACACATATATGTATATATATGTATGTATATGTGTATGTATGTATGTGTGTATATATGCATGTATATGCATATAGATACATGATAATATTCCAGGGCTACACACACACACACACACACACACACACATATATGTATATACATCATGAATGTATGCATGTATGCATGTATGTACATACATATATGTGTATACATGTATATATGTGTAGGTATACATGCATATACACACATATGTACATGTGTATAAATGCATGTGTACATATATGCACATGTACATGTGTGTACATACATGTGTGTATGCATGTATTGTGTGTGTGTGTATACACACACATAATAATATTCCAGGGCTGTGTGTGTGTGTGTATATATATGTAGGGGTGTGTGTGTATGTGTGTGTGTGTGTATATATATATATATATATATATATGTACATATGTATGCATGCATGTATATGTATGTATATGTATGCATATGTATATATATGTATGTATTTGTATGTATATATACACACATATTATTTACACACACATACATATTTTATTTCTCCATTTATTTGTTAATGGACACAAGTCATTTCATGTCTTGGCTATTGTGAATAATGCTGCAATAAACAAAGAAGTGCAGATAGCTCTTTGAGATAGTGATTTCATCTTCTTCAGATTTACACCCAAAAGTGAGACTGTCAGATCATATGACAATTCTATTTTTAATTTTTAAAAAAATCTCTTCAATTCACATTCCAAACAACAGTGAGTTCACAAATGTTCCCTTTTTTCCACATCTTTACTAGAACTTATTATGTCTTTTCTTTTTGATAATATCCTTTTTAACAGTTATGAGATAGTATATCATTTGTGATTTTTATTTGCATTCTTCTGATTAGTGATATTGAGCTCTTTTTCATGTACTTGTTGGCAATTTGTATGTCTTCTTTGAAAAAATGTCTGTTCAAGTCTTCTGCCCTTTTAGAAAATCAAGTTGTTTGCTATTTTGCTGTTGAATTGTATGAATTGCTTATTAAGTTTGAATAGAAACAGCTTATGGGACATATGATTTGCAATTTTTTTTCTTTCATTCCATAGGTTGCCTTTTCATTTTGTTGACTGTGTCTTTTCTTGAGCAGAAATTTAGTTTGATGTAGCCCCACTTGTTAATTTTTGCTTTTATGTTATGATTTTGGTATCATATCCAAGAAAGCATTGCTGAAATGAATGTCAAGAACTTTCTCCATTTTTTTCTTCTAGAAATTTTAAAGGTGTAAATCTTATGCTAAGTCCTTAATCCAAGTCAAATTTTTTGTGAGTAGTGTAAGATTGGGCCAAATTTCATTCTTTTGCAAGTAGATATTCAGTTTTCCCAATGCCATTTATTTATTGAAGTGATTATCCTTTTCCATTGAGTATTTTTTGCTCTCTTGTCAAATCTCAGTTTACCATATATGTGTGGGTTTATTCCTAGGATTTCAATTCTGTTTTGTTAGGAAAATTTTTTTCCATTATTTACTGTGTGAACCTGGTTGACTAAATTTCACAAAATCATGTACCCCTGCTCCCAAGTCCTTCTGAAGTGTTTAACTGTAAAAGTTGGCCACACAGAGCTTTCAGCAAATTGTCAATAACAGTTCCAGTTTCCTTATGTTGGCAATGATTCCTGTCAGTTGTATTGTGAAGCTCTGCTTTAGTAAGCTATGATTCTCTATATTTGCCTTTCTCTCCTATTGTGCTGGCGACAGTTTTTTCTGTGTCCTCCCCTCTTACAGATTCAAGAAGAGCTGATCTTTCAGTGTGTTCAGCTTTTTACTCATTAGGGCCAAGTGGAGACTTCTAACGTCCTTACATGTAAAAATAGATCTAATATATGTTCTAATATTCATACAGTAAATGTTGCTATTATCTGCCAACCAGTGCTCTGGAAACTGAATATAGAGCCCTAAACAAGGCAGATGCTTTCCTTCTCTACTTATATTCTAGTGGGAGGAAACTGATAATAAAAAGCTGTTTTCATGCCTCTTGGCAAGAAAATAATAGTGGTCAGCCAGAGTCTTAAAGAGATACTTGTAATACTTCTGCGTCAGAACTCAGACTTAACAGAGTTCTTCTCATGCTTGAGGGAGCCAAGATTTCTCCTGATCCTCAAATGGGTCTATGGAATTTCAGCTGGACTGCAAACTAAGGGCTGGTAGCCTGAGTCCTGTGATAGTCTCAAAAACTTCCTTGGATCCTAGGAGCTGGAGGAACCCATACTAAAGAAAAGGAACATAAGTACTTATAGAGGTTTCTCTTAAGGGCTTCAAGCCTTCAAGGATGAAAATCCCACAGCAATATATTGCTATGGTTATCATTAATAAATATTATAACATTATGAATATTATTACAATATTATTAATTAATAATGAACAGACACCTCAGGCCAGCTCTGGTGTTTGGAGAGCATCCCAACCTATTTTTCCACATGTTTGGGGTTCAATGTTAGTCCCTCTATTTTGCCCCAAGTCCTTTACTCTGAGGTTGAGGGGAGGGAAATACATGCCTCTGTACTTTAAGGCAATTGCAGCCTGTATATTCAATTCATCTTCATTTAAATAACTTGAGATGGTCTCTTATAAGAATGTGCTTGAATCCAGGAAGGATTTGAATCTTTGAAATAAATTTTCTTGGTTATTTTCCCCCTTTCCTTAAAAATAGTAAATTATCTTCAACTGGGGCACATACTGGGGTTAGATGAGGGAGACTGTGGAAATATACTATATTCTGAAGTTTCATTCTGAAGAAAAACAGGATCTCTTCTTACAACTATTATGTTTCAAGGTGTTTAAATTTTTTTAAACTGTGGTCTTATTTTTCAATGTAGCTGAATCTAGAATAAGTCCAATACGAACCTTGCAGGTACAATTTCAGGATATAATAATAAGATAGCAGGGAGATAGAAATCATTGGGTCAGTAGTGTATAAAAAATACCCCAGTCCAGATGGTGGCAACAACAAGAAAGGAAGTTACTGCCACTTCAGGCTCCAAGACTGATCAGTTTCCAAGTTGATCTATACTCCTCTGCCACAATCTTAAATTTTTACTTTTTTTTTTTTTTTGGCTACTATAATGTACTATAATGAAGCAGTGAAACTGTGCTTTGGAACTACGCTGATCTGGGTTCAAATCACAGCCTCATCTTCTGTGTCACACAGCTTGTGGCCTTAGGCAAGTTAGTGAACACTCTGAACCGTGCTGTCATTGCCTATTACATGGGTTGCTGTCAGCAGGTAATGAAGACATGCCTTCAATGGGCTCAACTTCTTTGATCTTCTTCAGCAATTTCATTTTTGTTTAAAGTTCAAACACCCTTTACATCAATTGCCACAGGAAGTCACATCTCTTACCAGAGCTTCCTCCCCAGGTTATTTCTGGCATTTGCTTAGGAAAGAGCACATATTATACAGGTATATTCTGGTATTTTTCTTCTGATAGCCTCAGCCAACATTCTCACTCCAGACCACTACTCTACTCAAAGTTTGTCTTTTCTTGCTCTCTCTATTGCTTTCTCCAGTCTACTGATAGTCCTTGTTGTGATGATTTCAAGTTCTACTTCCCATGACACCCTCAAAGATATATTTAAGCCTACTGAAGATTTTGTGTAGATTTCAAAGGTTCCAGAGACAATTTAGAAGGTGATGAAGGTCAGAGAACCTGAGATTCCTATTTTCTGAGGAGTCTTTATGACACAAAAGTACTTAAGCCTATGGCCTAAGCCTGTAGGTCCAAAGCTGATACAGGAGGAAAGAAAAGCTTCCTCTCTCTGTCAAAACAAATCTCAAAGAATGTGACTATTTTTATTCTGGTTCTAGATGAAACGTATCTGGCATATCTTTGTTGGCACTAGGGCAGGCACAGAGAAAAAGAATGGAGACATCCAGAGAGAAGTAATACATATTCCCAAATGCAGAATCTTGTAGGGGAGGAAAACATATTTGCAAGTGAAATATGCATTTGCAAAATTGTCTTTGCATTGGAAACCTGAGTTACATTGTAGATAGAAAGAGTATCAAGTTCTTCCATTTGCCCTCTGCGGAAATAACCCTGATTAGACTTTTGACTGGCATGCTTGCTGATATCACCCATGCTTTTTAAAGTCTTCTTGTGTCTGAAGATCTCCAATTTGCTAAGATCTTTTGCATGTCTCCTCTAGATTGCTATTTTGACTCAAGGAGAAGGATATTCCAATCTCAGGACCCCAAAGGTCCTGAAAAACATTATCAGTACATAAGCTCTGTTTCTGAAAAACCTTTAGCTTTAAGCTTTCCCATAATATTTCCTTGAAATAATGGCCTTTACAAGATACCACTATGCCACTGCACCTTTCCTGGCAGAACCATTAGGCCAAGCAGGAAAAATATCTTCTGAACAGAGCATTTATATTCTTCTTGTTTCTATATAATAAAGGACCACAAACTTAAAGAACTAAAACCACATCCATTTATTAGCTCACCATTCTTCAGCTAAGAAGTATGGTAATTCTACAGCAGGGTTCTCTGCTCAGAGTATTATCAAACTAGAAGTGGCAGCTGGGCTAAGTTTTCATCTGGAGGCTCTAGGGAAAGATTCCCTTCCAAGTTCATTCTCATATTTAGAAGAATTCAATTTCTTATCATCATAAGACTGTTGAAGGACTATTTTATTCCCTGCTGTTAACCAGGGGCCAGTCTCAGCTTCGTCCATTTTATGCCAGCAAGAGCACATCAAATAAATCTTGATTTTAAAATTTTTCTTTCTTTTCTACCACTAGTTGAAGAAAATTCTGCTTTCAAAGATTCATATCATGTCTCCCTGGATAATCTCCCTACCTTAATGTAAACTAATTTAGGAAAGCAACTAATAATAAAATTCCTTTTCAGTATGACCTAAGTTAGTGTTTTATTGAATACACCAAAAGGATTTTAAATAGCTCAACTGGAATTCTATTACCTCTATTAGCTTTGTTCATAGTAACACTTCCTAAGGACCACTTGACTTCACACTTCAGGATATCTGGCTCTAGGTGAGTGACTGCACCATTGTGGTTATTTGGGTCATTAAGACCTTTTCTTGTACAGTTCTTCTGTGTATTCTTGCCACCTCTTCTTAATCTCTTCTCTTCTGTTAAGTCCTTACCATTTCTGCCCTTTTTTAAAATAATATAAATTTATTTATTTTAATTGGAGGCTAATTACTTTACAATATTTTATTGGTTTTACCTTACATCAACATGAATCTGCCACGGGTGTAGGTGTGTTCCCCATCCGAACCCCCCTCCCACCTCCCACCTCCCTCCCCATACCATCCCTCTAGTGCCATTCGTTGCATGAAATATTTCCTTGCTATCTCCAATTTTCTTGAAGAGATCTCTAATCTTTCCCATACTACTGTTTTTCTTTGCATTTTCACTTAAGAAGGCTTTCTTATCTCGCCTTGCTTTTCTTTTGAACACTGCATTCACTTGAGCATAAAGTGAAGTGAAGTGAAGTCGCTCAGTCGTGTCCAACTCTTTGCGACACCATGGACTGCAGCCTACCAGGCTCCTCCCTCCATGGGATTCTCCAAGCAAGAATACAGGAGTGGGTTGCCATTTCCTTCTCCAAGGGATCTTCCCGACCCAGGGATCGAACCCAGGTCTCCTGCATTCCAGGCAGATGCTTTAACCTCTGAGCCACCGGAGAAGCCCATCCATTTTACCCTTGCTTTTCACTTCTCTTCTTTACTCACCTGTGTGTAAGGTCTCCAGACAACAACTTTGCCTTCTTCCATTTCTTTTTTGGGATGGGGGATGTACAGCCTCCTATACAATGTTACAAACCTCTCTCCACAGTTTTTCAGTCACTCTCTCTACCATATCTAATCCCTTGAATCTATTCATCATCTGTATAATCATAAAGGGTTTGATTTAGGTCATATCTGCACAGATGTGAGGGATGAAACATAAAGAAAGCTGAGCATTGAAGAATTGATGCTTTTGAACTGTGGTGTTGGAGAAGGCTCTTGAGAGTCCATTGGACAGCAAGGAGATCCAACCAGTCCATCCTAAAGGAAAATACTCCTGAATATTCATTGGAAGGACTGACTCTGAGGCTGAAGCTCCAATACTTTGGCCACCTGATGCAAAGAACTGACTCATTGGAAAAGATCTTTAGCTGGGAAAGATTGGAAGTGGGAGGAGAAGAGGAAGACAGAGCATGAGATGGTTGGGTGGCATCACTGACTCAATGGACATGAGTTTGAGTAAGCTCCAGGAGTTGGTGATGGACAGGGAAGCATGGCATGCTACAGTCTATGGGGTTGTAAATAGTCAGACACGACTGAGCGACTGAACTGAACTGAACTGAATGGCCTAGTGGTTTTCCCTACTTTCTTCAATTTAAGGGTGAATTATTCAATGAGGAGCTAATCATCTCAACCACAGTTAGATCCAGCTCTTGTTTTTGCTGACTGTATAGAGTTTCTCCATCTTCAGCTGCAAAGAATAAATTCAATCTGATTTCAATATTGACCATCTGGTGATGTCCTTATGTACAGTCGTCTCTTCTATTGTTAGAAGAGGGTCTTTGCTATTACCTACTGCTGAGTTCTCTTGACAAAGCTCTGTTAACCTTTACCCTGCTTCATTTTTTCCTCCAAGGGCAAACTTGCCTGGTACTCCAGTTATCTCTTGGCTTCCTATTTTGCATTCCAATCCCCTATGATGAAAAGGATATCTTTCTTTGGTGATAGTTCTAGAAGGTGTTGTTTGGTGTTTGTTCTAAAAGATCTTCATAAAACAGGCATAGACTTGGATTACTCTGGTTTTGAATGGTTTGCCTTGGAAGTGAGCTGAGATCATTCTGTCGTTTTTGAGATTGCACCATAAGTGCTACATTTCAGACTCTTTTGCTGACAGATTTTATTTTCTTTGGCTCCAAAATCACTGTGGATGGTGACTTTAAATGAAATTAAAGGATGCTTTTTCCTTCGAAGAAAAGCCATGACAAACCTAGACAGTGTACTAAGAAGTAGAGACATCACTTTGCCAACAAAGGTCTGCATAGTCAAAGCTTTTCTTTTTTTTTCCAAAAGTCATGTACAGAGGTGAAAGTTGAACCACAAAGAAGGCTGGGCACTGAGGAATTGATGCTTTTAAACTGTGGTGCTGGTAAAGACTCTTGAGAGCCCCTTGGATGGCAAGGAAATCAAACCAGTCAATCCTAAACAAAATCAGTCCTGAATATTCATTGGAAGGACTGATGCTGAGGCTGAAGCTCCCGTATTTTGGCTGCCTGATGTGAAGAGCTGGCTCATTGGAAAAGACCTTGATGCTGCAAAAGATTGAGGGCAGGAGGAGAAGGGAACAGCAGAAGATGAGATGATTGGATAACATCACCAACTTAATGGACATGAATTTGAGCAAACTCTGGGAAATATTGAAGGACAGGGAAGCCTGGCATGCTACAGTCCATGGAGTCACAAAAAGTCGGACATGGTTTAGCAACTGAACAGCACCACCACCAAAAGACAGTAATCTTTGTAGGCCATTTTGGAATTTTCTCTTCCACAAATATCAATTTTATTAGACATTTCAACATTGGGACTACCACATTGAACAACATACCTAAAAATCATGACTTTCAAGGATTTTGTATTCTAGCACAATGGAATAGACAGTATGTAAGTGAATAAGAAATATGTAGTATCCCAGATGGTGATAAATAGTATAGAAAAAATAATGCAGAAGAGAAGAATTGGGAATACCTGGCAAACATATCATTTCTATTATAAATGAAAGTTCTCACTTAAAAATATCACATTTAAGCAAAGATCTTAAGGAACTGAAGAGCAAAGCCTGAAAATATCTAGGGGAAGAACATTCCAGGCTTAAAGAACAAGCCCAAAGGCTGTTTGCAGGAAAACAAAATTCTTATTCTGTCCTCATCCCTGGCTCCTGTTTCTCTCTCTAGATTCATCCAGTCTGATAACTCCTCATTTTCTGAGCTTCAGTATAATTCCTCTCTTTCTTTTAATACTCTTCTCCAGGTTCTTACTTGGCTAGCTTTTCTTTCAGACATTGGCTCATGGGATTACTTGGTAGTCCAGTGGTTAGAACTCTGTGCTTTCACAATAGGAGGCACAAGTTTGATACCTGGTCAGGGAACTGATATCCTGCAATCATTCAGCACAGCAAAACAAACAAGCAAGCAAACAAACATAAAACAAGAAAAGTGCAGATATTGGCTCCTGTAATTTCCCTGTTCCATCGTCTTGCTTTGGTTTTTAGACATTTGGACACATATATTTAATATAGATTATTTCATGTTGTGAAAGCTTAGTATTTACTTACTGCATAAGATAAGCACAATTTTTCCCAATTATGCTCAGATCTATATAAATCACTATATCTATTTTTTATATTTAATAAATTTTTGAGTACTTTTCAAAAAACAAAACAAAAAAAAAACTTTGAGCTGTGATGAGTATACAAAACTTTGTTAATTTTTAACGTATACAACTTGGTGAATTTGATGATAAGTATATATCTGTTAAATCACCACTACAATCTATGCTATGAATATACTCATCACTTCCAAGTTTTTCCCTCTTTCTTCATTTATTACAATTGTTTTGTGATTAGAGCACAACATAAAATCTACCCTCTTAGCATTTTTTTGTGTGTGAGAATGCTTTCTCTACTGGATGGTAAATTTCATTTGTATATGGGCCAGATCTGCTTTGTGTTCCACTATGTTCCCTGTATTTAGTAGAGTGCCTGTCACATGAGTTGTGCTCCACTGGATAAGGTAAACAAAACACATTTCAGGGATACATTGGTTATGTAGTTTAATATACAACTGATATCAGCAAATCCTAATTTAAAATGCTTCTGATCATCCAGAAAATCCATGACTTAATTATTGAATTGGTATGTAAACACCACACTTTCATCTATAAAAATATAAATAAATAAATATAATAATAAATAACTATAATAAATAAATAAAGATAAATATAAGAATATAAATAAATAAATAAATATAAATAAATCAATGACTTCCCTGGTGCCTCAGACAGTACAGAAATTGCCTGTAGTGCAAGGGACCTATATCATTCATTTTTTATACAGTTATTTTTTGGTAAACTTTGAATAAAGACATCTGTTATACAAAAAATGTTTCAAAACACTGCTTTTACCCAACCACTTAATTATACAAGATGGGAAACAGACCACAGAGGGAAAGAAAAAATTTGTTCAGAGTTATATGGTTAGTCAGTAGTAGTATTAACCTCCTGAATCAGGTTCTCTAATTCCTTGTCTTGTTATCTCCCTTCTTTATCCTCTGAGTATATTCAAGTGAAATGTGACATAGTAGGAGACATGAAGGAAAGGGTTTAAGATGATAGCTGAGCTCCTCTGAGCATCTTGACTCAGAAGCAGGCAGTGGGAAATATGGCCGAAATAAAAATGGAACCTGTAAATCCAGACTGGAACCCAGAGCAAAGTGTTCAAAGACTCCAGAAATGGATTGCATAACTGCACCCTAGTCCCAAGAGTGTGTGTGTTTTTTCTATAACATGATTTGTTCACTTAACCATATACTTTAAAGCTCTTTTCAGATCAGTGTGTACATAAAATTGTTTTATTTTTAAAAACTCTATAATAATCTCCAGAATTGCTGTTTTTTGATTCTTTATACCTTCCCTCTGGTGAAATTTCAGAGCTCACCCTATTGTACAGAGCTACTCTTTTGGCTTTCTTTCTTTCTTTGAAGTTCACTCAGCCCTTAGCTGCTATGAAATATTTTCTGTATTGCTAGAACTTTGAGAGCTAGTGTGAAGCTGTATAGAGGCTTGTGCCTAGAAAGGTAGTGAGATAAAAATCTTTGGAGTTGTTAAAAATTTTGGACAATCACTGAGCAAAGATAATATGTAAGAATGGACTATACATAATGGCTTGGACTGACCTCTATCATAGTTCTTGTCACACTTCCTTTCTGTTTGTCTATCTAATTACTAGATTATGATTTCTTTGAGAGTAGGGACCCAGTGTTGTTCAATATTGTATCCCCAATACCCAACATGGTGTCTTGACACTAAGTCAACACTCTATCAATATTTATGAATTCATGATCTATATAATATTAAAATTTTGATGATCTTGTCTGCAAATATCCTGAAAAGAAGAACCCAGCTCTACAGAAACATTAGAATCCACCACACTGTTCAAGTACAATGAACATATGACTATACATTCAGAGAACTTTGATGATTTTCATTTCCCTGATAATTAATGTTGAGCTCCTTTCATACATATAAATTAGCTAATAGGATGTCTTCTTTGCAGAAATGTCTGTTCAAGTCTTTTACTTATTTTTATTGGAGTTATTTGAGAGTTTTTGATATTGAATTATAGGAGTTCTTTATATAATTTGGAAATTAACCTCTTTTCAGATATATACTTTGCAATTTCACATTCTGGAGATTGCCTTCTCATTCTGTTGATTGTTTCTTTTGCTGTGCAGGAACTTCTTAGTTTGATGTAGTCCCACTTCTCTACTTTTGAATTTGTTTTCTGTGTTTTGGTATCATAAGAAAGAAATCCTTGCTAAAATCAATAGCAAGAAACTTCTTCCTTTGTTTACTTCTAGAAAGTTTAGTTTCTAGTCTCATAGTTCAATCTTTTATTAATTTTGAGTTGGTATTCTGTGTATGATGGAAAGTAGCAGGCCATTTTTTTTGTTTGTTTTTTTTTCACGTTGTTATCCAGTTTTCCCAATACCATTTGTTGAAAAGGTTAACTTTTCCCCTTTGTGTATTCTTGAAACCCTTGTCAAAGATTGGTTGACTATACATGTGTGAGATTGTTTCCAAGCTTTCTTTTTATTGGAATATAGCTGATTTACAATATTGTGTTCATTTCATGTTTACAGCAAAGTGATTCAGTTATTTCATTCATACTATATTCCATTACAGATTATTATAGGACATTGAATATAATTCCCAGTGCTATACAGTAAATCTCTGTTTTTTTATTTATTTCATGATTAGTATTTTATATTTGTTAATACCATGCCCTTAATTTGTCCCTCTCTCCCTCTTTCTTATGGTAATCATGTTTACCTTCTAGGTCTGTGAGTCTGTTTCTTTTTTATATGCAAATTAATTTGAATTAGTCTTAGATTCCACATGTAAATGATATCATATAGTATTTTCTTTCTCTGATTCTCTTCACTAAGTGTAATATTATCTAGTTCCATCCATGTTGCTATAATCAATAATGCCTCATTATTTCATTATAGTTGGGCAATATTTTCTTAAGCCAATCAATCATCTTTTGATAGATACTTGGGTTGCTTCCATATCTTAGTTATGTTAAGTAGTGCCATTATGAAGTTGGGGTGCATGTATCTTTTGAAAATAGAATTTTCCATTTTTCTGAATATATACCCAGGAGTGGGATAGCTGGCTCACCTCTAATTTCAGTTTACTAAGGAACTTCTTTTCTGTTTTCTATCATAGTATCTGCACTAATTTACATTCCCACCAAAGTGTACAAGGATTCTCTTTTTCCACACCCTCTGTAGCATTTATGATTTGTAGACATTTTGATGATGACCATTAGCACTAGTGTGAGGTAATACTTCAGAGTGGTTTTGATTTGTATGTCCTCTAATAATTAGAGATTTTGAACATTTTTCATGTGCCTATTGGGCACCTGTATGTCTTCTTTGGCAAAATGTCTGTTGAGGTCTTCTGCCGAGTTCTGATTGAATTATATGAGCTGATTGTATATTTGGGATATTAACCCCTTGTTGGTTGCATTATTTGTCAATATTTTCTCCTAGGCTGTAGGTTTTCTTTTGTGTTGATGATGGTTTACTTAGCTGTGCAAAAACCTTTAAGCTTCATTAGATCACATTTGTTTATTTTTTCTTTTGTTTATTTTGCCTTGGGAGATTGACCCAAGAAAATACTGTTATTAATATGATTTATACCAGAAAATGTCTATGTTCTCTTCTGGGAGTTTTATTATATCATGTCTTATATTTAGGTCTTTAAACGGTTTTATTTTTGTCTAAGATGTGAGGGAGTATTTTAATTTAATTGATTTGAATGTAGCAGTCCATGGGACTTCCCTGGAGGCCCAGTGGTTAACTCTCCATTCTTCTACTGCAGGGGGCAAGGCTTTGATCCTTGGCCTGGGAATTAAGGTTTCACATGCTGTGCTGTGCAACCAAAACAAACAAACAACAATAACAACAACAACAAAAAAAAAAAAAAACATGAGGCTGTCCAGTTTCCCCAACACAACTTGTTGAAGAGACTTATCCATTGCATATTCTTGCTTCCTTTGTCTAAGATTAATTGGCCATAAGTGAGTGCATTTATTTATAGGCTCTATATTCTGTTCCATTACTTTATATATTTATTTTTATGAAAACACCATGTCGATTTGATTACTGCAGCTTTGTAATAGAGTCTTAAGTCTGAAAGAGTTATGTCTACAGTTTTGTTCTTTTTTACCCAAGATGGCTTGGCAATTCTTGATTTTTGGTGCTTCCATATAAATTTTAGGATTATTTGTTTTGCTTCTGTGAAAAAAAAAGTCATGGGTAATTTAATAAGGATTATATTATATGCATAGATGTTTTGGGTAGTATGACCATTTTAACAATATTAATTCTTCCAATTCAGGAGCATTTTCATTTATTTGAATTATATTTAACTTTCCTATCAATGTATTATAATTTTCAGCATATAGATCTTTCACCTTTTTGGTTAAGTTTATTCCTGGGTTCTCTTTGATGTGATTTTAAATGAGATTGTTTTTAAAATTCTCTCTGTTATTTCCTTATTAGTACAAAGAAATGCAACAGATTGTTGTAAGTTAATCTTAAATTTGACCACTTTTTAAAATTCTAACAGTTTTTGTGTAGTGATTTTGTTGTTGTTGTTGTTGTTGTCATTCAGTTGCTAAGTTGTGTCACTCTTTGCAACCCATAGACTGCAGCGCATCAAGCTCTTCTGTCCTCTATCTCCCAGAGTTTGCTCAAATTCATATCCATTGAACTTGTGATGCTAACCATCTCATCCTCTGCCATCCTCTTCCCTTTTTGCCTTCAGTCTTCCCAGCACCAGGGTCTTTATCAATGAGTCAGTTCTTCATATCAGGAAGCCAAAGTATTGGAGCTTCAGGTTTAGCAACAGTTCTTCCAAAGAATATTCAGAGTTGATTTCCTTTAGGATTGACTGGTTTGATCTCCTTGAAGTTTAAGGCACTCTTAAGAGTCTTCCCCAACACAACAATTCAAAAGCATAAAGAAGGTGCTAAGACTTACCTGTGGTCCAATTTTCACAACCATACATGACCTCTGAAAAAAATCATAGCTGTGACTAGATGGACCATTATCAGCAAGGTGTGTTGTTTCTGTTTTTCAATACACTAAGTTTGTCATGGCTTTACTTCTAAATTTCATGGGTGTGATACCATCTGCAGTGATATTGGAGCCCAAGAAAATGAAATCTGTGATTGCTTCCACTTTTCCCCCTTATATTTGCCATAAAGTGATGGAATCAGATGCCATGATCTTAATTTTTTGAACATTGAGTTTCAAGCAAGATTTTTCACTCTCCTTTTTCATCTTCATCAAGAGACTCTTTAGTTCCTCTTCACTTTCTACCATTAGAGTGGTATCATCTGCATAATTGAGGTTTTTTATTCCAACTGCAATTATTCCAGCTCGTGATTCAACCAGCCAGGATTTCCCATAATGTTCTGTTTAGTCGCTCAGTCGTGTCCGACTCTTTGAAACCCCATGGACTGAAGCAGGCCAGGTCTCCCCATCCATCAACTCCTGGAGCCTACTCAAACTCATGTACATTGCATCCGTGATGCCATCCAAACATCTCATCCTATATCGTCCCCTACTCCTCCCGCCTTCAGTCTTTCTCAGCATCAGGTTCATTTCCAATAAGCCAATTCTTTGAATCAGGTGGACAAAATATTGGGGTTTCAGCTTCAACCTCAGTCCTTCCAATGAGCATTCAGGACTGATTTCCTTTAGGATTGACTGGATGGATCTCCTTGCAGTCCCAAGGAACTCTCAAGAGTCTTCTCCAACACCACAGTTCAAAAACATCGATTCTTCACCGCTCAGCTTTCTTTATAGTCCAACTCTCACATCCATACATGAATACTGCAAAAACCGTAGCTTGACTAGACGGACCTTTGTTGGTAAAGTAATGTCTCTGCTTTTTAATATGCTGTCTAGGTTAGTCAAAGCTTTTCTTCCAAGGAGCAAGTGTCTTTTAATTTTATGGCTGGAGTCACCATGTGCAGTGATTTTGGAGCCCCCCAAAATAAAATCTGTTACTGTTTCCATTGTTTTCCCATCTATTTCCCATGAAGTGATGGGACCAGATGCCATGATCTTAGTTTTCTGAATGTTGAGCTTTAAGCCAACTTTTTCACTCTCCTCTTTCACTTTCATCAAGTGTCTCTTTAGATCGTCTACACTTTCTGCCATAAAGGTGGTGTCGTCTGTGTATCTGAGGTCACTGATATTTCTCCCAGCAATCTTGATTCCAGCTTATGCTTCATCCAGCCCAGCATTTCGCATGATGTACTCTGCATATAATTTAAATAAGCAAGGTGGCAATATACAGCCTTGACATACTCATTTCCCAATTTGGAACCAGTCTGTTGTTTCATGTCCAATTCCAACTGTTGCATCTTGACTTATATACAGATTTCTCAGGAGGTAGGTCAGGTGGTCTGATAATCCCATATCTTTAAGAATTTTCCACAGAGTCAAAAGATTTGGCATAATCAATAAAGCAAAACTAGATCTTTTTCTGGAACTCTCTTGCTTTTTCGATGATCCAGCTGATGTTGGCAAGTTGTGGATGTGATGGGTGATGGAAGTAAAGTCTGATGCTGTAAAGAGCAATTTTAAATAGGAACCTGCAATGTTATATCCATGAATCAAGGCAAATTGGAAGTGGTCAAACAGGAGATGACAAAAATGAACATTGACATTTTAGGAATCTCTAAACTAAAATGGACTGGAATAGATGAATTTAATTTAGGTGACCATTCTATCTACTACTGTGGGCAAAATCCCTTAGAAGAAATGGAGTAGCCATCATGGTCAACAAAACAGCCCAAAAAGCAGTACTTGGATGCAATTTCAAAAACGACAGAATGATCCCTATTCATTTTCAAGGCAAACCATTCAATATTACAGTAATCCAATTCTATGCCTTGACCAGTAAT
This sequence comes from Budorcas taxicolor, assembly GCF_023091745.1. Lineage (NCBI taxonomy): Eukaryota > Metazoa > Chordata > Mammalia > Artiodactyla > Bovidae > Budorcas > Budorcas taxicolor. The sequence goes on along the minus strand of NC_068935.1, from coordinate 83,625,807 downwards.
GCTGAAGAAGCTGAAGTTGAATGGTTCTATGATGACCTACAAGACTTTCTAGAAGTAACACCCAAAAAAGATGGCCTCTTCATTATAGGGGAGTGGAATGCAAAAGTAGAAAGTCCAGAGATAACTGGAGTAACAGGAAAATTTGGCCTTGGAGTACAATATTAATTGGGGCAAAGGCTAATAGAGTTTTGACAAGACAACACACTGGTCATAGGAAATACCTTCTACCAAAAACACAGGAGAAGACTCTACACATGACATCACCAGATGGTCAATACTGAAATCAGATTGATTATGTTCTTTGCAGCCAGAGATGGAAAAGCTCCGTATAGTCAGCAAAACCAAGATTGGGTGCTGACTGTGGCTCAGATCATGAACTCCTTATTGAAAAATTCAGACTTAAATTTAAGGAAGTAGGGAAAATCACTAGATCATTAAGGTATGAAATAAATCAAGTCCCTTACAATTATAGAGTGGAAGTGACATGTAGATTCAAAGGATTAGACCTGATAGACAGAGTGCCTGAATAACTATGGACAGAGATTTGTTACATTGTACAGGAGTCAGAGATCAAGAATATCCCCAAGAAAAAGAAATGCAAAAAGACAAAATGGTTTTCTGAAGAGGCCTTACAAATAGCTGAGGAAAAAAGAGAAGCTAAAGGCAAAGGAAAAAAAGGAAAGACATACCCATTTTAATGCAGAGTTCCAAAGAATAGCAAGGAAAGGTAAGAAAGCCTTCCAAAGTGAGCAATGCAAAGAAATAGAGGAAAACAGTAGAATGGGAAAGACTAGAGATCTGTTCAAGAAAATTAGAGATACCAAGGGAACACGTCATGCAAAGATGAGCACAATAAAGGACAGAAATGAATGGACCTAATGGAAGCAGAAGATATTAAGAAGAGGTGGCAAGGATACAGAGAAAAGCTATACAAAAAATATATTAATGACTCAGATAACCACGATGGTGTGATCACTCACTTAGAGCCAGACATCCTAGAATGTGAAGTCAAGTAGGTTTTAGGAAGCATCACAAGAACAAAGCTAGTGGAGGTGATGGAATTCCAGCTGACTTATTTCAAATCCTAAAAGATGATGCTGTAAAAGTACTGCACTAAATATGTCAGGTAATCTAGACAACGCATCAGTGGCCACAGGGCTGGAAAAGGTCAGTTTTCATTCCAATCTCAAAGAAAGGCAATGCCAAATAATGTTCAAACTACCACACAATTGCACTCATCTCACATGCTAGCAAAGTAATACTCAAAGTTCTCCAATCCAGACTTCAGTGGTATGTGAACAATGAACTTCCAGATATTCAAGCTGGATTTACAAATGGCAAGGAACCAGAGATGAAATTGCCAACATTTGCATGATGTACTATGAATATAAGTTAAATAAGCAGGGTGACAATATATAGGCTTGAAGTACTCTTTTCCTTATTTTGAACCAGTCCACTGTTCCATATCCAGTTGTAGTTGCTGCTTCTCATCCCACATACAAGTTTCTCAGGAGACAGGTAAGGTAATCTGTTATATAAATCTCTAAGTATTTTCCACAGTTTGTTATGATCCACACAGTCAAAGGACTTAACATAATCAATGAAGCAGATGTAGATGTTTTTCTGAAACTCCCTTGCTTTCTCTATGATCCAACAAATGTTGACAATTTGATCTCTTGTTTCTCTGGCTCTATGAAACCCAGTGTGTACATCTGAAATTTCTCAGTTTACTTACTGTTGAATCCTAACTTGAAAGATTGTGAGTATAACCTTGCTAGCATGTGAAATGAGTGCAATTGTATGATAGTTTGCATTTTTTGGCATTACCCTTCTTTAACATTGTAGTGAAAGTGACCTTTTCTAGTCCTGTGGCCACTGCTGATTTTTACCAATTTGCTGACATATTGAGTGCAACACTTTAAAAACATCAACTTTTAGGATTTGAAATAGCTCACTGGAATTCTGTCACCTCCATTAGCTTTGTTCATAGTAATGCTTCCTAAGGCCCACTTGACTTCACACTCCAATATGTTGTGCTTTATTTATTTGTGGTTTCTCTCTTTTTTCCTTGGTGTGCCTGACTAGAGGTTTTTCAATTTTTTAAATCTTTTTAATAAAATAGATCTTAGTTTTACCGATCATTTCTCTTTCTTATTTTATGTATCTCTTCTCTTATTTCTTATTACTTCCTTCCTTGTGTTGGCTTTGGGTTTTATTCTTCTTTCTCTAGGTGTTGGCATAGGTTGTTTATTTAAATTTTTCTTTCTAATTTGAAGAATGCTTGATTTTTCTGAACTTCTCTCTCAGAACTTCTTTAGTTGTCTCTCATAGGTTTTGTGATCTGTGTGCTTTCATTTTTCTCAATATATTTTCTGATTTCTTCTTTGATTTTATTGTTGACCCCCTTTTTTCAGTGATCAAAGGTTTCAGTGAGATTTTATTATAAAAAAGGAAATGATGAAACTAAACTAAAGGGCTTCATTGAGGTTGTATTTTACAAATGAAATTGTGAAACTGTGCATAATACAAAATTATTGGTATATTTTTCATAGCATGTTGTTTAACCTCTACGCGTTTGTTCTTTCGTCATTTTTTTCCTATGGATAATTTCTAGTTGTATAGTGTTGTAAGCAGAAAAGATACTTGAGATAATTTCTAACCTCTTAAATTTGTTGAGAATTTCTTTGTAATATAATATGTGGTCTACCGTAGAGAACATTCTCTGCTTGAAAAGAATTTTTCTTCTTCTTCTTATTATTATTATTTTTTTAATGTAGTGTCCTGTAGATATCAATTGCATCCAACTGAATTATTGTATCATTCAGGACCTCTGATGACTTATTGATTTTCTGTTTGGATGATCTGTGCTTTGCTGTAAATGAAGTGTTAAATTTCCTTACAATTATTGTACTTTGTCAGCATTCCCCTTTTTGTCTGTTAGTATTTGTTTCTATATTTATGTTCTCCTACTTTCACTGCATATATGTTAATGAATGTAATATTCTTTTTCTCTATTGGTCACTTTATGTTTATATAATGCTTTTCTTTGTCTTCCTTATGGCTTTTTTTCTTTTAAATTTTAGTCATTTGTTTATTTTGGCTATGTTGGGTCTTTGTTGCTGCAGCAAGCTGGGCTGCTCTTCATTGAGGTGTACAGGTTTCACTGTAGTGGCTTCACTTGTTGCAGAATTAATACTCAGTAATTGTGGCACATAGGCTTTGCCCCAGGGCTGTGGGATCTTCCATGACCAGGTATCAAACCTGTGTTCCCTGCATTGGCAGGCAGATTCTTAACCACTAGACCACGAGGGAAGTCTCTGGCTTTTTTATTAAAGTCTATTTTGCCTGATGTGAGCTTTGCTACCACTGCCTTTTTTGTCATTACCATTTGCATGAAACAATTTTCCTTTCAATCAGATTCAGTCTGTGTGTGTCTTTCAACCTGAAGTGAGTCAACATACTGTAGGTTCTTGTTTCTTATCCAATATACAACTCTATGACTTTTTTTTTTCCTTTAATAATGTTGTTTTTATTTTTTTATATTTAAAACTTTTTCATTTATTTCTAACTGGAGGATAATTATCTTACAATAGTGTGATGGCTTTTGCTATACATCAACATGAATCAACCATAGGCATACATGTGTCTCCACCCTCTTAAGCCTCCCTCCCACCTCCTTCCCCATCCCACACCTCTATGTTGGAACAGAGCACTGACTTCGGGTTCCCTGTGTCATACAAAAAATTCCCACTGGCTGTCTATTTTACATATGGCTATATACATGTTTTGATGCTATTCTCTCAAATCATCCAACCCAGTCCCTCCATCACTGTGTCCAAAAGTCTGTTTTCTATGTCTGTATCTCCACTGCTTCCTTGTAGATAGGGTCATCAGTATCGTCTTTCTAGTTTCCAAATATATGTGTTAATATATGATATTTGCCTTCCTCTTTCTGACTTACTTCACATTGCATTAATTTCTATTTTTGTGCCAGTACCATACTCCCTGGATGACTGTAGCTTTTTAGTAAAGTATGAAATCAGGAAGGTTGATTCCTCCAGCTCTTCTTTTTCAAGATTACTTTGTCTATTCAGGGTTTTTGTTTCCATACAAAGTGTGAAATTATTTGTTCTAGTTCTGTTAAAGATACCATTGGTAGTTTGATATGGATTGCATTTAATCTATAGATTGCTTTGGGTAGTATAATCATTTTCACACTATTGGTTCTTCAATCCAAGAACTTGGTATATCTCTATATCTGCTTGTGTTGTCTTTAATTCCTTTCATCAGTGTCTTATAGTTTTCTGTATACAGGTCTTTTGTCTCTTTAGGTAAGTTTATTCCTAAGTATGCTATTCTTTGTGTTTTAATGGCAAATGAGATTGTTTCTATAATTATTCTTTCTGATTTTTCGTTATTAGTGTATAGGGATGCAAGGGATGTCTTTGCAACTCTATGTCTTTTGATTTGAGCATCTAGTCCACAGACATTTAAAGTAGCTATTGATTGGTATTTAATTATTGTCATTTTAATCCTTGTCTTCAAGTTGTTTTTGTAGTTCTTCTCTGTTAATTCCTTCTTTTTTTTCCCCCTTTTGTTGTTAGATTATTCTCTCTTGCAGTATGCTTGAGTTCCTTTCTTTTCAGTTTTTGTGAGTCTATTGTATACTGTTTATTTGTGGTTACCAAAGAGTTCAAATATGTTGACCCATAACTACATCTATCTGATTTAAACTGATAGTCATTAACGTTCAAATATATTCTAAAATATTAATATATACATTTGTATATGCTTCTACTTTACATTTTGTGGTTTTATGTCCCATTTTACATCTTGCTCATTCTTTAACTGTTAATTGTAGCCATAACTGATTTTATCATTTTATTTTTAATCTATGTATCTTCTTCCTATCTTCTATGTATCTTCAGTTGTGCTCAAAAGCAGCCTGAACTTGTGTTTTTTTCTGTGTTTCTTTTTTGTCCCAGGTCTAGAGCTTGGCTGTAGTGTGGAGTTGACTGCGACTTGTGTGGGGAGGGGTTGGGGGGAGCATCAATGCTTTGTAAATGCAGGAATTGAGGTGGCTGCATTGCTACCTGATTTCTTGGATGCCTCTGTGGCAAATTTTTCTTAGGACCTGTTTGACCCTTACACAGCACTAAGTTGCACTGTGGAGTGGGAGGAGCTAAGGCATTTTTGCTAAGAAAGGAATTGGTGTGTATTTCTGCACATAAGAACACTGGACATCACCACATCACCTGGGCTATGCTATAGACTATCAGGCTGTCTCTAGTTAGCTAGGCAAGTCCTCTCTCAGGGCCTGTATGCCCAGGATTTAGTGCTTAGACTCTGCAGCTCTTGTGGGAGCCCCTCCATATATATCTTGATACCTCCCATTTCTGTACCCACTGCTCTGTGCAGCCAACTGACAATAGCCTCTGCAGCTCCATCTGGATTACATACCTGGAGCCCTGGACTGTCTCTGTGCAGTAAGACAGTATCTGCAGGGATCTTGTTCCAGACTTGATGTGGAGTGATTGGGGCCAGAGTGTTCAGTCTTTTGGATTGTGAAGTGCAGTGTGGCAGCAGCCACCAGTGTTAAGTTATCTCAACCCTGATTGTCAGCAAGTCAGCATGGACACACTCCTTGCAAGTAGAGTCTACGTTGCTCTAGCCCTTCCATCTGTCTCAGCAGGTTTCCAAGCAGGCAAGTAAGCCTGTGCCCTGTGGGCAGGATCCCAGGACTCAGATGCCCCACTAACTACCAAGGAGAGGGCCCATCAATTCAGCCCTCTCATGTTTAGTTCTATTCATTTATTTGTTTTAATTTTTTATGTTCCACTCTAAGTGAAAGCATACAGTGTCTTTCTCTGAAATACTCCACTAATAATGTTTGTCCAGCTTTATCAATGTTGTTGCAAAAGGCATAATTTCATTCTTTTTTTATGGCTGAGTAATATTCTAATGTATAGATATACCTACACTACATCTTCATATTCATTTATCTATGATGGAAATTTAAGTAGCTTCCATATCTTGGCTATAGTAAATAATGCTGCTAAAACATTGAGGTGCATACTGCTGCTGCTGCTTAGTCACTTCAAACTATCTGACTCTGTGAGCCTATGGACTGCAGCCCACCAGGCTCCTCTGTCCATGGAATTCTCCAGGCAGGAGTATACTACAGTGGGTTGCCATGCTCTCCCAACTCAGATCAAATCAATGTTTCCTGTATTGCAGGCAGATTCTTTACCACTGAGCCACCAGGGAAGCCCAATTGAGGTGCATATGTCTTTTCAAATTAGTCTTTCTGTTTTCTTTGGATATTCACCCCCAAAGTGGGATTTACTGAATCACATGATAGTGCTCTTTTCAGTTTTTTGAAAAATTTCCATATTATTTTTTGTAAAGTTTATAACAATTTACATTTCCACAAAGGTTGTTTTTTTTTTTCTACATCCTCAAAGATATTTACTATTTGTTATTGTTTCATGATATTTTTTCTGACAAATCTAAACTGATATCTCATTTTATTTTAATTTACACTTCTTTAATGATGAGTAATGTTGAACATCTTTTCATGTGTCTGTTGTCCACCTCTATGTCTTCTTTGGGAAAAATGTCTACTCGCATCTCCTGCCAACATTTTAAAAATTGTGTTGTTGGCTTCACTGATATAGAGTTATGTGAGCTCTTTATATACATTGAATGTTAACACATTTGCAAACATCTTCTCCCATTCATTAGGTTGTCTTTTCATTATGTTGATGGTTTCTTTTAGGGGTTTCTTTTGCTATGTGAAACTTTTTAAGTTTACTTAGATTCCTTTGTATATTTTTGCTTTTCTTTCTCTTACTTGAAGAGAAAAATTTAAAAAATATATATTCCTAAGACTCGTGCCAAAGCATATTGTTTATGTTTTCTACTAAGAGTTATATGGTTTCTAGATTTACATTTAGGTCTTTAATCCATTTTGATTATATTTTTGTGTGTAGTGTGAGATTTTCTAATTTCATTCTGTTACATGTCCAGTTTGCCGACACCACTTTTGAAGAGATCAATCTATGTGTTTGTTTTTGTGCTGGAATTATATTGTTTTGGTAACTATAGCTTTATATTAGAGTCTGAATCAGAAATGGTTATGCCTCCAGCTTTTTTTTCCCCCTTAAGATTGCTTTGGCTACTTGTGGTCTTTTTGTTTCATACAAATTTTGGGATTCCATATAGTTTTCAGGATAGAGGTCTTCGGTTTTAAATATGTTTATATTCAATTGTTTCAAAGTGAAGAGGAACTAAAGAGCCTCTTAATGAAGGTGAAAGAGAAGAGTGAAAAAGTTGGCTTAAAAGTCAACATTCAAAAAACATAGATCATGGCATCTGGTACCATCATTTCATGGCAGATAGATGATAAAACAATGGAAACAATGACAGACTTTATTTTCTTGGGCTCCAAAATCACTGTAGGTGGTGAATATAGCCATGAAATTAAAAGATGCTTTCTCCTTGGAAGAAAAGCTATGAACAACCTAGACAATGTATAAAAAAGGAGAGGCATTACTTTGCCAACAAAGGTCCATCTAGTCAAAGCTATGATTTTTCCAATAGTCATGTGTGGATGTGAGAGTTGGACCATAAAGAAGGCTGAGCACTGAAGAATAGATGCTTTTGTACTGTGATGTTGGAGAAGACTTGTGAGGGTCCCTCAAAATGCAAGGAGATCAAATCATTCAATACTAAAGGAAATCAGCCCTGAATATTCGTTGGAAGGACTGATGCAGAAGTTGAAGCTCCGATTCTTTGGCCATCAGATGTGAAGAGCCGGCTCATTAAAAAAGACCCTGATGCTGGTAAAGATTAAAGGCAGGAGAAGAAGGGGATGACAGAGGACAAGATGGTTGGATTACATCGCTCACTGAGTGGACATGAGTTTGAGCAAGCTCCAGGAGATAGTGAAGGACAGGGAAGCCTGGCATGCTGCAGTCCATGGGGTCACAAAAAGTCAGACACCACTGACAACTGAACAACAACAATATTTGATTGTAAATGGGGATAGACTTACTGATTTCTCTTTCTGATAGTTCATTATCAGTGTATCAAAAAACATATTTATATATTTTAATATTTTAACTTGAAACTTTCTGAATTCATTTATCAGTTCTAGTATTTTTTATAGTGAATTTACAGTTTTCTCTATATAGTATCACGGAGGAGGCAATGGCGCCCCACTCCAGTAATCTTGCCTGGAAAATCCCATGGACGGAGGAGCCTGGTAGGTTGCAGTCCTTGGGGTCGTGAAGGGTCGGACACGACTGAGCGACTTCCCGTTCACTTTTCACTTTCATGCATTGAAGAAAGAAATGGCAACTCACTCCAGTGTTCTTACCTGGAGAATCCCAGGGACGAGCGAGGCTGGTGGGCTTCCGTCTATGGGGTTGCATGGAGTTGGACACAACTGAAGCGACTTAGCAGCAGCAGCAGCTATATGGTACCATGCGATCTATAAAGCGTGGTAGTTTTAATACTTTTTCAAATTGGATGCCTTTAATTTCTTTTTCCAGTTTGAATTCTTTGACTCTAACTACCAATGCTATGTTAAATAAAAATGGTGAGAGTGAGAACCCACATTTTGTTCTTAATTTTAGAGGAAATGTCTCACTCTTGTGAGGGTCAGGAAATCTTGGTGTTTTGCAGTCCATGGGTTGCACTGAACAACAACAACTTCAATTTTTCACTCTTGAGATTTATGTTAGGTGTGATTTTTACCAAAAGGGCCTTTATCATTTTGGGATATGTTCCCTCTGTACCAAATTTATTTAGCATTTTTAAAATTATAAATGTCATTGAATTTTATCAAATGCTTATCTGTATGTATATTGTGATTACATGTAATTTTTATTCCTAGATTTTTTTTCTTGGCTTGAGGGTCACATTGCTTGATTGGAAACATTAAAGCATCCTTGCATTGTGGTTTTGATTTGCATTTCTGTGATAATGAGTGACGTTGAGCATCTTTTCATGTGTTCGTTAGCTATCTGTATGTCTTCTTCGGAGAAATGTCTGTTTAGTTCTTTGGCCTATTTTTTGACTGGGTCGTTTATTTTTCTGGAATTGAGCTACAGGAGTTGCTTGTATATTTTTGAGATTAATTCTTTGTCAGTTGCTTCATTTGCTATTATTTTCTCCCATTCTGAAGGCTGTCTTTCACCGTACTTATAGTTTCCCACACCATGGAAACCAGAATTGAAAGAGACACATATACCCCAATGTTCATCGCAGAACTGTTTATAATATCCAGGACATGGAAGCAACCTAAATGTCAATCAGCAGACGAATGGATAAGAAAGCTGTGGTACATATACACAATGAAATATTACTCAGCCATTAATAGTTTTTCTCCTGTAATTGAGATCTACTCTTAAAGCATTGTGGTCAGAAAAGATGCTTGGAATGATTTCAATTTTTCTGAATTTACCAAAGCTAGATTTATGGCCCAGGATGTTATCTATCATGGAGAAGGTTCCGTGTGTGCTTGACAAAAAGGTGAAGTTCATTGTTTTGGGGTGAAATGTCCTATAGATATCAATTAGGTCTAAGTGGTCTATTGTATCCTTTAAAGTTTATGTTTTTTTGTTAATTTTCTGTTTAGTTGATCTATCCATAGGTGTGAGTGGGGTATTAAAGTGTCCCACTATTATTTTGTTATTGTTAACTTCCCCTTTCATACTTGTTAGCATTTGTCTTACATATTGCGGTGCTCCTATGTTGGGTGCATATATATTTATAATTGTTTTATCTTCTTCTTGGATTGATCTTTTGATCATTAAGTAGAGTCCTTTGTCTCTTTTCACAGACTTTATTTTAAAGTCTACTTTATCTGATATGAGTATTGCTACTCCTGATTTCTTTTGGTCTCTATATGCATGGAATATCTTTCTCCAGCCCTTCACTTTCAGTCTGTATGTGTCCCTTGTTTTGAGGTCAGTCTCTTGTAGACACCATATATACAGGTCTTGTTCTTGTATCCATTCAGCCAGTCTTTGTCTTTTGGTTGGAGCATTCAACCCATTTACGTTTAAGGTAATTATTGATAAGTATGATCCCATTGCCATTTTCTTTATTGTTTTGGATTCAAGTTTATGCAGCCTTCTTGTGTTTCCTGTCTAGAGAAGATCCTTTAGCATTTGTTGGAGAGCTGGTTTGGTGGTGCTGAATTCTCTCAGCTTTTGCTTGTCTGTAAAGCTTTTGATTCCCCTTTCATATTTGAATGAGATCCTTGCTATGTACAGTAATCTGGGCTCTAGGTTATTTTCTTTCATCATTTTAAGTATGTCTTGCCTTTCCCTCCTGGCCTGAAGAGTTTTTATTGAAAGATCAGCTGTTATCCTTCTGGGAATCCCCTTGTGTGTTATTTGTTGTTTTTCCCTTGCTGCTTTTAATATATGTTCTTTGTGCTTGATCTTTGTTAATTTGATTAATATGTGTCTTGGGGTGTTTCACCTTGGGTTTATCCTCTTTGGGACTGTCTGGGTTTCTTGGACTTGGGTGATTATTCCCCTTCCCCATTTTAGGGAAGTTTTCAACTATTATCTCCTCAAGTATTTTCTCATGGTCTTTCTTTTTGTCTTATTTCTCTGGGACTCCTATGATTTGAATGTTGGGGCATTTAACATTGTACCAGAGGTCTCTGAGATTGTCCTTATTTCTTTTGTTTTTCTTTTTTCCTCTCTGATTCATTTATTTCTACTATTCTATCTTTTACTTCACTAATCCTATCTTCTGCCTCCGTTATTCTACTGTTGGTTCCCTCCAGAGTGTTTTTTATATCATTTATTGCATTATTCATTACATATTGACTCTTATTTGTTTCTTCTAGGTCCTTGTTAAACATAAGACCAGAAACTATAAAACTCCTAGAGGAGAACATAGGCAAAATACTCTCCGACATAAATCACAGCAGGATCCTCTATGATCCACCTCCCAGAATACAGGAAATAAAAGCAAAAATAAACAAATGGGATCTAATTAAAATTAAAAGCTCTGCACAACAAAGGAAAATATAAGCAAGGTGAAAAGACAGCCTTCTGAATGGAAGAAAATAATAGCAAATGAAGCAACTGACAAACAACTAATCATAAAAATATACAAGCAGCTCAAGTCCAGAAAAATAAACGACCCAATCAAAAAATGGGCCAAAGAACTAAATAGACATTTCTCCAAAGAAGACATACAGATGGCTAACAAACACATGAAAAGATGCTCAACATCACTCATTGTTAGAGAAATGCCAATCAAGACGACAATGAGGTACCACTTCACACCAGTCAGAATGACTGTGATCAAAAAGTCTGCAAGCAATAAATGCTGGAGAGGGTGTGGAGGAAAGGGAACCCTCTTGCACTGTTGGTGGGAATGCAAACTAGTACAGCCACTATGGAGAACAGTGTGGAGATTCCTTAAAAAATTGCAAATAGAACTGCCTTATGACCCAGCAATCCCACTGCTGGGCATACACACTGAGGAAACCGGAATAGAAAGAGACACATGTACCCCAATGTTCATCGCAGCACTGTTTATAATAGCCAGGACATGGAAACAACCTAGATGTCCATCAGCAGATGAATGGATAAGAAAGCTGTGGTACATATACACAATGGAGTATTACTCAGCCATTAAAAAGAATACATTTGAATCAGTTCTAATGAGATGGATGAAACTGGAGCCAATTATACAGAGTGAAGTAAGCAGAAAGAAAAGCACCAGTACAGTATATTAATACATATATATGGAATTTAGAAAGATGGTAATGATGACCCTGTATGTGAGACAGCAAAAGAGACACAGATGTGTAGAGCAGACTTTTGGACTCAGAGGGAGAGGGAGAGGGTGGGATGATTTGGGAGAATGGCATTGAAACATGTATACTATCATGTAAAAAATGAATCACCAGTCTATGTTCGATGCAGGATACAGGATGCTTGGGGCTGGTGCATGGGGATGACCCAGAGAGATGGTATGGGGAGGGAGGTGGGAGGGGGGTTCATGTTTGGGAACTCATGTACACCCGTGGTGGATTCATGTCAATGTATGGCAAAACTAATACAGTATTATAAAGTAAAAATAAAAATTAAAAAAAAAAACTTTCTTGCATCTTCTCAATCCTTGTCTCCAGGCTATTTATCTGATTCCATTTTGTTTTTAAGATTTTGGATCATTTTCACTATCATTATTCAAAATTCTTTATGAGGTAGATTCCCAATCTCTTCCTCTTTTGTTTGGTTTGGTGGGCATTTATCCTGTTCCTTTACCTGCTGAGTACTCCTCTGTCTCTTCATGTTGTTTATATCACTGCATTTGGGATGGCCTTTCTGTATTCTGGCAGTTTGTGGAGTTCTCTTTATTGTGGAGTTTCATCACTGTGGGTGGGGTTGTATGGGTGGCTTGTCAATGTTTCCTGGTTAGGGAAGCTTGTATCAGTGTTCTGGTGGGTGGAGCTGGATTTCTTCTTTCTGGAGTGCCATGAAGTGTCCAGTAATGAGTTATGAGATGTCAGTGGTTTTGGAGTGACTTTGGGCAACCTGTATATTGAAGCTCAGGTCTATGTTCCTGTGTTGCTGGAGAATTTGTGTGGTATGTCTTGCTCTGGAACTTGTTGGCCCTTCGGTGGTGCTTGGTTTCAGTGTAGGTATGGAGGCGTTTGATGAGCTCCTGTCAATTAATGCTCCCTGGAGTCAGGAGTTCTCTGATGTTCTTAGGATTTGGACTTAAGCCTCCTGCTTCTGGTTTTCAGTCTTATTTTTACATTAGCCTCAAGACTTCTCCATCTCCTTTTGAAGACAATGGACTGCTTTTTTGGGTGCCCGATATCCTCTTCTAGCATTCAGAAGTTGTTTTGTGGAATTTACTCAGTTTTCAAATGTTCTTTTGATGAATTTGTGGGGGAGGAAGTGGTCTCTCCGTCCTATTCCTCCACCATCTTAGGACCGCCCTCTCAAAGTCTACTCAGCCATTAAAAAGAATACATTTGAATCAGTTCTAATGAGGTGGATGAAACTGGAGCCAATTATACAGAGTGAAGTAAGCCAGAAAGGAAAACACCAATACAGTATACTAACTCATATATATGGAATTTAGAAAGATGGTAACCATTACCTTGTATGCGAGACAGCAAAGAGACACAGATGTATAGAACAGTCTTTTGGACTCTGTGGGAGAGGGTGAGGGTGGGATGATTTGGGAGAATGGCATTGAAACATGTCTAATATCATATGTGAAACAAATCGCCAGTCCAGGTTCAATGCATGATACAGGATGCTCAGGGCTGGTGCACTGGGATGACCCAGAGGGATGGTATGGGAAGGGAAGTGGGAGGGGGGTTCAGGATGGGGAACACATGTACTCCTGTGGTGGATTCATGTCAATGTATGGCAAAACCAATACAATATTGTAAAGTAATTAGCCTCCAATTAAAATAAATAAATTTATATTAAAAAATCCTTTCATTCTTGGGATAAATTCTACTTGGTTATAGTGTATAATTCTTTTTCTATATTGTTAAATTAGGTTTCTTAATATTTTACTAAGGATTTTTGCATCTGTATTCGTCAGTGATAAATGACATTTAAGTTTCTAAATTTATTTCTAATTAAAAGATAATTTCTTACAGAATTTTGTTTTTTTTTTTCTTTTTTCTGTCAAACATCAACAAGAATCAGCCATAGGTACACTCATGTCTCCTCCCTCCTGAACCTCCATTCCCACCCTTCTAGATTGTTACAGAGCCCCTGTTTGAGTTCCTTGACACATACAATAAATTCTCATTGGCTATCTGTTTTACATATGGTATTGTAAATTTCCATGTTACTGTCTCCATACATCTCATCCTCTCCCTCCTCCCATCCCCTTCTCCCTCCTCCCCGTCCCCTGTGTCCTTAAGTCTGTTCTCTATATCTATTTCTCCATTGCTGCCCTTGCAAATAAACTCATCACTACCATGTTTCTAGATTCCATAAATATGCATGAGTATATGATATTTACATTTCTCTTTCTGACTTACTTCACTCTGTATAAAAGGCTCTAGATTCATCCACCTCATTAGCTCAGTTCACTCACTCAGTCTTGTCAACTATTGTGACTCCATGGACTGCAGAATGCAAGGCTTCCTTGTCCGTCACCATTTCCAGAGCTTGCTCAAACTTATGTTCATCAAATCAGTGATGGCATCCAACCATCTCATCCTCCGTTGTTCCCTTCTCCTCCTCCCTTCAATCTTTCCCATCAACAGGGTCTTTTCTAATGAGTTAGTACCTCACATCATGTGGCCAAAGTATTGGAGTTTCAATTTTAGCATCAGTCCTTCCAATGAATATTCAGGGTTGATTTCTTTAAGATTGACTGGTTTAATCTCCTTGCTATTCAACAGACTCACTAGAATCTTCTCCAACATCACAATTTAAAAGCATCAATTCTTCAGCCCTCATTTTCTTCATGGTCCAATTCACACCCATACATGACTACTGGAAAAACCATTGCTTTGACTAGAGGGACCTTTGTTGGTAAAGTAAGGTCTCAAGTATTTTTACATGCTGTCTAGGTTTGCAATAGCTTTTCTTCCATGGACAAGAAAATTTCTTCTAATTTCATGGCTGTAGTCTCCATCTGCAGACTGTGGAGCCCAAGAAAATAAAGTTTGTCACTGTTTCTATTGTTTCTCCATTTATTTGCAATGAAATTATGGGGCCAGATGCCATGATCTTAATTTTTTGAATGTTGAGTCTTAAGCCAGCTTTTTCACTTTCCTCTTTCAACTGCATCAAGAGGCTGTTTAGTTCCTATTCACTTTCTACAAAAAGGGTGATGTTATTTGCATATCTGAGGTTATTGGTATTTCTCCTGGCAATCTTGATTCCAGCTTGTGCCTCAACCAGTCTGGCATGTCAAATAATATACTCTGTATATATGTTAAGTAAGCAAGGAGACAGTATTCAGTCTTGACTTACTCCATTCCCAATTTGGAACCAGTCCGTTGTTCCATGTTTGGTTCTAACTGTTGATTCTTGACCTGCATACAGATTTTTCAGGAGGCAGGTAAGGTGGTCTGCTATTTCCAACTCTTTGAGAATTTTCCACAGTTTGTTGTGATCCATACAGTCAAAGGCTTTAGCAAAGTCAGTGAAGCAGAAGTCTATGTTTTTCTGAAATTCTCTTGCTTTTTCTATGATCCAATGGATGTTGGCATTTTGATCTCTTGTTCCTGGAAGTTCTCAGTTCATATACTGTTGAAGCCAAGTTTGGAGAATTTTGAGCATTGCTTTGCTGAAGTGTGAGATGAGTGCAATTGCGCTGTAGTTTAAACATTCATTGGTATTGCCTTTCTTTAGGATTGGAATGAAAACTGACCTTTTCCAGTTCTGTGGCCACTGCTGAGTTTTCCAAATTGGCTGGCATATTGAGTGCAACACTTTAATAGCATCTTCTTTTAGGTTTTGAAATTGCTTAGCTGAAATTTCATCACCTCCATTAGCTGTAACAATGCTTCCTAAGCAATGTTTGTAACAATGCTTCTTAAGGCCCACTTGACTTTGCATTTCAGGATATCTGGCTCTAGGTTAGTGATCACACCATCAGGTTTATCTGAGTCTTTAAGATCTTTTCTGTATAGTTCTGTGTATTCTTGCCACCTCTTTTAAATATCTTCTGCTTCTGTTGGTCCATACCATTTCACTCCTTTATTGTGACCATATTTGCATGAAATATTCCCTTGGCATGTCTAATTTTCTTGAAGAGTTCTCTCATCTTTCCCATTCCATTGGTTTCCTCTATTTCTTTGCGTTGATCACTTAGGAAGTCTTTCCTATCTCTGTTTGCTATCTTTGGGACTCTGCATTCAGATGGATATATCTTTCCCCCCCTTTCTTTTTTCCTTTTCTCTCTTTCATGCACTTCCTTAGAATCAACTCAAATGTGTTTCTTTCTATGGCTTAGTAATATTCCATTGTATATATGTACCACAGCTTCTTTATATATATTCATCTGTTGATGGACACCTAGGTTACTTCCATATTCTACCTATTGCAAATAGTGCTGCAAGGAGCATTGGGGTACATGTATCTCTCAATTTTGGTTTCCTCGGGATATCTAGGAGTGGGATTGCTGGGTCATGTGGTGGTTTTATTGCTATTTTCTTAAAAAAAAGAAATGTCCATACCATCTTAGTGGCTGTATCAATCTACTTTCCCACCAGCAATTCCAGAGGGTTCCCTTTTCTCCACACCTTCTCCAGCATTCATTGCTTGAAGACTTTTTGATGATGATCATTCTGATTGCTATGAGGTGATGTCTCATTATTTTGAAATCTATTTCTCTAGTAATGAGCTATGTTCAACATTTTTTCATGTGTTTATTAGTCATATGTATGTCTTCTTTGGAGAAATGTCTCTTTAGGTACTTTTTCCCACTTTTTGAGAGGGCTGTTTGTTTTTCTGGTAATGAGTTGTATGTGCCACTTGTATATTTTGGAAATTAATTCTTTGTCAGTTGCTTCCTTTACTATTATTTTCTCCCATTCTGGTGGGCTGTCTTTTCACCTGCTTGTAGTTTCCTTTGCTGTGCAAAAGCTTTTAAGCTTAATTAAGTCCTACTTGTTTATTTTTGGTTTTATTTCCATTACTCTAGGAGGTGGGTCATAGAGGATCTTGCTTTGATATGTGTCATTGAGTGTTCTGCCTGTATTTTCTTCTAAGAGTTTTATAGTTTCTGATCTTACATTTAGGTCTTTAATCTATTTGAGATTACCTTTGTGTATAGCATTAGGAAGTGTTCTAATTTCATTCATTTACATGTAGCTATCCAGTTTTCACAACACCACTTACTGAAGAGGCTATCTTTGCTCCACTGTATATTCTTGCCTCTTTGGTCAAAATCAAGGTAGTCAAGGTGTGTGGGTTTATCTCTGTGCTCTCTATCTTGTTCCATGAGTCTATATTTCTGTTTTTGTGCCTGTACCATACTGTCTTGATGACTATGCTGCTGCTGCTGCTAAGGTGCTTCAGTCATGTCCAAGTCTATGTGACCCCATAGATGGCAGCCCGCCAGGCTCCCCAGTCCCTGGGATTCTCCAGGATTATAGCTTGTAATAAAGTCTGAAGTCAGTAATATTGATTCCTCCAGCTCCATTCTTCTTTCTCAAGACTGCTTTGGTTATTCAGGGTTTTTGTCTGTTTGTTTGTTTGTTTCCATATGAATTGTGATAGCTTTTCTTCTAGTTTCATGAAAAATGCCATTGGTAATTTGATAGAGATCACACTGAATCTGTAGATTGCATTTGATAGTACAGTCATTTTCACTATATTGATTCTTATTACCCAGGAACATGGAGTATCTCTCCTTCTGTTTATGTCATCTTTGATTTCTTTTATCAGTGTCTTATAATTTTCTCTACACAGTTATTTTGTTCCCTTAGGTAGGTTTGTTCCTATATATTTCGTTGCTTTGTTGCAATGGTGAATGGGATTGATTCCTTAA